>NW_027117418.1:0-1271187 GCF_038363985.1 Apiospora kogelbergensis | reverse complement strand
CCATATGCTTCATTCCTTTGGATCTGGTGGTGAAGCTCCCCTGGTAGTATCTGTCTATCTGACCCTGATTGTTCCATTGGGGTGTCTACATTTGCAAGGTAGCTGGAGAGAAACGATCATGTTCTGCTATGCGACGCACCATGGGGGCCCGCCATATCCACCCCGAACAAGCGTATTGCTATTGCGTATATATGCGTGTAGCAGCAACCCAGCTGTCTTTCTTGGATCTTCAACCCCAAGCCATGGACCCCTTGGAGTATCCCATGTCCCTAGCCGACGTTAATGATAAGGCACCCCAGGGGCGATCGTGGTGCATTGCATGAACTCGCCATGCCTTGTGATATGGTGCAGAGCAAGAGGGAAGTGATACTCAATCACGATACACGAAGATATGCGATGACAAGGCACTAGAAGCCATGACTTTGCCTGTGCTTAGAGTAAGCTTGGATATTGGAAAGCACATGGTTGTAAGGATATATTAATGATCAATCTCTGCAATAGACCCAATCAATGCAAGCTGCAGGCGGTCGGGGCACGTCAGAGGTCGGAGAGTCGGGATGAAGGGCGATCAAATATCACATCTGAAGTACATAGCACAGCAGATGGGTAAGCGAGTGATCTAGTAGGGCTGGAATTCGGGGTCCAACATATCCATGGAAGATCCAGGTGGGGAGTATGGCTTCTATTGGCTCGGGGCTTTAAATGGGCAGCATCATAGAAATGTCAACATCAACAGACCAGAAATCCATCACCGGCCATTGGCGACCCGGCCGTGGTCGGAAAAGGACGGCGCGAGGAACAATATAATCGGCGCGTGCCGGCGATCCAAGCAGTGGGTTCTACACCAATGCGCCGCCAGGGGCGAGCCCGCTATCCCTCTTCGTCGTCACGATCTCTTTGCGACAACATATTGGTGTTTGTTCGGGTCTATTCTTGGATGGAGCAAGGCATGGGGCCTATGAGAAATCTGGGGTCATGGATGCGGCTAAGACCAGTTGGGAACCCACGTACGGAATATGTAGCCGCCTATTCGACCGACCATTACCTCAACCACTCGAGCATCAGCGGCAATAGCTTCAGCAAACAGCACAGAAAAACGGCAAGAATATAGAGAAATAACGGCCGTTGCACCCTGTTCCCCAAACTGTCTCTCGCCCTCCATCATGCACTCGTGATGGCCAGCTCCAGTCATGGTGAGAAGAACCGTCTCCCGCGAGAGCATCAATTGATAACCGATGAACAGCCCCGCAATCAAGGAGACCAAAGATGACTAATCTCACCAAGATAGAGCGGCACAGATAAGTGGAGGGTTCCACTTGTTTCCCGATTTGGTTGTGGCGCCGACGGCATGCTCAACTTCATCGCGTACCAGGCTCATTTTCCACCTTGATTCACTCCCACAGAGGCACTCATGGTGCACTTGATTTGATCGGAAACGCGCCAGTTAACCACCAAGAAGCCTCGGCCGCACTATCCGCACCATTAATGTTCTCTTTCAGATGCCTCTTCCGCCCCCTCGTCGCACGCCGAGCACCTTCCCCCTTGATGCGACGCGCTGAACAAGGCCCATCTGTCATCATCTAAATCCATCAATTTTCTCGAAGCGAATCAATCAAAATGGCCCCTAGTCCCCGGACGCCGCGCCAGGCTGCTTTAAACGCAACTCGCGGAGGCCGACCCAAGTCGTCGCGCGCTTCCACCGACTCGCGACGACGCGAGCTCGACGCGAGTGCCGCCGCAGCCACCGAACCCCCTCCCAAGCGACGCCGCTACGTCCCAGGTGGCCCCGGCGGCGGCGGTCGCTTCGTTAACAAGGAAAAGAACGAGGAATCCGCCGGGCGGCCGACACCAGCTACTGCGACCAATTCCCGATCCCGAGCGCGACAGACCATGACCAACACGGCCGCCTCGCCTTCGGTCTACCCCCGCCGAGAGCGCAGCACCAGAACGAGAACCTCGACTCGAGCCGAACCGGACGACGAAATGCAAATCAGCTCCGCTGCGGCAGTAGCTGCTGCCGTAGTCCAAAGCGAAGGCTACAAACCTAGAGAAGAACGAGGCTGGGAAGAGTTCCACCCCAACCTTGATATCGAAGCCACATTTATGGTATTCCAGGCAGATGATGTAGACGGCACTGCGAAACCCATACCAGAGACTCCCGCCATCAACACTACTGCCAGTAATCACAACGAAACTGGCAGTCCTACGAAAGATGGCAATGAGGCTACTGGAAGCGCCTCGGCAGCTCTAGGCAGCGGGGCGTTGCCGTCTGCGAACACCCTGCCTGGTACGCCATCCAGGCGACGGTCCGTCCGGCCGAGGGATTCATACTTTCCTTACCGGTCAGACTTTGGCGTCACCCCCAAAACACCCAAGGTCCTACCTATCTATAACCAAACACCAAAGGAACGACTAGATCTGAAACAACCCTCGTACCGCAAAACGAATCGCATTCTGCTTTTCGAGAGCAAGAAGTTTGGGCAGGCGAGATATGTCGACAAGGCAATGATGAATGTTGGCTACCAGGAGAGCGACAACTACATTCGGCCAGATCGGCGACTGATCAAGGCCACCGATGCCAGTGTCGAGGATGAAGCCGACCAGGCTTTATTACCGCGACCAGAAGGAGACTCTTCTGCACATGGGCATGCACTCGGTCGTGTCGAGTATGATATGGACGAGCAGGATGACATGTGGTTGGAATCCTATAATGCACAGAGGAAGAGTGTGGGTTGGAACCCCATCACTCGCGAGGTGTTCGAAATCACCATCACTAAGATTGAGAAGGAGTGGCACGCATTGGAGAAGCGAATACCCAAACCAAACCCCAAACCACCACAAACTCACCGGCCTCGTTCCAGCTCAGCTGCGGCTGTTAATGGCGAGCCGCAGACGGGCGAAGAGCAAGATAGTAAATGTGCGATTTGCGACGACGGAGATTGTGAGAACACGAACGCCATCGTGTTTTGTGATGGTTGCGACTTGGCGGTTCACCAAGAGTGTTACGGTGTGCCTTTCATTCCCGAGGGCCAATGGCTATGTCGCAAATGCCAGCTTATTGGGCGCGGCGTTCCGGTAAGTTTTTCATCGGGTTGGACTCTACACTATCGACGAGGTACAGTTTATACTGACATCCATTCTCAGACATGCATATTCTGCCCGAACTCAGACGGGGCTTTTAAGCAGACAAATTCTTCCAAATGGGCCCATCTTCTCTGTGCCATGTGGATTCCTGAGGTTACTCTTGGCAATCACACCTTCATGGAACCGGTCATGGATGTCGATAAGGTGCCCAAGAGCCGGTGGAAGCTCACCTGTTATATTTGCAACCAGGCGATGGGCGCCTGCATCCAGTGTGGCAATAAGGCTTGCTACCAGGCGTTCCATGTTACCTGCGCACGTCGAGCTAAGTTGTTTTTACGGATGAAGAACAGCTCGGGTGCTTTGGATGTACTTGATGGCAGCACAAACCTGAAGGCGCTGTGTGACAAGCACTGCCCTTCGGAGTATGCTAAAGAGAACGGCGTATCACACGCGACGAAGCGTGCCAAGAAGTTCTACAAAAGAGCCATGAAAGATCGCATCTGGGCTAATAGCCAGGCGTCTGCTATGGCCATTGCCGCCACCCACCGGCAAGCCCTAACTGAGCATCCAGCTGATGAGTCCCAAATGACGGGCGCCAAGCTGTCCGCAGTTATGGGCGACCAGAAGAAAGGCCAGGCTGGGAAGTTCATCTGGAAGCTACCCTCTGGTGCGCCAGTGATCCCGCAGGCTGTCTTTGATATAGTCGAGTCGTCGTTACAGAGATTTAACTTTCTTAAGCGAAGGGAGTTCGTCGGCGACGCTTGTCGATATTGGACCCTCAAGCGCGAGATGCGCCGCGGCGCAGCGCTGCTCAAACGCCTGCAGCTCCAGATGGAGACGTTCTCGTCGATGGAGCTCACGCGACGTAACTTTGCCGCCATGGGCCCTTCAGGCAAAGCCCGTCTGAATAGGCGCATCGAATTCGCCGAGACGCTCATCGCGGATCTCGAACAGCTTCAGGCTATGTCTCAACAAGTTGTCGAGCGTGAGCGGTTCAAGCTTGAAGCAGCCGAGCTGGAGCAGGACTTTGTCGATACCTGCTACTTCCCCATCCATAAGGCCTTGCCACCGATTGTAGAGAAAGCGTTTACGTGAGTTGCCCTGTGTTTGTCATTGCCAATGAATAAATGCTAAGTTGCTGTTCAGGCTCGACAAGAATCTTTTCCGCGAGGGTTTGCTCCAGCTCCAAAACCGCGTGGATGAGCGGCATTACACCACGACGCTTGCGTTTGCCCACGACCTGTGCGAGGTTATTAACGTAGGCATCAATACTGAACCGGAGCCGCAACCACAAGCTCCGGTTACAATCGACTCGGTCGTTGCACCTGTGAACAAGATAGATTTCTCCGATCACCGCGACCGTAAAAAGCTGGGGAAGCGCATCTTGAAGCTTGTGCAGCCGCAGCTTGAGGCAGCGTTGCGCCTAGAAACCGAAATCACACACAAGTCGGTTGAGAACCTCAAGCAAGAGCTTGAGGGTATGATAGAGGCCAGTCTGGAGTTGCGGCCGAACCCAGGTTCGGCCGTGACCGAAGGTGAAGCTAGCCAAGACGTCATCATGGTAGATGCCTCCAACGAAATCACGGTTGGAGAACCGTCCAGCGAAGAGGCGGCTGAAGACTCGGCAGCAGACGTTGACATGGCCGACGCTGAAGGCGAAAAACCCCCTGAGGAAGGGAATAATATCGAGGTCAACACTTCTGGTCTCGAAGAAGAACTGGAGCCCAAAGCAGACGATCCTGCTTCTGGGGCTTCGATTACAGAACAAAACGATGAGGTCGTGTCGGAGAAGGAGGCAGCGTCTCACACAAATGGCGTGAAGGCACTAGATACACCGCCATCGACTAATGGCTATGTCGCCGAGCCTCATCCGGTTCAGTCTGGGCCGCCGACTCCACCCCGGTCTAATGGAAGCCTGGGTAGGGACCATGCCAACATACTCGCAGACGGCGGTGTCCCGTGGTACCTGAAAGGCTTCGAACCCGAGGGCACTTCGGCGTTGCAAGAGCAATGGCCTGGCAAAGCAGCGATTCGGGGCCTGAGCGAGGAGCTGACAGAGATGGACGAGGACGAGTTGAAAGGTCTCGAAGTAGACTTTAACATGGAAGACGGCAGTGTTGACACGCCCAGTGGTGCTAACGACGTGGACAACGCTGCCGTCTCTACCACCATAACTACTACTGCTGCCAGCACCACTGCCACAGCCAGCACCTCTGAACCCAGCATTATGGGCTCGGCGAAGAAGCCTGCGAAGGCGAAGAGACGCAAGACGACAACTTACCGGCGAAGATGATATCCCTGTGGCGGCCGGTCTTCAATGTATTTATTAGTTGGGTTGGAAGCTGGGTTTCCTTGGTTATTCTGTTTTTACTTGTTTCTCATTCTGCTTCTTCTCCTGTTCCGGGGGAGAACATGGCAAGAAAGCTGTTGTACGATGTGGTCATGCACCAAATTCCCCCCAACCGCGCCATACGATTGTCTTTGTCCCCTTTCCCCTTCTCTTACGCCTTTAGCTCTTTTCCTCCTAAATACATAACATACATAGCCTTGGGCCATGGCCCCTTAGTTTGCGGCGTCTCGATTGGGGACGAAAGAACGCAAAGGATGGATAAATGGGTGTTCTCATCATTACAGAGCAGATCTGTCATGACGACGAGGTTACATGTTTCCCCCCTTCCATTATTATCGCGCCAGGTTGACGAGACTGAGAGAGTGCGAGCGGGCGAGAGTACGGCGTTCAGCTGGGTGTTCGATATATGAGATAGGCCAGATACGCTTTCTTAGTTAGGCATCACTTGACAGTAGCCGGTCTGTCTTGGGGGCTCGATAATATATGCTTATTGCACATATATTGATTGGCATTGCCTATGATTCACTTCTGCTGGGAGTTGAACGGTGTGCATAGCTACACAATGGAAGAATGTGAAATGTGTACGTAAATATCTATCATGCATGTAAGTATTGGTTATGTAAGGACTGTTGGAGCAGAGGGAAGAAGCAGAATGAAAGGTGTAGTTGGTATAACTAGGCTTGACATTGAATGAATTATTCAATTGGCTGTTCGATATAAGAGCTGATACGAACAGAACTGTCATCTGATACAGCCACAAGCCCTTATAGCTCAGTGGTAGAGCGTTGCACTTGTAAGGAAGCCATTTACGAACCATCACTGGTGAGGAAGAGCGACCGATAAGATATGCAAAGGTCCGTCGTTCAATCCGGCGTGGGGGCACATTTGTTTACTTTTTTTGGGTAGTCACGACCCACGACACTGCACAGACAACCTTTCACAAGGTCATCTTCTTTTTTGTAAAGAAGTCATGACCATTAAGATATGTAACGGTCCCTTCTTTTTGATATCCTCTTATTTCAGTCACCTTTTCTCTGAGGGGTGTTCCAATGTCCTGTTGTTTGTCCAAATTGTAGCCACATACGATTCTGCGGGAACACAGGGCCTGGGACGGCTTTATTTGATCTCCGCCCTACCCATCAACCTCGAGAACTAAACTGTGTCAATTACGGCAAGTAAGCATTCATTCATTGGTTTGATGTAGCACATGAAGTCCAGGTAAGGAGTGCAAATCATAATGCCCATTTTGATATTCCAGTCTGAGTGAAGTGCAGCTAACAGCAGTTAATTACAAACAGTCAACCAACCCCTTTTCCCAGAAACCACCTTACAGTAAACAGACACCTCCCATAAAACAAACACCCGCACCTTTTCAACATCCCTCCCTTCCCTGAAACCATGACGAGAACCCGTAGCTTCACCAAAAGATATCCAGAAAATCAATCGTGAAACAGAAGCCTTTCCCACCATAGTTGCGTATAGTATCTCCTACTCTGTCTCTCTTTCCATTTCCTTTTCCCCTCCTTTAGAAGACGCCGTACTTTCTGCACTTGTCCGAGACGGCGCTTTTGTTGATGGTGAGGCAGTCGCGCCACTGCTGCACGCACTTGGTCTTGGCGCCATCATAGGTGTCGACGAACTTGGTGGCGACCTCGGTGCGGGCCCCGAGCATCGGGTAGCTGCGCGGCTGGGCGCTGATGAAGACGCCGTTGGGCGAGTAGCCCAGGCCGAACGTCTTGCCGTTGTACTTGCCCTTGGTGCGGCAGCCCTCGGCGTAGACGGACACGCACTGGCTGTACTGGGCCCGGCATGCCTGCGAGCAGGCGTCGGCCACCTGAGGCGCCTTGAACGACGCGCACTTCCTGGTGTCCTGCTCCGTGTACAGCTTGTAGATGTTTCCGGCCTTGTGCTCCGCCTCGACGTTGTTGCAGGTCAGGGCCGGCAGCTTGATGCCGCCGAGGGGGCTGTGGACGTCGTAGCCCGACGCCGCGTTCTTGGGCTGTTGGCAAATTCCGGTGGGCGTGGCGATGGCACACGTGGTAGTGGCCGTCGTGACGGGAGCCGGGGTGGTCAGGGTAGTGGTGGTGAGGGCGACGGGCTTGGCCGAGGTCAAGGGCTTGTTCGAGGAGACGGCAGCGACCTGGCTGGTGGTGGCCACGTTGGCGCACGCCACTGTCATGGTCGTCGTAGTCAGCTCTGGCTTGAGCGTGGGCTTGACCGGGGGCCACGCCTTGGTGCAGCTGTCCTTGTTGCCCCTGGGCGAGGCGCCGCAGAAGTCCTTGACCTTGCTGCACCACTGGGCGAAGCCGATGCAGTTCAGGGCGTCCGGGATGCCGGCCTTCACGTAGCAGCTGGCGACGTTGACCATGCAGTGCGACCAGGCGTCCGAGCAGCCCTTGCTGTCCTTCCACTCGGGCAGGGTGTAGCAGAACTTGCCGCAGCCGAAATCGCACTTGGGGGGCGCGACAACGACCGACGTGCACACTCTGGGGGCGGTGGCGATGCTGGTGGTGCTGGTCTTGAGTGTGGATGGTGGCATAGTGACGGGCGTGGTGGGAGCAGGGGTCGAGACAGCCTGGGTGGATGAAACTCCGCTAGTCGGTGACGTAGTTGGTAATGTCGACGGGATGCTGACAATGGTGGTAGGCGAGGTAGGGACAATGGTGGTGGTGGACGAGGAAGGGATCTGGATCACGTAGCTGGAGGGGCTAGGAGACGACGCCGGCTGGGTTGACGCGGTGCTCTCGATGGGCGACGACGGAGATGTAGACGGCGTCACAATAGGGGTGGAGGACGAAGCTGGTAGGGTCGGGGAAGTACTAGCCACCTCGATGGGGGTGGAGGATGTGTAGGGAGTGGTGGCCCCGTAGCTGGCCGGGGTCGAGACCGGAGACGAAACCGGAGAAGACTCGGCTATAGTCGAGGTCGGAGTGCCAATAACCGCAGTCGGGGTGGTAGCCCCGTAGCTGGCGGGGGTCGAGAACGGAGACGAGGCCGGAGACGACTCGGCTATAGTCGACGTCGAAGTGCTAATGACCGGAGACGAGACCGAAGACGAGACCGGAGACGAGACCGAAGACGAGACCGGAGACGAGACCGAAGACGAGACCGGAGACGAGACCGAAGACGAGACCGGAGACGAGACCGGAGACGAAACCGGAGAAGACTCGGCTATAATCGAGGTCGGAGTGCCAATAACCGCAGTCGGGGTGGTGGCCCCGTAGCTGGCGGGGGTCGAGAACGGAGACGAGGCCGGGGACGACTCGGCTATGGTCGACGACGTCGGAATATTAATAATCTCGGTGGAGGTGGTGGCTCCGTAGCTAGCAGGAGTCGATACTGGAGACGACTCGGCTACGGTCGACGACGTCGGAGTGCCAATAACCGCGGTCGGGGTGGTGGCCCCGTAGCCGGTCGGGGTTGACACCGGGGATGACTCGGCCGGGGATGACTCAGCCAGGGTTGACGCGGGCGTGCTAGGCTTGTAGGTGGCAGGGATCGACGAGACGCTGTAGGTAACCGGAGGTCCGGGAGGGACGTAGCCGCAGGGCTCGTAGCACTCCAGCTCCTGGGCGTGGTAGACGCTTTGGCGAGAAGGACCGCCGCACATCTCCTCGGGAGCACCGCTGCATGGCATGCTGCACTCGGAGGAGCTGACGTTGGAGACTCCGCTGCCCAGGACGACACCGCAGTAGCACTCGTCGGCGTACTCGGTGGCGGCGTAGGGGAAGCCGCCAGCCAGACAGCTTGCCAGACAGGCCTTGGTGGACAGGCTGCCCGACTTCAGGTTGTCCTGGCGGAAGAAGACGGGCCTGGCGTCGCTTTCGTCCGTGTAGCAGCCCAAGGGCGTGTACACATCCGTCGTCTTTCCAGACAGGTCCGGGAAGGTGGTGTCCTTGTAGACGGCCACACTGGCGTCGCCGCCGCAGGTCTGGGTGCTGTTGCCGGAGCACTGCCTGTTGCACAAGCTGCTGTCCGTCACCTTGGTATTGAGAGTGTTGCCGCAGTAGCAGGTGCCGCTATAGCCCAGAGCAGCATAGCCAAAGGCATTGCCTATAGTCCCAGAAGAATAACGGGTTAGTACGGACTGACTACTGCCGGCTACAGCAGCGGAGACGTATCGAGAAGAAGGAAGAGGAATAGCAAGAGGGAGCGCGCAACTTACCCTTGCAGGTGGCCGTGCAGGCTTCAATGGTCATGTTGTTGGCGTCCATGTCCATACGCTCCAACAGAGCGCCCGGCTGGGCATTGTCGTAGCATCCCAGATGAGTGAAGGGCGTGTACGAGTCGACGCACTTGGGGAGGTTTTTTGTACCAAGCGTGGACGCCGGGGGTAGCGAACGTAATGGCGGCAACCGCCAAGGCAGTCTTGTAAGAAGACATGGCCTTCTACGGGGGAAAGAGATCAACGAACGAAACGTAGAAGAAACCAGGAGGACTGCCGTGCAAGGAAGGAAGGACTGCTGAACGAGCGTGGTGATGCGGATGCTGAGATGAGTTGACCTGCTGGAAGGGGAGGCAGACGAGGTCATATATACTCAGTCATGTCCCACGCTTCGGCTGCAGTATGATGCTACTCCTCGCCTCTCTCCTCGCCTCTCGCCTCGCAACCCCATAGTTCTGCTGTTATTGACATCCAGCCCAAGGGCAAACTAGACGCAGCTCAAGCCTCTGTGCACCGCCCGTCATCAGGGTCTACGACAAGCCAACGGCCTGGAGGCGCCTAGAGCAGCCGTGCGTAAGCAGGCCGACGTCTGTGTGTGGTCTCACGGCAGACGCCCCAGAAATCACCAGGGGCACGATGCAGAGTAGGCTTACGTATAGTCATGTTGCAATGACAGCCCGCGTCGCGCCGTTGCATGTTGCGGGTCGAATGTCCGCTTTCCGTGAAGAGCGAATGGCAAGCCTGCACAACTGCAGCAACAATCAAAAAGGAAACATCAATCAACAACCTAACCAACCTTATTTTCAACATCAACATAGGTCAGGGATACGCGGTACTAGTGATGAGTCGTTGCTAACTAATATCGAGCATACTTCGCCCTTTCCACGTTAGCATACATGCCACAGAAGTATCCAGAGAACGGCGTCCACGACTTCCAACCCGGGCTTACACGAACAAACAGAATATCCTGGCGTCTCAAATCTTGTGGGTGGATAGGGGTTGAAATGTGGTTACACGACTAGTGACGTGAACTTGGTGTAGCTTCACCTGATATGAACCCCTTGAATTCGGCCCTGTTGCTGGAGTGGAAGCTCAGCTGACCTGCACATGGACAGACAGCATCTGCTGAAGCCGCAGGTCCCTCTCGTATTCCGACAGTGCCATTGAAGATTGCGTAACTACATACGTATTTGCTTTTCCCTTCCACTGTCTTAACACCAGCACTATCTCCTCTTCCCTCTCGTAGCAGCTTTCTAATAATAGGGTGTTACCGAACCGACCGCAAAAAGTACACCATTCCCGTAGTCGAGAGAGGCTAATATTAGTTCTGAAGCCTACCCTGGCAAGGAGAAGAGTCTAGTAGCTCGCTAATTGACGTCACAGCTTCGAATCTGCAATAACATGCAACGAGGGCGGCAGAGCAATAAGACCCTTGGGCGCACGTCTTTCCGTCTTTCCCATCCGAATCCAGCATGGCTCGATGAGCACCCACTCCGAGAGGGCAAGGAGGTAATATCGCAGCAAAGTACAAGGTGGTGTAAATGATCAGGGGGGATGAAGGGATGGGGGAAGCCAAGCATGGGTTCAATTGTAGCGAGGCTGGCTTAATCAACTCTATTTTCACAAGTCGTCATATACCTAAGGACCAAGGAGAGGAGGCTGTCTGTTGCGACACATTCATCACTTGCTTGAACGAGCAGATTGGAGTAAAACGAGTAACCGAGAGCGAATCCCCTGACGGAAGGACGCCCATGTATTTATTATGATGCGGACATCACTTGGCAAAACTGGCAAAGCTGACAGACGCACCGCCCATTTGCCAGTCTAATCTGACCTACGCCCCCGTATCTATCAACATCCAGTAGACTGTGGCGGCCGGGCAAGGCAGCAAAAAGCATTTCGGAGACGTCGTTCTCATTATCAACTTTTAGAAATACACAAAGTGCAACCAGGACCAGACCCCAAACTCCGAATGATGATATCCTTCATTCCCCATAAGTCTACTGCTTGTCCCGGAGGTGACGAGGCACCCATTTGCCAGGGGCGGCAGATGCACGGAGCGGCTCGACCGGTGCTGCGTTAGCAGCCGGCTCCTCAGCACGGCGAGGACCAGGGCCAGCGCCCGAGGCAGCACGGCTGGGAGGTGCACTGTCCCTGGGAGCGCCACCTGCCGCCTTGGCAGCCTCACGCTCGCGCCAGGATGGCTTTCCACCCGCAAGGTTAAGACGGGGAGGACCGCTAGCACGGTCGCCAGAGGAATCGCCACGCTCCACCGAAGGACGTTCCATAGGGGAAGCAGTGCGAACAGGCAGATCGGCAGCAGGAGCAGGTGCACTGCGTCCTGCAGCCTCCCTCTCGCGCCACTTGCCAGCGCCCGGAAGGTTGAGTGCAGGGCGGCGGCTGTCCGAGTCGGTACGCTCCATGGAAACAGGCTCGCGTCTGGGGCCGGAAGCCGAGGCCTTCTCGGCATTCCGTCTGGCCATAGCCTCTTCTTCTCTGCGGGCTTGGAGGGCCGCCTTCTCGAGAGCCTCTTGGCGGTCCTTTTCTCGCTGCTCCTTGAGCTTCGCCATCTCCGCACGCTTGAACTCGGCGCGCTTCTCTGCCTCCTCTTTCTCCAGCGCAGCGCGCTCCTCGGCCTCCTTGAGCTCGCGCTCCTTCTCCTCGCGCTCTCTCTTCTCGCGAAGCTTGCGCTCGCGATACTCCTTCTTGCGAGCGGCAATCTGTCTCTCGAGTTCTCTCTCGGCGTCACGCTGGCGCTTCTCGAACTCGTCGCGGCGACGCTCCTTCATGGACTTAACATAAGTTTCGTACTGAGGTACCAGGCGTTCAAGTCGGTGCTTCAACTCGACACTCTCCTTGTGCTTAGCCTTCGACTCGGAAAGGGTATTCTTCTTCATTTCATCATAAGCAGCAACGTCATGTTCTCGTTGCTTGGCGTAATCCTGAGGGAGCTTCTTGGCCTCCTCCTTGCGGAGGGCTCGCTCGAGATGATCAATGCGCTTGCCGGTGATACGGAGTTTCTCGTTGACATCGTTCTTCTCACGCTCCAACTGAGCCAGCTTCATAGCACGCAGGCGGTTGGAATCAAGATCGTCGAGATTCTCGATATCAATGTCGAGAGCATTAGGACCGATCTTGAGGTCGGCAATCTGCTTCTTGAGCTCTTCCACGCGGACGCGTTCGCGTTCGTCGCGAAGACGCTTTTCCTCACGCTCCTTCTGCTCTTGCACAAGACGTCGCTCCTCGGCCTCGGCCAAAGCCGCCTCCTGGAGTCTCTTCTGACGAGCCTTCTCCTTCTCCCTCTTGGCATGGAGCTCTGATGCCTCCTCCTTCCGCTTTTGGATGACGTCCTTGCGGAGCAAGATGGCGTGATGTTCTTCATCGGCGCCAGCCTTGGCTCGGGCAAGAGCGGCGTCGTGGGCCTTCATACGAGCCTCGTTGTAGGTGGGGTCGATGTAGAAGCAAGTAGTGTGAAGGCACTTGGCCAGGCGGACAAGCTGGGACCTGACAATCTCGGAGGGGGTGTTCTGGAGACGCTGGACGGTGCCGGTCTCACTCTCAGCAGAGCCACCGGCAGAGCCGGCGTGGGAAGCCTTGGATGAAGAGAACACATCCGTGTCGAAGCTGAGCACACCTGTGGCATGATCCATGCGAATGGACAAGTCTCCCTTCTTGTTTCCGTTCATGATGAACTTCTCAATCGTGCCTCGGCTGATCTGGTATGGGTCGGGGAACTCAGCCAGGCTCTCAACAAAGCTGAGGTCTACGGTCTCGTACACCTGAGACAGCTGCTGGAACAGACGAGTCAGGATAACCTGCTGCAGAGGCAGAATGTACTTCTCCATCTCAGCATCAGCTCCAATCTTGGCGAGAATGGGGGAGATCTTCTGGCAAATGGAGAGAGGGTGGAAGTCGACCTCGAGGATGTTGTAGAGATCGCGAATCTCGGGGCGCGCTCTCTTCAGGAGTGACTTGGACAGAGCATCCCGGAACAAAACAGCACGGGTAGGGGCCGAGGACATGCCCAGGAGGTGTGTAAGACGGGAGTTCTTATTCTTTCGGGCCTCATCGAAGTCGACCATAGCGCCTCGAGATCGGGAAGTGCTAATGACGGGAATGGAGAGAGCCGACAGGAGCACGAAAGAAGCAGCCTTCTGGAGATCGGCATCAGTGGCGGACGGGTTCTCGGACTTCTTGCTCTGGCCGGTAGCGACCAGCATGGAAGACTGGCGGAGAAGGTTGTAGTATCTGGACCAAGCCGCGGCATGGAAAAGGTAGTTCTCGCCAACGAGGAAAATGCGGGTGAGCTTCTCGTAGTAGTTGGCCATCATAATGTTCTTGGCAGGCCTCTTGCTAAGGTTGAGAAGGGTGTGGATATCCTCGACACTTCGGAAAGCCTCCTGCCAGAGTTCGAGCTCAACGGCAACGTTGAGCTGCTGGAAACGAGTCTCGAGATGGCGCTGCAGAGTATCCGGGTCGTTCAAGTTGATCGCATGCATTTGCGACGAGTACTTGGCCGCCGTCTGGACGTGGTTTCGCAGCAGCTCGCAAAGTCGGCGGAACTCGGTCTTTCGTGCGTGCTTGAGGCAGAAGTCGAATGCCTGCATAGCAGTGCTCTGATACAAGATTTCGAGCCGGGCATTGTTACGCAGGATATCCAGAACGGTTCGGTATGCCTCCCACAAAAACTTGAGCCAGGGAGTGATGATAGCACGGTCGGTGCGGTCTTTCGATTGCTCACTGGATACCGTGGCGAGCAGGATGGACTCGGGGGTCTCAGTCGCCTCGAGATCGTCGGGGTTGGCAGATGTTTCGGTGAGTTCATCGGCCTTCTGTTGAGCCACAGTAACCTTCTCGACAGCCAGCTCGATGAACTTCTTGAGGATAAGTTCGATGGTGGCCACATTGGTGTTCTGGGCGATGTTCTTGTACGAGTACAGAGCATCCTTGGCTACTTTGCCCTTCTTTTGGTCGACCGAAAGCTCAACCAGGAGCATCATGACAGGCTCCAGGGAGGCGATAGGCACATTTCGGGAACGCTTGGAGGTGACATGGTCGTGGAGAAGCGTCAGGGCAGCCGGGGCTTGGCCGACACCGATGAGCTCCTGTGCTCTCTTGAGAACATTCTCAGGCTTTTGGTGCGGGGGAGGCGGCATCGTGGCGATGATTTGCTGTTGTTGCCAACAGATGCCGTCGACAGATGTCTGGTTGTATGAGGGGCTTGTAGTGTGAAGAGAATTTGTGACAACACAATAATCTTGTGGGTAGGTTTGGGAAAGCGCGGGTGCGGGGCTGCCTGTGCTGGGCTCGTTTTTTTGCTTAAGCCCGGAGATGTCCCGGCTGGGAGAGGCCAAAATCACGTGAATCTCACCGTTTCTGCAGACTATAGACCACCTAAACACCACCTACACTCACTGAATGCCTGAGGCAAGGCAATTCGACACCAACTAAGAAGATGATTCGGCAGACTGCGAAGTGTTGTTAATGTGTTTATTAAAACAACTACCATGGCCATTGGGGATCTAAAGTTCAGCGGTACCGTACCTGCCTCCACGCTGTACCAAATTGAGGCCAAAATTCACAACACCCGGCAAAAAGATGAAAAATGACGACGAGAGCTTTGGGCTATATAGACGGAAGGCACTGACCAGAAGGCAAGCACACACTGTAGATCCTGGAAGGGGGGCTACTACGAACGTAATTGCAATTGAGCACATTTGTCAGGCTTAGTATGCCATCCTGCCGGTACTGGATGTAGTGAATACTGCTCGCTTACCACCCTATCAGGTGGCATTTCCAGAAAACCGAAATTCGAGGGTGCCCTTTTTACGCGAGTCCATTGAATGAGCTTATTGATGGATTGATGGGTCGTTGTCTCGTCGTCTCTACGGGGTACTGCTCGTTCCTGAAGCAAGTGCTTGGACGCGAGCGCGAGCGCAAACTCATGCACACACCCACGCACACACCCACGCACGTATCGACGTGTGTAAAGACGACTGGATCCGTCAACTTGCCCATATGCCACTCCGGAATTCGGTTTGAAGGTGTCGAATAAATTAAATAGGAGTAAGGTGCACAAACACCAGGATACAAATAGAAGCTGCTAAATTTCTGCCTATTCCATAAAAAATGGTATCATCGTATAATATCGCCGCGATGGGTATGTGGGGTATCTTTAATATGGACTTATCCCACCGCCAAGTTTACTATGCATGTTCATCTCGTTCGGGCGGGACCAATCACTCCCTTACAATCGCGAGTTTGATACGGCAACAACACGACGGAAGAGACGGTTGGTAATCGTTGTTGTCGAATCCGGCAGCCTCAAACACGCATGTGTATTCTGTCTGACATGGAAGTGCCTGTATGCTGACCAACGGCTTGACACACCTGCTGAGCGGAACAAAACCTTGGGTCCCACTGAAACGATACCGGCTGTGCTGCTTGCTTCTTGGATATGACACAGGTACTGTGTCTGGAGTGGCAGACTGGATACACACGCACTCAGACACTCCTAGGCTTAGCGACGTTGGCAACGGGCTGCTTGGCCTGAGCAACGCGGGGGGTCGCCTTGATTGAGACAACGCAGGTTCACACGACAGGCGCGCCAGGCACTACCGACTGACTGTAAGGGCCCCTATTTGGAAGTTCTATGTTTCCAATGTTTTTCTGGGCTGGGCGGGAAGAGGATCGGACGAGGCACCAAAGGAAGCAGAATGAAATCAAATCAGGCAAACCCGGGTTACCGGCAGAACGTACCTCTACTGCGCATCAGGAGCCATGATGGCCTTACCTTAGCCGGCCGATCAATAGCGACCTGTGCTAGAAAAAGAAATGCGATGGCCGTTGCAAAATAGCTCGGCCTGCACACAGCAACGACGACCACTATTGCGCGCCAGTCTTCAGTATGGAGCCCCCAAGAGGACGGGCAATCTCCCAGACCTGCAGCACCCCGTACACCGTAGCACTCTAGCCCTATCCATTTACCAGTCCGCATTGCGACCAGTGATGGACAAAGGAGGAAAATAAGCCAATCGCCCCCAGCGCCCCTGGGTGCTAGGATCAAATTTCCAGAACTTCCCAGTCCTGATTAGCTCCCCCTCCCCGGCCTGGCTTCTGGATACAGTTACACAGTTACACTGGGTACAGTACATGTATTGACCCTGTCTGCTTCCCGTTTGGCCTTAGCTTCTGCAATGCGCCTGGCCCGTCAACCTCTCTTTTTCTCTTCCCCCCCGTACCTGTCTGTAGGCAGGGCTCTCGTACCTCTCTTTTCCCTCCTCACATTGTCACTTTGTCGCAGCTTCGACAATCAGCGCGCTCCCTTCTATTGTCGTCGTCTTAGAGCATCGTGCCTCTCGTGGCCTTGTCCGGCGAATCGATCCATCTGCGACTTGAATCGTCTTCAACTTCTGTAAGTTTCACCTTCGCCCCTATTCCCGCCCTTGCGAAATGGCAGCAATCCAGAGAGAGACAGAGAGAGAAGGCCACAAACGACACCCGCCACGGTTTGCCTCGCTTGGCGTGGTTACGACTCCGAAGGGGGATTGCACAAGACAGAACAAAAGCGTCGTCGGGAAGCGACAAGAAACAGACGACTTGTACAGCCCAGCAATCGACGCGGCAGAGTCCTACGAACGGCTTAACCAATGTCACGACGCACCGTCGCCAAGTCACCCATGGCCTCTCTCTCTTTCTCTCCCAGTCTCCCGCCTGTTTTCAAACGACGAAAAAAAGAAAAGCCGACACCATCTCCAAGCATGGCAACTACTAACCATCAATTGCGTGCAGCTTCTTCTCCGTCTGCTTCATCCCAGCAGCAACCCCGTTCCTGTCATCAACAAACCACTCGTTCTTCACCACCGACTAGTAGAGCTGGTCCGAGCTCCGACCCGACGCCGACACCAGCGCCAGTTGCAGCTCCTGCACCTCCTCTTTCCCATCAACTTAATTCCCAATACCCTCCGCGGATTGACCATCTACCCCAATACCGGAGCGACTCCAATTCCTCGACCACTTCCACTACCATGCCTCAATACACCTCCCGGGACGTCGGCGACCCTTCGCAAATCAAGAAGAACAAGCAATCAATGGCCGACCTCAAGCTGCGACGCCTGACGGAGCTTAACAGCCGTCTGCGAGAAGACCTTGAGCGAGAAAGAATCCCTGTTTCCCAGGCTTCCAAGAGGTAAATGGCGAATGCACACCCACACCCACCGACCCACATGGTGATGATCCAGCAACTAATTGACCAATGACAGTATCATCGCATACTGCAACAGCACGCGCGACTACATGGTGCCTTCGGTATGGGGGGCAGTTCCTAGGGGCGAGGACCCCTATGCGCCACAGCAGAGCGGAGGATGCTGCTCGGTCATGTAGAACCACGACTGAACCCAAGACCCCGTCGGAGGGGACGGGATATCGATCATTTCCAAGGGGCGACTCAGCCATCCAAGTCTTACGCCGCGATGAACAGCAACCACGAAAGCAGGCAGGCTACTATTGTATTTTGATGAGCAAGGGAGTGGGTGTGGACTGCTCGACCACCTACACCAGAACCCGTCGTCGACAGGTCAAGCCCAGCGCGGCCATGATCGAGGCAGACGGTTAATACCACCAGAGCAACCGCCGCGGATACCCCCAGGAGTTGAGGAGTGTGAGTTGAATGCCTATGGAGATTCAGGGGAAGCTGGCACATTTACGATAATCAACAAGTTTCCTTTTGCTACGATGTATGTATTTAGGGTTGGATGGGCTAAAAAGCGCCCGCCCATTGCAACACCACAACGGAGGCAGGCCATTCGGGAAGCTCTTGAGCATGTATTACTTTTAGTTTCGGCCTGTACTCTTTCTTTTCGACCTTCTTGAATCAATGAGCAAAAACAAAACCTTGGTCAGCCCTGTTGGGCCTGTAATATGCTGCTCACCACTTCTTCCTCTTCTTACGCCAACACACCTACTTGCCTTGCCTGATGAAGCGATATAGGTCTTCGGTACAGCTACATATTCGATGGTATATTTGATCATAAGAAAGGGGGGCGTAGAAACATAAGAATATGCGCATTGATGTCGCAATGCACTCCCGAACCATCTGGCTTGGTACGGGTTTGACAGGGAATAACGGGCACTGCTCTACTCTGGTCTCACCTGTGGTGACTGTGGTGATTGTGGTGACGGCAAACATAAGATGAACGGCTGTTCCGGAAAGGCGAAGCCGGCTGACCCGCGGATGGGTTTGGGCAGACGTAATTCATGGCAAACATGCCAATGAATCTCATGGGAAGAGAGTTATTATGATAAACTTGAATTACGTCTGCTTTCAATATTTCGAGAAGGCAACAGGCATCTCATGATGAAATAATTCTAAAGCTCCCGAGAGTTCCACTGTCCCGTCCCTCATGCTTTGCTAAATCGGTTGCACCCGTAGAATTTAGACGTGGAATGACGCAGGCGCTTAGTGCACGTTTCTCTCCCTCTCCCACACACACACTTTCTCTCTCTTTCTCTCTCTCTTTTCGGGTGTCCGTGAGAATCCAAGACAGTGCACGCCATCGCATTCACCAGTCAGTCACGAGACCTCAATAGAATGGCTGAAATAACGACGAGCTCCTCCCTGGCTTCCGCGGCGGACCCCGCTCCGTCAGCTACCACCACCACCACCACCACCCCGGTGCTTCCCCGTGTAACAATCCGTTTCTGCACGCAATGCAAGTGGATGTTGAGAGCGGCCTATGTAAGAAAGGAGAAGTCCCATTCCATTTAACCCTACCCATGTACATATCAATCATCATCATTCTCGCCACTACGTAAACGTGGAAGCTTCTTCTTCTTCTTCTTCCTCTTCCTTTGTCACTCTTTTTCCCCCTCTTCCTACGCTTCCCAACTTTCTGCTCCTAGTCGCCCGTGCGGTGCCCCTTATCAAAACCCCAACCCCACATACCACATGCCCGCCTGACCCTTCCTTCTCCGTTGTCCGCGTCCCTCTGACATCTGCTTCATGACGAGAACGGGGGACCGGGGGAAAAGAAGTAAAAATCAACATCTTACTAACTCAACTCACCAACCAGTATGCCCAAGAGCTCCTCTCGACCTTCTCCACGGGGCTGGGCGAAGTAGCCCTGCAGCCGTCCACAGGCGGGACCTTCATCGTCGAGATCCTTGCCTCCTCCGTGACCCCATCCCCCGCCACCAGCGACGGCAAAGACGATGTACCACAGCCGCAGCCAGGAAGCGCGCCTGCCGCCGCCACGCAGCACCGCGTGCTCTGGGACCGCACGGTCGACGGGGGCTTCCCGAGACCAAGGAGCTGAAGCGCCGCGTGCGAGACGTAATCGAGCCCAACCGAGACCTGGGCCACGTCGACCGTGACCACGCGAAGAAGCCGAAGCCTGCTGCTGCTGCTGCTGCCGCCGACGCATCGTCATCACCGCCAGGAGCACCTGCCTCATCCGTGCCTGCGACAACAGCAGCAGCAGCACCACCACAAGAATCGATTCTGACGTCGTCTTCCTCGTCCACCCCGACCGTCGTCCGAGATACTCCACGTCAGGGGCAGTCGCAGCCGCGGAAGCCGGTGGCAGCGGCCGGCCCTAACCCTGACGACGACAGTAACAACAACAAAAACGCTAACCCCCAGCAGATCAGCTCGGCCGCTCCAGGCAACGTATGCGAAGATTGCCAGTAGCAGGAGCATGCATAGAAGAAATATATCGAGAAAGAAGGAACGGGCGTTGTGCGTAGTGTGGTGCACCATCGCTCGGGACTATCCTCGCCTCGCCTCGGCCTGAAGCCCCTATAAAGGGGATGGATGAGCTTGATAAAAACCCTCACTTCGTGCCCTCTCAAGGCGCAACTCGTACCGCGCCACACCTCCAAGAACCTTCGACTCAGCTACATACATACGGGTGTGAGCTGGATAGTTCGGTGGCGGCAGGTAGGTAGGCTTGTGAATAATTCATCTACTTGATACATTTCACACTCGTGAGACAAAAAGCAAAAAGAACAAATTCACTCAAGGGCACTGGGCATTCACGCAATATGTTGTATGGTCGTCAATCGACTGGCTTGTACAAACTTATAGTCGAAGCATGGTTGATATGCACACCAAGCTGCGAGTATCCATGACACACAAACAGGGCGGAGACTTGCGTCATCTGAGCGTTATGGAAAGAATTCATTCAAGAGCACGAGCAAGGCAGCAGAACAAACCTTGCCTACGAAAGCCCATGGCGTCAAATGACACCAAGCTCGCCCATTATCTTTAGTGCTGATGCGCTTTGTACAGGGCGTATTGGCAAAACCTTGGTAGGAGGCCAGGGCTACTGTGTGCATACCCGGAGCCAGGGTCTTTCAGGAATTTACAACATGCCCCTAGCGAAAAGCTTGCCAATTCCGCATATACCGCGTTCATAAGCAAACATGTCATGTAGAGATGGAACACCATTCGTGTTTAGGTGTGAGGAAAACCGCAGGCCGCGCTCACACGCTCATGCGAAGACTAAGATAAGCAGAAGGAAAGGAACAAGATGCATAAATATGCGGCTTGGGGTGAAATACACAACAGTTGAGACTGTCCTTTAACGCTTTCATGTACACATGTGATTGCGAACACTTGAGACGCTCTTGACGTTTCCATAATACGAAAAGCCTGGTTTTATTTGTTTTCGCGTAGTAGCAACATTCATCATCAATTCGACCGTTCAACCCATTCATCAGAGGCGACGTCCTTGGCGTCGTGGAGGCCGTGGGGAGGGAAGACTCCTCGTTGTCGTCGTAAGAGGTGTGACTCGTGACATTATACTCGGACAGATTGTATGGAAGAAACGACTCGGATTCGGAGTTATTCGGGGCCGGAATAGGCCAGGTACCGGGAAGCGGCCCCTTCTTTATCGATTCGGTGTGGTTAAGGGTGGCTTGTGGGAAGCATTGCGGTGGTGATCGATCATCGACGGCCGAACCTAGATAGAGGAGGAAGTTCGTATAAATTCTTTTTTCACATTCAGGGCTTGGAGTTGATGCGGGGAGTTGCGAAAGCGCTACCTCCGAGGCCGCCCACGTACTTTTGTTTCTTCTCTGCTGGCTTGAGAATCTGTAGTGCAAATTTAGATTAGTTGGAAGTTTCATAATCAGATATACTCAGGGGTCAACAAACCTGGAAGGAACACAGCAAGCTCTCGTCGACACTCATCATGGCACCGGCATTGTCGAATTCTCCGCAGTAGTTGGGGGCGCTGAACAAAGTGACCAGTTGGCGCTTGGAAAAGAATTCGTAACCATCCTCAACGACTTGGTGAGCTCGACAGATCAGATCCATATCGTGCTTCTGCAGGAAGCGGGAAACGACGTCGGGACCAAAGGTGAACGACACACCTCGGTCGTTTTCACTCCAGCCAGTGATGTCCTTGTCAGGGTCAGACCACAGCAGATCACACAGAAGACCGCAGTCGGGGATCTAGAATTGCGCATTAGTACAGTTCAGAAAACTAGTATGCGTGTGCGAAATTAGAAAACAAGAGCAGCTCACATCTGTGGGACGCATGACGCGGCGGATCTGTTCCATGGAGTTGAGATCAGGACTCAGGCCTCCGTGCATTGTGAAGATCTTCTCATCGATGATAGCGGCGATAGGCAGGCAGTTGAAGCAGTCGGTGAAAGTCTTCCATAACTTGATGTTGTAGCGGCGTTTGCACTCATCATAGAAGCCATAGATACGGTTGATAGAGGCACACTCGTGGTTACCACGGAGAATGAAGAAGTTTTCCGGGTACTTGATCTTGTACGCCAGTAGCAGGCAGATGGTCTCCAGAGACTGCTTGCCACGGTCTACGTAGTCGCCAAGGAAGAGGTAGTTAGCTTCCGGGGGAAACCACCATACTCGAACAGGCGTAGCAGGTCGTAGTATTGGCCGTGGATATCGCCGCAAATCTAGAACATGGTGAGTAACCAATCTGCCACCCGGCCTCGTTTCACCTCACGACATACCTTAATGGGAGCCTCAAGCTCTAACAAGATAGGCTGGCTAATGAAGATCTCCCTTGCCTTTGTGCACAGAAAGCGGATCTCGGTCTCGAGGAGTTGCACTTGCTTGCCAGGACGGCTTCCGCGAACCTCCAGAAGGCGGTCGATGATGGAGTCCAGGTCGACATCGTGTTGGTCCGCCATCGTAATTCCTTCGCCTGCCAGTGATTTGGCCTTGATCGCCTTTTCGTTGATATGGAGTCGGGGCAGCAGAGAAAAAGAAGGGGGTCGGTGTCGGGAGAGGTCACTACAGAGCCCGAATTAAGGACGATGCACTTCTCTGGACTAAGTTGGGGGCTGATATATTAGTTTCGCATTCAATCGAGTAACATTCAGGAACATGAAAAAAAGTGAGGGTGAGTGGTGCATCTGATCCTCTATGATCGATCATGTCGATACAAAACTGGAAGAGGAAGTAGCGTGGTGGGGAAGAGGGGATGACGCTGGGAGGTGGATTACGAAGGCGGCTACTGCAATGGGCGAAAAAGTGCAACCTTGGTACCAGCATGTGTTGGGCTTGGATTGCAACTCACGGGATGAAGTGATCACAGCCTGTGGCAGACCTCGCAATGAGTGCCCGCTGTTGGAAATGGTTGTACTTGCGTGGAAAAGCCGATTTCACAACTTCAGCCTGAAGTGATGAGGACAAAGAGAGTCGAAAAAAAAGCGTTGCGCGATGTCGACAGTCAGTTTCGTCGCCTCGGTTTTTTTGGCGCTAGGTGCCTTTTTCTCTGCCAATTCTAGCGATGGGCAATCGTCGAAGAAAGAGTCGTCAAATCGATCAGACGTGGGGTAAAACAGCTAAACCGTAGATAGCGATGGAAAATCGCTAGTCGCCGTCGTCAAGTCGGTCACAAGACAAGGGATGTTGTCTTGTAGAGCCGGAGAGAGGGGAGGTAAAAGGTGCTGCGTGTGGACAGACACCTGATTCGCCTGGGTGCTGGTGGGTGATGAATGTCGTAGAGATGAAGTGCAAGATTTTGTTGGGGGTGGGCGCGTTGGCGAAAAAACGAAATAAAAAAATGACTGTTGCTGTCTTGATGGAATGAAATTCCAGAAAGCGGTCGTCAGGAGTGCGAATGTGTGTGTGAGTGGAAAGTCCGGTTCGTGTATCGCCTGCCAACGGGTTGTTGGAAAAACAATGGGCTATTTGGCCGTCTTCTTCTTCTAGCCAAGGGCGGTCGGTGGGAATTTGGTCCCCAGAGGATGCCGCGTCGCCGACAAGGCAAGAGCGTCTCTCTCTCTTTTTGCAAAACAATCGAGGAGGGTCGTCGTTTGCGCACAAAGGCAAGAAGCTCACCGCGTCAAGAAGGATGGCTTCTTTTGTCAAGTCTTCCTTGCAGTCGCAGCAGAGATACAGAGGACAGCCTTGGTCGTCGGTCGCCAAAGTCGGAAGAATGCTCGCCTGTTGTGAGGATTTGTCGCGGGGTCCAACTTTTCGCTTTTTGGAGAGAAGGAGAAAAAGAGGATTCAGGAGGACCAGACTTTCGGGCTCAGGTCAAAGTCAGGATTTGATCCAAACGTCAGAAAATTGTTCGGGCCTTTGCTTTGCTGAGTGGACTTTTGGGGGGAGACGGGGGACCGGGGGCCCGTTGGGTGGTGGTCTAGGCAGACAGGGAGAGAGAGAGACTCTTGGTACAACCTCGAGCTGTCTCTGTCTCTCTCTCATTCGCATCAACATGTGAACGAACTACCTATTCGAATTCTTGAGCAATGCTGTTTGATTACTGGAGATAGAGTGTCTCTCTATGTACATGGATCGAGTATTGTGCAGTACCTGCTACTTTTCTATTCAATCCCACACATGAAATCTCCCATGTTATATTGGAGCCGGAGCCTGAGCTGCCTTTCCTGCTTGCCTGTACAGTATGCGACAGTCGCAGTGAGCGAGGTATACTTGCTCGGCTCGGCTCTGTGCTCTTCCTACATACATGTAGATGTAGGCCCGCGACTGCCTCGATCGGTTTTCTTCGCGTCTGTCTCCTTTCTCACATTCTCTTCTCTCGCTCTCTGCCGACGCCTCGCCCCTCCCCCTAAAAGAGCGTAAACCGAGAGGCTACCTAGCCAGGGCGCACGCGGCGTGCAGTGAAAACCAGGGGGCAAACTTCCAGTTTACAGGTTTCATCCTCCTCATTGGGCAGACAGAGGCAGTGCAAATGGCTCGAAAGGACTATTTTAGCCCAACACTCCACTTACACAATCACCACCACCACCACCACCACCAACACCACCTCCCACTTGACCTGCCTGGACCTGGACCTGCTTGCACCACCAGCACCACCTTCTCCTCTTCCTCCTTGGCGAAGTGGCCAACCAACCGAGCGAAACAACCATCCAGTCCTTCTTTCCAGAAAACGGCCGGATATGAATGCCTTCATTACACCTAAACTAGCACCTACCTCCTCCTCCTCCTCCTCTACATATACTGAAAGTGTAACTCGAGGCCATATCTCTATTGGAAAACACCTCAATTAGTGCGCCGGTCCCAACCCTGTCTGTCGATCGTCAGGCTTGGTTCCGTCCCGTCTGCATCTCTAATCTACCATACCTACACCCACCTAGCTGCTAGATATCGAGATGAGCAGGTTGGTCCCTCCTTCTTTTTCTTCCCTTTTTGTTACAAATCATATGCGCAAACACCAAGTCGACGGATAGAAGGCCGAGTATGCAGGCCCCTTGTTGGTGCTCCTCTCCCCCTCTCTCTATGCAAGCGAGCGCTCTTTCCAGCCGCTCACTCAGAGTTGTCCGTTCAGTGGTCTAGCCTAACGAACAGCGCGACGCGCCACTGCAATGCAAAAGCCCTCCAACGCTCTTTGTTCCCACTTCATCCCATCTCTTCCGAGCCTCCACAGCTGGGATAGGAGGTTGCCGTTCTTTTTTATCCTTTTTTTTTTATTCTTCTTCTTTTCTTCCACGACTACGGAAAGAAGGTTTCCAGGGAGCCAGGCGAAATTGCAATGAAACTCAAGGGCCAGGGTCTTTCATCGGGTTTACAATTCTTGATGCCCGACTGATTTGACCGGAATTACCAAACCAAATATCGGTAAGTATGCACCGATGCTCGGGCGTGGTTCGTGTTCTCGCAATCATATTTCAGCAGAAGGCGGACCTTGCAAGCTGGCTGTCATTTGCGTCTGCCGAAAGTAGACCGAATTAGGCAAATATGCAGGTAGCTGGCTAGCTGTTCGGGATTTGCCCACCATCGCCTCGTCTTTTTTTCGAGTGCATGTCAAGCAGAGCGAAAGCTATACGTGCCTCCTCGAGTCTCGACACTTGGATCTGTTTGATGTCGACCGCTGGTGCTCCACTTGGTGCTTGCTCGTAGCTTTGACTTGCCCGCGCGATAGGAACTGCATACCTGTTTTCTATCTGCTGCTACTATTACCGCGACTGCGACTGCGACGGCTACCGCTCTGCCTCGGAAACTTTGACAGCGGGCCAGGGGGCGGGGATTCCAATCCGTTTGCGCATGATGGATGACTACATAACCGACTCCCTCGGAACATGTCAGGCATGTGTGTTTCTTGTGTAAGAAGGGCGAACCTTTTGTCCGCTCCATGGTAGCAGTAGCATCATGCAGTGCAGTGCGGCACCTACATACAGTCAGCCCCTCATCCGGGGCACGTAGCCGACTGCAGACAGCAGCAGTTTCGCACCCCCAACAATTTTCGAGTTCCTTCTGTCCATAGGACTCGACGTCAGGCGCCGAAGCATTGCCAGAGCTGTTTGCGTGGTAGGCGCCCGCATTTCAGGTGACATGGACTGTTCATTTAAAGAGCTGCCAGCGCGCCCGGCTGAATCAGTCACCAACGAAGGGCAAACGCTCAGGTTGCAAACGTAGGAGGAGTACGTACAAAGTGTCTCAGGAGCCAAAAATAGTCAGTCCCTCCCAGCATGTTTCCTATCTATCACTCGACTGCCGAGCCGCCAACGAACCGGGTCAAGGGTCCCACGTCCGTTGTCATATCTTGGTCGATAAGATCTGGACCGCCCTACTTATCTTTCAACGACAACTCCTGCACGAGGCACAGCAGCCTCGATACCGTCCAACGAGAATGACGGAAAGCCCTGGCAGGACCTGCCTGAGCCGTCAGCCACGAAAGCTACCATGGAAACAGCAATGCTTAACTGCAGGCAAAGGCGCATATACCTGCCAGCTTGCCGCCCTTGTGGCATAACTTCATGATCTTTAGTCACGTCCGCAGGTGGGTATCAGAGCTTGCTTCCCCTCCCTCCCTTGCCTGCCTTATTACATGCATCACTTCAACGCGAGCATCATCTTGAGGCTTATTTGCCCGTCCAAAAGCTACGTCGAGTCACATGACCACTTACATGCTGCGAGTTATTGCAGCTCGAATTCCTGCCAGACACGCATCCTGGCCTATCGTGACCTAGACCGATTGGTCCAGCACTCACAGGGAAGCTCCTTTAACGGCCGCTAGGGGCCTCATTGGTTGTTCGACCCATCATGATCAAGATATGCTTATCTCCGGTATCCCTACAACAATTGCCCACTACCCAGATAATATGATCTGCAGTAGTAGTAGCCGGGGACCCAAGACGCTACAACAGGCTACGCAGTAGCTCTTCTGCCGCCCGGGCAAGAGTATGCGAGTGGGAATATATTGCCCTCTTAATCCCTCTCAGGCGAGCTTTATCAGCTGGCTTCGCATATCAGGTCGGTCATGGATGACCTGTTTCCAGAGGGAAATGGCTATGCATGAAGTATATATGACGCAGATGCTGAAGAGAATCATATGAGGACGTCGCAGTTCCCGCAGCCGGTGTGTTTATTTCCTGGGGCTTTGGAGTCCAGACAGCCAATGAACGTAGAAGGAACCGAGGATGCCCAATCACAACGAACTCGGTTGTTTTCGATTTCACAGCTACATGATGCAGGGTCTAGACCGAGTGGCACATTCAGTCCCCCAGACTAACGACGCACGCCATGGAGAGTCTGCAAACCGGGGGTAGCTTGGTAGGTATGTCACAAACATTGGACGATGCCAAGGTATATGGTATAGACATGGAGATCTGCCCAATCATGGCCTGTCAAGGCTACCGGACCGTTGACATGACAATGCCGCCAATCGTATCTCACATATTTCAGATTTTCGGCGTATGTATAGAGGATACTGTTTCCGAGTACATCTAGAGTCCCCCACCAAGTCATGATATGTTCGCTCGAGGTCGATGCATCCCAATACCTTGATACCTGCGATTGCTTCGTCTCTTGCCCAGCGATGAAAGAAAATCTTGGCAAACCCCATTCTGAGCACCCAGTGTAGTGGAATTCAAATATATTATACGCAAATCGACCAGATAGCGAGATTCACAGGAAATTGATATTGGGTCCATGGGTGAGAAAGTCGTAGATGAAAGGAGTCTACAAAAGAAAGGGAAAAGGAAGAGATAATCGATTCGATTTGAAATTTAGGTGAAACAGACAAATCATGCATGTTGTCTTCCGCCCCAGCGCCCCCTTCTGATCAGCCTTATGGTCTTCACGACCGTCGGTGGCCGCTCCTCCTCTGGGGCATATTTTGTATTTTCGTTTTCTCCATCAATACTACTGTCCCTTTCCTCTCTCCCTTCGATTGCAACTGCCTCTTCTTCCTGTTCTTGTTCTTGGCCCGTGTCTTCTCTTTTCGCCTTCCCGCCACCACCATTCCCTTTCTTCTCGTAGATCCCGATGGCTCCCGAACCACCGCACAGCTGGGACCCCTCGCCCTTGCAGCGCATGTCGCACCGGCCCTCGTCGAGCCTAACCGCGCCTGGCGGCAGCGCCTTGCCGCACCAGCACTCGCGCCCGTACTCGACGCCGGCCACGCCGAAGCCCCGGCCCGCGCAGAAGCCCATGCAGCCCTCCACCGTCAGCGTCTCGTTGCCCATCATGGCGTCCGGCAGCACCCGGCCCGTCTTGCCCTCCTCGAAGCACCCCTGGTACTCGAACCCGCTGCCGCCCACCTTCTGCAGCGCCGTCACCTCGGTCGGGGAGGAGCCGCCGCCGCGACGATCGAGCCGTTTCGGAACACGCTCAGCAGGCTTGGCCCGCCGCACTTCTGCCCCGCGTTCCCCGAGCACGGCATGCGGCAGTCGGCGTTTCCCACCAGCGCCGACGGCGGCGCGAGCGTCGTGCCGCAGAAGCACTCGCTGCCGTACTCGAGGCCCGCGAGCGGCAGCCGGGCCTCGGCGCAGAAGGCCAGGCACTTCTCGATGGTCATGTCGGCGCCCGCGGTCGCGCGCTCGTTGAGGGCTCGGCCGTTGGGGACTTCGCTGGCGCAGCCGAGGTAGGTCGCGCCGCCGGGGGCGGTTACTGTGGTTCCCGCTCCTGCCCCTGCTACTGAGGTAGTGGGTGTTGATGACGATGATGCCGCCGCCGGTCTCGCCGTAGTGGACGGAGTCAGCGATGACGGTGCTGGTGATGATGATTGCAGCGGCGGGAGCGACGCAGAGGTAGTGATGGCGGCACGAGTCGTTGCTGATACAGAAGCGGCGGACGCGTACGACGTGACGGCAGCTGACGTTACAGCCGGCGAAGTCGTCGTTGTTGCCGATTTAGCTGCAGTGGAAGTAGGCGGGAGCGACGACGACGAAGAGGAAGCTGCCGATGACGCTATCGGCGCATTCGCCCCTCTAGTAGTTGGAGCAGGGGTGGTGGCGGGGGTGGCCGATACACTTGCAGGCCCCTTTTGGACTGCCCCTACGGCGGGAGCAGGCGTGGGCAGCGTCGGGGCGACGGTGAGCGGCGCGCTCGTCTTGGCTGTCCCCGGTGTGGGCAGGCCGACGCAGTACCAATAGCCGGCCAAGAGCTGGGTGTTGCAGAACTTCCCCTTGGGGCCCAGGACCGGGTTGTTCCCGTATAACACGTCGGTGCCCCTATTCGAGCGGAATATGATATCCTCGCAGGTATCGCCCTCGCTTGCCATTACTGCACACAGAGGTAAGCGCGGGTTCTCAGGTCAGCCCATGTGGGAGATAGGAAGAGAAGAATAGGGGAGGAGGGAGGTGCAGACAACGTACTCCATCTTTCGCAGTTGGCGGCGACGCCGGTCTGAACCGGGGCAGGAAGTGGCGTAGGGTTTTCCAAGATGGAACTCGTCGTAATCCACCAGTAATCGGGCAACTTGTTCTTCATGGCTGCAACTAGAATAGAACGGTTTGTTTGGTTCGTACAATGATTCAACAGGATGCTAGGTGAGCGAGTACCTGCATGGTTGGTACCATCGGTGCGACTCGGCGGGCACAGGACCCTGCAAATAGCTTATCATGGCCGTTCCATGACAAAGAAATCATATCATAAGGGACCGTTACTTGCCGGAAGACAAAGGCATCACTCAGGGCGTGGGGCGCGCAGATGGCGGGATTGCAGTTCTAGATCCTCCCTGCGAACTTGCTGTCGGTTAATTCATACATAAAATATTGCCCCTCTAGCCTGCCTAAGCTTTCAAGGAATGACAAAGCGCTATGCAGCAGTGACAGCGCTGGTTTTGTACGCTTCCGGTCGAGAACTTTGGCCGCAAAGCAGAGGCCGTCTTTGATCAGAGGCGAGAACAAGAGAACTACAGGCGGCGGAACCACAACACGGACGTTTGCTGGCATCCGTATACAGGGCTTGCTTTGATATATATTGTATTGAGTATATCTGTTGTCCTTCATCCACCACCACATGCGGAACCATCGTTCCACATCTAGGCCGCGGCACTCTAGTGGTAGAAGAGCCGGGCTCGAAAGAAGCGCTGACTTGACGTCCCCTGATCCAACTAAGACCGACAGTAACAAAGTTGCCCAAGCCATATAAACTCCTCCCATGATTCACTGGTTTATAGTGCGTAAAACCCCGCTGTTTTCAGGTCGTTGATCCATTCCATAAACATAACAAAAAAGTACCTTACGCCACAAGAATATTGGGTATGACTCGCTTAAAACTCGCACGAGGGCCCCCTGTTGGCCAAATATCGTACAGAGAAGGTTGGCAGTGGTTGATACAGGTGAAGGGTTGAAAAAGGGTTGGAATTGCGGTTCGAAATATCACATCATCAGTGTCCACCATCCGTTGTAGTTGGAATGCCATTGATACCGTTGATACCATTGACAAGAGGCTTCTCTGGCGGCGCTCGGTCGTGTACCCCATTAAGCTGCGCGGTGGGTGAAACGGCCGAGGGCGACATGGCTCCGTTGATTTCAGCTGTGTCATTTGATGTCATGCTCCGCGGCGTCAAATGCGCACCGTTCGTGACCGACAACTTCTGCTGTTCGGTGAGAAGGTGGCCAAGACCCTGTTCAACACATAAACGCGGGTAGTCTGGCTCATCCGGTCCGACTGCAACCAGACCCCCACGCCTCGGAACTCGGGGTTCCGGGAATGGAGAGTTGCTGGGCTTGTAATGGCCAGGTTTGTCTTCGGCCACAAACTGGCCATTGATGTAGTACTTTTGCCGAGGGGCAAAGCCTTCCCGGCTGTTGGCATCGGGATCTTGCTTCCATTTCGCTGGTGCTGACCACAAATTCAACTGGGACTCGTGTTCCGGCAGTTCTCGGTAGCATATCGAGAGTCTGACGTTGCGAAGATGTGGGAAGTTGGGCAAGATGAACAGGAAATCGGATTCCTGAAAGTTATGTTAGCAGTAGCCCAAACCGTTGCGCAAGATGCTAGCTTACCTTCACGAAAAACATGTCTGTCTCGAAGAAGAGCTTGGAGGCTTCGCCCCGAAGTTGCTCGAGCTTTTGGTAGGGAACTTTGCTCGGGTCGCCGCCGTAGTAGTCGGGAAGTTGTTCCCCAAGATGATACAGCTTGCCTTCGGTCAGGGCGTATCTGTCCTGTTCTACCCGCCAGATGACCCTCTTGGCGACCGGAGAAACTGGTATTCGCTCCCATGCTGTGTCTGGAAACTGTTAGTATCGCCTCGGGACATCATGCCGAGGGCCAACTTACATCGTGAAAGATTGAGATCCTTCTCCCCGAGTAGAAGCGCAACTTGCGTGTTCAGAAGCCATTGCTCGCGCCCATCAGGCTTTCCAGTCGCATCCGGCTTGATCGTGTCGTACCGCACACCTTGGGCACTTGTGAAAAGCTCGGCATATTCCTTGCGTTTTGGGTTCGGACATCCGTCTAACCACCGTAGAAGCGGCGGTAACTTGGCCAGGCGGATTTTTTCCTGCTCTTGAAAGATACGCAGCTGCTCTGCCTCGCGGGCCGCGCGCTTACGTTCTCGTTCCTTGCGCTCTTCCTCCTCGCGCAGCTTCCTAGCTTCCTCGGCCGCCTCCTTCTCGAGACGGAGTCGTTCCTCCTCGAGTCTTTGCCGCTCCTCTTCTTCTTTGCGTTTCCGCTCTTCCTCTTCACGTTGCAGTCGTTCCTCTTCCTCTCGTTTCTTTTGTTCTGCTTCTAATCGGAGCTTCTCCTCTGCCTCCTTCCGTCGGCGCTCTTCCTCCTTACGCTCCGCCTCTTCACGCGACCGCTTCTCCTCTTCTTCACGACGTTTCCGCTCGGCTTCCTCTTGTTGTCGTTTCTCCTTCTCCTTCTCTTCGGCTTCTCGCCTACGTTTTTCCTTCTCCTCCACCTCTCGCTTGCGTTTTTCAGCCTCTTCACGCTGCTTGGTTTCCTCGCGTTGCTTAGCTTCTGCACGCTGTTTGGCCTCTTCGCGCTTTTTGGCTTCGTCCTTTTTCCGGGTCTCTTCAGCAGCGCCATTTTGCTCTGCTTGGCGTTTCTTCGATTCCGTCTTTTCGCGTTCGGCTGGAACCTCTCGGTTCACACTGATGCTAGCAGGAGGCGTATCTCGCATCTCGATATCCATATCTTCTGAAAATACGGTTATGCTGGCTTTCTCCTCGGAGCTGGGATAGTCCATCTCCTTGCGTTCGCGAATGATCTTCTTGGGCTTTGGCAGATCCTTGCGCTCATCGTGAGACTGGGACTTCTGGCGCTTAATCGAGTCTCGAGACAAATCACGCTTACGCTGACGGTCATCTGGGGATGAGCCCTGGCGAGGTCGCTTCTCTTTGCCCTCAACATCCAGCCTTCTCCTCTTTGCTGGGCCATCTCCCTCGTCCTTTTCTGCAGTTCCTTGCCTGGGAGGCGTCACGCTGGACCGGTGTCTCTTAGAAGAACCGTCACCAACCGACAGCCTGTCCTTGGAGTCGTCACGCTTCAGTGCCTTGGTCCTATCGTGGTATTTCTCAGAAAGGCGACCAGCTCGCGGCTTCTCCGCGTTGTCATCATGTTTTCCATCACCCCGATCAGATGCATCTCGAGCTGATATGTTGGATACAACACTTGAGCGGCGTTGTTTATCCTGCTGGCGCCCCTTCAGGTCCCTGCCCGATATCAGCTTCCGTCGAGGTTTGGCCGTCTCGCCTTCAGACGACCCTGCAACTTCGGATTCAGTACGCTTCGGTTTCGCGACTGAGGTTTTGGGAGGCACAGCTGGCGACGCTTCTCGGTCTGAAATTGCTATAGCAGGGACCTTGTCGTCCTTTTTAGGACGACCTGGCCCACGCTTCGGCGAGGTTTCATCCATGTTGCTGATGGATTGTCGCCGTTTCTCTTTCGGACTACTCGTAGGCTTGGCGGATGGTAGCTTCTTCTTGCTATCTGGCTCCCTAGGAGGACTCGATGGGCGGCGCTTCTGAGGACGGGCGTTGTTGTCTTGAATGGACTCAGGGCGCGCAGCACGCTTGGCCTCGTGATCCTGTTTTTGATGGGATGGTGATTTGGCTTTCGAGATCCTGTGAGACTTCCTATAATCGTCGTAGGCGTCCTTCAACATGTGTTCTTCTTCCTTCCACATAGGCCCTTCGCGACGTCTGGCAATCTCATAATACGTTTCTCCCTTATAACGGCGTGTTGGATCGAACAATGACTGGTTCAGGAGAAGCTGTATAACCTTGGTGTTCTCGCCCCCGATAGCAGCAAGCATCGGAGTGCTGTGCTCGCTCGGAAGAGTTTTAACTGGCGCAGGATCTGGGTTTGCGCCACCCAGGGCAAGCAGTAACTCTATAACAAAGTTGTGACCGCCACGTGCGGCCGCCACTAGGGCTTCGGCATCGTCGCAGCTTTCCTTGACCTGTAAAATGCGTGTAACAGTTTCAGAATCGCCACGAGCTGCTGCTTGGCGCAATGTCTTCTCGTCAAGACTCATGTATAACAAGTGGTTGCTGGTCTTGGTAGAGCGCACAGTGCCGCCGCGGCGAGAAGCTGCAGCTGCAGCACCACTCACAGACGCTGCAGGTGACCGGCGCGGGCTATCGGCTCCATGAGACGAGGTATCTTGGTCGTGAAGTTGATGGTCCTCCGAAGTTCGCCTCAGCTCACCCATCTTGGTCCTTGCGTCCATCAAAGCTGCCCGGATCTCATCGGCATTGTCAACGTCATCAGGGATTTTCTCCAAGGGCTCTTGTCCTTCAGCATTTGGCCTCCGCGGGTTGACACCAGCTGCAACAAGCAATTTCACCACTGCAAGATGACCGTTTTCGACAGCATCGAGGAGTGGCGTGTCCTTGTCATCGTTGCGGCAGTCGAGGTTGCACCCAGCCTCGATTAAGAGCTTAACAACATCCTCATGTCCATTCAGACAGGCGACCTGAAGAGGGGTGTTTCCGGCATGATCGCTAAAGTTGAGATCCTCTGGCCGTTCCTGCAAACGCATCTTCGCTACATCGTACTCGCCTTTGGCACAAGCTTTGGCGAAGAGGGTCTGGCCGTGAGCATCCAGGTGCTTCTTATGGACGCCATGCATCTTGGCGGGTGATGCAGTCGAATCGCCCGTCAAGGGCGTGGCAATACTCTTGAGTCGCGAGGACCTGGGATGCGGGCTCCCACTGGCAGAAGAGTCGTCCGACTGATAGTCGGTGGACATGAGAGGAGCGGGTCGGCGTTTTTTCAAGACTCCGTTGGAAGACTGCGCGGGAAGTTGAGTCGATGCACTCCGGCGATGAAGGCGCGACTGAGGCGAGTTAGACCTAGCACGCGAAGTATGCTTGTCGTGCAAGCCACGTCCCGACGAAGGCTTGGAGCCCTGCTCTGAAATACGCGGTCGTCGAGCCTTGTGCAAACCGTCCTCATCGTCAGACTCCGCTTTGGGGGCCTTACGCTTCAGCTGTCTGTCAACGGACTTGGCCTTATCCTTGACGAGCCTTGGAGATCGTGGCCTTGCATGTTCAGACTCCGAGGCCGAAGATCGCCGCCGCCGTTGAATGTTGTGTTGTCGGTCTGGGTGAAGTGGAGGAGAAGCGGGCACCGAGCTGAGGCCACTGGATGCGGCATCCTTGGTTCGGTGTTGGCCGTCCTTATCAAGTGGTCGTTTTTTCTTGAGTGGGGGCTTCTCTTCACCCACATCGTCGCTTCGCACGCGGTCGCGAACTTTGTTGTCCTTGCCATCTTTGCCGTCTTTCACCACCTTCTTCGGGGACACGGGGGTGTCACCGATTTCGCCTTCGCTGTTTTCTTCATGCTTGATCGTGATTACCTTGCGGGACTTGGCAGGTGATTTGTGCAAGACGATGGTCTCAGCGTCCGAGGTGCCATCCTCCTCTGGTGGGTTCAACTCCTTAAGGGGCGATCTAGAAGTAGCCGTCGTCGTGGTCGTGGCTGCCGTCGTCGGTGCAGCTGGCGGCGGCTTCAGAGTATCGGAGGGCCGCTTGGGAGAAGTAGCGACTGGCTTCGCGCTGGACTCCACAGCCTGGTGTTTCGGCTCATCCATATCACGTTTAATTCAGAAGCCACTCTACACTGCAGTGAACCATCATGGCCACGCTTCGGTAATTGAGGGGACGGGACTCAAAATCGGGTTGAGAGCCTCAATGCGCCGGGAGGGTGGCAGAAGTGTCGAGTGGTGGAAGGGTTCCGGGCCTTTGGTTGGAGACTGGCAGGTTGTGGTTTCAGAGACACCACACCACACCACACGCACACACACACACACACACACGATGGAATCGATGGAAAAGGGTTGGAAGGGAGGGTGGCGCCAGATTGAAACGAGACACGGAATAAATGCACAAACACCTGGCACAGTATCGAATGCAGGCGGCGATACGAAAAAGTCGAATTTGTAAAGTAGAAAAGAATTGGTTGGGGGGAGGAGGAGGGAATGGAATTGCTGTCGGGGCGGGTAATACTGTGTCTTGGAAAGTCGAAAGTGAACAACAGGAGAGGGAGTGATAGTTCGGTTCGATGGGCTGCCTTGAAGAGACTTTACTCCTGGTCGGGTTGGTTTTGGAGAAGGGTTAAGGCGAGTAGGCCTACCTGGCACTGGGAGGAGATGCATGGGGGAGCAGGTAGGGGAGTAGGGGAGTAGGGGAGTAACCAGCTAACTAGTGTACTTGGCTAGGCAGACCAGGGCCTATGAGGGAAAGGCTAAGGTGCAGGGGATGGCCATGTACTTCTGGATAGGACTAGGACACGCAGCCAGTCCAATCACGAAACACACTGCTCGGCAATGATACATTTGACTGTTGTTGTTGTTGTGTTGTGCGGCGCTGTGCTGTGTGGGCAGAACCAACGAACAGGATAGGGTATACGCTCTCGGGCTTCCAGGTATAACAGATGATGGAAGGCTTTCTTGGTCTGTTTAAGCTCCTACTATCCTACCTGTCTGGCTAGTCAGGAAATTATATACGAGACTCGAGCCGGAACCTGAGTCACCACCAACACACGTCAGGGCACGTGTGTACTTCGATGAAGAAAGAAAGTGAACACGAGAGAGGAGGGACGGGCGGGCAGACGGGCAAGACGGGACTAGGCCGGCAAGGAGGCGGAAGGCAGACACAGTGAAAGTGAAGGCAGACAGACACAGACACAGGCAGCAGGCAGACTTCTGGGCAGCAGGCAGACCAGACCTCAGACTTGCAGAGCATAAATGGCCCGAGCTCGGCCTGCAGCAGCCTGCCTGCCTTAGTGCAGTTAGCGTGCCTCTGCTGCCACTTTTTGTCCTGGGCGTGGCCAATCAGCCCGGCCGAGCAGAGCCCACCTCGAGTTCTCCTTTAATGTTTTGATGATTCGATGCCACCAGGTTGCAGGCCACTGGATGCCACTCACCACTGATGACTGGAAGACTGGATGCCGCTGGATGCCACCCACTCGCGTCGTCGCTTTGCTCTTTTGCAACTGATAAGCCTGTGCTGATCCCACACCTCGCTCCCCGAACACCCCCAAAAAGGCGCACTCTTTTTTCTTCTCCTCTTCCGCTGCGCTGGCCTGTTTGTTCCCTTCTTCGCCCCCAACCCCCATCCGACCCTGTTTCTATCCTTCAGGTCCCCATTACTGTCAAACCGACCCAACCCACCATCCACCTCTTGCAATTCGTACTGTTGACGTCGCCGTTTTTATGCGCAACTCAAAGTCGGACTGAATATCACTCACACAACGTATCGACACCGGTTCTGTTTCTTTCAGCTCCTTGATACGCCGCCACCACGCGTCTGGACTCTTTTCTCTCTGTCTCTCTCTCTCTCTACCGTAGCCGCCTGACGACGTCCGTGGGCACACGAGGACACATGTCATCGAGGCGCCACCTAACACACAGTCCTCGCCAGAGCCTTGCCTTGTCTTGGGTTTCCGGCCAAATCTGGTCGTGATGGCTACCATCGATGCTTCCCAGAACGTATTCCTCCCGGCCTCTCTTGACGATGCTCGCATACAGGACATGCCTCTTGCTGCTTACTACATACCCAATTTCCTTTCTGCCGACGAGGAGCGCGCCCTCTTAGATAAAATCGTATCAGTCCCCAGGCCTAGGTGGACACAACTGACACACCGTCGTCTCCAGACTTGGCCGTCCGAGCTCATCCAGAACCGTCTAGTCGATGCACCTTTACCGGATTGGCTGAACAAACCAGTCGTTTCTCGCCTTCAATCCATTCCCGTTTCTCCTGACGGACTTGCAGGCCACATATTTTCCAACAGTCCGCACTCCCGGCCGAATCACGTACTTGTCAATGAGTATCCCCCAGGTATCGGAATCATGCCTCACAAGGACGGAGCAGCGTATCACCCCATAGTTTGCACAGTGAGCCTAGGATCAAGCCTCGTTTTGGACATATACAAGAGTAAAGATGACGGCGCCTTGGACCCCAGTCCGGTTTATCGTGTGCTGCAAGAGCCACGGAGCCTGCTTATTACAACCGAAGGTCTCTACACCGACTACTTGCACGGCATTGCAGATGTCGAGGAGGACCCTAGACCTATCCGAAACCACAGTCGCTAATTGGGGTCTCCTCCGGTCCAAGCAACCCTTTGTAGAAGGCCGCAACTCTCGAGGCACCCGCACCAGCCTGACCTATCGTGATGTTCTGAAGGTTACTAAGCTGGGAAATAAATTTTCCATTTTGCAGAAACGATAAAACATGTGATGACAGCAGCAACAAGGCTACTTGCAATGGACATGTCCTTAATATACTAGGGGCACCATGTTCCATCTATGCTGTATCCTGTCCTGTCCGAACTTTTCGGCATACCACTTTCTTGTGTCCCCAGCTGTCACACCAAGGTTTGTTGACACGAACAACAGCCCGCAGATGATCGTCCGGTTGTATAACTGGCCTGTGGGGGCCGCCGTTATAGCCAGGGAGAGATACAGCAGGCATTCGCATGTGTAATGCGGGCAGATCAGATAAGCAAACATGCCATCTTCGGGCAACGAATACTTCTTTAGACTGGCGAGGTACTTGTGGCATCTATATTGCATTATCCATGCGACCAGGAAAAGCAACGTTCCGATGGCCTCGTTGGGTGATGGCTGCTCAAACTCGAAGGAAAGTTTTCCCGTTTGAAGTAGCGAGGCTGTGGGTATATGAGCATTCACACCATGAAAAAAAAACTTGGTGGGGCTGAACGGCAGGCACTCACTTGATGCTTCAATCCAGACGGATACGTTCATACACGCGTAGTAGGCCATTCCGAGTACCCAGTGAACAATCCACATCTTGGACGCAGACGGTCGAAGGACGGCAAAGCACTCGAATAGCCGTCTACACCCTTGCATAAACATGAGCAGCCACGTGAGCACGGCCTGGTTTGTGGTCATGGAAGTCTTCAGGTTCTCAGCCTGCGCCTGCGCCAGGAACGTGATGATGACGCCATTGGACAGGTATTGTGCCGCCCAGAATAGGGAGCTGCAGACAGACAGAATATAAAAATGTTTAAACCATGAATGGGGGATATTTCCCATTGACGTGAACCATGCAATGAGTTCCGTGAAGTGGCTGGATGATGCTGCCTTGCTAGTAGCAACGCCTGCAGCGGCTGGTGGAGGCGTTTTTGCTTGACGCGGGCCATATTCCAGCAACAAACGCCGAGCCGACTCGGGCGTGGCTGCGACCGCGAGGACGCCTGCAGCGGCTAAGACGAAGAACGTCTGGCAGAGCTGCGCCGGGCTGACTCTGTGCGTCAGGAAATGCTCGAGGCTGTGCAGTAGTGGTGGGAGCAAGGCTCCTCCTCCCTCTTCCATCTTGATGGCTGGCTTGAAGTATCTCGGCGGGAGAATATGAGACAGAAAGAGAGAGAAGTATATAAACCACAAGGCAGAATCAATATGAAAAAGGGGAAAAAGAAAGAGAGAGGCCAATGACTAAAAGTCAATTCGTCCTTAGGGACTGCTCAGAGCTGCTGAGATTGAAGATACGGTAAAGTATTTAGTTGGGATATGTAGTCGTTCGACGAGTGGAATCAACACTAAAACTCGGGTGGCTATAGATTCCGCTAGAAGGATTAAACTAGGTACATGTATGCAGCAAACCCGTGTTATTGGCCAACCCTGGTCTTCTTGGGCATTAGCATGGCAGTGAGTTATAACGAATTGTCACTTCTACCCTAATAAGCCGCGTGTGTTCACGATAGAAGGCTACGCGGGTATGATGGAAAGCAGAGTTTGGGAGCAATACGGCTCTTGCCGTGCTTGCATTGCATATGTATCTCCCGTATTCTTTCTTGTCCACGTATGTCCATGTCTAGTTTATACAGTATAAAGGATGGCAACTCGGATGCTTCATGTGAGAGGATCCATCCAAAAGCAACAAGGCTGAACAAGCAATATCATTTCGCTCCGTGACCCGCTACATGTACGAGAAGAAAAGGAAAAACTGTCACCGTCAGTCGTCAAGGCGCTGGTTTAATCGTCACTCGCTCTATGAAGCCTCGACAGCTTTCTTCACCGTGCTTTGCGTGAGTTCCGTATCACCCCGGACAAGTTCGGGCTTGCTCTGACGCCCAAGCTTGGCGACTAGCTGTGTGTTCTGGGCCTGCAGGTCGCCCACTTGCTCCTTGAGTAAGTCGATCTGCTTGAGGGCCACATCGCGCTCGGCGCGGACATTGTCCAGCTCGATGGAGAGGTTGGACTTCTCCTCGCGCTCGAGCTGCTTACGCCGGCGCGCCTCGGCTTTCCGCTGCTCGTTGGCCTTCTTGTCCTCGAGGCGCTGCATGTCGCGCCGGTACTTAGCCTCCTGCTTAGCCACCTCGCGCTCGTGCTTCTCCCGCATCTTAGCGATCGTCGCCTCGTCGCGCTGCGCGTCCTGCTCCTTCTTAGCCAGCGCTCGCTCCTGGGCCCGCCGGAGCTTTTCGTTTGCCTTAGCCCGACGCTGCTCCAGCTTGCGCAGCTCCTTCTCGCTGTGGGAGGGGGCGTTAGATTTGTTCGTGACGGACTCGGACGAGTGCGTAGACTGTACATCCCCGGTGTGGGCAGAGATGGACGGCGTGAGAACTGCTCCATCTGCCAGAGTCATAGGGTTTTCCGGCGCGGCATCCGAGCCAAAGCTGTGGAAGCTGTGTAATGATGATGTATCATCGTCCAAGTCCGATGAAGACAAGCTAGCCTCGGTGTCCCCGCCCTTTACTGACCCAAAGGGATTCGGTAGGCGTGAGGCGGCGACGGAGGCGGCGGCGCCAAGCGCGTTCGAGATCATACCATATATGCCGCCCGAGCCAGTAACCGCCTGTTCTGCATCCTCCTGGCTCCTGATAATATTCGGTGAAAGCTCCGTCGTCAGAGCTTGCTTTTGCTGCTCGTGGGGGATCGTTTCCTCTACCTTAGCAGCCTCGTCTTTGATTTGGTTGCTGACTTCGTCGTGGTCCGGGAAGTGGTCTACTTTCATCGCCGAAACCCAATCCAGGAACTTTTTAGCATCACCAGCAATACCAGCAGGCGTTCCCCTCTCGACCATGAATCGAGGCACACTGCCACCTGGATCACTGCGAGTCACCATTAACCACTCCACCATTGTCTCGGAATCGTCATCCTCCTCTTGACCATCCTCGGTACCTGCAAAGCTGATGGTCTTGCCTCGTTTTCGGCTTTCTTGTCCCCCCACATCTGATGCTGAGCTGGCGAGGGCAGCGTTTCGTGCTGAACGGACAAGAACTTCTTTGCCTAGAGCTTCAGTGGCAGCTCCTTTTGTTGCTTCTATCTCATCCCTGCTGAGATCAACGGAGGAGCGGACCTTCCGCAGAGGCTTGGGAGTCTTGATCTCCCGAATAAGTTCTACTGACTCATACTGTCCTCGAATGTACTCGTTCCGCGGTGGACAGTCAGGGTGTGTACATGGCTTCGAGACGACAAGGAAATATCGCGAGCTTGACTGGACTGGCGTGTCAACAGCGGTATCGGATGTGAGTAGAAGCGTGATGAACTCTCTGGGTGTCGTGGGGCCTGGGAATTGTGCAGATAGCTGGTAGACTATAGTATACATTAATATTAAACTCGTGTTTAGAAAGATACTTGCTGGCGTCGGCAGAGACTGTACTGCCCAGGCGAGCAACATACCTTGCATTTTCCCGCATCCGTCGATGGTCTGGTTGACCGCACGCTTGTCTGCACCGATGCCGCGGATCTTGCCATCACCGGGCGCTCCTTGTACCTTCAGGCTTTCAGCAAATTCGGTCTCCATGCCGAGCTTCCAACGCTCGAAGGTCAAGCCCTGGTGAACGCTTCTCCGTGCAAACCAAGCACCCTTTTTGTCCTTGGAACCCATCCGATACACGCTCACGCCCAAGGGATTGTCGCGAGGGTTCAGCTGCACTTCCTTCCATTCCTTACGCAGTTTCTCGGCGCGTTCCGTCGCCTTGGCGGCAATATTAGTGGCGGTAGGGTCGGTCGCGGATCGAGGTCTGCCTGCGGGCGGGTGTGGCTGCTTTGCTGCGGCAGAGCCCGGTATCGAGTCGATGAGGCATTGCGCATCGACAAAGGTCTCGGTCAGGAAAGGCTTGGGGTCGTCCTGACTGACCTCGCCGAAGTCGATAGGACCAAGAGACTTGAAGGCCTCGTGAGGACTCGTCATGTTGTCGTTTCGGGCGGTAATCTGAGGGCTGATATGTTATGCAAGTCGTGTGTCTAGATTGATGCCCATATAGTTTTGAAGTAAGGCCAAAGGCTAATTCAGGCTGCACCCAATTTCGTGGTTGTTGGTGGGGGATGTTTCTACCAGAAGATCTCGCTTCGTTGGCAATACAAAAATAATGTGTACTGATCTGATCTAGTCTGGGCTGAGTGGAGCTGATTCAACGTAGCTTCTGCTATTCTTTGAAATAAGAATGCGACAACAAATGGATGGACTGGCTGTGAGGACGAAGCATGTATAAAGAAGGAGTAGCTATTGCAACTACTGACGTCACTTGATGGCGGGCGGTAAAGCGCTAGAAGCTACTGCTGCAAGGGCACTGGCTAGCTGGCCTGCCTAGTGCCTTGAACATGCATCTCCCCCGTGTCTCAGGCGACGTCAACGGCGGAGCACCCACTCCGCGCGCTGAAAGCTGGAGAAGCTCTTTGATCGCTGATGGCACTCCAAGATCTGAGATGCTTTCTAGGCCCCAAAAGGGAAGGAGAACGTGGGCTAGCCACAGAAGCCAGAAGCCAAGTCCCCGTGGACGTGCCGGGACTCCGGGGTGCCGGTGTTTTGGCTTGCGGGTCACCCACGATGACTTCTCTGCCTGCTTTGAGGGGTGACACGAAGGAAATACTGCTTGCGACATCTATGACATAACCGCCTCTCATGCCATACCTCTGTTTTCGTATTCTTCTCTTTCCTGTCCTTGCTTGCCCCTTGTACAACTTTTGTGATTAGTAGGCCGCCGTCTTGAACGAGTGCAGTAACATATCCTTGGATCTACTATTAAACAGAATAGCGAAGAGCAAGTTTCAATGGAAGCCCATAGAACTGGCTCACGCGCATTTTCGCTGTCTAATTATAACTAATATAGAATGTAGACATGTATATATCTAGGTAAAGTAGTAGTAGGCTAGTGAAGAAACCCGTCACCCCCTCAGCTCATCTTGAGTCCCTCCCTCTCCGCCAAGAGAGACTCTTGATCTTGTTGGCAGCTTCCGCAATACTCCTCATGCCAGAGCTTGAGCGCCTCTCGTTTCTTGTCGTCACCTTTGTCTTGAAGGACCTTTTGGTTACCAGCAGCGGCACCGCCCTTGCCCTTCTTGGAGCGCGACGACGATGAGTCGGGAGTATTGGGCTCTTCGAGAGCGAGCCGGACTTGGTCACAGCGGCTGTTCTCGTCGAGAAGCCAGTTTTCCCACTCGGACTGAATCATCTCACGCTCCACGCTGTTCACCATACGCATAGCCACCAGCAGATCGTGTCGGTAAGACCCCAGCTTCTGCCTTTGACGCCGCAGACGACGTGCTGTAGCCCGGCTGGTGCTTGAGAGTGAGGCACCCGTGTCCTCATACGGCGCATCAATGTCGCTGCTATTTGCGATGGACTGGAATGTGGAGTAGCTGCACCGCGGTTAGAAACATTGCAGACAGAGGGTTCAAGGGCGTGTGGGCTTTGAATGAGTCTGCACTTACCAATAGCTGTCTTGCGGCCAACTGGGCTGCAGTGCAGAGCTCCTGGCCGCCTGATCGAGATCCACCAAGTATACGGCCTTGCTCATCATGACATTAGGACCGACGCCGAGGCGGCCCATGAACTTCGTCGCCTTGCGCTCATTCCACCAGGTCGATGTTCCTTGAGATGAGAAAATCACGTTGGTGAGCACACTAAAGGCCAATACGGCCAGAATAATGCGCTGCGCAGAGATAATGTCCCATATCTTCTTCACGCCGGCAAAGGTCCACATCATCAGCGACGACGCAACGCTTTCCATAAAAGACCGAACGGTTTCTATGACCATCGACGTGATGGTCCGTGGGTTGATGTATGCCTTCTTGGACGCCTCGCTCTCCCCAGGGGTGAACAGAACCACTTGCGTCTGTTGGCCGAGATTACCATATATTTGAATGGCCCTCTTCGTCCGACCATGCGGTCCTATCCTTCGTACTTGGTCGGTTGCTACATCGGCCAATTCCTCTGCATCTTCTGCAGCATCATCCAAAGCCTGACGTTCAATCATGTTTTTGGACAGCGTCGGCGCCTTTGACCAAACAACTTTGGTAAATATAGCCAGTTTACACTTGGACTTGGCTACGTGTGTGATGACGGTCTTCGTCACCAGCTTGAAGTCTCGAGCGTGCGGTAGGTGCCATGGTGTCTTTATATGCGTAACAACATATGTGACATGATCGCTGAACATATCTATGGTTTGTTGGTCCATGATTTCTTCTGCCCTAGCTTGACCCAGCATGGTGTGGTACTGAACGTTGAAACGGAATATTCGCTGCATCTGGCCAGACTCCTGCATGATCCAGGGTCCTTGTGCGATCTGTTTTGCCCTGCGTTCGAAGTACAGCTTGGGAAAGACGAAGCTCTTGTCTCCAAACAATACGTGGAAACATGCCTTGGCGCTGATCTCGAAATGGCGCTCAGCCACTTTCCGTTGCATGTCTTCTGGCTCGTAGTGAACTGGGTGAGTGGGAAGTTGGAGTTTGGGCATGACTCGGCGTGAACCCCGCCCGCGAGACTTGTAGGCAAGGTCGCTTCTGGGACTGAGTGCTCTTCCCATGGCGGTCCCATCATCTGCTGGCGTGTTCGCTGATACCTCCTCCCAGCTATCAATGCTGGGACTTCTCTTATCGTAGTCTTCGCTGGTTTGTAAGTTGATGAGGGTTCTGACAAGCTCCGACACGTCCATGGGCTCCTCGGCCTGCAGGTCGTCCACCAAAACATTGAGGCGAGAGTGCAGCAAATCAAGATCCTCCAAGAACGTCTTGATGGTGATTCTGCTGTAGCTGTTGCCTGCCATCTCTTGATTCAGGTGCAGGAAGATAAAATCACAGTCCTTGCCTGGTGCAGCCGTCACTTCCGTGATCGCATCCAGCGGAATCGTATATGCTATAACAAGACCCATCTGGTGTCCATAGAAGTACATGTTGTCTGATGTAACATAGACACGACCATTTCCTGCCATGTTCCCTGCGGGCTTTTCGACATCAGAGGTACTGCTCCAAGCAGCTCGGAAGACAAGCACAAGCTTTTCGTCAAGGGGCACGCTTGGAAAAAGAAGACGGAACTGGGCAGCATTCGTCTTCAACTCAATGGGGTAACCGGACGGGAACTGCTCCTGTGGCAAATTGTCCCTGCTTGGCGGAGGTATAATCTTTGCATCCATGCTAACAGCCTTTTTGTGTGCCGTCGCTGAAGTGGGCGTCTGCAGGTCACCATTTTCGGTGGCTGGACTCATCCTGATCGAGGGCGTATTCGGTCCAAATGGATCATCTGGGCTGGCGTCGATTCGGCTCGGCCGTGGCGCATATTGCCTGGCCCATGCATTACTTCCCCAGTAGTTGGCCATGATGGCTGTGGGCAGGTTTTGGCCCGAATCGGTATTGAGCGCTCGGTCACCACTATAGACCACAGCTGTTCTACTCAGACTAGTCGTAGCAGGTGCTTTGGCCAGCGTCGTAGGGGGCTAGATTGCCTTCTTGGTTCTCTGGGCCAGGAAAACCTTGGTTGTGTTGACGAGGAGATGCCGTCGCTGAGCCGATCACAGGGGCAGGATAACCTGGAAGCAATCCGTGACTAGCTGAGATAAGACTGGCTATTCCACCTGAAGGTGGAGGTGGCATGATGCCTGTGTCAGTACTCGATGAGAAATTGGCTTTCCTGTGTAAATCAAGCTTCTGCATGATACGGGCTGCGTGGTCTCTGCCGCTTTCACCCTCCTCACGGGTCATTAAGGCAGTCGCTGAACGCTTGGGAGCGGCGCCAACATCGAAACTTTGCCTAGCGGCATCGGACCCGGGCACGGCCAACGTGTTGACCCGGTCGAGGTTATTCGGACCGTCGTCAAGTAGTTGGGCATCCAGTGATTTGGCCGAGAACTCGGGCATGGATGGCGGAGTAATGGCAAACGCCGGATCCACGCCTCCCGGTAGCGACGAGTTATCACGACCAACACTCGCTTCAAACGCACGCTTCTTCGCCACCTCAAAAACCTCGAGCCACTCCATCAGCTGCTGCTGAGTTTCGGCTTGAAGCATGAGAGTCTGGGTTCTAGTCTTGACCTCAAAACAGAAGCGGCGTTCCTCTGCAACCGAAGGCTTGGCGTTGCATAGCAGCACACCAATCTCGTCACCCTGTAAGACGCCTTGTGGCCCATTGACAAGCCACCCAAATATACCGTCACGGCAATAGTACCACCTGCGGACCCAGTTGGTTCGAACCGGCTTTCCGGAGAGCGTTCTCAGGAAGAGCCAACCCTGTTTCTCCGAGATAGTGGCCGTCTGCCCTTCGGTGGTGACGTTCATTGGCCCTTTGGATCCCAAGAAAGGCACGGTCGAGGCGCTATAAGTGTCCAGCTCGCGGGCCGGCTTGAATGTCATCAGAGTCATCTCACCGACTTCTCTTCTAGCTGCCTGAAGCTCCCTTCTGAAAGACGATTCGGTCGATTCCATCTCTTTGGACCAGCCCTTAACGCGGTCCATCTCATGACCCCATTTAGCAAAGCCCCCTGAAGTGTCCCGCGAACGTTTCATTTCACGCCAAATGTCCGAGGAGACCTTGACCAAAAGTTTATCCAGGCTGAATCGTAGTTGCGGGGCCATCTGGCAGAAGTCCATCGACGCCTTCAGGTAGGCCTTCCGTGTCTCGTATACGGCAAACGCATCCTCTCGTAGTGAGGAGGGCTCTTTAGTCTTGGATTGGCCCAAGTAGCGGGCAAGCGTTGTATCGAATGTTTTCTGTGTCTGATCCAAAGCTCTTCTGGTCTCCTTGAAAGATCGTAGGTCGCTGGACAGAAAGTTGCGGATGGGCTCGGCAGACATGGTGTCCATCTTCCTGGCCACACCCACGACTTGAGTCCACCATTCTCGGGAGCCTTCGGAAAGGCGCTTCAGCGCCAGGGCGGTGTAGTCATGATCGACCGAGGTGACGTTGGCTGGAGGGATGATCTTGGAGAGGTATTCGTTGACTGTAGCCTCGAGGGCTTGGACGTCGTGCGACAGCTTTCCGCCGGCCTTGGCATACGCATCAAGCCACCTTTCGATAGCGTCGACCTGATCGGAGAAGTGAAGCGAGCTGGCCCGAAAGGAGGGGGAGTCGAGACCTGCTTCGTTAAGAATTACGGGAATCGCTGGACTCGGTTGACGGTGATTGACTGGATTCGACGGTGTGGGCGGCGGCACGGCGCCGGTGTCAGACATGATGGTCGTGTAGGCGGATGTAGGAATGGGAAATCAACAATAGCATACGTTGCTACGTAAATGAACACATGCAATTTAAAAGAAAATCACCCAAGCGATATCCCGTAAAAATGAAATCTTAGGATGTGCGGGAAGCCGCAGAGGAGAGAGACACGAACTCCTTATTGTGTCGAGGTCGCAAAGGCCTTCATCGTGTCGTACGGAGGGTTGGGTTGAGCTGGATAGTATTGGGTGTTGAGAGATTGCGAATGACGTTTCTACCATACTTAGACAAAGATGGTGTTTGTCCGTTGAGTCTGTCTTGGCGATGCAGGGATCAGCGGGTCTCCCCCCGGTGGCACCCTACTAATACTACTAATAGGCCCCCCGTTAGCCTTACTTTCTAATGTCCCTGAATGAGCCTGACTTATGCGAAAGCCATCTCTACGTCCATGCACGACACAGAAGACAGCAAACCCCCAACGGTTCGGGGATTAATTAGGTTCCTCTAGGTAATGTTAAGATGCAATAGTAGCAGTTCTGGAACCTTTTCTAGGGAGCATCTGTCGCTACATTGCCTGCGTCCCATATCGGCTAAGTAGACGTCATGATAAGGAGCGTACGCCACCCACTGTTACAAATCCGAGCCATTCAAATCACAACTCTGATCTTCGCATACACTGGAATTAACTTCCTGTTCTTTCTGGGGCCGAATATCTTCCTCTATTTCGTCTTCTCTCCTGTATTTATCCTGTAGCCCTACTGTGTTCAGCGCTTGGTATAACCGTGAGAAAATGGCCACGGAATCCTGCTGTACTTGCGCCACCCTCCTCGCACAGGTGCCCCGCTACGGCCCCTCGGAGAAGCCGCTGCCACAGCATCGTTATTTGGAGTGCTGTCCACGCGTCATCTGCGGCAACTGTCTACATGTACGATTCCCTAGATACTGACGAAAGCCACGATTGTACTTCTCCCCATGCCATGCGCGCGAGTGCATCGGTCTCCATGAGCTTGTGTGAAGCATGGGCCTCAGATTTCGGGGGCCCAAGTACCAGAGACCAACGGGGGGCGAGCATCAGACTTATGAAGTTCATATATACATGGCAACCTCAGCTGACGAGCCTCTTTACAGAAAAATGAACGTTTCAATGACTACTGCCCCTTCTGCCAGATATCCGTGGCCCCTACCACGTTGCCTCAAGGCCTGAAGGAACCTCCTTCGTACAATACAGTGGCGACGGGGTCAGCCGAGCGCATCCCTCCTCCGCCATATACAGCATCTGCCAGCAGGCATGCGGAACCCCTGGATGAGAAATCGGTCTCATTGGACGGATCGACTTCAGCAGAGGATGTGTTACACTTCCTCAACCACAGGGATGACACAGTCACCTCGCTGTCTCTTCGTTATGGGGTGCCTGCGGCTGTCCTGCGTCGTGCAAACAATATCACCAGTGACCATTTACTTCAAGGTCGCCGGACAATAATTATACCAGGGGAATACTACAAGGGTGGTGTTAGCTTGTCTCCCCGGCCTATCGAAGGCGAAGAGGAGGAGATGCGAAAAGCCAAGATTCGACGGTTGATGGTGGCGTGCAAGGTCTCCGAATACGATGTGGCCGTGCTGTACCTAGAACAGAGCAACTACGATCTCGAAGCAGCGGTAGACGCATATGTTGGCGATGAAGAGTGGGAGAAGAGCCACCCAAAGCACAGATCAACAAGAGGGAAGAGTAGTGTGTCGAGGTTCATGCCATAATTAGCTATTGAAATTGAAGCTCATCATGATATGTTTGCCGAAAGTCAAGTTACGCTTATACATCCTCAACGCCTGACCTGATATCATTTCCCAAAACGTACAAATTAAAAGGCAGACCGCGTGCGAATATCCGATATCTTTCTCTCGATCTCTCTGACGGACCGATCGAGCTCGCCAGCAATCATCTGCTTCTTATCTTTGGGAAGCAACGCGAATCTTTCGCACAGATCGCCATCGATTGCGCCTTTGACGGGCGCATAGTACCCTCTGTACATCAGATGGTCACGACCAGCAAGTGGCGGGTCCTCTGAGCGCATATGTGACTCCAGACTCTGGAAAAAGTCGGCATCTTCGCGGCTGACCAGAGGAATGAATACACCGACGGTGCCTTGCAAGCCACTCCAAAGCAGAACATCCTGACCACCCACAACCAGATTTGTTTTGCTAATACTCGTCGGAACATCCTGCGTGTAGAAATGAGTCATCAGACTGAGGCGATGGTTGGCCCCATGAAGGTATTCTCTTGCATGCTGAAGGTGCGCTCCGGCGCCGTCTTCGTCGGATTCCAGGCTGGCCTTTTCAGGACAGCGAACAATCCAGACGTTGCCAAACATGTCACCACCTGCTACTGATTCGTAGTCGACCATTGCGGTGGAGGTCACCCATCTCGGGACAGTATCATCGGCAAAGGGGATGATCTTGTTGCTTTCGTATTTGTAAACAACGTAAGTGACACTTTGCTTGGCATCACCGACGATAATTCGACTGCCCTGAGTCTGTAAGGAAACAATGGCATTGGGCGCGACTTCAGCCTGTGCCTTCCGTAGCAGTTGCCTCAGGCCAAGATCATACGCCCGGAGAGTCTTGCCAATTCCGGCCAGTAGCCTCCCTTGAAACTGGACCAAGGCCATGGGCGGCTCTTCAACCTTGGTCTTGTGGATAAACTCGATGGTACAGCCATCGTCGCTGATGCTGTAGACATGAATGAACCCTGCGGTGAACTGGCGTGGCTCGAATATCATGTCCTTGCCAGTCCCGACCACCAGGAAAGTCCTGTTTTCTTGACTGGCAAATGAAACCATGCAAACGCTCACTGCAGCTTCGTTTTCTCCGAGGTCAAGAGTTTGAAGCACTTTCTTTTCCGTCAAAGGATCAACAACGCTGATGCAGGATGACCAGTGATTGCGGCCCCGCGGGTATCCGAAATCTTCCGGTGCCAATACCTTAGCATCTCCATTGACGATTGACGGATCTGCCAACAGTTTTGCTCGAAGCTCTGGCGGCAACGTGCCATTCTCTGACTCAATCGTGTAGAAATAGGGGTGTTCGGGATGTTTCGCTAGGTGCTTGGGAGTATATGTTAGGGGAATGGACTCTTGGAGAATTGTGTTCCCAAGGTTGTCGATAGAGAAGATTCTGTTACCACTCGTTAGTAAACTGAGGCTATAGAGTATATGAAACAAACAAGGGTAAGATTGAGGAGAGTCAGAAGGAACAATTGGTACAATATAGATGTGTTATCCTCATAGCTCATGGCGTAGGATCCCAGTTTCTCATCATTCTCGACGTTGAAGGTGGAAGGAGGCAGAAAAACACTTACTTCAGGTTTGGTCCTTGGATCCCAACCATGCCCTCGTCGCACTGCTCACTGCTGAAATTCCATCCCCACTCCAAATCATCGTAATCCAATGGTGTCATCATGAAACCTTTCGTAATTGGATCCGAGTAACCGAGCCAAGTTCTAGAGCTCAATGCCAGCGCACATGTTTGCCCTTGCACAGAAACCTGGAAAAGCTTAACGGGTTTGGGTCCCAGAAACTTTTGCCGAGTATCTGTCAGCTCGCCAGTGATCTCATCGAGGACGGTCCTCAGATACACCCCAGAATGCAGACCGATATGGAGGTACAAAGTAGTGCCACCAAAAGACGAGTCTTCCATTGCCATAATGGAGAGAGCAGATGGCGCAGCTGTGAGGGCTTGTACAGATTTGCTCTCGAGAGTTGACTCGGGATCCAAACTAAGCACACGGACTGTGCAGTCATCGCAACCAACGGCAAGGAAAGAGCTTCTCAGGCGTCCTTCAGGTACCTCGCCCAGGCTCAAGCAGGTGACTGTGCCGAACATCTCCTTTCTTTCGTCATATTCGGCAAGCGAACCGTCCGAATCCATTTCGAAATAAACTACCTCCCCCGAGCTGAGTGCTACAGCGACCTGCCGCGCGTTGGTAGAAGCAGCAACGATGGAGCGATGTTGTGGAGCCTCCCATTCATTGACGCGTCCTTGGCGAATGTGTCTGATTCCCTTAGGATGTACCTGGATCAAGCCGTCGTCTCCAAGCTGCTGCACAGCTAGTGTGGGAACAGAAGACAGAAAACCCGTGTCCGTAACCTCCTCGACGGTCTCCCCAATGCTTAGCACAAGAGTGCCGTTGTTGAAAGAAAGTACAATATATGCGTCGTATTGATCACTTCGTTGCAATCTCGTGGTCCACACAGCTGATGGGACGCCGGGCAGTTCAGAAGCAACAATCTCATTCACGGCGAGGCCATGTTTCAACGTGCGGAATGTGCTTCGTGCTCCGTTGCCGCAAATGGAGTAAATCTGAGGCGCATCATCCGCCGACAAATTGGCAACCTTGCAATCCACCAAAGGATTCATGGAATTGATGCTCTCGACAAGGCTAAGGTTCTCGGCAACCCTGGGATAAAAATAGGCGGGAGTATATGCCTCCTTGGCATCGGTAGGGTAATCATCGCTCGAAAATTCGAGCTCCTCGTCATCGTCGCCCAACTTCTCAAATTGGTAGAAGTGATGGTTTCCGAACTCACTTGCCGCGAACAAGAACCCGCTCTTGAGAATGCAGAGACTTGTAGCGACCGGAACGGTGTCGAAATACTTGATCTTTAAACGTCGAACCTCTCCAGTAGCATTGCCTTCTTCGTCTTCGGCCATGTCGATGGTGACCTTAAACAGATCACCATCTTCACTCTGCAGCAAGAAGAAAAAGGCGCCTGCGCTTCCCTTGAGCTTATGCATGACGCCCGAGACAATTGTCCGCTTTCGCTGTGGATCTTCGGTGGCTCCCTTGCGCCTCGGGACAGGGACGCGGAATGCCTCTTGGTTCGAATGGCGGTACGTTATGCTCTCTTCTCCACAGACAAGCACGCCGCTAGGGCCATCGTTGCCTCCAGGAACTTGGAACAGTATGGATGCAGTAGGGTCGACTGGCTCACTCCACTTCCTCACCACGTGGTTTAGGCCAAGATCGAGCTCGTAGTAGACAAGCTGCGTCTCTGCCTCATCCACGGCCTCGCCTGTAGGATCCTGATCGCTCTCCGTGTAATCGATCTCAAGGGCGGCGAAGACGGGATTCGCATAGCCAACATCCAGGGCCACCATAGCAAGCACCAAGGTGCCTGCTTTGTGTGCTTCCAGTGGCGACGAGATGGTAAGCTCGGCTTGGGAGTTCCTATTCAGAACATACACGAGCTTGTTTTTCTCGACCGACGCAATCAAACACGCACGTCCTTTCGGATCGCACGCGAGATACTGGCCTGGGATAACGCGACGCAGACCGGACTTCCCAAAGGTCTCGAGTTTGTCTCGAACAAACTTGTTTTGTTGGGGGTTATACTCGACGATTGTGATGCGACCGGAGTCAGTGGCAAGAATTATGTAATCTGCAGAGGGCATGTTAGCCATGGCTGGTAGGGAAGTTGATGGTGAAATGCGGACCTCGAAATCCTTGGACTTCCTGGAAGAGGTCTCACGTCATGGTGATGATGATGATGATTCCCATTGTGCTTCTGCCGGAACTTCAAAAGAATCACTAACTGAAGCCAGAGAGATAGGTGGTAATAAGATAACGTACCCTTATTACTACCGGCCAGCCGGAAGGCTGCGATGGACCTAATGATACCAAACACATCATGGGATAGAAGCGTGATGACTCTGCCCTGCGCCGGATCGGGCCGCAGCAGCGTCAGGCGCGAACCTGAAGCTGTGAGAATCTGTTGCTCCTTGGTGCCGCTGAACTGGCCGACGATTGCCTGGGTAATGGTTGTCGGAGGCTGGATGGTCAGCGAGTAAAGAAACATATTAGAAGTTGCCGCCATCTTGAACTGGACTGCGCAGATGGCCTGCGCGGCAACGATATCTGCCCAGTGCCTTGGTTCTTGTTACAGCCTCAAAGGGTTGTGGTGAAAGGAATAGTGATATTTTATCATTCCGACTTTGAGCTTTGCTCAAGTTCAAAAGCTATGCGCGACTACTTCAGCTTTGCCAGCAATTTATTGGTAAAGCTTCAATCTGCCACGCCCCACCGCCTAAACATCGGGCCATCACGTTGAGTAGGAACATGTTGATAGCTCAACTCTGAAAGGCTCGACGAATCTCAAACCATGCGCTAAGTGTGAGGGCACCCTGAAAAGCCCATACTCTCTTTCGTCTCGAGAAGGCGCCGGCAAAGAGTTGTCCAATGGAGCCTTTAATGCGTTCAGCAGCTTCCGGCACCTGTCGGAGGTGCTTGAGGGCACCACGATCCGCAACAGCAAGCGCCACTATACACTCGCGGCCATTCTCGCATTTGCCATTGGCACGACAGTCGGCTACTTCGAAGCGCATTGACACAAGTAGAAATGGCAAATCCCGCTCAATTTCTTTCCTGAATCAGAGAAAGAGCAGCCAAAGTGCAGCTGTTCAGTCTGGTGCAGCTACGAAGTCGGCCGAGTCCTCAAATCCTGTTGTGTTGCGACCTGATGACTTATTTCACTCGTATACCCAGTCGCCCATACCCGAAATCCGCCACCGAGCCGCCTTCATGAGACAGCATGCCCTCTGTCCTCACCCAGATCATCGGCCGACTCGATTGCCCACGAATCCCGATGCAGCAGCTGAGGCTCCTACGTCTACGGGGGAACCAAGCGCCAGCGCATGTGGACTTTGAGTGCCCCGACTGTGGGATTCCGGTCTATTGCAGTGAGAAACACTGGGCTGAGGATTACGAGAACCATCTGCAGATATGCGACACTCTGCGGCAGATCAATGAAGACGATCATGATCTGCGCTCGGGTAGATTCTTCCCTGAATTCGAGTATGCTGGACCACAGATGGAGGAAGCAGCCATCAACATGACCAATTGGGACACCTTCCTCTACACCAGGCAATTTGAGGCCATCAATAATGATCGGAGTATGCGTCAAGTTACCAGGCTACTTACGTACCCCATGACGATAGGCAGCGTGCTTCACGAGCTGAGTCCCTACAACGTCCGAAAAGGCGGACGTCTCACGCCCGAAGGATTAAAGAGTCTGAGCGCGTTACGGTACACGCTGCATCCGCCCAAGACTGGCGGAGGCGATGGCATTCGAGGATTGCGTCCGGAAGCACCACCCGTCAGAATCTTCATACTTGGAGCCCGAGCTGAGTCCTCGCTGCCCAGAAATGTCTGGGTCCAGCTTGCTCATCTTTTCCCAAGGGGCAAATTCCACCTGGTCTTCATAGGACCCGAGAGCATGGCGAACCGCGATGACGAGTTCCCGTTGCCTCCACGTACACCATCTAACCCCTTTGGTGCTCTTGTGGAGGATCGTGTTTGGCCGTCCATGAAGATCTCCACAATCGTGGATTACTACCATACTATACACAAGACGGGCCTCTTTGCCCCTTATGATCCTTACTTTGATTGCTTCGTGCTCTTCCATCCGGGTCTTGGCCATCCAGCCAGTTCGCACGAGTGGAGTGAAACCATTCCTCTACTGTTAGAGACCAAGGCTCCTATCATCGCTACCGGCTACACGCAATACGATATGGAGAGAGATATCGACTGGGTCGACAAAACGTGCGGCGGTGAATACGATTTGCTTATGGAGCCTGGGAAAAACACGTTTAGCAGTCAGCGTTGGGATCTGAATGACCTTGATCCCCAAGATGTCACTTGTGGCAACTGGGGTGTATGGGCATTCCGAGGAAAGAGGTTCGTGATCATTCTCCTTCCATATTTGACGTTCATACGTGCTAATTTGTCCTTGCAGATATGAGACCACCCGCAAGACCTCGGAGTAGTTCTGACAGACATGATTCGACACAGTCGGGGCGGTGTATAAGTAAGTATTGAGGGAGGGCTCGGTTCCAAGCCTGTAGCCACTGTATCACCACATGCCTGTGCATAGCCACATGTAGACATTATGGATGAATTCCCCTACAAAATTGCTTACAAGGCCTGACCAGGTAGGCATGCTTCTATGCTAAAAGATGCCTTGCTGCGCTTCTGTGACTAGCCAAGAATTGGTTTTCATATTTCATAATTCCGTCCATATACCTGTAAGCCACGCGACCGGCTTCAACTCCCTTTGGCGTACTAGCACACATCAGGAGGGCCGGTTGCGGTACGGGAGAAGGATATTCGTGCACGTGCCCCCGGCTCGAACCGTTGCAGTGGCCGTGTGCTCTCGGGGCGGCACGGCCACTGAAGCTGTGGCCCATCTTTACTAGCGATTAGAAGCACCGCGGGCTAATCGAGGGGCCCCTAGACAGTGACGTGCATTCCGCCGCCTTGTTAATTAATTAATTCGTCGGTCAATCTGGTGCTATGCAAACAACCACCACATTCAATCGCGACTGAATACAAAGCTGCAGCGCTATGTCAACATTGCAATTTGGTCCGCGGCGCGACAATATTAAAGCTTCCGAATTTGCAGCAGCCGATACCTCTCGACAAGAAACCCCAGGTCGCAGCTTTGCCATGATCTGTCGATAGTTGCTCGTTATCAGACCGACTCCAGCCTGGCTGGCAATGGCATCGACCACACCCAGATTCATACAGAACAGTGCTGTGCCAACGCCTGTGAACGCGACCGTCGAACCGACCCTTCTGGCAGCCAACCGATCAAGCACTCCGGCTCGAACGACCTCCCCAAGGCTGCCACCGCCTTCCACTTCACGCCATGCACGGCCGGTGTCGGCAGACTTCCTTTCGGACAAGGCCACGATAGCTTTGATTCGCCGCATTTTGTGTGCACAGAATGCAGCGGATAGGGGCAAGAGTTCGCCAGCACCTATCGAGGAGTTACTGCCGCCCCTGACTAGTCGGAACGACGTGGATCTTCAGCTGTATGCTTTCATCGCCATCATTATAAGGGACTACGTACAGACCTGGTATACCAAGATCACGCCCGACGAAACATTTGTTGCCGAAATTGTGCAAATCATTGCACATTGCACCAGGAGCCTAGAGCAGCGCCTACGAGAGGTGGACTTGGAGAGTCTGCTTCTCGACGAGCTACCCGAACTGCTTGATGCACATGTTAGAGGTTCGTTTACAACAGTATCCCCGAGGTGGAATGGCCCACATCTTCGTCATGCTTCGTCACGACTCTATCCTTCATGGATCCTGGTCGATTCAGCATCCACTTGTGGTGCACAAGGACTAATTCGTACACCATAGCGTATCGAACTGCTAGGACCTCGGTGGCCCGGTCCCCCGTTGAGACTAACCCTCGTGAGATCTATCATTCGCTATGTCCGTTGCCGGCTCTGTCTCCGGTTCCCAAGCGAGATGACCCGAAAAGCCTCCAGAGCCAGGCTGATAACGAGACTGCATATCGCCAGCTGCTAGTTCAAGGCGTGCTGGCCTTGCTTCTACCTACTGAAGACCTGGAAAACGAGTGTCTCACCTCCCTTGTTGGGCAGGTATTCTCAGAGCTTATACTAGGCAACCTCTTCATCAACAAATTGTCGGAGCCGTGGATGCTATGGGAAATCCTGATTATTCTAACACGCTTAGCCGATCAAGGAAATTCCTCGGGTACAACAGGATCGAAGAGGAGCGATAGCACCACAGGAAACAGTGGCCCTGCTATGGATTTGGCGCCAAAACGACCCTGGGGTTCTTCTATCAGCACGGCATTCTGGTCTCTGATTCAATGGGGATTCCTTGCAGTGAGCTTGATTCGCAGTTTCATCACGACTATCGCCCAATCCCGCTCTTTACCCCCTAGGCCCCCGCCGACTGCTGTCCGTACGCTTGGATCAAAGAACCATGTGGATGATCAGAAACAATATGATTCACTCGCAGGCTACCATTTCCCCGAGACACCAGTCAAAGTGCCTATCGCACAATTCAGCTTATGGTCGTGTCTCGCCAATCTGCTCGAAATGGACGTCCGCATGCCTTGGCTCGGTGCAACCTTGTCGTTGCTGCAATGGGGAGCTGTGAGGGGGCCGGGGACAGTCGCAGGCTACGATGGATTCATTGACAGGTAGGCACGCTCACCTTTTTCTACCCTCCACGAAGCCATATCATGTCATCACTCCGCATACACGACAAGTCACGGGACTCGGTCTCTTCCAGTCAGCGCTGAGAAACAGCCTTTCTCGCAAGTGTCGAGAGCAGGCATGTTCACTCCACAGCACATTCAATCTCCGTATGGTTGTGGACGGATGCAGCCAATCAAGTACGTTCGTCGACCCTGGACAGCATACTGGCCCTACTCAAGCGAAAGTGAGCCAACGGTATGTTGTACAACGCTCCCAGACGGTGGATGTCAGACTGCCCATATCATTTGCACGGCTCAAGTAGCAGCCTCCCACCTGGTCTGCGAATAAAGTAGAAACCGGACTGTCCAACCACCCCCGAGCCCCTCTTTCACAACCAATGATCGGTCGATACTGGAAAGTCGGCGTCCGATTGCTTGAGAAACGGCGCGGGGCTGACCCGGACAAGCAGCCCTAGCCATCCGCAAGTTTTACTTACGCGCCGGACCTCTAAGCCTGCAAGGGTCCTGTGCAACCCCCGGTCGATTTCATTGTCAGCATCGCTTGGCCGAATCTCTCGATACAACGTCCCAGTACGACTCTATGCTGCCATGTAATTTTATCATCTCGCTCTCCTCGACACCCCACAACGTGCCGCCGGCCAGCCACAAGTTGATGGCTCCCGCTTCCTCTTTTGGGCTGCATATTGGAAGCTTTATTCGTACCCCGGCAAGAGATCGTCCGCTAAGTCCGCTTCGCAGCGCCTTTACGTCGACCTGATCAGGACGGACTTCTGGGCGGACTGCTATGAAACATCAGGCCACAAGGGCCCCCTCCTTGTGCCCTGATTGCCTAACGACGCCAGTACTTACGGTTTTTAGCGGGCTACTAGATTTTTTTGTCATTAATGACAGAGCAAGATGGTCGCCGAGTGGCTTGACCCAACTCCATGGTACCATTCTTTGATGTCAAGCTGATGGGGATTTGGCTCTCTTGTACTTTGCTTTCCCTTGATTGAGTACCTGCTTCTAAGCTTACACCCCGCCTCTTGTGGGAGAAGCTCTCCTCTTCGACCGTGCTATGGGTTGCCACCAGAGTGCAGAGCCGTCTTACACGAGTACCACACAGTCCTATGCCATGATGGACGATGCTATTCTCTCAGCCACAAGGACCTCCCTGTGGGAGCTTAGATGAAGCCATGCCCAAAGCTCTCTTATCAATATCCCCCCGCAAACGAGCAATCCATGCTGCTTGTTACATTTGAAGCCTCATTGAAGGGCTTGTCATTTCGTCCTACCCGTCATGCACTTCAGGTCTGGATGGGGCACGCATTATCGTCATTGTCAAGTCTGACCGCAGTTGGCCAACTCGATACCGGTGCGACCACCTATGCAGGAGCAATCTGCATCATCTTTCATCTGAAATGTGTGCATTCTTGGTTGCTATTGACCCCGTTGGTCTGAACCCCCGTACCACGATGCGGTGCAACCTAGCCCCCTCTTCTTCCCCCCTGGCCTTCCTGACTTCTGACGAGGAGGGTCGCCTCCCGTATCCCTGGCTTCACACTGCAATATATGTATGCTGTTACAACTCTATATTGTGGCGGGCACTACACACATACTTTTGGGCAAAATGAGGTTTCCTTGGCTAACACGCTTCTTCTGCAGATTACTTTGGCACTCCGTTCAATCTCGGCTCCTGGACCCTGCTCGATTGCCCCCACTACTGCGCACGATTCGCGCAGCCGTGTTCCCCAACAATGCTCCAGGAACCCCCGGCCTCGTAGCCCCCTCATCCGACGAGGAGCTGGCGGCCCTGCGTCGCCGGTGCGCTAGCGCAGTTTGGGCGGTTGTACCGAAGGTGGTGGGCAAGCTGTACTTTGGGTCCTCGTCCCCCTTCAGGGCAAGCTTATCGTCCTCATCACCACGGCCAACCAGCACTACCGCCGGAACCAAGACGACTAGCGGTAACCTTGACAAGACCAGTGCGAAGGCTCCTCTGCGGTCCGGACCGCCAATAACGTCTGTCGCCGCCAACAGTGAAACCAATAGCAGCAGCACTACTACTGCTTCGGGCAGTAGTAATAGTAGCTCAGCTAAGACAGACCCGTTGCCTTCAGCAGCCAAATCAGAAGCACCTGGCCATGCCCGGGTTGCTAAACTGGGCAGCTCCAATGAGAGCAACGTAACGTCTGCTGCTAACAGCCGTGACCATGTCAGAGCAACAAAAGACGCTGCATTCGGTGCCGACGATGTTGTTGTTATGAAGAAGGCCGGTGGAGCAGATAACGGTCGTGCTGCTGCTGCTGCCACAGATAGACCATCACCAGCACCCGTGAATGCCGGCGTCGATGGCTTTGCGCCCGACTCAACGCCGCTGCAGTACCACGAGGACGAGGACAGGATCTTATCCGAGATTGAAACGGGTATCCTGGATGTGTTCTCGGATGCCTACTGCAACAAGCACCTCATGTACGGTGTGCTCGAGCTGATCTTCGTGCGCCTTATGCCCGAACTAGCCGAGAGGGGCGTGATTGACCTGTGGGAAGAGAGGCTTAGTTAAACCGAGTTTGGTATGCTATTATAGTAGAGATCACCATCAATAGTACTCTTGTTCCCTGATCCATGATGCCCCCCAACCCAGGCATGGGTAAATATAGTTTCTTTTATCCCCAGTCTATTAGTTATGGAACTCCCTGGTTTGTACGTACCTATGCGCCGCATGCACGCAGATCCATTGCCTTGAGGGCAGATGGAGATGGAGGGTGCGAAGAAGGAAAGGGCTGTTGGAAGTGCGTGTGGGCGATGATGGTGGGTGGCATGGTAGCACATTGCGAAGAGCCGCGCTGCTCGCCTGTGGCCCCCGGCAGAGCCTGGTTGGTTGGTCTGTTCAATCTCCTGCGCGCTACATATTTCACCCCCTCCCTTCGCGGGGGTCCTTCCTGGAGGCCAGGTAGGCTCGTAGGTAGGGGCGGGTTGGGTGCAGTTGTTGTTTCGTTTGTTGGTCGGTTTGCATCCGGTATGCTCTTCATCGTCGCTTAGAGCAACCTTCGTTTGGTAGTTATCATGCCCTTTCCTCTCCTGTTTTGGGGCTTGCCGAGTCTTGTGCCTGGCCTTTCTCCATTGATACCCAATTGTCGCCTCACGCACGAGTCGCGAAGCGATATTGCCAACGTTCGATAGTTTACATCATTTTGGAAAGATTATTCGTCATAGCTGTCCATGCGCATGTTGAACGCATTTTTCTGGTTTTGCTTTCTTTTCTTGGCCCTGATCACGTCGACCTCGCTGCACCTGTTGCCTGTCTTCTCCCGCATACTCCTACTGTACTGCTTACCATACGTATGTGTGTGTGTAGCGAGGGAGCTGTATGTATTCCATCTAAGTGTGCATGAACCTTTCCCACCCTATCCCGTCTTGTTTTCTTCTTCCTCTGCCGGTTCCTGCCGGTTCTTTCCTCACACTTCCACGCCACATCGCATGGCCATCTCCCGGCGTCGGGGAGGGAAAGTACCTACTGCATGTACTCGCTATACATACATAGAAAAGTACTATAGGAACGGTGGAGGGGTAGTGCGACACTACTTCACCGACCGTCCAACGAACACTGCCCAAATGCGGGAACTCCTGAGACAGAGCGTAAGCTATACTACCCACGCTTACGTATATTGAAAGCAGTATCAAAGTATAATACTATTATTGGAGCCACTATCCTTCGATGTCGTCGTTCACTAGAAGTCTCCGCCAACATGCGTTGCGAAGCCCATCAGGCGAAAGAGGCCACGTGGTGCTGGAGCTCGAACCAGACCGGTGTGCGGGGAGTATCGTGTAGTCTTCCTACAGGCTTGGCTCCTTCTCCAGGTTCAGGCCAAGACGGCTGGTTAGCGTTCCCCGCTGTCAGGACCGCAGAAGCTGACTTTTTTTCGGGTGGTGCAAAGTGTATGTGAAGGAAACGTATGTGGCGTCGTAGCTTTCTCCCTTGTATTCCTTCCTTCAACGGAGAGCGGTCACTGTGTAGAACGCTAAGGAGTCGCAATGATTGCCCAGTCTGGAAGAATGAAGGAAATCCAATACTCTGATTGATCGCCTAGAAGCTGTGTCTTCCGTCTCCCCCCTTTCCCTCCTTCCCTCCTTTCCCCATCCAACCAAGCTATGGAAGAAACACGAAAAAGCAACCAGGCAGGAACCTTGACGGCCCGGCAGATGAGCAGGTGATGTAAGCTGGTCCTTCCCTTTGCTAGATGAAACCGAAAAAGAAAATAATAAACAATTGATGGAAAGCCAAGCCCCGTAGAAACCAAGCCTTGAAATCCCGAAACCTTGCCGTGGCTCTTCATATTCCTCTCGGCCCTTTTCCCGCCCCCGTCCCGTAGTATTTGTATGTGTCCCTATTTTCGCCTCCCATCCTCCTCATCCTTCCCGATGATAGATTACGTGATCCGTTGGGGGTTCCCCGTCCTTCTCCATGCAAACAACAAATAAATAACGGGAATTGATGGGTCGTCGAGCGTTCGACTGAATGGCAGATATACGAATAGGAAGCAAGTGCTTTTTGGGAGGTCCACAAATTGCGTGAGCTGGACAAGTCTTAGTTGGTAGAGCGAACCTGGGGACGTTGTCGCCGGTTGTGATAATATTTTTTGTGTGCGGGTATGGCTCGAGCCATTTCATACAGTATAGACTGGTAAGGGGGAAGAGTGACGACACAGAGGCTTTTTTTTTGGCTGATTCGATTACGGTATGGCTCGATCGATCGCGGACGATGTATCGGCGGAAAACGCGTGAGCGATGGGTATAATGTAGGTTGCTTTGCAAACCCGGCAAGGTATATAAGCTTGCTGCGGATTGGATCTCGTACTTCTGTGTACGTACGTCCGTCCGGAATGGCGTCGTGAGACTCTCGAGTCGTGTGGCCCTGTAGTAAGTAATGTTGACCCCTTGCGGGGAGAAGATGTTTCTGAATGAAATTCGAAAGGCAAAATATTAATGGACAAAAAAGCCCTTTTTAGGGGGCAATATGACCATTATTTTGTAAACAAAAGATTTGGGAAATCACTAGAAAAAGAAAGGCACATCGTGTTCGAGCCTTTGATTTCAGGGTCGAACGGAATCAGGTGGTATGCTCGAACCCTACCCGGTCATTGTCGCCTCATGCTTGATATCGTCTGTTAAGCGGATAGGGACGGGCGTAGCCTCGTTGTCTCCTTCCGGAATCCTCGAGAGTCCCCCGAGAGGGGTGGAGGACGGAGTCCCCTTGGAACCCGGCATCTGCTGCTGTAGGCCTAATTTTTCCGTGATACGAAGGACTAGGAAGAGGTCGTCGTTGTTGACGTAGCCAGCCTGTGTATTCTGCATCCAGTTCAAGAGAGTACCCGCGGCACGACGGGCATCGTCCTGCGAGGGAGACGTCGGAGAGGAATTCATCCCCCCTGCCGACCTCATGCCCAGGCTGGAGTTGCTCCTGCTTCGATGCAACGTCTTGGGCGAGATTGCACTGTCCATACCAAAGGTTGGCGCGGCTATCTCGTGGACTGGCGATTCTACGGCGGAAGGAGGAGCGGTCGCGGAAAGGCTGTAGCGAGGCGTCGGTGGCTCTGAAGACTGTACTTGATCGAAATCCAGGTCCAAATTTCCCAAAGTCTGGCTCCTGGGCCGCTGCAGGTGTGAATTCCCTGGGGAGTTCCGAGCCTGGTCAAAAAGTCCCGAGTCCGGATTCGGTGAGAATGTGAACTGCGAAGCCGGGCTGAAAGCGCCTCCTGAGAAAGTTGAGCTCGAGGGATCGGTTACTGCACTCGCTAGCGATGTCGTGCTTTGGGAGTGAGGGTATTTGTACACGCTCGTCTCGAAATCCGTGAAGTTGGACGTTGTATCGTTCTCCTCGTTTGCTGATGCAGGAGGTGGACTCTGGTCTGCGGGCGAGTCAGGAGACAGAGTTGGGGAGTCTCTGGATAGTCGAGTATTGTCTGGAATCGCCGTCTCCGAAGCTCTGCGGATCATAGAGCCCGGTCCGATATTGTACCTCTTCTTGATCTTGTCAAGCCAGGGTTGAGTAATGATTTTGGCAGGATTTTCCGAGCTGCCGGTGGTTGCATGGAACGTACGTGCCTTGTTCAACATGGCCTCATCAGAGAGCAGGATCCCTTTCTTGGATTGATTCCTCATCCAGTTCACAAAGGTACGTTCCACGTCCACGTTCTTCCCCTTGATGCGTTTGACAGGGGAGCCACTACGATCTTCCTGGGACAACCATCGGTCCTTATTGCGCAGGACTTTGGACACGGTGCTATATCGGGGTTAGAATAGTGCAAGCTTGTCTTCCTAGGCGCATCGTTCTCACCTCCTTTCCACTCCAAACTTGGCTCCAATCTCGGTCTGTTTGCTCTTTGGGTTGTCTGCAGCGTATTGGCACATCCGTCTCCTATCATCGTCGGATAGGGTTTTCCGAGGCTGCGAGGTGGTTATAGACGGGAGATGCTTGGGAGTTTGCCTGATTGGCACCGTGGACTGGGCTGGAATGGCCACTGGCGGTGTGGGATAGCTCTGGCCCGGGTTTGTGTGAAGACTCGGCCAGTTTACCTTTTGGGTCTGTAGTAAAGACTGTGGGTGCTGTTGACCGGGGAAATGCAGTTGTTGCTGGTGGTGGATTTGTGACTGGTGGAGTTGTGATGGCATTGGTGGTGGTGGCATATGACCGCCCCCAATGGACTCGGAGGGCAAGCCATGAGTGGTGACTGGTGCCAAGTAGAAGTTGTTGTTATATTCCGGCATCGACATCTGGTTGTACGCCGCATTGACATCAACCCAGTGGTTGTTCGAATAGGTGCTGTCATGAGCAATCAGGCTTTCCTGGTCCATGCCAGTCGAGCCTATCATGTTATGCATCCCGGGAGGAACCCTCGCGCCAGAGGAGGTTCTGTGTAAGTCTCGAGGACGACAGTTCTAGGAAACAGTCCGCGCCGATGTCTTCGACTCACACGTCGTTGAGCTGATTATATCGAGACCAGATACTAGAGGAGGTGGGTTTAGAAATGGGGTTACAGCTCCGTAGACGGCTTCGCAGGCGGGAAGTGACATGCATACCAGACAACCAATTGGTTTCCTGAGGGGGATATGCAGTGTTCAAGTACTAGGTTGGGAGCACTCTTCTCGTATGTGGTTAGAGGCTGCAGCGGTAGGGGCTTCTTGTCGGCAAGTCTCCCCTGTAGAGACTCGGGAAGGAGGGTGTCCTGTGGTGTAGGTTGTCTTTAATGACAGATGATGTAGTAGTAGTAGTAGTAGCAGCAGCAGCAGCGGTGGCGGCAGCAGCAATAGCAGGGCTAACTCGACGGGTTCGAATGAGTGGTGGTACTGTCAACCTCTATTTGGGGGTCTGGGTAGGGATCGGGGAGGGATTGGTTCCGCTTCGTTCAATGCAAAGACAGATCAGTGTCGAGTGACTGGGCGATTAGATGCATGATGTAGCAAACCAAATTGCAATGCTAGATAATACCGAAACTTGAAGATACCAGTCGGCAAAGGAGATCTGCTGCAGGTAGTAGACGCCGCTACGCACTTGGCTATGCCCAGGTCTTCTGATGGTTTGTAATATGCAGTATCAGATGCACGACAAGAGGTAGACATGTGGAGGAGGATACATGTGTTTGTAAGTATGTAAGTATGTTTGCTCTATGCACCAACTGGAACCCGTCTCGCTGAGGGTTGAGACGAGGATGGCCCATTAAGAGTCCAGGGTAGGATAGAAACCTAGGGGGGTGTGGGAAGCATCGAGGTGGTAGGACAAGTACGAGACCCGTTGACCAGGGGGGCCACTTGCTGGGGTTAACGGATGGAGCAAAGCAACTAGCTCTTCTCTTAGGGAGGATGTGCGTGGGAGAGCGAGAGGGGGGGACAAGAGAGAAGGGCAGTTACTGGGAAAGGGCTTGGCTGGGGGGGTGTGGGAGCAGCAGGACGACAAATGCAACCCTCTGGTCAAAGCCGGAGAGAAAGACGGCCATACTGGTACAGTAAAAAAGGTTGTATCTCCAGCCGGAATAGGAACGTATCAGACTAAAGAGGATAGACAGGGGCGCTGGAGGGAAAAGCGAGTGGCCGCAAAAGCCACACCTGACTCGGCAGGTCAAGCAGGTCCAGGTCGAGTCCAGGTCGAGACGGGACCTCAGACCTCTCCGAGTGACTTGTTACCGAGTCCAACCCGGTCGACGAAAAGAGAGCATAGACACACTTGCATACTGGGAATCGAATACTTACTTTTCGCCAACCCTACTGGCGTCCTATACCCTATAGCAGATCCATAGTAAACGCATCTTGCACTATGCGTGAATCAACATCAAACTCGACTATACTGGTTGTCAGAAATGACCAGTTACTTCAATGGGCTCCGGTGAAGCCATTTTGCTTGCTTGCATCGCCATTTTTGGCTGCTGCCGCTGCCAGGCACACCCAGCTTCCTTGATCCCTGGATACTTGGTCGGGCAGCTTAAAGCATTGATGTATCATCGACCGGTGACGGAATGCTGCTCACCCACCAAGAGGGACATGCTGAAGAAGATCCAGACTGGCGCATGCCGAGGACGACTGATCTCTCGGAGCGGGACAAATGGACCGGGGTCGATAATGTCCAGGAAGTGAGCGTCGAGAGGGCAGCGGGCAGCGGGCAGAAAGCAATACATACATACATACATACATACATACATACATAGGGCAAAGCAGAGAGGTGTGTGCAACGCTGGATGGAGATGGGTAGCAGTTTTGCGAGAAGAACCACACTACCCAATCCACTATCCCAGTCTTTTCTGTGAAAGTAAAAGCAACCTAACCAGGTCGAGTGGGAGAGGGTTGGATCAAATTGGACAATAGCCTCGGCGGACGGGATGTTGAAGCGAGCATCACACACTTACCCATACACACACACACTTGATGCTCATACACACACCCACCTGTACGTCGATTGTTTCGAGTTCGAGAGAGGGAGAGACAGACGGAGAGAAGTGTGTTCGTTGCGATAAGCCGCCCACAAGCGGGAATCCAATGATATCATGTGGGCCCCTGTGAATTGATGGCCGTCAAGGAACAAGAGGCCCGAGATGGTCTCATTTCACGGCGGAGAATTGTTTGTTCATTGGACTCGACCTTTCCCATCCACACAAACCGGGACCCAGGGCTTGCACAGACTCGAGATATCTGATGGCTGCAGGTCCATCTCGCAGCAAATGACAGCCCCGACTTGTCGCCTCTACCACCCAGAATTATATAGCCTGCCACCCCCGGGAATGCACAGCAGTTCAACCCGAGCCTACCACTGCCCGCCGCTCCGCCATGTATACCACTATCATGATGAGAAATGATGCTGTAGACCATGCAATGTGCGATGCGATGCGATGCACACCCCGTCGCCTAACTACTTCTCAGGGGGATGACTTGGATTATGCAGTCAATACTCGAAAACTCATTTGCTTCTTTTTCGCTCCCTACTGCTTTAGGCACATCCATCCATACATACTTGGACTTACAAATCGGTGACTGGCTGACGGACGGATTGACGGATTGCGGATTGCGGATTGCCCACATGCACTGACCGACCGACCCTTCGACCACGACCTCGACCCCATCCCACAAACCCCTGTCTTCTGTCTTCTCTGGATAATGGACGACGGACGACAATGGATAATGGTGGGAATCTGGTGACGGCTAGCTAGCAGGGATAGCCCAGGTCATGCACCCTTGCATCTTTTCATCCCAACTTCTTGACATGGCAACCCGCTGTTTCTATTGGAACGAGCTCGACGATACAAAAACCTCGAATTCACGACGACAGTTACTGAGCCCCTCATCCATCCAAATAGTCGAGCAACACATCCACTTAGGCTCGTACTACGCATCTTGATAATCAAGACTTTCCCACTGCCCATCACCAGTCGCCGAGCTTCTTGGCCAGAATGATCCTCTATTGGAGGGGCCAGCAAGTCATTCGACTACCTGCAATGTGGCTTGGTATCCAAACTGAATCCTGTCTTTGCCTGGTCCATTCAGTGATGCCAGAACACATACGGGAAACCGGTCAGCTGATCCCTCACCTCTGCCCTGGTTGACGAATACACGGGCGGATATGCCCATTCGGTCCAAAATACACGATGGCTTACGGTTTCTGAGCATCAACCCCCGGTCATGTGTACCACGCGGAATGCTATACTATACCGTATGTATGTACATGCAATATGTAGGCATGTACATAGCATATCTATGTACATACAGACCTACATACCACTGACCTTACCACCAACCCGGCCCTGGCCTCTACATACACACAAACAAGCACGCACACGCACGCACATGCGCATATAGGTACTAAAACAAAAAGCACGGGGGTGACAGGAGCATCGTGAGGCTTGTGCTTCTCCTCGCAGCTCCTCCACACATCTGCCGCCTGCATCGGCCCAGGCCAGGCTTCTGGCCCAGGCTGCCCGGCTGCCAGGCTCTTCTTTCCTCGTCGGCTCGGACGCTCGCTCACTCAAACTTTTCGAACCTACAAGGTAGCAGCACGGCAGTCGATGGAGATCCGTCTTTATTGATACAGACCGACCGGGGTAAAGCCCACGTAGAGTGATTATGTATAATATTGGAGTATTGTACTCCAAGCCCCACGGATTCATTCGCCCACGACGACGCAACCCAAGATTACATATCGAACACCAATTTGGGCGAACCAATATTCGATATTGGGAATCATCCATGCTATACTTGATTGAAGCCTCTAACCTACGGTTAACCCAAACCAGAAGAGCACGACCCAAGTCTGGCCTGCGATGCCGGGGCGGCCTCCCCCAAGCCCAGGTCCCCTTCGCTCATACCCAACGGCGATGTCAAGGTATCAGATGATTTCAGATCGTTGCCCAATTCTGCAAACCACACAACAACCTAGCGAGTGGAAGGGATCAATGGCACCAACAATACAAACCCTTGTTGCCTTGGCTTGGACTAGTCGCCTTTTTACCAATCGCTCCCCCGTTTTGCCCTCTTGTCTCGGTGATTATCGCGACCAGAGACCGAGGCAGAGGATGCGCAGCGCTGCGCAGCACTTTTTGCTCAACCAGTTTTGGTTCACAGTAGTGCGTTCAGAAGTAACACATGGCCAACGCGATGAGACCTCTCGTAGACAACCTGCGACTGACAATATATCGTGCAGTTCATTCGGATCTGTCATTGGCCGTGCTTTTCCTGGATGCCGATACGGATACTGTCCAACAACCATTGGACCAAAGAGGCAATGAGGCCCGAGCAGCGCCCATGCCGTGTCGCCGGCTCGTTTCCTGTTGGTCAGGTTGCCAGGGTTCCGGACTATCAATGCCATATCGATGCATCCACGACTCAAGCAAGGCTTTACAAATTACCATGGGTACCAGAATAAGGTATACACCATTGATGTAGCTTCTTGACCAGGGGCCCTCGTATAGGAAGGCGGCGCAACACATCAAGACATACGTTATATCATTGATGTGGTCGATGCCAACTTGGCTAGGCGTAGTCGATGTCGATCGGCCGGGTTCGACCGCACGCAGCAGCGATAGGCGCGACAGGCGCCCCTTCCCATGCCACGCCGTGCCCTGCCTGCTGTCCTGTCTGCCGATGGATACTCTCTGTTAGACCGGCAAATCTTTATTTTCCCTCCCTTTCGTTCGGATGCGCCTCGGCGACATTCATCATGCCCAGGACGCTACCAACAAAACGGCCGGAACCTGCAAGCTCCCGCCAGCTTGCGTTGCCGGACAGGCCAGTTAGTGGTGGCCCTTGAGCCGCCCCCCATCGAGCGCGGGAAGGGCTTGTCGATTCCTAGCCGGCAATAGCATGATGGCATGATAGCATGGACTTTATGGTGCACAGTTCGCTTCACTACACTCCACGACAAGCTTCCACGAGCTGGAAGGGGGTGTGTTTACCTGTCTGCCTGGCCCCAAGAAGCCTGGGTCTGCTTTCTTGTAGGACCCACGGGAGTGCTGCCGAATGTCACCATGCTCGCCAGTTGGAAATCTCATCAGGCACAATATCAGATAGTGCGACGCCGTTACAGAATTGACGGAGATAACCCAAGATTTGAACGAAGGCGGCTTTCGCGATACAATCGTGGTACAGTTCCCACCCTTCCTTGTCTACAGTTCCCCCTTCTCTGTCCTATCCTTCTCTTTCTCATGTACTTGTGTTCTCGTCTACCCCTGTACCGGACAAGCTGTTGGAGGAAGAAACTTATTTCGGCTGAACGTCCGCTAAGTCCAGCAACAAGGGACCCCGAGAAGGCTACCAGGGACCGCCCTAACAGGGGAGGGATTACCCATGTTATAGCGGAATCCGGTGCAGACGGGTCAACAGCAGCCCCCTCCAGCCGCTCCTTGTCCTCCATGCTGCCACTGTACAAGCACCGTCTGTGCTCAATTAGAGCTATGGAGCTAATGAAGGAGCCCGTGGCCCGTCCAAATTTATTCATCTCCATCCACCATCACCCATCCCTCTTCTTGACATCCCCCACCCCAGGTGCAGCCGTGGCCGCGCAGGGGTCCCTCCCCATTCCCATTGCGCATGAAGAAGGGGACGACATCTTCAAGTCTTCAGCTGCGAGCGAATACCAATGCTTGTCCATGCGATGCTTTGCCGCACACTGCAACACTACCTCGCCATATTTACCTATAGAACGGGCCGCTATTCGAGATGACGTTACTGCTACCCAAGAAGGCCGTGCGATTGTCTCTTGATGGATAAGCGATTGGGGAGTTGGCAGCATTCTGCGCATAGCAATCAATTACACATATCATGGCCCTGGCCCCCCATGTCGCGCGGGCGTGGCGTGGCGTGGTTTTAATATTTGCGGTTACGTATTCCCAACCTACATACATATCTACGGTCTTGTATCAATCTCTGTATCGATCGTGGAGGATACTCACCGTGGCCTCGGCGACGGACCTTTCCGGCAATCGGGTGGGTAATTTTCTTCTTCCTCGTCGTCATGATTCTTCCCACTGGGTCAAAAGAAAAGAAGGAGGAAAAGAGAGGTGTGACACGGCGGCAGGAACGGGAAAGTACCACAGGTCCTTGTTTCTTTTCCTTCCTTCTCTCTCCTCTTCTTTCTCTTCCTCGTCATGCAGCCAAGGGGAGGGTCCAACCAGAGACGGAGGAAAAAATAAGGCGAAAAAGGGAGGGGAGCTCGGGAGACACAATAAGAAACCCAAAAACGTACCGCTGAGCTGCTGAGTTGGTGGGCCCCGGGCGGTTAGGCATGTCTTGTGAATCGTCAACGTTAGGCACTAATTCGAGGGCCAGCCTACACCGCGAGACCGTTGAACAAAACAAGACGAAACAAACTGTCGGACATTTGTTTAACTGGGGAGGGGGTTTAGGGATTTTGGCACTTGGAGTAAGTAGGGGCGGCAGGGAAAGAAAGGTGGAAAGACAAAGAGGGAAAAAGAAACTAACAGGGTGAGACATGGAGATCTCTGCACTGCACTTTCGCCTTTCACGTCCAAGTAGCTGACTGGGAAGAGTCATACTTACAGAAGCTAGCTTCTTCCTCCTCCTCTTCTTTTCTTCAAACCTACCGAAGTGGAAGGCCTGGATGCACACGTGTGGACTTACATCTGTAGGCACTATGTAGGCGTCCAAGCACGTACAGGCATGATGGCGCACGAAGGATACGGCTAGATGAGCGCCCGGTTGAGCGATCCGTTTTCTCGAGTGGTACTGACGCTGCTGCTCCAATTGAATTTTCAGGTACTTGTCAAGAATTCGTTTTACACATCCCTGCTTGGGGCTTTTCTGGTCCTCTCTCCTCTCCTCTCCTCTCCTCTCTCTCTGTGTGTGTGTCTGTGTCTGTCCCCCCTTCGCCGCGGCGTCGGCGGCGGCGGCGGGGCGGCAGTAGTAGCAGTAGATACGTTCATTGCATGTGGGAAGGATGCACGATGATGAACAAACAACCAAACGAACCCAAAGGTTTCAGCCCCATTACTCTAGTTGCGTATGGCTGGCAGCTGGACTTGGACCTGGGCTGGGCTGGGCCTGGCATGGGAAAGAAGAAGGCCGGTCAACGACATGGGAACGAGCCAATCCACTGAGGCCAGCCCGGTACGCGCCGAGTGCTTAACCTAGCAGCTTAGGTGGGAAAAAGAGGGAAAAGCAAGGATTTTTTTCATGGTAATTCTCTCATCTCGAAGGTGGAGGAGACTTGATTAGTTGAATGGCCGATACTCCGTATATACTGCAAGGCATGATTTCGGTGGGTTCGATTTGATCCATCGAACCAGAGACTTCACGTGCCTTACTTTTTTTGGCTTCCTAAACTTTGGCTCTCGTTACCCCGTGCCTTGCGTTGCCCTACATTTGCTGATCCGCTCTCCATGCTTTGGCCGCATACGAAGAGGCCCTTCGGTTATGCAGGTCAGGTGAGGCGGCTGTCCTTGGGGGAGTGCAGTAGCCAAGCCAGCAGGCGCTTTGGGTTGGGGGTCCCCTCCCTCCCCCAAAGGTGTGGCGCAAGTCTGGACTGTCTGCCATCCATCCATCCATCCATCCGTCCCGACCGACACCATACCAACATTCTTCAAGTATCATCATGGAATACATGTACATCGGACACACATCGCCGTGGCGAGCGAGTGGGGTTCGGTCCTTTGGGCATCCGGGCGATAACGGGTATCCCCGCATCAGCAGGAAGAACAAACCAAAAAAATCGGTTATCAGAATCGAATCATTCATTCATTCGTGAATCTGAATATAGAACTTTTCCTGGGTTTTTCTTTTCGTCGTGTAGTTCGACAGGGCTGGGATTGGCACAGGTCGCCGGAAAGCAGCTCTGCCCTGCCAACTGTCCTGGCCTCTCAACTTGGTCAACCATACGGAGTAACCCCTTTCGAGTAAAACACCCGATGCCCAAACCCGTCCCGTGGAGTCTGACATTTCTCCAAAGTGCTTCCAAACACACAATCATCCGGTCCATTTTCGGCACCGAACCGATCAACAAGCCTCTGTAATGCAGTAACCCGCAAGCCCGACTTGGGCAATGGCCCTTCTTGTAAAAGACAGCCACCTGAACAAGTCACCATGACGTGTATACCCTCGTGATGCGCAAACTTGGCGCCGCATGTATAGAAGTTGCCGACTGTAGAGACAGAGGAAGCTGCCAGTGCTAGCTTCTCTATGCACCGCGCGATCGCTCAATCAGCGCTTCTGGATTGTCACTGTCGAGAAGGGTTAGTACGCCGACAACGACTCGACCTCCAGTTCAGGAGGGGCGGGATGGTTGAAACGTTACCTATGTCTTCGTCTGCTAATTCGTGAGATAGGCCCACTATGAAAAAGATGATTAGCATCGCTACCCCAACTCCAGTACCGAGTCTCAATCTTGCCGAATGGTGCTACTACCCAACTCGAGCAAACTGCCCACGGCTGAGAAGGGAGGGGCCTGGACCAGCATGGACAACTTACCTCGTTGGGGCTGGTGCTTGACAGATTTGCCATACACGATTGCCGTCTTGAAGTTCTCAACCAAGCTACGATGGATAGCGTTACAGAAGTCCTCGACTATGTCCCAAATAAGTCAGTAAATAGAGCAAGCGTTCCAAATGCAGGATACCATAGCCTCCCCAAACCGGGGCACGTTTTGGTCCAAGTCGAAGCCGTGAGATACGTACCTGTGTGTCGCCCGGCACGTAACACAACGGGTTCGGAATAGTCGGGCATCTTGCCCTTCGGCTTTGTGTACACTCGCTTGAGCTGCAGCTTGTCCCACCTGTATAGCGATTAGTATCTAAACTTCAGCACTACCCCTGGGTCTGCTTACATAGCTTCCATAAGTTCCTGCGATGGAAATTAGCAAAGATGTGACTTTCAGCATAAGGCACTGTCAGGACAGCTTACATCAATATTCCAACCATGTTCCGAGCTAATCGGTACTGCGTTGGGGATGCGGTAGAGCAAGTCGAGCTCTTCGATGCTGATAGCATCAATCTTGTTAAGGACATAGATAACTGGGATGTAACTGCGGCTTCTTGCTTCCAGTACATCGATCAAGTCGTCAATCGTAGCGTCGCATCCTAAGACCATGTCAGCAATGTTGAGCCAGGCCAGTAGAAAATAGCCGAGAACGACACTAGTCACGGCCTTGTATTGGCCATGAAGGTTGCAATCTCCAAGAGTTCGCTTAGGGTAGGAACGCCGATGGGCACGTACTGATCGCAATATCCGCCGAGTTGATACGGTACTCGTTCATGACGGCCTTGATCTCGTCGTGGTCGATATGGGAAAGAGGCACCGTGTTGGTGATGTTCAATCCTCCCTTATCCTTCTTCTTGAAAGTGATGTTGGGCGGCTCTGGGCAGGGTCAGTTACCAGTTACATGAGTCGTAGTAGGGACCACCTTACGCTTGTTGATTCTGATACCGAAACCCTCCAACTCGGTTTCAATCACTCGCTTGTCTGTCAGGGGCTTGTTCACGTCGAGAACGATGAAGATCAAATGGCACGTCTTTGCCACAGCAATAACCTGTCGTCCACGGCCACGGCCGTCCTTAGCTCCCTCAATAATGCCAGGCAAATCGATCATTTGCAACGGCGCCCCTATTGAACATGATTAGCAGTAATTCTTCAGATGTGCTTGGGATTTTCAGGGCCTACCGTTGTACGTGACCTGACCAGGCACTGACGTAAGGGTTGTGAACTCGTATGCAGCAGCTTCTGAGTGCTGACCCGTCAAACGCGACATGAGAGTACTCTTTCCAACGGAAGGAAATCCGATAAAGCCTGTAGGATCGGAAGTGTCAGTTGACCCTGGAGAAGACCCGGTGGAAGACCCAGGGGACCAGATTCACCGTTCGGTGACACAAAGGACCTTTCTGGCATTGGGCAGCAGAAATGATTCTGTTACCTACCAATACTAGCCACGCCAGTTCTCGCAACGTCAAAACCAGCTCCGCCGCCGCCGCCGCTCGATGTCGGGGTCAGCAGTTCACGCTTGAGCTTGGCCAGCTTGGCCTTCAGTTGACCCAAATGGAACGAAGTTGCCTATATAGCGCGTTAATCGTGCGGCTCTCTTTCCGATGAAACAAGCCGAACTGGGGCATCATAGGTAATGAAACCGTGCCTATGGCTCAGGAACAAACGCCACCATATCCGTACCTTGTTCTTCTGAGTCCGAGCCATCTCGGACTCAATCTCCTTGATCTTATCCACTGTGGTCGACATCTTTGCGGTATTTTCGACAGACCTGGTTCACTAGAGATATTTCTTCAGACAGCAATTCGCTGCAATACGAGGCTCTCAGATGTCCCCGAAATATGTCTTGACGGCGATTCCAGTTCGGCGTCGATATCGAGGCTTCAAAAGTCGTTCTTTGGTGGGGCAGTGAATTTGGCTTGTGACGTCTTGTTTTGCCCCACGTAAGGATGTGTTTTTTGTCCTCCGGGGTTTATCCGAGGCGCGAATATGAGTAATGACTTGAATTGAACTGAATGCATGCATCACACTGGCTCGACGTCGTGATTTCAAGCCTCTGTCCAAAAGGCAAAGCATTGTTCAGATGGGCCAAGTCATTTGTCGTTGTCAATGTTACTGGCGCGTACATCTTCACTCATCTGCATACCTGCTATCATCGAGCTAGAGAGATCGTTCTTCGGACTGGACAGTGTAGAAACCACTATTGACCATTTTGATACGGAACTAGTTGCGAAGCACACTGCCATGTATGGTAGTATCGCATGTGTCCATATATTGGATTGCTCTAGACCTTAATAGTACACAACACCTTCCATCAGATACCTTGTAGTACGGTGTAACTCAGCCGATACTATTTGCCCTTCTTCAAAGGTGGTGCCAATCTCGACTTTCCCGCTAGGGTGTCCTATCCGTAGTGTCGAGCCTTTGCCCTCGCCATGGCGGGCAAGCTGAGAGGGTATAGTTCCTGGCATACTAGCTGCGGCTCCCAGGCAGAGTGCAAGTGTCAGGGGAACGGCTTTATGAGCTTGGCCCATTGACAGTGCCAGGCATCGGATATCGATACCTTCGTTGTCTGAGACGGGAAGCAGCGTTACGATCTTCGGGACGCTCCCTACTGCTGGGTTGAGGCCCATCTTCTCCGCCCCAGCTTGACGTATGAGCTCAAGTCGAGCTTTCAGCTTCGAGTCCTCTTCAACGAAGGAGGGGGTGAAAAGGCCCGGCGATGGCACCCCTTTACGTCCATCGATTTCCAAGTCTGAGGCCCGAATGAACACTCCTGGATTGGATACATCGACCAAGGAAGCCTCGATCTGACTGCCATCGCGAAGCGTCAGGGTGTCTATAGGGTTACCGGTAGGTAATATCCGCCCTGTCTTTGCCCCAGCAGGGTTCAAGAAGCTCATCGTGATTCTTGATTGTGCACCCGGCACGCCATCAATCGCATAGTCACCCTCCTCACAGAATTTGGGCGGGTTTCCGGCGAGCTGGAACCGGGAGTGCATGATCTTAGATGTGTTGGTGTTGAAAATGCGAACAAGGGCCTCGTCCTTGCGTTGGTTGCGCGAGCCGCCGCGCAGCGTCTCAAGGCTAGCCACAAGCCCGAGATCCCAGGCACACGGCCCGACGGCCGCTGACATGTTGCCACAGTTTCCTGCCATATCGAGGGCAGCATCTTTCACGCCTACCTGGACGAAAGTGAAGTCCACGTCGGCGTCGGATCTCTCCGATGACGAAATGATACAAATCTTCGAGGTCGAGGATATCCCACTCCCTATTAGGTCAGGACAGTCAGCACGTGAGGCAACATCATTGGGTGTGATTGATGATTGCACTTGCCCATCCCATTGAGCTGCCTGCCGTATGGGTCGGGTGATCCCATGGCTTGGGGCAGGACATCCTGCCATTGAGCTTCCGGTGGCAGATCATCACGTTTGATGATGAGTCCATTCGATGTACCTCCTCGGACGAAGAGAGCCGGGAAGCCTCGGCGCTTGTAGCGTGTTGAGGTCGTCTGCGATCGGACAGTCTGGCATACACTCCTATGTGTCCATAGTCGTGCTGAGCATGGCAGGCGAAGCCTGCTAGCGGAGGTACAGATGGGCTTCATGAGACGGCTGCCTTACGATAACGAGCTGGGCAAGTCTCTGGAAGAAAGTTGTAGCATATCTTAGAACTGTGGTCCGGTTGTTGTCATGGAACGCAGTCAAGTTGGAAGCAAGAAGGGACATTGGACAGGCAAGTCATGCCCCGCAATTAGTACGATGATCTCTCAGTACGTATGCCGAAACATACCAAACCCTAATACTCTTCCAGTAATCTATATATTTCGTACATGTTTCCTCTCCTCATGAACCAATTGTTCGTAAAGCTGGAAAATTAGAAGTATTCACTCATCCTTATTTTCATTTAGGACGTTAAGTATACGATACGACGAGGAGGCGAAATCGGTAGTATATCACGATAGATAGATTGGATATCATACAGAGCATAGTAGAAAATACACATGGATACTTAGATGTAATTGGCTATTGATTGGCACACGACTAGGTATCCAGAGCAGAGGGCTGCATTTAAGATCCAGTATACCGGAGCTGTCAGCGCAGTGCGGCTATGATATTAATCTAGTGGGGGTCGGTTCGTAGTCACCAGTACTGTACATGATCAGCGAGAAGCGATATGCCATAACCAGTATGTCCAAGGCCTTTTCTTTACCTTCTAGCTTACTTACTGTCCCTCTGTAGCCAGCTTGACAACATCGGCCCACTCCTGAGGTCTAACTCTGCCATCGGCCCAGACGCTATTCAGATATGCTTCGGTGTCCTTGGCCCACGATAACAGATGCTCTTCAGCACCCCACTCGCCCATTGCCATCAGGCCGACAGGTAACTGGCCTTCGCCCTGCTCCGGGTTTATGTAGCCGACTGGGGCCGAAAGAGCAGGGCATCCGGTGGAGTTGGCAAGCCAGATATACCTGTATCGTCGTCAGTAGGTTATCCTAGTACTCCGAGGAGCGAAACAAGAGAGATTCTTACATCATCTGTCTGATAGTGGTGTTGCCATCGCTGAAGCCGTATGCTTGGTCTCCAGGGTGGACTTTCCAGCCTGCGTCCGGCGCCGTGGGCGTCAAGATGAGCATGCCGGGATACTTCTTCCACAAGAAGGCAAGATGCCCCATGATGAGCTCGCGTAGCTGGCCGTACTTCAACATGTCGACTGCCGAGGTCTCGGCACCCATGGTCATGAGGATGGCGTTGGCGTGGTTTACCAGCGAGAGGGCTTTGCTAGGGTCGGGATGGCGGTGGCGCTGGTGATCCGTCAACTCGCCGAGGGCCCAGGCGCTGTGAGCGAGTTGGCCCTCACGGATGTAGGGGATGTGTATCTCTACGACCTCGTAGCCGAGCTTCTCCTTGAAGTGAGCTATAGTCTTCTTGGTGACCTCGAGGACGGCGGGCGAGGCCTTGTCAAACCACTCCGAGTAGATCCCGAGCGTCTTCTTCGCCGTGGGGCTCGGAGGGATCGAAGGTGCGAATGCGCCCTGGACCGGATCGTCGGGGTTGGGCGCCGCCATCAGTCGGTAGGCGAGCGTCAGGTCGGCCACGGTCGCGGCTTTGGGCCCCGCAACACAGATGGCGGAGTTCATGGTCCATATGCGATGCAGTGTGGGCTTGAGTCCATACATCCCACAGAAACTAGAGGGGATGCGGATACTGCCTCCCGCATCGGTGCCGATCGCGATCGGCACCAGGCCTGAACTAAGGGCCGACGCACCGCCCGACGACGAGCCGCCCGTGTAGTACGAGGTGTTGCACCAATTTACAGGCGACTTCCCCGGCGTGGATTACAGCCGCTCGTGTCGGATCCGAGTTCGTGCATGGTCACCTTGCCAATCATCAAGCCACCGGCTGCCTCCAGCTGTGCGATGGGCCATATGGTCTCTTCCGCCTTGTCGAAACAGGGAATTCCTTCTTGGGGCTGGAGTCCGATGTGAGAGGTGTACCCCTTGACGTTGAGATCGTCTTTGACAGCGAATGGAACGCCATCGAGCACACTGAGGGGCTTTCCAGCAGCGTATCTCTTGGCCGAGGCCTTGGCGGCCTCAAGCACAATATCCTCATTGACAGCGGCCCAAGCAGCTCCGTACTTGGCCCCGGACTCCTCATCTTGGGAGATCAGAGGAAGGATGGCCCCGGCGACTTGCACCGGTGTCAGTTTTCCTGACTTGTACAACTCATGGTAGTCGGCAGCAGAGTGGAAGCGCCCCGCCAGATCAACTGGCTGTCTCTGAACCAGATCAGGAGTGATGCCTGGTTTCGATTGGGCGTCATCCCCCGAGCCCAGAGGGGTAACAACCGGCTACTCGATCTGCGTAAGCAAATGCGACTTCTGGTCCTGCGGCACCGCGGGTGTGCTGGGTAAACTCACCTGTAAGCGGGAGGTATAGTTGCTGAGTTCTGGGATGTCTTTGATGGTGCCAAACTGAGCATTGGTCCACACGGCTTTGGCTACCATAGCAGACCGCGTTATACTTGCACATTGGTTACCAAATCGCTCGATAATGCATTGATAGCGAACATGCTACTTACAGAGCCGAGGCCAAGACGAGCGTCCATCCTCGCATCACCGGGTTACTGTCTTCGGTGTGTATGTATGGAGTCTTAGGGCCTTCGCGGGCCTGGGGATAGCCCACGAAGCGCTGGGCAGATGCCATCTTTGCTTCCAGAGAGATAAATGCTCCTTCAGTGAGCTTCACAATGGTTGGTCGTGGGTAGTGAGTAGATTGAGCTACAGAGTGGTCTAAGGGAGCCGCCCGGGAGACAGATAACAGAGCAAAGCCGCGCCGAATTCTAAGCAAGACGTGTTTTCTAAAGTTTATGCAAAGAATCATATGTTCGTTTCCACACAAACCTTGCCGACCCCACGTTTTCAGCTTCGCGTCTGCTCCGAGTACGAGTGCTGCGGATTGACTGACTGCTGTCTGATTTGCCCAGGTCACAGTGTATCAGATGAGTTGACCCTGCTCTTTGAACATTGATGGATTCGACAGATGCCCGTTCCAACCTGCCTATGCTAATGCTAAATGACATTGGAGCTTGAGTTTAATCTTGCAGCTATAGCCGCTCTAAAAAGGTGGCCTGCCAAACCCAGCTGTATAGCACAGAGATTATGTAATTTGAAACCAGCTTATGGAACCATTCAATGGGACGGGACCCATAAGCCGCAGAGTCTCAGAGTCTCCACCGGTCGACTGAGCTCAAATTCCAGCTAGAAAATCCAGCTCCCACCCCTCCCTCCACGGAAAACTCTGCTATAAGGTCGTCTATAGCCACACCAATCACCAACAACCAACACACCGACTGATCGTCTCAACGATCGGATCTCATCGCAGCTCGGTTAGCTCAGTTGGTTAGAGCGTCGTACTAATATACTCTCTCTTGAGTCGAGTATAATATGTAATGCGAAGGCCATGAGTTCAAGCCTCATACTGAGCAGCACCTTCTCTTTTGCGCTGTCGCACCCCTCATAGAGTCTCTGTTCACCTGTGTTAGTGTCTTTTGCTTTGTCCTGCTCTTTGGTCTTTTCTTTTGAAGCCCGACGATGCAGTCACGCACCCCTGGCCCAGCAAGCAACACAGGGGCAGCACAAGGGTTAGAGCGCATACTAATTCTCTCACCAGTATATTGAGTAATGTGCAGGCCATAAGTTCAAGCCTTGCTAAGCATTTCCCGCTTTATCTCTTTCTCTTTGAGTTCTGTATTCTGTCTATTGTTGAGTACGGAGAGCGTCGTATTCATATCTTCTCACGAGCATGTTGAGTAATGCAAAGGCCATGAGTTCAAGCCTCACATTGGCCACTTATTTCTTTCGCCGCTCTGGGGCCATGCACTTCTGCCGACTGACGTCTCTACGACTCAAGACCCTTAACTTGGGCATTATGCTTTGTTCGCTATTATCAAGAACGATGCTTTCAGATCGGAAGTTGAGTTTCGAAGTCCTGTCTTTAGAGCTTAGTCGTATGTTTGAGATGGCATGTAACTTATGACTACCTCGGCGTCGACCACCCGTGCTGGCCACATGGACATAAAGAGTACCATTTGGGCTATTGCACGCCGCAAGGTGCTGATTTACCAGACCAATCACCAATCGCTGAGAGCGGATTAGACAGCACGGGGACCGTCGGAAATCCTGTGAAAGGATCGATGTCCTGAATCCAATTACATTCATAATCCGGGCAGAAGGCAAAAGAAGCGGTTGGTATTAATACAGAGATATGCACATATAGCACAGCTAGTCATGCAGACTTCGTTGTCAGTTGTGGGCTGAAATGCAAGCTGCATGCTGCAAGCTTAGCTGTTCATTGACCGATATTTGCTGCCAGGGCGGACCGGCCGGCCTCATATAAGTCGGCACACCTTAAGACATTATGCGAGACGGCTATAATGCATTATACACACCTGCCTATGCAAATGTATAAGAATGGACAGCCGGAGAAGCCCTGGCCTGCCTGGTTTTTGAGGGGAACATCGCTTGTTTCGATCCTGGATCTTGATGGAATAGGACCCGCCGGCATGGTCCTCGATACAGGTACGGTGCGCTAGGTGAACAATACCGCGACTGAAACATAAAGAAGATGGCGGGCATGAATTTTTCGCTCCCAAGCGCCGCTGGCACACTAGCCCTAGTGGGCGGCATCGTGGCATTGGCATTGGCTAATTGTGCATACCGCCCTTCTGGCCTGCGCAGGCGAGGCAGTCCAGTACTGGTCCAGGGCAGTCCAGCGTAGTACCATGGATGAAAGGAGCATGATCGGAGATATTCGGGTGGGGAGCTGGCGCGGGGAACTATCATGCCTACCTAGTACACGTATGCAAGGCATGGCCAGTTACGTAGTAGGATGTATGTGCCACTATACAGTACGCGACGAGAGCCGCCAGCGTGGTTCAGTGCACGCGAGCAAGCGGAGAGCAGCGCAAGGGGACGGGGTGATTGGAGGGGAGCAGCGACTCTGCCGTATCCTCTCCAACTTGGCGGGTCGTTCCGGTTTATTAGCGCAGCCAGCAGCTTCTGGTGCGTTGCCGACCGAGATATTTACACGGTGCAATTTTTTCTTCCTCTCTCCGTGCTTTGCGCGCATCCTTCCCAATCTCTCCTCACACAGCAGAAGGTCAAGGCACAAGGCACACCCTTTTTGCCGAATTACAAGGTGCCTGGGCCAACTAGAGACAACAACCCCTAACGGTCTCCAAACTAGACGTTTCTGGCCCCCGTTCGGAAGACCATTCGCCCGCTAAAGCCGTGTAGGAGTCCCCCGATCAGAGGAGAAAAAAAGAGACGAGCTTCGCATAGCGTCATCTCGGCCCATGCACTAACACAGCTCGGACAGTTCCACCACACCACACACTCCTTCCTATTATTCCTTCGGAAATCATCATCAACCCGCCGGCCGCCCACATCGACAGACAAGTTGGCTTCAACTTTCGCTACCGCCATCCCGATTAACCTCGAAGCCACACCTACAACGACCTCTTGCGCCTACGCCCTAATCGACCGTCCCCGTGACACCGTGACACCTCCCAATTGACAGGCCCGCCCTACTTCCCGCCGCATCGCCACAGCCTCTCTGCGGCAATTGCATCCCGAAATTTTATCCCGTCTTGCCCAATACGATGCGCCCGTAACCGCGACGCCAATTCAACATGGCCTTCAACTTCAACTGGTCGCCGCTCACGGCCGACGAAGATTTCTACCAGAGAGCTCGCAACCTGCTCACGACGGCCCTGAACAAATCCCCGAAGCCCCCGATCATAGTCGATGACATCTTGGTTACCGAGCTCAACCTGGGCTCCATACCACCCGAGTTGGAGATACTAGAGATAGGGGACCTAGCCGAAGACAGGTTCCGGGGCATTTTCAAGATGTGTTATTCGGGCGACGCCTACTTGACGTTACGGACAAAAGTCCAGGTACGTTCTGGATTTTCTTCTCCCTCTGGTGCGGCATCGCCGCTCGACAGTCACAACCCCCACCGAGGACCGGACCTCCGACTACAACCACAATTACCTCATGTCGATGATTGAATAGACAAGGTCTATCTCTACATGCGCATTATAATATCTGGATTGCGGCACCAATGCTCAAGTGGCAAAGCAAACTGGAAGATTTTTGGTGGCCTCGGTCAACACAGCCGGTGATCCATAAGCTCCGATGCAAAATCGGGTTTCTTGGGACGGCCGTCTCCCTCCTCTTTGCCCCTTGATTTCATCAATGTTTGGTTCGTCGCGAGATGCCAATCCCAAATTGTGATGATTTCGACGCGATTGTGGATCATAAGCATGAACAATCGAAATTGGAATCAGGGATTCGCGGAGTTTTGGAGGTTCATCCTGCCGCTTTAGGAATAATTTTGGTGTTATACAATGGCTAATATAGCAACATTTGCAGGCAAACCCCCTCAACACATACTTGTATGCGAAGCCAACCTTCACCTCGCCACAACCAGTAGCAGCCGCCGCAGGACTCACGATACCGTTGTCTATTACGCTGTCTGAAATCAAGCTGTCAGCCTGCGTTATTCTGGTCTTCTCCAAGCAAAAAGGCTTGACCTTGGTCTTCCAAGATGACCCGCTTGAGTCTATCAAGGTCTCGTCGACCTTTGACTCTATCCAGTTTGTTCGGGATTATCTGCAAAGAACCATCGAGGGTCAGTTGCGTAGCTTGATGATGGATGAATTACCAGCCATCATCCACAGACTCTCCCTGCGACTTTGGTGCCCGGATCAACTCCCGAGAGAAGATACCGATCTACCAAAAGAAAGTTGGAAGACGAGATTGCCATTGATCCATTTGCTGCTACGCCGTCTGACGCTGTAGATGCGAATGGTCACGTGCTTGATGCGAACGAGATATCGTCCTTATCCCTGGACGGGTCAGAAACCCATTCGCTATTCTCACAGAAGAACCTGCTGCGCCTGGGTGCTTTGAGCGATTCGCAGCGGACTTTATCGTTGTTCACGCCAGGTATTCCCGATGTTCTCGTTCGGGCGTGGGCTGCGCCGACGGATCGAGTTGATGCGACGCGCTCGACGCCGTTGGCAGCACCCAGTCTAATGCGCGCCCAGTCGGTGCAAGGAGGTTCAACTACTTATACATTCACCGACACCGGCAGTCTTGATAATGGCCAGCTGCCTTCCCGCCCATCCCTAGTAAGCCTGAATTCAGCAACCACGGGTCTCTCTCTGGGCGCAGGTCGAAATACTCGCATGTCGCGTAAGAAGAAAACTCGAGTGGTCAACTTGCGCCGTTCGAAGCCGAACTCAGAAAGCGAGACGCAAAGCGACATGGGAGAGATGGGCGACTCCGCTTCCGAAAGTGCCTCTGTCGTTGCTCCTAGCTCAGAGCCCGTGTTGCCGGCTGCTATTCCTGAGCTACCCGAGGAAGATGCGTTTGTATCAGCAGGGAGCAGGGTGCGGTTCACGACGGGAGCTGAGAAGGAGCTCCTGCTCGAGCACCGTTGGACATGGACATGTACAAGGACCCTGCAATGATGTCCGCCGAAAAGAATAGCATGTCTCGTCCTGCTCAACAAGAGAAACCTCGTGTTTCCGTACCGGCTGCATCGTCCAAGAGTCCCTTCGACTTGGATAGAAAGAGGAATGAAGGCTCCGACACCTCTTCAGTCATCCTGGAGCAAGCGTGGATCAGCAAAATGGCTGGCGAGATCGCTCGTCGTGTTTATGACGAAAAGCAACGCAACGCAAATTTCTGGGCTGACAGGGACGACGTCCCGCCGCCAGCCTACGAAGCCACCCAATAGATCTACACCGCAGTACTTCCCGTCACTTAGACCTTTCTTTTGTACATACAACCGCAAAAAGATTGCGATGGCGTTATTGGGAGCTAAGCTTTTGGGGGTTTGGCACACAATGTTTAATGTGTATTGGGCTTTGTTTTTTTGTTTTCAATGTATGGCGTTATAGGCGAAGGGCTACGACAAAAACAGGCGAGGGATTGCATTCGACTCTGATTCATTGCTACGTGGGATAGCGCAGGTTGATCCTTCGAAAAAGGTGTGACGGCCGAGAAAACACAAGGGCGATCGCAACGACGTTATGCGAGCGCCTTTCTATTGGATGGAGAAGCGAAATGGGCTTTCGTCACTCCCTTAGGAAGGACTTACCAAGATTATCTCTTTTGTCTACATGTTGTCCTCGAGGGATGACAGTTGTTGTGGGACGTTCTGAGTGCAAGAACTTGGCCTGGTATTTGGCGTATGGGGGCAGAGGAATGGATGCTGGGATAGCAACACCGTGACGTCTCCCGGAAGATCTTGGAGATCACCCGAGGAGACTTCGACTCGAGGCAAGACCTTTTTGAGAGAAATCACTCCAATCTGACAAATCAAAAGAAACATTTCTACCATTACTCGAAGCCGAATTGATTGACAACTAGTGATGAATTGGCCCAGAATTCACCAAGTGACTTGAGGCTGTTGACTTGAAATAACTTTTCGGATTTTTTTGGTTCTACTTTTTTTTATGGTCTAATGAATCCAACTTATATCAACATATATTATCCACACGTATCCCATGCCTTCGGGAATGCGCCATTCATGTGCCAGTCGCTCAGATCATTGATCAGGACCGGGTCGATATCGCGGTTCGCCTTCATGAAGATGGTCTCGTAGGGGGTGAATGTTGCTGCCGTAGTACTGGTGATCGTACAGGACGTCGGCGACGGGGTGCTCGGCGCACTCGTCGGCGTAGTTGCGCTGTGACTTGGTGAAGGCGGACATGAGGGCCTCGACCTCGTAGCCGGCTTGGCGGATGACGCCCGTGGTGCCGACCTCACCATGGATCGCCTTCTGCATCGTGGTGTAGCACCCCTGCAGCGCCACCATGTCGTGCTCGTCGCCGTAGGGGTCCGGGTGCGAGGACCCGGGAGGCGGGTACAGCATCAGCTCCATGCCCACGCTGTCCGTCGCGAAGATCATGGATTGGATGTGGTACTGCGGGCCGCAGTTGATCGTCATGCCCACAAGCTGTTGAATGGAATTGTTAGCTTCGTTTTCTTTTTCCCGTCTATTCTTCAGCTGAAGGCGCCATGTGGGTATGGCTCGCAAATGCACAATCTCCCGTTGCGCATGCGCCCGCCATGTGTTGGTTTTTTTCTTCGAGAAGCATCTGACATGCTTCTAAATTTCTGCTGCGTACGTACCTTGACTTTGTCGGTCAAGCGACCCAGATAATTATCACTCCAGCAGCTCTTGGACCAGCGAGGCACGAAGGGGCCGCGAATGCTGGCGTTGAGGGTGATGAAGCGCTTGTACTTCTTCCAGAGGTCGTCCTTACGCAGGACCTCGCCGTGGGCGCCGAGGTCGAAGCACGTGTTGTTGCGCCGCACGACGCGGATGTTGGGCTTCTGCGGGATCAGGTCGGCGGCGTCCGTCTCGCCGTTGATGATGAAGATGAAGTCGGCGGCACCGTGGAGGCCCTGGTCGAGGAAGTACTTGAAGTTGGCGCGCCCGGAGACGGATTCGGCGTAAGCGTACGAGATAAGCGGGCGGTCTGAGACCGGGTGTTCCGGCGTCGTTGTCGTTGTGTGTTGCGATGACGATCCCTGTGCGGCGGAAGTCGCGGGCGGGTTGGCTGCCGCTGCTGAGCTCGGCGGTGTGACGGTGCTCGTTAATGATGCGTCTTTGGAGGCGCCCTCTACATCGGCCAAGGGAATCTTAGATTCTCCTTCATTGGCGGTAGATGCCTGCAAGTTTTGTTAGACACACGATCCCCGAGTAGGCGCCTGTTCTGCTGGACTCACTTCATAACCTCCTGAGTACAAGTACCTATGCCTTGACAAGCCTACGAGCCAACATAATGCCAGCAGCAGTAAAGCCAGACCTGAAGAGGATAAGAAACCTGGCCTCGCCATTTTCGAAAAGAAATATTACAGCTCCAACAAGAGAGAGCAAAAGAGAAGGAAGAGGCGGAGGCGGAGTTTGTAGCAAAACCGCAGCGCTGGTGATGACAGTCCTAAGGAGTCGGACTTGTGAATGTAGGAAACACAGAAGGAATATCCAACGACGTCGGGTCAAATACGCCAGCAAGGTCGAAACATGTCAAAGTTCAGCGGTCGAAGTCTGACATGTTTATGGCTCTGGGGAACACGGTTCCTATGTAGGAGGGCAGGGCGTGTGCCTGGCTAGTAATAGTTGGATCCCCGTCTAGGCCCTAGGCTGCTGGGATTGCTTGAGCATAATTACCTATAACGTGTTGTTATACGGGTCAAACAGCAAGTACCTAAGAGCGATCAGCTATCAGCTTCCCTTTATTGGGGCCAGAGGAGAGAGGCCCAGATGCGCAAAGAATGCGACTGCGTCTCCTCCCTGCGCCCACCATGGACTGAGCCAACAGCTATCGACGTACACAGAGGCTTCTTGGCACGTGTGTGGGTAGGCACCAGGGGCAGGGTGCGAGTGTGGCGCCGCCAGGAGGTACATGCCAAATGCTTCTTCTAATCGTCCAAGACATGTATGTATGTGGGATGCAAAAGTCTTGGGAGCGGTTCCTCGGAGGAACCTCTCAAGATTCCCCTGCGCCCCCTCGAGCACACAAGAATTAGGGGTCGCTCTCTAGCAGCCAGTACCATGTCGTGCTGCGTGTAAGTGTAGGTGTAGCGTGTGACCCGGGGCCGCGGGCAGTGGTTGGAAATCAGAACTAAGAAAGAATACATGGCTAATGGATGGTACGGATTGGCCCCAGTGGATGCTAACCCAGATAAATGAAAGCTTCTCCTCTATTGAACGACCTAGACGACCGGCGCAGATTGTGGCAAGCTAAGCTGAAGTAAGTTTTATTCTCGTGTTTCTCTTGATTGGGCCCCCTTCCGCCCCTGACTCTCTGCTCTTCAAAAGAGTTGTTGGCAGGTTGGGTTGTGGTGGTATTCTGCCATGCCGAATCCCGCGTGTCCGGCCCCCTCAGGTAGGGTCTGACGTTCCAAGTAGTTACAGAATTCCGGGCCTCGCGCACTGGTCGCATGGCCGTGAAAGGAGGAGAGCGGAATGCGACCTTGTGCGATAGGTCAAAATTTGGTTGTCGCAGTATAAAACCACCATGCAACCTGCTCTTTCTGCTTCTCGCGCTTGGGCAACGTGGTAGAGCACGCTTGTTACGGGAACATGCATACACGTGTACCTTTCTTGACGAAAAGACGGCGGCAGGGATCTGAGCCGCAAAGGACTTAGACAGACAACACGAGAGCAGCATTTCTTATCGAACCAGGCAGGCAGCCGACATGTTCGGCAAAGGGTTCCACCTGCACATCCAATCGACATATGACTGGCTGGCAAACAATAGTAATATGCATCAACCGGCCACCGGCCACAGCCTGTTCTAAATTGGGCAGCGTCCTCCGTGGAAGTCAGCAAGAAGCTGACGCCTAGAAATGTTGCGGCGAAATCCGGTAAGCATCAGGAAGCATTGTTGTCTGCATACGGACTATGCATATCCTTCATCTGGCAATTGGCACGGGGTCTCTGCCGATCAATTGCCCGAACTCATGGATGCCGACTCTTTTAAATTAGACGCATCCTGTCTAAGAGCTGCCCTATCGTGAATTGTTCCCCTGCATACTGCCCTGCAGACAAGCCAGCTGCCAGGAAAGACGCGTAAAACAGGAATGCCCAAAAAGCGGGTTGTTCGTTTCCAGATATGTAGATCGATCAGCCAACATGCTTGTTGAAAGCTTCTGGATCCCTGCGTGCTTCAGAACGCCGACAATGCTGACAGGTGGGCACATTCGGTTAGCCCGACTGGCCCGCGTCGACCATGGGCGCCACACTTACATAATTCGATATCTGCTGCTACGCCTCATCTACCTGCATACTTTCTCTTGAAATGTCAGCCTTGCAGTAGCAGCCACACCTGCACTTTCAGCCTCATTCAATACCCACCTTTCCTGGTGTCGCCTTGTCCTACCTAGCTTCAGCCTTCTGAATGAAGCTTGCGTCGCCAGAATTCAATCTTGAAAGCTCGCATCTTCCGCATCACCTTCCGCGAGGTGATTGCTGCTGTTTTTCCTTTTTGGGATGATTCTTACCAATTAATAACTGTTTCTACTCACCAGCAATAAATACCGTTTTCCCTGCTGCTACCTTGCTCCCAGAGCGGTCCTCGGACGCGCCCAGACCCGACCCTTCTTTTGCGCGTAGCATCGCGAATCTCCCCGCGAGCAATCCGATAAACAGTCATGGCGACGGCTCGCAATGGAAACGCCGCTGGCGGCATCACTGGCGCCGAAATGCCCGTCAGCAAGCGTTTCTCGGACATACCTCTCAATATCGATATCCCTGTTCAGGGTGATGAGGACGAGCAGGCCGTCGAGCTGAACCTCGACGAGCTGCACGACGACCCTACCGAGCTTTGCACCCTGTTCGAGAACGAGCGCGCCTCTCGCACCCTTTGGATGACTGTCGCCATTGCCTACGCGAAGCAACACAGCATCGACCATGCCATTGAGATGTTGCTACGCGGTAGCAATGCCATGCAGAGCAGCAACCCCAAGGAGAAGCTTAGCATGATCAGCTGTCTTTGCTGGATGTATCTGTGGAAGAGTCGCGAAGCGCCGCGTGTGCCACCAGAGGGCGACCTGGTTTCCGAGGCCAAAACCAAGGAATACTTTTGAACCTAGCTACTCAGTCCATGAACGAAGCGCTCCGAATCAACCCACATTTTCCTCCTCTCTATCTGGCCCGTGGCGTCATCTACCTCCTGCGAGCGTCACTCGTATCACCTTCAAAAGCCCCCGGTCCGACCAGTATCGATCCAGAAAAATCGGATCTTTTGCGCAATGCGCTGCGATGTTTCGAGGATGCGCTCCGAGTCTCGCAAAACCGAAATGTATTTGCTTTGATGGGGAAAGCGCGGGCACTATACTCGCTCGCAAAGTATGCCGATGCATGCGCGCTGTACCAGGACGTCTTGCGTAAGATGCCTGATATGGTCGACCCCGATCCACGCATTGGAATCGGCTGCTGTTTCTGGCAATTGGGTTTCAAGGACGACGCAAAACAGGCCTGGGAGCGAGCTTTGGAGATCAGCCCCGAGTCCAAAATCGCCAACATCCTGCTCGGTGTTTACTATCTCGATGCCAGCGCACGAGTTCCCACGAATAGCCCCGAGTTCATTGGCCTTTACAAAAAGGCCATGACTGAGTTCACCCAGAAGTCATTCAAGATGGACAAGAACCAGCCCCTTACGTGCGCTACGTTTGCCGGCTACTTCCTCTCCAGGAAACAATTTAGCAATGTTGAGTCTCTCGCCAACAAGGCATTGCAGTTCACCGACGTAAACAATATCGCCAGTGACAGCTGGTATCTGCTTGCTCGCAAGGAACACGTCAGTGGTAACGTGCAAACCGCGACGGATTACTACCGTAGGGCAGACGAGGCCCGAGGTGGTATAGAGAGAGGATATCTGCCAGCTAAATTCGGCGTGGCTCAGCTTTCGGTTCTCGGCAATGATCTCGGTGAAGCTAAGTTGCGTTTGGAGAAGATGATCCAGCAATCCAAAAACTACGAAGCCATGGTGCTACTAGGTACTCTGTACGCCGAGGAAGTGTTCGCAAACCAATATGCGGCCGTCAAAGAGGATAAGATCACCGAGATGACCAAAGCCATTCAGTATATGGAGAGTGTCCGATCTGCTTGGAAAGACCCCAAGAAAAACCAGTCCCCGGATGCTTCAGTGCTACTGAATCTCGCTCGCCTGTATGAGAACGAGCACCCCGATAAAGCACTCCAGTGCCTTCTTCAAGTCGAGCAGATGGAGATAGATCAGATACCAGAATCTGAAAAGCCGAAGGACCTCGAGGACGAGGCGGCAACTCGCGCCGCTTTACGGAAGAACCTTCCGCCACAGTTACTGAACAACATCGGATGCTTCTATTCGCAGGCTGAGAAGCACGGGTCTGCCAGTGAGATGTTCGAAGCTGCGCTGGGAGCGTGCTTGCGTATCGAGGAAAAGGGCGAAGATATGGACACAGATGCACTGGTGACCACAATCAGTTTCAACCTGGGGCGGAGCTACGAGTCTCAGAACCTTACAGAGAAGGCCATTGAGGTCTACGGGCGTTTGGTTGCCCGCCACGGCGACTACACTGATGCTCAGGCTCGGCTGGCCTATATCAAACTGCGAACCAACCCCAACAAGGAAGGGCCTGATGCCGTTGCCAAGCTCTACCAAGAGAACCCTGCGGATTTGGAGGTTCGCGCTCTTTACGGCTGGTATCTTGGGAGGGTTCATTCTAGAAAGAGACCTGCCAACATCAACGAGGATCCCGAACTTCGGCATTATAAGCATACCCTCCAGAACTATGACAAGCATGACCGCTACGCTCTGATCGGCATGGGTAATCTGTACATGATGGCTGCCCGCGAGATGCGTAGGGACACAGAGCAAGAGAAATCGAAGCGCTCTGCTACGTATACTCGCGCTGTTGAATTCTTTGATAAGGCTCTGCAGTTAGACCCCAAGAATGCTTACGCTGCGCAAGGTATCGCCATTGCACTCGTGGAAGACAAGAAGGATCATAAGTCCGCCTTGCCGGTGTTCCTGAAGGTTCGCGAGACGATCAAGGACCCCCATGTCTTTGTCAACCTGGGCCACATCTATGCCGAGAACCGGCAGTTCTCCAAGGCCATCGAAAGTTACGAGATTGCTCTCTCCAAGGAGGGGAAGGATAAGGATACAAGCATTCTTGCCTGTCTTGGCCGCACATGGCTTAGCCGAGCCAAGGTGGAGAAAGATGCGGACGCATACCAGACTGCGCTCGACTTTGCCAAGAAGGTGCGTATCGACTGATAGGTCATCGAAAGGAACTATGCTAATACGTGACAGGCTCTGGAAATCGCCCCGGATCAGATCCATTTCAAGTTCAATGTTGCGTTTGTCCAGATTCAACAAGTACAGCACATCATGGGCGTTAATGAGGCCCAGCGAAGCTTGGTGCAATTGGAGCGTGCTTTGGAGGGCTTGGAAGCGGCGATTGAGGCACTCGACGAGATTGCGGCAAGCCCCCAGCCACCGTATCCCAAGTCTGATCTCGAACAGAGAGCCAACATGGCAAGGAACACGCAGCGCAAGCAGCTTTCGCGAACCATTGAGAGCCAAAAGGAGTACGAAGAGAAGAACAAGGAGAAGCTTGCGGCCGCGGTGCAGCAGCGACAAGCCGAATGGAACCGGCGAGAGGAGGCGCGCAAGAAGGCACTGGCGGCTGAAGAGGAGAGGCAGGAAAAGATTCGCAAGGAGCGTGCGGAGATTGCCCTTCGTGACCTCGAGCTTACCAAGGCGCGGGTCGAGGAGGACCAGGCCAAGCAGGAGGCCGAAATGACCACCGACACGGAGACGGGCGAGAAGGTCAAGCGCAAGCGGAAGTCCAAGCCAAGGGCCTCCGAGGGGAGGACAGCCTTCAAGAAGGCAGCCCAAGGGGAAGAAGAAGAAGGCGGCTGAGGATGATGAGTCTGGCTCGGGCTCGGAAGAGGAGGAGCGGCAGCCCAAGAAGAAGCGCCGCCTTGCCGCCAAGAAGGAGACGACCAACTCCAAGTACAAGTCGGCGGAGCTGGTTGTTGACAGCGACTCGGACGACGATGACGCGCTCGAGCGCGCCGAGCGGGCCATGGAAAACGAGGACAAGGGGCACCGCTCTGATGGCGATGATGACGACGAGAAGTCCAACAAAGCAGCAGACAGTGACGACGAAGACAACCGGATGGAGGTCGACGACACAACTAAAAACAACGCTGGTGAGGACGATGACGAGGATGGTGGCAACACGCGGCGACGTGCCCGGCGCGGCGGCCGCGTGCTGGACGACAGCGATGAGGAGGAGGAAGGAGCCGCACCCGCAGATACAAGCATGACGGAGGCGCGTGCCGCGGAGGACGATGAGGACGACGAGTAATTCATTGTATAATCAACATAGCCACGAAATTTGACACCAGTATAGCAAGCAGGGCACGGCAAAGAAAAAAGCATCAATTAGGTCATGTTCTTGTGCGAGGAATGAATGGCTACCAGAGGTTTGGTAGCCATCACATCAGAATTGAGAATAATACCATAAAAACTCCCAAGGCCAATTGTCGAGATGATGAGTGCACTTGTATAGTATAGTGACTCGGGAGGCACCCCGGTCTTTCCATCGCCTGTATATGATATATGATACTTCTTCGAAATCGCCATTAAGCAAACCCAAAATTACAATAGACTATCATGCCATAGCGGCCACGTAAATGTCCCTACATCTGCAGCACACACGCCGTCTCCATGTGCGGCTCCTCGGTCCCGTGGTAGAAGCCGCTGTCGACGAGGTTGTTGTGCGACTTTTGCCAGTACTCCTTCTTGGAGTGCCAGTTCTTCTCGTCGACGTCGGCGAGCTTGATCTCGACCTCTCCGGCATCGTCGTCGCCGTCGCTCTTGGGCATGCGCACGAAGCAGGTGCAGTCGCGCAGCGTCATGGCCAGGCCGAACCCCGGGTCCTCCGGGTTGTCGAACATGGTGTTGCCCGGGTCTCCCGCCGTCTGGACGTCGCGGAGCTTCGTTAGCAGGCCCGACGCCGCCAAGGCGCGGCGCAGGCGTTCGTGGTCCGCCGGCGTCCATGCGGCGGGCGCGAAGTGCGCGATGGCGTTCAGCACCACGGCCGGGTCGTCGTGCAGCAGGCCGAGCGGACAGCTGGGGGCCGCTACTTTCGGCGGCTGGTCGCTGTCTTCTTCTTGTGACGGCGATTGCGAACGCGACTGCTGCTGCTTGGCCAGCAGCTTCTGGTTGCGGTACGCCTCCCGGGCGCAGGTGCGGCAGCGCTTGGCGCCGGCGGGCGCGATGGGCGACTGCGCGAGCCACTTGGGCTTGAACTCCATGCCCAGGGTGGCGGGGGTCGGGGTCATGTCCTGGATGAGCATGGCGGCGCCGGGCCCGTCGATGGAGCTGCCGTCGTCCTTGGCCTTGCCGGAGGCGGCGCGGGCGGCGTCCATGGCGGCGGCCTGGGCCTCGGTGACGCGGACGAGCAGCTGGGGCACGAGGTGGCGGGGGCCGACGGCGGGCAGGATCATGTCGGCGCGGAAGCGCTGGAGGCGCTCGTAGTCGTAGGGGTGGGCGCCCTCGACGCCGCGCTTGGGCACGCGCAGCAGCCCGCCCGGCAGCACGTCGGCGCCGTCGGCGGCGCACGCCCGGAACACGGCGTTGGCCCGGCCCTCGGCCACGTGCACGAAGCTCTCGGCGGCTTGGAGGCAGTCCGTCGCGCGCCGGATGGCGGCTTCCTTCCTTTCGGCGTCGTCGTGCACGCCCGAGAGGGCTTCCCAGAGAGGTTGGGTGTCCATCTTCCTCTAGACAGTCTGCCGAGATGAAGGCAGGATTGTAGGATTAAGCTATAGCTGTAGTTGATAATAATTGTATATGAGACTGATTGAGCAAGTAGATCAAGTGAGAAATAAGTTGACGACCCAAGAAAAACGGCTTGTGAGTTCACGTGTAAGTAGTGTACAAGATGATGTCGAGTTGTAGTTCAGGTGTAAGGAGGCCGACCTAACAACACGTAACACATGATGGGACGGGGCTAAGCCGCTTAATTAAGTCGTGTGCACCCGTGCCGACCGGCTGCTATACTCGTTGACTAATAATGCAAAGTCGCATACGTATACCCAAACAACCCATCCTTGATATTCTATCATTCGATGGCCGTGGCTTGTCGTGACCAAACTGCCAAGATGCAACATTACCTAAACGGGTACCTCGCTACGTCATGTCGCCAGGGCCGGTCGCGAACGCGCAAGCTTGCGGCTGTCCCTTTCTCGACTCCGACTTCAATGCTACCGTGACGGATGCCGTGTAAGATTCTTCTTCGTAAGACCGAATTCTACCTACATACAGTCCACTTAATCGGTGCCACGATGCTGTTATTACCTAAATGCCCCCAAATGCCCCATTACGCCAACGCCGCCTTGCAGTATGTATGTGTATGTATGTATCTATCGTCAACTTTCAAATTGGTCTGGGGTATCCGTTTACGCCGAGAATCTCAAAACACCAAGAACTTCTTTCTTCGAAAACCAAGTGCAGTGGCTTTACACGCCAGACGCCGTGAAGCTCAACAGACTGCCGAAAGTCAGTCCAGCCACCAAGCAGAGCCCCATAAACCCGCCCGCAGCCTCGCGCTCGCCCTCCTCTACCCACTCGCTCGACGCCATCATGCAGTTGGACGCAAGCCAGCCGTTAGTAAGCCCGAACGGGAACTGGACCAGTAGCAAGTAGAAGACATCGCTGTCGATCACGCCGCCGTTTCCGTGCAGGTTGCACAGCGCGTAGAGGGGATGAACAGCACCCGCGCCACGCTGATCACGAAGAGGACGAACGGGCGCTCGCGGAACGGCAGGACGAGGGCCCCGGCCCTACCGCCCAGGTCGCCCAGGTTCCAGCAGAAAAAGGCCAGCGGGATGAAGGCCGCCGGCTTCAGGAGAGCGTCAGCCTCGGCGGGCGGCGTGGCCGAGAGGATCTTGGGCGTGAACACGGGGAAGAACATGGTGACGGCGAAACACACGAAGACGGCGCTAGCGAACCAGTGTAGCTTCTTGAACAGCGTGAAGACGCTGACGTTCTTGCGCGCGGCGCGCTCCGCCTCCTCGACGCTGTTGAACGACGAAGCCATCTCCTCTATCATGCGGGCCTCGACGATTTGGTTATGCCTCCGCACTAGCGGGATAAACGCCAGAGCCGCGATCACGGAGATGGCCACCGCCGTCAGGAAGTAGATGAACGCGGCGGTTCCGGTGCCATCGTCCACCTCTCCGGGTGCCGCGTTGGTCGATTCGCGAGGCGGCGCCACCAGGACCGAGATGATCTGGGTGACGGGAGGGAGCACGCCTGCGACGCCCTGGCCGGCCATGATGGCCTGCATGTATTCGGGTCGGCCGAAGCTGGCGGCGAAGGCGAAGGCGCCGTTCTGCATGAGGCCTGCGCCGTACGAGGTCAAGGCGACCATGGAGAGCAGGAACCACAAGTAGTGGGTAGGCGGCGTGTCGAGGAAAAGGCGGGTCGAGATGGTCAGGAGGGAGAAGACGCCGACGTTGATGTAGAGCGCGATGTTGATGCGAAAGGGGTACGAGGCCGTGACCTGGATATTGGTGAGGATGATCATGGCCGTAAGGTTCATGACGGTCGAGACTGAGATGACGGCCGACTGGAAGTTCTGCAGGATCCAGTCGCTCTCTTGGAACCGGGTCTGGAAGTAGGGCGCGGCGGCGAGGAACATGTTCCTAGATGCATCAGTTAGTATTAGTAGCCGTCGGTGCTTCATCATTATGCGGGATAGAGTAGGAGTCGCAGGGTGCGCATACCAAGCCCATAGCATAGCAATTCCAAGCCAGACGAAGATGCCATACTCGATCCAGGAGAACGGAAGGGCGTGCTCGTCTTCATGCCGGGACTCGTCGAGGAAGCCGCTCTCGTCGGTAAGAGGCGCGTACTCCTGCTCGTCCTCGCGCTTCTTGAAGAGGGAGCGTATGCGATCCATGGCTGGGTTCGATTTGGGTCGGTCGCTTCGATCGTCAATATCGATGTCGGGGGTGTTTGTCTTTCAGGCACCGTTAGACTGGATGCGTGCCCGTAGGGTGGCCGAGAACGGGATGGGCGAGATGAGGCAGCGTAGAAAGCAAGGCCCAGGCAGAAGAATACTGCAAAAGACAGCTCCAGTTATCTCGGGAGCAAGTCGTCTACAGCACCCTCCTAGAAGATAGGCGTTGATAGCGTTATAATAAAGAAGGTAGAGTGATAGAATGTGTTTAGTTAGGTCATGAGGAAAGATGAGATGGATGACAACGTCAATTGACCCTCCGACGCCGCCAAGCTGCAGGGCCAGACGCCGCTGTTAGTGAGCAACACGGGGCGACAGCGCTAAGGATGGGGGTGGTGAACGCTAAAGCGGATGCGCCGGTGCACTGACGCCGCCACCCCACGTTATCTAACCCTTCGGCATATCTGATATCTGATATGTAGCAAAACATCAATTCTGTACATACATACATACATATGTGGACGTGCCAAGGGTATATAATGTCACTGCCGCCATTATACGCAGGCACTTTTTCTCTGCTGTTTAACTCCGAAATCCCGTCTATAGACCCAACCCCCAACCGCTAAACCCCTTTGACCTAATTCCACGACTCCAAGTTGGTGAGCACACAGCCCTCGCCACTCCGGCTGATCAGCTTGCCGATCGTGTACACAGTCTCGCCCTCAGCCTGCAGTAGCTGTACGACACTTGCTGCCTCCTCCGGCGCCACCACCGCCACCATGCCAATACCCGTGTTGAAGGTCCGCGCCATCTCGGAAGCAGCAACATTGCCCGCCTCCTTGAGCCACTTGAACACGGGCGGCAGCTCCCATGTCGCCGCGTCGATCTCGGCAGCCAGCTCCTTGGGCAGCACACGCGGCACGTTCTCAGTGAGGCCACCACCTGTGATGTGGGCCAAGCCCTTGAGCTGCGAACGCGCCTTAAGCAGCGGCTTCACGTAGATCTTAGTAGGCGTCAGGAGCGAGTTGCCTACGGTAATGCCGCTCTTGTCCCACGGCGCGGCGTCGTGGTAGCTGAGCTGGGCGGCTTCCACAATACGACGGACCAGTGAGAATCCGTTGGAGTGGACACCGGAAGAGGCCAATCCGAGGAGAACATCGCCGGGGGCCATCTGATCGAGCTTTGGCAGAGCGTGCTTGGACTCGACAATTCCATTCGCACAGCCGGCAGCGTCGTAATCGCCCGGCTTGTACATGCCAGGCATCTCAGCAGTCTCGCCACCAACCAGGGCGCATCCTGACTGTATGCAACCGTCGGCGACACCACGTACAAAGTCGACTGTCGTTTGAGGTTCCAGGTTGCTGCATCCGAAATAGTCGAGGAAGGATAGAGGCTGGGCGCCTTGCACGACCAAGTCGTTGACGTTCATGGCCACCAAATCGATACCAACCGTGTCGTGCTTGTTCATCTCTTGGGCAATCATGAGTTTTGTTCCAACTCCGTCAATGCAGCTCACCAACTTCAAGCCCTCATGTGCGTATCCAGCGTCATGCAAGTCGACCTCCCCACCAAATCCACCAATGTCCGCGTTCGCGCCAGCGATGGCAGTGGACTTGACTAGCTGCTTAATCTCCTCGACGACACGGTTTCCGGCGTCAATGCTCACACCGGCCTGAGCATATGTCATGGCCTTCTTCGTGTCTGCCGTGGGGCGGAAAGCACGGTGGGCAATATCCTTTCGGTAGTACATCTTGTTGAAGTTGATGAGTTTGACACCCTCGTAGGCTCGGTCTACGGCGGCCTTAAGATCGTCCCCGGTGGCGCTCGCGGCAATTACACGGCCACCAGCCGTCTGTACCTTGCCGTCCGATAGTTTGGTTCCAGCATGGAAGATGTTGATACCGCTGGGGGCGTCTGTACCGTAATCTCGTCACCCTTTCCGTAGGCTTCGGGATAGCCTCCGGCTGCCACCACCACGGTAGCACACGACTTAGCATCAATTTTGACAACTAGGTCTGATCGGTCGAGATCGCTTTCGCAGCAGGCGTACATGATCTCGGCCAAATCGGTGTCTTGCGAGAGCAGAGGCAAAAGTGTCTGTGTCTCTGGGTCTCCGAAGCGAACATTGTATTCGAGTACTTTAGGTCCCGTCTTGGTGATCATGAGACCTGTGAAGAGGACACCGCGGAAGATCATGCCGTCCTTGCGCATGCCATCAATGGTAGGCTGAATGATTTCACGATCGACTCTAGCAACGAGAGCTGGTGTCGCAAGGTTCGTCGGCGCATAGCACCCCATGCCACCCGTGTTGAGGCCAGAATCGCCCTCACCAATTCGCTTGTGGTCTTGGGCCGGGGGCAACGATCGGATCGTGTGTCCATCGGAGAAGGTAATGATGCTGAGCTCGTCTCCCAATAGGCATTCCTCGATAACAACCTCGTCTCCCGCAGAGCCAAACTCCCTGTTCAGCATGATCTCTTTCAAGCCTTGTTGAGCCTCTTCTTTTGTTGTCGGCATCAGCACGCCCTTGCCAGCAGCAAGACCGCTAGCCTTAATGACAACGTCGTGCTGTATTTGATCGACGTACTGCTTGGCTTTTTCGTAGTCGGAGAAGTTCTCGTACTCGGCAGTAGGAATGTTCCACTTCTTCATAAAGTCCTTGGAGAAGGTCTTGCTGCCTTCCATCTGGGCGGCCTTCTTGGAGGGCCCGAAGCAGTGGCGCACCGTGGTGTTCTGCTCGAAGTAGTCGACGACACCAGCAACCAGGGGTGCCTCGGGGCCCGGGACCAGGAAGTTGACATTCTCCTTCCTGGCCAGCTCCGCCAGGGCGGGGAAGTCCTCGGCCGAGACGGAAGAGACATTGGAGGTCTTAGGGCAGAGTGCAGTGCCGCCATTACCAGGGACGACGAAGACGGCCTCGACTTTGGGAGACTGGCTCAACCTCCAAGCAATGGCATGCTCGCGGCCGCCGTTGCCGAGCAGGAGAACGCGAAGGGGCTTTTCGATCGGCATGACAGGCAACCGGGAATGTTTCTCTTCCTATTCTTAATTTGTTCGGGGTTGATGTACCCTTGGGCAAGAGAGATGAATTGGCTGGCCTTGTCATCGAGTAAGAAAAGACCCCTCCAACAAATTGTCACAGTGATTTAATAACCCCTCCCCCGCAAAAAATTATCAGTAGATAAGAGATAAACGTGCTTGCGGGTTAGGGACTGGGCCCATATTTCTCGTCACTCTCCGTTTCCCCCAGGTCTTCCAAGGGGCGGTACACGACCCCGACCACTGTACCTGCATCCATGTATGACAGCGGCAGGTGAAATCGATCAGTATTATGAATCGATCCCATTGCTGCAGCCGAGCAATACACTTGCAGGTGTACACGTGATAGAAGCAGTTAGTTGTGTAGTAAAGTCCCACGTCCACCTTAGTGGGGCATATGTCAAGCGGGAACCAGGAACGCGACAGACAAGTTTTGGGATTCATGTTTTTGGTAGTGTATTATTGCCTTACCGTGGTTTCTGCAAAAGGGGTATCTTAGAGCTGGAATTCAGTGCGTTTGACGTCCATCTTAGCTTTCCATTGCCAAGGTACCGCATCGTCTCCATCACCGCTGCCGGCTCTACCGATTCCCTTGACGACACGTCTCACTGCTACAAGTCAGTACTGAGTTCGATTGCAGGTTGCTTGGTCCCATGGCTTTGCACGGCCAGTATGACCCGGCCATACCATCGCAATACAGCACCAGTAGGCACCGACGGCTCGGCAACGACCAGTGTAGAGAGGGGCTTGGAGAAACTGTTGGCTCACATTTACATGTCCATCTTGCCGGGCCAACCTCTTGGATCACGGCTTTGACGTCTTCTACGCCTTTCATGACTTTGCCTAAACGGATTCGGTCAGTTGTTGAAAGCCGGAGCTGAGATAAGAAGCACCGCCTCTCGAGGTGTCTCAAGCCATGATTAACATACCGTCTGCGTCGACCGCACTCTTCTCAGTGGCCCCTGTAGGAAAATTAGTGTGATGTCCATATCGAGTGATGGATTGATTTTTCTTACGCTTTTCTCTGAAATTGTACCTGTGTTGTCTCACAAAGATCTATCAAGGCGTAACGTGTTAGAGTCAATAGCCTTCAGAATGGTATACATTATACCGCATAGGCCTGCAGTACAACTGGCTTCGAAAACTGCTTAAGCCTCAAACCAGGACGGAAACTGGAGCCGTCAGGAATTAAGGAAACTTACGTAATCCTGTAATATTACGGTTAGCAAATGCTCAATAGAAAAAGTGATATTCACCATTGTAGGCAAAAGGCTATAGTATGGAGGAAAGGGCCAACAAGAAACGGCGGTTTGAACTTCCATACGCCAAAACGCAACAAGATGGGGGCCACTCACTCTCTGGTTATGGCACGTCACCACTTGTCTACCTTGGAATTCCCTGGATGCGATCCATGTTAGCAAAGATGATTCTGTACAGAGCTCTGGTCTGGCACCAAGATGTGTTCGACTCGTGGGACGGGACTTACGGGTTCTTAGGGAATAAGGACATAAGGATTCTCGCCGTTAGAACGCCGAGCGGGGTTACGAAGCCTGATGGTTCATAGTTAGCTAATCATGCCCCAAGTGTATATGTCCATATGCTGATATGTGGGTGCGTCTCTCAAGTAGAGACTAGAAATTGAAGCCCAGATCGGTTTCAGAGAACCTCGGCTAAGCAAGGGGCCGACGTCGAATAAGGGCTCAGGGAAGTGTTGCCTACCATTAAGAAGAAGCTCTGGGTGAAAATCTTGGGGATTTCCGTGGCCCGGTAAGCGCTTCACATCCATCCAGTTGGAAACGGAAAATGAAAAGGTCGGTCCGGAGGGAAGGTGGACAATATCCAAACTCTTCGGCCTCTTCTGGTCTTCTCCAAGAATAAGAATCGACGTGTAGCCTCGGTTGGAAGCGTACTTGGCGATCTCACGAACGGAGTACTTGTGCGCATACTTGTGCGCCGAGCGAGGAACATAGTCGCTGTTGGGGAAGAACGAGGTGAGCATCTGCGCCTCCTTATGAATTGTGCTGTTCAGTGTGGTCGTGATAAGCAGTTTCGGCTCGTCGGGCGCATCGTCGGAGAACAGAGTCGGGAACTTCTTGACCAACGACTCAGGTGTGAGATCAACCGTGGTAGCTATCGAGGGCGCTGTACTGTCCTCGCGGATAACGCGACGCAGATCGTTCGAAGACTTGGTGCGCTCGTCTTCTTCGTCATCTTCCTCGTCGTCGTCGTCAGACCCCAGCATACTGTCGACCTCGTCATCTTCATCGTCCTCATCGTCCTGGGCACCGTCTTCGTCGGCATTGGGATCAGCGTCCTGTGGTCCCCCGACTTCGACTTCGGCGAGCCTTCTGCGCTTAAATAGCTGCGCTAGGTCGACATTTGCGCCAAGACTGTCGTCGTCTGCCGTGCTGAAGACACGTTTCCGATCGATGGTGACTGGCTTGTTCTTCTCCAAGCGCTGACGTCGGAGCTCGGGGTCGTTTGATTCCTCCTTTTTCCTTCGGAAGTTTCTCTCCAGCTTGTCCTTCGCAGTCTGTTTCTTCGATTCAACGTAGAGTTTCTTGCGATGAATCTTGTTTCCTGTCCTATTGGACAGTGATCCCTTGGTTCCAGCCATTACTTCGCTCGGCAATTGACGTGTTCGTGATGCAAGAGGCTTCTTTTCGTGGGTGCGCCTCAGTTGAAACAATTGGACTTTGGCGACGGCAGAACGGCCAAAAAAAAGTTATGGGCCGATAAGATAAGGCGATAGTGATAAATTCTTGCAAGGGGGCTCCCTGCTAGCAGATCCAAGCGCGGGGTCGTTTTTCCTCACTGGAAGAGGGGTACATTTTTCGGTGTACTCAGAACTGGATTTTCATGAGGCTCAAGCAAGCATGTCCGTATTGACTCCCAAATACAAGCCGATGCACAGCAGCCATCTAATGTGGCCCGACAGATGTACCACTCCATACCTTGGTTCTAGCTCAGGTACCTCACTGTGAATTAAACGTATAAAAAGCTGTAAAGAGGGCTACCTACCTGCTGAGGCATTGATCTTATTGGTGGCACTGTGTCCTGTTGCAGTGACTCACCTGTTCTCATTCCCTACTATTTCCTCTCTCCAAAGTTTCTTCCCATTCTTTAGTGGTGAATGCGGGCTCTTCACGTCATTCACAGTCCAGTCTTCAGTGGCAGGTCAACCACACACTTTCTGCGACCAATTGTTGCACGCACCCAAGTACAACAACTGAGGAGCTTCACTGCCTCAGTCTATCGATCTTTTCCTACGCAGGAGACTCGGTCCAACCCGCCCGCAAACATGACTACTTCGGCCGCCACCACCCTCAAGGGTCAGCCCCTCGACCGCCCCGCCTTGGATTCCATGCTACGCCGGCGCATGTTCTACACTCCTTCGTTCGAGATCTACGGCGGTGTTGCTGGTCTTTACGACTATGGTCCTCCTGGTTGCGGCCTCCAGGCTAACGTCGTCGACGCCTGGAGGAAGCATTTCGTTCTGGAGGAGGATATGCTTGAGATCGACTGCAGTGTATTGACCCCCCACGAGGTCCTGAAGACTAGTGGGCACGTCGACAAGTTTGCAGACTGGATGTGCAAGGACCCCAAGAACGGCGAGATCCTGCGCGCCGATCACTTCGTCGAGGAGATCCTCGAGAACCGCCTCAAGGGTGATAAGGAGGCACGTGGCCAGAAGGTCGAAGAGAAGGAGGAGGATCCCAAGAAGAAGAAGCGGAAGAACAAAGGCGCTGTCGAGGCTGTGAAGCTCGACGATGCCGTCGTGCAGGAGTACGAGGAGACCTTGGCCAAGATCGATAACTACAACGGCGCGGAGCTGGGCGAGTTGATCAAGAAGCACGACCTGAAGAACCCAGCTACTGGTGTGCAGCCTTCTCCCCCTGTTGCGTTCAACCTGATGTTCCAGACCTCCATTGGCCCCAGCAGCAACTCTCCCGGTTACATGCGACCCGAGACGGCCCAGGGCCAGTTCCTGAACTTCTCAAAGCTGTTGGAGTTCAACCAGGCGAAGATGCCCTTCGCTTCGGCCTCCGTTGGCAGGTCGTACAGAAACGAGATTTCCCCGCGTGCCGGTCTGTTGCGAGTGCGAGAATTCCTGATGGCCGAGATCGAACACTTTGTTGACCCTGAAGGTGGAAAGAAGCACCCTCGCTTTGACGAGGTCAAGGATGTTGAGCTTGTTCTGCTTAACCGCGAGACCCAGCTTTCAGGAAAGACCAGCGTCGAGAAAGTGGCAATCGGCCAGGCCGTGGCTAAGGGCACTGTAGATAACGAGACTCTCGGTTATTTCCTTGCTCGTATTCACCTATTCCTCAAGAAGATCGGCGTTGATCAGTCCAAGATTCGGTTCAGACAGCACATGGCTAACGAAATGGCCCACTACGCCGCCGACTGCTGGGACGCCGAGCTTCTCACCTCGTATGGCTGGATCGAGTGTGTCGGATGTGCTGACCGTAGTGCCTATGATCTCAGCGTTCACGCCAAGAAGACTGGTGCACCTCTGATTGTTCGCGAGCGCTTGCCTGCCCCCATCAAGATCGAGGAGTGGGTTGTGGACGTCGACAAGAAGAAATTCGGTCCTCACTTCAAGAAGGATGGCAAGACAGTGGAAGCTGCTCTGATGGAGACCTCCCAAGCTCAACGAGAGGAATTTGCAAAGGCACTAAGCGAATCCGGATCTCTGACCATCGAGGTTCCCGGTGTTGGCGACGGAAAATGCACGGTACCAAAGGAGCTCGTTGTCGTAGAAAAGCGAACACGAACCGAGAACACGCGCGAGTTTACTCCTAATGTTATCGAGCCATCGTTCGGTATTGGCCGTATTCTCTATGCACTGATGGAGCATTGCTACTGGAGCCGAGGAAGCGAAGGTGGCGACGAGGCCCGCGGTGTAAGTTACCCCCTTTTGCATATTGTCATTCTCGAATCTAACAAACTTATAGGTCTTGTCGTTCCCCCCTACGGTCGCCCCGACCAAGGTTCTTATTGTGCCCCTTTCGAGCAACGAGCAGTTCGCTCCGTTCTGCTACAAGCTGTCTCAAAAGCTGCGCAAGAGGGGTATCTCGAGCCGTATTGATGACTCTTCGGCCACCATTGGCAAACGCTACAGCCGCAATGACGAGCTGGGCACACCGTTGGGCATCACTGTCGATTTCCAGACTGTCAAGGACCAGACAATCACGCTCCGAGACCGCGACTCGACTAAGCAAGTCCGTGCCGACGAGGATCGGATCATCCAGGCAATCCAGTCTATGGTGGACGGCAGCAAGTCTTGGCAAGAGGTTGAGGGCGAGCTTCCAGCATTCGAGGGACAGGAGGTCGAGGTGACAATCCGTGAATAATGTCGTCATCCCGGACGTAACACTCGATGTCAAACAAAAACAAAAAATAGACGATAATGGGCCCAGCAGATCTTAATGCTGGACCCTCGAATCCTGAGATGTAGTTTCACTTGGCTTGTTACCTATCACCTACAGATGTTTATCTATGGGAAAAACCCTCTTCATGCCGACTACCCAAATGATCCTAGCTTCTCAGATGAGAGAGAGGCTTGCAATACCTGTTTCCTAAGAAACGTGAGTAGTCTGTGTATGAGATTCTCGTGTTACTCATATGTTCAAGTAACTTCCCAGGTCCAGGCTTTGCTACCTACCCAGCACAGGATGTGACCTCATGCGGAATGTAATGGTGTCCCCAACCGCACGTGAGACGTACGTGTAGGACCAACTCCCCTGGACTCCAGACCTAACACCCAGGGGTCGTACCGGGAGCGATGGAGTGAGGGGTGAGGGCGACTTCTGTGACGGGACCCGCTCATTGGAAACAGTGAATCAAAGGCACGGTTGCCCAGCTAGTGTGTTTCAACGTTGATCTACATCCAATTATCAAGGCCATGTCGTCAAATGTAACAGAACAGGTTGAGAAAACAGTACGCAGAATGGCAATGAGCAGCCGGGCGGCCTCCTGGCCTCCTGATTACCGGCCCTCGTGGCCTCCATGGCCACCACATACATAGGAAGGATATTGCGGTCTCGCCGCTCGTTGCCGTGAGAGCCGGATTTCCGGTGGTATGGTAAAGGGCATCGCAGCTGAAACATGTGAATAAGGTGTATGTATGTGTCTTGCTAGCAGCGACATAGGCGCTTGTCATGACTACCAAAATGAGATCAAGCACAGGAATGTGTGTGAAAAATTGATCACTGCCAGGCCAAGACCCCGAGCTAGATAAGTATACCTGGGCGGCGGTTGAAGAGTTAGCTCCCGCCCGAGTTCCGAAAGCAAGATGCAATTCAATAATCTTTAATGATTATTAGGCCGACCCGTCGCCCCTTTTGCTTTTGATTGATATGTATGATGAACATGCTTACTTACATGTCTAAGCGGCGGAGCCCATCGAGTTCTTCGAGGGCATGACCCTGGCGGGCGAGTGGGCGAGCGTCTTGAGACACAGGCTGCCCTATCGAGGGCAACTCGAGACTGGCCGACGGGGAAAACTGCCCCTCTAAGTGAACCCCCTTCTTTAATGAACCCGCACGTCTTCAGAATAATCGTACGAATCTGACGTATTGAAACATACCAACGCTGCACATGACTTCCCCGGGCTTTCTTTTTTTCTTTCCTACGTGGAGACCAACTGTTCTATTACATACATGCATATGCGCAAATACCAAGTTGAAAGTCCAGGGGTATATGTATGTATGGCAATCATTTCCGGTGAATGCAACTAGTTAATGTACAGTAGTATGTATGTAGCAAGTCGTCGTTGCCGCCAAGCAGCTGTCCCTGTCAGTGTTTTCCCGGCTCTCATTGGCATGCAGCCGCCTGCCTGCGTCGATTGCTGTGATGGAGAGCAATGCCATTCGTCGTTGGGTCGGAATACTGTATCCCCTATCCCTGCAGAGGGCTCTCCCGACTCGGATCGAGCATGGCTGACCCCGCCGTGTGCTATGCCTGCCCGTTTCGTCCGGTGTCATGCCTGGATGCACGACCGGAATCCGGGACGCCATGATGAAGAAAACAAGTCATGTCCCAGTGCTGTGTACGGGAGTGAGTATTAAGGTACGCATTAGGCATGTATTTGGAAGATTGACAGCTACATATCATAAGGGTTGTGGTCATATAGCCCGTGAGTAGCAGGGGCAGCGGGCGCGCATTGCTGCATCGGACATTGTAGTGGAATTGCACTCATCCATCAGTCTGAGTGCTGATTGCCCCAACATCCTGGTTAAGCTGCATTTTTTTAACTGGCAGGTTCCCGAGGCACTGAAGTGCTTGCCGAGATCAGGAGACGCTTGTCAGATGCTCTCTGTGTATCTCTTGCAACACAGCAGGCAAAAAGGGCGGCTTTTGTTTCAACTTACCATACGACGCCTATCCAGGATCGCTTTTCTCTACAAGGGAAAAGAACAGGGGAGACAAGACGGCCCCATCCCACCTGGGCTAGTTTAGGGAAGGGCGATCCCTCCCAAGCAAATCGGCTTGGCTGTTTTCCGTGCTGTAGTTGTATCGTATTGCCTGCCTCGAGCCGCTCGCGCTCAGCCTGCCCAAGCCGGATCGAAAGTTGACCACCATCAATCAATCATCACATACCACGAGTACTGCCACGAGGCCTTTGCATGGGGACTGCTGTTGATCTATCCTCCTCCCAATAGAGGGGCTCATACCTAGCCGACCTGTCTATGTTCGATTCTTTGACCCTGATCTGACACGACCATCTTGTACGAGCCACCGGAGTGGCCCCCTTGCTCATCCTGCCTTATCACCGGCCGCGGCGCCCAATTCTGCTAGGTAGTCGCAAACCCTGGTGGCAGGAGGTTAGCCTAGAGTAGAGGAGTAGAGGTACAGCCTACAGCCAGCCAGTGGCCAGACAGCCTGCAGTACATACATGTAGTCGATCCCTCCCACACACATGCACTGGACACCCTGACACCGCTGCAACGCAACATTGGGGACACCCAACTCTCCAAAACCACTGGCCCTTTCAGGAAGAGCTTGATTGGATTGACCTGACCGCAATATCGCCCCGGGAAAAGGCGACGACACAGCAAACTTCCTCCTCCTGTCATTCTACCCCCTTTTTTTCTTCCCTATTCCCTTCCCTGGTTCAATAAACAAAAATTGGTGGTGACGGGACGAGGGAACCCGCCCAGAAAAAAACAGCGCAAATACCACTCTCTCAACATTACCTCTGCTCCTGCAGCAGTAGCAGAGCTTCCGAAACGATACCCACGGTGAAGCACACAGTCCCTCAACTACACCGACCTGCACTTATGTAGGCCAGGTGTTCGGCGCTGCCACCACATACTTTGCGGATTCGATTAGGATTGCCACCATTCGATCCGACCCAGCCTCGACCCAGCCTGATCGGCTTCAACATTGATTCTGACATTCGTCGTATACCACCACTGCTGGCGACACAGCCGAAGGACGTCGCGCTTTCTTTGTTACGAGTGACGGTCTATTCCAGTTGTTGCTTTTTACAATTCATAGGCCATCAAAGCGGCAGCATTTCACATTCCTTTCACGGCCGTTGATAGGTATTCTTGGGTAAGCACGACAGGCCCTCGACCCTCCCCTCGTCCAGCAACCTGGGTCCGATCACATTTGGTTATTTGAAAACAGTCGCAACTAACATTTGGCGGATTCTTTAGTGAATCGGGGCTCTCCTCCTTGCCTCAACCCATCGAGATTCCTCCAACCGATATATCGCAGACAATACAACCATCTAAGCATAATCTGGACATCTGGACACCTGTTGATCCCGTAGCCTGCGCGCAATTGTCTGGCTCTTTAATACCCATCTGTACACAAGTTCAAGATGGCAGCCCCCCAAATAGGTACGTCCTCATAGTTGGCTGTTGCTTGGACTTTCGGCTTGGCGCTGGCTAGCCAGCAACATCCTAATTCCAACCCATTAAAACCCCCTGAACGGTGGCGGCGGGGTTTGTCTCTCCTACCACCTGTACTCCAGCCCACCATCTCGGCCCCCCAACTCCTCGCCTGTTACCCGCTAGGGTCGCCAAATATCCGCCTACTGTGACCCAGTCGCTCATAACCTATCCACCTACCTTTCGAGACCCTCTTGACTGTGCTGCAATAGAGGAACAGCGGTGAACACATCGCTGTCAATGGCAACCAGAAACTAATCATGGCTCAAAACAACAGCAGCATGTACTCTCAGGGTCAGTTTATGAACCCCGGCCCTGCCCCGCGACCACCAGGACAACAACAACAGGGCCCGAGGCTCAATCTCACTCCCAACACCAACCTCCCCGGCAGTATGTCTAGCATGACCATTTCGCCGATACCTCGCACTGCGACATCGACATACACTGGATCAACCATTTCCCTACCTCTGGCTCGTGAGAGATCCAACAACGCCGATGGCCTTGGGGGCGTCGCTGTCATCAAAGAGGGGTGGGCCTCGGTCAAAGAGAGCAGAAACTTCATTCAGCCGTGGAAGCAAAAGTTTCTGATCCTGCGCAAGGAGTCGCTCGATTTCCACAAGACCGAGGGTGGCAAGATATCATATACCCTGTTCCTCAAGGACGTTGTCAATGTGGGAAGAGTCGAGGCAGCTGGAACCATCTTCGAGATCAAAAGACACGCAAATGGCCAATCCAACAGCCCCGGTGACGACGATAATTCGATCCGAACGCTGCAGATTCGGACAAAGAGCGATGACGATCTCTACGACTGGATTGATGTCTTGTACGGGCGATGTCCCACGATGGGTGGCGTGAGCAACCCGACCAACTTCTCCCATGCGGTACACGTTGGATTCGACCCACAGACGGGACAGTTCGTGGGGTTGCCGCCTGAGTGGTCTAAGCTGCTGAACTCGTCGGCCATCACCAAGGAGGACTACGAGAGAAACCCCCAGGCCGTCTTTGAGGTTCTCGACTTCTACTCCGATCTCACCAAGCGGGCGGAGAACCCCCAACAGTACCCTGGTATGACGCCTACGCCCCCTCCCGGAGGCCAGCAGCAAATGGGCTATGGCGGTGGCAGCTCAGTGGCGCCGCCTCGGCCAATGCCCCCTTCGCAACAGCAGCAGCAGCAACAGCAACAGCAGCGACAGAACTACGCGCCCATCACGCCAAATCAGTCAATGGCCAATGCTACTCGGCCTAATGCATCGGAGGCTTCACAGCAACGGCAGCAGATGCAGAGCATGTCATCCAACTATCAAAGTACTGAGGCCCTGCGGGAAGAGCAGCGAAGGAAGCAGCTGGAGCAACAAAGACAGCGAGAGATGGAGCAGGAGAGGCGTGAGTTGGAAGAATACAACGCCTCCTTGCCCAAGACCAAGGTTCCTATGGCGCAACAAGAGATTGGCGGTGGTTACAGCGCCCCGTCTGCAGATCGTTACAACCCTAGTCGCGCTGCACCTCCTGCACCTAAGCCGTCTAATGCCCAGCCCAACGCTCTGCGCGCTCAGCGACCTGCGCCTCCTGCCCCTACCTCTGGTCAGCGACCGCCGCTCAACTCGCAGCAAAGCTCGTCCTCTCTACGTGATCCGGCTGCAGGCCAGCAGCGCATGCCACCGAGGAACGATCAGCCTTCGAGCTCTTCGGCACAGCGCTACCCCAACGGCATGAACGGGTCGCCCCAGCAGCCCCGTGCCAATGGTCAGGGCCAGGGCCCTTCCAAGATGCCCGCTCCTGTTGCCCCTGTTAAGCCGCTTAATGTTCCCCCTAAGCCGCAGCAGCAACAGCAACAGCAACAGAGTGATAGCGTCAAGGCTGCTGAAGCAGCCCTTACCGCGAAGCCGCCAGCCAGTGAACGAAAGCAGGATGTGCGCATGTCGACCATGTCTGAGAAGGAGGTTATGCAGAAGCTTATTGAGGTCGTTTCCAAGGATGATCCCAACATCTCATATGCCAAGCAGAAGAAAATCGGCCAGGGTGCATCTGGTTCCGTTTACGTGGCCAAGGTCAAGGAGACGGCCGTGTCTTCAGTTGCACGCGACGTCTTGCGTGCCCAGGGTCCCCGTGCCCAGGTTGCTATTAAGCAAATGGATCTGGCCCACCAGCCTCGTAAAGAGCTTATCGTGAACGAGATTATGGTTATGAAGGATAGCCGACACCGCAACATCGTCAACTTCCTTGACGCTTTCTTGCGCAACAACAACTCCGAGTTATGGGTGGTTATGGAGTACATGGAGGGAGGTGCTCTGACTGATGTTATTGACAACAACCCCGTTATCAGCGAGGAGCAAATCTCCACCATTTGCCTCGAGGTGAGCAGAACAATATTGGGTACTATAGTGACGCAGCTAACATGGAGACCAGACTTGCCGTGGCTTGGACCATCTGCACAGGCAACAAATCATTCACCGTGATATCAAGAGTGACAACGTCCTTCTTGATGCCCGGGGCAATGTCAAGATTAGTCAGTATTCATCTTTATCTGGATATTCGCAGTCCTTGGCTAACGTGATGCAGCTGATTTCGGCTTTTGCGCCAAGCTTACTGAATCCAAGTCGAAGCGTGCGACTATGGTCGGTACGCCTTACTGGATGGCGCCCGAGGTTGTGAAGCAGAAGGAGTACGGCCCCAAGGTCGATATCTGGTCTTTGGGCATCATGGCCATCGAGATGATCGAGTCGGAGCCTCCTTACCTGAACGAAGAGCCCCTCAAGGCTCTGTATTTGATTGCGACCAACGGTACACCGCGCTTGAAGAAGCCCGAGAAGCTCAGCAAAGAGCTCAAGGCGTTCCTTTCCGTGTGTCTTTGCGTGGATGTTAAGAGCCGCGCTTCCGCCGAGGAACTCTTGCAGCACGATTTCTTGAAGCATGGTTGCGTCTTGGGCAGTCTATCGGAGCTGCTCGCATTCCGCAAGCATGCTAAATAAGCGACGAATAAAACGATACCCCATTTCCCATACTAGACAGGGGCTCGGTACAGCCTCCCTTTTGCCTGCCGTTGTTGTCCCAGGTTTTCTTGCATCTTGCTGTTACGGTCACGCATATTCCCCAGAGTTTGTTGTCACAAAGGCGTTGGCGGATATGATAATGCACTTTACATGAAAGGCGATTTGTGCGCGAAGAAAAACAAAATGGCCACAACAGTTGGATCTGGTCAAGGAAATGCTATAGGACCAGTACCTTTCACCTGTGGCTCGGACGCACTCACCTTGTCTTATACCAGACCCTACCAGGGGTTGGGGCGCATATAGTAGTCTTTCTAAGGGCAGGTCGCAATAGATATAGGCCTGCGGATTAGTTACTTTGGCTATATAAGGGGCTAGACTGGATCTTCTTGGGTGTCTGGATGGTTGGGTTGGATGACGCAACGTTTCAGGCCTAGGCCTCGATAAATTAATATCGCGTGGCATGTCAGTACTTCAGTCATGGACTGAGAACGCCCATTCGTATGTTCGACGATAGACGAAAAGCTCGGAGCCCTACCGTGTCTTGATGCTATTCAAAACCAGACTACTTTACATATACGAATCAATTTTTGGGTTGTAGCAAGCACATGCATTCGTCCCATGCTTGCAAGGAATGCAATGATAACGAGGTGACTACACATCTGATTTCAATGACAAGGGAAGATGTATGGTCCTTGGACGGGGATAGCAGTTCAAATGACTGATTAATAATAAATACTATTGGCAACATCTGCATGTAGCCTATGCCCTGAAATGGGTCTCTAAACCATGTTTGTGGTGCTCTAAAGCACCACTATAGTGACCTGGGTGGTTTAATCATACCGTGTCCATATAGACGCCAAACTCCATCGTTCATCATAGTTGAGTAGGTCATGTGTTGCTTGCCACGACGAACATCTCGTCTCTTAACGCCAATGGGAAAATCATCAAAAGCTAGGAGGGGTCCGTTTCAAGGCCATTTTGGGCTTCGTTGGAAGATAAATGCCCTCCAACTCCCCCAGCTCTCACGCATCATTCACTCTCTTCACTTCAACCTTCACCTTCGCTTCCATCCGAGCGGCTGCTGTCGCTATCGTCGCTCTCGAACTTGGCCAACTTGTTCGGATCACTGACGACCAGTCGAATAACTAGGCTGCCAGCGGGGGAGGCTATGACTCTGGAGTTACGAAAGTGTCGCTCGGGGGTTAATGATGGTGACCTTGCCTGCGTCGAGTCGACCAGCCGCCTACCTGCCCTTGGTAGCCGTACGGCGGAGTCGAGCCTCCTGTAGCGAGCGGCATTCTGTATAGGACCTGAACCTTCGCCGGTCTCCTAACTAGCGTTGGCTGCCTTCAGCGCCGCGAGCTCCTCCTCCTTGGCCTTGATGGCCTTGTTCATGGCGCGCACCATGTCGACGACCTTCTCCTCGGCCTCCTTAAGGCGCTTGATCTCGAGCTGCTCCGTCTCGCGGCTGAAGGGCTGCCCCGGCCGGTTCGCGAGCGGGATCATGGCGCTGCGCTCCTTGACGTCGCCCTCCTGCGCGGGCGCGACGGATTTGCCCTTGCCCTTGCCCTTGCCGCCGGTGGCGGCGCCCTTGTCGCGGGCGCCCGAGGTCAGCAGCTTGTAGAACTCCTCGAACGGCTCGTTGAAGAGCTGCTCCTCGTAAGTCCAGGCCTTGATCTCGCCGCCGCCCTGGGAACGCATGGCCTCTTTTTCTTCCTCGTTGCGGCCGTACGGGTGCAGGCGGAGGTGGTGGTAGAGGGTCTGGGGCTTCTCGCCACTCTGCAGGCTGTAATAGAGCTTGATGGTGATTTCGAACTCGCCCCACCCCGTCTCGTTGACGACGAAGGCGCGCTGGTGCTTCTGCGGCGGCTTGCCCGCGTTCTCCTTCTGGATCGTCTCGGCGTCGATGCTGCGCATGGGGTTCGGGATCGACTCGTGTAGCTTGAACTGAACGCGCCGCAGCCAGTAGAAGACGTCGGTGTCCTCGACGCCCTTGACGAAGACCTGCCACGAGTGCGTGTGGTCCAGCGGGATTCCCGGCGGCCGCGGGTTGTCCGTGTCGTTGAAGGGCTTCGCCGTCGTGCCGTAGACAAAGGGCCGGTAGATCTGCACGCCCTTCATGCGCTTGCCGGCGTTGACCGGTGCCATGTTTGCTGGCGGTGCTGATGGCGCCTGCCAGTCGGTAGGTGGTCGGACGGTGCGTTCGAAAATCGGTTGATAGATTAATTGATTGAATTATCAAGGATTATTGATGGTTGCAAGAGTTGTAAATTGTTTCGTCTCTCGCAGCCTTATGCAGGCACCGAAGACCCCTGTAAGACGCCTGTTCGACGATGGAGCCTGCCCCCTCTGGCGAGCTGGTTTGGCCAATCAATAGTGGGAGAGCTTCGAGGGCGTTCGCGCAGGTACTTCAGCCTCGTACATGTGATGATGATGACATGACTTTTGGACTTTTGGACTTATTCCACATATGAGGTTGCTGGACTTGGAATTTGGCTCTCGAAAACCCGTCAATTGAGCTTTTAATTTGGGCAAGCGGTCAGGTACCCTATTAGCGTGTCTACGACGAGTTGCATTGGTCTTCAACACCATATTCCCCGTTAAAAGAGCAAAAGAGCTGTTGTTCCATCCAGCAAACATTCTCACGAGCAAGCTAGAGAGGCTTGTACCTACTCACTCTTCACATTATAGCTGCTCCAAGCCGCTCAAAACACACTATCTTATCTGACTGGTACCGGAACTCTCCACAGCATGTCCGCTACGAAGCGAATCATAGTCTGCGGTGGCAACGGGTTTCTTGGATCCCGGATTTGCAAGTATGCCGTAGCAAGAGGCTGGGATGTCACATCAATAAGGTAAGTAGGCTAAGTGTACCTTACTTCGATCTTTTCCGGTTGGGGGGTATATTGCACTGCATTGGCTAACAGCCGTCTGTACAGTCGGTCAGGCGAGCCCAAGTGGAATGCCGTCACATCCTCAGCCACGCCGCCCGTATGGGCCCATAAAGTGACGTGGGAGCGCGCCGACATCCTGCGGCCCGCCACCTATGTGCCGCTGCTGAAGGGCGCCGACTACGTGATCCACAGCATGGGCATCCTGCTCGAGGCCGACTACAAGGCCGTCGTGAGCGGGCAGGAGTCGCCCATCTCGGGGCTGTCGCGGGCCTTCTCGGGCGCCCCGCGGCCGGGCAACCCGCTAGACCGCGACGTGAAGGAGGGCACGCACGAGGACATCCGCCCGCCCGAGACCAAGCAGCAGCTCACGTACGAGAACATGAACCGGGACTCGGCCATCATGCTCGCCAAGGAGGCCGACCAGGCCAACGCCGGCGCCTTCGTCTACATCTCGGCCGCCGCCGGCGCCCCCGTCCTGCCCGCCCGCTACATCACCACCAAGCGCGAGGCCGAGGACACCATCGCCAGCCGCTTCCCCCGCATGCGCGGCGTCTTCATGCGCCCGCCGTTCCTGTACGACCCCTCGCGGCCCATCACCATGGGCATGGCCGCCATGACGGGGGTGGGCGCCATGTTCAACTCCGTCACGGGCGGCGTCCTGGGCGGCTTCATGGGGGCTGCCGGCACGAAGCCCCTCAAGGTCGAGGTCGTCGCCGAAGCGGTGGTGGAGGCGCTCGAGGACGAGTCTGTCCGAGGGCCCGTCGAGGTACCCGAAATCGAAAAGTTGGCGGAAAAGGCATGGAGAAAGAACATGCTGTAAAAAAACCACTCAAAAGTCACTAATGATTTGGAGGAGTCCTGTGGTCTTGTTTCTGTTTGAAAGGGGCGTATAAAGCCTGTGGTAATTAATATTCAAATGCACCTCTCATAGACTGTAGATATAGCCGCAACGCCGTTCTTCCTCTTGTCTTCATGTAATACAATACGCTGGAATGTTCAAAAACAAATCCATTCGTCCATCTCGAGTAAGACCCCAAGCCCTGTTCCTTAAATCATTGTTCCTCTCTCGAAACTGTCTCTGATCTCGGCTGTGTATTTGTTGTAGAATCGGTTCAGCTTCTGGTTGAACTGCTTGTTCTTCTCGTTGATGTACGTCACATCGCCATCGTCTCCGTTCTCCGCCATGCGCTCCTTCCTCTTCTTCAGCCTGTTCTCCTCGGCCTTCTTCAGGTCATCCACCAGGCGATCCACGGCTGCCTTCTCGGGTTTGTTGTTGATGAAGTTGGTCGAGTCCGCCGTCGAATAAAAGCTACCGTCCTTGTCGACGGCGATGAGCTCGCCGTCCTCGGTCTCGACGATGTCGAGGCCGCCTGAGGCAGCGGCCTTCTCGATGGCGGCCATCTTGTCGCGCTCATACCGCTCCATGTCCGGGGTGAGGTTCTGCTGCACCTGGCGCTTGTAGACCTTGTTGCTCTCGCCGCGGTAGTCCTGGAAGGCGTTGTTGTCGCGGGCCGCGGCGCGCTTCTTGACGCGCTTGTCCCAGCGCTCGCTCTCCTCGGCCGTCCAGTCCCAGGCCCGCTTGCGCTCGAAGTCGGCGCCCGACTCCTCCGTCTCCGCCTTGAGCAGCTTGTGCGCCGCCACGTCCCGCTTCCGGTGGATGGCTGTCAGGGCTGAGGGATCTGACGCCAGCCGCTGCGACTCCTTGGTCGCCTCGGCGAGGTTGTGGTTTGAGGACTGCTTGGCGCGGGCCTGCAGTGCGCGGAAGCGGGCGAGGCGGTCGTCGGCCTTGGAGACATTCGCCTCTGGATTTGTTTGTGTGGTTTCTGCTCCCGGCCCTGTGGCTGTTTGGTTTTCCTGGTTTGACTGGGTCTTCTCTTCCGTTGATACTGGCTCCGGCGACTGTGACGCAGCATTCGTAGTCTCGGGGGCATCTTCTACAGGGGCAGCTTTGGCGGCTGCCGTCTTTCTCTTCTTTGCAGGGGGCATCGTGAGAGAGTATGTGGTAGGCGGGAGATCAGAATCGAGTGACGCGACCGGGTGTCTGAAACGGTTGCAGGCGGTTCGGATGTTGGGATGGGTTTGTCGAGAGTGTGATGTCAGGCGTATGGGAGAAAACAAATGTACCGGTCCTGGAAGCAATGTACCTTTCAAACTCAGCCTGGTGGCTGAAGTGGGGGGCTGGTACTTGGCCGTAGGTACAGTGCTCGGAAAAACCAAGCAGCCGTCAACTCGCTCACTCCATGCCTGGTCATTGCTTTTATTTTGACAAGATCCTAGCTCGCGACCAGATCGCGCCTCCAGAGGCTAAAACCGAAGATAGTCTGGGGAAACTGGAGAACGAGTCCCATAGCGCCCGCTTTCTGCCCGCTTAATGTCTCAACCCCACAATGGTGATCGGGGATCATCCTTTCTGCCCATGCACTCACTGTAAGATGATAACCTTCGCTTGCGCTTTGCATTCCTTTTGCCATGCCGGATGAGGGCTTGTGTCCGGCATATCGACAATGCAACGGTTGAGTCGCCCACGGTCCGTCTGCGGGCTCTCGTCGACCTCGCAATCTTCGAAACAACTGTGGTCTCGGTCGCTGTCTCACTCTCTGCCTGGCAGTGTTCGCCTCCGGGTACGCATCTGGCCCAGGAGGGTCCTACAGGTCCCTATGCGCAATGCATTCCCACTATACGAGCTTCCCGATTTGATTCTCGACCTCGACGCCGAAGGGAGCAAACATGTTCGCGACGATGACCCGAGCATTGATGGCGATAGGGTCCCACACAGAACTGTCCACCACTTTGAGCAACTAGCTCTTCTCAAACGTGTCTCAGTCTTCGAGAGACAGTATGAGCAAGAAAGCCGACGACATGCGCAAATAAACTCCCAAACATATCTTCCGTGGGAGGTATCTGACTTAGATATCTTGGCGTACGCATTGTTGGGTCCATCATCAAACGAATGCGCACAACCACAAAACGAGGAAACCCGCGATGCCGCCGATTCAATACCGATACCAACACCTACATCCAAATTCGAGGAGGTCATGGAGACCGTTCATGACCAGAACAGTATTCCTCGGCATGCGCAAGCAGACCTAACCATCGGCATCCCATATCTTATGCGGCGGCAGAAAACACGTCAAAAGAGTGCCACTGGCGAGACTGAAGAGCTGTTTCAAAATCAGATCGGCCGGTGTAGAGACTTAACAGAACTGAGAAGACTCGTTCAAATCCAACTATCAAGACCCGGGGGCTGCAAATTCATCCGTTCGCAAAGCTCCAAAATCGCGAGGCGCTGTCGAGCACTAGAGCACTCGGCGTCTCGGTATGAGCTGAAGGAATTGCTTGCTTTTATTAATGACGTGACCATCAAATTGGCGTCCCAGGGACTTCCAATATCTGACGAACTTGCCGGCCTGGGCTTGCGCTTATCAGCCTGTTGCGGAGCTTTCCCGGCGATGCAAATGTACTTCGCGACAACGGATCACTGGAGGACAGTTCACATGGCTGCTCATGTGGATAAAGCTCTTTTAGAGGCTCTTTCGTTCCTCACATGGCAGACCGGACATACGAAGCACCCGGCCATGTCTCAGGAAGTCCGGGTATCTCGTGTTGCGGCATATACCACATTTACTGGTTATGCCATACATGGCGAAGCTTTTGAGATGTCATACCAGAGCGCCCTCCGTCAACAGAAAAACGATCCCCTACGGCATGCCGAACACTTTCTCCACATACTTGCGGAACTTGGGGCTTTTCGCACTATATGGCATACATTACGGAAGTCAGTTCTGGGAAAGGCACCTTTTATTCCACATGACAAGTCCGACTGGTTCGTCAGCGCCATCTCCAGAGCTCTGAATAATGTCAACTCTGGCCGCATAAGATTCGCCAAAGAAACACTCCAGCATGCGTCGAGTGATTACGAGGCAGATTGCAAGCTCGATTTACAAACAATAATGAGCTCGTCCATTCATCATCATAAACCCGGGAAGGGTGCATATAGAGAGAGCGAGAACCAAAATCAGGACGATAAGCTCCCCAATCCGTACGACAATCTAGACCCGGGGGAGGCCAGCCAAAAAGATCGTTCGCATATCTTAGCAGCTCTTCGCCAGGGCAATGCCAAAGAGTTCCTGTCAATTCTCGTGAATAATATGCATGGGCCAAAGCCAAGTTGATGGGAGGGTTTGGTCGGAACCAGGATCCCGTCAATGTGATCAGAAGATGCAACTTCCACTGGTTACCCAGGAAAGGGGTCAATATGCAGGTGTATGAATCGAAATCAACCCGGTGGCGACGAGATGATCGTATTGGAGAGAAAGAGGATTCATACATCTGCGAGTGCTCCCGCGGTTCTAGATGCCTCCGACGCATCCTTCCCTGAAGCTGCTCTGCGCTTGAATCAGCACGACGCTACTTCTCAGCCCTACGTAAGTAGTGGTGTACAAAACCTATCGGAGGAATACTTGAGTTCAGCCAGCAGAAGCGCAACATGTAAGACATTGTCGCATACATATGTACAGTAAGCACGTTAAGTCGTGTCGTCAGGTAGTCCGAACTCTAATGCTCACACGCCACGCACCACATACACGAAGATGGACATTTCATGAATTCCGATAATGTCCAGCGTCTGATTTGTCGGGGTCCAAATGACTACTGCAGTTAGCAGTGGCAAGAAACAGGTCCTTGGGGTTGCCCTCGTACTGCCCGACGGCTATGGCTAGGTGCACTCTTGAGCTCGTGTGAGCAGGCAGGCAGGCCCTGTTTCCATGCCCGCTATGGACTGACTATGTTGCTGAGTGATGCAAAGATCGGGTAAGTGCACGGCTGTCCCCTTCCAATCAACGTAGCCACAACTCAGCATCGAGGACCAGTTCCCAGTTCCCAGTTCCAGATTCCTGCGTGTGCTGTGCTCGTGGCTGGGGCTTGGGCCACGCATCCAGACCCTCCCTAGCGGGCGCCCCTGTGCGGCACATCCTCTCTTCGTGCAGGTGTCTATACCTATTTAGGATCAGACTTCGAGGATTCGTACCTATCAATGCGTTTTGTATTCCGTCTCTCAATCGTTGTCGACATTACTTCGACAGAATACACTTGTTTCGGGCCAGAGCAGTTCAGATGCGGGTTGCTTGCATGGTGCTCAAGAACAAGAAGTGTTCGGTTGTAAGAGCTCGCGAATTTCTGGTATATGAGGCACTTGGACGTCGTCGCGGGATCAGCCAGTACTGGGGATGTGCTTGGTGTGCCGCACAGAGGCGCCGATCTCTAGCGGCCCAGGTAGCTGGAACGCTGTGTGGCTTGAAGTGGCCCTTCGTATCTTGTCCAAGGGCGATTTTTATTTGTCGCGGGTTTTCGGAGCGACGCTGGGTCTCGCCCCTTCGGCAGGCCTGTCCCTATCATGCATGGTGCCGTCCTATGTCTGTTGGCCTTGGTCATCTGGACTCGCCTGGTACGGTCGGAGCATGACATTACATTACATGTACAGTAGTGGTGGCAGGGGGATCCAGCAAATTATCGACCTCACTGTGTGTCATGGGAAGCTGAATAATCCTCGTTGCCTACATATAGCTTACAGTGGCTGGGCTGGGGGAGCTGATGGGGTACGACATCAACATGTCCAGCCAAGCAGTGCTGTGTTTTCATTCTCCTCTCTGTAGACGTTGCTCTACATCACACCATCATGTTGTTGTTACAGTCAAGAAAAAGGAGAAGAAGTTCACAGGTGCTGCTAGAAGTAACGCATGCCTCAACAACGACGACTATCACCACCACAGTCCCAGTAATATGGAAAGCATACACAATGCTCCTCCTCACTTTAATCGTTGCGGGTCTGATTACTACCGCATATGCCCAGAAAGATCCTGTCGGCGGCTTCTGCAGGCGCTTCGGGCATCAGACGACCGTCATCGACCGGAAGCTGTATATCGATGGCGGGTTCATCAATTATTCCCCGATGGAGATCGACGCAACGAATTATACTAGTAAGCTATCAAGATGGTTTTACCTTGTCTGGCGGATACCGGAATCGCCATGTATATATTTAAATATATAATACCTCTCTCTTTCTTTCCTTCCTGAAGGCTGACCAGGACTGGGCTGGACCCGGGGAACACCAACAGATGACTTCCTGTCGTACCTCGACCTCGATCATAACGGCTCGCGCGATATGCCTCAATTGTACGCCAACCTTTCCAAGAATAGCAGCGTGCCCAGCGTGCATGGCGGCGTCCTATGGGGCGACGACATCAACAAGCGCTTCTATCTGTTCGGCGGCGAGTACTCACAGCAGCCGCCGGCGGACTCGGGCTCGCCGCTCTGGGCGTACGATGTCCTCAACAACCGCTGGGACCTCTTCGGCCCCCGCCGGCGTTTGTCAGCGCCGTGAGCTATGGTGCCGGGGTCACCATCTCGGAAAGGGGGAGGGCTACTACTACGGCGGGTGGTTGAGCAACAACTCGATTCCCGGATGGAGGGGGGGCCCGGACGGCGACTACAAGTCTGCTCAGGTACACAATGGACACCAATGAAGTAAGCACATGTGTTCTGGGCTGTTTGTTTGTTTGTTTGATTGCCCCTCTCCTCATCGCTATCCTGGCTGACCAATCCCCTTTTCTGCCATGCAGTGGAAGAACATTACGGGGCCGAAGGACGGGCTCAGGAGAGCAGAAGGCGCCATGGTTTACCTCCCTGTCAGTGACGGCGGCATGCTGGTGTACTTTGGCGGCATCCAAGACCCTGGGAATGGCTCCCTGGTCGGCCAGCCTATGGACGAGATCCATCTGTACGACGTCCTGTCTTCGAGGTGGTATGTCCAGCATGCTTCTGGCAACATGCCCGACATGCGCAGACGGTTCTGCGCTGGGGCTACTTGGGCCCGAGATCAATCCAGCTACAATATGTGAGTGAGTCGCGTGCCTCCGTGTATATGCGTATCCGTTGATATGTATGACACTTAGCTCGGAGAGAAAAGAACGACAGACACTCCTCCGTCGCTGCCGGATGGTTGCCGCAATCAGGTCACTGACAAAAACGTATACATACGCAGCTACCTCTACGGCGGTCTTGGTTTTGACCCCGACAACTCGGCTGGTTTCGACGACGTCTACATCTTGTCCTTGCCCTCGTTCACCTGGCTCAAGATGTACCCGCCGCCCGGCAGCAGCATCGGGGAGCAAACCCCCACAACATGCTGACCTGCAACGTTATCGACGGCGCGCAGATGCTGATCATGGGCGGCTCCTACCCGTTGGACCCGACCACGTGTGACGCCGAGGGCCAATACGGGACTCATGGGCTCGACATGGGCGAGCAGAATCCAGGGAAAAGTCCGTAAGTCTTCCCGCCAACTCTTCTTGGTATATCGATTCGCAGTGTTTGATATAAGTTCCCTGGTTGGGGCAGTACAATATGCTTGTAGCCGTAGAGATGACTTAGGCATTTCCAAAGCGGAAGAGACATATATTCCCTGCAAGATGACTATTGATACTACAGTATACTAAAGTCGAACTACGTGAATAGTTGGAAAGTATACCGCAAGAACATCACGAGCTACGTCGTACCGCAGTTGATTATCGAAGCCATCGGCGGAGGGGCCCAAAGGCGGCGCCACCAAAACCGCACCGAGCCACGGCTTCGAGGAGCCCGACATCAAGACCCTGATGACGCGACGCTACTCTGCCCCGGCGCGCACTCCCACGCGTGAAGTCGGCGGCCCCAATAGCACCGGGAGCCCTCACCAGGGCGGCGGTGGTGGCGGCTTGTCCAGGAACGCCACAATCGGTATCGGGGTTGGCTGCGGCGTTGCGGGCCTCCTGGCTCTCATTGTGGGTTGCTGCTGCCTTGATGTCGTCCGGCGGCGACGGAAACATCGACGGGACCGAACGACAGCCGGGTCTGCCAGAGCTTCTGCTACCATCGACAACAGCAACATCCCCTACCATCGCAATAACAACGCCGGCACTGTTCCGTCGGCTCAAGCTGCAGGGCGCATCTCCGGGTATACGTTTGCGCCGAGCCCCGGGGCGTTCGGGTCACCGGTGTCGCATTGGCCAGCGCAGAGCCCGCCAGGCACTCCGCAATATCCTATGTCATACTACTACCCGCCAGCACCGGCACTGGCACCGGCACCCTCGAACCGTGCGCTGCGGGCCCCGGTCGAGCTGGCCGGCAGCGATGGCATGCACGAGCTCCACGACCGACGCCAGTACGGGACGCCGCACTTCTCCTTGTCCACGCCGGCCGCGGCCATGATGATGCCGATACCCCCAAAGTACATGGATCGCGACGAGACAACAACAACAACAACGACAGCGTTGAGCTCACCACCGACAACGACGTATTCGTGGTCCAGGGGAGGCTCACCGGTGACGATGGCCGAAACGGCGGGCACTGCTGCTCCCACGGCGTTCTACACTATCAGTCCGCTCGCGACTACGCCCACGACGGAGACGGTGCCGCAGCGCGAGAGCCAGCACCCGCACAGCAACGATGACAGCCAGTCCTTTCCCAACTCCTGGTTCGAAGCCGGCAGCGAACACAGCTACGGGCCACTGAACTCGAATCCCGTTGTCGAGAACCAGCAGCAGCAGCAGCAGCAGCAGCAAGAAGACTCCATTACAACGGCAGCTGCAGCGACGCCGCAGACAGCTGCAAGCAATACTCCATCGGGTCCGCTCCGGAACCGAGAGCAGCCACGTGTACAAGTCGGCGACGGCGGGAGCAGCATGGCCGAGACGGATGGAGAGGGTCCGCGACACCAGACGTATTACCACAAGTAGAGGGCGAGGGCACGCAGGGAAACGATGACGCGTCCCCCAGCGCGGCCGCATTCTTGATGAACACAGCCACGCTATGCCGAAGAACGGCCGCCTTGGTTCTGGCGGGGTGACTACCGACCCCGGGTCCCGGACTGGTGGAGACGTTTCCCCTCTGTTTCTTTGACCATCTTTGGTTTTCGTGATCGCAGCCCGTCCTTGCGTCCCGTTCCCTGCCTAGCAGCCTGGATTTCCCACCGTCTGGCGCGCTTGGTGCCTGGCCTGGCCTGTGGCATCAATGCCGACTTGCATCGCCCCAGAGCCCGGCCCCGGGAAGGACGCGCGTCCGGGTCGTGGTGACATAATACGGGCCTCGATCGCGCATTACGATCTTCCTTAGAATGTATGTATATTATATATTGATGATATCACTATTTGTACGACCCTCTTCTTTGCCTGCCTCACTTTTCTGCTGTTCCGGACGATGTTTTAGAGCGAACCATCGTCGTGGTCTAGGCCCTGGTGCCTGGGCAGAACTGGGGAAAGCCCAACAAATTCTCCGAGCTGTCTCGATCTTCGGTTCTCGCCCGATCGTCATACGATGGCATGAATTGAAGCACAATTCTCCACGAGGAGGTCTAACGGGCCCCTCAAAAGAGAAAAGGGACGTAATTGGGGTCGAGGGAAGTAATAACCGGGGTAAAAGGGAGTGTTTTCGGACAAATGGGGTGGGTAAGTCGGACGCGAGGGTTCATCCCTACAGCAATGTCGTAATATAGAGTAGCTCCGTGCAAATTCTATGTTTCATGGATGAGCGATCGAAACGCGGACAATTGGAGTTTCGAGTCATTTTGCTCTCAGTCCCAACAGGACGAGCGTTGCCGTGTGTCTCCATCCTTTCCAAGTCTATGTTTTCAAGCCTTAAAAGATGGAGGAAAACACCGGGGAAACCGTTGGCATCCGGGACGGGGCCGCGAGATCCGGCGACTGTCGGAGGGTTTCCTGTACGTAATGACACCGGCTATTACTCAATAATGCGCTCTCGGTACCCTCCGGGACGCCTGCCTGCCTCCCACCTACTGTCCCACCCTCCATTGCTGGACGGCCGGCAGTTGGGCGATGGGTGCTACCTTGCTGGCTGGAGCGCTTCAGTGCATAGCGAATCGTCAGATCCTGGAGTGTCATAGCACCAGATCTGATGGTCATGTCCAGGCCACGGGCAGTGTAGGGGTCTCTGTCACGGTGAGCATCTCGTACGTAGTGACGACATCTCTGGGCTGAGAGGACAACAAGGTTGTAATGCGCGTTACGCCCAGACGGTTAGCACATGCGTGTGGCTGCAGCTACTGTGCTGTGTGACGCAGCATTGTTTGCATACAGCCGCATAACTGCAGCCGTGTTCGAGACATCGAGTGTTGGTTCTCACACATGTACACATGCACATATAGGTACACACACACACACACACATATGAGATCATTTCTCGGCCTAATTCCAGTCTTTGCAGCCGGCGGGACCTGCAGAAGTGTGAGCTGTCTGTGGCGGCTTGTTTCGAAGCAGGCTGTAGCCTGTCAGCCGGGGCGTTTGATTCGTGCGATCTGGGGAGGTTATTCATTGGTGCTGACAATTGTTTCATGCGAACCAAACAAGCAACAACCAGGATGAGAGACGTCGGGGTCTCAGGCACAGAAAACTGATGCCGGGCTCGTGCATGGTGGTGGACTCGCATGATGGCCCGATCTCGGGATTTCGATCCATCATGAAACCACACGGCATTTGGTGCAGGTGCAGGTGGCGGCAGCCAGAAAACGAAGTCATGTGCCGCTCTGCGCGCGACAAAGATGGTGTGCGGAGTTTATGCCGTTGTTGTCTCAAGCTCAAGCACACGCAAAGGGAGAGAGGGAGGTCGTCTAGGTCGTGTTGTGTCACAGCCACCGCCCAAGGACAATAGTGGCTGGCAAACAAAACCAACAAGACCATCACAACCGCCGTCAGCTGGTTCCAATCAAGGGCCACACTGGATCAGTTTAGGTAATACATGTCACGTCAATCAAGGCTGCGGCCGAGCAGAACCCTGTTCCCGGGGTTTATCGCGACTCCAAGACCTCCCACACCACACCAACGGCGATCCCCCAGTGTCTGATTTTGGAAATGCCTGACCTTAGCCGCGGCACCCTGATGGACAAAGCTGCGTCGCGACTGGATGCGCCGTGCTGATTGGCGTGGTACATAAACAGGGTCTGGTGGAGGGTGATAAGCATCCGGTCCATGACTCGCAAGGACTTCGGGACTATCACGTTCCTGCAGACGGAAGAGAGGCTGAGAGGGGTCCGGGGGACCTACGGTACACTCGCCTACAAGATATTTCCATGACGGTCGGCTCGTGTTGGAGTTGGTCACTTGCCTAATAGATTGGTGAGCGGCGGCACGAAGGAAACGGAGGGCGTCGTCAACGTCGCGGTGTGTGTGTGTGTGGGAGGGTGGGTACTCATTCCGGTAGGCACATGGGTGTAGAGAGCATCCTTTCTTATCTTGCGCACACACAAAGAAGGGTGGACGAACCTGCCTTGCCTTACTTGCGAACACGCGCGAATATGCTGCCTATACTACTACTATACATGCCAACATCGGCGCTTCGTTGCCCCACAGGTCAGAGATATCGAGGGCCGATGGTTTCCGAATATCGCAGTTGTCGATGTCGCAATGTCGCAATGTCGCAATGTCGTAATCTGCGCCGCCAAGTCAGTCACCTACTTGCGCTGCAGTACATCGTCAACATCTGTCTGCTTATTGACCATGTACTACGTCGAGTGTCGGTGACAGAGATTTCTCTCTCTTTCCTCAGTTTTCTTCCGCGATTCGATAGGATTAGTTCCCCTGCTTCGCATGAAAACCGTATGTTGTCTGAAGAATTAAGAACGAAGGTGCAATTGGATTCTGGATCATTGACCCGTTTCGGGTGCCACTTTGACTCCATCGTCAGGAACCGGCTGGTCATCCGGAACAGCCCATGGGGATCCATCACCCAAGGTACAGTTTTTTACCGTCGCAAGATCTTCCAGCCTATGCAACCATGCACGTGGGACACTGAGAGGATAAAGGAGTACATACACGAGAAGCTGGCCAGTCAACCAGCGAGCCGTTGCACGAGCTCCTGCACGAGCACGCAGCACAGGTAAAGAACGAAATACGAGACAGGATGAAGATTTTTTCTGCCATCTATATATCGTCAAACCTCGGACGTAACGGTGTTAGCCAACGGACGCTGACCGACAGGTTTTCAACGGTGTTCTGTCCGACGGTCTCGGCCTAATGTAACCAGCCAATAAATCTGCCCGCCCGGGGAAGAATGGGCTGGGCCGAACAAGTCATATTACAAAACACTCCTTTTCTCGCCAGACCCTTGACGTCCTCGAATACAATAGACGGTCTAGAAACGGGGGTCGGCGGTTAAGCCAGGCCACGAAATTACAAGAGGGGTAAAATGCTTGTTGGCGCTGTCCGGGTTCAAATGCGAATAGAGGACGAATATACCGAAGACAGCGTAGTAGTAACACAGCACGACCTAGGAAATCCGTACACTACTGCAGAGCCTCCAAGGATGTTGTGTGTGTTATGAGGCCCAATCGAGTTAGAAGTTTCGGAAGGGGGCGAATCCAGTCGCCGATCGAGCTGTCAAGCACCGAGAGCGTTTCTTCTGGAGTCGGGACTCGAGCGACAATGGATATCGGTTCTGCGCATGAACACAGGTCTAGAGTCTAGGCACTACAGCCCATTAAGGCGGTTGAACATGTCTACCATGCTGCGCTGTACGGTTCCCCGCAACATTAAACACCAAATGAACCGGTTCCGTGCTCCATCCAGCGCAGCCCTGCACTGATTGATTGATGAACCAGAAGAAAATTTGGGTTTGCTCAATCAAGGAAGCAAGTAATTCGACCTTTTCATCGGTGCGGCAAGGCCGTGATGACAGGACTTGGAAGCGGGCCTATCGGATCGATACTGGACGGCCTGGTTTTTTTCTCTTCCACTCCTCGCTCCCCTACAAGACGGTGAAGAAGTGAACAGTCACTAGCCATTGGTATTTGGGACGGGCAAAGGGGGTGACGGGTCTGGTAACGCTCCACTCCGCTTGGCAAGCGCCTTTGTGAGTGTACTTTTGTCGCAGACTGTGGTTACGCCTTTTGGGCGGGAAAAAGGCCTTGATCGTCAGCGAGTGGGAGGTGGAACTCGCCAAGCCAAGGAGCCAACCCGTATGGCGGGCTCAAGGATCGGTCAGGGCTGAGAGAGGCCCATTCTCGAGAGAGTGTCAGACAGGAGAGTCAGACCTAGAGAGCAGAAGAGAAAACTCTTCAGGTCGTGGGTCCGCCGACGAGGCCAGACTGATGAGTCCGCCTCGCGAAGGCATTTTTAAATGAACCTGTCATCACCAATCCAAGGCCTAACCTCAGGAAACGTGCCTCGTAGGGTGGATAGGGTGAGAGAGCTCGTTTCGGAACTGGGTTCGAGCGTGGCATGGTTATCCTAAGTTAACTTTGCGCGCCGTGTAGGCATGGCTGGTATGCGATGGGATATCTATCCGAGCTAAATATTCACAGGTAGGTAGTATCGTGCAATGGGTTAGGTTAGATATCCAAAGGGATACCCTCGTTTACCGATACATAGATAACAGAGAGAGAAAAGTCTGCGTGTGAGCCAAAGGCCCTCAGCACTAGCCCCGAGACAGAGAGGCAATTGGCCGAAACTGGAGGCTCAGCTGCCTGGCAGTATCAGCCTCTGCTAGATATCAATTGCTGATAGGCTGGCAAACCTACATTGTGTACTTGATTTGACATGGTCATGATCTCTCGGGTCTAAATATACACGGATTCGGGTCATTACCTCATTGAAGCAGCGAAGCGCCGGCCAGCCTACTAACGTGCAAGCGGGCAGACAGGCCGCGCCCTCCGTCTGCGAAATTGGTGATTTCTAGAAGTCCTGTCATATTCCATTGCTCCTCCATCTGGCACGGGTATCTGTTGGATCTGGTTTCGTCGGGAAATTACCAACCACAGTGGGACGGTTGTGAGTGTACAAATTGAATAAAAGCAGGATTCATACATAACTCCCTGGCCTCTATTTCAATCCCATCCAACTCCTGACTTTCTTTGGGCCACCAAGCAGAGGAGGGGCCAAGGAACACACATCCTGACATCCCCGCGACCAGCTCAGTGAAGGTCTCATGGATTCTCATGGGTGTTGCAGGGGTTGGCGAACCACCCGCACACCCACGGCCCAAACACCGCCGCTCCACTTGTACCTTTGCGGCTTGACTTGTTTTATGCCCGTCTGGTTCTCTCGCTCGGGGCAAGGAAGAGTATGGCAGGTATGTAGGAGGGTATGAAGGAGAAAAGGCGTGCATTTGACACATTCCATACGTACGCGTCCCATACCGTTCCGACCATCGACCCCATCGTGATGATGCTGAATCATCGGGTCGGGTGCAAGTATGTACATATGTAGGGAAGAAGGACTGGAGAGGAGCTGCTGTACATGCAAGGGTACATGACGATGGCCCCCCATCCCGCTGCCCGGCTGCTGCTGGCCCCCCCATCCCACGCAACGCAACCCAGCCCAGGGCCTGCACTGCGCTGCACGATGCATTGATAGCGGTGGTGCTGCCAATTAAGTCCTGCATAGTAGTAGCCCGTTACCTTCGACCTCCTGCGTGCTAGGAACGTTTGTTAGTCTGGCTAACGAAAGTACTTGGGTTGGGGTCATGTCATGGACTCCTCTTCTCCAGTCTCCCGTGCAGTCCTGGGAACTCGCCGGTAGCTCAATATAATCCCTATATATGCAGTCAGTCAGTCGGGTAATGGACCGGGGGGGGGAAGTCAACATAATTAATGGCCACCATCTGCACCCGACTTCCCCTTGGCATTGCCTACTTACTTCTCCTCCAAGAGCTTCAAGACTTCATCAACTCCTGCCTTCTTTTTCTCCAATCTTACCTATTTGTCTCTCAAGGTTCTCGCAAGACGCCTCTCTCTCCTGGTTTGAGATTTCGTAAAAAGCAATCCGTCGCACGACAACCTCGCTGGACCGACCTGGATATTAGACGATCCGTCATTCCCACTCTGGATTGCGTTATTGGCACCAAGACCGGATTTTGACTAAGCTGCCCGTTCCGCCTGGATTGCCCACCATTGGATTGGATTGACATAGGACATCAAAAAAAAACCTCCCTTTACCGAGTCAAGGCTACCGGACAAAGAAGAACCTACCTGGGTTAATTGGATTCCCAAATCTACGCCGCAGGACAACTCTTTCTTTCTCATACTCTCGCTGCTGCAACTGCATATCTTATCTTGCCAAGGTCTCCCAATCAAGTTCCGTCGGATAGGGAAAAAGAGGACAAAACAAGGGCGCTACCTAGCGTGTATACATTGATACACACCCTCACTCGCTCACACACCACGCTCAGTCACTCGCTCGCAACAACGGTGTGGTGGTTTGAACAACGGTCCGAGCTAACGGCTACTATTGGCCGATTTCTCCTTGGACGGCCGCTTTCGGACTCGTCACAGAGTCCCTTTTTCTGGCGCAGGAGTCACTCTCTCGTTGAATGGGAGGGCCACCAGACCAGAATCAACCCAGACCAGACCAGCAACCCGTCGGGGATTCACTCACTCAACTCAACTCACATCACATCAGCCCAGAGGGTACGTACGGCATTGGCATTTTTATTCTATTTGTATTTGCCTCCGGCTTCCGCTATCTCATTTCTTCCTTCCTCCTCTCCCTCTCTCCCTTGCCCTTGGTTGGAATCACGACATGCACTTAGCTCGCCCCTCTCCCAACTAATACTTGCACCTATTGCCCTTGCACCCTTACACTCGTTGAATTGGTCTTTTCTTATTCCGTCTGTCGCAAACACAACGCCGCTACCGCCCCTCGCTGCCTGTACTGAAGTGCATACTTCCACACATACATACATAATTCTCATGACGACTGACAAGCGCAAAAGAGCGACAGAGTTAGAAACGAACAAAGCCCCATCTCCACATTCGCCAGTGCGCCGGGAGCATCTACGTTGTACCACTGGAAGAGGCTCAAAGACGGGAGCAAATCGCCAAAAGTTTAAAACAGAACCACCACAGTCAGCCAGCAACCCACTGTAACTGTAATCGGTCCAACTCCAGGCACCACAACAGCCCGGCAATTGTCAATCTCGTCATCAAGACGGCATATTGCACCCTAGTACGCGACAAATCCGTTGCCCTTGTTTGCTGTTCCTGATTAGCTCTATCGGGACGAAACCCTGAATTGCGGAACTGCTTTTATCTCCCTTTTCGAGATATAATCCGGCTGGTCTCCCTCTTCACCACCTGCTATATCCACTTTACAAGGCAAGACAACTTGCTGCCTACTTCTACTTGCATTGCAGACTTTGCCACGCTGAAGTCGCATTGCACTCAGGACATATATTCTGCTGGATTCCCCGCTCCAAGTCCCCTCCATCCCTTGCAGAGTTGGAGGGACCCTTTCTTTCGAACCTAACCATCTACTGGCTCAGGGGCTTTTCTCCTACCGCCAAATCACAATGCATCATACACGCCGGAAGTCTGGTCATGGCTCGACCAACACTTCCATGAGCGACGTCCGCAAGGCCGTCACCGTCTCGGACTTATCCCGACCCAGGAGGCCGCAGACTCTTTCTCGCAAATCAACCCCGCAAACGTTGCAGAAGCTGGGCAAGACCCAGCGGAGCCGTGAAAAGGAATTGGAGGAAGAGCGATGGTGGGAAGAGGAACGCGAGAGCTTCCCTCAGTTCTGGTAAGTGCAAATCCCATGACGTGGGCTTCACCGTGCTTGCTTCATGATTTGTGTTTTGCTTCCCCAGGCATACTTCCTTTTCCCTGCCACCCCACAGCGTGGCTTGGGGGCGTGTTTCCCTCTTGGGTGACCTGCGTCATCACATGACGCCCCAAGGCAAGCCACCTTGGACCTAGTGGACGCCAGTGTAACGTGCATCAGGGCTCTCAGTCCAACGAGATCGCTTACATCAATGTTCCTGCATCACACCCTCGTTCAGCGTATGTGTATGAAAGCTGACATGAGATACCAATCTAGCATGACTTGTGAAAAACAATTCATTCCTCAAGACGAGAGATACGTCTACTGCTCTGAAGCGTAAGCGCCGCCACGATGAGTGATAACAGGAAATGGGGCAAGCAAGCTGACATTAGAAACCAGGTGCCGAAAGTATGACCAAGGCTCAAGTCCAAACCCTTCGGCATACCCGATCCCAAGGACTCAAGATATCCTTGGAGTAGGAAACCTGCCGTTTTACGCGGCCGGGAACCCGGAGCCGCGAGACATCATTCCGCGAGCCTCGCCATCGCGCCCTAGCTCGACCTACTTCTCGCCACCTACGACACCTACCAGCACGCAGTATACGACTGCCATATCAGCTTTACGGTCTCTTACGACCCGACCGCCGAGTCCGCCTTCGCCAACGACAGCCAGTGCAAGCATGTGGCCTTTCACCCGAAGCGCGGCTGTTAGCCCGAGCACTTCGTACTCAAAGCCCACCAACTTCTATTCTTCAACATACGATGGTGGTTACGGTGCATCGGGCTACGGGTATGGACATGGCTCCGGGGCCGTTGGCTCGGACCGGCCGTTGCCTTCGAGGCAACCTGGGACCAAAGGACGACCAAAGAGCATTGAGCTAGTTGCCCCTATGGTTGGGCGCTGAGTGTCATCAGCACAGCAGCCCCAAACCCTCACTCGTGCCCGCACGCCAAGCTAGGGCTTATCCATGTTTGCTATATGACTTCGGGCAATGTCTTGGCGAACAAAGTCAGCTGCCCAAATTACGTTATTATCTACCCAGTCTGGTCCAAGAGGGAAGGACATTTGGGACACAGGTTGGCAGGGGTATTTGAGAGTTTACCCCTCGAAACCCCCAGACACGGGATGCTAGCCAAGGCTTTCCCCACGTTCTCCCCACGCTCTCGGACACTGGGAAACCCTGATGCCAGCTGAGGGGACACTTCGTCATTTCCGGGGCATGACGAAAGTTTGGTTAAATAAGCAGGCGATTTAATGCCATATTGCCCAAACTGTCCAAGCCCGGATGCGCGCTCGCCTCTGGCCAGGGCTCGGTGCTCCTTGCCGAGCCTACCGAGTTGCCGTCTTGCGGGGTAACGGGAAACGACATTGTACCTTTCTGCTCTCCTCACACCACCTTTCTTCACTCCACGTACCCTTTTCAACACACACACACACACACACACACACACACACACACACACAACCTCAACCTTCCTGATTTTTGGAAGGGGGTTTCCGGAGTTTCGTATCAAAAAGCCAGCGGGTGTATGCATTCTGGGCGTTCCTTTGTTTTATTTTGTCTCGGTTATGAATTTCTTCTATTTGTTCCCCCTCTCATGTCACATGTAGGCAAATTACATGATGTCGTGTCTTGTTATGGGGGGTGTACCGTATCTTCTGCTCGGCATTTCCGGATCAGGACTACCATACCAAATACCATTTTAGCATCAACAAATCGTGTTGAGGGAGTTTATTGCTTTAATGGACATGGGCACCGCAATAGCTTCACAGAAGGAGCTGCGCACAGGGAATGGGAAAAGTTATGATTGGACTAGGTGCCAAGTCTATATTACTATTTAGTATTATTTTTTATTATTGCATTGCGCGGATAGAGGAGGCAAGCATCTACTTAGCAAATAGAGGCATGGCCGATGTGCCAGGAGCCAATGGAATACCCCCAATTTCTCTGCGACCTATGATACATCGTCATTGTGCTCTCATGTTGCATCATATTTTCATTTTGGGTTTTCTGTTACTACTCTCTACCTCTCTCCAGGCGAAGAGCGCCGTCGCACGCCTTCCTTTCTTGGATTCCGAGCTCTTGGTTCCGAAAAGATAAGTCTACGCTGAACTTGGGGCTGGACTCCGGGGATTGAATTCCCCTTATCTTAACCTGACATGCAATGGCATGGCATGTAGGGACCACCGTATGCATGCCCATCCCACGCAGTTATGGAGGTGACATTCATGCAGTCTTGGCCAGTAGACTTGCAAGGTCGGAAAGGGACCTGATCCGATGCTCACCATTCGTCTGTTCTACCACACACTCTGGACTCGGGATCTTGTAGGCCGTTCTAGAATGCACAGCTATCAGTTAACAGAGGCAATATAGATATGCAGACACAACCAGAGATATCTACATGTGTGTTGATCACTATATGCATGCAAGTATATTTGCGCCGGTCAATCTATCTTGTGCTCCACAACCGCCTCCGGCGCCGGACGCTTCTCCGATCACACTGCCATGTACAAAAGAGAGGAAAAGTACCGTAGAAGAAGAAAGAAAAGTTGCATATGCATATGTACAACTACGAGGCGATGATGGCGCAGGAGGCAAGAAGGAAAGCCAATTGAAGACACACTACGGGCTTTTTATCCGAACGATCTGCGATTTGGGGAAGCTACCGCCGCCGACTGGGCTGGACTCGGTGCTAAGTGGCTTAGCTGCGTGTGATCTGCGTAGCATCTAAGTAGGTGTAAGTAAGTGTAAGTGTAAGCACCGGCCGGGCGGACGACATGTTTTTTTTTCAGGTTTAAGAAAAGTGAGGCATACTAACCTCGCAAAGTAGTGTCGCTTTCACCGCAGCCCAATCCAACGATGAGACAGACTGTTGGGCGATGACGAGAGACTAGACTATTCCGCACTAACATCGGTAGATGCGATTTTCATGTCTTCCATCTGGCTTTGCTCCTTCCTTGCTTTGGTGTGCTCGTCATTTGGCGGGCGTTATATCGCGAGAAACAAACCCAGAAAGAAAGGCAAACAAGACGTTGACGCTAGCAGCTGACATGCCGAAAGGATGGTGCTTAGTGAGAGCGGAAGAAGAAGAAAAACGGTCATCTGCCGGTTTTGGTGGCTGGGTACGGTAATGTCCCTTTCCCATGTCAGTCAGTTCAGTTTCAGCACCGTAACGCAATCTACACACGACGGCTTATTGATGTCTTCTCCACCGGCGGAAGCCCCATACATACATGCACATACATGATGTATCTGCAGTTACGCGGCAGTCAAGCAAAGCCCAGCCCAGCCCACCGGGGCGCGCGGTCAAGTCGGAGCAGCTGCCGTTTGGTCTTTTTCTTCCACCACCCTTCTAACGTGGATACGGGCCCCAGGTGCGAAGCGGATCTCCTGTCAACGTGGACGTTCGATACGATACCGCGCCGAAGAGTTTTCCCTCTTCCTACATGAGAAAGTCTATTTGTTTGCCAAACAGAAAGTTTTCTTCGTCGTTCACCGCTGCTGGCGTACGTGGGTATGTGTGTGTATACGTGGGAAAGGGGCGGCCGTTGATGTCCTTCGGGGCGGTGAGCATCGTGAGAGGGATCGTGATCGGGTGTCAGCCAGCCATAGTAGTACGATGGCGAGCGTTCCCAACGCTTTCGAACCTCCAGACGGCCGCGTGGCGTTGGGGCTCGTGTGTCTTGGTAATGTCTACATTGCCTCGTATCTGGAATCAGATGGTGATGGGCCTGCACTCGCAAAATAAAACCTCAACCCCTACTCAGGGGGTTGAAAAGGCAGGCGAGTTTGCTCTATGCGAATGGGTAACCACGTGTTTATAAAATGCGGCTTTCCCTTACTGTATGGGGATTGCATAGCCAGAACATCCTATTCCTTGAGGCTGATCTAGTCCTACAGAGCCCCTTTTTTGTGCTGTGCATGGAACTTCCGAGTTCTCCAAGTACAAGTGGGTTCTCCTGTGCGGTTCTTCACGGGATACTTGTCTCTGCTCGCCTATGATCCGCGCGGAGCCCTCGGCATCAGGAGCGGCGGGCTCGCTTTTCCATAGGGTTCTGCGGAGCACTGCTTTCTGCGGGCGTCTACTTCTTGGCGCTTGGTTTCGGGGCATCTTTGGGAGAGATGCCGACGACGGCTCTCCGGCCCTCGTCATTATAACAGTTATGTTTTCGCCCTCTTCGCCCAAGGCTTTTAGCTACAGGTTAGTAATAGTTCGGTACTATAGTGCGATACCATCAAACAGGAATTCTTACCGTAGAGCTTACCCCTTGGAAGCTGTTGTTGAATGTTGCGGCGGAGGGATAGTTACCCGGGCGTGGGATTGGACTGCTCAGATACCATAATAAAGAATCCAGGCTCTGCTACATTGCAGACGACTGCAGTATATACCTCGGTTTTTTTTTCCAATTCTCAAGGACGTCACTTGTCTACCATTTGGTCCATGTTCGCACTTTAAACTGTGTAACGCGTGCAGTAGTCCTGGATTCTCTGATATTTTGAGAAAGTATCACCGTACCCGCAGGCTTGGCTCTTGTCAGTCTTCTTCGTGGTGCCGCCAAGGTCAAAGTCGCCTGGCTAAACAGTGGCCTTTTGGCTCAGGTCTTACTGGAGCTTTGTAGACGATCTCGTCCTGGGACTTGGCCTGACAGACAGCCTTGAAGTTCTGCCCATCTAGGTCGAATATTCGAACAATGCCATCGCGCCTGCCCGTGTTAGCAACTGGCGCCTTGATGAGTTAGTTGAAAGATGAGGCCCACCAGGTATGTACAAGTTCGCGGAAAGCCTCCCATGACTCCCACTTCGTATTACATGTCGCTCGTATATTTGTGTGCCGGTTGTGGTACACATGGGTATCATTAGGTATTAGGGGTTCCCCCCCACTGAGAGTTATAGTGTTGCTAGCTATCTTAAGGAAGTGGTAACCCAGGCCAAGGAAGATTATTATATTTCTTGGATATCCTACAAGGGGAGAAGGTCGAGGCGTCAGGAGAAGGCAAGTGGCCAGTAACCGTCGAGGTACTCCAAAGGTCGGATGACATGTTGACAAGGGCTATACAGGTAGCCACTCGGGGTGAATGTTGGAAAAGAATAGCGTAGAAGAGGGCAGTTAGCTAACGAGTCTTGTTTATCAGTGTACATAAGGGTACGATGTCTACTATGTATACAGATCGATCTTATGGCCTAACGCTGGACTTCAAGGGACTTCCCTCTCTTCTCATATGAACAGCAGAATAGTAAGCAACTTTCCAGCCAGATGGGTAGTTTTCTCATTTTTATATTACTTGCTAACCCTTCTAGCCCCGTCCTGCTTGCCGTCGTAATGCAAATGAGAGCTGTAAGTTGGTTGAAGCCGCAAATGGTTGTATTTCGTGGGTACGTCGCCGCCCTGTGATTTACCAAGCAACAATCGACTGCCATGCCGACAGAGCTAGAGCTCGAGAGATTCATAGATGGTACAATATGACAGAGCAGTGTCAGCATTACATGTCGGATTTCCTACAGGCGAAAAGGTCGATGGGTAGCTAGTAGCTGGCTGAGTCTTGGGGCTATAGCTACTATCTTTCTCTTGTAGCCTTTCCCCCGCCAGGCCTACCAGCGCGGAATCCCTATCTTGGTATGAATACCATTGGCGGAGTATACGGCTGCGTTCTACAGCCGAATCCAGCTTTGTAACCCGCATTCATATGACGAAAGATCGTGACTTCTCATCACCTCATGCGCATCGTATGGCTGAGGGACTAACCATCCACTCCCTAACATATACTAATCAGATCCAGTATCAAGACGGCTGCTAGTAGAGTCACCATGTTTAGAGATCGATACCACACAGTTGCTTACCTAGCGCAACAGCAGTGTTGTGCTGTGTCACCAATCATCCGGTATGCTTCAAGGCTTCATCTTCGCACAAAGCCATGTCCAGCAAAAGAGGGGGCGGGAGGGGAGCAAGCGAAGATTATAAGTTTGCTTCATGCTTCTCGCCGTGTAATTACCAAGAACATGATATCATACTTCATCGAGATTGGAACTATATAGCTACTGGCATATACCCCTTACGCGCGTCAGAAAAGCCACCCCGCTGGAGTCGTATGCTCTCATCTCTTACCAATGAGTCGTCATACCACCAAGAGGCAGATGGCCTAGCCTTGCCAAGCAGGACTTGAGGGGGTACGTACGGCGAAGAAGCACCAGGCAGATGGGGTTGCTCCTAGGAAAAGTAAGACTTACGAGTCAAGCAGGCATCCGAAGCTCTGCCGTGGCGCCAGGATGAGCTGACCAAATGGAACAACGACTGCCAAGGTTGGCCTAGCTATTCGTCTGGCCTGATAGTAAGCAAACCCGAGGGAATAACGAGTTAGTATTTGCGTATAAGTGAAGAGGGGCATAGGCAGGCACAGTATCATAGCAACGGCTTGGTCAAGTGTGCGAGTGTCGGGTTGAGTGGGTAACTTCTGGTATTCTTTGAGTTATCTGAGGAGAATATGTAATACGCAGAGAGCGAGTTGAGGCTAGATCAATCCACCGGGAACGCAGGGCTGCCTTTTCCAAAATCCAAATATAGTAAAAACCTCGACGGTCACCCAAGTCCAGCTGAGGCCGAATTCTTGAGAACCTCCCGAGGCAAGAAGGTCTTTTCCATCCGCCTATTTCTTCCTTCCCATCCAACCATTCGCTTTCCAAACATCTAAACTAGAAACCAAATAAAAACACTGCTGAAAAGAAAGGCGGCAGACCCCTGACAAACCCGTTGTGTTGTGGAAAGATGTGCTCCAACTACAAGAGACACACAATGCGAGGCAAGTTCAGTTAATGAACACCCTGGCAGTGGCCAACCCACTCAATGTCACCGAAATCGTGGCGCTTCTCCCGGCGCCAGTTCCATGTATCTCGGCCTTTGTTCCACGGGCAATCACGCGGCATTGCGTGATCCCGGTTCAATTTGTGATTATTATGATTGGCGTGTTCCCAAACGCTCGAACCAATCGCGTGCATATTGCTGTTGTTGAATTTAAATCCAATTTGTCGTGATTTCGTCAAGGTAGCCAAGGGGGCCGAATGCTTCTCTGAGGGCGCCGCCGCCGCGTTGATAGCCCGGCGGCGTTCCCCAAGGGCGGCCCACTTGTCCATCCCACTTCGCTTGGAAGGCGGCGAGTAGTGATGACCAAGATCCTCGGACGGCTTCGGAGGTGCCGGTTCGTGGAAGAAGAACCCGTCCGCAACCAGATCCCCGTCGATATCGCTAAAGGTGTCATCCACAGGCGAAGCCTCTGGCTCCTCGTCACCAGACACCGGCGCCTGGGCGGATGCCTGATCCGGTTGAGATGGAGTTGCCTCTTCCTTGCTCTCTTGGCTCCAACTCCTGGCATTAAGTTCCTTGAGTGCTTGAAGTTGGCGTTCGTTCTCTTCCTCATCCTCCTCGATATCCTCATCCCACATGTCGCTCCAGCTCTTCGACACCACATCCTTCTGGCGACCGAACACCATGGACATCGCATTGAGGTTTGCCTTAGGCTTGCCCATAGCAATCGGCAACGAACCAGCCATTGGTGAGACCTTGGCGTTGGCCCGAGCTGGCATGTTCATAGGGCGGCTAATGGAAAGCGAGTTCATGGATGCACCGAGATTGGAAGTGAGAACCGAAGCGATCGAAGAGGTCTGAACAGACGACATCCAGTCCACAGTGTTTTCCGACTTGGGGAACAAGTCCTCGCTGTAGCTCTCCGTGTCGGGAATGGCGCTGAGCTGGCGCATGGGCTGACCATGCAGAGCCTTGGCCCATGGGAAAGACCCCTGGTCCAGTTGGGGGCTTTGAATTGAAGGAGTGCGCAGAGGCTCGCGGTTCGCAGAGGCGACGCTGCGCTCGCCGTTGCAGAACTCGTCGTCTTCCTCCTCCGCTGTTGTGAAGCTGACAACACGTCGAAGGGCATTCTTAGCCCCAACCAGGGAGCGCTTCGAAGGATCCAGACTCATGCACTGCACGATGACTTCGTAGGTGTCTTGGGACATGGTAGGGAAGACATCGAACAGAGACTGCTTGTCTCGGGAGAAGTCCAAGAACAACGGATCGGCTTCGGTCGGGGTGGTGAACGGGTTGCGTGAGAAGAGGATGTTCAACAAGCAAATCCCAATTGCCCAGATGTCGGCCTGAGCAGGCGAGTAACCTGCACCTGCCGAGTCGTATTGCTCAGGGGCCATGTATCGGTCGCTCCCAACTGTGGATTCGAAGGACCATTTCTCCGTGGTCGCCAAGCCGAAGTCACCGAGCTTCAGGGATCCCGACTCGGTGAGGAAGATGTTCTCGGGCTTGATATCTCGATGGTAGATGCCTTTGGAGTGCATGTAGTCGACAGATTCGACGAGCTCCAACATGAACTGACGGACATGCTCGGTCTCCAAAGGTCCACATCCCGACCGGATCGCCTCGTAAAGATCTCCGCGGGAGCAGAATTCGAGAACCATGTAGTTATGAGCCTCAGTTTCGAAAGAGTCGCTCATGCTGACAATGTTGGGGTGCGAGCCCAAGCGGCGATGGCAGAACAGCTCTTCCGAGTTGTCATCAATGGCGAAGTCGACGCCGGCATCGTAGACGGCCGATCTCTTGGTCAGACACTTGATGGCTACTGTTTGGTAGGTCTGGAGATCCCTGGCCATGAATACCATTCCGAAAGACCCATGGTTGAGAGGGGAGATTGTTTGGTATCTCCCTCCGAGTACAACGCCATTCTGAAACTTGGTTCGCAAGCATTCCATGACGTCGTCTCGGTAGAGAGACGGGGTATTTGAAAAGTGAGGGTGTGGAAGAGAGAACCACGGGTAATGGTACAAGTTTGCAAGAGCCTTTCTCCTGCTTGGCCGTCTAGTCGATGCAAAAGGGGGTGTCCACGTATCAGTGTACAGATCCAATCCGATGGTGAACACAGGAATTCCGGAGACCGAGTGATGATTCGAGTTGGCGAGAAAAGCGCGAGAAGAGCTGGGAGGTCGGAATGTACAGGCGAATAAGTTGTAGGCGATGAAGAAAGCAGGTATAAAACTCCGTGTCGTTCACTAGTCAGATGCTCATCGAGGGGTATTTTGATTTGGTTTGCTGGACAAATGGAAAACAAGGCAATTGTTCATGAAAAAGATGGACCGTCGGCCCTGAAAGAATGGAAGGAAATAGTCGTTATGAGGACATGGAAGTTAATAGAGTAATGAAAATCCGAAAGAGTGACAGTTGTTTGGGTTGTCGTGGTGTTGTCGTGGATGTTGACGAAGACCAGGAGCGTTTGCGTTGCTGAACAACAACACGAAAAGGGGCAACAAGGTACAGTCGAGTCGGTAAAAGGCTTATCAAATACAACGGTCTGAAAAGACAGATGTAAGTCTACTTCTATGGCCGCATTCGAATTGTCTGGAAGGTGTCGCTGGGAGGCGGTGTTGCTGGGGGTGGTCGACGTATAGTGGTGGGAGGTATTGAATGGACGGTTGGTTGATAGAGGTCGAACGACCAAGTCAAGATGACTGGTCTACCGGTTCGGGAGATCAAAGCAGGTAGGTGTGATACGAAGTCGTTCAGGAGAGCACTCGACGATATCGAACAGCAGGGGCTTGACTCGAGATGTTATATTGGAAGACGGGTGTGACTCCTTGGACCGATAGATGGCCGATATGTTGGGAAGGCAGAGTCACGAGCTGGGTGGTCCCGGCTTTGATTGCGGATCCAGTTGACGATGGAGTAGGCAGGCAAGGCAGGTGTGTGACGTGGAAAGCAGGTACACACTAGCACCTTCCAAGGCTTGACGGAGGTCGAGTTGGCAGTGATTGCAAATCGTGAGGTGCGGAGCGGGAGGAAGAAAGATAAGGAAGAGGCGGGAATCGAGTGATTATAGGCTGTCTCGACCTAAACAGAGAGGTCTCGTGCTGGAGCGAGGCAGCGGTTTCTTAGCGGGAGATCGGACTTCAAAGACGGGGTGGCCGCTTGAATGGAAGACGACAGTGATTAATTAGGTAGGAACGGATAGGGAGGCAATATCCCTTTCCCTCTTTGTTCAACGGTTTATTGGACTACAAGCACAACAAGATCAGGGTTGTTTGTGCTGTTTTGCACAGAGAGAGAAAGGAACAGTGAGCGACAAGGACGAAAGTGCAGAAAGGTAAGAAGGGGAACGATGAAGTCGGTCACGACGAAGAAGCGGTAGGAGATGGAGGGACGACAGACATAGGAAGGCAGGGCAGAGAGAGAGGACGGGACAGGATAGGACAGGACAAGAACAAGACAGGATAGGATAGAGCGACAATGACCAAAGGGGAGATGGACGAGAACGGGCACTGGTGTGTGTGGAGAGAAGAGCGAAAGAGAGATAGTCGGTCATTCACGCCTGCAGGGTGGGACGACAATGGAGCGATGGATGTGGATGGGCAATCGAGAAGAGCTGGGGTGGAGTGACGGAGCCACCAGCAGATTGACTAGGGGTCTTCGACTCGTGGGCGTGGGCGGCAGGTAGAGCAGCAGGCAGAGCGGCAGGCAGAGAGACTACGGACTACTGGCTGCTGGCTACTGGGCAGACCAGAGCAGATGCAGGAATACCGCTGCACAGCCAAAAGCGCCCACCCACTCATTTCCAGGCTTGTCACCCTGTGTTGTTGTTGTTGTGCAGTACCTAGTCGGGTCTAGACTTGGAACGAGGACAGTCTGACGTACTGTAGGGATAACTGGGAAACCATCCTCGATGACGACCAATTGATCATAATGTTTACTGGCGATGCTAGCAATACCACCGTGTTCGATAACGAAGTACTTCCCTGGTTCGCCTGAATGACCGGCCGTTGGGGGGCGTTGCGCCGTCCACTCCAGGTACCCCGATAGCCACGTTCCCTGGCAGCGTGATGGGCAACGCCTTGGCACGACTCAGACCACAGTGTCATTCTGGCCGAGGATTGCGAATACGCTACTTGGTCAGCTTGGACAGTCCAAGGTCCTCTAGATGGAAGCTTGTCGAAGCTGGCCAATCTCCTCCTGGCACTGCCGTGGCAGGAATGCGAGAAAATGCAGGCTAGCAGCTCCTGCACCGTGTACGTATACGTACTGCGAACTGCGAGCGAAGGCCGGCTGGCAAGAGATACACCGCCCAGTACCTAAATTTGGAGTAGACAACAGTCTTGTTAGAGTGCAGAGATGTCGAGTTTAACTAGAACGAGCAACGTGGCCTGCAGGTACTGCCCTGGTCTTCCAGCGAGTATCTCAACCGCCTGCGACCGAACAAAGCCTGTCTGGCCCCTAATGATAAAGACAGTTTTCAAACACGTTGTTGAATGCGGACCCCAACCGACAAGCCGACTGACGAAAGTTCAAGCATCTGAGGTTTGGTCGCTCGGTCATTGTTCTCCCTTCTGGGCCATTTGCCCATCCTGAGGCCGGCCTGTCGTCCTGCACACCCATCACCGTGTTCGCACGGTAGAAGCATACTGTATTCAGATCATCGAGGATTCCAGCAGCTTCTGTTTCACGTAGAAGTTGAGAAGTCTCTATTGGAGGGAGGTCAGGCTGGCGCATGCACTCCTTTAGGCCTGCATATTGGCGACCAACGGCTGGCCTCCTTCAGGCCTCAGGCCTCTTCGGGACTTGGCTCTTGACTGGCGACCGTTGACCGCCTCTGTTATAATTTTAAACCATCTTATGCATCGGGCGCCTCGAGGCACAGAGATCCTGTTATGGCCGTTCGGCGTGCATTGGCGAAGCGAACGACGATGGATGAGATAACATGGGCCTTGGATGCTTCGGATGGGCTGGAAGGTTGAACGGGTAGCCGTGTCCAAAGAGGACCCCGTCCCCGATGCGTTGGACCCCGACAAAACGAAAGAAAAGCCTGAGCTTTTCGCGATATTGAGTAATTATTAGAGTATGGTTAGTCAGTTCCGAAGTGTCTGCACTAGTGGAAGACAATTAATTGTACAATGTTTTCAGCTACAACTACAGCTACAACACAGCAGCACGGCACAGTACACAAAGCCATCACGAAACGCTGACAGCTTGCTTGTTCGTTCATTGTACCGCATTGGCTATGCCAGAACGGTACGCTGTTGTCGATAGAGAGATCTGCAGATGTAATTCGTCTGGGGCGGCGCGTCTGCCGGCAAAAACCCCGGCTCAATCGGTGGGCCGCATTTACGTTGCTTTTGAGTGGCCAGAAGAGTGGCATCGTGGTATGTGCCTTTACTGCCAGCTTCTTCGTCATCGCAGTGACGATTGACGACAAGAGCTTCCCATATTTCGTGACGAAGCTTTCATGAGCCGGCCCGATCGCTATCAGTTCTGCTGCAATCGATGTCATGTCTATCTGCTTGATGAAATCACTTTGGTGGGGAGGGATGAGACGGGTGCTTGTCCATCGTCTGTCAGGCTGTACATACATACGTTAGTACGTGGAAATCCACGAGAGGTCGATAGGTTCTGGACCGCCGAACCGTTCCTCCCAAGCATGTCGACAGGCTGTCGTGTGACCCCGAAAATGGTAACGCTGAGAGTATCATCCGATAGTTCGTGATATGCGGCGGTACCTGAGTGGCAAACGCGGCCTCCTCCAAGCCCACCTGCCACCGGGGCTGTACAATTGGTGCTAGGCTTGCCCATCAGAATATCAACATGACCATGGTCCGGGCAAATTGAACTCTGTCTTGTGCAATGGGCTGCTTGCTGTATGTACATACGAGCATGCACCTGGCTACGCGTTCGACGGCTTGTCGTTTCAGATGGATTCTTCCCCAGTTTCATGAGTCCAGATTAGCTCGCGGGAATGACCTCCTGACAACATGACAAGCCAACAGTATGGATGATCTACGAGACGTCCCTCTATTTACCCCCCTCCGTAGCACTGAGCCGAGTATCGTGTCGCTCGTTGTCGTCTTGTCTGGTCTGTTCTCGCTCGAAGATCTCCCCAGCCTGAGGGGTTCTGCGGGCAGGCGGGCATTGAACCCCACCGCTTAGACCTGCCAGCGTCATGCGTCAACACTTCAGTCGACGATGCCCGTGCCGCTTGAAACAGATTGTTGTTATTTTCAATGTTTGGGAGCGAACAGACATAAACACCTTGTAGCGGTGAGCGCCGGCCCTCCTTGTCCTGGCGTCCTGGTGTCTGTCAAGATAGAACCATCATGGTCCGGCGACGAATCAGCTTGTCGAGGGTGGTGTCTCTCATTCATGCCGTGCTACTTTTTGTGATACACCACACCACATCCTTCCAGACACCAGACACCCTCACTTGATGCGCGTCGGTTGTTGGGGTAGCAAGCAGGTGGCAGCAAGGATAACGAACGTAATAACAATAACACTACTGCTAAAATAAGTCGAGAGGCCAACTCTGGATTCTGTTTGGATGCTCGACTACCCAGCCCTTCTCCTGCAGGTTTAGCTGCATGGCCACCCGGGCTAATGCACGAGGAGAGACGAATCTCTGAGGGTTCCTGCGACTATCCCCAATCGGAATCCAGCGTCGGACTGTCCAGGTGGACTGCTGCGCTTCCAGATTGGGCGTTTGATACAAATTGATAAGTGAGCAAGTGAGGCTTTCTCTGACCTGCCATCGTGTTTGGGGCATGGGGCATAGTTGCATGAGAAAATGTATTTCCATTGTCGTGTAGGCGGGTTCCGTCCTGCAAGTCTGCCCAGGTGGATATGATTTCGGAATAGAAACAAGACGTCGCGCGCGCTCTTGTTCCCCATACTACTACTTACTATGGCGTCAAGCATGGCAGGTCGGCAGCGAGTCAAGTCACCAGTTTCTCCAAATCCCAAGAAAGCTGAAGGAGACTTACTGTTGCGGCGTCTCCAACCAGTCCATGCTAGCGGGGTCTGTTGGGGGCTGTTCCCCAGGTTCATACGCCTCGAGGAATTGGCACTGAAGATACTCCGTAGATGGTCGGGATCTCGGGTTTCACGCCCACCAGCAGTTCCGTTCGTTGCCACCAATGGGCGTATTAAATGAGTTGATAATATAACAGTCGATAGCAACGGATTGAAGGCTGGAGATGTAGTAATTGCGATGGATCCCTGAACTGGATCCCAGCCTCTTGCCGACATGACGCATCAAGCATGAGGATGGAGGACCCCACAGGAGGAGGAGGGACCACAGCTTTGCATGGCCGTACATTTTTAGTGGAAGGGAAGCTTGGGACGTTCAGAGAGAAAAAAGAGCGACCGAGAGGCTTGGAGGCTTGGGAGGCTTGAAGGCTGCTGAGAGAGGTGGCTCGTGGTTACCGCTGTAACCGACCGGGGCAATCCTTCGTCGCTTCTGTCTCTATCAGATCCGGTTATCGAATTATCGGACGGAGGACCCCTCCACCCTTTGCCGAATCCAGACACCTCAACATCTTGACCGCCCTTCCAAACACACCACACCTTACCCAGCTCGGAGATTTCGATACCATCGTGAAGACGAATTCGGCATCACTCCCGCTTCATTCGCATCTTTGAGGCTCTCTCAGCCTCTGCAGAGTTTTCGACAGGCGTTCAATCTTGGTTGTTGCGCCCATCTTGCCGAGTTGGCCCGCACACCGCTCCCCTCCCACCCCTCCCCCAGCTACTCTATATCTGCTGTCAAACGGGAGGTCTAGTATAGGGCTCGAAGAATATACCCGCCCCCGACTGCTTGCTGGATACCGGACCCGGCATTTTCTCTTCCAAAGCTTCGATTTGCAGGAGCCCCCCAAGAGATCCCGCATCCAGAACACCACACGAGTCTCCTCCCGACCCCACGGGTGCCCACCGCTTGGATCGCAGACATGGCCGCCTCTACCGCAGTGCAAGTCGTGCTGCTCGACATTGGTAAGGACCAATCTACATGACGACCTGATGACCTCCCTTGCACTTCATTATCAGCTGTTACCCACCATTGATCGCCGTACGCTATGCGGCGCCGCATTAGCCTGTGGACAAGTTTGCTAATACACCTGCTTGTTATCAGAAGGCACAGTATGCCCAATATCCTTTGTGAAGGATGTCCTGGTAAGATAGCCCAAACCAAGTATCTTGAAGAAGCACCCCTGCTCTGCCTACTTTTCTCGGCGCACTTTTGGACCCCAACGGGATCCATCCTGTAGCATTCCAGAAGACAACATCAGTTGTTACAGATGAACAGGTGCATCGTTCACAGCAGATGGTGTGGATCTTCCCGGCGATGATGTGCTTCGTCAAGTTGGCTTGTTTTCTATCATGCTTTACACCCGGAAACTTCCTATCCATGGTAAACAAACTTGCCAGTTGCGAGCATGGAGCCTAAGGCCGTCGGAGTACGAGTTCTGGATCGGGGTAGTGGCAGATCATTGGGGCTATTGTGCCACTCTAATTTCTGCATGAGCTAATTGGTCACAATGCTAACAGTTCACCTCAGTTCCCCCATGCCTTGAAGGCCCTACCGGAGACGGTAAAGGAGCAATGGGATAAACCAGAGTTCAAGGCCTATCGTGATGCTTTCCCTGTAGAATTCTCGGGGTCGCAGGATGCCTTCCAGGACCATGTTGTCGATCTCGTCTCGCGTGATGTCAAGGTTTCCTACCTGAAAAACCTCCAGGGGTATCTATGGGAGGAGGGCTACCGATCTGGCCAGATCAAGGCCCCGTTGTTTCCAGATGTGGCCCCAATGCTGGCTCGATGGCACGGTCGGGGTATGAAGCTCATGATCTACTCCTCAGGGTCCGTGGCGGCGCAGAAGCTTCTTTTCAAGTACACAAATGCCGAGCCTTCTGACCTGACGATGCTGATATCGGATTGGTTCGATACGGTGAATGCAGGCCTGAAGACCGAGTCAGCGAGCTACGAGAAGATTGCAGGCAACTACCCAGATGTTCTGCCTTCCCAATTCCTCTTTCTGAGCGACAATGTCGCCGAGGTCGATGCTGCCATCGCAGCCGGCATGCAGAGCAAGGTGATCTTCAGGGCCGGCAACGCAGAACTGTCCAGTGACGTTCGCGAGCGCCTGTCAGTACTTGAGACCTTTGATGACTTGGAAGCGAACCTCAACGAGAAGAAACTTGAGGCATTGGGCAAGAGAGATAGGTCGGAAACCGAGGATAACGAACAGGGGGAGATCCTAAGGAGGGTGTTGATGCTGCTCCTTCCAACTCTGACAAGACGAAGGAGGAGGAAGTTGCGGCTGAAGACAGTCACAAGGACAAGAAGATTAAGCCATTAGACGATGGCAAGGCTGAAGAGAGACGGCCGAGTACTAACAGGACGGAAAGCGACTTTCCTGCTGCTCCATCGGCCGGCACGGGAACTACCATCTCGGACCTACTCAATGAAGTAGAGCAAGCCAACGGCAATTAGTCGGTTGGCACTATCTACCATCGAGAAGAAACGTTGGCCGCCTGATAGCCTACCCAGTTCAAGCCAAGTCGTGCCGTACACGTAACGACCATCTTCATTATGTACATGTCTGCAACCATCACTCGTGTCTTGCAGCGGGCTAATGGAACCTAGCAATGGTAACTGTCTCGTGTACAAACTTGGCATATCAAGGATGTCTTAGACAACATCTCAACTGCCCAATATGGCTCTTTTTTTTATTACTATGTATGGTGAAAGGGGCCGAAGGACAGGCTGTTAGTGGTATCATCGGGGATCCCCAACCGTGCTGTACGTTCAGATCGGCAACCATTACTCGAGACAATCCGGGGGTTGCCTATCACAGTGCACATTTTGCCCCGTCTTCAACATGACTCGTCATATTTCCCCGCAATTTCCTCCTACGCAGTCCTCTGCTCAGGCACGCCCGACATACATAGTAATGCGCCATCGTCCGATGAGATTGCGGCATGGTGGATGAGCTGGCCGGGGAACCTTTTAGGGGCAACCTTCCTGCCGGTAGCTGCCGGTGCCCGGACACTGGAAGTTTACAGATTTGCTCGTAGAAACCATCGCATTATATCGAGTCAGCAATGGGCTGCTGGTCTCGATAATAGTAGTAATGAGAGTGCCCTAAATACAACGTCTTCGTACATGTAGTAACCCACGGCCGCATCCGCATCACCCAGAACCGAACATTCTGCGTGGTGAAAGACGCACTGTAATCCCTCACATTGGAATACCACTTCGATCGATCGATTTATTCTTCTCAAGTCCAGACTGGCATTTCTAAAACCAGAGAAACCTTCGACTCAAGTGCAACCTTAATTGCCAGCGCAGACACGCGATCATGATCCTCTCCGGGACCTGCCGTTGGTTGCTTCTTCCCACTCTGGCCAGAGTGACGTAGCCCCCGCGTGGGTGACATAAGTCGTGTCACCAATTCCAGACGACGCTGGTCAGAAGAACCATTTCCGGCACGACGACTGAGATTCAAGCCAGGGAACACCTGGCGATAGGCGAGTGGGAATACTCGGGAGTTCCGTTGAAGTCTAGCACCATGCACTCCAATATTTGACTCTATCGCCAGCCACTCAAGACTCCCGGGCACGCGGCTGGACTTCCTGCCCATTGGCAAGCACGTTGCTTACCACCATCATATCGGGTTGCAATAGCACTCACGCTACGAGGTTTCGCCCTTCAGCTGGCCATTCATTAGGTGCAGTAGGTATTGTATAGACTGTCTATGGGGTGGGTGGTGGTAGTGAGGACGTGTAGCTTCTCGACACCAACCACTATTATCTTGCTAGATTCACGCCCGTTTCTCGATGGTCGACGCGCGTCCGGTCAAACGGGGGCATAAGTTAGTATGCATCGTTCTATTTGCACCCATTCCGTACTCAACAATATTGATCGTCCCTTGGACCCTGACCAAGAAACCCATATCAACTTAAATGGGCTAGTGTGGAGCGATGTGATATCGCTACTGGATAACAGATTGGGGTGATCGTCAGGTCTCTCCAACTCTCACTAGGGAGCACGAGATAGCACCATTCAGAACCACTCTCGAAAGTCTGCCGGGCACTTAGCGCCCAGCCTCCACTTGTCGCAGGTCGCCTGATCATGACTGCGGGGTAGCTGATTGATAGGTGATCTCGGGGTGGCCAGTCGGTGCTTCCTACGCCAATACGATACCATCAAGATAGAAGGGACGATTCGGACAGTATGCATCAGTTATCTATCCATCCAGAATTTGTTGAGAGGCCACCGATGTCGCGTATCCGGAATGATACGAATCGTGGACCGGTTAATGGTTCCATGATGCGATAGATGCCATCGATGTTTCTATGGTGTGACATGATGTTTCTACCATATCTCATCATGGCCTAGCGAAGCCCCAATGGCGCGGTTGTTGTTGGCATGCCTCGTACGTAATGCGGCATATCAGCCAGGAGGTACACGAAGGACGATCGCAAAATTGTTCCTCGAGCTCCCTGACCGAATCTCTTTCTTGGTGAAGGTCTCACCACGACCAGGGATCGTATTCTTCCTTGTCCAGAGGTAATAGACAAGCTTTTGGGTGGTCTTAGATCTTGTTTGAACATAGCCCAGTGAGTTCATAATGGCCTCCAGTGTTGGTTCGTCCGTGTAACGCGAGTTGGTGACACAAGGTGCTGGCAGCACCAAGAACAGACTGGGTATAAACTCGTCCAGCTTCTCATCCGCACTTGCTAGAGGCTTTTCAGAAACTCCAGTGTCCTTAGAAGCATGCTGCCGCGCCCAGCAGCGTCTGGGACAAAATTCAACACTAGGGATAGACTGATGATATCAAACCGCTCCGACATGTCCTTCGGAAGTGGGCGTTCCATAAAGTCTTGCTGTAGGATGCCATCTCCTTGGCTGTTCAGGTCGATCCTCTCCATGGAAAAGAGTCCACTGCTGGAGCATTCGTTGGTAGTACTGAGGGCTCCGACCTCCAGCATGCGAACGGGGCCATCGGCTGCTGCTTTCAAAGCTGGGTAGATCGGCTTCAGCCATTCCATGAGAACCTTCGAACTATCACCCCCACGGTCTGTCCGTTGTCCCTGCAAGCTGGCCTGCTGATACTTTTCGATACCACCTAGGGCCGTGATCTCAGCGTCGATCTTGGCTACTTCGGCCACGTTTCCTTTTGTGACTGCTTGAGCCTTGCGCTTCTCTAGAACATGTATAGAGTTGATCAGTGACTTGGTGGCCTTGCGCGATATGGACTTGGGCTTTTGCAGGACCGGAGGGCGGCCATGTGCCAGGCTTCGACTGGCTCGCTTCTTCTTCAACGCCATAGGGATGACGATTATGTGCTATCACACGTCAATTGATACATCTCCCTATATCGACGGGACTGAGCAGCATGAAGCAAAGAAGAAGTAGATCGAGGTTGACCACGGCATAGAGAGGCTTCAGCCAACATCACTAGGAAGTAAACTGAGTTTGATAGGCTTGATGCATGGCTTTGGGCATGCTATGAAGAGTTGGGTTGGGAGAGTCACTGTGCGTTTCACAATATGGTCTTGTTTCGCACTGTAGAACTCAGTGACTCCAATGCCCCGCATCAAATTTGATCCGCACCATATTTCTTATCTTCCACTCCCACACAATTGACCCCTGTCAACCCTAGACGTTTTTGCTGCGCGCCCACTTGCGAAATTGTCTATCGGTGGAAATTTCGAGCCATCTTTTCGCAGCAGTGAAACTATTCCTCTCGACCGGCAACATCACGACAACCGACGACTAACGACCACCCGCCCAACAGCCCAACGTCGATACAATGGCCCCCAAAAAGGTACTTGAAAACACTGCGATGGATATGAATATCAAGCACAACTCTGCGGGAATGGATTTCGACCAAGTCGTCTGCTTTTGAGCGGACCCGACGGACATCGCATCCAAGCTGCAGCAGATTTTGCGAGTTCTGATTACAGAGCGATTGCTGATGCATGTTCTCTTACAGCCGGAAACAAGAAGGCCAATGCCGCCGCTAAGGCTGTGCTGAAGGGCACCGTACGTAACATTCTTCTCTTAACGCTCTCCGACGGATTCGTCGATATTGAATTTGCGAATCTCGAAATATGTATTAACAAAAACCACAGAACGGCACCAAGCAGCGCAAGGTCAGACTCTCGACGACCTTCCACCGCCCCAAGACCCTGGTCTTGAGCCGCTCGCCCAAGTACCTGCGCAAGGCCATCCCCTCCGAGGCTCGCCTTGATGAGCACAAGATCATCATCAACCCGCTCAACACCGAGTCCGCCATGAAGAAGATCGAGGAGAACAACACTCTGGTCTTCATCTGCGACGTCAAGGCCAACAAGGCCCAGATCAAGGGTGCCCTGAAGAAGCTCTACGACATTGACTGCGCCAAGATCAACACCCTCGTCCGGTGAGTTTCAACTGCTCCCAGCTGAGCCTACGTACAATTGATTACTGACTATGCATGCAGCCCCGATGGTTCCAAGAAGGCTTACTGCCGCCTGACCGCTGATGTCGACGCTCTCGACATTGCCGCCACTAAGCTTGCGCTCGTTTAAGATCGTCACGTTAGGATATGAAAAGGTCGATTGGTTTCCGAAGCACTGGTTCACACGTTACTGGCGGAATACCATGGGAATGAATGAATCTTCTGCATTAAGAATGGCGTTCTGCCTAGGGTCAGGCACAATGAGGGTCAATGGAAAAATGAAATTTACATCCCACCCTTAGGGCCCAGACACTCAGGTCTTATCCTTTTTTGTGACTTGTCTTCGTAGCTGAGTTTGACGATGTTAAGCATTACCCCTATCAATTGGGTAATTAAGAGACACTTGGGGAAAATCATTCCGAAAGGTCATATAATGTACATGCTTTTATACACTTCGTACGAAGCAATCCCGTTAGTCTGCCAGGATCGGAACGTATATTCTCTCCGAGGAGAAACCCTCCACCATAACTTCCAAAACTTCGGCCTACGTAGACTTTAACCCTGTCGCAAGTTCTGCAAATGCTTCATCGTCAACCCGCTGATATCAAGGAAACGTTCAGCGCAGTTTGCCATGCATCCCTCCTCGTTCTTGTCGAGCTTGCCCTGCTTGATGTTGCCGGTGATGCATTTCGTGAAGCACATGTCCGTCAGAGAGTGCACGGCTGCGCGCGAAAGAGTCAGCAACAAGAAATCCAGTGTCACCCGGACCAGCACCATGTATGTGGCATCTACGTACTAGACTGCACGCGCGCTTTTTGGCTCTCGTTGTTGAGGAACGAGCGGAGCTCGGCCTTGTCCTTGTCGTTCAACTTCTCGAGATCGTGGTCGTTGAGGGCGTCCATCTTGTCGGTGTTTCGGATGCGGATCGGGTATGTATGCAGTAGTCAATTGGCTACGGTAATGGGGGTGTACTGGGACTGCCGCTGAATAACTGACTGGTTCGTGTCTATGATGATGATGACCTTGCTACCGGGCACCCAAGGGAAAACTTGCGAGCTCCGGGGCTCTTATCTTATCGCCCGCTCAACGGTGGACCAGCGTCATTCTCATTCACCAACCAGCCTTGTCGGGAACGAATCCTGGAGTTCTTCGAGATGAATTGAGGACATGTACTTATTCCTTCTTCATAATCAGAACATGTCCATTTGCATTGGCCTTTAGATTACTAGAGCGTCTTCTAGCAAGTCTTCTGTTTGAGGTACCAGGGTTCTCAAACGCATGTACCCTAAAAGGGGTTGGTATTCATTTTGCTGTAATGAGATCTATCTATTTACAACTTTGATGATAAATTCACCGAGGTGGGTATAACTCATTTCTCTCTCTTATACATACTTGTAAGGGTTCATAATGCCGTTCTGCCGCCATGGAGTGTCAGTGGTATACATTTGGACTGGTCTCAGCAGGGAGTTACTCACCGGATCATACAAGTTCTTGATCTGCTTCATCAGCGCAACCATGGTCTCGCTTCTGCTGTAGCCGATATAGTTCTTCTTCGCAAGACCGAGACCGTGCTCGGCACTGATACTGCCGCTAACCTTGGCAATCCATTCGTAGACAAACGGCTCAAGAACCTGTTCTACCCTCTTGTCGTATCTGCGGACTGCGACGTTCAGGTGGAGATTCGAGTCGCCCATGTGTCCGTAGCCAACAACGTCGACGACGGGGAAATCGTCAGTGTCGCCCCTCAGGCCAGCAGCATCAATCTTCTCCCGCACGTCCTCGACGAGCTTGTAGAGGTCCTCTAACGGGATGGAGAGGTCATACTTGTACACACCTCCCCAGTGCCCTAGACACTCCGGAATGCCCTCTCTCTGACTCCACAGAGACCTGAGTTGGGTTTCGTCTTGAGCCAGGACACCGTCTGTGACGATTTCCTTGGTCATGACATCCTCGAGGAACTTTTCTAGTTTCTCGCTGTCATGCTCCGAGTTGGAACCGCTGGTCTCAATCAAGCAGTAAAACGGGTGCTCACCCTCCAATGGGCTATTGCTGTTGCGGACCTTCTGGACCAGCTGTTGACTCTTCAGATCCATCAGCTCGAAGGCGGAAAGAATCTCGCCCAGTTGACTCTTGGCTTCTCTGAAAACTTGCTGGATCTTTTCGTAGGATTCACCGGCTAAGAAGGCAACGTTGACAGCGTGGGATCGTTGCGGGCACTGTATCGAGACCGCGGTAATCATGCCGATTGTGCCTTCTCCACCAATGAAGAGTTGTTTCAGGTCATAGCCGGTGTTGTTCTTTCGCAGCTTGCCCAGGTCATCGACAATGGTTCCGTCTGGGAGGACAGCTTCGATGCCCAAGACCGTGCCGTGTAAACTTCCGTAGCGGAGCAGTCGCAGACCGCCGGCGTTCGTTGCGACATTTCCACCAATGTGGCAGGAACCCTTTGCGCCCAGATCTAGAGGGAAGATGTAGCCCTTCTCGGCAAGAAATTGGTCGGCCACTTCGAGGACGACACCTGCGTCTGCAACCAGGATGCCACTCACATCGTCGAAGGAGCGGATCTGGTTCATGCGACTGGTGTTGAGAACAATTTCGTCAAAGACGGGTACCGATCCTCCAACCAGGCCTGTGTTACCACCCTGGGGCACGACGGCCAGCATGTTGTCGTTGCAGTACTTCAGAATCTTGCTGACCTCCTGCGTGGATCCGGGCTTGAGGACAAGCTTGCAGTGACCACGGTACTTGCGCATCCAATCTCCGTTGTAGGGCTCCATGTCGTCAGCCGCTACCTCGCCGGTGACGCCGTCGATGAGCGCCGTCTCTTTGCCCAGGAGCTCTCGGAAGTATGCGACATGGTCGGCCGTGATCTCCGCGAAGCGCGCATCTCGCTTGATTTCTGGGTAGGCGTCGGAGGTGAACTTGGCTTGTCGCGATCTGGAGGCGCGGATCTGCCTCGCCGGCGTCGTGGCTATGCATCGCAGGGCATTCAAGGATGCACCAGCTGTCGGGTTTGCGGCCCTGGCCAGTCCGGAAGCTCCAGCCCGGCGCAGGACGGGAGCTAGCCTCGATCTGCACGCCATTGTGGTTGTGTGAAACAAGAAGCTAAACCTTGTGGTAGCAATAACCAAGACTCGGCTCGTCTCCCAACAAATCGGCAGCCCAGAAAATCAAATTGAATAGTAATTGGAAGAAAGAAAAATCTCCCTCTCCGATGCTAAAATCGGTCTTGACACACCCCGCGACATCGGGGCCCCCACTAGCGCCAGCGGAAGCATGTAGCTTTCTCATCCCACATAGCAACAACAGCTCGCATAGAACCCTGTTAGTTACAAGCTGCTTATTGCAAAATATACAACATTCATTATCTTGAATAGAGTGACAACATGAAAAGCAAAAGCAAAAGAAAAAACGTATCAACTGTCTTTCACAGTTGGTATTTGTTGATGGAGAAACTGGGAATCGAACCCAGAACCTTTTCAAAGCTTGGTAGCAATGCAAATGAAACGTCATACCACTAGACCATAACCCCTTCGAGTATGACTATTAGCGTCTTATACTAGTCTATAGTACCGTGCTGTGGAGCAGTATGCAACTCGGCTTACGAGCTTGATTTGATGTCTCTGGATATACGGAGGCTGAAAGGAGTCTATTTGCTTCTATAAACTTCGTGCATCATGTTGTATACTGTCACCATTGGCCAGCCACACATATAGCTAAGCCTCCCTATAAGACTAAAGAAGACGAGTGTCAGCGCAATCGTAGAAGAACATGTTTGGTTTCCACCCGTCATGAGGAGAGCTGACTGTGGCTGGTTAGGCATGAGGCTGGTATGATATTCGGACGAAGGAACATAAGCTTTCAGCCGTCAATCTATCCTTGCTATGTAAGCCAAGAAACAGGAGTAGACCTTAGGCATGCCACTATCTATAAACTATTACGACAAGAGGCGGATGGCTGGAATGATGACAATGCTGCGAGTATAGACTGTGATCGTGCCTAGATACTGCATTGAATAGGTAAAGCCATCCTGTCCCAAGCCATTTCCATGGCGCCAACGGCCTTCGGTGAAACGCCGCTCCTTAACCGCCTGGCCAGACTCAAGACCGGATCGCGACGACTGACATTGGCTCCAAGGCTATATTCGCTTCAGGTGGCCTGTCGGAAGTGTCGCGTGCGGTCCCATCTGTCATAGTCTGGATTCCATATATACACCCTCTCTAAGCCCTTTGTCATTTGATTATCGTCACCTCCGGAGCCTTTTCCAGAAGATCATCGCATGATCCCAGGGTATCCAGAGACGGCCAGATTATGCGGAACATCATGTTTGCGCAAGCTTGGAGCCGGCAAATCCTCTTGATTAGGCAGGGACGAGGATAGCGCTTCGCGACAGGGTTGGCGCATAACTTGTCAGACTGGGTGTGAAGCGAAATTCATGCGTGCATAATAGAGGATGGCGAGCTTCGCCCCCATGGGTGGAGCTGCACGCGCGGAAACAAACTTAGAACTCGAGGTAGGGAGGGAAAACAGAACCAAATACTTTGGGCCTGTGTCTCACGATACTAGCCGCCATCAGATTGGAAATTAACATTGAGTCGTGTTCGGCGTTCTCAATGGCTGAGAGGAGAGGTGGTATGGTTCTGACCGGGGATATCTATGATCGGGGCGCAATGCAACATGCGGCCAGCCAACCGTATATGGTGACATAAGCTTGGTTATTGGCTGGCCAGGACGAATGGGAGAGTTGGATGAATACTAGTAGGTTTGGTATGGGCAGGCGACAGGCAGGAAGTGGCACCCCTGTTGATCGGCCCTCCAGGGCTAAAGCCATCTGGGGAGCGCATGATTTACAGAGGATGCACAGCCGTTTTGGGGTATAGCGCCCTAGCAAATCGGGATCCCAGGTTGATCCAACCTGCGAAACCCCTTGCCTCTTCGAGATGAAGTCTTGTGGGAACATCGTCTTGCAACACCATGTGGAAAGCGACTCGCGTTTCAGATAGCTCGCTGTGGCGGATATAGCATCGAGAATATAGCCGGAACAGCTCTAGAAGGCCAGGAGAGATGGGACGGCCGCCAGAGAGGAAAGGCAGGACGCAGCGAATAGCTGAGCCAGGGGCCGACAATGTCGGTCCAGGGGAGATGTATTTAGAGAAGAGGGAGCCGCACCGTAATATAATCTTTGGCTTCTGAGATGAGATGACAGTGCTTCTATTCCCCTTGTATGAAAACGGGTTGATATTTCTTCTTCTTTCCAACGGCTAGTTCCTTCTATGATTCGCGGCCAGGCGTCCGATACTTATCTCATCTCTTCTTCATGTTGTACCGGCTTGCACTGAACAGAAGTGTTTGTACGAGGAAATCAACGACATCAACGGATTACGCATACAACTCGTGAGGGATCATCATCACCTCGTATGGGAACATCGAAACAGTTTGATCGATTTACATCCAGCTAGGTCACAGCGTGACGGCGGCCAGCCCCTCTGGCGATCACTACCGGTACCAGCCATTTATCGATTAGCGATCGTTTTAGCGCACCTACACCCGCGGGACGGATCTAGCCCAGGCAGCTTAGGCCACCGACCTCCCCTAAAAAAGCAATTTCAGACAGCATGTTTGCCAGGCTGGCAACGGCTTTCAGCCGAGAGGGCGGGGATAGCAAGGGCCTAGGCGCTAACGCAAATGAGTCTCCTGGGCAACGCGATGCTGCCAACGTTCCCAATGTCGAATACACCCTGACAGAAGCATTCCCTCCGCTGCAGTCCGAAGAGGAAACCACTGCCACCACCTGCATCAATTCCGACCAAGGGAGTCTGCCACCAAAAGAGGCTGCAGCAGTTGATGACGGTGCATGCAGCAAAAGAGCATCTTCCAACCCCTCCACTCCACCACCCTCGTCGCCTATTCTTAAGGCCCAGCAGCAGCAGCAGCACAGTCCAGCAGACGACAAATCGCAGCAGCTCCAGCAACACAAGCCAGCCCCCCTACGACATCTGCATCTGCACCCACGACCCCAGCCAAGGCTTCCTCCTCCTCCTCCAGCTCTTATTCGCCGCCCCGCTCCCGACGCACGCGAGGCTCTTTGCCGAATCGGTCCCAACCTGAATTGCATGCCGCCAGAGTCTCCCGATCCGCCACACTTTCGGGCTCTCCGCTCACCAAAAAGGAGACCGACACTTTAAAGGAGTCGCCCAAGACAAAGAAACCCCAACGGCACTCGCTCGGTTCCAACGCCTCGACCGAAAACTCCTCTGAACGAGAGGGCCTCAGCAAGATGGACGGCAAATGGGTCATCGTCCAGCAGAAGACCTTCACCAAATGGTTAGTCGCACCCCCACGAATCCCGTCGATTGGCCAAGCAGGCATGGCACCATCTCCGTACCCAACCCAGACCGATCCGACAGGACAATTCGTACTGACAGAGGTGGATACAATACAGGCTGAACACGAAAATCGAGGTGCGAGGTTTGGAGGTTAAGGACCTGGTGGCTGATTTAAGCGACGGTGTAAGTATTGCGATGCGAATGACTCGGATTTGTTTACGTCTTTTGAGTTTCCCATCCTGTCACGTCCCGGATTACCATCCATCACATGCTAATTGTGCATACGCTCCACAGGTGATCCTCATCCATCTCCTCGAATGTCTATCCCAAGAGTCGCTGGGTCGCTATGCGGCGAAGCCCAAGATGCGCGTGCAGAGGTTCGAGAATGCCAACATAGCTCTCAACTTTGTCAAGTCCCGCGGCGTCCAAATGACCAACATCGGCGCCGAAGATGTCGTCGACGGCAACCGCAAGATTATCCTCGGCCTGATATGGACTCTCATTCTGAGATTCACCATTAGCGACATTAACGAGGAAGGTATGACGGCCAAGGAGGGTCTGTTACTGTGGTGTCAGCGTAAGACAGCATGCTACGACGAGGTGGAAGTAAGGGATTTCAGCGCCAGCTGGAACGACGGTCTGGCTTTCTGTGCCTTGCTCGACATCCACCGTCCGGATCTGATCGACTACGATGCCCTGGACAAGTCAGACCACCGTGGAAACATGCAGCTGGCTTTTGATATTGCTCATAAGGAGATCGGTATCCCCGCCCTGCTTGACGTGGAAGATGTTTGCGACGTGGCCAAACCCGATGAGAGGAGTTTGATGACCTACATCGCCTACTGGTTCCACGCCTTCTCCCAGATGGAGAAGGTCGAGAACGCCGGCCGCCGCGTGGAGAAGTTCGTGAACAACATGCAAGGCGCCTGGGAGATGCAGAGCGCATACGAGCGGAGGATGGCAGCTCTGCTCCAGCACATCAAGGAGCAGATCCACGAATGGGAACAGTCCACATTCGAGGGTACCTATGTTGATGCGAAGAGGCAAGCCACCGAATTTGCTTCGTACAAGCGGGGGAAGAAGCGAGAATGGGTCGCTGAGAAGAGCGAGCTTGCCACGTTATTAGGTAACATCAAGACAAAAATGGCCACATACCGCCTCAGAGCCTACGACCCCCCGCCGGAGTTGCGACTGGAGGTTCTCGACGCTGAATGGGCCAATCTCACCAAGACGGAGATGAAGCGTGGCCAACTCATCAACGAAACCATCAGAGAGTAAGTTCAACACCCTCCTCCACCATTACGTCATATCTGCTTGTTTCACTGCTAATACTATACAACAGTATCAAGAACGCTCTTCGCAAATCGTTTGCAGACAAAGCGAACGACTTCGCGTTGGCGTTGAACACTATGCAGGTAGCGATATCTGGTCTCGAGGGAGATGTGGAAGATCAGCTACTGCATGTCCGACGCCTATCGGACAACCTGCCTCCGCTTGACGCCTATCTGAAGACGATCGAGGCGGTTGATGAGAAGTGTCAAGAGGCCAACATCGAGGAGAACGACTTCACTACATATACTTACGACGAATTGCATTACGAGTTAGGACTTGTCAAATCGGCAGTCGCTAAGAAGCTCGCTTTCCTGGAGAACCAGCTCGTAGCCCGCGACATGACGAATCTGACCCCCATCCAGCTGGAGGAGTTCGAATCGGTGTTCAGGCATTTTGACCGAGACGACACAAACTCGCTGAGCGAGTTGGAGTTCAGTGCCGCGTTGGCATCCTTGGGCCTCGTGTTTAGCGAGGACGAGATGCACGATTACTTCATCGAAACCTCACGCGGCCGAGAGCGTGTGTCTTTTGAGCAGTTCATTCGCTTCATGGTGGACGTGACAGAGGATCAGAACACGGCCGAGCAAGTCTACCAGTCGTTCCGCGAGGTGGCTGACGGCAAGCCTTACATCACGGAGATGGACCTGCGGCACAGTCTGGTACCCGATGAGGTCATCGACAAGCTCATCGAGATTGTACCACCCCACTCAGGCCCGGACATGGCTTCGGACCGCGGCATGGCCCAGTACGATTACATCTCTTTCATGGAGAAGCTCATGAACGAGCAAGGGGGAGGCAACATGGCGTTGGGGGATGTTACAAACGGGCGGAGTAGCCCTACCAAGAGCACCACTGGGTCGCAGTAGATACGTGGCCGTTGAAACCCTCGGTGCTTCTTTTGGAAGCTGGATTGAGCTTGTTGATACCCTCTCTGGTTTCTTTACTTTTCCCACCTCTTTTTCCTTGTTCAAGAAAGCGTTGCTAGCTATATTGTTTCGTTCATACACACACACACACAAGGTATATAATCGCTCTTAGGGATACGGTTAGCATTGCCTGGGGTGTTCAAGGAAAAGGGTACTGATTGATCATGCATGGATTTCATGCATTTGCGCAAAGCAAAAAGAGTATATAAGGACGAGGAAGATCTGGCCGGACATCGGAGGAGAGGAGAGAATAGGGCGGGTGGCGCTATGAGCGACACAAACACACATGATTACTTCCTAATTTTTTCTCTTCTCCTGATCAGTCGGCCCCCTGGTTGAACACCCATTGTCCTCTTCTGTTGCTATAAGCAGGTCCGTCTTCTTTAGTTTGGCGCCCGCCCGAATTTCTTCCTTGCGCGCCCACATGTATTGGGAAACGAACGGGATGAGACAAATACTGGCAGGTGGAGGAAATGGTGGCCGGTTATGATGCTATCCAATTCTTACTTGGATGGGTGTTGTTTGTCTATACAATAATCGCAAGGCATTGGCATAGCATAGCATGGCACAGTCCTCTAGATAATATACGCTAAATACTCAACATGCCCAAGGTGATCCACAATGGTGTTGAAGAGGTGACCCCAATATTGAAATCGAGAGATACCAGTGATAGAGAAATGCCACACGCGAGCACATAACTTTTATCGTGAGAGAAAGTGTCGCTTTCCGGAGGAGGGAAAATGATATTGTCTAATTGCTCTGATGATGGATGATGGGCAAATACTGTCTGTCTACCAAATACAGTAGAACGGATTGTCGTGCAACCCGCCCGCCCTTTGCCTTCGCTGTTTAAGGATAACGATCCGCAATAGCACTACGTCTCGTTCCTAAATCTATACTGTCCCTTTAAGAATCCAATAACACGGCCAATGCAACCCGACAACTCCGGTTCCCATACAATAGACAATTTCGGCAACTGGGACCTCGAACCCCCTCTCCAGGCCTTCTTCCTTTGCTGTCAGAACACAATCAAAAGGGTTATATATATGTGTACCAATTCAAGCAAACAAGCCAGCGTGGCCTCCGGGGACACGACACCTCTAGTTCTCCTTGAACGCATCCATATCTTTGAGGGCATTGGCTAGTCGTCGATAGTCGCGAAGCAGTTCCAAGACCTCACCTAGCTTCAAGTCAGCTGGATTTTGCAGCTCCATGAAGTGTTTGTTAGGCCCCTTTATCTGCGGTATATCTTTGGGGGTAATGAAGGTGCTATATCCGGGAAAGCCTGCTACGTAGTCAGTAAGGGCCGATCTTGATGTAGAAAAACGAAGAATGAAGGGAATCTTACTGAAGCCAAATCACCGCCTTCTAGGGGTTTCCCTGGAGGGGCATCCTTTGTAGGGGCCACTGGTGTAGGCGTCGTCCGTCCGAAACCCCGCATCATACTCATGCTCGCCAACCTGTTCATGGGGTTTAAAGAATTGGTGAGATTTCGCATTTGGTCCACAAGGGCTGGGTTAGAGGACGAGGACGCCCCGGCTGCAGACCCAGGGGTACCGGCTTTCTCTCTTTCTTCTGTCGCAAAGACGACCTTTTTGGAACTGCTCGCGCTACGGGCGCTCCGCGTACTATCTGTGCTGCGATCCCGATCTCTGGGAGCCTTTCTTCCACCGACGAGGTTTAGAATCCTGTCATCGCGACTTGCAGCCGGACTGGCGCTCTCCTCACGCCCATGGGCAGGGATAGGCCCCCGTCGAGGGAGGCGATGTCTTCAGGAGGTGGCGTGCCGATGAGTTTCCGGGCATCATCTAGTGTCTTCGGGACTACCAGTTCTTTGCCGCTTTCCGTGGTGTCACGGAGCCTTCCGATGAAGAAATTGTAGCTATCGCCCAGACTGTTGCTTATGTTCTTAAAACTCTGATCGGCAGTATCGAAAAACGAGTCTCTTGCGTTGCCTATGGCCAGCGCTGGAGTCTGGATCATATCACTAAGTCTACGGCGCTGGGCTAAAGCCTTGGCTGTTGTCGGCGACGGCGGCGCCTTTGCGCCTTGTGCATCTGTGGTCGTGACTGAAGAGGTGCTCTGAGTTGGTTCTGAGATGCCTGGCGTGTATGCCGGAGGAAATGTCTCAGTGCGGGGACTTCCGGACATGCTACCCAGCTTGGCCGGTCCGGTGAGAGACTCGTCGGCTCGAAGGCTGGCGAGATCGACCGTATCCAGAAAGAGGATGGCGGCCTCGAGATTGGTGAGACAGTAGGTGGACTCTCCATCCAGTTTCTCCTCCCATCGAAACCGCTGGATAAACTTGAGGTCGCTGGTTACATCGAGCTTCTCGGGGGGCATCGTGATCAGCGTGTAAATGAGTAAAGGCATGATCTCGTCGGCGGAGGACGAGAGTTCGAAGTGTGATAAAGTGTCCACGATGCTCTTCTGAGCTGCCTTGAGGTAGTTCAGTTTCCCCAGGGGATACCGTTTCTCGTGCATCGTGATCAAGTTTTTCCTAGCTTGCTCTAGATACTGACGGATCTCTTCTTGCTTCTCTAAAGCAGCGTTTGTGTCATCTTCTGAGTGTTTGTCGACCTTAACACCCAGTCCGAGTTCGGCCAGGCCTATGCCTACCAGGGCCAACGCTGCGGTTTTAGACCTGAGCTTGTCGTCGGCTTCGGCATCATGGGTGGATCTGTGCCGGTATATCCTATCGTATATGCCCTCACATAACCGTCGTTCCACTCCTTCTTCCAACAAAACTTTCTTTTGCTCCAAGGCGATCCTGGCCTTTTTCCTTTCGGCCAGCTCTTCGGCTGTGAGCATCATTTGCTCCCCTTCGGTTGTAGAGGCTGGCTTTGGCTTGTCTTTACCAGTCAAAGATGCCGCCTTTGCTCGGAGGATGCTGGCAGTAGATGCTCTCGACGGAGCAGTAGGTCGTGGAGATTCATACCGACTTTGCCTCGAGGCAAGGCTATCGATATGCGTTTGGATGTGGTGAGAAGCAGTTGCATAAAAGTCTTGAAAGCGCCTGGATAGATTATCGACGTTTGGGGGCACAGGGTTGACTTTGGCTGAGAGGCCGTCGATGAAGCTGCGAGTTGGGCCTGTTAGCGACTATATCCTACCCCGGGGTACATGAGCAGCATACTTGTCCGTCAAGCTTATGAGCTCTATGGGAATATCCTCAATGTCTACTGAAGCCCTTGGTGGGTCTATGGGCTCTGCGGTCTCGGCGGTTTCGAAAGTATCCCGGCGGTCTGGTTCGGCACGGTCTTTCTTAGGTGATGTCTGGATAACCTTTATCTCGGGGGTGGTGCCGTTCTGGAATGTACTGGCCCTCTGGGCGCGCGTCAAAGGGTCTATGGTGGTCTCCTGAACCGCCGGGCGCGGGAAGGATCTCGAGGTACGAAGCGTGCCAGGTCGGGGCTGCTCCGAGCTCTGAGCCGGCGTAGAAGGCGCCATGAATATCGAGCTGAAGGACATGGCCGTTAACTACTTAGTCTCGAGTGGTAGACGGCGTGCAGAAAACCAAGAGAGTTCACAAGAACAAAAGCGCGGCCACAGGTGAATTAAAGACGGCGTTGAAGCAGCATGAAACTATTGCAGGGGTCTGGTTTACCTGATGCGACCTGGACAAACGAGTGTGTTGGATGCAGTTGGGGCGGTCTTCTATATCATGCCATGGAAAGCCCGCCAGGGAGAGCGAGTAAAGATGAAAGTATGAGAATTCAATGGAATGCCACTGGGCAATGATTCGGGGTCATAGCATTTCTCGAGAGAAGTGGGCGATGGAGGTGCTGCAGGCCGTTGACGATGAAAGGCCAGTTGCAACATCACAGGTAGGCGACGGTGGGCGGGAGCAGCAGCTGGCCTTATCGACTCATCGATAAGGTGCCCAGCTTTCCCATCATGCGTCGTCGTCAGGGACCTCTCTCTTTCTTCCAGGGGGTTTGGGGGAGTGGGGTCTCCAGTCTAGGTACTCGTTAAACGCTAGGTCTGCTGTATTTCTTGCGTATCTTACGTATCTTACGTACCTGCCGCCTGTGAGCCTAGAACCGACAAGGTTGAACCACGCGACATCTAGTGATCCGACGCGACGTGCACCTAATGCACTCCACCTGCCCGTCTCGGACTAAAAACACACGTACCCGACATAGCACTTCCTTTTTCCTCTTCCTTTTTACTGCACAGTCCGCTGCAGTGCCAAGGTTGGAGAAGCACTTACACGCATACACCACTTACACGGTGAAATCAGACGAGACGAGTATTTGATACCAATAGGCGTTTGATGAAATTCGCTCAAGCAGAAGCCGAGTAGACAAACAAGAGGCGCTGCGTGCAACTTCAGGCCGATAATTAAGTACGTGAAGTAGCGAGATGCTCTATGGCTTCTAACAGCTGCCTGCCTGCCTGGCCGCTTACGCAAGTCCCTCTGCTTCGCATCCGGACTCGATGGCATCTAATGAGCGATAACCGACCACCGTGTTGTTCTCGGCATACGCCCGAACAATGCCGCGGGCACCAGTGTACGCCGCCCAGCCCAACTCATTCAGCCCGTTGATGGGGTCCTTCGCGAAGGCCACGTACGCATCTTGAATGGCATGGCTCGTCTCGTACTCAAGCGCCGTAGAGTTTCCCCGGAAATCGGCGTGTGTCCCGAATGCCAGTGGGAGGTCGCTGCCGTGCCACGCACCGAACCATGGCCGAGGGGAGATGTTGGAGAAGTTTCCGGTGTAGTACGCCCGGTGAGTTATGCGGCCAGCTGCCAATCTCTCTCTGCGCAACTCGTCAGTTTGATTTGTAGACAACCAGATCTTCGTAGATTGAAGGGGCTTACTTGGTAGTCTTGAAGGTCGGGCACCAGAAGTATGTCTTCGAAAGCCCATCAGCAATAGCTGGGTCTGGCCCATCGACCGAGTAAGGGGCGATGAAATAGCCCTCCCGGACATTGTGGGAAATAAGAGCGGGCTTTGGGTTGTTGTTAGCTCACAATGCCGAACGTCTGACATCTTTGGGGGCTTACCAGAGTAGACAGCGCACCAAGAGCGGCTCGTTCTGTGTAGTTTCGGAAGACAAGTTTCTCATCCACCATCGGGGCGAAGGTGATGGAGGGACTGTCGCCAGAGTCCTCGTAAGTGGCCACGAAGTTCTCCAGCTTCTCCGCCGGCACCTTTTTCATACAGGCCAGCTCGGAAGCAGCATCTGGTTGGTTTCCGCAGCCCATGCCCTCGGCTACGAAGGTGAAGTTCGAATGGATCACGTCACTGCTCATGAGCTGGTTCAGATGGGCAGTCCCAGAATTCATGATGAATCCTCCCACGATCGGATCATCAGCGAAAGCAAAGTTGTAATAGTCCACGGCGACTGAACCAGCACTTTGGCCCCAGATGACCATGCGATCCGGGTTACCGCCGAAACTCTTGATGTTGTCCCTGACCCATTCGACAGCGAGTCTCTGGTCCATCAAGCCCAAGTTTTGCTCGGCCACGCCGGCGGCGTCGGGGTAGCCAAACAGATTGATGCGGTAGTTGAAAGATACCACGATGTGGCCTTGGGTTCTCTCGATCCACTTGGTGGGAATTTGGTAGGGAACATCGGTTCCTCCCGTCGCGAAGCCTCCGCCATAGAACCAGATGATGACGGGCAGATCGGAGGTCTGGCTGACGGCATTCGTAGGCACCCAGACGCTGGTCGTCAGACAGTCCTCGCTCATACCCGCCTTTCCAATCATGAACTCGGGCACATCGGTGCGCATCATGGCCGGATGCACCGATATGTACTGCCAGCACGAAGGAGGCAGCGCCGTTGCGTTGACGACGGATCGCCCTTGGGCCTTGGGATCGTAAGGCTGCGGCGGCTCCCAACGGAGCTCACCAACCGGGGGCTCCGCATAGGGTATTCCCAAAAACTCTGCCACAGAGGAGGCGATGGGTGATGTTCGACCCTGTACAGTCATGCTATTACCAAGCTTGACAGTGGGACCTGCTTGCACCCCACAGAGGAGGCATGCTACACCGAGCGAGATGGCCTTGATGGACATCATGTTGTCGACTTCGAAGAAGGTGAATGAAGAGGAAGGTAGAGAATGCAAACCCCTTTCGTCGGCTGGCTACCGGTCACCAAGCTTTATAACCCCGTCGTCGGCTGGCTACCGGTCACCAAGCTTTATAACCCCCGAGTATAGGCCGTAGGCCTGAGCGGAAATCACCCCCTATCCACAGCCCGGGGTTTTGACTCGCATCGGCCTAGTTCGCTATAGCCTTCGTCCAGATTCCTATGAATGGCACTCGGTATAAGGGTGAAGAACCCAGATATAACACATTAGGAACTCCCCTCTTTTCATATGGCTTTACTGGCTTTCTCAATATTTCCAATCCATGCTAGCATACGCCATGCTGAGACGATACTGAATGCACATGCAAGAGTATTGTATGTCAATGTTGTTGCTGACGCCCCGCACCAGATCCATCCGTTCCCCGTCCCTGATGCCACCTTACAGTCAGAAAAGGACTAGCAAGAACATCGTGGTTTGCTCTGCCGAACCAGTTAGCCATGAGCCGATTGCTTGTAACCCGAAAAAGGTGTAATGCCACGATGTCTATTTAGCACCTACGCGTAGTGTTTATGCTATACCCTATTTATTGTATATAGTCTAACTAGGTATATTTACCCTGCATGTGTATTTATAGCTGCGCAGCCCACTGCCATACCATACTATACACATACGTTATGCATCAGTAGACAGCGGGTTTATATCATGGTTCTTGGGTATGCCGCTTTTGTTCTTCAATTCTTCAACTTAGTCACACAGCCTCGGTTCTGTTGGTCCCAGAATGGCATAAATCGGGCAGCCTTTCACTTGTGACATGATACGCAATCTGCCTCGCGTCAAGTCAGAGACGTAAGACATGCCTTATTGCAACGCATGTGGCAGCAATATAATTATAGTATAGAGAATGAGAGATGTTCATCGAGCAAATCACTTTGAGAACAATACATAGCAGTTTATATTCAAGAGAGGTCAAGACAGATCCAGCATATGGTGCAGTTGGGGGGTTAGTAGGTAAGAAGGTTACCTAAAGTTCGGGGCGGACGGGGCGGACGGGGCAAGGCGCGGGGGATTCAGGTACCTACCGAGCTACCTAGGCGGCACTACTGCACTTTAAGGAGGCTACGCAAGCTACGACAGGTCATGTCATAGGTCATTCCTCCTTTCTCTTAGGCGTCCGAAGTGGCACGCGATAGCGACTCAAGTGGAGTCGATGCACTGCACAGGCTGCCTATGCCTACGCCTACACTCATCAGCTCAACTACCCTTCCTTGACTGCATGCTACATCTGTTATCCCATGACCGATCTACAAACATGTGCATACGAGGCCTGCTATCCATTTGAACTCATCATTGATTTATCTAATCTAACCTTCATTCTGCATTTCCCTCAACCTCCCTCTCTTTGCCAAACTTCTTTCACTTCGACACCACTTCTCTGATTTGCTTACCCCGTACTCCGCTTGTGTTACCCGATGACTTCATAAACAACTTCTAATCGATACGACCCCCAACGATACGAAACAACCGCACCACCAAGAATGGCCTCGCGACATCAGCGACCATCGACATGCGCCTCTGCTGGCAGGGTCACAGCACAACTTCTTCTATCATTTCTAGCCTTCTCGTCATCGCCCGTGAACGCCTCGAGATTCGATGACCAGGGTCAAGTCGTTCTCTCCAACTCGCCAATCCTAGCTCCCTTGATCCCAGAGCCGCCGCAACCGGCCGACCACACATTCACACTTCGCCACATATACCACCACGGGACTTATCGACACCCCGGCCTCCATCGACGACGCGATATTCCAGATGCCGATACCCAAGTGTGGCTTGCTGCCGAGGACGAGCATGCTGCGGAGCAGATTGTGTCGCTCAAGGCCAAAAGCAAGTCACGCAAGATAGAGCGTTTGGTGGATCGGAGACCCCAGGTGGTAGACCCTATTGTCGCCGAGTCGCGGCAACGCGGCTATGTTCTTGCCAGTGCACCATCTGCCTGGACTATAGATGACGTGCCCGGCCCTGATGTGACTGATAAGGAGACGGTGATAAGCATGGCCTTGGTAGCGGCAAGCGCCTACGTCGAGAAGCCCGGTCTGCCCGATTGGGATGAGGTCGGACATCCTTTCAACAGAAGCGCCGATTTCGGCTGGGAGACGGACGGCCTGCGTGGTCACATCTGGGCCGATGAGTCGAACTCCACCGTCATCATCGGCTTGAAGGGCACGTCACCTGCGGTGTTTGATGGCGAAGGAACAACCACAAAGGACAAGATCAACGACAATCTGTTCTTCAGCTGCTGCTGTGCACAGCAAGGGCAGTGGACATGGCACCAGGTCTGCGACTGTGCTACGGGCACGTACAGTTGCAACAACACCTGCGTCAAAAAGTCGCTGCATGAGGAGAGTCGCTACTACCAAGCCGCAAGAGAGCTGTACTCGAACGTGACCGAGATGTACGATAATGCGAACATATGGGTCGTTGGACACTCCCTTGGCGGAGCAGTTAGTTCGTTGCTCGGCCTTACCTACGGCCTACCAGTGGTGACGTTCGAAGCTGTCCCGGAAGCTCTTGCAGCCACCAGGCTTGGACTGCCAGCACCTCCACATGCAGATGCCCGATATCCCCAAACTCGCGAATACACAGGAGCCGCACATTTCGGGCATACAGCCGATCCTATTTATATCGGTACCTGCAACGGTGCGACCGCTTCGTGTTCTTTCGCTGGATATGCCTTGGAAACTCAATGCCATACAGGCTCAGAGTGCACTTATGATACAGTGGCAGATAAAGGCTGGCGAGTTGGTATTGGTACCCATAAGATCCGCAGCGTTATCAACGACGTGCTTCGAAAGTATGATACAGTGCCCGAGTGCAAGTCGACCCCTGAATGTCGGGACTGCGCAAACTGGAAAATGTACGAGAGTAATAGCACTACTGGGACAACTACGTCTACTACCACGACCACCTCGAAGACGCGCACCCGGACCGCGACCTGTAAAACACCAGGCTGGTGGGGTTGTCTCGACGAGACCACCACCACCACCGGCACAGCCACGTCGACCTCGACTTCGAGTACGTCGACGTGCAAAACTCCAGGATGTAAGTTTGCCGCCTTGAATTATCGCTATTCTTTATGCGACTAACAGTGACTAGGGTTCGGTTGCAAGGATGAGACGACCACGACCAGTGCTCATTCGCCTACAGCCACCACGACAAGTAGCACTACCACTTGCGAGACGCCAGGATGGTTTGGATGTAATGACCCGACGAGCACAGGTACAACGTCACCGCGGTCAGCCACTGCTACGGCGACATCAACGAGCTGTCAGAGTCCAGGTTGGTTCGGATGTAATGATAAAAAGACCAAAGCAAAAGATGCGCACCTTATCACGGCGCCGCCTGTTATGCCAACCCCTACCGACAGAGGACAGGACGTGTACGACGAGATATAGCTTTTGATTCGATTTAGACTGCACGCAGACACAGCTTTTGATTACAATGGTGGGGGCGATACAATATGAATTTGATATTAGTCACTTTTCGGGGCTTCTGTTTGCCGCGTATGATAAAAGTCCGTCGCGATCCATGTAGAGATGTGTTCTAAGCATAGGAATGCTAAAGGTACCGTCCCGTAAAGTAGTATAATGAGGATAAAGTTCCGGAGATGACTACAGAGCAGATACTAATAATGCCAAGCAATGATGACATGAGCCCCACCTTTGGAGACTCGGCTGGAGACTCGGCGATGTTAATGTCACATGGGAGCGGCTCATCTCGGACAAGATATGACAAACATGCCAACGACTTTAACAAACGCAATGTGATTGATCCAACCGTTGTGGATGAACCTTTCGACCGGACCTTCATCACATTTAATACACAGAAGGGAAAGTCTCGGAACGACGGGGGTATACGAAGCTATGTTGTTCATAGGCCTAACCGGCTCCATTGCGACCGGCAAGTCCACCGTGTCGTCCATCCTTTCGTCCGCGCCGTACTCTCTGCCCATCATCGACGCCGACGTCTTGGCGCGTAAGGTCGTCGAGCCTGGCACCCGCGGCTACGATGCCATCGTGAAGCACTTCGGCCCTACGACGCCGGACCTGCTCGAGGCCCCCTCGGCGTCGCTGCCGGAGCGTGGCGTCGACGGCAAGGGCCGGCCGCTGAACCGCCCGGCGCTGGGGCGGCGCGTCTTCGGCGACGGCGAGGAGCGCAAGCGGGACCGCGGCGTGCTCAACGGCATCGTGCACCCGGCCGTGCGGCGCGAGATATACAAGGCCATACTCGGCTGCTACCTGCGCGGCCACTGGGCCGTCGTGCTCGACATCCCGCTGCTGTTCGAGAGCGCCCTCGACCGCCTCTGTGGTGTCGTCGTCGTCGTCGCCGTCCGCGACCCCGAGCTCCAGATGCGCCGCCTCACCGACCGCGACGCCCACCTCACCCCCGACGACGCCCGCAACCGCGTCGCCAGCCAGATGGACGTGCGGCTCAAGGCCCGCCGCTGCGAGGCCCGCGGCAACGACCGCGGCGTCGTCGTCTGGAACGACGGCTCCCGCGACGAGCTCAAGGCTCACATCGATGCCGCCATGCTGCAGATTCAGCGGAGAAGCCCTGGGTGGTGGAACATGTTGTTATTGTTGTGTCCGCCCCTGGCAGTGGCGGCAGGAGCGTGGAACTTCTGGCGGAATGTACAGATCAATAAGGCATGGGCGAAGCAAGAGTTACAGGAAAAGGCAAAGCTGTGAGTAGCGGGAGGTATCGTTCTACAATGATGAGATAGACTGGTCCAAGACTTGACAACAGCTAGGTCACGTCGCTTTTATCTCAAACTTATCTCAAGCAAGTCCTCAACCATGTGTCCTGTAGCAGCAAGGTGGAGGTCCAAAGTGAGCCGATTGTGAATCCCAGGCCAATTTTGATTGTTCCACGCCACATTTTCCTCGCGGAGAGCAGATGGCATTGGAACCACTGGTTAGAATCAACGTATTCAATGCATCCAGGGTTGGTTGTCCTATTGCATTCACTTTCCTACGAGATATTGAAAAGGCACCGCTCCAACTTCCGCTCAGTCTTCTGCTCTTTCCTCCCCAACCCAACTCCCAATAATTCACGAACCCATACAACCATCACCACTTGAGTTGGCTTGAACATCAACAAACCCACCCTTCTCTTCCCACATCCTACCTGACGCCCGCGACTTGTGTTCTTCATTTGGGCTAACCCAGCAGGAAAATTGGTAAGAGCCCCCATCTTCAATATTGACCTCCTTCCTCGCTGGTGTAGTAAACTGACCAGACTTTGGTCTTCAGGATATCCTCTGACTTGGGACGGGACTTGTGCTTCATCTCACCCATTTCATTCCCTCTGCACAAACCTTTGGCAACTTTCTTTACAGCCGTCTCGTTTCACCATTCAATGTCATCATCATCGCAACCATTCGCTTTTAGGTCTTGACTTGGTTATTCATCTAGACTTGGTCTCCCACACAGTTCATCCCCGTTACTCACATCTCGGCAACCCTGCTAACCACGATCAGCGTGTTCCCTCCGCTTGTCACGATGCGTCACCGCACTCGCCCCAACTCGTTCGCCGAGTGGATTGTTGGGCGCAATTGTTTACCACGGAAACTACCTGCGTCAGAGCCCGAGTCGGAGCCCGAGCCCGAGCCTGAGTCCGAAGCTGAGCCTGAGCCTGAGCCCGAGCCTGAGCCCCAGCGACACAGGGAAATCGCAACCCTCAATTGGACGACTGACGATGAATCCGAGAGAGATACCATTTCGATAACTATGCCTCGTGCCGGCTCAAATCAGAGACGGAAAAAAAGAGTTCGATTCGAAAACGATTTGAGACCGGCCCTGAAGCAGCCTACCGAGCAGTTCCCGGAGCCCCCTGCTGAGCCCGAACCCCCAGCCGAACCCCCGGCCGCTGAACCGGCCGCTGAACCGGCAACCTTGGCTGAACCTCCTCTTGCAGAACATGAGTTTGACCCGGATTGTCCGTGTTACTTCTGCTTCTCCTACCTCGAATGGCTGAAAGCCAAGGAGGCTGAAGAGATGCACACAAAGTACAAGGCCGAGAAAGTCAGGAAGGCGGCGGCTCAGGCGGCGGCTCAGGCCAAGCAGAACAACAAGTCAAATAAGAAAAACAAGGTGAAGGGAAAGAAACCGGAACCCGAGTCGACTTCAGAAGACACCGAGGCTACCACGACTGAAACCGAGACCGAGACGGAGGCGGAGACTGAGACCGAACCCGAGTCCGAGGAGGTTTCTGAAGAGCCACCCAAGAGGGGACAAGGTGGCAAGAACAAGAAGCAGCAGAAGCAGCAGAAGCAGCAGAAGCAGCAGAAGAACGCCAAGAATAATGACCAGAACAGTGAAGCAGCTCCTCAGTCTAGGAAGAAGGGTGGAAAGAAAGGAGGGGCTAAAGCCACTGCCTCTGAGGAGCCCCCGTCCCCTCCCGAGAAAGCACCCGACGTACCGGTTGAAGCCGCCCAGAAGCCGAAAAAGTCGAAGTCGAAGTCGAAGGATCGTGTGGCCGGGAAGAAGAAGTCCGACATCGCTCCCCAGTACCCTCCACCTGAGCTACGCCGGCCGAACCTGATAATGCCGATCCAAAGCAAGGTGTCGCATGTCGAACATGTGGTAGAGAGTGACGCCGACCCTTCCCCCAATGCCTTTCACGATAGCCGGAATGGAATCTTGCGCCACTACACCGGGCCTGTGTATGGAAACCCTCATGGCCAGCTCTATCCTCAACGCTCGTACAGTAACAATCCTCCCATCGGCACTCCCCACCCCCTGAATAATCCTTGGTACAATGGCTTCAGGCCTGATCAAACCAACAGCCAGGCGCCTCCTCAAGTCCCAGGACCTCAGCAACAACAGTGGCATCAGCAAAAACAATGGCTTCAGCAAGGCCCTGGCCCTCAGCAGCCGCAGTATCCTCGACAGGGTCCTGGATCTCAGCAGCCGCAGCAGTATTACCAGCAGGGCCCCATGCCCATGCCTCCTCAGCAATCTACTCGGCAACCTGTTCAGCAGCCGCCCATGAACGGGCCCCCTCCTAACAATGCCAATGGGCCGGCTCCCTGGTTTCAAGGCTGGGGATCTACAGTCGTGGGACGCGGCGACAAGGCAGGAGGAGCATCTCCCCAAATCAGTTCACCTAGTGTGGGAGTGGTCAATCGCAAGCACAAGAAGAACGTGGCTTTCAGTGCTCGGGACGCCAGCACAGGGTATGGCGAGCCTACTACGGGCTCTGGGAGAAGTGAAAGATCTGAGCGGCGCCATGGCAAGGAATCGGGGTACGCCAGGGACTCAAACACCTTATGGGCGGGATCGGACACCAAGAGTCCCGAAGACAACGGGCGCAAGTCGACCGAGTCCCGACATAAATCGGGTGGCAGTAACAGCAGCAGAGTCAACTTCGGAGGCGAGACGGTTGACAGCTTCCTCAGCCGCCTCAATAGCAATTCCAGCAGACACGATAGTCCTCAGGGCCAGGCTGCTAGCGGTGGCGGCAGTTTCCGCAATGCCCCCGCCCAAAACGACGCCGGCTATGGTGGATGGAATGGACAGGACAATGGCTTCCCCACGGGAGGAGCATCAGCAGCGCCATTTGCTGGTAGCAACAACGGCGGTTGGGGTGGTAACAACAGTGGTAATGGCAACAATCAATGGGGAGGTAGCCAGAATGGCAATATCAATAACAACAACAGTGCTGGCGGCTTTGGTGGCGGCTCCCAAGGTTGGAACAACAACACTAGTCCCGTTCAAGTTTCTAACAACGATGGCAACAACGATATGAACCAGGGCTTCAACACTGGGTTCGACGGTCAGCAGAATTCAATGGGGGCAAGTAACAACCTGCAAAAAGACGCCCCATGGGGAGGATCCAACCGAGGTGGCAGTAAGAAGAACGAGGGCTCTATTCAGTTTGGCGGCAATACCTCTAACCAATTCAATGGAGCACCAATATCACCAATGCAAGGTTCCCAACAGAATTGGGGTAACAACAGCAACAATAATGCCAATCAACCTTGGGGAGATGAGAATACCAGCAACAACGGCGGCGGCTTCCCCAGCAGGGATGGGGCAACAGCAATGGCAGCAATAACGGCGGCGGTAACACGAATTGGGGCACCGCCAGCATCAACGGCAACGCCAACGCCATGAACACCAGTGGCCAGGCCGCAAGCCTTGGTGGGGATGCCAATAATGACAGCCGCTGGACGTCGACCCCTGCCAATGACGAGAACAACGTCTTCAATATCAGCAATCAGTCTAGCCACAAGAGCCACAACGGCTCTAGAAACGACAACAATGTCGGCCCATCTAGTCACCATTCCGGCGACATCCCCGGCGTGAGTTCTTTCTGGAAATTTTGTCCTTATCACTAATTCGGCTGGGAAGCTAGCCAGTTGTTTTTTTTCTTCTTCTCTCCTTTTAACTCACTCCTATCATACTAATACCCCCTTTTTACTTTCTTTCCCCCCTATTTTCTTTTTCTATGTCTTTCTTTCTTTCCTATGTTACTTTCCTCGCTGTATTTCTTCTTTAACCTAAAAATATCGTCGATTGTATGAATTAAGCAACTAACGGTAGACGATTCTCACTCGGTAGGCATGGCCCAGCGCTGACCAAGAACATCCATCACAGAGCCAGAGCAGCCCCCGCAGGGCGGCAATGTCATCAACAACAACGAAAACGCCAACGGTCCGGATGATTTTGGCGATAATGGCGCTAACAACAATAGCGGCGGCGCGGATTGGCAAGACCCCTCCGCGGCTCAAAATACATCGTACTGGGAAGGGGAGGGCCGGGGCACTGAGAATGTGGTGGAGGAAGTCCCCGATAACGGCAGCAACGGCAACAGCAACGGCGCGATCAAGAACGTGGGCGCTTCGTCTTATTGGTGACTATCCTCCGCTGCAGCACTCATTTCAGGTGGCTGGGGAGGATGAGCTCGATTTTATGGGCAACAAAGGGGGGAGAAGGGAGGAATTCCCGCTCGGGACGCTTGGGTTAACGACTTGGACCGGCGTCTCGGTTTGGGTCGTTCGTTCAGGAGACCTCAGGAGAAGGAGTGGGTTTGCGGGCGTGTGTAGGAATAGGAAAGGGAGAGTTTAGTACATTATTGGCGCATACGAGCTGCCTGGTTTGTGGATAGGGGACATCAGGAGTCTGTGGTTGGGGCAAAATACCCAAGAGTCGCAGAGCACATACGCCACCGACTGGACACCTTTCTGGAGGCATGGCAGACGAAGCCTTAATGCTTGTTTGAGTACATTAATCAAAACGCCATAAAACAAAACACAATCCGCTTCACTCCTTGCGCCCTTCCTCGCCTGGGCATAAATAAGCATTTCAAGAGTATTCATCAACTCAAGTCACATCGCAAGTACGTAAGCCATGTATGGAGCAGTGCGTAGTGAGATTAAAAGCTACACTAAAACAAGACGGACAATCTGAAACTACTACAACAAACTTTTGTGTGACACCGTCCCGATACAGCCCGGGCCTCGCCCAAAGGATGCCCATTAATGCATCGGGAACGATACACAAAGAAAAACGACTTGGCAAAAGAGCGGAGAATCAAAGTAAAAAGCAAGCCCCGAAAAGGAAGATCAAAATGGCCACCTTTGAGACGATCTGGGCAGGAGGCAAAGCTATTGCATAACGAGGTAAGACGAGTTTGTCTAACTTAAGCCCGTCTATTCTTCGTCCGAAGACTCCTCGTCGGCCTCGTCAAGCCACTTGAGGAAGGGTTCGGCAGCACGACGGATCTCTCGGGAAGTAGCAAGGTCGCAGTGCTTCTTGCTAGCCTTGCTGCCCCAGTTGCGGATGAAATCCTCGGAGAACAAGTCGTTGTCGTAGAGCTGGTATAGGATCTTGTTGGAGATAACGTCGGGCGTCAGCAGCTTGTGCTCCTTGCCGGTAGTGGCAAGGAGGCGCTCAATGCCGCCAAGCAGGGCCTTCTCGTGGCGCTCCGAGATCTTACTCGCGTCCTCGGGGTCCTTCACAAGCTGCGATGGTGTGTTAGCAGACATCCCAAAACAACATTTATAGGGTCCTAGACTTACCAGCTTGAAGATGCCAGCACGCTTGGGAATTTGAGCAACGATGTTCTCGTTGAACAGAGTCTGGGCAAGAACCATGACGGTTCGGTGCTTGGCTTCAATGCCCAGCTCCTTAGCCTTCTTGTAAACTTCAATGTCATCAACCTTGTCAATGCCTTTGGCCTTGGCTTGCTCCAAAACCCAGTTGCCAAGTTCGTCGTAGGCGGTGTTGCCACCGCCTTCAGCTTCTTCGTCCTCATTCAAGACAAGTTTGTCGCGGAACTCGGTGGGAAGCTGGTTCTGACGAGCCTTGACGGCCTTCTCGGACATGTCAACAGCCCAATCATCATCCTTGATCTCTTTGGGCGCATCAATGACCTGAGCGTCGGCCGTGATTTTGCGAGTGAACTCATCGTCGCTACCAGCGTCAATTTCCTCGTCACCCATGTCGTTTGAGCCGTTCTCTGAGCCATCGTCGCCACCACTTCCACTGTCCTTGTTGCCATTGCCATTCGCCAGGCCCTGTTGCTTGGCACGGCGGGCAGCCTGGCGTTCGGCCTTGGTCTTCTTCTCCTTCTTGCCCTTCTTGGGCTGGGTCTTCAGGATGAAGTTAATCAGGTTGGAGTGGGGAAGAGGTCGGCTGCGGGCACCGCAAGCCTTGCAGTCCTTGCGGACAACGTCGTCCTTGATAGTGATGTCGGTCTCTGGGTTGCCGCAATCATCACAGAGGACGTACTTCTCGATGAAAGTGAAGAGAGACTTCTGCAAAACTTCAGCATCATGAGAGCCGTTGATAATCCAGCGATCATCCGGGGGTCGATGTTGGTTTGGGCGCCAAGATCGAGGCCGAACCACTTGATGACGTGAGAGCCAGGACGGGCGAGGGACAGAGCAACGTTGCTCAGATTGACAACAACGGTCTTGATACCGTTGCCCTTGCCTTCGACCTTGACCTGGATGCGCTGCATCTTGTAACGATAGAACTTATCGTCCCCCTTTTTGGGGTTGATGGCCAAAAGCTCAACCATGGTTGCGGTGGTATTCTTAATTCGGCTACGAGAAGCGGAAGACTTATTGGTGCTGGGGGTCGAGTCTGGGTGGACTCAACGGACGGTAAGTAGCTGAGAACGTGTTGACGATGCGTAGATAGACTTGTGGTAGTATCCTGCGACTTATCTAGTCATCTGAGGGAGGACACTGCGGTGGTAGGGTGGACGTGGAGCGGATGGGACAAGCCAGGCTGTCAGTAGAAGAAGCTGGTATTTTTAGCGAACATAGGGGAGACTGGTAGGGTTGCCGTTGTTCGTGGCGTTGGCAGGCATGAACTCGAGTGATGATCAGGACTGTGGAATTCAACCGAAAGAGCTGGTATGAGGGCTACAAGGCTTCCGCGGTATGCGAAATGACTGCAGCTGAAGAGGGGGATGGTGTCTAAACACAGCGGTCTTTTCGTGCTGATACATAAACAGCAATGTATGCAGAAAACCCTTTTTATGTGGGGGTTCGATGAGATGCCGAGAGGGGGTTGAATCAACGGCCTTCGTTGCACGTTGACACGCTTTAACAAGTTATCGTGAGGGCTGCGACGAAGCAGTGGTTGCCGGAGGGGGGCCTACGCCGCAACGGATCCTAGAGTAGTTGTTGTGTGTGTGTTGACTCTGCCTAGCAGAGAGACGAAGTTATAGTTATTGGGGGGGATGGGAGGTTGTTCTGTAATCTTCACTGATTGACGGTTGGTTTAACCCAGGTGTCGTGTGTATGAAGAAGGGGAAAAAGAAACGAAGCTGGAGGTTTTGGGGGTGGGGGTTGTAGTGGTTGAGTAGATGGCGAGTAGTAAAAGTAAGAATTGATGGTGGAGGATGAAAAAGATGGAACTGAGAGAAAAAGCCGGAGGCTCCATTCAATTGGCAAAGGTTTTTGAGGGGGGGGCGTTTTGGCGTCTACTGCTATTTCCGGGCGGCCAACCATGAGTGTCCATGACTGCCCATGACTGCCTGGCCTGGGCGAGCCTGGCACCCGGGCTTCTGGGGCAATGGGCAGCGGCCTTGGCCTGGGCTGAGGGTCAAGTCAGTGGAAGGTGGGCGACTCAGAGCCTGGCATTGGCCAGAACAGGTGGAAAGGCAAAGAACGACCGCGACCACTACCACGGCCACGACACCCCACTTCCCTCAACCCGACACAAGCAACAAAGTTGTTATTGGTTTCCAGAATCTATATTACCTGTGCCTGGTTGTCCGTCCTCCTTACAGGCCAGACACATGTGTGTCATCAACAATATGCTTCCGTATGTTCGGCTTTGTCGGCCTTCCTGTCCTGTGTCATGGAATCTACATGTGCCCTTCGTGCTCCAACAGTCAGCATCCTTCAAAGGACAAATGAGATGGTTTCAGCAGTAAGCTGGCACCTACATTAATGTCCTTTGTCCAATTGTCCTCTTACGCAAGCCTAGCTAAAGCCGTCCCCCGCGATGAAACATGTCAAGTGTTGGAACATGCTGCACCGCCTAACCTTCAATCTGTGCCACACAGTTGTCATGCTTTGTTCTTGGATTCAATACATCAACACACTACTGACTGTCTTCTCACCAAGACATCCCAGTCAATCGAATTAGTTCCTCCTCTAGCCACATGATATCAATGGATGACAGTCTAGCTCACACACCACGATGCCTCTCCAGTGATAATGTGTTCTCCGTGTATATGAGTATATGAAGGCTGGAAAAGTCGCCTAATCCTCTGGGTCCTACAACAGAATAATCACCAAACGCCATGTCTGAGTGAATAACCGCCATCAACCACCATTCGAATTTATCCAGCCAGAGCATATGCTTTGTCCCTCAAACACCCATGATCTCAAGCCTTCTTCCCTCGCCTGTAAGGCAAACCACCTTCACGAGAATCACCGACAGATGCGATGCAATAAACCACCCGAATTCGAGACGCCACAGGGCCGATCAGTCTGTGCGAGAGGGTATAAAGAACGTCGGCCAAATCAAATAGTGAAAACAAGAAAAACAGAACGCCAGCCCTAGATCTGTCATGAAGATGAAGGCTCCTCCTTGGACTGGGGGAGCTTCAGCCCTGCATTTTGGGCAAGCTGTTTCCATACGTTCATTTCCCGGTAGATTCTGTCGCACTCTTGCTTGAGCTTGTCATTAGATTTGCTCAGCTCCGAGATGGCTTGTTCCGCAAGGAGCTTCTCAATCGTCCATCTCTCCAGGTTGTGTGCCTCGTTCTCCTTGAGTTGTCCTATGAAGGAAACAGCACGTTGAAGAATCGAGCCTTTGTTCTTCTCACAGCCAGGTACGATCTTGGCCAGCTCGTTGATGCCCTCGTTGATGTTTTCTCTTCTCCGCCGTTCCACTATGCCTCTAGGTCAGCCGCAAGTCAAGCAAGGGTGGAGGAATGGCAGTGCCACTGTATACGAACCTAATTTATGATTATCTTTGCGCAGTTTGTGCCACTCTTCTGACCCAACCGCAGGCTTGGGTCCCGATTGTGGCATGAAATCGGCATCTGGAGTGGGTCTCATGCCATTCTGACCCGAGGTATCAGGTAGCCCGTCTGCAGTATGCATTATTTCGGTACCGCCGTATGGATGATGGTGATGCTCTGCTTCATTTGCAATCTGGGCAGCAAATGTTTGCTCTGTGCTTGGCGGGATGTGTATCGTGGGATACATGGAACCCAAAGCAGCTACGGTTGTGCTTGGTGCGTTGACAGCATCCTCAGACTCATGGTGATCAGCAGCAGCCTGCTGCAGAGCAGTGAAGTCAGCAGCGCTGACATTGGCGGCGGCAGCAGCTTGCGCGGCTTCTACTGCACTCTCGATGTATGAAGCTGCATTGTCGGCTTCCACATGATCAGAGAGAGGCGCCGCTGGTACACTACGTTTTGAGCGTCGCGAATCGGGCGATGACGAGCCTTCCGGTAACCCCCGTTTCCGCTTTTGGCTGGGACTCGAGGGAGCCGGCGGACTAAGGTCTGCTTGCTCATGTACAACAGCTTCGGCCATGGCGGTCAGATAGGCTCGATCCGAAGAGCCCTTCAGCTGCTCCAGAGCCGCCTCGGTCGATGTGTATGCCGACTCCATAGTCGCTTAGCGCGCGATGATGGATTAACGAATGATGGCACCTACTGTAGGCCGGTACTGCACTCAAGGCCCGCCGTGGCCTACAAGGTTCAAGGGCTTGAGCTGTGGTCTGTTAGCACTGACGCAAAATGCATATACACACGACAAGGTAAGCCATCATAGATATTCATCACTGCCAACTAGCGCCGGGCGGGGCGGGATGAGATGAGGCGATTTCCCAGAAGATAGTCCTACGGCCATGGGCAGTCGCCAGATTCCATAACTAATGGAAAAATTGAGGAGGAACAACGTGTTTCCGGATATGGAACAGGCGTGGTGATGTGCTATGGATATGGTTGGTTGCAGCGACTTCACATAGGCAGGGCTGCAATCTAGCAGATACTATGTGGTGGATTCCAGCGCAGACGAACAAAAGTTGTAATACAGGCTCAATCAAGATTGCACTGCGAAGTAGCATCGATGCAAGGTTTTCGTCGTGCCCGAGATCGCGTCTGCCTTGGCTTACACAGGGCGTGCGAGCGCGTTGAGTCATCTATTGCAAACGCGCAGTCCTACCGCCGAACGAGAGCGCCATGGTAACAGCAAGTGAAGAGTTTTGCTGGGTGACAGTAGAAGGCAATTCGCTTGATTGCTTTGGGTGGTTGATCCGGGCGGCCAAGGCGATGGCAGTGATGAAGATGGAATACCATTTGGTGATGGAAATGATGGAAAGCGCACTCACCTCGCTTGGGCCAGTCAACTGGCTAAAGGGATGGATCAAGTCAGATGATCAGAAAACACGTGAGCTGGAGTCGTGTAGATACCGCGATATCGTGGAGCTGTCGGGACGTAACCACGGCAGAAAGACAGGTGAGAAGACAAAAAAGAAGAATGGAACGACCAAGACTCGCCCGGGGACGGTAGGTTTGTTGAAATATCAATTTGCACCTCGTCCCGGGCTCGATGGACTCAGTAACAAGCTGGCGAGAAGCGATAGTTGGGGAGGAACGATCACGAGGCAGTGGCACCGTCTTTCCCCAGTTGATCACTCCCTGAAGTTGCCAGAGGCAGATGGTGTGAGTCCGGCCAATCAAATCCTGCGGCTAGTGGCACGCCACACCCCCTCCCTCGGAACAAAGACCGGTCCGGCTGCTATCAGAAACCATCAGAAACAGACTCATTGAATCCCGACCAGTCAATTAGAACCGACTCCCTCCCAAGGTCACGCACTTCTTATTCACACTGTAGTCACCACTTTGCACTGCAACCCTCCCTCAGTCTGACAGCCTTACATAGGACTAGGGACCTGGTGCATGCAGGCATACATCCCACCTCATTTACACCTATGCAGCCTCCCGTTGCAGTCAAGTGACTTGGGCATGGTGGGGACCAAGACATGTTATGTATCATCACCACCTTGCACAAACTTGTTTGATGTGGTCGCTTATCTCGGTTACGGGCCATGCCATTCCACCTCAATCAGCTTCTGCCTGTCTTGATCGTACCTTGAACCCCTTGGCAAAGAGACCCTATAAGAACAACATCATCCCCATCGTCTTCCGCAATAAAGAGTGTGATGGCTTGTTAATTGTCTCGCCACCCAGCATGTGCCAACTATTATAGGGCATCGAGAATCCTAGGTTCTGAGGTTCCATGTTTTCATGAAAGACACTGCCCGTTTACAATATAGACAGATGTCACCAGATCACGGTCATCTTCTTTCTTGCGGTTGTTCTCTGCAGTTTGATAGAATACATGTATAGACGCGGGAAGATCAAACTGTTATTGGTAGAACGGAGCGGCGGGTGCTATAGATTGTGCCAATTGAAGTAGATGTAATCGAGCCCCTTTAGGGGTGGCCTCTAGCTGAATAGTTATTAGTCCATATAATGCGAAATTGAGTGCTCCCTTTACCTCAAGCATCCCATATCGGCTGTCCCTGCTTCTCGATGTTGAATAGATATCCTAAGTCGCTGTCGCTATCGCCGATTCTGTTTACATGTTTGCTTTCTACAATAACTCACTACCTGAAGGGTTGCAACAGAAATGACAATACGACATTCTAGTCGATATCCTTGAATCAAAGCTCATTCGTGAGTAAGATCATGAATCATACCCCTAATGAGTCCCTTATGTAGTAGTTTAATGTCAATACCCCGTGTAGATAAAGAACATCTCGGTTTCGGTACATATGTGGGCTCTTCCATAATGCTGTTAACACCTTTAAAAGGTAAAAGCCCACGATAATTCCTTTCTATAATGCATTTAACATAGCACCACGATAAATTACAGGGAGCATCTCGCGATAATCAGAATCTTTAGCCAAAATGTATCATTCACATTATGTATCCCTTACATTCCCTGCTTACTGGCAACAGTAACCCGCAGGGTATATCTGAGTGGCTTGAGTATGTTCGGGTTCGCAATGTCTACACCTGTGTTCTGGAAACACTCAACACATGTACGTTGCGTGGTTGAGACGCACTACCACCGATATATACCCATAGGTCACTGCTGCTTCGCAGTAGACGGACCTTACGGGGCTCGATTCGTTACGGGGCTCGAACTCATTGTTGTGCTATCGAGGAAGCCGCCACGACAAGCACCAAAGCGGCAAGCACCGTAGCAAAGACTGACGCAGAAGGCACCATGGCCAAGCATTTACAAGAAAGCCACTTCGACAATCACAGACACAGAAAGCACCTTAAGAAGCACATGCGTGGAGGGAACCACAACAAAAACTCCGCCAGTGTAGGCGAGACCCTCCCAGTTCACCAAGGCATTTTCTTCGTGCATTCAATAGTCACGGTATTTTCTACGCGCACATTATGGTCATGTCGTCTTCCGCGAGACACGGCGCCAGCGGGTCGAGTCCTGTGAACAATGAGGACTATGGATGGTTTTCGTATGCCGCCGAGCCTGCTTGGGATGCGGATTGGGTTGATGCCACTATTCAAGTAAGTACTACCATCCTTCTCACGATTATTTCAATGATATCTCTTGACCGTTTGACTAACGACTACTTAGGATTTCCTCGAAGAGGTTGAGGCTATGGAACCACCCAGACGCCTACAGCGTATCCAGGAGTACCTTAAGACGGACATCGTTGAGATGCGGGATACATTGCGCTTCTCCTGTGACGACTTCAGTGTTTTACCTCATGAGGATGAAACTTACACTTCGAATATTACTACCGTAGCTGATGCGATCCAGAGAGTCTCATTCTGGGAGGAAGAGCTCCAGCAGCCTGTGGGTGATGCCGCGGGCCATGCCGAAAACCTGCTGTCGGATATGGACAAGGCCACGCAGCAAGGCAACGAGAGTGATAATATCAGCAAGGGAAACGGCAACGGCGATGGCAGTCATGAGCAGCCGACGACAGCCTCTCACCAGATCTCCGATGGACAGTCAACAAAGCCGTCTTCCGACAGCTCTGACGACCAGCCTATGGACATATCGTCCAACAGCTCTGATGACGGTGGGGGCATCATCAACGAGAAGAAGGAAAGTATTCTAAACGACGAACCCCGACCCCAGAGTCAGCCTGGCAAGACTGCTTGTCATACTCTTCGACATGACAACACCATTACACCCACCGTTTCCGCAGGATTCTCTCGTCATCAAGCCGCCTCTGTTGCCCCTCCTACTCCCGCTTCGACAGCTGAGCGAAAGAAGAACAAGAAGCGTACGTCGAAAAGCAAAGAAGCTACGAACAACAGATCGACGCAGCCGACGTCTGTGCCTACTGCACCCCTTAGCAGGCAAACCCAACTTGGGCGTCGTCCCAGCGGGCCATTGCTGCACCATCCTTCTTTACCTCCTCGCCCTCCTACCCCTTCATCTTGGGGTCCTTTCCGTCGGTTCCGGTAACCTATTGCCCAAATCGAGCTCTTTGGCTTACAGGAACTTGGAAAGAGAGGGCAAATGACAGCGCTACATGGAAATTCGCCGAGGTGGAGAATCAGAAACCAGGTTGATCAGCAAGATAATTGCTGATAATTGGTATTCATCCAACTTGGTTTAGAGTACTATGGTAACTTTTTTTCGTGGGACCCAGGGGGCTCTAAATATGGCTACGAAGCGCTACGGCTTGGAATATGAATTCATAGCACGATAGCCCTTTGAATTCATCAATTCCAGGAACTCCTTAACATATACAATCCCCTCGTCATTATGCTCAAAAATGTCTCTCATGGTGCGAGCCGCGAGGGACGAGGGGCTGACCTCAAAGTGACCATGAACAATCCGTACTCCTTATTCACTCAACCTTCTCTCAAGTACACCCAAATACCAACGACCATTGGATTTATTCTTGAACCAGTTCTCAGGTTACCACCCTGGTTTCTGCAACGGTTCAAACCCACCATCAAAAGAGTGTTGGTTAGTACGCCTCTTCCACTTTGGTGTACATAAATCACCAGAACGTTGTTCTCTACTGACCTCATACCTAACATCTCTTTCTCGTTGGCCTTCACGAAAACACTACAAAATCAGACCCTAGCACCCTGACTTTCGGATTCTCCTACCGTCCCAACAAGTTGGGAAGTCACTCAATTCGTCTACATCATAGCTGTGTGACTAACCGGCTTCACTGCTTTCACATATCTTTACACAGCACTGGATTTAGCAAACACCCGACCAACAGGATGAGCTTTCCCTGGCAAGGAGACAATGGGGAGGTGCCTCGATACTCGGCAATGTTGCCGGAGTTTAACGCGGAGTGGGTGGATTCAACTATGAGAGTAAGTGATCTAGCAGAACCTCATTCCTACTTCTACTCTGGCGGAACGGCTTACACATCCGACATAGGACTTCGCCACCATAGTCAAGAACAAGCCCCCGATGGAGCGTGCTAAAGAGATTAAAACGTTCTTGAAAACCGATTTTGTCGAAATCCGAGAGGTAATCGTCGCGCAATGGGGGCCAATCGACGGATCCTTTTGGAGCGGAGAGGTCAATACACACGACCAGGGTGTTTACGATGCTCTCAAAATGGCTGATAGGTGGCGGGCTGTACTCGTAGAGAGGGTTAAGGTCGATGAACGTGCTGCCGCCTCAAAGAGCCAAGGCCAGGCTTGATTTGGAAACTATGTACACCTCTTCTCCTGCCTCAGTGGGACTCAGAAGGAGGCTCGACGTACTTAATGTACTATGCTTGGGAGCTGTGATGACTTATATAGCCAATCATCTGCTGGCAAACCTCATTCATCTTGTGAGTTTTGGACTCGCTTTGGCTGCACCACCAAGACATCTCCAGAGCACTTCTCAGTTTCCACATCCATTGCAATGTATCGTCTCTTTTCAAAGTGAGCAGTTCATGATGTGCGGTAATTGCTTCGGAGAACGATGCATCGGCTTATACATCGTGTTATGTGTGTTCAGTGTTAGTCAAATACCAATGGGTTATTCGCCAAGGAAGGAACCACTGGGCCGATTCTTAATTCCGTTCGCGTCTGAAGTACGCATTGATTGCTACCATCATCTGCAGGTATTAGCATGGAATCCCGGACGTTTGATTGGATGACATTGCCTTGATTGCAGGGTGAGAGTAGACAGATATATTCGCCTTGACTCATTATGGATTTCACCGGTGGCCACAGTGGTATGACACTATTTAGGGGGTCCAGCGCAGTCGAGAACACCAATCCAGCCATAGTTCTGCAGACTGACTTATTGGATACACATCAACTTTGCCAAGAAGATGATGAGTGTAAACACGTCTCGAGGGCTGGGCAAGAGGTCTAACAACAAGCCCTTCAGCCTTTGAGACTTGCCTTCGGCAATTCCTCATTTGCCCTAGCCATCCAAAGAAAGGGTGAATTCAGGGACGATCTCAAACGTCTTGAAGTCACGAGCAGTGAAAAGCAAGTTAAACATTATGTTATTTCATCCTCATCTTGATTTATTCAATACAGCAACTAGCTCGCCCAAATGGGAGAAGCGAGTGAATGCATTGTGCTATTATATCCTCATCTTGTTATCTTCAATGCAGCTTTTAACTCACCCAAGATCATTATAAATATTCTAGCCATTCCCAGATAACAACATACTTCCAATCCTTCTACCATCAACGCAATTGACTCACTCATACTTGTCCATCCACTTTGACTCAATTCTCTCCCGAAAACGTTGACCTATTCCGTTACAACAATTGTCATTTGCTCCTCGCTCATCATGGAGCCTGTTGTGGACATCTACAACAGAACTGTGACTCTCATCGCTTCTCTAGAGCGAAGCAAGAAAGACTCGGAAGAGCTGAAGAAGGCCCTTGACGGTAGGTCTTGTGCTTGTGGTAGACATTTTTCCTAAGGAGAGCAAGGACTGAATATTGCAAAAGACAGGGACCGCATGGAGTTTGAGGCCTGGAAGGCAGCTGGCTGCCCAGATATGCTGGGTAAGTTCTTATTATTGCTATACAACCAGCTGCCATTGCCCTCTAACTCTTACAATGTAGCAAAAGACGGCGACGAGTGCCTGGATTGGCGAGGGGTCGGGTTCCCCTTGTGGTTTGAGGTGAAATGTAAGTTGCTCACTACTTTGATATTTCACTGTTAAGTGAAGGAAGTAACTGACAAACGGACCTGACAGCCCTCAAGACGATGGAGCCTGTGGTCAAGAAGGAGCACACAGCCCTCAAGGCTACGGAGCCTGTCGCCAAAAACGAGCACGAAGCCATGGTCAAGACCAAGTTTGGTCTTCGCAAGGCAATTACCAGCACTCCCTTTGAGAAGGGAAAGACCACAATCTTGGGCGGTGGCCCTCTAGTCGAATTTGTCTTCGACGACTCCTAAAGAGAGGAATCGCGGGCCTATATGCAGGCCAATGGGTTAAAAGGTCTGTCGGCTTCGAGGTGGGCTTGAGCCAGAGAAGCTTGACGCTCTCCCACCATGTCAGGACATTGCAGCGCAATATACGCGACCCGAGTGCTGCAGACCGGAGACGAATGAAATTGCCACTAGCACAAATACATTTAGAGGCGACTAGAATACGAGTACTTATTGGGCAAACGACTGAGCCACAAGTGAAATTCACTCCATTGGTGAGGCAACATATTGCTAAGTTGCCGAGGTATCTATCATGCATGTGTAGCATCCAAACGCCAACCCATGCATTAAGCCTAAGCCCGGCCTCGAATTGACCAAACGTACCAAGAAAAACGCCAGAAATACAACAAATTCGAAGTTTCTCTTCGATCGCTTTACCCATGTACCGCTTTCCATCCATACCTAATTACTACCGCTGCCACCACTCATTGTTGTCTCGTCCTAGCTCGCTCGATGCGGGGCCCCTCCCGTGGCCGTGACGACGCGAGCCGTGTCCTCACGAAGCTCGGGCATGGCCTTGTCCATCTCGCCGGCGAGAACGTCGCGGAAGCTTCCGAAGGCGGTCTGCTTGCCGCGCATGGTCTGGTTCTGGCGGCGGACGAGCTCGACGAACTCACGCGTGTAGATGTCTGGGTTCCGGCCCCTCTCCACGTAGTGCACCAGATCGGGTGGGACATGCGGCAGCGCCTGGTCCGGCGACGGCGTCGACGACGTCGCGTACACGGCCTGCAGCGAGGCCTGGAGGGCGCGCAGCTCCGCCGCCAGCACGTCGCGCGAGGGCCTCTGGGCGCCTCCCCCGCCCGCTACCGAGGATGAAGATGGCGACGAGGCGTTCGGGGTGTTGTTGTTGCTGCTGTTGCCCCCGGCGTTGGTTTCGTAGGCGGAGACCTGGACGAGGACTTGGTAGAGCGACTGGATCGTCTCTTTGAGCTGGACTATACACAACGCAAAGGATTGCTTCTTGTCAGCAATTGAACATGTTAATTGAAAGCGTGTGGGAAGTCCACTCACGCTCGACTGTGTCGTGGTCGGCTCGTGCCATCGGCGCCATAGTCTCGAGGGTCTGCGTGCAGGATATTTGGAACGATGGTAGGTTCTGAAAGTTGTCTAGGGATCGCATGTCATCCGTTGCTTGGCGCACCAGGAATGCGGAATGCGGAATGCGGAATGCTGCAGGCAAGAAGAGTGGGTTGGCGGGAGGCGGGAGGTGGGAGGTGGGAGGTGCACCGTGCGTGGTGAACGGGAACCTCTAAGCCTCTCTTACCACTTGCCACTTACCCCAGACTTCCCAAATGCACCTTCCCGCCGAGCTAAATTGGCATGTACTTGTCTCCGACGTGTGAGGACGGAATGCCTCATGTCATGGACTGAAGCTGGATCTATGCGTTTTCCCACGACTTTTCACCCTGGCATCTCAATTGCTTAACTGAATACGGAGTACTGCAATATAAGTTCTGGCCTACGGAGAGACCTCTGACTAAACCACCTGGCCTATCTCAAAAGCAACATCTAACCCAAACCATATCGCCAGGGTGAGTGCCAAGATCTAAGGCTAACAAGGGAGGCACCCTTGAAGCCTATCAGCAACGTTGTTGAACAATCGGGATAAATGTATTTCAGCCAAGCATGCTTGTACTCCGAAGGATACGGTTATCTAAGGCATAACAATCCAATATTGCCCGAGTAGAGAGGTTATACGTCAATTGAAGCATTGGATGATGGAATTCCAATGGAGCTTGGCTCTTTCTCACTCATTCGCGACTATAATCCTCGCATCTTTTCAGATTCTACGCTTAGTGATGATCAAACCGCCAGCATGGAAAGGCGTTTGAGTTCATTGTATATCAATTAGTAGCACTATACGAAGTACTTGTTTGTTATGTAGAATGGGTGAAGGTTTGTTCTTCGCCCGGTTTCGTCATACACCTTGTTGACGGAACCACCAGGTTTCCACGGCCTTGCGCCGCACCTAGAGATCTGGATTGCTTCAGAACGTGCTTGGCTTCCTGGCTGTAGGACTCCCTAGATACATAATGGTTCCTGCTCTAGCAACGAACACTCAAGCTCTATCCCCTCCAAAACGCCAGACAAAGACACCTTTATCAATTGCAGCCTTACTTCTCACAGTACCCCGGACTTCCAGCGCCTTGGGAATAGGTGTGCTTGAGCGGCCTTCAACACAGTATATTCAAGAACAATAACATGGCGTCGTCCGTTGTGGATGAATGTATATTTTTGTGGAATTGCGACAGTGGTGGCGAAGTGATGCTTTCAGTCTTGTCGCGTCCGCGAGGCATAGCCAGCGAGATTTACACCAATAGGCGCAATGGGCTATTCCTGAGAAACGGTTTGCTGTTGCGAAAATTAGCTTGTATCCCTTGAAATGGGTGTGAAAAAGACCATATAAATGCGATTGCCCCAGGGCGCAACGCAGTAGCTTGTTGCAAAGAGGCATTGCCTATGCGACTCAAGTAATGCCTGTGTGCTGAGGCGGGGCGCAACTCACCACCAACCAGTCCATGCCTTCATGAACACCGCTGCCATCGACGGCTGAGCAGGCCATGATGCTCCAATTGCGATCCCTGAGCTCACCCAGCCTTAACGCTTCGCTGATCTCTCCGGCGCCCTTTGCGCCTGGCTGATCTTGCTTGTTGGCAAACACCAGTAGAGCGGCATCCTTGAGTTCGTCCTCGTTCAGCATCGCAGCCAGTTCTTCGGAAGCCGTCTGCAATCGTTCGATATCGGTGCTGTCGACGACGAAAATGACAGCAGCTGTATTCGCATAATAACACCGCCAGTATGGTCGAATCGAGGTTTGGCCGCCAAGATCCCACACGTTAAAGTTCAGGTTCTTGTAAGTCACCGACTCGACATTGAACCCGATAGTAGGGATAGTCGTCACCACCTCTCCGATCTATGCGTTCAGTTTCGTTAGTTACTTCAGGACTCCTGCATAATCACATCAAGTCCAGGGGAAGTGACCTACCTTTAATCTATATAGCAATGTCGTCTTTCCTGCGTTATCCTGTCACGAGGGTCAGTTAGTCATCCCAAGCCAACAGTATATGCCGCAGCGGGATCCAGCGAGATTTCGCATCAGCTCCAGCTTGTCATCACTTACAAGACCCAGAATCAATATCCTGATCTCCTTCTTGGCCCACAGCAAACCCGACAACCACGACACACTTTGACCCATTCTGACGGATTATGTATGGCCCTTTTTTGATGGCGAGATGGTCGCTAAAAGATGTGGTAGGCCGAAAACAGTCAAGTTTGGAGATGCTAATCGCTTTCTCTGTGTGTATGTCGAATGCTCAGGAGGTCGTGTGTCCAGGGAGCTCGTGGTCGCAGGAGATAGGTGATGCAGTTCGGGCAGATCTGGCCAAGTGGATATGCTCAGGGAAGCTAGATCGCAAGCTTGCACTGCAGTGTACGTGGTACATGAACTTGAGGGAACAGAGCACAATGAAGCTGGAAGCCGAGAAAGAAAGCGGAGACTCGTCGCAAGGCTGCTCAATAAAGTAGTCGAAGAGAAGAATAGCCGGGCTTGTCAGATGACTAATGGAGAGCTTTGTTACTACGGGGTATGCAGAACTAATGGATAGCAGGCTTTCTTGAAGGGGCAGAACAACAACAAGCATTGACAAACAGGATAGAGCGAAGTGACCCTTTGAGGATTCCCTGTTGTCGTCAATTGGCAATGGAAGGCAAGCGTAGCAGAGGCAGCCGGTCGGCACGCCGGGCTTTGACAGGACAGACAACCTGCTTTCTTAGCATGCATTGATCCCAGAAGGTGTCCACTTGACAACTTTGAGTCCTTTGCTCAATCAGCATCATCATCGGAGTGGCCCGGGCGGATATTAATTGTCATCAAAAGTCAGGGTGGAGAAGACTTCGGTTGAGCCACATTCGCAAGCCACGTAGCTCAAATACTCTTGAGCCTCAACTCAAACGGCTCACAGCCCCCACGTGACACAATCGGGAAATCTCTGGAAGGGCCACAACCCTTCCTAATCTTCGGGCAAAATTCAAAAGTTGGTGCATACCTCTTGGACGCCTACTCCACCCTTGCAATTCTACGACTTCTTTGCGAAAACATCACCAACTCGACATTGACAGTCGCAACAAGCAGTCAAAATGCCGGTACGTAATTGCCCTACGCCACGACTCTCTCTACCTGCCTGGCATCTTGCGAACGTCGTGGCATCACGACGACACAATGCCAGTCGCGAAGAGACGTGGGCAGCAGACACGATAGATTGAAGGAGACACCCGAAGCTGACAAGAACTTCTTTGCTTTACAGAGCCACAAGTCGTTCCGCACCAAGCAAAAGCTGGCCAAGGCCCAGAAGCAGAACCGCCCTATCCCGCAATGGATTCGTCTCCGAACCGGTAACACCATCAGGTACGACAACCCACCACCAGAAACGCCTTTCGAGCTTGTTCCCCGTAGCGAAAATATCGACCTTTCGCTTTGGAGGATCAGGCCAAGGGCCACCTTAGAAACGACTAGAATTCACAACTAACTTTGTTGTTTGATAGATACAACGCCAAGAGACGACATTGGCGCAAGACTCGTCTCGGCATCTAGACGTATCGCTCTTATCTTTACCTCCTCACGACCCGAACGAACAGCCAGCACATCCCGGATTACCCTTGCATCGGTTGTCAATATCAAATTCGGACGGTCATTCTAGCGTCAATGCGTGATGGAGGAAAAGAGGAACGAGGGACGATGTGCAGAGAATGAATGACGAGACCATGGTTCATCTCCCAGAGATTTGGCTTGCCAGAAACGGCACATCAGCTCTTGACGAGAAGCAGTACACTGCTGGCGAAATGGGCGAACATGTTGATTGAATCGGTTTTCTCACCATGGGCTTACATCGATGGTATCGGTCAGGGAAATGAAATATTTCGTGAACAAATTGTGGTTTCAACCCTGCAGAAGTGACATGGACTGTGAACGATCTCGAATGCTGCTGCACTTTCCCGGGCAAAGTACGACAACGCGACATTATTCTGGAGATATTACCAGTACGCATCCATTCTGGCTGCGAACTTTTCAAGTATCATGCTGCCGTCTAGTTGAAGTCGAACGCAAGCATGTCTCCAGAGCCTGGACCATTTCCCAAGGTAACTAATGCAATGAGTTGGAGTTGCTGTGTTCGTATCTATTCACTACATGGCTTCGGCAAGTAGGTGTATTCACCGTTGCCTCTGGCGCCCTGAGAGCTAGGCGTGATGGTACGTTTTCTGCGCATCCTTATGGTCTCGCATGAGATTGAGGCTAGAGTTGATGCATATGTTAGCCTGGCAACTTTGGCATACTGGCACTATAAAAATCACGCCCATTGCCTTTATACTATATATAGAACGTAACTTAAGCGACCCTGTAGACTTGCTAACCCTCCTCATTGCCTACTAAATCCCCTGTCCTCACTTGGAACTCCAAGGGAAATGGCGTACATGACATGCAAGTGGTATTGGGAGACATCGTCGCACATCTTCAATGTTTGCCACTACCGGTTTGCCTGTAAGGGCGAGGACTGTTTTCTTAAACCCTTAAGCGTCAGTACGGAAAGAATGCTAATGCATGTACTTTTTCTCTTATCCATCGATATGGTCATAATACAGAGGTCGACTGGTAAGTGTCCAGTGGTTGGATAGTGGGGAGAAGTTATGTACATAATTGTCTCATTATTGATCGTATCAATCGATTGGATAATAATGATTTATGAACGCATGCATTATTAGCCACCGCTTGGACCAATCCTCTCCTTGAGCTGATCCCTGCAAGAAAGTCTGGATCCATCATTCTGATCAGACTTAACGAGCGCGAGGCTGTCGGAGCGACGCGATACATTTTTCCCATTCAACCGTGGACAAAGCACGGCAAATACCATACCTAATCATTGGGCTTGTTGCCTATTCGTGCTTCAATCTTCCCATCAAATCCTTTTCATTTCTCTGTTACGTTTTATTTCTCATTCGCGCAAGGGTTCGCACCCATCAGCCACCGTCTTCCCGCTCCCTTTCACCATCCAAAAGCCAGCTTCGAGCCAACAATCACCAAACCGGCTCAGTCCAACCTAAACATTGCAGGCAAATCTTTGCGTACGGGCACCTTCCGCAGGCCACCGAAAACATGAGCAACAATACACGCGACTTGGTGATGGGCGAGGCTGATGTCGACAGCGAAGAGGAGGATGAGTCCTATGATGAAGACACCGGCGAGGCGCGCGAACGGCCGCGCAAGCCGCGCGAGCACGTGGATGACTCCAGTGAAGAAGAAGACGACGACGATGACGAAGAGGAGATTGCAAAGGTGAGCTGCTCTGTCAATGTTATCAATCCGAAGAGCTCGAAACTAATATCTGGCAACATGCTAGATCCGCGAAGGCTTTATCGTTGAAGACGATGACGAAGAGGCTGAAGACTCAGAAGCCCAACGAGAGCGACGAAAGCGGAAGAGACGCCGAGAGAAGGCCGAGGAAGCTGAACTAGATGAAGAAGATCTCGACTTGATTGGGGAAAACGTCGGAAGCTGGGAAAGCAAACAGCCGGAAAAGGTATGATTCATATCAATGCTGAATGACTATGGGATGCTATACTAAATGATTGTCGTTCGACCAGAAGAAATTCAAACGACTTCAGCACGGCCACCGAGATGAGGACAGCCATGGCCGCAAGAAAGGGGGCCTTGACGATATTTTCTCCGACGACGAAGACGATGCCGTGGATGATCGCCGTTATGGTGGACGTCCCAGCCACCATGCCCCTGTTGATGATCTCGACGACTTTATCGAGGATGACTTCCCAGAAGACGAGGATGAGCAGAGACGTCATCGTGAGGATCTGGAAGTGTCACGACCACGCGACAGGGGTCTCGCTGCGCTTATGGACCCCACAGGCCTCGACAAAGAGGTTCTTGGCGAGATGGAGGAAATCTTCGGCGATGGCTTCGAATACGGGTGGGCGCTTGAACTCGAGGAAGCTGAGCAAGATAGAGAAAGGGAAGAGACCAACCTTGAACTGAAGGATGTCTTCGAGCCCTCTCAGCTCGCAGAGAAATTGCTCACGGAGGAGGACAACGAGATTCGCGTAACAGACGAGCCCGAGCGATTCCAGCTGGACCGCAAACCATTCAGACAACTCCAACTATCCTCCGAGCAGTTCAAGGAAGAATCCAGATGGATTACCAACCTCATGTGGCCCAAGAAGCAACTCTCTGGCGACCTCAACCAACCATTCTTGAAGGCTGTGGGCAAGGTCCTGGAGTATTTCGTGGTCGAGGAACTCGAGGTTCCGTACGTGTTCCAGCACCGCAAGGACTACCTCATCCACGCCAGAAAAACACGAAACCCCGACTTTCCCGATGACCCGGAGGCACCTGAGTTCCTGGTGAATGCCGAGAAGCTCTTGACACAAGATGATCTTTGGCGCATCTTGGATCTGGACATCAAGTTTCGCGCATTGATCGAGAAACGTTCTGCCTTGGAGAGAACATGCGACAACCTCAGAGACACCGGAGGTATCCAGGACGAAATGCTGCAGGAAATGCTTCCGCAAGCGGCAACTATGGAGGAACTGCAAGATCTGCAGGACTACGTCAACTTCCAATATGCAGTTCAACTGAAGGATATCGCTGCTATGAATGGTATCACCAGGGAGACGAAACGTCCTGGTACCAAGTCTTCCATGTTCGAGCGAATCAGGAACAGCAAGGCGTACCAATTGGTCAAAGCCTATGGTATTACTCCAGATCGTCTTGCTCAGAATCTCCTGCGCGAAAGCAGCAAACAACACGCCGAAGACCATGACCAGCAACCGATGGATCTTGCCGACAGCCTGACTGACTCCGACTTTGCAACGGGCGATATGGTGCTTGTACAGGCTCGCCAGATGTACGCAGAAGAGCTATTCATTACCCCAAGAATGCGGAGACACTTCAGGGCTCATTTTTACGGCTTGGGCGAAGTCAGCTGTCATCGCACCGAGAAGGGACTCCGAAGGATTGACGATTCTCACCCTTATTACGAGATCAAGTATCTCATCAACCAGACAATTCCCGATCTCGCCCGCCGTCCTGAACTGTTTCTCAAGATGATGAAAGCAGAGGAGGACGGCTTGATCGAGGTTGAGCTTCGGTTGCAAAACGAGAGGGATTTCAAGAAGCAGTTACATGCCGAGTTTGTCTCCGAGAACTACAGCCATGTTGCAGATGCTTGGAATCATGAGCGCCAAGAAGTCATCGACCTCGCCTTCCGCAAACTCGAGCGCGTCATTACAAAGGGTGTCAAAGATTCTCTGAAGACGGCTTGCCAAGACGAGCTTCTCAAGCTTTGTCGCGAAGAATATTCTAAAAGACTGGATCAAGCCCCATACAAGCCCAAGGGCATGGTTCTTGGAACTGCGCCTAGAGTCCTGGCTATCTCGAATGGCATGGGAGATCCCGGCCGCGACCCCATATTCTGGGCATGGGTTGAAGAAGACGGGCGAGTTCTTGAGCAAGGCAAGTTCGAGAACTTGGCGCGAAATGAGGATCAACGAGCAGAGTTTGTGGAACTTGTCGACCGCAGACGACCCGATGTCATTGGCGTCAGCGGCTTCTTGTCCGACACCCACCGACTAGTACGCGATATCGAGGGCATCATCAGTGAGAAACAGATCATGAGCAACGAGTTCGAGGACAGCGAGTCCGGCGAATGGATTCGAGAGCCTCTTGAGGTGATGGTCGTTAATGACGAGGTCGCCCGCCTTTACAAGGACAGTCCTCGCGGCCTACAAGACCATCCTACCCTGAATCCCATAACCCGCTACTGTGTAGCGTTGGCAAGGTACCTGCAAAATCCCATGAAAGAGTATGCTGCATTGGGTAAAGATATTTCGTCGCTGCTTTTCCATCCGAACCAGGGTCTGCTACCACAAGACAAGCTGCTCAAGACACTAGAGACGGCTATGGTGGACATGGTCAACTTGTGCGGAGTCGACATCAATGAGGCTGTCAATGACCCCTACACATGCAACCTTCTGCCCTACGTTTCCGGCCTCGGACCCCGTAAGGCCACAAGCGTAATCAAAGCCATCAATGCGAACGGAGGTGTGGTCAATTCGCGCGACGAGCTTGTCGGTGACCCAGATAACAACAAGTTGCCGGTCGTTGGTCCACGCGTCTGGAATAACTGTGCCAGTTTCCTTTACATCGAATACGATGCCACTAACCCATCCTCTGAGCCTCTGGATAACACGCGTGTTCACCCAGAGGATTATGAGCTTGGGCGAAAGATGGCGGCCGATGCCCTTGAGCTTGACGAGGAGGATGTTAAGGCTGAGACCGATGAAAACGGCGCTGGTGCCATTGTACGAAAGCTTTTCAAGGACGACGAGCAAGAGAAGGTTAATGAGCTTATCCTCGAAGAGTACGCAGAACAGCTGGAAAAGAACTACAGCCAAAGGAAGCGAGCAACCCTGGAAACTATTCGTGCCGAGCTCCAGGCCCCATACGAGGAGCTCAGACGGAACTTTGGCGCGCTGAATGCGGATCAAATCTTTGTTATGTTCACTGGCGAGACCAAGGAATCTTTGGCAGAAGGCATGATCGTTTCTGTCAACGTGCGGGTCGTCAAAGATGATTTCGCCATCGCCAAGCTTGACTGTGGCATCGAGGGCCGTATCGAGGCCCACGAGGTCACATCTCGTGGCAATGTTTCGATCAAAGATGTCATTCACGTTGGACAGACGACACAAGCCAAGATTATGGAACTCAATCGCAAGGACTTCATGGCCAAGCTGTCCATGCGCGAAGACTCATTACGGCGACCATACAAGAAATATGGTGACCATGATCGTAGCATCTGGGATGTGGCGCTCGAGAACAAGGACAAAGAAGCTGGACAAGAGAAGGATCGCGTAACAGGGCGTGCGCAGAGAGTGGTCAAGCACAACCTGTTTAAGCCGTTCAACTCTTTCGACGCTGAACAATGGCTTGGCTCCAAGGATAAGGGTGACGTCGTCATCCGTCCATCCGGAAAGGGCAATGACCATCTTACCGTCACGTGGAAGGTTGCAGACGGTGTTTACCAACATCTTGATGTTCTCGAACTGCAAAAGGAGAACGACTTCACGCTCGGTAAGAAGCTGTGTATCGGCTCCAAGACGTACAGTGATCTCGATGAGTTGATCCAAGAACACGTGCGGGCCATGGCCCGTATGGTGGACCAAATGATGAACCACGACAAGTTCAAGAAGGGCAGCCTTTCAGAACTTGGTGAGTCAACCTATATCAGACGTGCTTGTATTGAATCATGCTAATCAAGGAAACAGAGAAATGGTTGACGGCTTACTCGGATGCGAATCCGACTCGTTCTATCTATGCGTTCTGCATTGACCCGAAACATCCCGGTTACTTTTATCTATGCTTCAAGGCCAACAAGGCGGCTAAGATCGGACATTGGTTCGTAAGGATCATACCAAATGGGTTCGAATTTCTGAAGGAGAAATACCCAAACATGCGCGATCTTTGCAACGGATTTAAGACACGCTTCAACGTTGAGATAGCCAGGATGGTGGACAATGCCAAACGGGGCTCCAGACAACACCACAGATGAATGGAAGGGATGCCTGGAAAAGTTCGTTGCAGTTTTTAGAGGATCGGTCAACTACTTAGGGTCCGTGGCATCGATGACGCAAAAGCTCCCGTGCATTGGGGAGATGGCGCAAGTCTGTATATGTATGAAATATGGCCATGACTTTTTCACAGGGCACAGGTTGCATAAGAAGCGAAAATTCCATATACATCAGTAATCGAGAATGGATGAGCACAAGCAGGACCATGACTTTTACGCGCCCCGGTTTGTGAAAGCTGAAAGGGGGGAGAGGCTAGGGGCTTAAGGGGCTGAGGGGACCTGCTAGGGAGCTGTCATGATCCATTAATCAGGTAGTGGGCAGGCTAAGAAACGGTAGTTTATAGCTGAGCAGCACGGATAGGCTTTTCCATATCGCAGCAACAATATCAGCTAGCAGGTGTCATCTGTCTTTGAAGGATATAGTATTCAATTAAATTGACTAGCCAACAATGTATGTAATCTTGTAGCTAGTCCGCAGCCCTTGTTCACTTCAGCTCGCCCAGCCTCCGGTGGCCAAGGTTCTTCTGTAGCCACTGACCTACTACTATGTCATTAACAATTGTCCCTGGCGCTGCTTGAGAGGCACCCTCCGCCCACGGGGAGTCGTCGGCGAAATAGTTGGGATATTGGAGGGGACCTATTGCCGACGCAGTGGTTAGCATGTTTTCCGGCTTTGCCTATTGCTGCACATACCGGAGATGTCATAGACGACGAGGCGCCCCGCCTCTCGGACCGCGATCCACGCGCCGGGTCCGTTTGGGGCAACTTGGTTATGCCCCAAGAGATCCGCCATCGGAATTTCTCCCAAGTTGGCGGTCAGGATCCCGCCGCGCCGGGGCGGCTCATGCTTGGCCACGGCCTTCTCGCCGCGACTTTCGTACAGAGCATCGAAGAGGCCAGCGTCTGGGGAGGCCCTCCACTCTTCTGGCGTCACCGCTTTGCCGGCCCAGCGCTCCTGCGTCGCTTCGTCTATGGTCAGGTCGACCAGCTCGAACACGTAGCCGTGCAGCACGATGAGGTTGCTGGCAATATCGACCAGAGTCCTTACGAGGCGGCCTACCTCGTGGATGGTATGCTTGGCATCGCCTATGCCGAGCTCCGTCATTGGCTTGTTCTCATGAAAACCCGTGCCGTAGTACACATCTGTGATGTCGCTTCCTGAGTGGTGTGCTATGGGCCCAGGGTGATGCTCAATGTAGCCTAGACGGGTAGAACGGTCAGTACATCGATGACGAGGATGATCGCTGGTTCTAGGTCAAGAGTTGGTGACTACATACCTCCTATGTCATAAATAATTCCGTCACAGGCTACGTACACACCTTCGCACGTCCCAAAAGACGGTAACGTCAGCAATCCAGCCGAGAGGCTATAGCTAATACTGTGGTAGCATTCTAACTCACCTGTTTCTGGAGTATCGTAGTGCGCCAGTTCTTTCTCAGTCAAAACAAGGCTGTTTACTTTGGGAAAGCCTACAGCAGCATTATCTTCTGGCTTTATACATCCACACTGGTATGGACGTAGGGCTTCTATGATATCTGGAAACAGCAAGCTGGCATCCATTTCTACCGGGCGGGGGCCTCTAACGGCGTTTTTGGTTGCCATTGGTATGCTACTATCGTTGAGAAGATCTAACGGGAAAAGGTGAGTAAGTAAGGGGGAAAATGTGCACAAACAAAAGGGTGGGTACTGGAAAACTGGTCGACTCAAGACGTACTTGTTATGTTATAAACTCTCCCATGATGTACGCGCCAAAGAGGGATGGATGGAGCACCGTCAAATTCGGCAACCTAGAAGAATATCAGCATCAGCAACTCGTGTAGCAGAGGTCGCCAGTTAGTCAAGAAGAGCCCACCTCTCTCTGTAAGTACCACGGCATCAAGATGCCCACCGGCCCTTGCTCTCTCAACCTGGGACGGAGCTGTTTTGCGAAAGGGTTGTTGTCGTCTTGTAGAGCCGGGCCGTACAGCGTAGGTCTCGAGGCATTACTAACAACACGTATGTCGATGTCATCGGGGACTTCGTAGCACGACCAGCCCTGTGACGTGGCTGTCTTGACCAGCAATAAGCTTTCCTGGGCGATCTGCGAGGTAGTCAGGAAACGCTCGTCCGGTGAGAAACCGTCCGTATAGACTCCGGGCCGTGCCGGCTGGACGCGGGGCCAGATATCTGGAAACGAGCTGAGCCTATCGTCCAGTTCGAATGGAGGAGGCCTGATTACGGGGTCGACCCACTGCCGTCCGTCGGATCCCTCGAAGAGTTGCCGGAGGAGCTCCGCGTAGGACTGGCGGACAAGAACGACCCATGGTTTGTGCACCGACTGCTCGGGTGAAATTATCGCCAACTCTGGTATTATGGTCCTTGCGATAACGTCCAGGTACTCCTTGGGATGCGTCAGCGGCGTTTTAGTTTGGCCGTCCGTGGACTCGACGTCGTAGACTCTCCCTGACCGTGCTCGCTCATAGTCTCTCCGGGCAATTTTGCCGGTATTTGAAAATTCCCTCCATAAATTAACGAAAGACTCGCGTTCAGCGAGAATAGGCTGCGCAGGCAAACTTGCGTGCATCCTGTGGACAGTCAGCGCCGGAGAAGAGCCGGTGTGGGAAAGGGATGTCTCACAGGTAACCTAGGGCAAGGATAATCCAACACCCGCTTCGCACAACCCTGGACAGGACCTCGGGCTCATCGTCCTCGGGGTACAGACGGGAGCGGGCAGCGTTGACTACCCCCTGAGCAATGCGGCGACATTGATGCAAGTTATGATGACCATGGTAAAGGCCGAATAGGGCGATGACATGCCTCAGATATTCGTAGCCCCATAGGCTTCTCGCCCATATCTTTTGCTGCCCTTCTATGTCGGGGTTGACAGCCTTGAGCATGTTTTCGATCTGCTGCGTCCTCGCATCTATAGCGTTACGAACCTGCGTCAACATGGTCTGCACTTCGTCGACTCGTGGACTCTCCATGGTCAGGATCCCGCTCTCCGCGTGAAATCGTGAAAGCTTCAGAGCGTCGGTGCCTTTCTTATTCACTACGCTGTCCCAGTAGTTCTCGGTGAAAAGGGACGAACAGACGAACGTCGGTACAATCCAACTAGGGGACGGTTGGATGCCGTAAGGAACAAGGTCCCACGCGTCTCGCGGCTCCTGGTTATACCCTCTGAAAGTTTTGACATTGGGGAACTCGAGCTGTACAAAGGACATTATCCATCCACCGGGTTCTTCACCCCGGACGAAGGGCAGCCGGCTAGACGATTTTATACCCCCGAATATGTGATTGTCGAAGCTGAAGCCCAGTTCCCGTATCTGTTCCTCGCCCATGTACGCCTCGGGTGTGGTGTCCATTGTGTAGTCTCGGCGGCGGCTGCTGAATATGGCATGGCCAAGCTCGTGCAGAATACTGGTGGCGAGGGCAAAGCGGGCTATGGAAGCCTCTGCCGGTGTCGGGTCCCTTTCGAGCAACACGCGCATTTGTGCCTGGACCGTTCGTCAGCAAGGGGCGAAGAAGCATGAAGTGAGGACGCGGGGCGTGGGTACTCACCACGTTCAGAACGACCATGGGGAACGCTATTATCTGGCCCTCGATAGCCGCCGGTCGCCAAGCCCAACTAGTCTGAGCGTGCGGATGTGGCTGACCGATGTCACTGGTGAGCGACCAGCTTCGTTCGTCTGTAAACGCCGGTTTGGTCAACAATCTTCCGCTAGGATGAAGAAGAAAGAAATAAACCCACCACGAAAACCCCAAATAAGGTCTCTTGTGAGCCACAAAAGACGGTCATGTGCTTGACCAAGGTACTCCTGTCGCCGAGGCATCTCCCCAGGACTACGAGGCCTGACCGAGCAGCCGTCTCCGGGTAAAGGTACCCCTAATGGTACTTTTGTACCGTCCTTGTAGACGATGTCTCCAAATAGTACAGTGTCCAGCCTACTCAGTTGATGAGTACCCGACATAGGTAGAGTAAGGTGGGAGGGTGTTTCTTACCAGGAATCTCTCTCTTCCATCAGCTTAATCAATATCCTATTACAAAACTCCAAAAGAAGTCGTAGCTCCGACCAGATCCGGTCACTCTTCGGATCCCATAGTGTGATAGGATTTGACCGTGTGCGGTCGATAAGAATGTCGTCGCTTAGAGTCCACCACCTAGGCTTTCTGAAGAATTCTAACCAGCTGTCTTCGTTTACTTGGAGTAGCTGTCTCTGATGGGCTGCCCTGTTGTCGTCGTGGCTATATCCATTGGCCGAATGGCCTCCACGCACCGATGTGCCCAAATACTCATTCAACGGGCCGAGCTGGTATGAGTAGATGCCGCCCATATCATCCTAGTCATGTTAGAACCAAGTTTCGTTTTGAGGGAGTAGAGACTGCTTGTCGCAGGCAGAAGAATATGGCTTACGACCTGCTTTCGCCTGCTTTGAAGAAGCTTATCGAGTCTTGGGATTTGGGGGTTACCTCCTGGTATATCATCGTAAAAAATCGGATCAACATCTGGAACTATAGGGTTCAATAGGGAGTGATCAGAGCCATCCCCTAGATCGCCCGCGACGGAGACCCCGTACCGCTGCGCCCAGGGTGACAAGGGCCTTGCTGACCTCGCAGCCTGATCAGACATCTTATCCTGTACGGGTTGGAATGATTACCAGGCAAACCGACTTGGTCTGCAAAAAAAGGATGAAGTCCCAACCAAAAGGAACAGAAAACATTGTGTTAGTTCAGTCATCACGCTTTACTGGCAGATGTGTGCAAAGAATAGTAACAAAGCGGCACTAGGAGCAATAGAGGGAGAATCTTGGTGGTACGAAAACGGACGATATATCGTTGGAATTGCAAGGCTTAGGGCTTTCTATGAAAAACGTCTTTGTTCTCAACCGACGCTCTGGTAGATCCGCACCCAAACCACTAACTGTAAAGTTGGCAGACTTGACATTGGCGAGATGTCAGGCTGAATGTTGTCTCTGGTGTCTTGCAGCCGTGTGTAGACGGGAGTGGAAAGATGCGGATAGACCGGCCACTACAGGAACCCGGGATCAGCCGGAGAGCACCCGTAGATGGCTTAGGTGCTGGAAAAGCCCCCCAATTTTCGAGCCAAAGACGGACCTATGATGAAGCGTTTAATACTGTAGCCTGGGAGGAATGGCGCAGCGCGACGAGAGCCGAGTAAAGAATAGTAATCGTGGTAATCGTGGTAATCGTGGTAATCGTGGTAATCGTAGAGCAATGGAAACAGGTTTGGCGTCCCCAATTCTTCAGGGGGCCAAGCCTTTTCGTACGGGACGCACGGCTCTGGGTTTTGTTTGGGCGACATGATTGAATGCCAAGGATCAATCAATACTAATTCGGGCTACTTGTTCGTACCTGTAAGGCGCACCCCCACTATAGCACTAAGTACCGTGGACACATGAGCTGACGGGCTGGGGGCTCATTAGGAGGCAGAGCAAATTGACAGCATAGCACAAAGTCATCCTTCGGTCTCGTCTCCTGTCCCTGCTCCTGCTCCTGTCCTGTTCCTCTTATTCGTCTTTGGAAGCATAGCCATGGCCCGAGCGATTCGAACATAAGCGCCACGATTCCTGTGTCTCTTCTTGCTTTCCCTTCAAACTCTTGGAATCCCGTCCAATGCTGCTGTTGCTGCGTCATACTTGAGAGAACAGGGATCATCCACCCCGACCCCCTTGTGGACAAACCAAGCCACTTTCACTTTGCTTGTGACCGAGTACAATTCGACGCGACACCTTTCGCTTTCTCGCTTCCCCCCAAACCCACCGCGACCGCGTGCTGTATACGATGGCGGGAATAGAACAGCTTGAGATTCATAGCAAGGTGAGTTGTTCCCATGCGCCCATTGCACTTGCGCGTCCCTGCTGGACATAGAATCCAGGCTAACGCGAATCCCCTTGTGCTATACAGTCTTATATCGTTCGCTGGGTCAAGGTGGACGAAGGGCATACGATATCATGGAGCGTCCAACCACACAAGAAATCCGTCAACTTCGGCATCGTTAAGCACCCGGGCTCCGGCGCGACCTCCCTGACAGCCACGGCCGCCAGCGTCGACGAGCTGAACAAGTCATTCGAAAACATCGAGGGGTCTAGCAATGTGAAAACCGGCCGCTTCGGAAGACGCGATGCCAACTCGGCGCAGGAACAACTCCAGAGTAAAGGCTTCACCATCATGAAATGGCATGGGAAATGCGAAGCCGATAAGGTCTCTATGGGCACGTACGATGTTTTGGCCGGGGAGTCAGCCATGTTCGGGCTGGTTTTCGACAACACCTTCTCAAAACAAACAAGCAAAACGGCCACCTTCGTTCTCCTGACATATCCCACCGGCCAATCGCCACAGGGGGCGGCCTATCTACCGAACCTGCAAGCTGCAGGTGTGAGCAAGTCCAGCCTCGTCAAGCCAAGCCCCCAGACGGCTGCTGCTGCTTCCGACTCAGTGGACAGTTTGCAGAGCCATAGAACGCGGGCTCTCTCCCTGGCTAATCACAGCGACCCGGGAACATCCTCGACATATCACACGGGCAACCTACTCAAGAGACGCAGAAAGAAGGGCCAGGGCTTCGCGCGCCGCTTTTTCTCTCTCGACTACTCGTCATGCACGCTGTCGTACTATTACAATCGCAATTCATCGGCTCTTCGCGGTGCGATCCCGCTGAGCTTGGCTGCGATAGCCGCGGATGAGCGACGCCGTGAAATCAACATCGACTCCGGCGCCGAGGTATGGCATCTCAGAGCCTCTAACGCCAAAGACTTTGATGATTGGGCGAAGGCCCTCGAACGAGCAAGTAGGATTGCTAGAGGCCTTGAAGCTGAGCCTTCCCCGATCATCTGAATGTTCCACACTCGAAGCAGCAGCCAGGCATCAATACCGCAACAACCAACCCCAGCAACCAGATCGAGGAAGACAGGGAGTGGCAGCAAGTTGAATCTCTGGTGAGCCGCGTGGTCGGCACACGAGATGCCCTTCGTAGACTGGTAAAAGACATGGCTTCCCAGGAACAGTTCAATACTCGCCCGACCACCTCCCACCTCTCGCCTAGTGCTCCCACTGCAGCCGAAGAGGCAGAAGGTTACTTTCCCTCGCAGGGTCAAGACAAACGGCCGTTTTGGAAGCGCAAGTCTAGTGGATCCGTGCTGACCCCGACCAACTCTCAACCTGGTGTGCCGTCTCCGGGCTCGGCAGCCACGCCAGTTCCCAATGGCACTCAGGCTAAGTCAAAGGGAATGGAGCAGGAAGAGCGTAGTACGCAGGAACATTGTACCGCTTTGCTCAACGACCTGGACTCGGTCGTGACAGAGTTCACCGGCCTGATTGCCAGGAGCAAGAAGAGACGCGTCCCGACACCTATGTCGGCGACGGGCCCAAGGAAAAGCATGGAGTCGACGGCCTCCACAGAAGAGTTCTTTGATGCCGAGGCAGGCGAGACGGATGACCGTAACCAAGTTGTCATGATCGACCGCCAAAGCGGAGAGGACGATTCTCAGGGGTCGGAAGCCGACGATGCGTCTATACACTCTTCTTCATCAGTGTCATCGGTCGGAGAGGAGGACAAGCCTTTGGATGCCACCGGCGCTGCCGCGCTATTTCCAGTCAAGCCTAAGTCTCTTACCCCTCTTCCCATCGACATCGGGGTTGAGAGACGCGGCACTGTACCGCCAGCTACTGTCCCGCCACCTTCTCTCATTGCCTTTGTGCGCAAGAATGTTGGCAAAGATCTTAGTACCATCTCCATGCCGGTATCTTCGAACGAGCCTCTTTCTCTAGTCCAACGCGTGGCGGAACAGCTCGAGTACGCACAGCTTCTTGACAAAGCAGCCAAGTTGAAGTCGGCCGATGAGAGACTATTATATGTGTCAGCATTTGCTATCTCGCAGTTCAGCGGATATAGAGGCAAAGAGCGGGCCACTCGTAAACCGTTCAATCCATTGCTCGGTGAGACTTTCGAGCTGCTTCGCACGGATTCCGAGTTGCCTGGCGGATTTCGACTCGTGGTCGAGAAGGTTTCTCATCGCCCAGTCCGGCTGGCAATGCAAGCCGACGCGGCGCTTTGGTCTTTCACTCAGAGTCCTGCGCCTACGCAGAAATTCTGGGGAAAGAGCGCGGAAGTCACAACTGAGGGTAAGGTGCGTGTTGCTCTGCGACTGCCAGACGGCACTGACGAGCTGTACTCTTGGACCATCGCTACCATGTTCCTTCGAAACGTCGTCATGGGCGAGAAGTACGTTGAGCCCGTGGGGACGATGGTTATTAACAACGAAAGCTCGGGCGCAAAAGCCGTGGCGGAGTTCCGATCGCGCGGTATGTTTGGCGGCCGCGGAGAAGATGTCCAGGTCGACGTTCAAGATGCCGACGGCCAGAACACCGGTCTTAGCCTCACTGGAACCTGGACGGGCTCGCTTAAGAGTGGCAAGGAGGAGATCTGGAAGGTCGGCGAACTCGTCCCCAACGCTGCCAACACGTACGGCCTCACGGCCTTCGCGGCCACGCTCAACGAGATCACCGATATCGAACGTGACCGCCTCCCGCCGACGGACAGCCGTCTCCGCCCGGACCAAAGGCGTGCAGAGGAAGGCAAGCTAGACGATGCCGAGGATAAAAAGGTCCTGCTCGAGGAGGCGCAGCGTGTCAGAAGGCGCGACCTGGAGGCCCGCGGCGAGACCTGGAACCCCAAGTGGTTCGTGAAGGCCAGCGCCGACGACGCCGAGGAGGAGGTATGGAGGCTGAAGAGCGGCAAGGACGGCTACTGGGAGAGCCGAGAACGCAAGTTCGAGGGGGCTGGCGTAGAGGACATATTTGCGATGGGTGCTTGAGAGAGCGTAAGAGCGTGAGCCTGACTACTACTTATTTACTCCATTTTTTCTGGTGCATTGAGAGAGAAGAGAAAATACCGACATTTTATGTGTCATGTTGTAATTGAAAGAAAGCCCAATGAATAGGGGTGAAGTGGATGAAGTCAAGGGACCACAGGAGATCCTCAGACCAACATATTTCTGTTACAACTCACGCAAAACCTATAGCCCTATTGTGAAATACTGAGTGGACTTATAGCTGCATCGTTTTAAGATACGATGTTGTCACCTAGTGCTAGGACTATGACAAGAGGTTGTTGTCCTGATAGGGGGAGTATGATGGACGTTCGGGGAGAACATGCGGCCTACCATAGTCTATCACCATCGAATCAGAGGTATAGCTTATGAACGAATTCAGCCTCTAGAGCATGACACCTAGTTTCTGGTTGCTTCACTTCTACTCCGTGTCACTAACAGCCAATTCCATGGGTAGAAGACATTCTACATCATATCGCGTGGTTTACTGTACTATCTGATTTAAACCTCAGTTCAGCCCGTGAGCAGAATGGAGAATGGGCATACCCAGGGCATGTAGACAGACATCTGTGCAGGGTCAAGCCAAGTACCATGTCTCCGGTGTAGGGTGAGCACTTTCCAGAGTAGACAGGACAGGGCCCGAAGTTGGTCGTGATGTCTGAACCGACATCCGTATGGTCTACCCCGTATAACGGCTATATGTGATGGCGGATGATGCATGTGATCGACACTTTGAGATGTGTACCTCGCTGGAGAATCAGATCTCCGGGCCAAGTGACGAGCAACGCCCACTCATCGGGCCCTGGTCAATCGAGCGTCGACTGGAACGTCGATCATCGCTGTTTCCATCCTCATTTAGGTTTGATACGGGTTGATCCACGGATCAACTCCGGTTTTCTATTCATTTTCACCATAGCCCATTCCTTTTCGCTCCCTTATTTTCCATGTAGACCATGTACCACTGTGTTTTCGAGCTCTTCTTGTCATCTCCGTCATCATCCAAGGTCGATGAATATCTTTAGCCACCCACTTCCTGGTCTCTCGAGTGTTTGTGGTACGATGCCCTGGGTTGATCGTTGCTCGACCTTATCGTAAGGCTGACTGAGCTTCCACCGTCGACGAAGCCCTAGATCGGTCTGGAGGCAAGTGCGAGAGAACTTGGGACCACGTCGGAGAACTCGCCGTCGTATATCTTGTCTTCCTGCGTCTGCATAGCAGCGCCTCTTTCTCTCTTATCACACACTTATCTGTACCTCCTCCCTCCCTCCACTTCAGCAAAATACTCCACCGTGCCGCTGTATATGTGTGTGCGTGTATACTGAAGTCGCATCGAAGCGTCTCATGATCAATCCAGGCTCAAGAGTCCCACATCCGTCTGTCCCATCCATGGTTGCCTCCCAGCCCGACTTTCTTTTTGAAGAAGGCTTCCCGGATGGTTATCGTGAGTGCATGGGGGAGAGGTCACGGTGCATGGATTTCGCAAGCCATTCGGATGTGTCTTCGTGAGAAGTGGGTTGTGAGGCTTGTTGTGTGTGAAACAATGGCCAAGGAGGTAGGGTAGGGAGGGGGGTCAGGAATCGGGTGTCCTTCCTTTATAGATGCTCGTCCGTGTGCTTGCTTAGGTGACGGACGCCCCCTTTCCGGCCACCTTCCTCTCTCATGATTTCTCTTTCTCTCTCTGTCTCTCTGTCTCTCGCCCTACTTTAGCCATGCATTGCATAGATGGCATAGAGACCCACATCTTACATACATACACGCGCAGGGAAACAAGGTGGACTGGTATATGAAAGTATATTGCCTTTGACCCACCTATCAAGATTCCTGGGTTTAGGCTACCTTCGATCAGCGGCAAGCTGCCTCCGAATACAAGCCCCCTTTCCCAGTCACCAATAGGCAGGTCCCTTATGAGTCGGGTTACTCAAACAAAGGCGTGATGACATACCCGCATGGTGGCCCGCCGGGTAAGGGGAGAGGGGGAGGAGGGAGGTTTCCGGTGATCTAGCAATGTAGCGTACATGATGGAACCCAGTCTCGGCACATTGCAGAAAAAGGGGCGGCCGCCGGTTGCTCGAGGGATTGGCTAGTTTTCCTTCTTGCAGGCAGAGTCCGCGCGTTTCTTACCTCGTGGCTAGGCCTTGGCGTACATAAACGACGCATCATAAACGAACGACACCAGTCACTCACTCAAGCAGTGATGATATACGGATGTGCCTGTGCAAACCTAGAAGTCAAAACGGCGGTATATTCTTGCCCGCATATACGGGCAGTGGTCGGCGGAGTAGGGGGAGATTGGAAAGGCCGTTGGCTCGGTGCAAAGCAAGCTTACGAAGAATGGCCCCGAGTGCGGGAGATGGGTGGAATGTCACCCGTGGATTGCTGGGTGGCTGGTAGGTTCGTCCGCGCCCGTCTTCTTGGATCGGTGTCGTTTCAGAGTGCAACATGCATGAACGACTGCCCGGACACCACTGGTCGTTGCTGGCAAGCCCAAAAACCTTCACCCCGCATCTGTAGTCCCGCTGCCATCCCAACGCTGTTATGACGGGTGTTCATTCTGTTCCGATCTGCTTCCTCGTTGGTCAATTCGCAAAAGCCGGGCGGCACTGTAGGCGCGTCTGGCTCGCGACGATGAGCACGGCATGGAGATTCTACGGGCTTCGGGCGGCTCAATCAAGTTAGAGGTCAACATCCTACACCACCACAAGTTAACGACGACAACGATGACGACTTTGTTAGACCATCGAAGATGCGGCAGATGAATACCGACAACCAACAGTCAATGGCTATGGACCAGCTCCCCTTGAATGCAGTTCTATCGGAGTACCGAAGTTGTCTCCCCTGTATCTACAAGGGGCGCCGAAGTCCGTATACGATGTCTCGGTCTTTGAAAGCCTACACCGAGGACTCATACTAGCAAAGGTCACACGGTCAATCAAGGCCGAAGAGGCATAGTCAAAACGGTCAGATACCAGGGATACCTGTCAGTCAGATATCACAGCAAGTCGTGACTCAGGTGGCATACTGTGTGCTGTAACACAGCACCGACGAGGCTTCACCTTCACACCTGGATCCATGTTTGTGGCAAGCCATTGCTAATTACTGCCGGACTTTAGGTAGCGACAGGTAAGGAGGAGTCAGTTTCCTCTGATATCGGACGCCAGTAGTCAGAGCTCGCGTTTCGGCGGTTTAGTTGCACCTTGCGATGATGCTCGGGCATGATGTACGGTGACAGCGGTGGATCGCCAGTGTCGTATGAACAATCTCCTGAGATGCCCCGCCGGTAGTCACCGTTGGACGCAGCATACCATGCACCGGCAACGTTCGGCCCTTACATGCCCTTTTCTTGGCCCGCATGATTAGACCAGAGACCTACCGAGGGTGGAATCAAGCTTCATTGTCACTTGTCCGACATGGCCGCGACAGGAAATAACCGTGCAGATCTTGTTGTATACCGGACTGAGAATGCAAAGTGTACCGTTTGCAGAGCCGACAGAGAACCTCCGTAGCCCGTCCGGTACAGTTGCATAACAGCAACACTTGGTTGTTCCGGACTGGTTGGTGTAGGAACTCCTTTTCGTGAGAAACCATCAAGTACAAGAGGAGAGACTTTGGGGCCAGGCATTGAAGTATATGCGCATATCGGCGGCTAAAGAGTCCCTCGCTGTGTTCTCAATCGGTACTGCTCCACGGTCAGTCTGTCGGACTGTATGAGGGCTAGGTGGGTCTTTGGAGCTGTGCCTTACGATGTGAGATGGGGATATCCGAAAGACTATAGTCCGGCCCGGAAATTGGACTCTTGTTCCAGATGACGATAGCGTGCCGGTCTTTGGACAGTCTGTCCTAGATAGTGGACAATGTCTGCTCTGCAGTTCTCTTAAATCGAGTCCAGAGCTCTTTTGTGGTGGAAAAAGTTGATGGAACAGTTGGCCATGTGACGGCAGGAGAACCACGCTTGATATCCACGACATGACAGAGCTGGTCAAAAGAGGGTGTATACCGTTAAGCGACAATCCTTGATCAACCACACCAGGCGGAACGCATCGAGCACCCCCAAAGGATGCGTGGAGATAGGAATCCCTACTGTTGGAAACATTTCGGAAGCCGATAGTTACATCGACAGTACGCCCCGGGGACCTCAACTGGCCTACAGATCCGTGGATGTTGGTTGGCGATGCCAGGAGATGAAACGGCAAGGACAAGTCACCTACCTACACACTGAAACGAAACCCGGGGCTGAACGGACAGCTGGAATTCTCGACTCGCTTCTTGGCCAATGGTATATCCAGTGAAGTCCGAAAGGACACCTCAATACATTCGACACACATACTCACACACACACATTCACTCACTCATTCACTCACTTACTCACTACCAGATAACATGTGGCCTCTTGATTAGTGATTGACCATCAAGATGCATCAGTTCCCATGTACACGCACAATATGCTCACGATGCAACCCACAGCTGGAGACAATGAGGCTGAGGGACAAGGTAGGACCAGCATGGCGACGACAAATCAAGTCCACTGGGTCACCTTCCCGCGAACCGACACAGCCTTGCAGACGGAGTCATATTCTTCAACAAAGCGACGACGCCACATGCAGCATGTAAGTCGCCGCGTTGTACGAGGAACCCGAGGAGTCACTGAAGGGGGATAGTGGTGGATTGTGGCTATCTGAGATGATGCGTCGCGGCGCAATCAGCTGTCTGTCTGCTATCCGGAGGCGACAAGACGAGGAAGAGGAATGGTCAAGGAAGAAGACATTCCGGTAACCGAGTGAGTAAGGGTTCACTCTTTGGTTGGTCGTTCGGGTATCTCGTCTTTGGTTCGGGACCGAAGGCAATTGAAATCGTCCTAGTGTAACCAGGGGACCAGGGCAGGGGCAATGCGAGGAGGGCCACCAGGTAACGTGTAACCTCACCGGCGATGTATGTCATCATCAATTGTTTATCATCATCATGACCAATCTCGGGGCTTGGAACAACTCAATCAAACAACAAAAAGGACGGGCAAACGGGGCGGCTTGACGCTGGCGGGGAACGCCAATAATACGGCGACGACAAAGCAATTCGTGGGTGGGGATGGACACGATGGCGTCTCTCTCGCGAATCGCTTGGCTTGGCGTACAAATGGTGGACCGAAGTCGACATGAATCCCACCGGCGGCCCAAATACCGACCGGTAGAGAGACATGGGGCCATGAGGGGTAAGGATCTGCGACTATTCAGGCACAAGACACATTGTTGAGACCGCTGATTTACACCACGAAATAAGGAGGAGAAAAGGAAAAACACAAGACGGACGAGGAGAGAGGGGAGGAGAGGGAACAAGCCATTCTCCACGCTGGTTGGTCCTGAGAGCTCAATGGTGAGGCTGCCTTGGCCGGTCCATTGAACGAATCGGTGCGTGCCACAAACACAAGCTGTATACCAGGGAGGCTATTTTGGACGACGGCGTCGATGACCTATTCTTCGCTTCCTTGCTTTGTTTCCATCCGTCTGTCTATGCCGCCGGTAGTCGGCTTACTTACTTACTGGCCTCTGCCGACTTCACGTAGCTTACTTGCATATACATGTTACACTGGCCACTGCATACACGTATATTTTCTTCTTTCTAGAAAAATGCACCGAATCCCGGCTTACTCGTCGGTCGTGAAACGGTTGACTAGACGAAAACTGTTTGTGCGACGGCCGAGCGGGAGAGGTTGAGAGAGAGCGAGAGCGAGCAAGAAAACAGAGTACGACGGAAGCTTTGTCCAGCAATTAAGCAACAAGTCAGCCGAAGCACGAAAGGGATCAAGGTACGCACATAAGGTTGAGACATGTTCAGTCGATGCTGCGGTAGACGGGAATTAAAAGAAAGGCTGGCCAATGGTTGACCGAGGGATCCAATCGACACGGCGAAAAGAAAGGAGTACTTCTGCATACGTACTCGATTCCTCTCGATTGACTTGACCGTAGCTGAAGCCTGAGAGGTGAGGTGTGTTATCTATACGACATACATGATATCGGATATATACTTGCTGGTAAAAATAAACGGATGGCTCATGCAGACATTGCATATCTCCGCTTACACAGCATACCAACAAGCTCCCCTTCTAGACTCGACGGGTCGTATGGAAAAGGCGTGATCCTGGGAGGCAACGCTTTCTCGAGGTCTGATCTTTTCCCCGTGCGCCTCTAGATCTGATACAGAAATAAACCTTACAGTAGTGTAAAGGACCTAGCATTGGCACCCAGACGGCTGGGTAGACGGGCAGCAACCCGTGACCGGGTGACACAGATGGTTTTCGTCATGCTGATCTTGGACGACCACGACGACTTCAGATGTTGGAACACTGGGCATGTAGTCGAGATGGACACGACCCAGCAGTTTCGTCTGTGCGCATTCAGGTACAGGAAGCACACGATTGTATTGTACGCGAATGCGTTGCCCTGTTGAACCCAAAGTGTTTTTTTTCTTTCGCTAGCGGTTGCCTCGCCTAATAATGGCCAGCCAGGCCAGGCCAGCGGGCTATCCGATGCTCCTATTCCCGTCTTCGGGGCCCGAGGCCATCATCGTGACATTGCGGGAACAGACTGGTTCAGGTGAGCGCACCCTTCTCTTTCTTTCGCAATCACTTGACATGGGCGAGCGAGCATGATTTCTCAGCATCCTCATCGGCTCAGTCTGGTACGGCATACTATGACGCGGACTATCCAGCTATCTCAGCGGCTGGCCCGCAGCCCGACATCTACCTGTGGCTTTTCTGCGGGCTCGTTCTCTCAACGTATGTACTTGCTTTACATGCATACTTGCTAGCGTTCCGTCCAACAAGCGTGCAAGCCGTTGTGAAACATACGAGACTGCATCGTTTCCTTGCAGCGCCCACGCCGCACCAAAAAAAGGCTCTCCCTTGCCGTATCTGTCTCGAGGGTTCGAAACTCTGTCTACCTTGCCTTATCCATCATATCTTTGCTTTCGGTTGGTCACCAGCCGAGTTGACACTCGTCGCCGGTGGCGTCCCCGATCAGCCCGATGCAATGCAACAAAAATACCCACGACCGCCTCGCTGGTATGATGTTGCCAAAGAGGTGTGTATTGTGTTTGGATGATGGGGGTGGAGGGAGCACAACCACGGACATTTCTTTCTCACTGCTTCTGGAGATGAAACCAGGCAGGCAGATAAGATGTCGTCGTATCGCAGCATACCTACATATCTTACATATCTTACATGCTTCGGCCACATGGCTTTCTGTTGATACGTACATTGACACACGGGAGGGGGAGGTGTAGCCGTATCTGTCATATAATCACAACAATAAGAATGGCAATATAACTAGCACAACAGCATTGAATAGTGGGGTGTCGATCCTGGGGGCAAAGAACTGGGGCGTCCAGAGTCAGGCGCCCAGTAGATCTGATTGGGGATGGGGGTGGTGGCCGTTAGCATGGCCGAGGGGGCCCTAGGGGATGTTGGACCGATAATCTCAGTCTGGACCGAGACGTGCAGCAAAGCCGTACTCTAGCAGCATAGCTTAAATTTGGGTACATGCACCGACGACAACACACCCCCAAGCACCCAGCACGCAGGCTGGGTGGGATAGGGCTAGGGACAGGGGCAGGGGGTGCCTGCCAGTTAGTCGCTCTATTCTCCTTGGCACCTGGAAAGATATCCCGAAGATTTGATGGATTGTAAGCAATCATGCAAGCATCTACTGGAACTCAAAAATCTACTTGCGTACCGTTATCGACATGGCCTGGCCTATACGGCTAGCAGCCCCGCAAGGAAGATAGGCCAGTAGGTACTGAACCTTAGCCGGTTCTTCAGCTCAGGCACATAGAACATGCCCACTGCACGCTGCACAACCCAAGACCATGACCTCAAGTCGTATCTTCTCTTCTTCTCGGGACCAATTAGGTTCGGGCGATGTTGTTCTTGCAAAGAACATGCCTTTTCTTCCGCTTCGTCATGTATCCAAATGCTGATTACGCTCGGCACCCTTTTCCAGGTCACAGCAGCCCTCATATTCCTCCTGCACATCCACATCCACACCCGCACCCCCCTCTCCCCCCACACACACATAGATACACATACACACATTCTCACCCATATATTGTTCATCTGAGATGTAGGTGGGTAAAGGCTGCCTATTTGCTATCTACACGTGGACAGGTAGCTGAGCAGTCTCATGTCATGAGGGGTGAGCGACTGAGTGCTGGACTTACATGGAGCGAAGCAACATGTGCCTGGAAAGGGCCATTATTCACACCCACCCACTCGTTCGCTTCGTATCCGTACCTAAGTAATTGCCTAAAAGAGTAGCCAGTGGCCTTTTGCCAAATCAAATCATGGCATCTATCTCTTTGCAGACAAGTTGGGCCAATGGCTTACTGAGCTGGGATTGCCGCTCAGATCCCATTGGGCCCCGGTTTTCCGTTTCGAACAATGAGAATTCAGAGTTTGGGGCTCATCCTGGCAGAGGCTGTTTTTTGACTGTCCTTGACTGTTCTTGACAGGGCTACAGGGGTAGGCCGTCGTAGTGGTAACTGTACATTGCATAGTCCCTATTCTTCTTCGTTTTGGTCGGTCAATGTCTCGAGCCAAGCACCAAGCCAGAAATGGGTTGCTGCTCGTCGCCCTCGTCAATTGTCTTCGGGTTACATGTATATTTGCCTGCATATGTATCATGTGTATGTATGTACGTAGGCAGCGGTCCTCCCCCCGCCAGTGTAGCCAACCAACTCAGCCCAGCACAGCGTCCAGCATCCAGCATCGAGCACACCGTCAGCAGCAGCATCAGCGGCATCAGCAGCAGCACCAAGCACACAACACACGCAGCTCAACCCAATCCCAACCCAACCCACCACCCACAGCACGGAAGCGAACAGAGGTCCTGCAGCAACGCATCCCGAGTGCCTGGGGCGACTGTGCGAGCAGATTATAGATCAAACCCAAACGCTAAAACGAATCATCAGCATCCAAGTACCCTTGGTCCAGTACGTACCTACCGCTACCGCTACCGCTACCGACCCAATCCATCCCCCATCCCCCATCCACCATCCACCATCCATCCTGGCGTTGGACATGTTTGGCTTGGCCTGGCCCGCTGAAAAGCCTCCCGCATTTGTGTGCTTGGTTGTACCGACTACGTACTTGACTTACTCACCAAAGAGTATCAGACACGCACTTGCCAGCCGCTTCTTTATTAAGAAACGGCCACTCCTCCATTTTCATCCTATAATCGCTTTCTACCTATGATGCCACTCTTTTTGACTGGGCTTCTTACGTATTGAACATTGACTTGCTGTTTTTTCACCTGCCGTTCGCTCTTATACCCTTTGCATCTCATCTTCTAGCTTTCGCCTGCGACTTGCATATAGAACCGACGAACAACCATCACGGATGCTGAAAAGAAACAAGTCAGCCATAACCACTTACACGTAAACATTCTTCGCGGTCCTCGCCATGGTTGTTTTCTGTGCCTACTGCGGCAAGCAGTTCACTCGAAAGGTCTGTGTTGTCGTTTTGTTTGCTTCGTGGCCAGGCCATCTCTCCGGTTGCTAACACTGGCCGTGTCTAGGAGCATCTTGAGCGCCACATACCACATCACACCAATGTCAAACCTCATCGTTGTCAGAGCTGCCAGCTCTCATTCGCTCGGAGAGACCTTCTTCAACGTGTGTAGCCCCTAGTAAAGACCGGACAGCGATGGGGGCGTATGAGGAACTGCAAAACTAACTGAACTACACAGGCCACTTCTCTACTTACCATGAGCAACCAGTCCTGGACACCAATCCGGGTGCACCTCCAACTGTGGTTGGGAAGCAACCTATTGCCTGTATGAATTGTGCACAGGCGAAGGTAACTATCGACTTCTATGTACTGCCCACTGAAATACACTGACAGGACACCACGAATAGACAGGTTGCGATAAACGAGTGCCGTGTGCTCGATGTGCCGACAAAGGACTGCCATGTGCGGCAAGGTTCGCAAGACGGTAAGTCACCACAACAATACATACCATCGCAGTGGATTCGACACTAACTCAAAGAACGATTAGGTCCTCAAAAGCAGCGTTACGAGCTGCTGCAGCACTGCAGAGCCAGCCGCCTGTACCACAAGCTGTAGCCTCCGCTACAATGAACCCAGCATTCATGGACCTCGACAGTAGCATGAAACAAGAAGCAAAGTCGATGGTTTCCCCCGACGCCATCAATACCATAGACCCTAGGATACAACAGAGTGAGAGCCCTCACAAGAACAACTCGCCGGCGAACTCCCACCCAGAGCCCGAGAGCAGCTTCCCATCACCGCATGCCAAAGTCGACCTGGATGAGCTCATGCTGGGTAGCGACTTTCTACACCAAGATCACAATTATAGCGATATGCTTGTTTGGCCCGAGTACTCACTGGATCTAAACGACATGTACTCGGCGACGAACCTACCGCTGGGGACAGCTGATGTACCTATGCCACCTTTTGCTGAGATGAGCGACGCCTCGTCTAACTCAGAACAGATGAGCTCGTCAAGGGGCTCTATCCACACCCGAAGTACGAGCACCAGCATCATGTCGAATGGTGAATATGAACCGACAGTTAAGCCTGCAGATGTAGCCGTTTCGAGTCCTACCGACACCACTGATCTCGAGGTTGTCCTCGCTGCTGAAGCTGCTTGGCCATTAGCCCGATGCACCCCGCCCGTGTATTCGGGGACTTGCCCTCGAACTGCCATCGTACACCTTGAGAGTCTGGAACAGAAGAGTAAACAGGAAAACACTTGGGAAACACTCGAGCGTCACCTCGAGCAAGTTGATTGGGATGCGGCCGATCTCGCCTCGGTCATCCCACTACACTCAAGGACCAGGGACAACATGCTGGCCATCACACAAAGTTTCTTACACAAGGCACTTGAGATACATCGAGGTGGCCTCGGCGGGTACAGCAAGGATCGATTCTCCGGTCCTGGCCTGGCCACGTTCTTGGTTCTGCCACCCTCTAAAATACTGGAATATTTCCTACGAAGTTACGTTCGCAGCTTGTCCTTTTTTTACTCGTTGGTCTCCACGGGATGTGTTGATCCCAATGAGATGGTCCAAAATAACAAAGCATCCACATTACTTGTGTTATTGATGATTGCACAAGGCGCTTCTGCTGTCCCGACAGCTGAAGCCAGAGCCTTGAGCGCCGGACTGGTTGAGACATGTCGCATCAGCCTATTCGACATTGTGGGTAGCTTGAGCATCTCCTATTTGAACAAGTGCTAACTTCGAGATCACCAGATCGAAAAGGATATTGAGATGTGTGCCGACCCCATTACCGTGCGCTGTTCTCTGCTGTTCACACTTCTTGGGGCCTGGAGTGGTGACAAATGGCTGAGTAAGTTGACAATATCCCAATATCGCCTGAGAAAGAAGTCAGTATTAACATTCTCTGAAAGTGGACATTTCCCTGGGCCAGCGAGGCATGTACTTATCTGTAAGTGTTCACTTCGAATCTCCCGCCTTTACCTGTGTCTAATACGCCAACAGATGTTGAAGCATGCAGGCATGTTGGATCAGCAGCCTGCAATGATACCGAGCTTTCACGGCTCGCTTGAGCTGCAGTGGCGAGACTGGTTAGCTCGTGAAACTCAAAACAGGTATGTCCTCAAGAATCGAATTGATATTACAGGCATGCAGCTCTGACGTTGCGTTTAGATTGGTGTACAACTGGGTCATGGTCGACCAGGAACTCAGCCTGTTCCATGACACCGCACCAGTATTGAACATTAGCGAGTTGTGCGCACCGCTCCCCGGCCCAGATCTTCTCTGGATGTCAGCCAACGCCGAGCAGTGGCAGCAGGCGATGCAGTCTGTTTACGGTTACACAACCAACGTCAACCCCCAGCTGCTCAACACGCCTTCCCTTAGTCCCTCATTGTACGACATATTCCAGGACTTCTTACACGAAAACCTATCACGAAGACAGAGCACCCTGTCTGCTCACCAGCTTCGCCTTCTACTCCACCCTCTGCAGAGCCTTCTGTGCCATTTGAGACAAATGCTATCGTGCTTCTCGGACGTGCTGAGCACACGCCGCACGACATCCCGGACAGTAACCAAAGCGTCCACAATGCTGCGCCTCGAGGAGGTCCAGGCGCTTCTGCAATCCTGGTACGAACTGTCCATAGTGGTGTACAACTCTAACCCTAGCTGCTCAGTCAGCAAGACCAACTTGGTCCTCTATCACCTGATCTCTCTGAACGCCGTCACCAATTTCCCAGAGATCGAGCGATTGGCTCGCCGAGAAGGGTTTGACGGATCCTACTGGGAACTTTCCCTCCGGCATAAGCGCTGCATCTACCAGCGTGAAGAGTCCATCTTCCATTGCGGGCAAGTCCTGCGCCTCGTCAGGACGATGCCTGCTGACCGACGTCCAACATGGTGGAGTGCCGCTCTCTACCGCGCCGCGCTGATTCTCTGGACGGATAGCATTTCTCGTCTAGACCCCAATTTCCAGAAACGGGATGAGGGAAGCCCCGTGTCCATTGACCAGGTCACCCCTGAAGACCCTGCTGTCATTGCCTACTTGTGGAACGGGGATGGGATTCCCGTCCTGTCGCGTGGCGATGGTAGTACCATCACCTTGGACAAGCCAGCTGACGTCTTACTCTACGCCGCCAACTCCATTGAGGAGGGCATTAGCTGCCGCCTCAGTGACGGTATCAGGAGGAAACTCCTCGCTTTGGGGAGCAACTGGAACACCAATGGGCTTACGTCAACCACTGTCCAGTGATTTGAAAATCACCATTTTCCTTTACATAATTCACCATATAATAGTGGCACGCGCTTGTGCTTGCTGCACACACAAGGCATGCACTGCCACGGTTCACACATGGAGTCCAGGTTCACCTTTATTTGTTTGGGGCTCAGGGGTTATGGGGGGATTCCCAGCACAACCGCTTTTGGCAATGGGATTGACTTCTTTGGCGGGGTTTGGTGTACGGGTGACATAAGACTGGCCACCCCTGAAGAACAGCAGCGCCGGATATGTGTGCATACGGATAGGACAGTAACATGATCCTCCGGGAATTCGGATCCTCTCCTACAGGCACAGGCACGCAGGCATACATGGATCTCTGTCAGCAAAGATCTGAGTCCAGGGCGTTATGGGTTTGCAGGATTTTTTACTTCTACTGTACATACCTTGAGGATAGAGAGATGCCTTTCTAGATACCATGATAACCTTTAATTACCAGGGAGAACCTTGGGACGCGAATCCTTTTCTTCTTAAAACTTTTGCGAGTTGCGATATGTTTTTTTCAACGTATGCCCTTACTAATCCTGTCACGCCGCCTAAACCTTTTCATCCTCAAGACTTCTTCTTGTTGACTTCTTGATTGCTGACTCAATGTTTCGGGAATACCATTCATCTTGACTAAGGTCTGTTTTTGTTCTGGCGATCTTACACATGCGCCCACACACACTCGCACTTACATGAAGTCGGGTGATGATTTCACGAGCTTTACATCTTCAACAGGGCTGAGATAATCGCTTTTCAGAAGAAACAATTGGCTACCTCACGTTCGTGTGGATTGATAAGCGGTAGGCCGTCCTGACCCGATTTGCGATCCAACCCGAAGGAGTCTGAGCCAATCACGCAAGCGGCATGATTTCCGAGGAAAGAAATTTCATGCAAAGACGTTTGTTAAAGTTTCGATAAGTATGTTGTTCAAACGTCAGCGTTTCTTTTCTTTTGACACCCCCCTCAACAACAATCACACGCGCGCGGCGGCTCATGACACACATACTTGATAGATACGATTAGTGCGTCAAGTGAGTAAGTAGGTACCGTGTATGCCTTGTTTCTAGTGGCACACATAGTCTAGTCTGACTGCGAGGTTTGGGGCGGAATGACGACAGAATTCCTACCTATTTGAGCCAACTGTCTAGGACCTTTTTCCTGCCTAGGGGCATAATTTCTTCTTTCGTCCTCGCTTAGGTAGGTCGGAGTATTGCTGCATGATGCGGGTAGAAGTGCGCGGGGATTAGAAACACATTCATTCACCTGTATGTCTCATACAGACCGCAAGTCCATCTCCGTCAAGGTACCTCCCGCCGACTACATACAGCTAGTTAGTATGCATGTACATATCAGCTCTCTCTCTTTGATTTATTCTTGACTGCCAATTGTGAAGCAAACATGACTGCAGGGTGTCACGGGCTTGGCTGTCCCCACTGACATCTACCCCCAAACTCGGAGGAGATCTCTGCATATCGTGCCTATCCATCTCACCATTCACGTGCAGTCCATGCAGGTTGGGCGCAGGCTGACAATGTGTTAGATGGGTAAACCCGCTTATGAGACACAGTAGAGAGAGGGGTGCACCAACATCCAAGTACGCATCCATGTCGCTAGTTGACGATTCGTAGGAATGACTAGCTCGAGAAGTTCCTCCGGTACAGGGGAGGAAGAAAACTATGGACAGCGGTAAGCATGTGGATAGATGAATGACATCATAGAACTGTCAGTTTTCAAGCAAGCGCATTAGTTAAACGCGTGTACTGCTGGGTGGAACTGCTTGCACAATAAGAAAGGTATAGCGGCATCCGAATTCCTCCCTCGTATTACCGTTACCGGCCAGATATAGTATTGAGAGAAAAGAAATAAAAGAAAAAGAAAAAGAAAGCAGAAGAAGACAAGGACCCTGGTTTGCTGGTAACACGTCGATGCGCACGCGCAGCCACCGGCGTTGCTCTTTCTCGGGCGTCAGAGAGCAGCAGGCGATACCGGCCACTCATTACACGGTTACTTAGTCCCACCGGCGCGGGCGACAATCCTGGGTTATGCTTATACGAGTGCATATGCAATGCGAATGCGAGTCGAAGCAAGGATTGCGACGGTGGGTATGATGTATGTAAAGGATAGACGGCATCTACGGTGGTGTGTGTGTGTGTGTGTGTGGCTGGGATGTTGCTGTCTCATTGCTTGAACTCGTTCAGGCATGTATGCGTGTTGGCGATAGTTGAGAAACTAGGAAGAAGAAACCTTCTGTTACATGCGAAACCGGTCAAGGCAGTGACACGCGGCTGTAAGATAAGTCGACGGTTCTAGGCATCCATATGCGAGGGTACGGCTCAGCTCCAGGCAGGACAGGAAGAACAGTGCAGTGCCGTCGCATAGGATGGATTCCCATTCACCGTCTGCAAGGCCACGGCACAGGGCATGGTAGCCGTCCACAAGCCCCTATTCTCTCGGCACGAAGCCGGGCCAACACATATAAGTTGTAACAGCGGCAGGTAACATGATAGGTAGACAGGCAGCGGCTGACGTGACACGAGGCGTATATCTAATCAACGAAGGATAGCCCTATCTACTATCCTACCTAGGTACGGTACATGACAGGCACTGCACGAGCCATATGATTATCCAGGCCGTCAGGTCTAGGCATGTTCCAGGCACACTTGATGTGATAGGGGGTTTTCTCATTATTACCCAAGTTCTGTTTCTAGGAGCTATTTCTCCCCAATTGATTCTTGCCTTTAACGCGTAATGTGACTGTATTTGTCACATATTCTTCACGCGTGGCGTTGCCTAACCCCAGATGGCCAATTTCGAGTGTGGCTTGTCACCGTTACATCGCCCATGGTCAATGGGTAGTAGTACACAGCGAATCCTGTCACAATTCGACCTACTTATGGGTATATCATAATCAGAGTTAACGGCGCGTTGAAAGGCCAAGCAGAATCAAGAGAAGTTTGACGTTGATCGCTATGACCCCCTTTTCCCATCCTTGCTATCAACGACGATACCAAGCCTAACGAACGTATCCGAAAGTGGAAAAGGGCCCGGACTGTCGGTTCCCGGTCTTTCGGGACCCATAGATTTGGGATTCCGGATCAGCCGGTATGGCAAACCTGGCTGGCGAGTCATTGAACGGCGGCTGTGTGCTAGCAAGGTACCCCCTATGGGAGCCAACGACTATGAGACGCCTTGCGAGAAATGCGAAGTACCATATTGGTAGCCACTGGCAATTGAAAGAACATTCCATGCATTGTTCTTTGATCCTCGTCATACGATTTCCCATCAGCTACGACGTAACATGGGCCGGCACCGTTGCCGGGTGGCGGGGCCCTGGCAACCTGGACATGGGATCAAACACCCAAAAGCCTCACCTCTGTGTCAAGGCACCATGACGGCAATCAAGGTGAAGATGTCTGCAGGCGCTCGCATAGAAGTATGCCGGTGGTTCAGGCTGCTAGATCACTGCCGTGGCCTCCTCTCACAGGATGGGACCAGAAACACCATGCCAGAGTTACGCGAAATGTACCCGCACAGAGCATGCTTCGAGACTCCCATTAGATCACAAATCTGGGAAGGTATCTTCACAGTATGTGATGATATATCAGGTAATATGTGGTTTCTTACCCAAGCTTCGAGGACAAAACCGTTGACCATTGAAGCTGGCGAAACATGACTTAAATCACGATAGCTGCAACAAATGCACCAGCGTTGGCCAGCCGACAACGACCTTGGAGTGTCAATCCTAAGTCAGATTTGGTGTCGGGTTGTCGTTGTCCAGCCCCTGAAATATACGAGCTACCCCTATTTTGAAGCAGGAATAGGGGTAGCTCGTATATTTCAGTGGCAGCTAAAGTTCAGAGGTAAAGCCAGGGATCCGAGTTGGTCTCTACAGTGACACCAGTCTGTTCAATGTGCCGAGTGAGTAAGCAAGTCGGTGCAAAAAGCGACCGCACGAAGGGGGGCCTCGTTTTGCGTTTTGGTCAATTTGCGCTGGCAACCCGGACGTCCGTTGGGGGGCCACTTTTGAGGAGCCAACTAAAATTCTTAGCAGGGCTCTTTGCAAGTGAGGGGGCCCTGAGGGAAGGACAGGGGCCGGTCATGGCTCAGCCAATCATGGCCGTGCTTTGACACTCGATCGTCTCAAAAGGGAAGGAAGGGAAAATGGGGAAAGTTGCATGGACTGTAGCTAAACAAGCTGCCATTCCCAGTGCCAAACAACCCGACTATTCGCATTCGAATTATACACACATGGCTTGTTTGTATGACCTTGCGTCGCTGCACGCACAGCACAACACTGCACGGACAAGCTTCACATTTCGCCGGGGCCTGCGCCGGGCTCAGTTGCTTTGCGAAGAGGCGCTGCTCGGGCTCCCTCGACCATGGCCAAAACATCTGTGAGCTCCGAAAGTACGGTCCGTCCGTAAATGTCCAGCTAGTCGTCCGACACTTTTCCCCAAACATGGCACTCAAACCACCGGAGACCCCAAGACATATCCACCTCCCTTCTTCCTTATAAAGGGAAAACAGTCAAGTCAATTCTCATCCGTCTCAATCTTCTGTCACTATCAACAACATCCATCATCCCTCGTCTATTTAAACCCGCTCCAATTCTCCATTCTCATCAATCACTAACCAGCAAACAAGAGACAATGGCCCCCTCCGCTACCCAAGACATGTCCTCCACCACCATGGACAGCACTAACACCCAGCACAAGCCCCTTGCCGGCAAGGTGGCGCTGATCACGGGCGCCGGCCGCGGTATCGGCCGCGGCATCGCCATGGAGCTGGGCAAGCGCGGCGCCTCGGTCGTGGTGAACTACGCCAAGAGCTCGTCGGCGGCCGAGGAGGTGGTCGCGGCGCTGGGCAAGCTGGGCTCCAAGTCGGTGGCCATGCAGGCCGACATCTCGGTCCCCGCCGAGGTGGCGTCGCTGTTCTCGCGCGCCATGGAGCACTTCGGCCACATCGACATCGTCGTGTCCAACTCGGGCATGGAGGTGTGGTGCGAGGAGACCGAGGTGACGCCCGAGCTGTTCGACCAGGTCTTCAACCTCAACTGCCGCGGCCAGTTCTTCGTCGCCCAGAACGCCCTCAAGCACTGCAGCCGCGGCGGCCGCATCGTCCTCACCTCGTCCATCGCCGCCCAGATGGCCGGTGTGCCCAACCACGCCCTCTACGCCGGCTCCAAGGCCGCCGTCGAGGGCTTCACCCGCTCCTTCGCCGTCGACTGCGGTAAGAAGAACATCACCTGCAACGCCATCGCCCCCGGCGGCATCCAGACCGACATGTTCGACGCCAACTCGTGGCACTACGTCCCCGGCGGCCACGAGGGCATGGACATCAACAAGATCAAGGCCGGTCTGGCCAAGCTCTGCCCCCTCGACCGCGTCGGCACCCCCGAGGATGTCGGCAAGGCCGTCTACTGCCTCGTCAGCGATGAGGGTGAATGGATCAACGGTATGTTATCCCCTTTCTTCCCCCTGAACCAGCCAACATACATTCCATAGACACCTGCCTCCTTCTGGACGATTTCACGCAAGCAAGCTAACAATGTACTTACCCTGCTGTAGGCCAAGTTATCCGCTGCTCTGGTGGCGGTGTCTAAGTCTCTCCAAGTAGGCTGCACCAGTCGGTTGGAGTGTGAGTGAGTGGGATGGTACGCATAAATCCTCACCATGACAGAATACCTTACAACCTCCCCACTACCCACAAGCTAGCAGTATAACTGGAAACAAAATAACAGCTGGGCGCCGAGTTGTTTGAAATTCATTGCATCGTGTACAGTACAAACAATAGTTTCCTCGTTCCACGAAGAATAGAAAATAACAACGATTCTCCACAAGAAATATTTTCGTGACCATGGGAACCGCTGTACACCAGTCGTATGTTTCGTGGCCGGGTGTTCGGCTTGACGTTCTTAGTAACAACAAGAAAGGGTTTTTGCACTTCATATTCCGCCTTTCACATGAAGATGATAGTACAGTTCTTGATTATGACCTACTTCCAATTATCATGCCCAGAGATGTTTTCGTTTGCGTCAGCATACACTGCCTCGCATTTTCTTTCCTCCTAGTCGACTCGTTGCTTCTTGTGCCAGGTCAGGATGTCGGTTTTGGCACGGGACTTTACGAATTGATCGCCTTTCACTTGATATAAATTGCTTGGCCTAGATACAAATCGTCACGGGCTTGAGGCATAACAAGCGGCATGGTTTTATTTCACAGCTGCAAGCCAACATACGAACTGCCTTGAGATGCCCCTGCAACGTACTTTTACATCAGGCCCACCAAGAGCTCCCGCCGACGATATCGGGACCACCAAGTTCCAAGGCAAACGTAACCAATAGCATTACAGAATTCCTTATGCAGGCCACTCTTCTACGGTCCAATAGGCTGAATAGAAGTAGATGGCGATCACCGGCTCGCCCCGGTCGCCGCTCGCTATCGAGGGGTGTGGAGCAGACAGAGCCCTACCCCCTTAGCCTATCTCACTATGCACGCACCTCCTCCCCAATCGGTTGCGAGTGGCTGATGAGAATAGAATTATGGGTAGGCTCGCATGACACGTGTTGTGCCCATGTAGTGACACCGCCAAGAGAGGGAGGGGGAAAAGGAACTGCCGGTACAAGTGGCATTCAGCCAAGCCAGTGTAGAATAAGACTGTCGGTGATTGCCGCGTTGGCGGGATCCGGAGGTCCGTCGCCATCCTATCCATAAGCTTTGATTCTCTTGGCCAACTTCCGGACACCAAGATGGGATGTTTGATCACTCTACATGATACTCTGCCTTTGCAGGCATATGGATTCTACTAAGCTCTCAACACTAACCCTCCGCTACCAGTCGGCTTACTCGACCATTATATCGTGTAGCCCCGACCGAGAGCGACGTCAGCTTTTCGTGTCGACCGTGTGAGTCATGCGGAATGCATCTATTATATAAAACAAATGCTTGGTTAGTTAACGATGTTACAACTAAAGGGCAAGGTATTATTCGGGATTAAGAGACTTTACAAGACGATGTAAGGGGGTGTCTCTAGCACGGTACAGTGCCATAGATAAGTCCTCTTGTGGGATCGATAGCTATCCCCTATCGGCCCCGATGTCACGCATTAAAATGCGACTCTTATACCGAAAATGGGAAGAGGGTGGTACCCTATCTGGTTCATGCACCCGATTGCCGCGAGGCAGATACACCTTAGGAGCCAACCCGAAAAAGGGTCTAAGCACCGCTTCTGATAGGCCAAAAGAAGAACAGGCGAGGTTTTATGCAAAATCTCCGTTTGGTCGGTGTCTGCAGGCCATGGTATATCGAACCTGTTCATCACCCGACCAAGCGGGCGATTGCATCTGCAAAGTGGGCGATGGCATCTGTCAATGCAAAGTCGATATGAGTTTGTCTCAAGCAGCTGCAGCGCTGCCATCCATCCGATATGTCGCAAAATTTTATGTCAAGCAAGCTGCAAGGCTGCGAGTTGGCGGCATAAAATCGGAATTCAGTACCAGTGTCCATATATGGAAAAGATTGTAGGCTGAAGTTCAGAATGCTCATAGATCCTAACGTCCAACTCCAGCCCTCGGGATCTAGAACAGCCATTTGTGCCACCAGTTCCTTTTCAGGTGATGAGGGTGGTCATAGCCACGACGCCCCCGAGCGGTGAAATTGAGGCGTCAGATTGCGAGACAGTAATGCAAGCTAGGAGGCTTTCCGACCTTGAAGGCCCGAATAGTTGATCGAAGGTCACGGTATGTTGAAAGAGAATTTCAACAGTGTGATTGATTGGTGAGACCGTTCAGTTTTGGGGAGGTCCGTCGTTTCTGTGCTACCCTGAGATCAACATGCCGACACGGGATTGAGGGTCAATGGCCTGTCGTCTTGCAACTTGTCGCCAGCATTTAGAACAGGAATGAAGTTGAGGTTACATTGGCGCTGACCTGTTTTGAAGCAATGCCTGGAATATCATGGGCCTTGATGTGGCAAAGCCAACCAGGTACCTCGCACAATGGCTGTCAGCCCTTGGGCCTCCGCCGTGGGGGGAGGGATAATGAGAGCTTCTTGTCCAAAGGCGTTGCAGGCAGGCGTCGGCTACGGGGGATAAACTGATGTCAGCAGGTCAAGTCGGGGCGCATCTGCGAGTCACCAAGAGGTGGTGCGCCCCGGAAGATAACGATTGCTGCTTCATGACTCTGGCCTGCCCATTCATGGCGCCCATTCTGGACTCGGGATACAGCTGGATAGCTGGATCCCACCTCCCCGTCTCCAGCCCACTCCGGAGGGAGGGTTGCACAAGAAACCGCCAACAGCCCGTGGGCGTGGGGAGACAGGGGACGACGATGGACTTCGAGAACAAGCTCCGCTGTTGATGGCGGGAAGGATCGAAAGTCCAAAAACGTGTATGCAGGCTGAGCGCGAGGACGGCGAGTACAACCGACTGTTCCGCCTGTCGGCGTTCTTGGCGAAGCTGGAGCAAATGCCCGTTTGTCTTTTGTGCAGCAGCTGTGGCTTGACCTGACCTTGTGCGTCAAGGTGAGGACTGCAGCAGCTGCAAGCCACCAATCCAGCGCAACGCGGTTTTATCGATGACGGAATTTGGGCCGATGGGACTGGCTGGTTCTCTCCCGGCTTGTCTGGCCAGGTGTGCTGCTCGCGAATCGGGCAAGCTTTTGCTTACCAGCAAAACCCCCACCAACAGACAGGCAGCTGGGGAATCGGTAATCGCGAGTTATTTCTGTTGCCTCTGCCGTTGCAGAAGGATCGGGACCGGTGAGATGCAAGTGATGTTGCCGTTGTGGTGGGCATCAACATCAGCATCAGCATCCGATGAGACGGGGCGAGGTGAGGCGGGGGTGGGTAGGGTGGGTAGAATTAACTGATTATGCAAGCATGAACCAATCACGCAGAAGGAACTGCCCAAGATGGTCGAATACTTAATGGCGTTGTGCTAACGTATAGGTATTATCCTGGTAATATCCTGGTTATATCTTGCCTAGATTATATGCCTACTTGCCTATCGATACGTTCTTACTCACATCCGACCAGCTGGTCCAGATCTAGGCAACTTACTTCCTGAAAATAGCATTCAAATCGGACAACGAGTCAAGCTTGGTTTGCTTACTGAGGCTGAAAGCTAATACACCACACCACACCACAACGGCACCGCTGCTCGACAAGCTGCTCCAATACTTCTGTCACTGCCCCTGCTATTTCTGGCCGAGAATCCTCTGGCCTGCGGCAGAGAGTTGCGAAGTGCAGAGTCGACAAGGGTATGGAACAAGGTGGCGCCCATGGGTAGGTGGTTTTCAGACCGACGTCGACACCGTTCCGCACACGACTGCAAGAGACTCCAAACTTCTATGTCATGCGAGATGTTTGTGTAACGAACCGGCCGTTGAATGGATTTTCAATCGAACAATCTATGTAGTGCTCTTATGGAATCTGAAGTGAGAAACTGCGCTTGTTGACTGAAGTAAATACAACCCAAAAACCTGTATCCCATATCTTATGTAGTGATCTAAGGGAGTGATGCAAACACAACGCCCAAATCCCCTAAAAGTAAATCCAATTGCCCTTGATTAACGATTAATACTGCGTGTCAGTCATGTGCGTCATGATATGGTGAATGGGGAGGGCATCCAAGAGCTTGCCCATGTGAAACCAGCACCAAGCTTGAGACATCACGTCGCTGTCTTTAGCAGTATCCCCACGGTTGTTCACCGTCGTCTCGAGCAAACTGCCTCTCCCGCGAACCATTGCTGTACCGCTAGTGAAATCGCTTTCTCTGCACTCCTCTCCAAAATGAACCTTTTCGCCGAGGCGCCGTACTCGCTTCGCTATGATGTGCAATGAATGACGATTGCGAGCTGGTCCCTTGCCAGCTCGCCAGATGCTAACATGATCATCTCTCAGCTAGCGTGGGCTGTCCTGATTTCTCTCCTCATCCCTACCCAATGCGTTATACGAATGTCATGTCACCCTTTCTGTGACTGACAAGATCCAATGTGGACCCCAGGGTATGCCCCAGATAGCCAAGCATGACCCGGCTGACCTCAGGGTCCTCGGATAGGTCAGAGCAAACTTCGCGAAACCTAGCATAGACCTCTTCCAATTTGCGAAGTTCCCTCGCCAGGATCTCAAGCTCCAGCCACCGGCCGTCTTCTCCATTCAGTTGATAAACACCAAGTGTGAAGCCCAAAGGACCTCCCGGGCTCCCATTGTTGATTGCAATGTTCCCGTTGTCGAAGTAAGTATGCGAGGCATTCTTGTAAAACGAAGTAATCTTCCCAATTACAGTAGCAAGAAGCATAGCAGCAGTGTGTGTGCCGGAGCGACTCATGCACTTTGGGCATGCCATCATAGCAGCGCATCCTTCCACGGCCTTGCGGTTCAGGGAGAGAACTAGATCAAATGGAGGCATAGCCGGTGATGACGCATTGTGCAAAGCTTGGAGAGACTGCAGGCACACCGTGAAGCATGTACAAGAGCCCCCGTTGATTGTGGAGGATGACGATTTATGGCGGGGGGCATCGGCCTCATGCTTGGCGTTGCGGTTGGGCTGGGAAAGTAGGTGGACGATAAACTCGCAGGCGTCGGCATTTGGCTGTAAGCCATCATATCGTGGGCAGCCGGGTCGGGCCAGGCCATTGGAGTAGGCATGGTCATGTCGAACGACTGCGATCGTACATGTGCCCCAGGCATATGCGCGTTGGATATAGCGACGTCGGCGTATTGATTGCATGAGATATCTGTTGGAGGAGTCCACGGCGCCATGGTGGGAGCGTACATGTCAGGCGGAACTGGCATGCTATCATGCTCACCCATGATTCTTTCGTCAACTCCAAGCAATGTCAGTCCCGCCGATATAGAAGGATTCCGGCTCATGGAACCATCGACGCTGGTAGGAGGTGTGGCCCAACCATTATCGATTCTGAACATCTGCTCCGAAGATTGGACAGTTGGTGTAGTATACAGCATGGACTTGTCGTCTCCCATGCCAGCCATGTCGTTTGTATCGGGGTTAGAATGCCCATGGTTGTTACTGCTAGCGTCTGCCTTGGGTTTGCCAGCACGACTCGAAGGTGAGTATCGACACTCGATGCCGCACGCAAGACATCGTGAACAAATGGGCCTGGCTTTGGAGCATTTGACCTTGGCCAGGAAGCACCCATCGCACGAGGCGCGAAGACGGGGTTGGCGAGCCTTGGCGGGGGAAGCCATGGTGAATACGATATATGACAGGAATGCTAGCAGTCTGAGACCTAAACCCGGGATGTAACGACAGTGATCATTGCAGCAGAACAGAAAGCGATGAGAGATGGAAGGGGTAATAATAAAGTAGCCGGTGTAAGTGAGACCCTCGGAAGTAGAGGTCGTACAAGGTTTGTGGGGATCGATATAAGACTGTAAGCTAGACGCGAATGAACGATGGAGTGGGCCCCTGTATGCCTAAGGGAAGGAGTATCATATGTCATTCTTGTATAAGAGAAACATCGGGAAAGTCAAGCTAAAGGAAGTTGGCTCCTCGATGTGGAAGAGCGTTCTGGGGAGAGGAGGGATATGCTTGCATCCTGGAGGGTAGGAAAAGAAGGGAGTGCTACTTGGACTGGGAAGAGCCCGGATGGTCGAATGCAAACGCTAAAACCTGATTTGACCAAAGGCCAAGAGGGGAGGGGTCAGGTATGCTGCAGGTGGCAGAGAGCGCTGTAAGCATCTCTCGCTGCTCGCGTCCATCCATGGAGGGTGCAGACAGGGCCAGCGATGGATGGTCATGCCCACAGAGACAGCGGGCCGCAAGGCGGATTTAGGACGAGCTTCGCCAAGCCATACTCGTATGTAGCGTGGGTGATGGACGGACAGGTTTACCAGGATCTGGGATGCCTGTCAGTCGAAGAGCCGCCGAAACCATGATTTGGGACTTAGTCTGTTGAAGGAAACGGTGAGAAGTATGTCTACCAGGTCATCCCCAGCGCACATGCCGCCTGGACGTGCACGTATGTGGCACTCGCGGATGTATAGCAAGCTAATTACACATGGCAGTTGCTCAGACGTCTTGTTTGTAAGCTGAATGGAGCCCGATCTTGTTCAGCTGTCGATCTTCACTTGAAGTTGAACGCGTCTGGCTCTGATGAGACCGGAATGGCGCGAGGCGGATTGAGGAGACCATGATAGATAAGAGCTCCTCTAACCAAACAAGGCCCCTTTGCACGTTTGCTATCGAAGCCCTGTAAGCTTCAAAGAAGTGATGAACTCTCAGTCCGGTGGCAGCATGTCCATGTCAAGCAGTCAGTCATTTCAGCCATTTCAGGTGGAGGATAGGGCAACGGCAAGTGCAGTGCTACCGGTGGGCCTTTGTGCATTAGACAGCGATATGCATAAAACACTGGAGCTGTAAGGAAGACGGGACAACGGTGTACCTTGCTCAGGAGCCCCATCGCAGCCGATTCCCGTAAGTTTTCTATACGATCCGAGTAGGGCCAGGTCGTCAGAGGACAAGGGTGCTCGTCATGAGCGAAGTTGGAGAGAGGACTGGACCGGGGGTCAGTCAGATGTGGCCCCATCTCTCCAGCAATGCAGGATGCAGCAAGCAAGTGGAGAGTTCGACCAACCGCGTTGCTGCTGACGCTGAGAGACTCCTTCAATCGGGCAGAGTTTCGATGTGAGCGGAGACTCGGGCCCGAAATGGTGCAAGCTCAGAGAGGATGATAGGATCAGTATATCCCAAAGGTCCTGGGGGAAGTGACGGGAGACAGAAGCCGGTGGAGAGCTGAACCTCCGTGCAGTAGCACTGTTCATCACGTGAAGAGCGACTGGTAGCAAAGAATACGAGCATCTTGCTCAGGTTGATGGATACACTGCACCAGCGATAGACTGTTCGTCATCTGTCGGAGGCTCAGCGGACGGAGCGCCAGTAAGTGCCAAGTCCAGTTTTGTGCGCCCAGGCATGATGGAATGGGATTGACGGAACCCTATGCCTATGCTTGATACCGATCCCGTCTGTCAATGTCAACGAGGTGGTGATAGGATGGAGGGAGGCCACTAAGGACGTGGATTCTCGGAAAGAATATAGATTCGCCTCTGGGCCAAGTTAGGCCTAGTCCAATACACCAATGCAGTTTGTCTCAGGGACTTTTTTGTTTTTATCCTAGGTTGATCCTTATGTTTAGGTGTGTGGCCCAATCACTGTCTCTGTACCATGTCGAGAGGTACTTGCCCAAGGCAATCCTCCATTCCCAGGCCTGCCTTCCAACACACACTCGGGCGAACACTCGGACGAGTGCGGAGTAAAACCGTCGTCTATAATTACATTCCATGATGAAGCCGGCTCTTCATCTCTTCAGGAGCAATCGTACTTGGTCTGGGGGCTCTCGCCTGGACGACAGGCCAAGTACCTAAAGAAGGTTAACTCCTTCACCCACCACCACCACCACCACTACCTGCCGACTTGGTGGTGCTATTTTAGCGTACTCAGGCACAGCCGCCCAGAAAGCCGCACTTACACTTGCACGGGCGCCCGCGCTAGAAAGAACGCTATTCTGTCCTTATTTAGCTACGGCTGGTAGTGACCAGTAGGTACACTTGTATAATTCCCGTCCGCCCTGGTCCTATTCGTAACCGAACCTGAATGCAGATTGCTCTATCGCCCATGCTGTATGGATCCCTTTGTGGGCGCAGTCATGCTATCCTCTTCCTTTACTGAGCAATCCCACCACACACCAGACGTTTGAAGACGACACTTTTCTCCTTCGTCTGGGCAAGTGAGTAGTTTCCGGAGCTCCGTTGTCGTGGAGCAGGGGCTGTAAAGCTAATCTTGGCCCAGTGCCTGCCGCTGCTTCTGCTGCAGGCATCGCAAAGAACGTATAAGCACCCAGTAACAAGCCAGCTGCATTGCATGCTCACTGATCTGATCCCATAAGTGTGGACATCAAGGTCTTATACTATAGGGCGACTGATCTATAATCCCTATGTGCAGACCTGATTCAGGCAGCAGGCAGCGATCAATGCGTTGACGAATCGGCGACCTCGGCTTCCAGTGTTTGCATCATTCTTATCACTTCTGACTACGTGATATACTATACCTACCCGCTACTGGCATATCATCTCTTTCGCCTTCTTCTGCGCAGTCAAGCTTCGCCGCATCCTAATTGGGGTAAGCACTGCGTAACCTTCCTGTCGGTCTCATTAGTCTCCATGTGTAGATCTTATCAATGCCTTCCAGTACACAGTTGATCTGAGACCGCCAAGTTTGGTTTAGACTCTTGACCCTGTAGTTTATTCCGATCTTCGCATTTCTATCATCAGCATCAGCATCGTCAACATCATCATCATCATATCATACATCACAGGCACAAACAAGGGCAGGCCTTTTTGTTGGGCACGCAACCCAAAAGAATCTCACCCGCTCACTCACCCTCCATCCATCGTACGTTTTTCTCTCTGTGTCCAATCTTTCGCTCTTCCACTCTGCAGTAACTCCTCACAATCATCAGCCACCAGAGAAAGGCCTCGTCTATTCCACTTTGAGAACGCCACATACGCAGTGAAGCCTGGCAACACCGTAACAACGCACGCATCAGGTCTACCCCCAATTCGAGCTTATGATATAAAGGCTGAGCGGTGGGTATCCTGAACGCCCCAAGATGAGTTGGCCAAGCAGCCTGGTCCAGGTCTCAGAGCCCATCGAGTTATTGATTTTTCTAATCCGAGAGGTGAGTGGACGGTTGCAAGGTGACAGGTGCCCTGCAGTTACCAGACCCGCCAGTCAAAGGGTTTGACTGACTCATTTCGAGCAATGATCTGCATATTGTTCGAAGCTGAATCTTCTGACGTGAGTGACATGTTGCTTTGGCTCAACGCCTCGAATGTAGCCAACGAACCTTGGCTGGCAGACAGGTTTGCTCGCCATGGCCGCTCTGGGCAGCCATCCTATACCCCGGTTGGTCAAGTGGCGCATGCTCTATGTACATTCATGGCTTGTTGTTCGGGTGCACGGGTATAAAACACCAAATCCTCTTCGTGGGGAAGCCTGTTCATCGCGGGCGCGGCGGCTCACTCAGAAAGTAAAGTGGGATGCACTGATCGCGATAGGGCACAGTAGGGATCAATCTGGTTTGCGTATGGCCAATGTTTAGGCAACATGTGCAATGCAGGCTGGCAGGCGTGCTGCTGTCTTCTTACTTCCCCTTCCTGCATGTAAGCCCGGCGAGACCGTCTCATGAATCACCAGGCTTCTGGGTGTAAACTCTTGCCAGAACTCTTGCTGTGATGAGCGGCATGCGCTATACGAAGGTTGGCTACCACATCTCATTTCGAGTCATCGAGAAGCAAGAATACTGTAGCCTCCAAACCCCACTCCCCGCAATCCCGGGCACTGGATCTTCGACCAGGGTGGACGATGCTACGCTATTTTGTGGCACCTTCAGCTATAGACCCAAGCATCAGGCATCAAGCGTCAAGGGTCCCGACAACCCCTCGACCCGCCGAACCTGCCGGAAGGGAATCTTGGATACCGCCCTGACGGGTATCTTATAGACAGGGAGAAAAACATAAGGGGGTTCAGAAATATAGATAGACAGACAGCTATTGCAAGTCCAAATGTACCCCAGAGAGCTTTGGGAGGCCGGGATAGCATCCAGAGCCCGTTACACCAAAAAGGCCAAGTGCATACTAATCCTTGTTTTGCCAGCAAGCGACCCGGTACTCTGGGAGGGGGAGTCGGGGTGATTCCGATTGTGGTAATGGACAGAAACTCGTCCAGAGATTCGCTTGACACTAGGCAAGGCAAACGAACGAATGCCTGGAACATCGTTCCTTGGACGCTATCAGGCTACTTCGCTAGACGAGACCTCCAAGGCCACCGCATTAGCAACAGCGCTTCCCCGTAGTTTAGGCATGTAATGGACGCTGCCAGATCGGAGACGTAATGATCCCGACACTAAGAAGCATGCGCAAATCTAGAAAGGGGGGCAGGGGTAAAAGAAGACATGTTATTGCTGCCAGAGTTCTTCTGCTACGCAACCCTCCGGTTCAGCCACCACCAATTTTAACATGCGACCTGAAACATGACCAAACTAGGAAGCAGGCAGGCATTCGTGAGTAAGTTGCAAGTAAACCAAGTAAGAGAGAGAGGAAATGGATTAAGCTTGTTTTCCTCCCCTACACATGTAACAGCCGCACTACTCGACGACTAGCTTCAATAGAAGTAAAAGAAGCAGAAGCAGAAGAAGCAAACGCAAACGAGGCATGATGGCGATCGCTTCCGTTCTGAGGGGACGACGCCTCCTTTGCCTCTTTGGGGGGGTTATGAGGTTAGAAAACCTTGACTAACCCAGCGGTGGACGCTCTCTCGGTTTGATTCTGGCCCCCAATGGCTATGAGTAACATACATGGTCGAGGTCGAATCTTTGATTGCCCCGCGTGCATTTGACTTGGGATGACACTAGTGTATGTATTACTTGCGCGCACGCGTATACCAAATAGCAAAAATGAAGAAAAAGAAAAGAACGAGGGGGAAACTTGGGCTGCCTTTGCGAATGGAGGCCCGTGTCCCCTATCTCGAAACGACCTCCTCGCGGCCCAGGAGATAGAGCAAACAGTGAATTCAAGAGGTTTGATAGGCAGGATATGCATCACGAGAAGAGGGGAACGCAAAAAGACACTACCTTTGCATCCCGAAGCTTACGCATGGAAGAGTTTCACGAAACCCGAAAAAGGCTTCCTCCTAAAGGATGGCTTGACTGCTACCTAGCTAACCACCTGTCGTGTACTGCTGTAAACCCCGATTTCTTTCCTTCTCTCTCTCTCTTTCTCTCTCGCTTGGAGAAGGATGGGGGGACAGAAGAAGGGGCTCGTCGCACGCAGGATAAGCAGGCCCTGTTCCACAAGGAGGAACACAAGCCTTGTATCGTACGGATCGGAAAACGCCCATCATTCGCCGCCATCGAGGAGTCTAGTATACCACGATGCATCTGTTTGATCCCGCAAGATGGATGCGATCCTTCTCGGCGCGGGCTGCTCTTCATCACTCCGTCGTACTACATAAGGTGAGCAAGGTGAGTGGATAGCGGGAGGGAGGGAAGGCCGGGGTCATCGCAATGGTGGTTCCAAACATGGTTTCGGAGGCTGCTCCGTGCCGGACTTTCTGGCGAAGAGAGGAATTCCGAGCAGGATTCGGCTGACGGTGTGTTGTTGGTTTGTGTTGACTCCATCGCGTGTTCGCGTTACTTGCGCCTGCGTATGAAGCCTGCATGTATTGCATGGATATATGTATGTGCGACCCTCACTAGCATATCATATATTAACTACCACTCGCCCTTTGTTGTTCGTGCTACCGATCAGGATGCAGTAACGCAGCCATGCGGACTTTGGACAGCCTGCCATATTCCCATACCACGTTCGGGTACATGGTTCATGCCCATTTGTCTATGGAAGCTACCATGTGAATGCATGTAGCTAGGCCCCCAGAGTACTTAATCGATGGCAGGCTGCATCGGAGATATATTTCGATGGATGCGGGCTTCCTCCTTGCGCTGCTGGATTTACGTACTGCATATCCTGTTTGTCCGCACTGCCAAAAAGAGTCGGTCAGAAGGGGGCATGGAGCCGAAGAAGCAAATAGGGAAAAGAATCAATAAAGACAAAGTATCCTCACGCGTAACGCAACGTAACGTAACGTAGCGAGCGATATAGGACAGAGGACGCCACTCGCGCTGCCGGAACAAAAGTCCCACGATCGTTTCAACGGCGCCGCTACAGGCCACTCTTCCGATCTATGTGTACCACCTGCCCCTTCGTGCGTGACATGGTCCTGTTTGATGTGTTGAGTATGTCCCAAGTGGTTGGGTGAGTGTGTGTGCGCGCGCGTGTGTGTGCCTGGTCGCAGCCTCATGAGTCGCTATAATTGCGTAGATATTACAGAATAATTACGGTCTGTTTTCTTCTATGGTTGCTCGCAAGAATATGCAGCGGGTAGGCAGATCAGGGCGCATGAGATGCATTGCATTATATCTGGGACGCGTCCTTGCTTCCTTTTGTCCCGTGTTTTGTCCCCGTATAGACTTCTATGCAGTTGCTTAAAGTTTTCTTGTCCAGAAGGGGCGGGTATGGAGGAGAGACTGAACCTGACAAGAGACTGACTAAAATGTGATTGACGTCAGGAGGGTCTTGTCTTTGTCTTGACATATTTCCTCCGCTTGTTCGTGAGCAAGATGTGTGAAAAAAGGACAGGATGAGTAAACCCGGTACATTCGGTTGAGAAAAGAAAATGCCCAAGGAAGGCATGTCCCCAATTACGAGCCCAACACCTGTTTCCTGCAAAACGCCCGTACGTTCCGAGCGGAGGTCGGCCTACATGTACATGGTTACAGGTTACATGTCGACAGTAGATAGGGCGGTCCATCGTTGGCCGCAACGTGGTCCAGTGGTGGAGCATCTTGCCTGACGCAGCAACCTAGTCACGGGAGGATGCAGTGTGGCCCTTTATTTCCTAGACGGTCGCTTCAGCTCCCATCGGGCAGGCAATGTGCGTTGCGGCTTGAGGGTAGCTAGCTGTCGATCATGGAGCTTGTAGCATGTATGGACGGATGGTTGGCGGCACCTGACATGCGAGGAAAGAGACGGCATGAGTCACATACTCGAGCATATGCCCACTGAGCAGACAGTACGGGCGCAGTCTCGGGATTATGAATCAGAAACCCAGTTCCGGTAGCCACGGCGTTGAAATTCGGAAGAGACGTCGACATCGTCGGCTGCAAACCCAGCGCGCAGCGGAGTGACAGGTATCCTCAATAACCTCGGCTGATTTGCAAGTCTGCCTTTGCCATGTATGTATGCTAGCCGGTGCCTTTCTCTCTCTAAGACATGCGTATGCAGACAGCATGTTGGGTCATACTGCTGGTGAGCAGACGCATCAGCATTCAATAGTTGTTCGCTACGAGGACACGACTGGTGCGCAAGAACATGCATTTGCCATGTCCGCTTATGGGTTACTGCAAGTACCCGACGTGCAGTTTTCGTAAATCGAATCAAGGGGTCACACAAGGTTACCGGCATCGTACTTTGAGTCGCAGTCATGAGACCAGGTCCGATGTGCTACCATCGCAAGCGTAGCGCCTCCATAATTGGTGATGAGCCATTATCGATGACGAGTGCAATAAGACTTCGTCTTTCCGTAGCTAAACCATCAACGGTCCGATTTCTTACGCGGAAGTGCCACGATGGAGTGTGTAGCCAGGATAGCACAATAAGAGCTCACTGGAGAGCAACAAGTTCTCAACATGTCAGATAAGGACGCCGTGGGGAATTGCAAACAGGACGGGTCAGTTTCAGTGAAATTCACATTAAAAAACATAATGTAATAAGCCCGAGGGCATTGGTATATTATATCTAAGTGACGAACCCAGTACATCAATCTATAGAGAAAAGAAAACAACCCGGGATGAACCTATGCTATAAAGGAGCGCCGCCATGTTCCAGACCCAAATTACCGTACATATGAATTACAAGGAGTGTTCGAATATCATATACACATTGTGAAATGGAAAGGACAAATGAAAGTAAACGAAGAATTAGTTCTTCATGCCATCTCGCATGAAACCACCCAGCTGCTTGGCCAGGTCGCCGTGCATCATCGAGAAGTGATTGCCAGGCATGTGGTGGAAAGACATCTTGGCGACATCAACATACTCGTCCCAGCGGTTGGGACCGAAGTCGGTTCGGTTGTCCAGGAGGAAGAGGGCGTGGCCGGTTGGGTAGGGGTCTGGCCGGGGGTCGGTAGGGAGCTTGCAAACACCGTCTTCACACCAGATAGCTGTGACCTTGGGGCACTTCTCTTTGGCGATAGGCTCCGCTGTGTAGTTGGACAAAGCCGTGACAGAGGCAGCAAAGTGAGGAAGGAGCCAAGAGGGGATCTTCTTCTCTTCAGCGGAATCTCCCTCGCCAAGTAGGCCGATGGAAGCGAACCATGCGTGAAGACCAGCAGGGAGAGGCTCGATTGTGATGGGGCATGGCGCATCGATGATGATGAGGTTAGAGACTTCATCATTGGCCTTGGTGAGCTGGTTGACTATCTCGTAGGCAATGACACCTCCAGCGCTCCAGCCTGCGACAGCATAAGGTCCCTTGGGTTGACGGCGCTTCATCTCAGTGATGAACTTGGTCGCCATTCCGTAGACACCACACTTGTACTCCTCGGGAGTCTTCATGAAAGGAGAGAACATGCCCCAAACGGCCACATCAGGACCAACTTCGGAGATCTCTGTGTATGAAGTAGCGCTACCACTTCCATCGGGAATCATGAACAATTGCTTGGTAGCGGTCCGGTGGTTGCCTTGAAGGAGGACAGATGTGGCTTTGCGGTGAGGGTAGTTGTCGACCATGGTGGGTTGAACTTTGGCTACCTCTTGAGATGGAGCAGCGGGCTTTGAGGCGGCAGGGGCGGCGGGCTTCGGCACAGCAATACGCTTAGGCTTGTCCTCAATGCCAAGGGCCTTCTCGATGTCCTTGAGGGAAGGGTTGTGACCGAGGAGATCTGCAGGGATGCTCAGACCGGTCTTCTCACGGAGGATACCCAAGATGGACAGACTCATGAGGGAGTCCATACCAAGAGCAGCCAGGTCGGGAGCGGCGATAATCTCTTCTACCTCGACACCCATCTCGGCACTGATCGTGTTGCGGACAATGTCCTGAAGCTCACTAACGTTGGAGTCGCTAGGACCATCGCCTTTGACAGAGCCTTTATCGCTCTCATCAGGCGGGGTTGTCACGTCAGAGTCAGTCTCCAGATCGGCAGTCTCAGAAGAGCCACTTGAATCAGTCGATTCCTCTGCGCCGGCTGCGCCGGCAGTTTCGAACTGGGCCAGGAATGTCTTGAAAGCACCAACTGTCGCGTGGTCGTTGAAGGCATGAGAGTCAATGTTCAACTCAAGCTCCTCACGGAGGCGGCCACTGATTGTAAGTCCCATCAAAGAGTCCACACCAAGATCAGAGAAAGCGATGTTGTCAGCCAGCTCATCGTGGCTAACACCGGTCTCCTTGGCAACAATCTCCATGACTTGGGCAACCACCGAAGTCTTGCTCAATTTCTTGTTGACTGCAGGTAGGTTGGATGAGGTAACCTGCTTCTTCTCCTTGGTGGGAGCCTTAGCAGGGGCCTTGGCGGCGGCTGGCGCAGCCCGAGAAGGAGCGGCACCAGCGGCAGCAATGCCCTGAGGAGGGAGGACAATGTTCAATACCTTGCGAGGAATAGCCTGGAAACGGACGTCACCAGCCACACCAATGAGCTTATCGCCGTCGAAGATGTAGGCGTCGCCAGCCATCATCTTAGTGCCCTTGATATTCTGCATTCTGATGTAGGTCTGGTAAGTCTTGCTGGCTGATAATCTCTCAGCAAAGCGCATAGATCCCCACCCGTGAGAGATGAAGACTTGCTCCCTGGAGTCGATAGCATCTGATCCATTCAGAATGAAACCTGAGATGTGGCAGACACTGTCGATCCAGTAGGGTGCAGTGTGGAAAGTACCATCCTCGGGGCTGGTCTGGAAGACGACCTTGGCAGTAGCCTCGCAGGTAGCACTGTCGAGGATGACCGACTCCATACCTCGGTAGCGTTGGTCGTAGTCAACGAGGGCGGCGAAAAGCTTGTAGGCAAGACCACGGCCAATCTTGGAAGCATCACCACGCTGCTCAGCAGCCTTGAGTGCCTCGACACGAGACTTGATGAGGTAGCTGACACGATCAAATTCGCCCAACCACTCGTCGTTGTTGCCAAAGTAGACTTTGCAGTTGGCATGCTCTGCCTTCTGGGCACCCTCTCCAGTAGTCCAGGTGAGGTCGGCATAGCCCTGAGCGGCATCTGCCTTGACACTCATGCGAAGGATCTGGCTCTTGGCCTTGGTATCGAAGATCAGGGTCTTGGGTACTTCCATGTGGCTGACGTTACACCCGATGTTCTCAACCTCTGGGCGCAGCAGTTTGTAGGCGTACTCGCATGCCGTGATAGCCATGTCTCCATAGAGGGAAGATGGAGTAAGAGCAGTGCCATTGACGAGATGGCCAGAGCAAACCTTGCGCAAATCCTCCCGTGTCATTTCCGATTCGATTTCCAAGATGGCAATATCACCCTGAACATCCTCCTTAGTGACCTTCTGGACTGTAGTAGTAGACAGCGTTGGCTTAGGTGCCTCGATCGCCTTCGTAGTTGGCGCCGTCAACGCACCACGGTTCTTGGTCAAGCACCAGTCGCCAGTGTACTGAAGCCAATAGTTCTTGTAGTCAAACGAGTAAGTTGGCATGTCCGACAGGCGAACAGATTGGCCGAAGTCGCGGTGGAACTCGTTCCAGTCAAGGTTGATACCAGCCGAGTGAAGGGTGCAGAGACTAGCACTCAAGGTCTTGTAGGTGGGCTCATTTCGGCGAAGAGTTGGTACAGCAATGGTAGTCGCGCCGAATGCAGCCTTGACCATGTTGGCACAGACAGGGTGAGGCCCAACCTCGAGCCAGACAGTCTTCTCGTCAATGATTCCAGAGTTCTGGGCAGAAACAAGGCCGCCCAGGAAGTTCACAGCCTCGCGGGCATGGTCGCGAAGGTACTTGGGGTTGATCGGCTCACCCTCGACAAGCTTGCCAAGAAGGGGAGAGATGATGGGAATTTTAGGGATTCCAAAGCGGACCGATCGAGCCATGTTCTCAAAATCATCCAAGATAGGTTCAACCTGGGCAGAGTGGAAGGCAAATGGAACCTTGAGCTGTGTGCACTTGAAGCCAGCAGCACCGAGTTGCTCAGCGATTTCGGCCACATCAGTAGAGGTTCCACTCAGGACCGTCTCCCTAGGGCCGTTGACGCAAGCAACATTTGTTGAAGCGCCACGGTCACCTAGAGCCTCAATGACGACATCACGAGATCCCTGAACAGCAAGCATGGCATGAGTGCCAGCGGTGCACTTCTCAACCAAGAGCTGTGCGCGAGCACCGACAAGGAAGATAGCATCGCTGGCCGAGAGAACTCCAGCCACATTGAGAGCTGCGTACTCACCGAGACTGTGGCCAAGTACAGCACCTGGCTGAATACCCCAAGAGGCCCACAGTCTGGCCAAAGCCATCTCGAAAGATGCAAGGCCAAGTTGAACAACAACGGGGGAGAGCTTCTGGACCTCTGGCTCACTGCCGTCAATGAGAGGCAAGAATGAAGGGAAGCCATGAATCTGTGCCAGCTGATCGTACTCATTGATTGCCACTCTGAAGACTGAGTAGTGAGCGTACAGGTCCTTGCCCAGGCCAGCGTAGTGCGAGCCTTGACCTGTGAACATGAAAGCGACCTTTGGCTGCTCAGGTGAAACAGGAACGAAGGTTGACTTGAGACGCTCCTTAATGGCCTGCGCAGCGTCCGACACACTGCTGGCAGCCACGTTCATGCGCCAATAATGCTGAATCTTTCGCGCAGTTGTGGTGTAGGCCACATCGCAGAGCGGGGTTGAGGGATTCTCTTCAATGAACCGGACGAGGTTCTCAGCGTTGCGAATCATGGCAGACTTCGACTTGGCAGTGACAGTTACGACGTGGACACTACGAGGATCGGCATCAGCCGCCGGGTATTTTGGCCCGTCCTCGATCAGAAGGCCGGTGTTACCGCCAGCAGCACTGAAGTTGTTAACAAAGACCCTGCGTGGCTTGCCATCCCGGCGTTGGAATGGGGTCTTGTGGAATGCGATGTTGACACCTCTGTCGCCAAGATCCTTGGGGAAGGTCTTGTTGATTTCACCCTTTATTCCGATGTGAGGGGGAATAGCATTCTTCTTCAACATGAGAAGAACCTTGGTCAAGGCAGTGATACCTGAGGCTGCTTCTCCGTGGCCAACGTTCGACTTCACAGCGCCCAGGTAGAGAGGACGGTCGGCTGATCGGTGGCGTTCAGCAGGTGCGAAGACGTTTGTGACAGAGACCATTTCAGTTCCGTCACCTGCTTGTGTACCAGTTCCGTGCATCTCGACGTAGTCGACATCGTGGGGGTCGACACCAGCCTCGTCAAGGATCGATCGAGACAAGATAGACTGAGTGGGTCCGTGAGGATGCGTGATTGAAATCGCATCAGCCGAGTGGTTGGTTGCGGAACCAAGGATGACGGCGAGGATGTTATCCTTGTCCAACAAGGCATCGTCAAGACGCTTCACCACAATGGAAGCGCAGGCGTCAGCGCGGCAGTAGCCATCGGCATCGTTGTCGAAGGTGTTGCAGTTACCCTTCTTCGACAAGAACTGGCCGCGACTCAGACCAGCGAAAATGTCCGAGTTGGTCATGCAAGAGAGACCGCCGATGATGGCAGTATCGCAGTCCTTCACCCACAGAGAGGTGCAGGCAACTTGAAGCGCAGCTGCACTAGATGAGCATGCTGTATCGATGCTAAGACTGGGGCCACTGAAACCCATGTGGTAGTTGATTCTACCAGGACCAAAGGCACGGACACCACCTGTGATGTAGTAGGTGTCGACCTCCTGAGCGGCGTTGATCTCACGCCAATCGTCTGAGGTCTGGCCGTAGAAAGTACCAATACGATCCAACCGAGTGGATGGCGTACGGTTTGGCACATATCCTGACATCTCAAGCGCCTCATAAGCGGTGGTCAGAGCCATCCGTTGCATGGGGTCAGTCTGGAATGCCTCGCGAGGGGACATATTGAAAAAGCGGGGGTCGAAGTGACCTGGATCCTTGATCCAGCAACCATAGGGGTGTGACTGGTGTTGACGGCCTTACCAGAAGGGTCAACGTGGCTGTCGGCCGGGAATCGGTCCGCAGGGACAACGCGATGAGCATCAATACCCTTCTCGAGCAGCTCCCAGAATGCCTCGACGCTGGCGGAGTCGGGGAAGCGGCCAGCCATGCCGACAATAGCCAACTTGCACTTCCCGGTCGATCCGTGGTTACCGATGCTGGCTGTGTTGCTCTCGCGAGAGATCGTCGGGGGGTTCCGTAACACGACTTCGAGCTCTGTCTGTGTCTTAAGAAGGTTGGCCAGCGTGCCCGCAGCCTGAGTAGGGCCATATGGGATCACCAAGGCCCTAGTGCCCTTGAAGGCGCGTGCATGACCAATGCTGCCGCTCAAAGCCTTGTGGAAAAGGAGAGGCTCGTTCAAGATCTCCCAAACCACAGCCTTCAAAAGTGCTTTCGTGTCGGTCTCGGCAAACGAGGCGCCTGTCACACAGGACATGACCGAGCTTCGCGGCTTCGAACCTGCCAGCGCAGCTGAGACAGAATCATCATTAAGGCGAAGTATTTCGTCCAAGTCCGCCGACGCATGCAGATGAGCAGCATGGTAAGGGCCATAAACCGGTATGGCTGTTGGCCTCGAATCGAACAAGTCTTTGCTGAAGAGAGACTTCAAGGTAGCTGGCGGGCCAGAGACGGCAATGTTGCTGGCCGAAACAGCACTCACATAGGCGTGAGAAGCTTGTGAAATCCCCTATACTCCCAGTAAGCAACTATAAGAAAGTTATGCATGCATCTGGTATCCTTACCTCGGACTTGTGGAAGTCGTCGAGTATCGACTTAGCCGTAGACTCCTTGGCTCCAGGGACTACATATGTCCAGCTCTCCGACTTCTCGGTCGAGGGGCTTAGCCGATCAGCTAACGAGGCTACGTGTGACCCAACTCTGTATGCCATCAAGACGACCTGGACGGCGATAGGAAGGAGCGACGAGAGAGAGGGGCTCGACGCGATGGCACTGGCAGCGAACAGGCCTGTGCAAAGACCGGAGAGGTATGTGTTCTCCGGTTCTGTGGCATCTTGGTATTCCTTCTCGGAACGGCTATTCGGCGGTTAGCGGAGTAGCACATGTCAAGCTTATCGAGTTTCCATACTCTATGTAGTGAGCGAGTTGTGCGACACACAGCAGAGCGCTGTCGATTCCTGGGTATTTGATGCTCTGGGCATGATACCGCTCGTTTAGTTGGCGAAGAGTTCGGAACATGGGTATCTTTGTCCGCTCTACTCGAGGGAGCTGTTCAACCTCCACTCGTAAAGCCTCGCCCGCCGCCTCAAGGAAAGCCTTAGACAGAACACTCGGGTTCCCTAGTCGGTAAAAGTCGGCAAGAAAGCCATGTGTGTCGAGGGACTGGTCCCCGAAAAGGAGAAATGCCATCTGGTCCGCCATTGTGATGTTGAGACGGTACAGGTTGTTATCCCGGTGGTTTGTGGATAAGATCTTCTAACCCTAGCTAGAGTCGTCGAGGCATCACTTATATACATAACGGACATGGCCCGAAGGTAGGGCAGGAAGAGAGAAAGGTACAGCAATAGTCAGTGCCACTTTGACTAGGCAATCCATGACAAGACTCTCTCTACCCGCACATCTAGGTTAGAATCCAGGGTGGGGAGGGGGTGTGCAGGTGAGAACAGAGAACAGACACCCCACAGAATCCCTACCCTCAGTTCGACCAGGGGGTCAGATGTCCGGCCATGTCTGCCCTTCGGTGACCGAAGACTGGTGGGCGATAACCATGGAATTTCCGTTTTGGGGAGCGAATACGTGCATTGAAAACTGCCAGCCCTGGCTGATGGCGCAGCCCAGTACTTCCGAAAGGAATGTACAGTCTCGTGGCCTCGTAACAGTCACGGAGACTCGTGACGTCTACCATGTCCCGGCCACAAGCCGCCCTTAGACATTTCACACAGGCGTAGAGCGGCAGGTATAGATTGCTCGTTCAACCGGTACCTGAACGCGGCTTCCATCTTCGGCGACGGTGCCACTAGTAGATGGGAAGGAGTAGGCAGCACATAAGCGAACTTCCACCTCTGGCCCAGGTATGGTGCGGCTGTACGTATACGACAGGACCGTCTGACACCTAAGTCACAGCGATTTGAAACTACGCACAGGAAATTAGACTTGAGACTGATCGGATGCTGAATGTTTCTGTTGGTGATCGTCTCCGTTTCGGTAAGTAGACAGTGGGTCGTCCACGGCCGTTGGGGAACTCCGCGACCAGGGCCGCGGCGCAACAACAAAGTGGATCTCACGCAACCATCAGCTCGATATCAGCAGATGAGCGATGGGAAGGGGGCGTAAGAAGAGAAAAAGGACTAGGTACGGTTAGCCTCAAGTTATGCCTTGAGGAACTGTAAATAGAAAGTATGATCTCACTTTTTGGGTGGTGGTGGGACTGGCTGCACAAGCACGCGGCGACCAGAGCAAGTCCGACCCTGAGGGCTTCGGCGCAGCGACGTGCGAATAGACCTTTACCCAGTAGGGTGGGACTGGGACTGAACACATCAGGATTCCGGCAGAGTGAGCAGAGAGGCCATCACTATTCCTCCCACCTTAATACTCTTTCCTTTTCACGCATCCATGTCTGAGCCTTGCTAGGATCAGTCAGTATAAGGGTGGTTTTATGGGGCTCCCTCTGCTGCTCACCCTCACCTTTGGACTATTAATGCCGACGACCCAATTCACATCAAAACCCTTTTCGGTCAAAAGCGGTATAGGCGTATCAAGAAAAGGATGCAGTGAGATGGGATTCTTCATGTTTCAGTTCCTCTGATAGTAAAGCCGAGGCTAGTCGTGACGACCTGCTCTCGTTGTTCTTGTTGGTGTTTGTCTCTCGAGGTTGAACATTGCACCGTGATTGGAGCAAATCGACCACGAAATTGGACGAATCCAAGGCTGCCTGCACCTTCCTGCGAGCCGCTGCCTAGTTGTTGCAGCTGCGCGCCAGTCGGCAGCCACGATCGATTCCAGTCTGCCACTCCCCAATTTCCTGTAGAGTTCAACTTCAAGGCAAGGCACGCACCAGGCGGCTCACGGGCAGATGGCAAGACCTTCGGGTTCCATCCTTTCTCAGCTCAAGGTGCCTATCGATACACAGTCGTTGTCTCCTTGCATCGCAATTAATTGATCTACATATCTACTTGTCTTTCTCGGGCGGCTTCGATACCCTATCGCTCTATCTACAATGTCCTGAAGCCACCCGCTTAGCTGGTAGCATCGTGGCTCGGAGCCTCTCCCTACCCGACCGCCATTAGTGAATACACTTGTCACCAATCGGCCATTTCTGCCATGGTGGCTTGCCGCCCGAGTCACTGTCCGTCCGCCAGGGCCATTTACCGTAATATTACGGAGATAGGAGGGCGTGCATACCCCCCAGCAAACCGCACCACCCACTGGGATGGATTGGTGGTTATGTCGATAGGGTAGTCCGCAGCAAGGGCAGAGTTCGCGCCGCAGGTTCGCTCCGCAGGATGTTGCTTGATTCACCTCTCTTCTCGATCGATTGCTCTACGAGCAATGCAAGCATAGTAGCGCTTCAATGGTGCGTGTATTGCTGTCTTAGATGCAAAAGCCAAAAAGTCCGTCTCAGGATTATCAGCCCATGCCCCCGTGCCTTGCTTTGATGTCATAACTATTTCAGCTTCTTCTGGATCTTCGTCAAAGCGATCAAGGACCGGGTCTGGTTGTCATCCAGCTTGGCTTTTGCCAGGAACCCACCAATCATGGTTTGTTGAAACATCCACAGACGCCGAAGCCTGACTTCAATGTTCGATAGCTATGTTGACCCAGTGCCATCAGCGTTGGAGCCGCGCGCACACATACACCCACACCACCTGCACGCACGTAGCAGCATCGCAGCCGCATAACCTTAGTCTCCCTCCCACCCGCCTTCTTATAGAATGGAGCTGACGCCTTGTCCCGGCGGTTATCAACGTCGCATCTAACCTACCGCTCGGCATGCTATGTCAAATAACCTCATGGGGCCGGCCAGTCACAAGCTAACGTTACCATCCCAACGTCGGCTCTCAATCCTCCATCTTTTTGCTTACAATAGGACTTGTCTTAAGCATAGCAGCCTCCTTGACTTTTCGCTCACCGCCAGAAGCGCCGGATAAGGCGTTGACATGATCTTTAAGTTACGGTAGGTAGGCAGTAGAACAGCTTACATCTGCTATCCAGGTACCAATCCTTCACGACATTAACGGTTTGCTAGGAATGCAGAGATACCGTACCAACCCGATCCTTCAAAGCGGACTAACGCTGCGGTCCGCAGTCAATCGAAGCAGTGTTGTCCTTCTGCATTTACACGGTTGTTCTGGGCCAAGTACACCATCCAACATTGCTGACTCTGTCGCGCTGCAATCTAGCGTGTTCGTTTCCGCGTTCGTGAAGCTTGGCCCTGGTTGGAAGCCGGAGGAACGAGTCTGCTCAGCCCACAATATTTTTCCATTCTACTGGGATCGTTACTGTGCTGTCGTCATCTCGAGCGATCGGTCTACGCGTTTCTAGGTTGACAGTCAGCCAAGCATCTAGCTGTTTTCTCAGATCCCTAGAATGCATCGGAAAGCTTGGCAATCCCGTTTGGTAGGGACTACTTCACCCGAACATTTAGACGCAGGTAGACCGACCGTCCGTTCGGACTGAAACCAGCCTCTGGTGTGTTGTAAGGGTTCTCGGCCACGCGCCGTGGCGCATTCGGTAGCAAGTTGTAATCTCTCGTCTAACTGTCGGATTTACGGAATTGTTTACGGTCCGCGACTCTATTATTGCTGCCAGGTTGCTTTTGCTGCCTTGGTCTTGACGTTTTGCATTCCGTGCATTAGGTGTACTTGTTCCAACCCAGTGAAAAGTTTCTTGGCTAATTGCTTACAGGCCGCAGGAGCTGTCAGGGACCGGACATCCGACCTTGAGCATGCACCTGGAAACCAATGGGAAAGCGTCGGGTGTAACCAACCGAATTGTTATATTCGATCCCCGAAGAGAAAGAGCCATCCTTGAAAGAACACAAGATCCATGCCGATAGAGCCCAGCAAGACCGCTCAGGCTCCGTGTCGTGTAACATGCTTCAAGTTGAGCCGAATCTATTCACTTGTCTGTACCGCCACCGCAGTGGCCAGCTTCCTAAAGGATAAATTGGTTTCCAGGTTCCGTCCGATAACGCACCCCGTGTCGTATCCTAAACCAAACCAGTCAGCATGTTCGTCCCTCAACCGCCTTCTTGGTAGTGCAGGGCAGGGTTAGCGGCCGGTTCTTGGCTCGTACAAGGACTGAAGACTATCTACACTTCCATGAGCTGATCTCACGTCCGCTCAAGATCACGTGCCTCGTATTCTCATCCCGTCCGGAATCGTTTCTGGCAAACCTACCGAGACTCGCAGTAGTGAACTAACCATGGCCCCCAACCACCCAATCCCCCAACCCTGACACTTGGGCGAGAACACTTCAGACCGCATGGGCTTGACGCGGGACTCGGTGCTGCTGTGTGCTGGAGGCAGAGTAAAACCGGTATTCTTCCCGCTAGGGCGCAATTATGCTGCATCCAAAGCGGGCCATCCAGGCCCCTTCCTTGAGGTGTAGTCCGTCAGTTCCTATGCAAGTATGACATTCTGCAAAGCTTGCTTCCTTCTGCTGCCCAGTAAGTGCTGTCCGTACCAACCTAGCCTGCTGTGATACTGTCATCATAAGGGTATTGTTCTCGAGTTGATTCATAAGTCATACATGCACTTACCCTCATACAATGCAGATGTCATATTTGTTGAGTCTGTCCCTAATGAAATCCGATGGAGTTCCCGCAGGTTGGGGACCTATGCGGGGCTCTCCCCAGTGGGCTACGGGCGACGATAAGGGGTAGCATACCGTCAAAGGCAGCTGTGCAGGTGTTAACCCTATGCGCATACCACTCGCCCCAGCTCCATCGGGCAAAAGGCATGTTCGGCTGCACGACACGGCATGAACAAGTCTCCAACGCCCCGTTTACGGCTCCTATACCGAACAACAAATGGACTTGGCAGCAGTCCTGACGCTTGGCTCCATCTAAGTGCCGCTCTTTCTTTCTTTCTCTAGATACACATCCCCCTTGCGCTTGGCCTCCCCGCATACACCTAAGAGCAGCGTTGGCATTGCCGTACCGCCTCAAAATGCAGCCAAGACGGCTTCGCGAAGGATCGACGCTGCGACGTTGTGTTGTTGTGGCTTCTGGGGAAGTAGGATATCCAAGTGGAGAAGTCCCCTTTCTTTCCCCGGCCATTCTCAACGGCGGCAGGGGTCAGCATAGGAATTCTATATATTCATAGAATAATATGTCCGATGATACAACCAGGCGCCTCTTATCGCACACGCATCATGCATACCGATGGCTGGCGCGCGGTTGTCCGAAGTGGCGGCGCCGCCAAGGCGCAAGGGACAACGCAGCGACCCGTATGTTTACATGTATGCAGCAGCAACAGCAGGTATGATGACATTTCACTTGGGGGCTGAATGATACCGGACGGTCGGTTTGTGAAAGCAGGTTGCGAGGAAATCTAGGCGGACATATGCTCAGCCCCTCGATTGATTTCAGCTAACGCGTTACCATACCATCGCTTTCAACCATATACAAATAAATAGGCGGGAAAAACTTGGTAAGCGATCGAATTATGGTACTTTTCAGGTATTGCCCCCATCTCTGTACACAATACTGACTAATTCATTTGCGGGACATCTCCATCTGCCTGTCCCTTCAGAGACGGGCCAATCTGGGTCTTTGCGCCGGCCATCCGACGCGGCAGTGAAACTTGGAGACACCCGAAATGTTGGTAGGAAACCGTAGCATAGTGCTCAAGTTGAACTCGGTCGATATGGTGCGGAAATCTCCAGGAACTGTTGGGTTTGAGTTCGCGTCACTTACTTATGTGGCGGCAGCACACAAGGTGGGCATAATTTGGACTATGTGAACAAGGAAAGTCATCGAGACCACTACTACGGCATATTATTCAGGCACCAGTCTTATGGCACTTGCTCAGCAACATGCCTATGCATAGAAGTTAAAGGGAGCAGTGCGTGGCCTGGTACCTGAGGCTGCAACAACCGGAGTGATGATAACCAAGCCCGAAGGTGTCAATCACAAGGGCGATTCTTCCGATTCAAGACCGCCTGGTTATTAAGTCGAAGAATTATTTTGAGTAACATAATTTCTCAGAGAAGGAAACGATGTTCCGGCTGTGGTGTTGCTTGTGATGGCCTGCTGCTGAGTGATGGCTGCAGGTGTGGCTGGTAAACATGCAGGCAGGCGTCTAAGCCACAATTCGACGTCACTCCCCGGCCGGCGCGGCAGAAGATGGTCATCAACGTCAGACAGGCTGGAAATCCTGACTTTGCGGTTTCTCACCCAACAACACCGGCAACAAAGAGCGCAAGCGTTTGTTTTGAGCTTCTGCTAGTTTCAGCCCATTCGTCTTCATTCGCCCATTAGTTCGTCCCAAAAGCAAAGCATCATGAAGGCCATCATTGCCGCTCCCGCAACGTTGGCGCTAGTGTATCGCGCTTACTCGCACAACTCGCTGACACCACTGGGCCTCGTCGTGGCCGCCCTGACTGCCATCGCGCACGCCGTGCACCCGTGGAACCTGCCCTTCGTGCTCCTGTGCGTCTTCTTCCTGTCGGGCACGCGCGTGACCAAGGTGAAGAAGGACGTCAAAGCCGGCCTGACCCTGAGCTCCCAGGGGGTCCTCGGGCGGGGAGGGACCCCGGACCCACGTCCAGGTGCTGGCCAACTCCCTGGTCGCCTCGGTGCTCACGCTCCTCCACGCCTACCAGCTGCGCCAGCGCCGCGAGGCCATTGTCGCTGGGGGCCAGCTGCCCCAGGGCTCGTTCTGCTACGGCTGGGGCAACGGCGACCTGCTCGTCATTGGCATTATCGCCAACTACGCCGCCGTCGCCGCCGACACCTTCAGCTCCGAGCTCGGCATCCTGGCCAAGAGTGAGCCGCGCCTCATCACCTCCCTGTCGCTCCGCAAGGTTCCCCGCGGTACCAACGGCGGCGTCACGCTCTGGGGCCTGATCGCCGGCTTCCTCGGCAGCATGATCGTCGTGACGGCTTCGCTCGCCTTCCTCCCCTTGTGCAGCGACGCATCCGCCGGCCAGGTCGGAGGCGGCCCCGCCTGGACCGTTGGCCAAAAGGTCACTCTTGCTTGGGGCTTGACTGTCATCGGCGCCTTGGGATCCCTCCTGGACAGCTTCCTCGGCGGAATGTTCCAGGCCAGCGTTCGCGACGCTCGGTCTGGGAAGATCGTGGAAGGCGACGGCGGTGTCCGCGTCTTGGTGTCCACAGAGACGAACCCACTCTCCCGAGAGCACTTCAAGAAGACGGCCGACGTCAAGGCGACTGCTTTGAAGGGCGAGGGCAAAGCAGCCGTGGAGAAGACAGAATCCACCGGGAACCCCTATGACCCTACAAACGAGCACCGCTCATCTCACTTCGGAGACAATAAGCCTACGCGCATTGTAGAAAGCGGATTCGATTGGCTGGACAACAACGATGTGAACTTCCTGATGGCCTTGACCATGAGTGTCAGTGCCATGGCAGGGGCTGGATGGTATTGGGGCATCCCTTTGAGCAGCATACTCCAAGCTTAGGCTACGCGTTTTATACTGCAGATCTGTACATTAAAAGGGTTAACCCTTTTCTATTTGTGCCTAGATGAATGATGACTGTTGAATTTCATACCACCACCCTGAGGAGTCCTGTCCCCCCAAGTATTAGTATTCTATTCAACTTGCAGTGTTCTGAGCGATGCTCGGAATCTTCAGCCTGGGAAAAGGTGCGGGAGTTCGCCAGCCCCTGTCTTCGAATTTGTGTTTCTATTAAGAAGCCTAGCTTTTCACAACATCATTGCCATGTCCTCATAAACAACTTTGGACGATTCAACAATACTGCATGATACAGCTGCTTACCTAAGTCTATTGCTCCGTTTCTTACGGAGAGGGTTCTGCTCTTATTTACTTGAAGCCGCCGGTCCTCCATCTCAACTATGGAGACGGTTATATAAGGGTCTAAACGCTCGAGGCGACATGGGTAATTTCACTTTCCCTGCGCGTCTCACGACCAGGGTCATGATATGTTGTGAAGGGCCCTGGTTCATTGAGTATGAGGTTTTCATAGCGCTTTATACTTCTTGCCGCTTTTCGTCCGTCCAAGCAGAGGCTGTCGTGTTGGTGCGGTCTCCTCATAGGACATAGGAGCTTCAGCGCTGTGGTCTGTCGGCTCGCGTCCGAGCCGGCCACCGTTGATTCGGAATCTCACTAGTAGAGACGGTTGGTTATTGTTTTTTGACTACTAAACGTATCGTATGCCCCCAGCTCTCGTTGATCTGCCATCCACGAAGCTGCATTGGGATGCGGACTTGAACTCTCAGGGATCTATCTGGCTGGGCGTCTTGGACCAAGAAACCCAGGATTGCCATGATCTACACGAGCTAATTACTTATTCACAACGTCTCCTGGTTTAACAAAAGGCAATGTCACTCCACCCACGCAACATTGCTAGCTTACGATCGTGCCCTTCATAGGTTCTATTTACTTGGCGTAGTAGACGCGTTACGTCTAAGGAAGAGGTATCAACACGCCAGTCACCACGAGCATCTTTCAACCCCTCATTGTTTACTCCGAGGAGACGCAAGCCCATTGCGAAAGGGCAACGGGCCAGTATAGTAAATGCCACGTCATATGACGCCAGATTACAAGTGGCCGTGAACTTAAGGTACAGGGCTCAATAAGCGACTCGATGTAGACCCAAAGTCAATGTAGGGCACTAAGTTGATGAAGGAAAAAACGGAATATGGGGTGGTGTGAGTCCATTGACGCACAAACATGTCCACTGCATTTGAGGATGCAAAACCCTGCGTATATTTTGATGGCCAACTCCAGGTAGAGAGATGATGGCGCAGGGGAGCAGTGTTTGGGCCAAAACCGGGCCCCTGGGTCGTCTTGTCGATTCACTCCTCTTGCACAACTAGAACTGGACTCGATTTTTATCCCTAGCAGTGGATCGAGTACTCCATTTATTCTTGTTAACGTGTATGTAGTAGTTATATACATGCTTAGTTAGGATGATCGATCCATCGTTCCTGAGGCAGAGTTCTATTGCTACTAGGAACCTCGCCACGGATCAGGAAGGCCGCCCAAGCACACTTGAGGCAAGTTACCGTTGCGATAAACAGGATCATAATAAAAATACGGCGGAAAATGCAATGTAGCAGGCCCAAGGAGTCTTACAATAGACTGCTGATATATTAAATCACCGGGATAAGCCTCTTTCCGAAGCAATAAGCGGCCACCTTGGCCTAGACATTACTCATGACGGAAAATACCATACAAAACTTCGCCAAACGCCATCCCTGAGCCCTCCTGGTCTGATGTCACAGACTCCGACGCCTAGCTACCCTGCTATTGTCTGCCGGCGGTGAGTACGCCTCATGACTGGCATCAAACCGCCACTGTGTCTACCTAATCTAAGCCAGTGACGTAGTCGCCTTTTTCTTGCGTAGCTCTCGGCGATGATTCGACTCGGCGGCCCAGGCATCCTCGAAAGCCGTAGGGAGTTGCTGGAGATGTTCCTCTCCAAGGCCGAGTCTTCTCACGACTTGGAAAGCGCCAGTGCCTACCGTCATCGTTTGACCCATGATGATTTTCTCCGATACACCCTCGATCTTGTCCTTCTTCATGTTGGCAGCAGCCTCGAATAGATGATCGGGGGTCTTCTCGAAAGACGCCAGCTGCAGGACCGAGTCGCGCATCTTAGATAGACCAAAACGAGTGATGCCCAACACCTCGCCCTTGTAGGTCATAACGTCTGCAAGCAGCTGCATATGACGCGGATCGATGCCCATGTCATTCATGACAGCGCCGATTTCTTGTGCAATAGTCGTTCGAGCAGCCTCGATGCCCAGGACATCACGGCATTCAATGACAGAGTTCGAGCAAGCCTTGGTGCCAACAACTCCTTCCGTGTTCATGCAGGCACGGAGTCCGTAACCTTCAACCAGCACGGTGTGGGACATCAACGGTTGCCCATCGTCGCCCTTCAGCGTCTTTTGCTCTTCGATCTGGATGATGGCTCGCGTGGCTTCCGGGTATCCAGAGATGGGCACGCTAGGAAGGACGCGTTTGAGATGGCTCACTCGCGTCAGTAGATCCGCAGCCGTTTCCACAGTCGCCACCTTGCTTTTGACTGTCTTTTTGGCAGTCGAAGGATCTGGGTGGCCCACAGCAATCTCAATAGTTCCGTCAATGGGATAAACGCGAAGGTCGCCATCCAGGATCTTCAACTTCTTGGCCTTCACGATGGCGTTCTTGATATCGTAAAGGCCGATACCCAAATGCATACTCTCCAGCGCTTCGGTGTCAATAGCGAGCGTGATGTAGGCTCGGTTGGGCTCCCACTCGTCATCGACGTATCTCAACACATCTTCAACGAATGTTTGTTCAATACGCCCTCGAACCATGCGTGCTGCCTCGATTTGGTATTTGTTCTCCAATGGGCAAGTGACGACGGGCGTGCTAATGGTTTTAGACGCATTGATAATCTCCTTGATACGGGGAACACCTTGCGTGATACTCATTCCAGCAACACCAGCGAAATGGAAAGTCTTCAACGTCATTTGAGTACCAGGCTCACCGATGGACTGTGCACCCACCGCGCCGACAGCATGTCCAGGTTCGACGTGTGCCTTCTTGAACTTTTCCAAACATAACGTGATGAAAGCTTCCAGAGTACGATGCGATACTTTGGCCACCCTTTCGGTATGAGCTCTGGCATCTGAGCCTTTCTCCTGCTTGTCAATGCGAGCTGCACCAACTTTGGGCTTCTCCAAATACTCCTCCAGGCCGAATGCCTTGCGAGTACTGGCCAGTCTGGTAGCGAGTTTGGTAACAAACGATTCGATTGTGGTCAAGAAGAGTCGACTACTTTCGTGCTCGTCCAATCCATAGTCCGTTTGGTCGTGATATGTCAAGGATTCCCCGCGGAGAAGACCTTTCCTCGGGTACAGTTTGCGCTGCTTATCGATCATCTTATCGCACAGCTCAAGGATCTCAAACGGCAGCAAGGCTCGCTCGGTGTTACTCCAAGTAAGATTCTCTGCATGGGACCATGTACGGGTGAAATTCACTGGGACTGCGGTGCCCTCCATATCGACCGGATCAAGTTTATCTGCCCCAAATTGGAATTGCACAACACCTCCCTCGGAAGTTCGGACGGTGTCGTCGTACTGGGTCGAAAGGTCTTCGAGGGATTTCATGAGACGTCGAGACATATATCCGGTTTCTGCAGTCTTGACAGCTGTATCAACCAGTCCTTCACGACCAGACATGGCGTGGAAAATGAACTCAGTTGGCAGCAGCCCCGTGTAGAAACTGTTGGCAACAAAACCTTTGGCGGCTGGCTGGCGGGCCAATTTGTGGAAATGGGGTAGAGTTCGGTCTTGAAAGCCATCGGCGACACGTGAGCCACCGATAATCTGCTGTCCTACCAGTGCAATCATCTGGGCAACGTTGATGTTGGAACCTTTGGACCCAGAGGAGGCCATAATCCACGGGGCGTTCTTGGTGCTGAGCGTCGCAATACAGTATTTACCAGCCTCGCCTCGGACTTCACTGAGGGTTCCCGAAATTGAGTTCTCGAGCGTCTCCTCCAAAGAACAACCTGCAGCCTTCGTCAACTTCTTGTTGTTGTAGTTCGAGATCAGCTCGTCTGTTTTGGCAACGGCATTCTGAACAAGCCCCTGTTTCGCCTTGGTGAGTGAGTCGGTTGGGAACACATCGCCTATGCCGATAGAAAACCCTTGGTTTGTCAACATCCTCGCACAGAGTTTAGCCAGACGGTTCATGGCAACCACAGCAGCGTCGGGGCCAAAATCTCGCAGGATCACGTAGAAAATTGAGTCCTTCTTTCCATCACCAACAGTAGACTTGTCCATCCTGCCACACATGACCACGGAGTTGCGAACAACGAGCCAACCATCCTTGGGACACAGGTCAGGCGCCCGGGTTCGTTCTCTAGGGTCATCGGAGTTCTTATTCGGTGCCACATATTCTCGGCACTTTGCGTCAAGGTTGATCTTGACAGGCGAGTCGGCATTGGGACGCATAAGTACGCTGAAAACCTGCTTTCCAGTCCACATCCTTTCAGGTTTGAAAATGGCGGGAGGTGGGATATCGAGATGTGTTATGCCATCCATCATGTGCATACAGAGATAAGTGAATGTTTTCCGATCGAAAAACATATCTTTTCCGCTTAGAACATACGAAGCTGTGATAAAATCCTGTGTCGCCGCAATGATTGGCTCTCCGTTCTTGGGCGTGGCAAGGTTGTTTGCGACACCCATCAGGTTGATGGCTTCGGCACGAGCTTCCTCGGTTTGAGGAACGTGTAGATTCATCTCATCGCCATCGAAATCTGCATTGTAGGGACCACACACACATTCGTTTAGACGGAATGTTCGCCAGGGTCTGATCTTGGCAAGATGGCTCATGATACTCAGTTTGTGCAGGGAAGGCTGGCGGTTGAAGAGCACAACGTCGCCATCTTCCAAATGTCTCTCGACGACGTCACCATACCGCAGTTCCTTTGCGACTCGCTCTCTGTCGCCGAATCTCAAAGATGTTTTGTATGTCTGATCACCATCTTGCTTGATAACTTGCTGCGCACCGGGATGAACAGCGGGCCCGTTTATAATGCAAGCACGAAGTTTGCCAATGTTCTCTCTCTGGACACGCTCGGGGTAGGTGAGGTTCAGAGCGACAAGTCTTGGCACGGCAACCTGGTCAATGCCTAAATTGGGATCCGGGGAGATGACAGTACGTCCAGAGAAGTCTACACGTTTTCCAGAAAGGTTACCTCGGAAACGGCCCTGTTTGCCCTTCAGGCGCTGGCAAAAGCCTCTCATTGGTCTGACGAGACCCGTTGCTTGAAGGCCTGGGACATCACTGTTGACATACACGGCGATCTGGAGCTGGAGGAACTCCCATTGCTCCATAATGGTACCCAGATTGGTGCCCTTCTGCAAAGCGTTGCGGATAAGACCACAGGCCCATACAATCTCACTGAGTCGAGTGGTGAGGTCGTCTTCGTTGCTTGCTCCTTCTTGCGCGACCGAGGGACGGATACAGACAGGCGGGGCAGGGATATATTGCCAGAGAAACATCTCTGGGCGACCCTCGGTTGGGTCCATGCCTAGCAATTCGCAGTCTGTCGGACTTATCTGCTTGAACAGGTTCAGGACCCGCAGGGGATTCAGGTCTTCCATTGCTTTCTTGACGTGTTTATCCAGGTCGGAGTTGTGTAGCTTGGCCTCAGCGAAGGATTCATCGAACTTTAGCTTGGCTGCAGGAGGTTGCTTCTTGATCGATGTCGATTTGTTGAACGCAACGAATTTGTCGTGGACCAGCTTCAGCGCACCAAGCTTTCGAATTTGGCCATTGATAGCACCGCAATAGGGGCACATCTTTGATTTTCTGCACTGCTCGTTGACCTTTTTGAGGATTTGCTGCCGGCGCATATTGTCGATATCGCGCCTGAGTTCCCTAAGAAAGGCCCGACGGTCAGGCTCTGCCAGCAAGACTCGCGAACAGTCCTTGCATATCTCTTGAAGCACCTTCATGGTGAAACGAATGAAGCCAATATGGAATGCAGGCAGCGGCAGGCGCACATGGCCAAAATGGCCGGGACAATCTTGTAGCTTCAAGTCGCAAGTGGCGCAGGTCGCTATTTTGCTGGATATACCAAGGCGCTTATCGAGGACTCCGTTCTTAGTAGGTTCTCTCCCGCGGCTCATATCGTACATGGTCCTATCAGATACTTCCAGGACCGCCTGATTTGTTATATCTTGCAAGGACTGGATGCCAAACTTCATCTGCCCAAATCGTTTCGGAGGCTTGTCGACAACCTGGTGCTTCACCGGTGCAAGGGCGGTGGCACCCCTCATCGTGGTTTCTGTCGAGGTGGCCATCTTGAAGCCGAAACGCGGAGTTGAGATATGGTTATTGGATGGGAGGTCAAGAATCGCAGCCGCCGAGGTTAGTGGGTTTGGATTTGCAGATCTCGGGGCGCGCGCGAACGCAGTCAAGGTAGTATTGCTGTTTGTTGCTGCTGGACTGGAGCTAGCACAATGCTGCGCCCAGGTGAGCTCTCATGGTAGCACCCTGAGGTGCAGTGCTAAGTCAATTCCTAGAGGGGTATGGACAGTGGACGGTCTTGGGAGTTTGCGATCGAGGAAGGTCGAGACTTTGGAGTTCTGAGCTGAATCAAAAAATACAGTAGGCGGCTGGTCCTCGCCGGCGGAGTCATTCGTCCCCTACCCCACTATTGCATGGCATAAGTTATCCGATGTCGATGGCGGGCAATTAGCTCTAGCGGGAGGCGGCTTGATAGGTCATTCAGTCTTATAACTACCAACTACCCCGCGCTAGCAGCTATCCTGTTGCATTGCATTGCATTGGACGTTTTGTCTCGTCAAGGCTGCGCATGAAGCACCCGTTCTACATCATGTCTTAACTGATATATTGAATTCCCAGTATACATATTTAGATACGGGTGTGCTCTATCGGGTACTTCTATTGTAGCTTTGCAGATATTTTTACTTAATACAAGAAATCAAATAGGTGGAATAACGCGTTAAAAAGAGCCGTTTAATAGCAGCTCACTTCCAAGCTCCCGAAGAACTCTGCAAGTATATTTGGCTGCCATTATGCAAGGGTTCACTGGAGCTGAGCTTCCATTAGCCTTCTTTTGTGTCTTTGCAGCTTGGACAGTGGGGGTCGGGTGTCGGGGTTCTCGCAGGTGTCGTGTCAGGGTGTTCACTAGGGCGCCCGTCAGCTTGGGCGCGCATGTCATAGCTTCAAAAGCGCAAGCCAGCTGCTTGTTACTTGCTGGAATGCTTTCTACATGTGATCCCTCATCCTCTGACCGTTAACCACGCCTGTGGTCACCCACCACTTCGATTCCCTAGGCCATCCATCTAACATCTAGCCCTGCTATCTCCTCTGCACTAATATTGTCATTGGTACCGATAGATCCTAACGCGAAGAAGAGTCGATCAGCATTCTATTCTGTTCCTAAACGTCGATTCCCCTGTTGGCCGCCTCACTTTAGATCCTGACACAGCTTGGTTCAGCCGATCAAAACACCCTCCATCAGTCCTGGCTTTTCTGTGACCAAGGCATCGCCGCGTTGGCGTCGCATCATCTGATCCTTTTTAGGGGTTGTCGCCGAGCTCAACTGCAGCGACCGTATCTTCTTCCATCTTTCCGGCGCCCCTACATTCTCGGTCCACATAGCGTGCTCGGATGGGGACGACGTGGTCGTGTAGATAAAATGGCCCCAGCACCGGCATCAGTTGCTACTGGCGACATTGGGGAGAAGAAGGTAGAAAAATCGTACCTCGCCAGCGCAGTTGACTCCATCAACCCCTGGAACACAAGCCGAAGCACGAGTCGAAGCAATACACCGACACCCAAGGAGAAAGAGATGCCTCCTCCGCCCCCGAAGCCGACACCTGCCCCCAACCCTTCAAAGAAGGCCGACGACCATAGCATCAATACGATATATGGACAGAGCTTGAGGAAATACCCTTCGGATTGCCCCCCTTTAAACGTCATGTGGTTTCATGCGGTGGATGTAAGTCTCGCTGGACCATCCATCCGGGTACTCAACAAAATCTAACGTGGAAAACCCTAGGTCCCGAAAAGAAAACCACAGCTCATAAAGGGCAAAAAAGAGAAAGAGAAAGAAGACACCAAGCCTGCAGTGCCCAAAAAGTTTCTTGCATTTACCAAGAATGATTCACGGTCCATTGAAGGCGTCTACCAAAAGCTCTTGGAGGATGTCGAAGATCAACGCGGGAGGCATACCTCCAAGAAGCGGGCGAGTTCCACGTCTCGTCGTGGGCGCGCCGCATCCTCCGAAGATATGCCTAATACAAGCATAGATGCATCCCAGGCCGACCAAAGGCAAGGTATCCGCGTCCCTGTCAACGAGGACTTCCTCTTCGATGTCGATATCGAAATGCGAGAGCTCGCCCCCGTCTACTGGCTCGGCCCCGTCTACGAAGTGCGCCGAGGTAGTTGGTTCTACCAAGAGGGGTCGACATTTCGTCCTTGCGAAGAAAACCTGGCAGCCCAGCTTGAGGAGGGCTACCTCAAAGTGAAACCTTGGACATATCCTAAGAGCACACGATCTCGTAGTAATTCGGGGGCCTTGAAGGATGTTACTCCCAAAGCTTCAGTTGACAACCTTAAGGCAGCCGCCGCCGCGGGATCATCTCAGGCAGAGAGCTCGCAGAAGCTTCTGCCATCACAGACAACGTCTCATCAGCCACAAACATATCGCTTATTTGGCACGTATATGAACAGTAAGTTACAACAACTGATCGCTCACCACGCCCCTTCCCAAGACGAAAGCTCGCATGGTATCCCTGGCCTTCCCCATCTCCCAACTCATCCATATTTCCCCTGGGGTAGCAAAACAAAGGCCTTTTCGAAGTGCAGTGAGTAACAATAACCATCTGTACAGGTATCGTAACTTACCAAGACTCCACCACTGCTTGGCTCTCGTCCGAAAGTATGCTGTCTTGGGTCACATCGACAGTTTATCAACGGTTCGCCGGAGGCGGTTACAGTAAGTACAGATCAGTGGGAGCATCTTGTGAAGACAAGTCTAACCTTGTATAGTGAGCGGCGTGAAACTGGTTAGAGGATATGTGGATACAGGAAAGAAGGATGAAAAACGTCCCACCACTCCAACCACTGCTTCCTCAACTAAGGTCACCGAGCCATCTCCACAGCTGAGTGAAAAGGCATCCAAGGCTCTCAAACGCAGATCTGCACCGCCTCTTGCCAGAGCCGATTCCACAGCCGACAGCGATATTGGTGGCGAGGGAGAGACACCCGAGGTGGAGAGTAGTGAGGATCACATCAAGAAACAGTTTTCCTCCTACCTTGACACCGCAGATGATCCAGACAAGCAACAGGAAAAGATCCGCCAGCGGCAAGAGCAAGAAATCAGAGACGACTACAATGCCCAAGCTGGTGAGACTCAGGGCCGTGAAATCGAGCACCTAGTCCTCGTTACCCACGGCATTGGACAACTCCTGGGTCTTCGGTAGGTCCCTTGCGACCACCTGTTGTTACAACAACTGACTTGTTCCAGTATGGAGAGTGTGAACTTTGTCCACGACGTCAATATGCTTCGAAAAACACTCAAGGGCGTGTATTCGCATTCTGCCGATCTTCGTGCCCTCAACTCGGAGTTTGGCGAGGGTCCTGGAAATTGCCGCGTCCAAGTCTTGCCCGTATGTTGGCGTCATCTCCTGGACTTCCCGAAGCGAAAGGAAAAGAAAGGAGAGCAAGATTTAACGACTGCTGGGGCTTTCGAAGAAGAGGACGAGTGTAAGTATTGATTGGTGACTGGGCTTAGCCGATGTGATTCGTGTCTATTCGTTTGCTGACCAACGTTGTGAAGACCCTTCCCTAGAGGACATCACGGTGGAGGGAGTTGCTTTTGCTCGCTCCCTCATCTCCGACTTAGCCCTCGACGTCCTCTTGTATCAATCGGCATATCGAGAACAAATTGTGGATATTGTACTGACGGAGTCGAATCGCATATACAAGCTCTTCCTAGAGCGAAACCCAGAGTTCAAGGGGAAGGTTCACATCATAGGCCACTCGCTCGGAAGTGCAATCATGTTTGATCTTCTCTGTCGCCAAAAGGAGCATCCGAAGGACATAGAATCCTTGCGCAATCCTCTACGGTTTTGGCCTTCTAACACCGATCGCCAAGAGACCCCATCCGATCCGAAGGACTTGACCTTCGACTTCAACGTCGATGACTTCTACTGCCTCGGGTCCCCTATCGGCCTTTTCCAGATGCTGAAGGGGCGTACGATAGCCGCACGGCAGGTTCCTCGCTCTAACTCTTCGGAAACTCCCATGAAAAGCAGTGACTTCATGGAAGATCATTTTATGGCTACCAGCCCTACGGAGCGTGTTTCAGCGGTGACGGGCTTACCCTACTCGATCTCTTCGCCCAAGGTAGGCCAGCTTTTCAACATCTTCCACCCTTCGGACCCGATCGGATATCGAATGGAACCTCTAGTGTCGCCTGCCATGTCGGCGCTGAAACCCCAGGCGCTGCCCTACACGAAAAAAGGTATTTTCAACTCGGTGGCCCCCAAGGTCTCTCAGGAATCGGCGTCAAGGTTGGCCAGAGTGTCAGCGGCCTCTGGAGCAGCATCAGCGGCGGCATTGCCAGCTCGCTGCTCAACCGCAGCCTTGGACTGAGTAACGAGGAAGTCGCGAACATGACGGCCCACAGCTCGCAGCAAGGATCGGCCAGCACCTCCAAGTCCAACACCCCCGGCGCCGGAACGAACATCACAGGCGGCGGCGTTATCTCCGACGCCACGGCACAGCTGGAAAAGACGGCGGCCCGCAAGAAGGCGCTCGCTCGACAACAATCTGCCTCTTCGGCTGCCAGCCTAGGTATGGGAGGCGACGGCGACGAGTTGATGGAAGGCGGCGGGCACGGTGCCACGCTCATCGACGACGAACTCGAGACGCTCTTCGCGCGATTCCAGAAGAAGCGCATCGAGGAGCACAAGGCGGCCGCGAGCCGCGCCGAGGAGGGTCAGGCTTTGGGCGAGGCTTGGGCCGCTGAGGAGCAAAAGGCCCAGAAGATCAGGCGTGAGGAGATGAGAGTGCGCGCCCTCAACCGCAACGGCCGCGTGGACTACAGCATTCAAGAGTAAGTCATGGAATATGGGAGCATGATTGGAAACAAGCTGACCCAAATACTAGGAGCGTCCTTGACTTCAATCCTATCAATACAATAGCGTCCCATATCGCATATTGGCAAGACGAGGATGTCAGCCACTTCATTATGTCACAGCTACTCTCCAGTAGAGTCAAGACAACGGCGTCGAAAGAAAACAAATCTTGATGACAAACTTGCTCTCCAAGTCCCTTTGTATGGCCGTTGCACATACATGGCAGGAGAGCAATCAACACAGCGGGCGGCTGTGTGTTGAGACCTGGTGGGTGGTGAGTGCGAGGTTGGCAGCACGGTTGAGCGAACACGCCGCAGCAGTTGAAGAGGGTAGCGTTCGCAGTTCACACAAAGTCTCAAAGCGGACTGAATATTCACAGCGATGTTTGCAATTGGGAAATCTCTGCTTATTCCGATTGCACTATTAGATCAAAGTCACACCAGAGATTGGAGCCTGATAAGGTCCATAACTACAGAAGGCAGCACGAGATGATTCTCAAACGCCGTTGAGCATTGCATTCATGACCCTATGTTTCCGAGCAATTGGGGTCTTCCACAGACTCCATTGTTGCTGATAAGACCTTTTCCGACCCTGGTTTTGCAAAGCCTTGAAAAATATGTCAAGGAAAAGGAGAAAGTTGTTGGTATCACAGCCGAATCCTACGGCCTTTGACCAACCAGCGCATCCGAGTTTGGCAACCGTGGGGATAGCCAGCGGTTGACAAGACAGTGTATACAAAGAGGCTCATCGACAACATCAACGGATTCCTCCCCCTACCACGCCATCCCTCAATCTCGGCAACTTTCATGCCTTTAGTTGTTGGGGCAAGCGGCCTGGACGTGTCCAGGTTGCTGGCACTTGTAGCAGATCTTCTCGCCACCGGACGACTCCTTAGGGCAGTCACGAGAGAAGTGACCGTTCTCGCCACAGTTGTAGCATTTGCTGCCGTTAACGCACTCGCCTGCAATCGAGAGTTAGGTTGGAACAATATCCACGGTGGGGGGAAAGACTTACGAGACATGTGGCCGTAGCCACCGCAGGAGTAGCAGGTCTTGCCACCGCCAGCGGCACCACCGCCGTAGCTGTTGCCACCCTGGTAGCCGCCACCGTAGCCGCCGCCGCCAGCACCGAAGCTATCGGGGCAGTTGCGGGCAATGTGGCCGATCTTGCCGCACTAGAATGAGTTAGAACAACCATATTTGGGGAGACAAGTGAGCATCATCAATGCCTTACCTTGTAGCACTCCGTGGAACCACCCCTGGCCACCCTGACCACCCTGGCCAGCGTTGGTGGGGCAGTCACGGCTGATGTGACCGGTCTGGCCGCATCGGTAGCAAGACTTGGCACTGCTGTCCTTGGGGCCCTCCGGGCAGTCACGGCTGATGTGACCCTCGTTGCCGCAGTTGTAGCTACAATGTGCATCAGCAAACGCCCCAGCGGGAAGAGGAATATGGGCACAAGACTCACCACTTAGCAGCGCCACGGGTAGGGCAGTCGCGAGCCTTAGCAAATGGACAAGTCAGTATGAGCGCCTAGCCAGGAAATGGATGATGTAACGCGTCCTTCATACCTGATGCGTGGTCTGGCCGCCTAATGCAATATTCAAAATCAGTATACCGGCAATCTCGTGGTGGAAGGCAAAAACTGGGACTCGGAGGCGAAAAAGTGTCTAGAGAGAAAATTTCGACTGATGATACAAGTTGATGGGGGTGACAATTAGGGGAGGTAGTAGAGGAAAGGGAATGTCGACAAAGGCACGATGGTCATTCGCAATGGGTACAGCCCATCAGTGACGCAGCATAGAGCGCTTCAGGATCGTCGCGACGAGAACAGCAGATGGTTGGAGCGCAGCCGGGCAAATATTGGGCGCCGCAATCTCAAGCGTGGACATAATGAGAATGTGCAGGCAAGCCCGAATGAGAAGAGAGCAAAGAAGAGCGAAACAGCAGGTTGACAATGGAAGAGCAGTAGACTTACAGTTGAAGCAGGCGCGTCCTTGAGTACCGAAATCCATCTTGATGAAGATTAAGTCGAGATGTATGGGTGTTTGGTGAGGTTGTTGTTGACAAGAAGTGAACTTGATGAAGAAAAGTCAGTCGAAGTTGCGCCAGTAATATGCTGGTGTGTCTTGGAGGGGCAATATGTTTGCGCTGCTCTGCGCTTGGCAGTTGCAGGGTATCTCTGTCTATGGCGCTGACCAAGGAACGGAAAAAGACACTAATCGGGTAGTGAAGGGGGTTGGGTTTCCTGGTACCCAATGCCGTAACGAACCTTTTAACGTCGACCGTTGAAATGTGAGAGCTTTTCAAACGGTTGAGGTTAATGTTTGTGGATGGTGAAGACTGACTGAACAAGTGTGGGATGGGATTGATGGGCGCGAATGAATGGTGGGGGGCAACAGTCGCAGCAGAAGCAGCAGCTTGCTTGCTTGCTTGCTTTGCGCATTGCTCTCTATCGGATCGGGCTCAGAGGTGGGGTTTAGAGGGGCAAACCACCAAATCTCAGGCCCGCCATCAAAGCAAGAAAGAGGCAAACAACACACGACAGACGGATGGGGGCCGCCGCCCGCAGCGTCGCGACAAAACAGACAGAACTCACCTGGGAACTTCTCGGGTTGGGAATATAAGGTCTTGACGGGTCGAAAATGTCAAGATCTGGGGAAGAGCGTGTCAAGAAGGATGGGAGTCTCCGAGGTAGGGAAAATTCTGTATACGACGGACGGACGGACTATTCTTCCTGGGCAAAAAGATATTTGTGAATTGGGTTTGGGCTTAGGAGGGGCGGGACCTCAAAGGGCGGTATAGACCAGGAAAAGCTCGACGATTATTTTTTTATTATTCTGCCGAATTCACTTTTCCCATGTGCTTTGGCAATTGGGGTCAGAGCGTGTGGACGTGTGTGGATTGTGGGCATTGCATTTTGGAAGGTCCAGTCCAAGTCTAGTCTCGCGCTGCTCCCGACTGCTCACTTCTGCAATGCCGGCTGACCTTGTCTCGTCTTCTGCCTGTTGGTTGGTCGGGCGCCTAATAAGGTAGGGACGGCCTAGCGCAGATTCGCTATTGCTGGGTCTTGGCTTCCCTGCAAGTACTACGTCGTAGTTTCATTCTGGTCGAGTTTTTGAGGGCGGGGGAGAAACGGATCAGATCCCAGAACGTATTTGAGGAGTGAGTGGGACGTGCGCTAATCGACGTTCCAAAGTACAGACAGAGGTGGTGGCAGTGGTGAAAAGCAGCAGGTGGTGGCACCCAGGGCTACATGCATACCACCTGAGTATCACGTCGTACAAGCCCGCGTGAGCCCAGCCGATTTTTCGCTGCTTCCGCCAACTTGCCTCATTGGGAAAGACAGGGATGCTGGAGGCTCTACCCCGAGACGGCCAGGCCCAGCCCAGTACGAAATTTTCTATCGGGCATGGAGAAGAACTGGCATAGCTAATAGATGCATGCTGACTCGAGATATGTTGGGTTGACAAGAATTGTAGTAAATTACATATATGAAAATACTGGTCTACTTCCATGCACGTGTGTCTATATGTATATTAAACTGCAACAAGCACCCATGTGCTCTGTGTCATCCTTGATCTACCCCTCGGGGCTAGGCTCGGAGCTCAGTCCGGAACTCGACCCGAAGCTTGGCTGGGGCGCCAGCAAGTCTTAAGTCACCCGGCGTTGTTGGCAGTGTGTATTCAACACACCATAGTCTTCGGACGGGGAAGGTCCAGGTTCGACAGGAACAACAGCCGGTGGCCGGGCAGCCCTGACCTCTCCTCCGCAGCTCCATATCTAACTCGGTTTGCCGTGGGTATATGATGTCAAACTGCGTAGCCGCGGCTATGTTCAGGGTTCTATACCTACCCTCTTAAACTACGTGAGACTTCAACTGGAAGCCTCCCGGCTGATGTGTTGATTGCAAAGCAAATGTAGACACATCTGCTGTTGATGGGATTTTGTTTCTTGAGGCCCGGGTCATCAGAGCTTCACTCAAACTTAGAGATAAAATGATGAATTGACATTTCCAGATCGCAAATCCATTGAATTCGTCTGCGCTCAGGGAACGCCTATTATTGGGTCCCGGATCCGGGGGAGCTAGAACTCGAGCTGGACGCATGGTTGGTAATTTAATCGCAAGTACTCTCGGGGCACTTCAAGGAATTGTCCCGTTCATGTCCTCTATGCTACTTCGTGCTGAACTCAGGCTGAGCCTTACTAATCCGTGCGATGTCACATTTGTTTCAAGGCCTCTTATATTATAGTAGCAATATTCAAGTATTAGGGAAGCAAAGGGCAGAAGAAGAAAAACGACGATAACACTGGGTGTAAAGTTGTGCTGTGCTGCCTTGTACGACAGGCAGCAGGTACTTACTTCAGTGTAAGTGGCAAAATGCGGGTCCGTATTTGGTGTCGCGTACCTCGTACTAGTAACGCGTCAATCCGACGTCAACTTCCTTCGCTGTCTTCGTCACTCACCTTGGGGGGTTTTTGCCGACAACAACAGAACTAACGCGCGGTTTGCCGTGACCCGATAGTAATCTGACTTGGTGCGCCATTCTGGGCAACGCTTCCCGGCGCAGTAGATGCGATGGAAACTTGGTTTGAAGACACAGGCAAACCTGCGCTGTTCCAGGCCTTCACCCAGGCCTGCAGCCGTATTGAAAAAGACTTCAAGGATTGTGAGTGCGATGCTTAGGTCAACATAACATGGTTATCGATGAGTGCAACGTACTAACTCGCCTGGATCATGCAGCCGTGGAAGCTGAGAGCCACAAGAAGGCCGAGATCGATGCTGAGTTGCAGTTGCTACGAGTTAGGGCGGCAAACGTTGATCGATTGGAGCAGCAGAACAAGGCACTCAAGGAAGAACTTGCCGAGCTTAGACGGTCTTCTCGACAGTCATGTTTGGATGCCCAAGGTCAAGAAAACACAAGTCCCAGCAAACCACGAGCCTCTCGACCTCCCTGCGGAAACCCCCGAGCTCCTCTGACACCTGTCTCTGTGAACATCCGGAAGTCTGTTAATAAAGATTATGCGGATATCACGGGTCTTGGCCACAATGACCTGGCTGTAGAGTACGGCATACTGGATGGGAAATATAAAAAACTACGAAGCCAAACTGCGGATCTAGTCCAAGCCAACGAAAAGCTCCAATCGGAATTACGAGAGCGTACAAAGACAACGCACAGCTGGAAGGAATATGCCACGAAGCAACAGGAATGTGCCGAGAAGCGGAAGAGTCAAATCAAGCGACTAAAAGAGGAACTGGCCACATCAACGAATAGCATTACCCTGAGCTCCTCCTTTACCTCAGACACAAATCCCAATTCTCCAAATCCTCAAGCTCCTGGTGTAGCTGAGGCTAATGACGCACTTCATGCGAGGAACTTCTCATCAAATACAACGCCGGCCTCAGTCAACATTGGCACATTACTCCAATCCGATAAGTCTCCTGTTGGATTAAACGGAGACAATGACACATCCGACGACCAATATTGTGGCCAGACAGCGGAGGAGCCGATGTTGCCACCAATGTCCAACTCGCATATTTCAAAGATACCAGATGTCCCAGTGAAAGATGAACCTTCATCAGATACCCCCGTTGTAGTGTCTGAACGACCTGTTCGCAAGAGAAGGCGTGAGGATGACTGTTCCGTCAAAGGCTCTGCAGTCGCGAGGGTGAAGACTGAGGTGGGGTCTGATCCTGCTGTCACGGATGATCAGCACCATTTTATGCCACACGAGAGCATTGACTTCGACGACGCCAGAAACCCATTGTCCACACCAGGAAGGCATCGAAACTCACATCAGACTACTACAGAATCGATGCATGACCTCGCATCAAATTCAAGTCCATCAGCCCTCGAACATGTATATATGGGTGCTCAAATTCAGAGACGGACTGGGGTTCTTTCGGGAAATCATGCCACGTCTGCTCCCGAAGAAGGGAATTCAACACTCCTAGGAGGCATAGCAAGCCTTGCAGAGGATGATGATCGGGATGATACTACAAATTTCCTCGAAAGACCAGGGCAGACCTTCCGCAACACGGGACGACTGAATTCATTACTAACGACAGCTTCGCCAGAGAAAAGGGCTATCACCCATCCTCCAGGTCGCGCCCTGTCGGGCAAGCCACAGACGAAAGGATTCGTAATCCCATCGGCTTTAACACGGACAACCTTAGGAGAAGAAGGGCAGGATAGTGTGAGCAAAGCATTGGCGGTCTCCGATACACCTTCGAATAGGGATTTAAAGCAAACTCCTACAGTAACTCGACCGGGGATGAAGAGGCCAGGGACCAGCGAAAGCTCGAAGCGTCGCCGAAAAGAATCCTCGCGATTGCGAGATCGCCCAGAACGGAGCCTTCGGTTGGAGGACTTCAAGATCAACCCCAAACACAACGATGGTCTCGATTACGCATTCACCGAAGTTGTGCGGAACAAGGATGATCGCCTTTGCTTACCAGGTTGTGTCAAGGAAGAGTGTTGTGCGCCTGGTTTCCGCGCCCAGGCTCGGGGCGAGAGACTTGAGACAGGGGCCATTGCCTTCCAGTCGCTTCTCGAAAACTGGTTAGGCGATGAAGCGTGGAAGCTTTCGTCTATGAGCGAGGGCGACAAAGAAGATCTCTGGTTGAAAGCGAAGACACAACAAGTGGCCAACCAGTATGGAAAATCACATCGCCATCGTGTTCAGCGGCCCAACACGCCCCCTGGATATTTCAATGTCGATTTTCCTAGTACACAGCAGTTGGACGAAGATAATCAGCTGGCAGCTGTAATGCAACAAGAAAGGGTTGCAGAGCGTTATCGAGAGGCAATGAGGCCTAACCAGACAGGAAGGTGGCTGTTTAGAGACGAGTGAATACGTTTGATAAATAGCGTAGGCTAGATACTGTTCATCGCCTCCGCGATAGGCTTTTTGGGCATGTCGGTCTAAATGTGTCTGCCTCTGTAAGACATACAGGTTAGGTCATGTATATAGCTGGCATCACTTGTGCTAAGAACTGTGCTCAGATCCCAGCAAGCATGGATGGTAAAGCAAGATACATAAGGTTGCGATTCGACTTCAACTAGCCGCATGTGGAGGATATGCAAAGAAGATTCTTTGCAGATAGCAATCAGGCCTCACCGAGTATTGTAGAGAGAGCTGGGAGTACTGTAACCATGAGCACATTTCCGAATTTCATCTGGCGGAAAGCATAGGTCGTTTGGTACCACGTTAATTTTGCTGTGAGATGTTTCGGGAATCTGGAACCGGGCGATTTGGCTACGGAGATGGGCCGGCCCTCCAATGCGGACCCAATAATGGGACGAACAAAGTCCAGTATCAATCATCAAATGCCTGGCCGACTTGATTGGATGCTACAAAGTAGGTGTTCCCACTTGTACCCCGACCTGCCAGGACATCGATTTTTGAACTGGTAACTCTCGACGGTTTTCCCAATGTCGTTCCGAAAGCCGCAGCTGTTTGCCGGCCCAAGTCATTGCCAGAGGTCACTTGCTAGTTTAATAGCCACCTTTGCAAACGTCTGGTCGCGTGTCTTTACTGCCTACCGTCAAGGCTGTTCTGCATGCTTTGATGCAATGCCCGTATACATTTTTGAGCTGCATTGGATTTGACTCTTGGGATCCGGAAGTGGATCGGAGCTGCTGCTGAATTATAGAAGAAAAAAGATCAAAAAATAAACGTGACGCACAGCCCTTTTGGTTTCTTGGGGCCCTGGCACTGGCACTGGCACCAACCAGCACCAGCACCGGGCTTTGGCGCGCGAACGAAGCTTCCAACTAACTACTCTTTGCGGCCACGGCTTCGCAACCAACGACAAAGACATTCTGGGCTTGGAAATCACCGCACACCACTCGAACCCTATTCCACCACCAGCCGCCCTGCTTTTTTCCTTCTTCTTCCTCGCCAGCCCCGTGCGACGCCATCTCCGGCTCTTGGTCAAAATATTGCCCTCAAAAGCGAACACGCGACGGTTGTTCCTCTCTAAGAAGCGCAGTCGAAGCAGTGGGCAACTAGCCACTGCTTCTATCGACCCCAAGCCGGCAAGATGAACGGTAGTCATCTGCCGGCTGGGCAGCCTATGCCTGGTGGTGTTGGCGGAGTACCAGGAGGACGAGGACCGGTTGAGATGGGACATGTGCCTACCGCAGGCAACGGTCCGCGACGCCGCGGTCCTCAGCATTTCCCTTCCCACCAGCCTTCTCACCAGCCTTCGTACTATCACCAGCAACACCACAACGCCCACCACAACCACAACCCCATGTACTACAGCGCCCCGATGAATCCGTACGCCACCAGCTACTACCCCCAGCAAATGCCTCATTACTACCAGAATAACGCCATGCCCGCTTCGCCGTACGTGCCGCATCACCCGCCTACCCGGCGCGGTCTCCTCCGGTTATGCATCAGCAGTATCCTCCTATCGTGTCTTCGAGTATGCAGCACCACCCGCTGCCTCAGGCCTATTCGCGGCCACCCCCTCAACAGCCTTCTCCTGCAATCTCGACGCCGCCTGTCTACGCCACAACCCTTCCTCCGCCTCCCGTGCCTGTACCTCAGGCACCCTCATCAACGCACTCGCCTCAAACTGCAGTACAACCTCCGTTGACACCGTCTACACCTCACACACAAATATCGCCCCCGCCGCCTGCTCCTCAGCCCGAGGTGGAGGTTGCCAGGCCGCCTTTTAGAGCTCCGGTGAGTTGACAGCCGCCGCGATTCCCGCCCGCACTGGCAGTACAGTACTTGCTTTCTTTACACATACTGACCTGTGCTTATAGTTACCATGGTTATCTCGACCCGATCTCCCATTTCCTACTCGAGCGGCAAGATCGAGAAGGAGGCGGAAAATATTGACGACAGACGCTAGTAATGTCAGACTTCCTAACAGCCACCAAGGCGGCGTCATCGACACATTAGTTGAGCCGACGGGATCGGAGACCATCACAAATCCATCGGTTCCGGAAACCCCTGCTCAGAGGAGCACTACAAGTGCGCCATCATCCGCCGCATCGTTGGGGTCTGTGGATAGGTCTGAGGTCCCCTCGACACAGGGCCTGCCCTCGGAAACCGCACAGCCAACCTCTACCACTACACCCACATCTACACAAGCCTCCCAAGCGCCCGTAGCCGCCAATGTCGCGCACCCGAAAGCTAAGCCCGTATCACGAGCGGCGGCTCCAGCTGTACCGGTCATACCTAAAACTACCAAGGCAGCTATAAAAGACCCGAAGGGCGCTTCCAGCAACGATCGGGCAGTCGCAGATCAGACACCGACAGCAAGCCAGCAACCCCCCACGGACGCACCAGTTGTTGCGTCATCAGCAAGTGTTCCGGTCGAAGAGATGCAGCCGGCCGCTGCGCCTGCGCCAGTAAAGCCAAAGTTGTGGACTGGACTGTTTGCGAACGCAAGTGCTGCGGCGGCGGCCAACCAGGGATCCCAGGCTGTCCCAGAAACAGCAACCAGCGGAGCAGTTGAAAGCGGGGAGGCCAATGGGAATAGTACTACTGATACTGGCACTTTTACGAAAACAAATGCAAGCTCCTTGGCCGAAGCCGTAGCACTATTCCGCGTCGGGAAAGGCCAAAAGCTGGCTTTCCTCAAGCCCAGAGGCCTGATCAACACTGGGAACATGTGTTATATGAATTCCGTAAGCTATTTCTGTGTCACCGCAGAGACCTCAGATCTGACCTTGTCTTTAGGTTCTTCAAGTTCTTATTTTCTGCACACCATTCTACGATTTTCTGGACCAAATCAGCAAGAAAGCAGTACATAGTTTCAAGAGTGAAACGCCCCTGGTTGATGCGATGTGAGTAAACACCCGATCAGTCCTGGCGCCGTCCACTAATGGTATACAGGATTATGTTTATGCGGGAGTTCCAGGTAATTGATTCTGCGGCTTCCGTGGAGCAATTGCGTATGCGATTAAAGAGTGAAGAGCTAGAACAATACGGAGAGCCTTTCACGCCGGAATTCGTGTACGATGTCATCAGAAAACTACCACGATTCGCGAGCATGCAAGTAAGTATATTTGAGTGTCCCAACGGATGTCCAGAGCTAACGACGACACTACAGCGCGGTCACCAGCAGGATGCCGAAGAGTTCCTTGGCTTCCTTTTGGAAACACTCCAAGATGAAATCGAGAAGGTGATGGATAAACACACAGCTTCTACTGCTGCGACGGCGGCTACACCGGCAGCTGTATCATCACCTACTGCCACTGCAGATATGAGTGACTGGATGGAGGTCGGCCCCAAGCAACGGGCTGCTGTCACGCGTTCTTCAGGCAACCCGGTCACTTTTTCCCCGATCACTCAAATCTTTGGTGGCAAGCTACGCTCAGAAGTGAAGGTACCTGGTCTCAAGGATTCGGTAACCTATGAGCCGTTCCAGCCACTGCAGCTTGATATCGGGTCTCCTCAAGTGCGGAACATTGTTGACGCACTGAGAAACCTTACACTTCCGGAACCCCTGCATGGAGACTTTGATTCGCCAAGAGGACCGGACGCTGTTGTCACCAAGCAGGTTTTTCTTGAAACTTTGCCGTCAGTATTGATTCTTCACTTGAAACGCTTCCAGTTCGATGCTCAAGGTAACGGCACTTTGAAAATTTGGAAAAAGGTCGGATACCCGCTTGAGCTAGAACTACCTAAGGAGGTCTATTCGCGGCAAAAGAGGAGTGTTATGGCGGCCGAAGGAACAGGCCTCCCGAAATACCGTCTTATTGCAGCTGTATATCACCATGGAAAGAACGCCAGCGGTGGCCACTACACCGCCGACGTGAGGCGCCAAGAAGGTCGGGAATGGATCCGTATTGACGATACCGTCATCCGCCGGGTCAGGAGTGAAGACGTTGCCGAGGGTGGCCAAGAGGAGAATGCGGGCAAGGAGGCTTCGCGATCTGACCAGAAGCGTGACACGGCATCTGGCGCCTCTGGCAACAGGTTTGAGGGTATTGGTGGTGACGATGAGGTCGGCGACGATGAGGGGTGGAATCAGGTTGCCACTCCGGCGAGCGGTGCGAAGAAGTGGAGCAGCGTGGTAAATGGCAACCGGACCGCGGCGGCAGCAGCAGCAGCCGCTCCACCTCCACCCAAGGGCAGCAGGTACGCGACAATATCAAGGATAAGGTCGCGTATCTACTCTTCTACCAGCGAATCTGAAAGGAAACGTCGGTGGTGTAAAACTGGTGGAAATAAAAAAGGTCAAAATCGGATGGTCGAAACAGAGGCTGCCCGCATGCGCGCCGCCACGAGTTCCGAAACATATTTACGACATTTTACGATGTATTCAAGCTACGAGTGCTTTGGCAGTCAGCAGCGGCATTGGCACAGAAAAATGGTTCAGGGATTTCTACAGCTTTGCGTGAGGGCATATCTCGGATAAAGGCGTCAAAAGGGAGGAAAGGGGGAGCATGTGCAAACTAGACGTCAAGGGGGAAAACGTCGTGCACAAAGTCGCTTTCGGAGGGCCAGCATGGTAAAAATCGGTGTTTTTCCCTTGCCGGTCTTGGTGTTAAAAGCGGTGGTGCTCCTGCTGGGCGCCAATTGGACGAGACTCATATGACATGCCACGACCTCCGTTGTAAATCTAGATCAAAAGTCATTCATGAACCTAATAGACACTATTTCTCCCACGATCTACCGACTGACACTGACCTGGGTTTGATATGCTGCGTTGGCCCTTTCAAAATCACGTAATATGGTATTTGCTCCCAAAGGCGTGTGGTTGCCTCATTGTGAGACCGTTCCAAGTTCATACAAAAGGGGACGGCCCATTTGCACCATTGACGCTGGGAAGGTAGGTGCACCTACATGTATGCTGTTATTTTCGGCAGAAGAAGGCGGCGAGTAGTCATCGTCCCCTAGCAGGTCCGGGGCAGGGGGGCCTGTCTGTCCTTGTGTTGATACAGGTAAGGAGGGTCTGGGGCATATTCTCGGTTCCGTTACTCCTCTGAACCCAATGGATTAGCCACTGCAATTATAGAACTAGAACGAATAACGTGGGGGTAACGCAGGTGGCTGTCTCGGCTTACATGGTGAGGTCTCCGGAATGACAATCTTGATCGGGTCGGGTGAAGATCCGAGGTGAACATGGATTTTTAGGGGGAGACACGGAGACCGGATGCGAGGATACCACATGGCAGTGCTGGCACGGAGGCAATGTTCTGGAAGCTTTCCTCTTCCTCTTTTCCCGGCATAGCGCTCCAGGTATCCTGTACTACTATGATGAGGACTCCTGGGGATTTTGGATGCCCATCTGAGGGGACATCGTGTGAAGATAGCAGGTAAACCTCGGTGGTGAAGTGCTACGGGCTGAATGGCAGACGCCACAGGCGCGTCGTAGGGCGACTCCTAACCATACTTGGCCAAGCCACGACGCGGGATCGGCGACGCGAACAATTAGGTTATAGTTTGACGCATTAGTTGCTTTTGATGCCTGCTTCCCTCCTGTCCCCATCTATAGGGCGACGGCTTTGGGCCGAGTGATGAGGGATCAAGGACTTTCAAGGTAACAAGCCAGAAAAGCGCCTCTGCTTACGACCATCTACTTGGATGGACGGGTAGGAAGTGAAGATATATACACTAAGCAGCTCTTAGTCGCACTATGAAGTCTTCACGATGCGGGTGGTTCTGAGTTAACTTGAGCCTCGCGGTGGGCCATTCGTGGTGCGCCTTTCCAATGGGTGATATTCACGTTACGTATTTGTTTTCGGAATGGCTTGCTTTCTTACTGTACGGCTTCACTTGCTCTGGGTACGCTGGGTGTTGCCCTGACCCTGAGAAAGATCCAAAGGAACGGTGTCCGATAAGGGGATAGTGGCGCTGCTGTTTCATGGCTGATGTTGGGTGATTTATTTCTCACCGTAACTCCTTCAATAGACAGTTGTCTACACCGGCCTACACCGAGAAAGGGCCACGGGCCATTGTCATGAGTTGAATGCAGATTTTTTCCTATCGGTACGGTACCTTAATGCTTGCTTGAATGGTGGTTATTGGCCGACGGGTCGGGTCTACACGAGGCGAGCCGTCTCCCCCGTGACCCCTTTTATGGCAAATTTGCACCGTCTCCGTGGGACGATGTTTGTTATTATTGGCATTGTGGCCTCTTGTCGGCATGCTCCCCGTACTCGCAGCCCCCCCGATTCCTTGTTGCACTGCATTCGCCCACATCACGCACCGCGCCCACATACATCCCCTTGGAAAAGATTTAAGGCCACATGCCGGAACACGGGGAACACGTCTCCAGGCTGGTCTAGAAGAGTTCTAGAAGTGCAAACAGCATGATGGTCGAATGTTTGCGAGCTGCCCTCGAGTATCCAGTCGCGCGAGCCGGAAATCCCGGTGGTATTCTGCCAAGTATCGAGAAGCGGCTCCTGGTCCGTGGGATTCGGTGGAACTCAATTTCGTGAGGCCAAGCCCGCAGACTCGATTTGTCGCGTCCAAAAATGGCCAAAGACGAAAATTTGCTACCAACGAGAGGGCCGGCGCGTTTTAGGAAGAAAACCCGAAATTCTCTCATACCAAGTTGCAAGTTTCGTGGAGAAGGCCGACGACTCCAGCGGGAGAGCGACTTCTCGCCGAAAACTACGTCAGGAATAGACTTTGGACCAACTCAATCTGGAACCAGACAAGACGATCCGATTGCTGCTCTCGCGCTGTGTCTGTGTGCGTGCCAGCGTGTTGTTGGCAATTATGGAGGCTTATGGAGGCATCTGCTCTCTCCGCGTCGGGGGTGGGTAATTGTCGGGGTCGCATCTTACTATTCGTACTCCAGATAAAACAAAAAGGGCCGTTTACCCAGCCGGGGGATCGTCGCAATCTGGCATCGCCAACCTGCACCACGCCGAAGCAGCCAAACACCGGTGTCCCTCGGCAGGCATGCGACTCGGACAGCAGACGCCTGCCTTGCTGCCCAGAAGCCTGCCTGCTGATTGACAGACACAAGTGGCATGGCGACCGGCAATCATGGCAGCATGGCAGCTCGCCATCCGTCATGCGCGCCACGGCTTGAGACGAGAGAAGGACGGCCTGCTTGGAATTCCTGCCTAGCTGGCCTTGGCGGGAACCACCCTCCAAGCAGCCCGCTCCAGAAAGCCCCATACTTTTGTTAGTGACGCCGACCAAGGGGCACCAACGAGCGTCGACCAAGAAATCGCGAAGTCAATGGGGAATCGGACGAGAGGTCACGCCCGCCTTGCCCTGCCCTCCAGCTCTTCACCCAGCTTTCCACCCAGCTGGTCCATTTTCCCCAAGCCTGGGGCAACGTCACTCCAGGTCTTGGATATCCCCATCCCCCGTCGAGAAGGCCCGACTCGGAGCTCTACATAAAGCACTTTGATATGGCGCTTCTGGGACAAGATCATCATGGGCTTTCACCTCTGTCCTCGTCCTCACCTCGCTTCTCTCTTTTCTGCACCTCCCGACTCCCCCTTATATACGACTCTCTCTCCCGGCCAAGTCTCCCGAGTTTTCACTGCTCCTTGATATCTCAAAAACTGCTTCTGCCCTGGCCAGAGAACCAATGAGATCGATCTGAGTGCGGCAACATGCTTGGCAAAAAGTATGTGATAAAACCCCCATGCTTTATACCCTTACACTACCTCCCCAAGGTTCTGTTCCTGACTGGTTTGCAGATCCATCCGCGTCAATGGCGCCGACTGTGGTGTCGAGGCCATCTTCCTGGGAGCTGTGACCTCCCTGGGAGGTTTCCTCTTCGGCTATGACACTGGTCAAATCTCAGGCATCCTGTTGTTCGAGGACTTCATCAACCGCTTCGGCCAACGCCAGGCCGACGGCACCATGGGCTGGGTGCCCATCATCCAGTCGCTCCTGGTGTCTTTGATGAGTATCGGAACACTGATCGGTGCCCTGTCTGGTGCATAGTAAGTTATCCCAACATCATGGTCCTCCCAGGCCGGCTCAAATGCTAACAATAATGCAGCACGGCCGACTGGTGGGGCCGCAGAAGAAGCTTGAGCTTTGGTGTCATCATCTACATTATCGGTAACATCATCCAGATCACAGCTATGGACAGCTGGGTCCACATGATGATGGGTCGATTCGTCGGCGGTCTGGGTGTTGGCAACCTCTCTATCGGTGTTCCCATGTTCCAGTCGGAATGTTCCCCTAAAGAGATCCGTGGAGCTGTCGTCGCATCGTACCAGCTGATGATCACCATCGGTATCCTGATTTCCAACATCATCAACTATGGCGTGCGCAATATCGAGAAATCAGATGCTTCGTGGCGCATCGTTATCGGCCTGGGCATCCTGTTCTCTATTCCCCTCGGCTTGGGTGTTTTGCTCGTCCCCGAATCGCCACGCTGGCTTGCCAGTAGGAACGACTGGGACGGTACTCGTTTGTCCATGGCCAGACTTCGCGGCGTGAAGGATGACCCTAACAACCGCTTTGTCGAGGAAGATTTGAAGGAGATGTACGATGTTATCGAGAAGGAGACTCGCACCGGTAAAGGTACCTGGGGCGAATGCTTCACAGGGTCCTCTGGTCTGCCTAAGATTCTCTACCGTACCGTTCTGGGTTTCCTCATCCAGTTCCTTCAGCAATGGACAGGTAAGCATCCAAACCCCCCTTTCTACCAGAACCCCTAAATCTGGACTCGGAGCTAATGAGCAATGTCTACAGGCGTCAACTACTTCTTCTACTATGGCGCCACGATCTTCAAGAGCGCTGGTATTGCCGACCCCATCCAAACACAGCTCATTCTTGGTGCTGTGAACGTGGCCATGACCTTCTATGGCTTGTACGTTGTCGAGAGGTACGGCCGCCGCTGGCCTCTCTTCCTCGGCGCACTCTGGCAAGCTGTCTGGCTGTTGATCTTCGCCTCCATCGGTACTGCCCTGCCCCCGGATAGCAACCCGGTTTCTGGCATTGTCATGATTGTCGCGGCTTGCATGTACATCGCCTCCTTTGCCGGCACTTGGGGACCCATGGCCTGGGTCGTCATTGGCGAGACCTTCCCGGTGCGCACGCGCGCCAAGCAGGCCTCGTTCGCGACGGCCGGCAACTGGCTGGGCAACTTCATGATCTCGTTCCTGACGCCGCTGGCGACCAGCGGCATCTCGTACGCGTACGGTTTCGTCTTCGTCGGCACCAACATCGCCGCGGCGCTGCTGGTCTGGTTCTTCCTGCTTGAGTCCCGGGCGCTGAGCCTGGAGCACGTCGACCTCATGTACAGCACCGAGAACCTCAAGCCGTGGGCCTCGCACAAGTGGGTGCCGCCGGGATACGTCACGCGCTCGCAGCGCGAGGACGCCGAGGTGCCCGAGAAGAAGGGCAGCGACGCCGTCGCGGACCACGTCGACAGCGTCTCGGAAGACGAAGCCAACAAGACGGCCAGCACGAGGATCGATACCATATAGTAGGAAGAAGAGGAAGCAAGGGGGTAGCATTTGCGCTGGCCCCACGAAACCGTGACTCAGTCAAGCATGGAATCAGGGCAGCCACATGTTTATGTATAAACACACCTCAATTCATGTACATTGGATAGATATGAATCGTATATACTTTTAAAATCAAACATAGTAAAGACTACCTTTCAGGGTGCCGTGAGTGATCGAGTTGTGTCTGTATACCCCACGCTTATTGTGCGCACTTTCTAAATACCTATGATGCAATCCTCCGCAACCAACCCCCGATCGATGTTGATCATGATGAACCAAACATGTGTACACATACACCGATATGGTATTAAGGTAATCACCGGCGTCGCCGTTCACTTCATGGGTAGGTTTAAAACGCGGCGTATGTTCAGCAATGTTGTGGAGATGCCGGACGAATGGATTATAGACTCCAACATCATCCGGATTATGAACATTACACTATTTATTAATGTTTCTTTTTCATGGCCTTCCCTATAGGGTTGAGGCTTATATATGTATTATGTAAGCATGTTATGTAACGACCCAAGATGTCTCGTCAGATCCTCCCTAAACTACGAACGGGGGATATCTCTAGAACGAGGCACCCTCAAGGTTGCTCATGAAGTTGGGATCGCGGAAGGGCACATTCGCATCGCCAAAGTCGGTGTTCTGGAGGGCGACGCGCGCCGCCTCCGTCATGCTCTCCCAGGCGATCAGGGGCTGCTCCCCGCCGCGGCGGTCGGTGGTGCCGAGCTGGTGATTCACGGGCCAGACGCTGAAGTAGCGAATCTTGGGGCGGGTGCCATCCAGCGGCAGGTCCTTCGTGATGGTCGTCCACTTCCCGTGGCCCGAGGTCGACAGGCCCAGGACCTGGGGGTTGCTGCTGGTGTTGGGGTTGTCGATCCAGACCACGACGCCCTCCCAGTCGTGGCGGTGGCCGAGACCCGTGGAGGGGGAGTCCTTGGGCATGTACCCATTGTAGTTGTGCTGGAGTTAGAATGGATGCGTACTTGAATCGAGTCGAGACCTAGGGGGCGTTATTGCGATGACCTACCAGGAGTACATGATGCCGTAGCGGGATCCGAACTCGGCCCCGCGAGCGTAGACCTGCCCCGGGCTATTGTCGCATTGCGAGCTGGATGAGCCGGACGGGTTGAGGCCGCCGCTATACGCAACATATCGTCAGCATCGTAGTTTGCGATAGCTCTTTTGGGTGGTGGGGATCTGTCAAACATACCTAGTATTACCAGAAGCGTCAACGGCAGGGTAGGGCTGACAGCCGTTCTCCACCGATAGCCAAGGCTTGAACTTCAGGTCTGGTCAAAGAGGTCAGTTTTACGCATCCAAAAGCCCGAGGTGTGATAAATATATGTTATTGTTCACGAGTAACGGCATATCTCCACTGCTTAGATATACAGGTGGCAGCACGGGGTATCTTACTGCGGGACTGTTAGTCATTTAATGCGAGTTGACAAACTGGGGGATTTCGGGTCGTCATTACCAGGCATTGCCAATGGCACCGCTCGGAACCGTTTCAGGGAAACCAACAACCGCATCGTGAGCGATGACGCCGCGGGCCTCAATAACAGGAGCGGCGTTGACACCGACAGTAGCAGCCGCGAGGTAGACTGCCAAGCCGGAGAAGCGCATCTTGAGAGGCGAGATAGTATAGTAAGATGAACAAGGCTTGGAGCAGCGGCCTGGGTATACTCCCTCTCTATGATTTGCAATAGGTAGTGATCACCAGCTCTCGTTCGCAACAATATGCCGCGGGCGTGGCGGTTGTGATATTTAAGCCCACCTCCTACCTCCTGCAACGTCTCAACCGAGGAGTTTAATCGAAAATGGTCGATCCTGTTCCACTCCCAGAATGGTCACATCGTAATGTTATCAGGGATGGGGTGTGCCCCACGTTTCCCCATCATGCAGGGGTTTCCATACGGTGCATCTCAGCAATTCCGGATGGTGGGGATGAATGCAGAAGGAGCAAAACAATGCTGCCGTCCACTCCGGCGTCGACAAACCACCACGTTGGTCGGCTCTCTGCCGGTACACGATGCTTTTCCTTCTGTTCGATATTGCAGACACTCTGCAGTGGGGTCTCGAGGGAACGTGCCAGATCTGCTTGGCCAAGGCGCTCTCATGAGGAAATGCGCATTTCCATGCACATTCATGGTTTATCAATGATATCATTTTCCGTTTCATGAAAGATGCCAAGTCCCGGCACATACGTCGTGCGCTATAGCATTGTATGCATTAGGCATGTGGTCTTTTCCAGGTTGCCCGCTGTAGCTGTCAAAGTGCTTCTGTACTAAGAAAAAGACCCTCTTTTGGGCCATTTCGATACTACGCAATAATATCACAAACCAGGCAGGTGCATTCTTAGGTAAGGGCAGCCAGTGATGATAAATGGGACCGGAATTCATAGAGGGTCGCCTCGCCAGCGAACAAATTTGAGGTGCACCCTTTTCTACAGCTGACCCGCCTGGATCAGCTCCATCCCTACTTTGCGCCAAGTGTCGTCCTCGACAGAGCTGGTGATATTGGCATCGTACAGGAAGTTCCGCGGCGACAGCCCTGCCGCATCGTGGGTGTAGACCGGCCATTCAGGCACCTTCTTACCGCCCGCCAACGCCGGTGCCGCGTCGGCACGCCCGGCCCAGCGGTTCGGATCGCCGCCGTTGACGAACGCGACCCAATCGCTAGCCACGAGCCGCGCGAGATCGCGGAACGCCGCGCCGAGGCCCTCGAAGGGCGGCGTGTGGTTGGGCGCGTAGCCCACGCCCTCGAGGTTGAGCATGGCGAAGGCGACCTCGACGAAATGGGTCGCGCCGTCGAGCGGGCCCGCCCACGCCGGCACCGCGTTGAAGCGGTAGCAGTACGCCGGCAGGCCGGCGCGGGCCCACGCCTCGCACGTCGCGCGCCGGTCCGAGATCATGCTGTCGCCGACGTACGTGGCGACGCGCCGGAACTGCGATCCGTACGGGTACGCCGGCGGCGCGTAGTCGGCGGCAGGTTGGGGAGGCAGTCCTCGGGCGAGCGCGCCGGGTAAGCGTCGAGGATCCGCTGCGCGTACGCGTCGTTCATGATCGCGGACGGGGAGGACAGCACGAATTGCCGGAACTGCTCCGTCGTGTTGATGCCCTTGGGCGCGAAGGCGGTGCCCTCAGCCGTGTTGTCCCCAACGATGATCGGTATTTTGAGGTACGAGCCATCCAGGAACTGCGCGTGGGAACTGCGGGCGATCATGTCGCCGTCCACCATCGGGCCCCAGGTTCGCAGCGCCGTACTACTGTTGATGACGGCGTTGAGCTTCTCAAATGGCATCGCGCGCAGGCATGACAAGGAGGAAGTGCTCGCCACTGCCGAATCTCCCTGTGCACCATGGCAACCGGCCTGTGCCACCAGCTCATCGTACGTCGGCTGCGCAGCCGCCATGTCCTTGTCGTCGGCGAAAAAGCGACCGCTGGCCATGACGCCGGCGCGGAACAGCCCATCATCGCGCCCGTCGAACGCCATCATATGCCGGGCGACCGAATCGGCGCCGGCGCTCTCGCCCCAGATGGTCACCCGGGCCGGGTCGCCGCCGAACGCGGCGATGTTATCGCGGATCCATTCCAGGGACATACGCTGGTCCCGCAGACCGAAGTTGGAGTCGTCGGCTTCTTCGGCCAGTTCTTTCGAGGCCAGAAACCCCCACGCACTGAGGCGGTAATTCATGGTAACGCCGATGATAGGCTGGCCCAGTGCGACGGACCGTTCGATGATGAAGGTAAGGTTGTTACGGAGGTCGGCGGCGCTGCCCTGGATGAAGCCGCCACCGTATATCCAGACCAGCACCGGGAGCGGCTCTGGGCGAGAAACTTGCGTGGGCCGGACGACGTTCAAGTAGAGACAGTCCTGTGGTAACGGGGGAAAGGGGTGGAGGTTTGTGTCAGCCTACCGAAGAGAGGGCCGAAAGGCTGCTACGTGACGCAAAACTTACTTCACTCAATTCGTAACCCCATTGTGCAGGCTGAAGGGAATTTGTTAGTCACGTATTATGAACAGGACTTTGGGACTTCGAAAGCCACTCAAGGCGGTTTTGGCGTACTTACACCGTACCCGACACACGCCGGCGGAAGCTTCTGGGCCGCACGCTCGCCATCCCAGGATTCATTGATCGGTTGCGGATTGCGGAACCTCAGATCCCCAACCGGAGGCTGCGCAAAGGGCACACCCAAGAAGAAATCCTGATGGTAACTTGGCGAATGGACGCCAACGAGCGTACCGTTCTTGGTCGTAACCCGGGGTGCGCCGTCCTCCAACTTGCTCGCCAGCGGCGAAGCTGCAGTCGCAGAAACAAGCAAGATATGTACTACTAGATATGGCAACATGGTTCCTTCGACACACGTGGGTGAGTATGTGCGGAATAGAGATGCGAAGTAGCTCTCACTCGAGAGAAGCAAGGAGGAAGAGGGCACAGGCGAGCTGGTCTATACAGCGCAGCACGTAATCACCCCTCCGGCATCGACCATGACACTCCGGGTCGGAAGCCTCCCAGAGTTCCAATTCATAAACTACTGCAATCTCATGACACTATACTTGCGGGGGCATGCAAACAGGTTTAATCGCTTTCCAGGGGAGGGAAGAGAGCAATAGTTGATGCAAACCACAGCATCCTTTGCTCCCACGGATACAACTGTATCCCTCGGGAGCATAGCGGCCACTACTAGCTACTGCTATTTGCTTTTGTGGATATCTAATAATGTCATTGCCAGAAACTACTACAGGGGTTAGATATAAAAGCCGGGAATCAAGCAATGTAAAGGGGTAGCTTGTGTATTGCACTCACGTCCAACCCCTCTCCATCGTACTAGACAATAGTTACTTGAAATCTCGGCGACGGAATTGCGGGATAAAATCAGCCTGCATGAGTGAGAGCTGGCCTCCGGGTAGATCCCCGGATCGCTGCCCAATGTGACCTTACACTTCATCAAGCACCACTTGAGTCAGGGCTAGGTGCGGCAGTTATGCCTCGGATGCCGCCCCCGCACAGCATTAATTGTCTACCCCAGGTTTTGCTGTGAACAACTAAATTACTTGGCCAAAGAGGATACCATATCACACTGAGCCCTGAAGTCATCATAATTGTGTTATCTGATGCTTTGGTGAAAACGTATGGTGTATATGTGTCGGGGGGACTCTCAACTCCTTAGGTTCTACCTGGCAGTATATACGAAAGCGAAAGGAAGAATACAGTAATTCTATAGCTACTAGCTGCATTAGTGATAAAGACAATATCGGATCTTATGAAACAAGATTTGCCAGCCAAGATAGTCCGAGAGCCCGAGAGCGCGATTGGCCATCAAGTGAAACGCAATTACTGAGCGTTGCGAGACTTCTGCCCGAGCCGGTAGAATCCCAAGCCCAAAATCCAAACCGAGACCATAACCATTGCCAGCAATGGTGCGAATATAGCCCCGCGAATGACGACGAAGCCACTGACGATACAGAAAATGATGGGAATGATCATGTAGGGCTTGTAGGGCCTGGGCAGGTCGGGCTCGCGGAAACGGAGGATGATGGCGCCAACCACCGTCAAGAAGAACCACGAGTTATCTCCCAGGCCAGCGAAGGTGAGAAGAGCACGGAAGTTGCCAAAGAGAATGTACAGAGACGTGAGCACCGTGGACAGGATCGTAGCGTTCAAAGGCGCGTCCGAAGAGCCTGGGTCCACCGTTTCCTTGGGTCGAAAGCCAACGGATCCGAGCATAGAGAAGCAGCGAGGGAACCAGCCCTTCCTCGATGCAGCGACGGTCATTCTTCCAACAACGAATGCGTTGCCAAGGAGGGATCCAGCCACGACAAGACAAATCAGAACGGCAGCTACAGTTCCAGCCGCTGGTCCCAACAGTCGGCCGATGGCAGTCTAGTTAATCGAAATCAGTACAACGCCCACACAGCCAACATACACAAAGAAGACTTACCACTGCTACACTATCGGTAGAAGACACAACGCTCCATGGCAGCAAAATGTAGTAGGCAGCATTAGCCGCGATGAAGCACCCGATGATAGTCGGGATAGCCGTGTTGATGGCGAGGGGCAGCTGGCGGGCGGGCTGCGACAGCTCGGCAGATACGTAGATGGCCTTGTCCCATCCGCAATACGCCCACAGAGCGCCGTAAAGAGCGGCAGAGAAATGGCCGAGAATCTCCCACGATGAAAGGTCATCCCAAGGGACTGTGCTACCATCAGGGGCCACGGTGGTTCGGTAGGAGAACCATGACTTGGAGTACCAATCCCCACCCCCGACGTCCTTGTCGGGGTGTGCGAGGTGGATAGCCACAACGGCGACGCCAGCGCCGACAACGCATGCGATGGCGACGAACTTGGTGAAAACGAAGAAGTTGTTAAGTCGTGTGCTGGCCTTGGTGCTGATGGAGTTGGCCACATTCATGACGACCAGGATGGAAATGGAGAGCAGCTTGTGCCCCAGTGTCTCAGCCTGGTCCGTGACGCCGGCAGCCGAGAAAATGCTCTCGACGAAGACGATGCTCAGAATGGCAAGTGTTGCGGGCATGCCGGCGACGATCCAGGTCCAGCCGGCCAGGAAGCCGTAGACATCGCCGAAGATGTACTGGAGATAAGGCTGCACGCCTCCCTCGCCCGGGATGGCGGTGCCGAGCTCGGCCATGGTCATGGCGCCCGTCCAGCTAGTCGGAGAGTGTCAGCGGCAATGTGACGAGGCGTCCGGGGAGATAGGGAAACGGGGAAGGGAAACGGGCTCGCAACTCACGCCAAGACACCGGCGGCGATCCATGCGAGCAGAGCGATGGCGGGCGAGGGCGAGTTCGTATCAATGACGCCCGGCGAGGTGAAGACGCCGCTTCCAATCACGATGCTGACCACGATGGCAAAGGCCTCCTTAGCGCCGAGGTTGGCTGAAAAAGCGCCGCGCTCGGATCTGGGGTCGGTAGAGCGTCGGCTCGTGGTTCTGTTGATGGTGTCGTCGTTGTTGTTGCCATTGTGGTTGTGCTCGAGCGGGCCACCGAGCAGCGGCTGCGAAGCATCGCCATGGGCGTCTCTGGAATGCGGCATCATTGGCTGTGGGCGGATGCGACTAAGGGAAACAAGAAGAAACAATGACGGATGTTTACTCTTGTCGCCTGGGGCATGAGTCAATCATGAAGATATTTATATACAAAGGCAGGAGGTCACAGACTGCCGAGAATAGGTGAGTTGGAGATGGATCCGCCCGAGACTCAAGTGGGGGGCGCCTCCATCGGGTTATCCACGGGCTCCGTCGTTGCATCCAGACCCTTTTCATCCGCTGCCATATGTGCAGAACTATGGTATCTCTAATAATCCGCCTATTGACCCCTCAATCGTCATGGCATACGTATACTTGGCTGCATCTGCAGTCAATGCGATGCGTTTTGCCTTCGACGGCGGCGTGGTGATGTCCCTGGAATCCGTGGAATCAGGCAAGGTATACCGCATACACTTACCGAAGGTGCATAAAGTCCTCTATTCACAGCTAAGATCCACCACACCCGCTAGGCAGGTTCCATGTCTCTGGATGGCGTCATTGAGGAAACGCGTCTTCCACCCTCCAGTCTTGAACTCATAGCCTCAATCTTATCAATATCGCTTCCTGTTGAAACTCTGATAAGTGTGAGCACCGCCATTCACCATTCTCCGTTCCATTGTCTAGTCCGCCGCGTCCTCGGCATGCGACATTGCCGGAGCCGGTGACATGTCTACTAACCAAATACATGCAAGACCCAAAGTCTATCTCGAATCAATATATTGAAGGAGATGGCCCGGATCAACCTCTACCCCGGGGGGAACCTGCCTGAACAAGGCATCCCCCTGAAATCCTTACGGGAATTTCCGCCTTTCACTATTGATGAATGCTAGGAAGCAAGTGCCCAATATTTGGAATGTGTTTCGTCGTTTAGTTGTCCATCTCTTGACCGCCTACAAGTCGTGAGCGAGTGCGAAGAGTTCACCCTGCGCGGACTTGGTCAATGGCAGAACATACAGCGACACGAACTGTAGAGCCTCCCGGGCCCAAGACAGCAAGTATCTAACGGCGGATCGAGAACACGAAGCATAAGCAGCTATGTCTGATCTTCAAATGGAGATTGTTCCACTTCTCCCACCCGCCCAACGAGGAGCGCCTACACGAGAGACGATACGCCGGCTCATGTCTCGCGATAGATAGCTGCTCGAGGTCGCGGTTCTGGCTGTTTCTCCACAGACGGAAACAAACCATTCAGAGGATAAATATGCGTGGGCGTTCGTGACTGCAGGATCAACGGGTATGGGATTGTGGTTCCAAATATGAAGAGAAGAAGAAGATGCATAGTAATACTTGAGGTATCCTTATGCTCTATACATCATATTAATGCTCGCTGACACAGACAGCCACCCCGTCTCAGACCTATCATCTGAAGGTTGAAGATCACGTGTACTTTTGAGTCGCTCGTCGAACCCCTGAGAATTGTACGTTGCGATATTAGCAGTTTCGCAGGCATCCTTAGCCAGCCCATAGGTGCACTGGTGACATGTCCTTCCCTACACCAGTTTACACCGTAGCAAGTAGCCATTCTTACCAGCCTGCAAGTGTACTGGTAGCAAGCAGGCACCTCCTGGCGGTCGAAATCACGTACTGCCAGCCTTCCTGCCCAGCACGATGAAGCGGCTCCTGGTGGAATGGCATTGACATCGCCGCCGGGCGTTCTAAGAGAAGGGAATGCTCAGGAGAGACATCCGATAGCTGGTAGCCATTGATTGCCAGCAGTCATCTTCAAAGCTTCTTGGGCCTGGCTCAGACAGTTGCCAGGTGACAGGTGCTGCCAGGTAGCAGCTAGCTGTGGATGAACCATGCCAATTCCTTACCATCGTCGATGACTCAGAAATCACGAACATATATGTATGAATTGTATAAGGCACCAGCCTGCCTTGCCCAGTCTCGGCTCAATGGCTCGACTCGGTACTCGCCTGACTTGGACGGACAGCTGCTGCCACCGTAGCCCATCATGCCTGGCACGACCAGCCCACACCCTTTGGACTGGAAATGGCGGATCTGGTACATCCAATCGTCGACATACGATGCCCGCCCATACAAGAGGAGGATAGTCGGACTATCCTCTGCGCTGGCCATATTCACGAACGAGTACGTATAGCCTCGTACTGACCAGCCCGGAGGATATGAAGGATTATTTACTAAATAATATCCGCTTGGTACTCGACATGGGTAACCTGGACAAAATACCACATTGCATGCCAGACTTGAGAGTGGACAGCGCATTCGAGAGTTTTGGCACGCAGTTGCAAGAAGACATGCTCTATGTGGTGAGCTGGGAAGCCTACCCACGTCGCGAAGCCAGCCACTCCCCTTTGGCACGCAGCTGGGTATCCATCTGAGCTTTTAAGACTCGGCACGCAAGTCGTGGGATTCCACAGGCCGTACTTGATAGAGGTCGGGATCCACGAGCCATACGAGCCATACCGTCAGGCCAAATCCGGACCTCATGATTGCTTTGGCCAAAGCCCCCGATTACACGACAGGAACAGCCGCAGCGGAGAAGTTGACAAGATCTCTGAGGGGGAATGCAGTAAGGACTCTTGAAACATCGAAAGATATCTCGCCGCTGGAAACGGGAAACGAGAGATTATGCGAGCCTTCAGATGATGGCTCATTTCTTTAGGGGGCCAATCGAGAGAGTGCGCTTCCACTGCCTACATAGCTGTCAAGCCCTCCTATTACGAGCTACGGGAAAAGCCTCGTGCCGGAAGAACACAGTCTTGGCATTTGGAAAGGGGTGGATGAGAGCCGCGTGCGTATCTGGTGGTGGCCGATCCCTAAAGCTTGGCTGGCGCAGGGACCTTTCTTCAGACGGGAGTCAGTAATATGCTGACATGGCCACATAACGAGTCCGGTAATCTTATTTTTTAGTTGGGGGGCTCCCTCGATCTGCAAATCTTTACTTCCATGGCCACGGGAAAGTGAGAAGTGACTATCACGGTGTCCGTAGTATTCCTGCGCCTCCCAAGCCTCGTTGACATCCTGCCACTTTTTCTTCTAGCGAGCCTACCTACTGCATAGTTGCTACGCATTCTGGGCAAGGGCGCCGGGCCACTCATCCGACCTCGCCAGCTAATAGGCCACGGACAGGATCGCGTAGCTCTGCATCGAGCAAACCGGTGTAAAAGCGGCCTCTTTGTGGTGGTGACATCTACAACTAGGTCAGATGCACCGCTCAGCCAACCGGCGCTGCTTCCGATTCCATCCCAAGCACCCGGGGGCGGGTGGTCTGGCCCTTCGAGAAACTTTACACGAAGAAGACAGGGAGAAAAAAAAACATACGACTTTCGAGTCATTCTCGAATCTCGCAGGCCTTATGCTTAGCTGCAACGACGGGCTTCTTTTCTTCTTTTCCTCTTCTCCTCAGTGGTCCTTAGTCTCCGTACCGGATCCCCCCACGCAGCCCCAGTTCGATAGTCGTCATTCTAGCGTGACGATACCTGAGCTATACCAGTTGTTACACAAGTGCATTATACTATAATAGGCTCCTCCCTCCCTCCTCTGCCTGTCAGCCTGTGGTTTGTCTTTCCCTAGGGCAGGTAATTGAATGCAAGCCAAGTCCTAAGTGCCGGACTGGCAGTTTTTGCTTTTTTGTATCGCTTAAAGATATTCGAGCTAGCAATGTCAGCTGAAATGACTTGTCCCGCAATCCGTTTTCTCATCCTCCCCCTTAGTTGATCCCTCTCCTAGCCTCGAGACTAGGGGGTTGCAAATTTATCCTTTTTGTAGATGACGTATACTTAGTGCTTCTGTATGAATCTGCCCCTAGATATCAGGTGGGGGTCTATGCTTCCATCGTGTCAAGATACCCATCTGTTTGCTATTTTTTAGCCGGGTCCGGGGTTGCTCGCCATGATAAAATGATTCATGGTAGTCTCAGTCTTTGGGTCTCGACACGGTTTCTTAGGGCTAGTCCAGGACACGACGCTCCGGTACGCTTCCTGGCAGAAGCAAAATAGGAGGGAAACCGAGATCAACAGAGCAAAGGGGGGCTCAAGCGGTCCAATTATAACTCTTGTGGCATTTAGTATGTCGGTTAAGGGCCACCAACGGCGACAACCATCGTGTGAACTATGTGCGCTTGGCTTGTATGCGACATCTTCCTCTGCTCCAGGCAGGTAGTCCCCGATCACCGTTCACCCCTACCAGTCTGCCCATCTGCCCCCCAAAGTCCTCTTATCACGACAAAGTTATACACTATCGATGGTGCTGAAATGGTCCAGCCTAATTATCAGACACCAGTTTGACCCAACATCATGCTTGTAACCGGAAAATTTTAAACAAGAAAGTGCGCCTGCCCGCTGTAGAGTTTTTGGATAATCGAGTTGTGTGTAAAAGGAGAAGGATTAGAAGAGAAAAAGGGATGCCTCTCAAAGTTCGCTCGCTGGCTTGGTGGTATCATATAGGGTAATATGGGAGGTGAGGTTGTCGTGCTTTTCGTGTGTCTTTGTGCTGTCATAGTTGAAGCCCAGCTCCATCAGGAGTCGTCCACTCAATAGACTTTTCGCTACAGCAGTTCGTAGTGTGTGTGTGTGTGTGTGTGTGTGTGTGTGCAAGACCACAATTATTTTTAGCTGTTTGACGAGAGAGAACAATGCTTGGCATCATCAAGTCGTTCGAGGGCGCAAGCGTCTCCAGCGCTGCACCGCCCGCACACTCGGGTCTTCCGCCGTCCAGCGGCCCAACGATATGTCGGAGACTTGCAGCTCGTTGTAGATCATCTCATCTGTTATTTGAGCCAGCTCCTGAGGAGGGGGCCATGGTGCCAAGTTAGTGTTTCTGCCTCTCTGGAAAGTTTCTTGATCCTCACCGATGCCAGCCAGGGCTTGGCAGGGCTAATCATAACACAGAAGATAGTAGACAGAGTAAGGGAGGTGGTGTCGTACATTTCGCAATTGCTCATCACACGCTCGCAACGGTCGCCGGTTGGATGAATTTGGCCGGCCGCCCTGGAGTACCTGTCCCCGGTTCTGTATCCATCCTTGTGCTGCGGCTTGACGCAGATAGATCTTCTGGGCTTCGTGGCGGCGCGCGTAGGCATCGAGGAGAACTCTATTAATACACATCGTTGTCAGTCATCATGATCCGAGGCAAAGACGGCTACGATCCTTCCTTCGCCTAGGGTCGGAACGCACTGTTTCAGTTCTGCTTTCGTCTGCTCTTCTTCGCCGCCCGAAGTCTGCGGAACCGAGGTGTCCGCGGCACAGTTGAGGATGTGTTGGCCATCTAGTGCACACTGCCGGAGTGCGGCGTACCCGTCGAGGTGATAGTCTTCCGTATCCACGGGGTCTGTCGGCGCTGCTGCGATGTAGTATTGCAGGGTTCTGAAGTCGGAGAGCACTTCGGCAACACGCGCCGTCCGGTACTGGTTGACTATTGACACGGTCGTCGTTAGGAGGATGTCCATCAAGACTCGGTGGCGCTTTTTCAACGCGGGATCGGGCAACGGGGGGCGGCAATCCTGGTACGCTGCACTTACATCCGTCCATTATTGATATAATGGCTCTGCTGGAAGAGCTGTATCAGGATTTTGGGGCACTTGAGCCAACTCCCGGTAGTAATAACAAGAGTGATTAGGGGTGAGGGTGCGAATCTATTAGGCGTTCTTGTTGTTGGTCCAGCTATCAAAGCAGGCCAAGCAACGGGAAGGTGAGTCTTCTGGTGTATGGTGTAGAGCGAATGAGGTAGTGAGCTGCAAGGCTGCATACAATAATTAGGGGGTCATTTAATGATATCGAAGAAGACGGCCCATCTCAACCGTTGTAGAAGCGGCGGCGCCACCCAGGCTTTTGTATAGACGACGGCTCTTCCAAATGGTCAAGGTCAAGAGGGGGGATCTACGGTAGAGACTTTTCTTTGGGGTGGACTGTGACTAGCCGATCATGTAGTTCACGACATGAGAGAGGTAGTTCCCGTGGGACGCCCTATAGGGTACGGAGTACACATTTCGTCGTCAGCTCCCGTGTCCCATGGCGTGCATATGCTGAGGGGACCAATGGATCGACCGTTTGCCAGCTCCGTCAGGATGACCCAGGGATCAAGCAAGGAGTCAGATATAATGCCCGATTCGACCAAGAGATGCTTTTCCCTCGTGCGTGCTCATCATCACCACATCCCTGATAGCGGCATGCAGGCACAGGTGCCCATCTTCTTGCTCTGCCTCAAGAGGGCTGCCGAGCTGCTGCAGGGACACGACGCTTGCTGCCAAATGTCTTGGATAGGCATGGTACGGCGGGCCGCTTATGGAGTCTCCAGGAGGGAACTTCTCATGTCAAGTCGGAAGGATACAGTATAGCATAGGCGGTTTAGCAGTAGAGGCTCCAGGTTGTTGTGTGTTGTGTTGCGGCAGTGGCAGGAGACGCAGGCATGCATGCAATGTGCATCGTCTGTTTAACCAAAGCGAGCCTAGGTTGCCCTTAGATGGGTGCTTCCCCGATGACAGACCAGGGCATACCGGACTGTCGGTAGGGGCGTTGGACTGACTAAGGAGGTGGGAGGTACACACACTACACACTACTATGTACGACGCAGCACACCTTCCGAGGTGAATTGATTGATCAGATATTACCAGACAGACACTAGAAGACTAGGCAAGTCGGTCTCCAGCAAAAAGACGCTGACATGGTGCACTCCCTAAGGCAAGCATTCAGCTGCGCCAAAAACGTGCCATGGGCCGGCCTGAAGCGAGACCGGACGCCCATTGGCCAGCGCGCTGTCTGCACGAGTTATCTCCAACCCGTCTGGGCCCGAAGAAGTCCCAGCCTATGTTGTGCGACTGGCCGAACTCATCCACCAGAAGCAACTGTTGGTTACTGAAAGGAGCGAAGAGCATTGCCAATTCCGTGGGCTGTCCAGCTGAAAGGGAACCCATCCAAGATTGCTGCGCCCTTCTAAGCCAACGATGTATGGCCCAGCACGGCACTAACCGCTGCAGTGGAATGAGGATAGTCGGTCCGCCGGCACTTGCAGATTTTTCCCTTTGCTTCTTGTATCTCAGAATTTAAAAAAGAAGCAGGGCTTTCGCATGTCGCCGTAACGAGCGCCATCATTACCCGGTTTTTCGGACTTAAAAGGGTGTCACCGCTGACCGCCAGCGACAAAGGAGGTAACCAACACAGCCTCCATCTCCATGTCGGGTATGGAGGTCAAGCGGCATTAGCTCCCAGCTGATATGACATATGCCGAAACACTTATTGACTCCACGTGCACAGCAGACACTACGTCAATGACCATTTGTTGACTAATAATCCCATCGAGAGCTGGGAGTGTTCCTCTGTCCAATATGCAGTGTAAATCAGGGGACGGCATTGCATTGGGGGTGGTATGGTTGGTGGCATCGGGAGACAAAGATGGGATGAATTCCGGCAGTTTGGGTGGGTGGTGGTGCTGTGACCCGCGGCCGCCGTTCAGGCTAGAGCTGAGCAAATGAGGCACCCAATGTTCAATATTCAATCGTGCTGCGTGCAGCGGTTTTGACAGCTACCCTAGCTCGAATCCGGCTCAGGCGGCTCCATTGCCTCGCCACCCCCATATGCGGCATCAAGCGCGTAGACGACGCTCGACAAGGATTCACAGCCAACGCCCCCATCATCTGCATCGTGCATATCCACGGGCCTATATTGAGACATCCCCTCCGAGCCATGTGTCGCGTCGGAGGAAACATGCTTAGAAGTGTTTCGACTAGTCGCTAGACGCTGTCTAGTTCTCTGACGTCTTTGTTGCCAGTCCAATGCCCCCCTGCAACTGCAACTGCAACTGCAACTAAGTTCCTAATCATTCCATCTCGGGTACTGTACCTGGCGATGCAAAGGTCTTGACAGCAACGATCTTTGCGTCTGAAGCCACCACGGGTGGCCATTGCTTGATAATCACCCGACATTTCAGCTCCTAACTCCGATGCATATCATCATCATGATCGCCATTGTGTTGCCTCAATACTGCCACCCTTTTGGTTGCTTATCAGACAGTAAATTCCCATAACTGCGCATCTATTGGGATATCGTGGATTACTAGTGACACGTGGAGAAGCATGGGGCAGGCCCTCTGACACGACCCCAGCGCTCTCCAAACGATGCTGCTGAGAATAGCCAGCCAGATGGACGTTATTCATGACCTTGGTCGGCCGCACCGACCTTCACCAGGCTTACGCCATCAACGATTTTCCCGCTTAATCCTTCTCAGCGATGGCCTGTAGTCTGTCATCAATCTCATCCTCCGAGAGCGTCCTGAACCCGGGGTTGGTGCCCTCCTTGCCATCGGCTCGTGGGCCTCCAACAATGCCAATCTCGATCTCACCCTTCTTGAAGTCCATGCTGAGGACTGTGCTGAGGGTAGTGATTGCCAGCTCTACCACCTCTTCCCAGCTGCCCTCGGCGCAATCCTTGTTCTTGAGCTTCTTCTCGAGATGGTTGAGTGCCTCCTGCTGTTTCGGGCCAGCTGCTGTACCCTTGTAGCCAACGTAATAGCCTGCAGGGTCACACTTGAACAGTTGCGGTCCGAATTCCGAGTCGAGGGATATCAGTGTCGTCGCCACGCCATAGGGTCTCATGTAGGCCTGTAATTGAGCATCAGCGCAAGTCCCAACGAGTACCCAGCGTGGGGTTAGAAGATAGGCCCGGCCGATAACTCACTCTTTGTGTGTAAACCTGACTGATGTTGGCCAATCTCTTGGATAAGACGTCGCAGGGCATCTCATATCCGTACTGGTAACGGAACTCAGCTGCCTCACCCTGGGCACGCTGAGCAAACGCACGGGCATCCGCAATAGAGCCGGTCATGACACAACCAACAGAAGGTGAGATCTGGAAGATGTGTGATACGGAAGACGGGTCGATGAGCTTGTCCTAAAAAAGTCGCATTCACATCAGCACTCGTTCCTACTCAGAAGTAGCTGACAGCGCGAGATAGCCTCCATATAACCGCCGACTTACGGGGACCTTCTTCTGGGACAAGACAACAGCACAGTCTTTACCCCGAACACCTATCGACATGATGTTTGCCGCCGTAATTGCTTTGAAGGCATATTCTGCATGAAAGTGGGAGGTCAGCAAGACAGGCCCACCATCCACTCTGGCACCACGGGAATTCGACCGTGGTTCGCATCGGTCGAGTTCATTGGTTGCTGATGTAGAACATACCGACTTGGTACAATCGACCCTGCTCGGAGAAGATGGTAATGTGTCGGTCGAAACCTGCGCTGCCTGAATGGTGAGGTGGACGTTAGCATGGGAATCAGTTTGAAATGAATGTGGGAGGGGACAGTTGAGGTGGCATCGTACCCGACATGGTGATGGATGGGCGGTGGGAGCAGAAACTGAATCGGCTGATCAAAAGGCTCGGTGTTGAGCAGCAACTCTACACCACTGGCAGAAGAGAACGCTTTGAATGCTGTCGTGAAATCGTTGGTGGGTTGCTTGATGGTCGACGTCAAGGCAAGGAAGGTGGTGGTTTGGAGTGACGATAGCTACTTCAGCCTTGCTTCACCTGGCTGGGGTTTGGAGCTCCAGTGGACGCGTGCTGGAGCTTGCCTAACAGAGGTACGCCATCTAAGGTACCTCAGCACTTCAGCTAGCCCAGGCTCCTTGTTCTTCTCATTGAATAAGAGTCACTTAGGTAAGCAGCATTGGCCTGGCCACTTCCCGCCTCCAACAACCACGGAGATCGGAGGAAAGTCCCTTCCGCCATCCGGGCTCTTGGTGGACCCTCTATCATTACCTAAGGAACTATTGGGCCTGCCCCGCCAAAAAGTCTCAGCGGATAAGGCATTGATCAGAGCCGATTTCACGATAAGGATGAATATAGATGGAACCTCCAGAGCCTTGAAAATTCATTGGTAAATGCTGGACTTGAGTCTTGCGAGCAATATCACGATCCTGCACTAGCAGTCACACCTTAACCACAAGCGCAGCATCGTCTAGTTTATGCGACCCTGCTCAATCTTACTGTAGCCCATCAGCATCAGTTGCGACCGTCCAAGTGAGGCTGTCTCAGTTTACCACCTCCCTGTTTTCGGCATTGATTTGGGCAGGTATCCACGTTTCCAAGCAACATCACCTACTGGAGCCAGCGAAGCCATCAATCGATTTGCATATCGACGCCATTGGAACGAACCGGTGGACACTGCAGATTCACCCGGCCCATTGCATTTGGCGCATTTATTCCCTCTGCCCGTTATTGCTGGATTTAATTTGTCCAATCTCCCATCATGTCGTCCTCGATACCTGCCTGGAAACGATTGGGCCTTACTCTCAAACCTGCCTCAGCGTCATCTGAAAGCCACGGCGACTCAAACGCTGCTCCTGCCACCCCATCCCTAAACGGCGCCAAAAGAAAACCCTCGGGTGCCCCTGCGTCCGATCATTCCAACAAGAAATTGCGGACGGACAATTCCACTGCTCACGCCTCGCCGGCGCATACTCCCAACAAGAGGCCCAAGTCTGTTTCTTTCGCTGCCGAAACCCAGACTTCCTCGGGCACACCCACAGCGACACACCCCAAGCAGAAGAAGGCCTCTGGCCCCAAGCCCTCCAAGCCCCTCAAGCCTCTGGTCAAGAAACAGTCCAACGTCAACCTCCAACCTTCAGTGGACTACCTAAGGCAGTGGCACAAAGCTCGTGACCAGTGGAAGTTCAACAAGAACCATCAGACCAAGCTCCTCGAGAACGTCTTTGCGGACGGAGCGACCATCCCGGCCGTTGATATCAACTTGTTCTATGAGTATATCAGAGATTTGAAAGGGCACGTCAGGACCCGTCTGCGGGAATCCGCGCAGGAGCTCAAGAAGGAGGATATCGAGCAAGGGGCTCAAGTGTTTGCCAATTCGTCCAAGGAGGCCGCACAGAGGAAACAAAAGGAGTACGAGGAGGTTATCGCGGGCTTCATGCGCGAGGGGCAGACTCCGGAGAAGCGGCGGTTCGAAGAGGTCGAATATGTGCTTCGAACCGCTGACATGGAGATGCAACGGAGGGTGGTCAAACGGATGCGTGCCGAGTCGGTCATCGAGGAACTATCCGATGGCGACGAAAGCACAACTACGACGGCGACTACGAATACAAGTGCTTCCACGGAGACGGGCGCTGACACCGATTCAAAGGGAACCAACGGCGGGGCCGCAGAGGATAACGATGGTGACAAGCGTCTCAAGCTCAACGATGGTTCGCAACAACCAGCACCCAAGCGGAAGAGAAAGACGCGTACTGCCGTAGTTGAGGATAGCAGCTCTTCGGAGTCGGATTCGGACTCGGATGGCGACTCGAGTAGCAGCGATGAAAGCTCTTCCGACGAGGAGGAGGGTGCGGCTACTACTGCAAACCAGGAAGAGGCCGAGTCCTCAAGTAGCTCTTCGTCTTCATCCTCGGACAACGACTCCGACTCGGATGAAGAAGAGTCAGATGCAGAATAATGAATTCGGATGGCAATCAATAAGTGGGTTTGCGTCACAATCAACGCAGGAGGTACGGACGGCCTTTGCGAGGATACATGTACTTGCATACGGACTCGAATAATGCTGAAGGTTGCGGTTGGTGATCGGCACCATATCTAGCTATATAGCTCTGATTTTCATGCCATATTTATGAAACGATACCCACCTGCACTAACTTTTGACTGATTCTTATCCGTTCTCTCTTTTGCTTGGACATGTTTCTCTTGAAATCGGAGCCGTTTCAGCCAGGCTTTCACAGCCTCTTGTTGCCCGGTCATGGAATCTTCTGTCGAGAAACATGGCGATGCTTTCTTCGCCTCTCTTGGCCTGTAGGACTATGCAATATATGTACGGTCTAGGTCGACTCAGTATTTAAGGCTCAGTGAACATCTTTTGAAAAAAAAAATACATGAGTAGGTGGTGTAAATTCTGTTCAGTTAACAAATTACCCCTAGACACCAATCTGATTTTAGCTCATTCTGTTGATATTTCTTTGTATTTTGTACACATGTTCTTACATGATAAGGCATACAATAGCCATAAGGACAACCGCGTGCAACATATCGTCACCATAGAACGCCAATAAAAAAGGTTCAACATAAGAGGAGAGGAGAGAAAATAAATCATCTCGCTATTCGCTTTGGGCCTCGTTATAGAAGCTACTATCGTATGAATGGATTCCTATCCGACCGGAACGCCTAAAAGCCCATCCGCTCGATGCCACGAGCTCACGAGGGTGCAAAGCCCCTTGCGGGAGCGCTTTCTTTCTTTTATCCCCCAATACCGCCGCTGCTGCTGCCCCATCGAAATCAGTTCCGCCAGCTTAAGAGCTGAGATGCTTCTAGAACGCCAATGACGTCGCCGCCGTCCTTGTCTACCACAGCCAGGATCGAGTACTCGTCGCACTGCTCCTCCGTGGCCGATACCATGTCCCGTATCCACTCCGCTGCCTGGGAGATGCGCGTGTCCGCCGACACGGTGATGCAATCACCCCGCTGGATGCCCAGGCCCGGCAGCTCGTTCAAAGGCGCGGCGAACTCTGTCGCCTCGAGCCGGCGGATCCGACCGGGCGAGACAATCAGGTCTCCTGCCGCAATCACCCAGCCAGTGGGCGAATCATACGCGACCTTCAAGATGTCTGCGCCGCGGATATCCGCAGATGTGCCGGATGCGCCGCAGTGAGGGATATCCCGCATGGGGACCGTGATATCGCCGACTTTCAACGGCTTCTTGTCTATGGCGGCGCCGATGGCGCCGCCGGGATGGTTCCTCAGAAAGACGCTCGATACGCTAGTCGCAGCATTGATCTCCTGAGCCGCCACTATGGCCAGCGCATCGCCGACCGCCAGCGCCACTGTGGTCGAAGTAGTGGGAGCTGAGACTCCAAAAGACGCCGTTTCCGATTCATGGATGGGCGCCGAGACGAGGATCATTGATGGCCGTTGTTTTATCAGTTCGCATGTGTCCGGTCGCGTATGTGACGTGAGGACGATCGTGGGCAGCGCCGCGTCGATATGTGGAAGCAGCGCCAACAGCTCAGGTGTCTTACCTGAAAATGTGATGAAGAGCACCACATCGAGCTTCCCAATCTTACCCAGGTCGCCGTGGAGGGCCTCGGTGGGATGTAGGTATGTCGCGTGTACCCCCAAGCTGTTGAACGTCGCCACCAATTTCTTCCCGATGTGACCAGACTTTCCCACGCCAATAATGACCAGTTTGCCGCGATCTCCTCCATGCCGAGTAATTGACTCTACGGCCGCGCCGAATCCAGCCCCTATCAGACCATCTTTTTCGTACAATGTTGTTAGAGCTCGTAGAGCAGTTGCCTCTGTATTGAGGACGTGAATTGCGCCAGAAAGTCTCTCATGCAGTTGCAATGATTCCGTACTATGGCCTTTCAAAGACTCAACGTCTTCGAGGCATAGCTCTTGTATAGGTGAGCCTGGCACCGTCGTGTTCGGTGTAGGCGGAGACGGAGGCGAGGGTGGTGGTACTAGTGGGCGTTGCGATGCGCCTACTAGGAACACAGCACTCGTCTGAACGGGGTGATGCTCAACCATGGTGTTTCTAATCTGCCTGGCAAGGCTAACAAGTTGGGCAAAAACTCTTCTCTAGCTTTCACACCTGGAGCCCGCCGTATTGTACTGAATCGTTGATGTTCGTGCCCAAGCACCTTGTATATCCGCGTCAACTCGCGAAGCTTCAACCCCACATCATGGCCTGGTTTATTCGATGTTGACCATATCTTGGTTGCTCGAAGGGTCTAGGCAGGGTTTTATTCGATCTGGCGCCAAAGGACTGGGGTAGCCGGGAGATGCCACTCGAAGCTGCTGGGTATCGATATCCCAGCACGACTCTAACGTGCGATCTCTTCTGTGGACGGGTACGGAATTGGGCAATCTGGGAAGAAAAAGTTTACGAAATTAGAACCTCATAGTACAGATGGGAAAGGGCCGTATATGTAAACGGGGATCGAAAAGAAAGTCGACTCCATCAACAGCGGTATCGACTAGGGGTATCGGGGATCTGCAGGGTTGTTTGTAAACGTAGTCGAAGTCTATAGTATAGCCTCCCGATCTGTGCGAATAAGAGAGATTAAGCTTAAGCAAGGAAGGTGGCCCCATAATCCTGGTGATGATTCATGACCAGCTATCAAAGATGCCTATGCGGCTTACCGGTCTGCTTTGGAATGCGGGAGGCGGCTGGCGTGGGATGGAAAACGCCATGCCATCGCAAAGGGGCAGTTCCTTTGACGTTTGCTAGTTGGGATCTTGCGTGATCCGGCCTTTTCCTAAACGGTGGGTTCGCATTCCGGCCTTCTTGCCGTCCGTACCCAGGTGTACATTGAAGGGCAGAGAAACGGGGAGAAGCGCAGAGATTTAGCGGGCTGTTTGCAAGTACCTCCCTGGCGATATCATTTCTGTATATGGGCCGAATGCGACGCGTCCTGTGGGATGTCCGGCATACCTTGGCTCTCTGGGATTGGCTCTTCACGAGCCCAGGGCGATGGGCATATCCAAGCCTCTTTTGTATTGTATCCAGGTACTGTATCTGTCCTCGGGCCAAGCAGCCATGGTGTTAGCCTGGGCGTGCTTGCAGTTAGTGGCCGAGGAAGTTGGTTTCGTTTTCAGAGGATTGCCAATCAGAAATGGTGACTCATGGGCATGGTAATCCGCTTTATCAGCTATGTGGGGGGTGGAAGGGTTCATGTTAGTCAAGGCTTGAGATCGGTATTCGTAGACTGCGATGGCGCCTAGACGCTTTGATTTGAACCTTGGTATCACCTGCTCGGATCGGCTTGTTTATCTTGTCGTCGACGTTTACATAGATGTTCATAGAGCCGCCTGCCGCAAAACGTGCCTGCCTACCTTAACGATAAAGCCGTTACACCCGATACAGCCGCGCTATACAAGTTCCCGCCCGTAGAAAGGTCTCACCTAGTCCCGATCCCATTGGAATTCTCATCAATTGATAAGAGCTTCACAGCCAGGCATAAGAGGCGCTCGCAGGGCTATTCTGAACCATGCATTTCATTCGTGATGGCGGAATTGTCCATGATGGAAGGCGTGACTGCTGGTGGTTGCCTGATTGGTCCATCTAACAACAGAAGCAAGCCTGCGATGAGTCGTCGACTGCTGCAGTGGAAGTTCAAAGATGGATCTTGCGTACACCAGATCCCCGCGAATCTATTGTCGGTGTGTGGTGTGTGGTGTGCGGTGCTATGATGGAAGCAACCCCAGCTTCTCCAGACATACATAATTCACGACACCCCGCAATATTCGGTTGGTGTGATTCACTTACTGGCCGCCCTCCTTCAACGGGTTGAGATGAGAAAAAAATGAAAGAAAGCCCAATGAAGCAGGTAGAAATGTACCACGGAACATCGGCATTGGCGCGTCTAGAATTCGGGGAAAGTATGCGTGTACTGTATCGCCCATTTCCAACCACCTTCTCAGCGGCTGTGTCGTCGTCCAAATTATGTGCTACATACTGTCGTGTCTTCACCGAATGGTTGCCTCCGACGTGGACTGGAGCAGGCACTCCAGCTATGAAACACTACAAACTATTATGTATAGTACCCACGAGATGACCATTGATGACCCCATTATTGAACTGCCGCCAACACTTCCGACCAACTCCAATGCCGTGGATGAAAAGATGGTCTCATGATGAATACATATAAGCATGAGGGGTGTGTCGCATTCGAGCAACCATGTCTTGAAGCTTCTTCTTTGTAGCCTGTATCCATGGACGATAAGCGGACAGACCGCAAGATGGGCTTATCAGCCCACGGTGTGGCGGATGGAGGAGATTGGCCTGGGCAATGTTGGTTATCTGCACTTCTGCAGTAATGGTCTGCAGTGTTGTAACGCTACTGCATGTTGCATCAGCCACCTGATCGTCGATGTGCTCAAGATATGCGTCGACATGAGATATGAGCTCCACGGGTGTATGTATTCGTACGCAGGCACACGGGATGCATGCGTTATTGCTACCTCAATGAAACGTGATTTCTCTCTTTGAATCAGCAGGTGTTAGGTGGACAGAAAACCACGCAATCACAATCATACATGTAGCTGTCGTATCAGTCAGTCTCCCTGGTCTGGTTGATTCAAGTTGGTTCTGATTCCCAGGTAGCTCCCGTGCACTACACCTGGACTCAAACTGCGTCTTATGTAAGGAAACTAACTGGGTGGGCATCCGGTTACTTACGCCGTCCATCATACCGCATTCGTTGATCGTTTACATGACCTGCCATTGACCTTTCTTTCCGTCCACCACCACCACACACCACCCGATTGATTTGTTCTTCAGAACTAGACCACTTCGTTGTCATGATATGAGGAGACCTGGCCCAATACGCTTGAACTCGAGGATTAATATTTTGCAAGGCCAATTGGGATCTGACGCTTTCTAAAGCCGAAAATGACTCGCTTGGTAGTCTATAACGTGGCGCTGGGCGTCTTTGTTGCAGGTACGTCATTGCCTTTCTCCACGATGCCGCTACGCACCGCAGCATTTTCCCACGACCCTTCAAACCGCCGCCACCAAGCACTCACTACCTAGTTGCGCCTTTCGCTGTCTCAAGATGCTATGGGGCTCTGGAACTCCGCATTGGGGTGGTTTCATCTCGAACAATTCTGCCGCTGTTTTTCGCCAAGCTCTTGTGATGCATGAGCATGAGCTATCGTTGTGATCACCCACGAGCTTATCGCTAACATGCGTCTCCTCAGCCACCATCTTGACAATCACGTCTATCATGACCCCGAACTGGGTTGAGTACTCTGTTACCGCTCAAAACACGAACGCGACCTTCAGCCATCATATGGGCTTGCACAAGTCGTGTTCGCTCTCAGAGACCGCCGATCAGACCACCTGTCGTCCCTTCCCCAGCGAGGACGACTGCCGCGATGACCAGTTCTTCTGCTCCATGTGGAGGAGCAGTGGCTTCTTGATGTCCTTCGCCACTGTTGTCGAGCTGGCTACCGCCATCTCGTTTTTGGTCGTGATGCTTGGAGGGAAATACAAACGGGAAGAGGGCTGGTTCGTGATCGCCGGCTTACTGATAGCTGATGCCGTGATCGAGTTCGCGGGCATGGGCATCGTGGTAAGCAGAGACTCGAGATTTATACAACATGCTGGGTCATCGCCATTTCTTCGAAATGTGGCAGTGCCTGTTGCTGGTCTGCTGAGTATCGCGGCTAACCCAACATTCACAGGCATACATGTTTAATACAGATGCACAGTTCAACGTCCCGGGCTGGAGGTTAGGTTACTCCTGGATTCTTTGCACTGTCAGTGCCAGCGTCTCAGTGCTCCTAGCCATTGCTTTCTCTCTGTCGGCATATTTCCTTCCGCCGGAAGACGACTACGAGTATGTCGGCGATGGCGTTAGCGTGGATTTTTAATGCATCATACCAAGCACACTCGAGCTTCAACATACACGGGGAGCGTTTTTTTCCAGCACATTTGCAACAAATACGAATTGCAATCGAATTATATGGCACAAGGCGTTTCGGAAAGTCGGGGTTCACTGCATGGAATGGCATTTTTGCAACTGCGTTGCTCTTTCAACTTGTCATGCATGTGTTGTGCTGTTTCGGAGTTCATCCATGGCGGCAATTCGAAGCCATCTTCAATTCACAGAAACTAGGGGGTACCTGAAGCTTGAGGGGGGAGTCGAATTGAGATTTGGATAGGTTGTTATGACATCCCAAGACTCCAAGAACACGCATCTCGATTACTGGCAAGCTGGCGCTTGAGCTCGGTAATCGAACGTCCGAGAAGCATGGGTGAGCCCAGATGGAAGAGAGAATACTGTTCTGACTTTTTGTACCACAAGGTTAACTTGCTCGAAACGAGTGTATATATGAACCCATCAACAGTTATATTATTTACAAGTCGGCGCGACTCGGGATCTGATACAATGAGTGACCCAAACGGCCCAAATCTCCGCCATCTGGCTGTTTTGAGTTTAGTATGTATGTGCATATCCTCCTTCCATCAATCTACAAAGGCCCCTGGACGGTCTCGATTTTGCCTCTTTTGAACAGCAGTAGTAGCCGGTCCTCCTAGGTCAGGGAAAAGAAAGGAGAAGAAAACAGGCCGAACCCAGCCCCTGTTGTCACGGTCACCTACTTCTTAGAACTGAGGGCTGGCATTCTTGAGCAGCATCTCGAAGTAGGCCTGGTTCCACTGACCGGCCTCGGGCGAGGGCTTGTAGGCGTCATCCTTGCCGCAGAACGAGTCGTAGCGGGTGGCGCCCGAGTCCGAGGTGCCGTCGGACTCGCCACCGGGCTTGCCCCAGACGAAGGCGTCGGCGTTGGAATCGCCCGTGTCGGCCGTGGGCCGCTTGCCGAAGCCGGCGTCGACCACGTTGCACCAGTCACCCCACTCCTTGCGCATGCCCGTCTTGGCGTTGCGTCCCGTGTCCACGATGGCGTAGCTCGGGTGGCCCGCCGTCTTGAGCGCGGCGCCGAACTTCTGGACGTAGATCTTCTCGTTCTGGCAGCTGTTGTACTTGGCGTCCGAGGCCTTGGAGAACTCGCCGGGGCTCAGGTCCCTGGTAGCGGGGTTAGTGTACGGGAGCCATGGCTGGTGGTGATTCACCAATGAGAGCGATGAAGTGATGATGGCATGGGAAAGGGGGAGTGCTGCGACTGTCGATGGCATATCTCGAAGAGGAATATTATTACACAAGGGCGGTGGTCACGATGATGATGCTTAGACAAGGAGAGAGAAAGTCTGCTACTTACCAAGCGTTCCAGCCGGCAATGTTGGTGGCGAAACCGCGAACCTGCTTGGGGCTGCCGGCATTCTTGTAGACCTTGGCGAGCTCCTCGGCGCCGGGCTTCAAGTTGGCGTCCCAGCCGAGCCAACCGCCGTGGCCGGCATCGACGTACATGACGACGTTGGGCAGGTTGAGGTTCTTGAGCGCGTAGGCCACGCCCTCCTCGTAGGCCGACTTGCTGTCCTTGCAGGTTTGCAGGTCGGCGTTGGTGACTAGGTTGGGCAGGGAGTCGGGCTCGATCAAGAGGGCGAAGGCGGTGTTGGGGTTCTTCTTTAGGATAGCGACGATGGCTGGAGGAGGAAGAAGGAAGAGAGGTCAGTTCTTGGAGCTTTCTCACGCGTCCAGGGGATTTTCATCCCACGGCAGATGTTTCTTCACTTACGGTCGATGTACTCAGACTTGTACCTGGAGATCTCGCTGTACTTGAGTTCACCGTTGGAGGCCTTGGCGGCGCAGTCACGGCCGGGCAAGTCGTAAATGACGAGGCCGAGAATGTCAGAGCAAGGGGTGTCGGCGATGGCGGGCTCCACCTTGGCGATGTTCTCGATCGTGTCACTGGCCAAGGTTTTCATCTTAGTGAGTGTGTCTGATACAAATTTCCGAACAACGGGGCTGTAGGTTGTTCTGTTCGCGAGATTTCGTCTGACTTACATCCACAAGAAACTGCCGACGTCGGCGACCTTGGCAGCTTGAGCCTTCAGGGACGAGTCGGTGATAGCCTCGACCGCCTTCTCGACCTCGGAGCGGTAGAATGTGTTGGCGTGGAGCTTGTAGTTCTTCCAGACGTTGGTGCTGGCATCGAGCTTGACGGCGGAAGTGCAAGCAGCAGCAGCACCGCGGCGGTTTGGTGCGGCGAGAGCACCGGCGGCGAAGACCGCAACAGTAGTAGTGACCTTCATCTTCGTACCGGATTTATCAAGTTTTGTACCAGATCGTCGTAAACTGGACACGATGGGGCTTATGGAGCTGTCTCAGGAGGTCCTCCCGGTGGCAGCAGTGGCACCTTCTTATACACGGGGTATCCAGGCAAGCAAACGAGGGGCTACTTCGTTCATCGCCGCCAACTAGACCATCGCGGAGGCATACCATTCTGGCAATCAGGAACACAGGCCCGTTGGAGGCGAAAGGCATCCGGGCATCGAGTCTCCGAAATGGGGTCTTCCCAGTCTGGGCCCCCTTCGCGGCAGTATGAGGTGGGGTGTTCGCCGGTGTTCCCCTTTAGGGGGCCAGTCCATTCGAATCAAGTACGTGAGGCATCTAAGAAAGTTCAATGTCCAGGGAGCAGGAGACTGCTCCCATTGACGAACTCGCCTCCTAGGACTGCCACCCCTTTGTGTGGGGAAGCCACCCCGTTGCTACTTGGGGACACCCCATGCTCGGCATCTGCAGCCACATCGTAACCCAAGATCCAGTATGACTGGTCCAACCATGTAGACCATGTAGACTATGTACCACCATCATTTGCTTTTGGGGAGGGAGGAACAATACTTTTCATCTTGGGACTTTGTAATGTCATTTCCAACATGATACACGTTTCCTAGTATGAGCTGAAGCTATTCTCATAACAAAAACAACACAGTAGTTGACCATTGCAACGTTAAGACTCGCCAGGCAGTAACGTACTCATTACAAGCTTTGTCAAGCTTTTCCAAGCTTTGATAGATGTATCACACATAGTCTGTCGTGCCGAAGTTGGTATGTACTATGAACATCAGTACCGCGTTTAGAACATCTTTACCCCATGCAGGAGATGTGGCAGCGCCATCTGTGTGGAGAGACCAGTAGCTAATGCAGATAAATCTCCGCAGGTGCAAGGGGGCATGCCATTCGTCGAGAGACGGCAAGTGGCAGATGTCCGCGCCCCCATTAACACGCCAGCCATATAGTAAGCATGGGGACGACAATTGGGTTCCCCATTTAGCCGCAATAACACGGCTGGCCAATGGACGAATCAGCGTCCTCGGCTAAACCTCACACTCAAGGGATCATGGCGTATGATCACACAAAAGCCGTGTTTGGGTCGCCCTCAACCTGTGTCGAGGCATTTCTGCCGAGGCATGAGGCCCAAGATCTCACGAGTCTCAACTCAATATCTTACTGTTAGTTCCGGAACATGGCTCCGAACTTCTCTCTGGCAATCTTATGAGGTTGGCGAGCCTCTAAAAGCCCTGCGATGTGAGCGGGTGCTATACAAGTGCCCTCATAGCAGTGCTCATATGGTCCTTGGCGCCCAGCGTGTCTGGGCCTGGAGGCCTTCGATAGCAGATGCATTAAGGGGCTAGACTGGTTTGCAAAAGGGGCTTAGCAGTCTGGATCGATTCTTAGCGAGCCTTGCTTGGCCCATACTAGTTATATCTGTCGTTGTTCTGGCACGACCGCAAGACTGGTACACATAGGGAATCTCTCAGGGGACTTCCGAAATAACAAGTTCTAGATGAGTCGCTACAATGCGATTATTACCGTTTATTGCAAATAAGTCACAGCCACCTGGCGTAGAAGTTGTAATTAGCCTTGATGCCATGAATGTCACGGATTATTGGTAAAACTAGCGATATCTGTCAAGCGGGCTGCTCATCGCCGAAACCCGGTCATAACACCGATTTCAGGTGTGGAAACCTCCAGTGCAGTCGGGGTTGCCTGTGTTAATCTTTGCCCGGCTGCAGGGCGTCAACTCCCTCGACAATTTGGATCCAAATCCGGCTGACCTCGGATTTGCTGGTTCAAAGTCCTGGGCAATAAGTGCTGTTTCATTGCCTATGAGGTTATTTGATCTTCAAGTCTAGGTCGTCTCATCATACATGCGAAGGGTTCCATGCCGACCATATAATGTCATATCTTCGCGAACCCCTTTTCCGCTATCTCACCAATGCGTCATCTGCCTAAATGTGACTTTTAGTTCTAGCGTTCCCTTACATAAAAGGGGGCAGCGAGAATGGGTAGCCTCCATTCTTGATGCGGAAGATGGAGAGCAGGAAGCTGTAGAGGAGGAACAGAATAGCGCTCCAAAGCAGAACCCAAACTTGCTGCTTCTTGGCATCAGCCACTCTAGGGACCTTCATAATCAAGGCAATCGCAGAGAACGAAAGAAGACCGTCTGTGGATGCTAGTTAGCCCTGGCACGACCATTATTTCAGGGGCAAACATACAGATAAAAGCGATAATTTGGGTCTCCATGCCGAGTTGGTTTTGGAAGCCGGAGGAGAAATAGCTGATGCCTCCATGGCCATCGCCCGCCACATAGGGGACCTTGCGGATCTGGTTGAACATGTGACCACTGGTGAACATGAGGATACCGATCAAGCTGATTGCGGCCCAAGCATTTCGGTTCTGGACGATCGGGAGGATGTAAGGCCCGGCTTTGGCAAGTGCGCCAGCAATACCGAGCGTCGAAACAACACCAACAGCCCAGGCGACGTAGTTGACGGGACGTTTAACAGCAGGGTGAGGTCGGCCTGGCAGATGGCGCGCAATCCAGGCTTGGACCTGTTCAGCCGATAGAGGACTGCAGGGATGTTAGCGGTTTTATTCAAAAACCCTCCAGGATTGGGATCATCTTACCCATTGGTGAAGTCGAGTCGAACAGGACCTTCGACGCCAGGAACGGCGTGAGGGCCAATCGTTGGGGGAAGAACACCAGGACAGGTGCAGTTTGGAGGCTCAACTATAAGAATTGCATTAGTGGCAAAGCGCAGTATTCAAGGCCCAAAAAGATTACACACCGAAATGAAAGTATCCCGACCATCAGCGAAGTCCAAGACGCCAAAGATGGTGCGGGATTCGGCTTTCTTGTCGCCCCTGAGCCAGCTCTTAGAGAGCAACTCCCACTCCGGTTGGAACTCGCGGCAAAGCTGGCAACCGAACCGAGCGTCCATGGCCGTGAGGAGAATGGCGACGGAATAATCGCGAGGCGAGGCAGTAAGCTTCTTGTACGAGGAGTCGGCCAGCTTCACCGGCGTGGCAGCGAGTGCCTTGGTGTGGAAGTCATTGAAAGTGTCGGCGGGCGATGCTGGCTTCTTGGCGGCGAGGGTGCCAAATGGCAGAGCCAAGGACATGAACAACGACAGCCAGCGCATGGTGAACGATTTCGTTGGTAAAGGAGCGGCACGAAGTCGGATGTGCTGAAAGAATGGGCGGTCGTGCTTGGAGTGCACTTTCGGTGGCCGCCCTGGTGTTGTTGGCCAATGCTGAGAGGGAATCGGATCGAGAGGGACAACCTGTTGTTACGACTCGGCGATGTGAAGCTCCAAAGTGGCCAGTTCCCAATTGGCAATTGGCAATTGACAGAGAGCTCCTTCCCTAACGCCCGCCTAAGCTTAGCTCAGTTCCCATTGGTGGTGATTACTAACTAGCTGGTGCAGGGGTTCGGCGGCGATTACGTAGCTTTTCGACGGACCGACGTAGCGACCGGGTCTAGTCCATTTCAGGCACTCTGTTTACCACCTGCCTCCACCTCCAAGCAAAAGAGTGTCCACCAAACACGGTCAGTAAGGTCACCCTATTCCAGATTGCTCTATCAAGACACGGGCCACACACCGCCAAAGTCCAAATTCCATTGTGTATCCAGGACGTCGTCGTCGAACATTTGTTACTCTTGGGCCTCCTGTCTGCATACCGAAGTTACCTCAGAAGTGCTTTAGGTCACGTTCCATCTACGAATATCACAACAACAACACTGACAACGCGCCGGCCGGGCGATGGGCAGAGCACCGAGAGCAGCCGCCATGGGCCGCAAACAGGAGGCGAGCATGGATCCAGAGATGGTAAGACTGCGACAAAGCCAAGTTGAGTCGCAGGAAGAGGCTAATAAGGACTTTTCACACCAGCAAGTCGAGAAACTGCACGAACTAGAGATGAGACACCAAAGCGATTCCAGTCAATCTGATCTCTTGATCAAGGACGAGGACGTCCGTCGACTAAAACTACGCATTCTCATGCTTCGCGACGAGAACAGCTTGTTGCGCGACCAGATTGCCCATAATACTGATGCTGGTGCGAAGCTGGCGGCTAAATGCGATGATCTCAGTGCCCAGTTACGGGCGAAGATCGAAGTGGTGCGCTTGCAGGAAAAGCAGCTACGAAAGCAGGAGCGCGAGTTCTCACAGTTGCAGGTGTGTTACCTTCCGCCTACCTGATTACTTGGGCTGGCATCCACAGTATTAACATGCGATGCAGACCGAGCTGCAGATGATGAACAATCTTGCACAAGATTCGAACACCGTGTTAGCCGAGAAATTATCGCTTACCCGAGAGCTCGCCGTCTTGAAGCCAGAGCTTGATCACCTCAGATCGCAATTAGCCCAACAGCAAGAGACGTTAGCCGAGAAGCTTGCCTTAGAACGACAAGTTAACACCCTCGAAGTCGAACTTGCCAACGAGAAGAAGGCAACCAAACGGGCCATGCAAAAGCGCGAGAGCAACGACCGAGTGGAGGATGACCTGCGGAAGAAGCTACGCGAGACTGAAAAGTCACTGGCTACGGAAAAGGCTCAGCGCGAACGACTAGAAGATCAGCTGGCGCAAGAAAAGCACACCCACGACTTGGCGCTCCAGGATCAGGATAGCACACGAGAGGTGGAATCCGATCTGCGTAAGAAGTTGCAAGACGCCCAGCGGGAAGTGCGAGAAGCAAAGGAGGATAAGGAGAGGCTTGAAGAGGAACTCCAAGCCGAGAAGCGTCGGGCGAAGAAGGTTCAATCAAAGGCAAGCGACAACACCGTCGAGGCAGATCTTCGCACGCAGCTTGAAGACATCGAAAAGAAGCTGGCTGCCGAGCAGAAGCAGAAGGAGAAACTCCGCCACCAGTCGCAGGAGTCTTTAATCGAAGCAGAAGCACGGAACGATGCGCTCGAGAAGAAGCTCGAGAAGATGAGGACGAAGACACGGGATATACAAGCAGAGCTGAAACAGTGCCAATCGGAACTACGCAAAGCGCAGAAACCCAAACCTACAATATCCGAGGAGATTGCCGCGAAGACTGCCGGGCGCCAGGCATTCAAGAAACGCAAGGTCCACGATATTGGTGCTGATGAAATCAGCCAGATCAGCATAGCAACCCCCAACGCCGATGAAAGACCTCGAAAGGGGCCGAAGAAGAGATTTGTACCTGAGCCCAGTCTGGTGGGCGAGAAATCAACTTTTTCCATCACGCCGTTCCTCAATCGCGGTAAGACCGCGATGGACAGCGCACTCGAAGAAGATGATGAGCTGGGCGACACGTCTATTATCCCGCAGCAGTTTGCCAACAACCCTGGCGCCCATATTGCCTCGGTTCTAACATCTGACGGAGATGATGATGATGCTCACTCGTTGCCTGAGCAAACCGAACCAGCCCCGGCTGAAGCAGAGAAGCCCCTAGCCGAAGTGAAATCCCGCGGGCGGCCCAAGAAGGCTCTTGCGGATGCACCTTCGGCAAGAAAAAACTCACAAACAAAACCCAAGACTGCTCTGAAGAAGGCTTCCAAGGTCACGAAACTCGCCCAGGTTGCAGAGGAAGGCGAGGTCTCCGGCGGTCAAGAGAACGTAGTAGACACTGCTGCTGAGAAGACGCAGGCTGCCAAGTCTAACGATGCCGTGCCTGAAGATACAAGTACCGAGTCTGCCACCGTGCCAAAGGGCGAAGAGCCCAAGAAGAAAAAGAAGCGCAAGGTACTAGGATCGACGAAGACATTGTTTGATGAAGATGGCGAGGAGGAGGAGGCGCCAGTGCCAGCCCCGAAGGCCCAACTGAAAGGCGCACTCAAGACAAGAACAAAGGGGCCGCTAGGTGGTGTGCGTAATGCATTTGCTGGTAAAACATTTTCGCCTCTGAAGAGAGACCGAAGAGGCGTTGGGGCAAGCTTCCTCGCATAGGTGGGAGTTATAGAGACTGACGCGATTTGTTCATATTCGGGATCAGGTTAAGGGCTAAGGTACGGAACATGGATGGGAGCATGCATTATAAGGCGTTTAGGGATTATACGAGTTCTCAGGACTCTCGGCATTGGTCGTGGAACAGATGTTGGCGTATTGCAGCATTTACTGTACTGTTTTGTTTTGTATGAACATGGACACTACAAAATAAGTGCATCAGGCCTGTGAGAGGATTGCTCAAGTGTATGATTATCGAGTGCGAGCGAACAATATCCCTACACACCGGCAGCCATTATCAATGTGGACGCCTCGTGACATACTCTTCTGTGGTGGATGTTACGTGTGTGCCAATCCTGGCCGCACCAGCTTGTTGAGCCGCTTCAGCGTAGAAAACAAGTGACCCGCAATTTCACGTATCCTCGAGAACATCGACAGATTCTTAAACCTCCCACTATCAAACTGTCTTTAACATGAGGGAAGGCATCAATTCCGTCATCCCAAGACAACACTCTTAATGTCGTTGGCGTCGAGAACAACGACTCCCTGCAATGGAAGGCTTTTCGGCCTTTTTGCTGCTTCTGCAGCCACTGTACCGATAGCCTCTCCACAGGCTGTTTTGCGACAGAGAATTTCGCAGCCCTTTATCGCATGCTACAGTGTACGCTGGTCATCTTCGAACTCGCAATGGAAACAGCGCCAGGGCAGTGACTTCTATGCCCGAGAGGCGCGAGTGAAAGGCCTGAAGAGCAGGGCTGCCTTCAAGCTAATAGAGGTTCGTGGCAGCGGATCTCAGGTTCATGGAATCGGCGGGCGTATATTATTAGGCGCTGACTACGGCTTTAGATGGACCAGAAGTTCCGGCTTTTCAGACGAGGCCAGACAGTGGTCGACCTAGTGAGTTAGCATATCAGTTGGTGGGAGCAGCCAGATCTGACGAGATTTCTACAGGGCTTTGCGCCAGGCAGTTGGTCGCAGGTAAGCTTCTGCTCGTGTGGCCGAGTCCAGAAGAGCCAAAAAGAAGAACTAACAACCTTGAAAGATCGCCCAGGATCGCACCAAGCCCCATGGGCGCATCGTCGGAATCGATTTGCTTCCGGCTCAACCACCCAAGGGGTGTCAACAATCCAAGGCAACTTTCTATCCCCAACCGTGCAGAGTCTGGTCAAAGACTATCTCGTCGAGTTCGCCGGCCACAGGAACCATATGCGCCCAGAAACAGCGACCGACAAGTCGGAGGTTGATCCCGAGGATGTGGCTGGCCTCATCCAGGAGAAGCCAAGCTACATCGACGCGGAGCGGGCAGAGACGAGCTGGCCGATCCACGTGGACCCCTCTGCAGAGGAAGAAGGAAAACTGGTAGATGTGAGTGCACGTTTTTATTCTCCTTTCTCTGGCAATAACTGGATGGCCTATGATTCAAACACTGACATACAACACAGGTAGTTTTGAGCGACATGTCAGCACCCTGGCCTCAAACCACCGGCTTTGGCAGCAGAACAAAAAGTAACCCGTATAATAACCCGTATCTTAGGATGATGAACACGAGCGGAAACAACTTTCGAGACCACGCTGGAAGCATGGTAAGCAACTCGTCTCTTTCTCACGCCACTCATCGACATCTCTACTCCTCTACGTTCTTACAGAATGCCGATTGCTGAATACGATCATTATATAGGATCTCTGCCTGGCAGCTCTCCAGTTCGCGAGCGACACTTTGCGCTCGGGCGGACACTTTGTGTGCAAGTTTTACGCGGGCGCCGAGGACAAAGAGCTCGAAGAGAAGCTCAAGAAGATGTTTGCCAAAGTTTATCGCGAGAAGCCGGACTCATCCCGGAAAGTGAGTGCTTCCCGCCCCGTCCCTGATCAATATTCCTGTTGCTATCCCGGTTACAGTGAAATACTAGATGCTAATATACACAAAGGAATCGAAAGAAGCGTACTTCGTGGCGTTGCGACGGAGGGGATATGTAACATTAGCCGAGTGCGAGTAAGACTGTACAGTATTGATGTTGATAACGTCTACTCTCTCCCTACGTGGTCACGATGCCCGGCAACAACATGATGGTGCAATTTGACCTAGCAGATCAGTCAGTCACTGCATATGTAATATCTTATGTGAATCAACTTAATCAGGCCATGGTAATTGACTTATGCATCTCGTCGTGGTGAGGCTGATAGCAGACGTGAATTTTAAGAAGTCGGAAAAACTTAGCCTCACTACCTCCGACGATCCACTACTACCTGGCGAAACATATCGCGATGACGCCGCAAAAAAAAAGCCACAAAACCCCAATTTCACCTCACTGCGGCCATCAAGTATCGCCAACGTGACTTGAACGCATCTATCACTCAAGCCCGAAACCTACGCAAACGGTTTGAATTCGTTCATCCATTGGAAGTATACCTGCGCAGTATCCTGCTAGAAGTTTGACTTTGTAAAGCACCACTCGTCAAGGTAAGCAACCCATCATGGAAACATCACTTTTACCTTGAATTTGCCTGCCATCTTCTTTGCACCCAGCATTGTATTTGCGCTACAGTGCTTGGATTCACTCGGATGTCAGAGACCGACCGCGTCCTCTAGCCAAACTCATCTCTGGGCCATCTCTCACGCATGGTGGACACAGAAAATTGGCCGGGACTACATACTTGCCCGCTCTCATATACGACCTTCAAAAGAATCATCATCCCAGACAACTCGTTCTGTCCGCTGCCATGGCTGCCTGCAAAGTTTGCGAAGAGCCCCTCATTCTCGAAGTGGAGGATGACGAAAACGAGGGCCAAACTCAGCAAGTGCCTGACGACCTGCAACTGGGCTGCGGCTGTCACTTTCATTGGTCGTGTCTGATGGACCAAGCATCGGATCTTGCCATGTCGCTCAAGTGCCCGGCCTGCCAAGCTCAGGTCGCCACCAACCCGGCCGGGCCCTCGGTCACCAACCCTTTCTTGCACACATCTTCGGGCATGACCATCCCGACCAAATACACCAATGAGGGCGGTGTGCAAGACAACTTCGACGTGCTACCTTCCGTGACGGAAGAGGCTTACCTGGCAGCCAACCCCGAGGCTCGCCCGGCTCGTGCGTTTCATGTCATGTGCGGCGAAGGTGATGTTGGAGGCATCGTCGAGCTCCTCCAGGACTTGGAGCAGGACGAAACCTCGATGAGCGTGGGCAAGCTCATCCGGTATCAAGATCCACTCGCCGCCAACAAAACCGGTCTTCATTTAGCCGTGGAGAAGGGCCAAGAAGAGGTCATATGGCTCCTTCTCTGGCTGGCTTCTCCGCTGGCCACTGAGCTCTTCCCCGAAGCAGCGCTAGCAGCGGCCCAGTCAATGGGTTTGCAGCAGCGACCGAGCAACTCCTCGGCTGATGATATTCGTGCATTCCAAGATAGTCAAGGACGGACGGCGGAGGCGGTGGCCTCGGGCCTGGGCGGCGTCTTGATGAAGGTCGTAGAGGCTGGGGTCCTTCACCCTGGAGCTTGAGACATGCACATTGCGTATCTCGGTCTCATTGCTGGAATCTTACGCCGATGATGGTGTGGATGGGTATTTCACATAGCTCCCATGCGTTTCATGTCATCTGATGTATGTGCTGTGGATGTGGCAACCATCACAGGATGCATCCTTGTCTGCCACGCACTCTGACGGGCCGTTTCTATAGACCTAAGTTGGATCAAAACCAAGATACAAAAAGCTACAAACACACTTGAGACCCCATCCTTCTACGGATTCGTGCATGGTGCCCTCGTGGCGAGGAGGCAGCCAGACCGCTAGCCAAGGCGGAAATATGCCAGCAAAACCTGGCCAGAGAGCCACAGGGGTTTAATTCGTCGGCGATACCAGCAACAATCCAGGCCCTCATGCAAGATTCCGCACCCGCTCGATATCACTAATAGCCAGAAACAATGCTGCTACACGCCCCCAACAACACGACGTTGTTGTTTCTGATTCCCCCATTGGATGTGTCCAGGCTTTGCCCCTGTAGCTTTTATGACCCTTTTACAAGGCTACACCCCGGAGGATGCTCCCCTACCTAGATCCATCACGAAGAGATGAGGCGCATCCACAGCTAGTATACTAATACGTATACTGTCTGTAGCGTGGTTGAGTCGAATAGGAAAGCGAGGACGAATAAGGACACCCCTCATTTTTGAAACTTGATCCAGCCTCGGGCCCCTCCGCGCAACCCCTCGTTGCGAATTGCGCACCCGTCGAGAAGCTCGTCCAGGAACCACTTTGCTGAATGTACCGCATCCAGAAGGTCACTAACATACCCCTGTCGACTCTACTGGTTTTTATTCCCCTAGCTGATCGACAACAAGACTGGCAGCGGGGCCCAGGACCCAGGTTTGTCGGTGCGCAAGGTGCCTACATAGCCGAAAGGCTGATTTTACCTGATAGCATGCACATAGAGTCGGTCTAGATGAAGAAGCGTGGTGAAGGGTGGTGTGTTTTTAATTGGAAGAGGGTATAGCCTTGGATGCGGACATGTTGGTAGAGCCGACGCTTGGTCCTCGCCGCCATGTTCAAAGTCAGGTCGGGTCGGTGTGTGTAATTGTACGTACACGTACAATGGGTGACCCCCTCTCTATCGTCGATGGGTGCACGCGTGGTGCGTGGATCTCTTCTGGTCGAGTGCTACCCCCAAATACCCGACTATCGATTCATTCTTCAGTTTGGCGGTGCTGAGGTTGCAGTGGCGGTGGTCACACATGCTCCTCTCAGCTCCCAGGTGAGGCCATATTCCCATAAAACAAAGTTCCGGTAACGAAAGAGTCAAGACAAGATAAGAAACAAACCCAGGTGTCAAACACGAGACTCCCGTCCACGTTCCGATGGCAGACGCCGCACGGAAGATTGCAACCTTAAATCAACCCGTCCAGTACCCGTCGTCTTGGAGTCGCGTTACAAGTTACACAATCCTCCCAATTACTAAAGATTTACTACCACTTTGCTGTATAGGGACAGCCCAAGCGGTGCCTACTCATCAAGCCTTTCTGGGATTCTCTAGGTTGATGGATCCACGGCCACGGGGATATTTTAGTCTCCTCCCCGTACCAAGAGTCCCGCTGCATCGTGTACATACCTGTCATCGCGAGGGCTTCGTTCTACAAGCGGCAAGTCGTGCATGCGAGGGCCATAGCTCATTGTATCATTTACTCGTGCATTCTACGGCACGGTGGGGGAGAAGTGCATGTTTTAGGATTAGAGCAGACAAGAAGTGACAAGACTACTGCAAGGAAAGCACGGTTCTCTCGTCATATGCCCTGTTCAGCACCGAACTAGCAGTCCAAGTACATGTAGCTTAATGTTATCTCATGGGTATGGCACGCTAAGGCAACCCTTGTCCCGTCCTGAGAGAGGAGCGAGCGATATTCAGTTGCGCCACAGCACCACCGACCGACAACCATGTCATTCAGGAACAGAGACACCGGCAACGATAAGCGAGGCCGACGAAGAGAAAATAGTAGTCATCTCCTAGGGTTTGGGGTTGTCTGTAACGCCCCTGAGTCAGTCCCACCTGACCCATCACCCAGGACCTCCTCCCGTCAAAACCACGAGGGCATCCTCCTCGGGATATCATCAGGGTGGTGGTCAGCCGGGGGTGGCTGGCCCGAATGAAGCAGCCCCCACCGTCAGAGAGGTGCCTGCCGCGCCGGTCCTCATGCTCCAAGATCAGCAATAGGAAGCCGGAGCGCGTGGTCATTTTCTCTTCTAGTGCAGCGTGGGCGTCTATTCCCGTCTCGATGTTGTTTCGTTTCTTGACGCAGGATGACTGATACCTGCAACATGGCATGGAGGCCATGCAGGGTACTAGTGTACATGCGTAAGCAAGCTCTTTGACCTGAAAAGGGATATCACAGCCGGGCCATGCGTACTAGCAGCATGCATGTTGTGCGTGCTTATGCACGTGCTGGTTGACGCAATGGATAGAAACAAATATACTTGGCTGCTTAAGGTTGTTGTAGAGACAGGAGGTCTCTACACGCCGAGCGCAGGGACTTGCGATTGGATCGACAGGAAGATCTTCTCAAGATAAGGGTACACAAGAGCGGCCTTGAGGGCTTGGCTGGGACGCGGGGGACGTCGACTCAGGGGGTGGTGCATGCATCGCGGGGAAAGGGAGGGTGGAGGGGACGTGAGAGATCTAAGGGTGCTGAAGATAGTGCCCGGCGCCGTCGTGACGGCGGTGTTGATGGATGCTTGATTAGTGGTAGTGCGATTGCGGTAGGTGTGACGGTGACGGATTGACGGGGTCCATGTGTATACTTCATGCTGTACCAGAGCCCTGCTAGTCACTGGGTAGCCTTGGGACAGATTGCCTAGGTAGCAGCTCTGCTAACGATATTGCAGCGAAACATCGCGCATCAGACTATTTGTTGGGCTCTAGCCGTGATGAGTCATGTTGCCTGCTGCGGGTAGGACGGGACTGAGAACCCCTGGTCTAAGGGTCGCATCGCTCTTCGTAAACAGGACTCTACCCAGGGCGCAGTCCACCTATGCAGCAGGAGAGGAGGCCCTTGGCTTCAGTTGGGCATCTATCAGTCACTGCATGATTCACGGCAACTTGCGTAGGTATAGGGGTCAAGAAACAATAATGATTTTTACAGCTATGTACACGATACTATCTATCGTTGGCCGTCGCGATTTGTTGGTGGTATACCTGGGCGCAAAATACGGGGTATAGATTCGGCCGTTAGTCATAGGATATGGATAAGTGTACAGGAAATGTTTGGTAAACCCCCAAACTAGGAAACCACCAACTCCGAATTGTGATGAAAGTAGAAGGAATGATAAAGTTGGTTAAGACATGTGTCGTGAAATGGTACCCCAAACCTCCTCCCGAACAAAAGAAAGAATATAATTGTAAATGTATGGGGATAACCGCATACGGGGTGAATGAAAATGCAACGAGACTGCCAAACGTTTGGGCGTCAAAAGTGTCTCATGATGGTTCTGCTAGCTTCGTGAAAATCCGAGTGTTTGATGCTTCGCTTGCTTCTATGCGCACTGGCCACAAAGTGTGACTCTATCAGAAAGGATCGCGAAAAACTCCAGGCAATGACTTGATATGGTCGGCCGTGATTCATATGATAATGATGATGAATGCAATGACATCGTTCAGAGCGAACGTGCGTAGGGTGATGACGTGTGTAACACGCGGGCAGCAGAGGCTTATGTCGGCTTGAAGACTGCTGCTGAGAGAAAGAACAGGCCACCAGTTGGGCTGTCGGCGCCATTCGGGCTGTATTTGGTGGGCGGAGAAGGGGCAGGCGGAGATACAGGCGGGCTTTTGTTGAGGGTTTTGGTAGTGATCGGGGCAGGAGGGGTCTTGGTTGCTTTGGCGGTTCCTTGGAGCTTCTCTTGGCTCCTGGCGCGATGGACTTCTTTGTCTTCCACGACGGCAGGGACTGTAGGCGAGGACGGCGTGGTTTCGGGAGACGGGGTTTCGCGGCCACGAAGCTTGGTGAACTCGCTCTCCACGTCGGCGAGGAGTGCATACACATCACTGTCGGCGTAGATGCGGATGCTTTCCATGCGCCGCAGCTCGGTTTCCGAGTCGTTGTCCTCTGCCTGCTCCGTTGTGCAAGGCTCGGCGTCTTCTTCGTACGGGGCCTCGGGGATGACGGAGGGGACGCGTGCAACCACACGCTGAGGCGACGGGGAGGGAGATGTCGTGTGGAAGAAGGTTCCGCTCTTGGCTGGGCTGCGTGGCGGGGTGGAGATGTCGGCGGCGGCGTTGCGAGGCTGGCCGCCCATGGCTTGGGACAAGAGGTCGATGGCACCCGTAGTCTGGGCAGACATGCCCATCGTGGCGGCCGCCGCGACGTGCTCCAGGAGCTTCTGTCTTACACGAGTGCGACGGTTTTCTGCGTGCTCCAGCTTGTTGACCCAATCGTCGATCGAAGCATCGAGCTCAGCGAGGGCTTCCTCTTGCTTCAGCATCGAGCCTTGACTGAACTTGGCTCCACGAGGAGATCGCAGGTACTGGCAGATGCGAGCGTGGAGGTTGCGACGACCAGCTCGCAAAGACGTGTAGGTGCGTCGAAGGTACTCGGTCCGCTCGTCAAGATGTCGAAGCTCCTTAGAGAGGCTCTCAACATCGTCCTTCTTAAGCACTTCGAATCTTAACACCTGTTCAAGGGCCTGCTTGTGGACGTAGCTGGCTTCGGCCTGGTCCAAGTGGTTTGCTGCTTCACTGGGCTTCCAACCTTGCGGGAGCTCCTCAAATGCACGGCGTTGTTCGTCAGTCTTGTTCTGTAGGGTGTTGCTGCGTTTGAGTCCGCCGCCGACGGGCGTGCCATCGCTTCGCTTCCTTGGCCGGCCTCTATCCATGATGCTTGCTGATTCCGACTTGTTCCTTCTGTGAGACGTCGCGGCCGCACTTCGCTGGGCGAGCTCAAGGTCTGCTTTGGCAGTTGCTGTCATATCGGGGTTGCTGTTCTGAGGCGTGGTCACAGGGGTCGTGTTTCCGGACCTTTCCCATGGCCGGGGAGAGGCACGGAATCACCGGGTGCCGACATAGGGACCGGCGACGTCGATAATGATGTGGCAGATCTGGGGGCGGTCATGTTATTGGGCGCCGACATTGGTGTAAAGGGCGAAAAGTGTTGGCCTCTTTGGCTGGACTCATCAGCTTTGGCCGGAACGCTACTAGGTTCAGGATGAGAGCTCCCAGACCGAAGACGACTCAACGAGAGCTGGCGAGCTAAGCGGGGCAGGGTGCCGCCTTGGTTGGGGATCGTTAACGGAGAGAGTGACTTGGGCGAGAGTGGTTGTCTGGAGAGACTCTGGTTGCTCGCTTTGCGATTTACCGTGGCTTTCGAAGCCGGGCTAGTTGATTCGCTGGCTGATTCTTGCCGGCATAACGAGCTCGGCTTGAACTCATAAGGCTGCGGGAGGAACCACGACGAGTTCACCGGTGTGCTGATGGATCGTTCATGCACCGCAGGTCGGCCTGGAATAGTTGCTGCACGGCTGTTAGCAAACGCTTGAAGCCCCCCCTCTCAATACTAGGACTTACGAGAATCCATGGCCACCTCATGTACTGTGGTCATCGGTCCCAGCTCAGGCACGCTCACTTTCCTCCGTCGGGTGAGGTTGCGCTCCTTGATCCGGATCCGAAGGTCGTTGACCTTATCCGCATCCTCGGCCATCTCCGAAGACTGGCCGAGAGCTACTGCCTGTGCCTCCTCGGGGTCGAGTTGCTTGCCTGTTGTTTGCTTGTTGTCCCCCTTTGGGAAGAGCTGGTACTTCCTCGACTCTGGCTGAAACATCCTCCAGGCGAATGGCTTCTTCTCCTCCAGAGAGCTAATGGACGATGTGTTCGAAGTAAGCTGGTATCGATGAGTGGTAAGCTTGAAGTGATTCCCAGAATCAGCCGAGACGTGGAGCACTTACAGAATCGGTGGAGGGCTGTTGTCTAGATATATAACTTCTGAGACTTCCGTGATCTCCATCGGCACCTGTCATACAAGTGACTATGTGCGCCATTGAAACCGGAAATATAAGTGGGTGCCAATTATAAGCAGGGAGAGGTGTTAAAGCTTCGACGTAGGCGATAAGTCAGGTTGTATGCGAAAGCCGGTATATATGTGTTAGACGGCGGCACTAGCTGACTAGCAACGGATGGCGGTTACAAATGCAAGTGCAACGAGGACGAGGTTTCGCTTTGATGCGTGACGAGATTATATGCAAGCTCATAGGGTAACAGCCTTGCTTGTCTTAAGGATAGGACATATAGGTTCTCGAAAAAACTCTGGAAGAAAAGAGATGGCACTTTGCGGCGTATTTCATGGATTCTCTAGGATCAGTATTGTACATACTGTTCTCCTATACCTTGTCGCCTTCTCGCCCGGTACATGTATCCTGTACGTACCGGACATGACATCGTCGTATCCAGGCCCTCCCCGACCCTGGTCGCTGAGACACAACTCTCCAGTTCTCCTAAGTGCCTTTCTCTCCACTGACATCAGGAAGGATTGTGAGTGTGTGTGTGTGTGTGGCCTGGCTGTTACCTGGCAGAGGCGCAAAAGCACTGACTGAGGAAAAACAGCAAGTCAGGGTCGGAGAAGCGTACGAAAGCAGTATAGCGGTAACTAGAACGAGCTTCGAAAGCTGCATGCGACGGGGGAACTGAAACCCGCCTAAGTCCTCGACAGGGTTATCACAGTCACATAAACAAACCCCACACGAAACCCACCTGCGCTACGACCTGCGTCAGGACAGGGACGACTGAAAAAAGTGAAGAGAACTAGAGAACTAGAGAACTGGAGCTGGAACAAGCAGTACTTGCTTCGACTTGTACACTGTCGTCTTGTATAGCTGAAGACGAAGACCCCGAATGGACGAACGAACACACGAACCCTGCCCCTTGTCAGAGCAATGATCCCGGTCCTGTCTGCAAGCGACTCTCGATGGCTTCTCCTGCAGCACCCGGCAGAACACCCGGACGTCAAGATCACGAAAAGCAGGCCGGCCTCAGGCCTGAGCCTTTGACTTTCTTCTTCCGCATGACAGCTAGCACGGCCATTTGGTGGGCGAAGGGCGAAGGGCGAAGCCGGGTACTACGTAGCCTCATGAATCAGGACGGGACCGATCTCTTCCATTGTCAGGGTAGCATCATCCTAGTAGTATGAAATGTACTGCGACAACCGACCCACGCTTGATGGAGGAAAGGTGACGATCACTGGAATAAGAGAATCTCCTCTCGTGGCCTGACAGGTGCCCGCAGCAGAGAACCCGCAGGCGCAGGGTCGTCTGGTCTGGTTTGGGTTGTGTGTGTAGGCTTCGTACATTGCATGTCCGGGGCATTTCCCTAGAAATAGTCCCTATCTATCAGCACGCTCTGACTTCTTCCACACGCGGAGGGGGTCTAGGCAGCCTAGATCACACCGCTAACGGCGCGCGGAAGGGATAGGCAGGATGATGTACTGCAAGCGAGACTCCCGTCTACATAGCGTCCTGTAGCATGTAGGTATTCGGAATGCAGAGGCCAAGGCCCAGCTATACATAGTTAGTGCACTTCTCCGGTTCTTTGTTCAGTGGACCTCCCCCTAACGTTGTCGCACCTCACTCACTAACCTGGGCTCCGCTTCGTTCACGTCGGTTAGAGTGGCTTGGACATGCAATTCCAGCTTTTGGCTCTCGGGGCACATACAGCATCGTCGTTCCTGCTTGCGAGAGTTTTCCCTTGCAGCCACAGCCCATCACTTGCATTCGCTCCGAAATCCATTCCTCGCCGCATTTTGGGTTATCAAAATCTTGTATTGCGATCAACTGTGACACGCATCAAACGACGAGATTGTATCATCTAGCAAGTACCGAGTATAATTCAGCATGAGAGCTCCGATGGTCAAGCAGTCAAGCAGTCAAGCAGCCGATGGCTGCATGTGGTATCCAACCAATTTTCCAGGAGCTGCCCGCCCACCTTGTATGCAGAGCACAGACTTTCTATACCTATTTGGACATCAGGACATGATTAGATACAATGTATAGCCCCTAAAATAGGTCACTGGACTGTACTAATCCGACAAGTGGTTGATCTTTGATGATAAGGTCACCTCGCATATCCCATCCGGAAAGCACACAGTGATGGCGATCAACAGGTTCGGAGATGCTACATGGACGTGCGTAAGGAAGTGTGTGCCGAGAGCTGTCTGGAGCTGTCCTTCGGTTCTGCTGCGACAGACGTGGATCGCGACGAGTCAATCCTGCTTCGCCAGAAGGTTAATAGCATCGTCCACGTAGGAACCAGCTATGGCGGTTTAAGTGATGCCATCATATTGTATATGCCGGATTATATAATTATAAGGAATGGGTTGGAAGGCGAACCCGTAACCGGTTTCTCCCAACGGCTCGTTTCAAGTACCAACTTGTTCCAAAGGTGAATAGTCAACGGTTGTATCGGATTAATGTCAGTGATGCTGTCTGAAGACTTGTGCACCATACATATAAGGCGTGCACAAGCTACTGCTGCTTTTGCGGAGAACTCTGTCGGAACGCCGGATGGTGGAGGTTGGATGGCGTGTGGTAATACAATTGACCCCATTCTGGGCCACGAGCCCAAGCAAAAACAGGTGAAGTCCTCCTATACATGTGTAGATGTAAGGTACAAGGCGCACCTGGGAGGAGTCAATTGACAAGAAGTTGAAAATGACCGGCCGAACCAAGAGTAGCAGCCTTGTGGTAAACGGCTCAAATCAAAATCAACCACTATTATGCATGACCAATTCTAAGCCTTCCTGAATCTCGGAGCTGAGTATAACTAACAACTAGCAAGTCTGTGCACGGTTCCTGCTGGAGACCTCTTAATCTCTTAGTGAAGAAGCACGAGCCTGAGGATTCGGGTGCCAGCCAGGTAAAGAAGGCATGCCGATTCCCGCCTCGACTATCGCGCAGTGTCCAATGTCCACCAGGCCTTGAAACTCCATACTCGACTTTTTCTAAAATTATCAATATTCATGCCTTCAACCTCGCCTTCCATTTTGTCATTTTGGCCCCTTTCGAAAGCCTCAAAACCACCGCGCTGTTATCCCGAAATGGCGCATGGCTACGAGTCTACGAGCCCACGACGGGGCGCATTTTCGGCTTCGACTTCAGAGCGCGCGCGCGCCACACGGCTTTGCCCGACACCCCGATTTTCCTCTCTGGCGCCATCGCAAGCGTCAACCTCACTCTCGGGAGAAGTTGGTGCGTGCTGACCTAGCCTTCAGCCGAGCCTGGTTGTGAACACCATCTTGACGGGCGCTATCTGCCTGGCCGGCTGGCTTCATCTCGCGAGTCACAAACCCTTCCCAGATCGCCGGGTTTGCCGTCTGCTTGCTACGTATGTACAAAGCAAACTTCTAAATTAAGACAACCCCGTTCCTACCATAGTCTTCCTGGCCGAAACACTCATAAGCCATCTCGTGTTCGTTCACCACTTGCTCTTGCTGATCACAGGCAAACTATATCCTGGGCTGCTCAGGTCTCCAACAAGAAAGGTACCTGGCCCGGAGTCGATACGTTCGATGGTCTCTGGGTACCCGGATATTGATCGAACACCTAGACGGTAATTGTCGAACCCTTCTCCATTACTGTTACCCGGTGAGCGATAGGAGAAAAAGGGCTGGAGGAACAGCTCCAGGGCTGGTGACATGCACAAATTGTAGGGTATCATCGCGTGGCCCCCTTGGGGCTTTGCGACCGACCCCACCGCTGCAAATCGGTCCAGCTTGATGCTAGCAGCCACCGGTTTATAAAGGTCTCCGTCCCTAAACGTGTAGGCGTTACAAGCCTCACCTATTCTCCATACTGTATAAGTGAGTACTATTAGTACTGCTCATACTAAAGTTAGTCTTGTTTGAGAACACATACAACGGATTCTAGTGCCGGGAGATGGACGGCAGTTGGTGCCGGTCCTGTCGCCGTCGACGGATGGGTATGTCGTATGTGTATCGGGCTTCCAAGGACTTGTAACAGACCTCCCAACATGGCATCCGCCGAGTCTATCAATCAATACCCTCCGTCACTGCCTACGTAAGTGGCATGCCCACCCCGAGACCTTATTCGACAGGTTTGGGCTTGGTAGGAATCTTCGTGCCTTGTCACGTCGCAACGACGCAGCAAGGGTTGCGCACGCGATGTGACCCGAACGCCCCTTGGGGATTCATTGCGAGAGGAGCTCGGGGTATCGCCGTGAGCCACCGCCTCAATTTGCGGCAACGCATGTAACATTGTTGTCGAAGATAGATTCCAGTTCGTTCCCGCTGACTCAAGAGTATAGTAAGTACTTGTGGCTCTAGCGTGAGTGCGAGGTCGCCTTGCACTCAGCCGCGATTCCACGAGAGAGGTATACCCGACAGCTCCCAATAGTTCTGTAAGAGGTCTGTTTTCGACAAGGATCTGCTTGTACGGAGTACTCCCCCGGAAGAGTCTGGAAGTCGAGAAGTGTTTCCTCGCTTCGCCGCAATCTCTCCGATCCTCGAGGATTATAACCATAATATGCCACGTTATTGACAAGGGATGTTTGCTGCTTCGTTTTTCCAAGACTTGCACCCCATCCTTGCACGCCAATGCAAGGGCAAGGGACCAGAACACATTGGACCTATCGGCTCGTCAGTCAAGCCAGACCGTCTCCCTCTGCAACAGGTGTCAGGTCGACGGAATCCGATCCGTCTCCCTAGGATTGGTGGCCGCCATATATCAGACGTTTTATACCAATCTCTTGGGACCAACGTTCTGTCGTCACAAGTGCCATGTTCCTGGTTCTGAACAGCCCGCGATTCCAGCTGTCATCCCATCCACCCCCTTATGACGAGTTACATATTGACAGCGGTAGGAATGCTTATCATAGATGCCGATAACGAACTCCTTCCTCTCACAGAGCCGAGACGACGAGGATGACCCAGGTAAAGAAAGAAGATGCTCTCTTGAAACGAAGGTGGGCGATGTTCCTATGTAGCTAGACCTTCGCGGTATTACAAGCGTGGACGCTGTCGATGCGGGGTCTCCGGTGGACTGCATGTTTCAACTACAACCACGGAAGGCTTGTGTTCCTCAAGAGTGAGTCGATGCATGCCAGGCCTTGATTTGTAAATAGTAAGAACAATGAGCATATATGCGCTGCACGAACCCGCATCGATGCGATTCATGACGAGTCGGTGCCCATTGAGCCCCATCACCAACCTGCATGCATACATGCTTGTTTTGTCACTGTCACTGTCACTGATGCATCGGGGATATTCGAAGGACGGCTACATACCGGCAAAGCGATGCATGGCCGGCACTTGGTGAAGAAATATGAGGTCAGGCAATAGCTAGCGGACTCCATAATGTGTGTTCACTTCCTGTTGTTGATACCCTTAATAGCGGACGTATTACCCTCGACGTCTTTTCGGAGCTACGGCACATCGCATAGGCCGGGTATCACAGTAATCCCGCGAGCTCAAAGTGGGACAAGTTTATGCCGTCCAATGTGGATGTTTTGTTTCTCGAACTTCAGACGTTTCTCATTGATATTGCACCGAGATATGTTAGTACATTACACACGGCTACCGAACGGACTACGGATGAGGTAGTTCAATGCGGGCGAGCAATATTCCCCCCGCATACATAGATGGCTGCCAGTGGCCATAGCAACCCCACGATCGATGTTACGTACTCAATATCTAACCTTACACATCGGGTCCGACAGAAATGCCCGGGCGTGTCCTCCACTGCCCTCAGCAAAGCCATCCGAGCGCTTCATGAAGACAATTGCTGCTGCCTTGGGCATACAATTAGCAGCTCAGTTCTCCGCGGTCGACTCTTGGACCCCTCGTCCAGGACCCAGATGCAGCGCTAGAACATCAAGCTAGCCTTGCTGGCCAACTAGCAGCTCTAGAGGGAGGACTGCGTCGTCAATGCGACGGGTCCGGCTTGTGAGGTGCATATGCCGTGAAACAGGCCTCCGCAACGGCGCACATCGATAGCTGCAGGTCTGTATGTCCTGCTCGTCGTGTGCCTGCCCACTTGGGTACTTACTTGACTCGTCTGCGAGTTGCGCTGTTGCTACCTCAGGCCTGCCATTGCTACACTTATCGTGTTTAAGCACTGCCAGGTCTGTGCAAATGACAGCCTAACTTAATTTTGAGTTATGGTTGACGGATCGCCCGCTGATCATCGTGACATCGCTCCTCCTAACTTGACTACACGCGCGCGCGTGTGTGCGTGCGTGTCTGTGACCAGATGGTCTGATGACCATTATATCACGGGATTGAAGAGCCGATTCCTGGCCGAGCGCAGACTGCCACATCATATCAAGCTTCAACCTGGAACATGGGGTAGACTCATCAGGGAGCTCGACCGAGAAACTGCCCCGTGTCTCGGGATCTGAGATATCATCTAGGGATACCATGGCGCTGCCACCGGAAGTCGCTAAGCTATATCGAAGCTATAACGTGTCCGCGCAATGCTCTCATCCATCGAGGTGCGGGGCTACGGGCTCAAGCATAGTCGACATGTCTGATTCATGCCTGCAAACCAGCATAATATCTTATCTATCATACTCCTAATTGTAGTAGATGAGCCAAGTACATGATGCACCGTTTGTTTGTGTACAGTTTAGGTCGTAAGTGGCTTGGTTGCTACGGTAGACCTATCTTCGTATAATTCGTCCTTGTCAGGTTTAGTCCTGGCACGCCATTGGTGGGATGAGAAGCAGCAAGTCTAAGCGTGCTTCTTGCGACACCCGGCTACTTTATCTATATGAATGTTTGCGCTTAGCATTGGTGATAGCCGACATGCATTGTCGATGCAGGGACAAAGTCGTATATCTGTATGTTATTTTTACGACATGTTTTTGTCATAGTATGTCTGCTTTTTCTTTTCCTTTGCGAAGCGAGGTGCGGGACAAGAGTAGGCCAGCCACGTTGTATCAGGCCTATTAAACCTGAAGGAATTCGTAGGACACGATCTAAGCGAGCCGTCTCCTAGCGATAGACCAGAGCTTTCATCCTGGTGACCAAGCGCTCAGGGCAAACCCCCGGATTCCTTACCCAAAGGAACCAGGAACCGGCCCGGAAAGGATTCAAGCCACCATCTGTTGCGTTCCAGGCTCTCGTCATCGATGGCAGTCAATCGTTGGGGGAGAAAATGGCGCAAGATCTTGGGTGCATAGTCATGTCCGGGCCCCGGACAACGACCCAAGCCAGGAGGATTCTATTTCGTTTGACAACGGATTGCTTGCCTGTCTCGGAAGAGGCTGGTCCTTGCAGCTTGCTCTGTCTATGTAACCACGATGCCTGCCCGTCTCGCTACCAGACCTGAACCATGAAGAGATCCCACACGCACCAAACCAAACGAAACAAAAGTCTTTCAACCTGTGGCAGCGAGGCTCAAAACGCAGTACCAAGCACCGAAAGCACAGGAGTGCAGCAGCGGGATGTAATCAGCAAATTTGAGCCGAATGACATGTTTGATGTTCCGTGGCTGCAAGGAAGAACCATCCCTCCGCAGGAGTAACGGCGAAGCATGTGGTAGAAGTCGAGATGGTGGTTGCAAGACGAACCAATAGGACATTATTGTAGCCTGCATTTAAGGCACTGGATGTTCATTGGAGAGTTTGTCAGATAATAGAGTGTTTCATTGTTCTTCTGTGAACTGTGAGTGGCGTAGCGTGGGATTCCCAATAATCGTGATTGGTTGCATCCCGCAGCGCCTCATCCGTCCACTAGCAGCCACATGCCACAGGCAAAGTGAGCCGGCCCGGGCAGTTGTGAGAGCAAAGGCAAAGAGCCGCCGATAGCCTTGGCGCTAGCTTGAAAGGGAAGCTACGTTTACGTACGTTTGCCAACGACACCACCCACCACCCGGACAGAGCACAATCGCATCGGAAAAGTAAGTAGCTGCCCTAAACAGTCAGTTGGCCGCAGACGCCGCATTGATGAGGGGTCTCACCAACTTTTCACAGAGCAGTCTTCTGTTCAAAAGCATCCACATCACGATTCGGAGTCCTTCTCTCGCCTCTGCACGTCAGCAACCAAGGAGGTCATACAGTTTCACTTCGCTCAGGATGGCGCCCACCCGAGATCCCAACACGCTGTCCAATTACGGTGCCTGGCTCACCAAGCACACCACCGTCAACTTCAAGGTCAATTTCGACAAGCAGCGCCTCGAGGGTTCCGTGTCTCTGGATCTGGAGTCCCTGACGGACAAGGAGAGCAATGAGATCATTCTTGACACCACCTGCTTGGATATTTCGTCCGTCAAACTCAGCAACGTTGACTTGAAGTGGGAGCTGAAGGAGACGGTGGCGCCTTATGGCTCCCCTTTGCATGTCACCATCCCTGAGGGTGCCCAAAAGGGTGATCGTGTGAAGCTGGACATCGCCCTGGCCACGACGAAGGACTGTACTGGTCTTCAGTGGATGACACCGGCTCAGACGGGCAACAAGAAACACCCTTTTGTCTACAGCCAGTGCCAGGCCATTCTTGCACGTTCCATCTTGCCGTGCCAAGATACCCCTGATGTGAAGTCCACTTTCACCTTCAACATCACCTCGTCTTTGCCCGTGGTAGCCAGCGGCGTCCCCGTCCCGTCGGACAACAGCGGCGAAGGCGAGAGGCTGTTCCGCTTCGAACAGAAGGTCCCCATTCCGTCATACCTCTTTGCTATTGCCTCGGGCGACCTCGCCACCGCCCCTATTGGAAAGCGCTCCGTCGTTGCTGCTGGCCCGGAGGCTATCAAGGCCGCGCAATGGGAGTTGGAAGACGATATGGATAAGTTCCTCGACGTTGCGCAAAACCTCATCTTTGACTACCAATGGGGAGAGTATAACGTTCTTGTCCTACCCCCCAGCTTCGCCTACGGAGGTGAGTGAAAAGGATGGCTAGCCGCAATACGTGTTCTAGTATGCTTACACGAGTGATAGGCATGGAAAACCCCATCTTCACGTTCGCTACCCCGACCATTATCAGTGGCGACCGTCAGAATGTAGACGTTATCGCCCACGAGCTGAGCCACAGTTGGAGTGGCAACCTCGTAACCAGCTGCAGCTGGGAGCATTTGTTAGCCACCCTCCCCCTATTCCGTACCGACCCCCTTACATGGTGCTAACTTAGCGCAGCTGGCTGAACGAGGGTTGGACGACTTATCTCGAGCGCCGTATTGGTGCTGCCATCCACGGAGGCCCTCAATTCGACTTCTCTGCTATCATTGGCTGGAAAGCCCTAGGTCAGTCCCTGCAGTGAAGTTGAGTCATACGTACTTGCACTGACATATGATACAGAGGACACCGTGAAGCTATTTGGAGAAGATCACGAGTTCACCAAGCTCATTATTTCGCACAAGGGCGTGGATCCTGAGGATGCTTTCAGCACTATCCCCTACGAGAAGGGATTCCATTTCCTGTGGTATCTTGAGAGACTTGTCGGCCGCGAGCACTTTGACAAGTTCATTCCCCACTACTTCAAGACCTGGGCCCAGAAGTCTCTAGACTCGTTCGAATTCAAGGCCACGTTCCTGGACTACTTCAACCAACATGGCACCGATGAGATCAAGCAGAAGGTGGCCCAGATTCCGTGGGAGGACCGCTTCTACAAGCCTGGCCTGCCGCCTAAGCCTGACTTCGACACTTCGTATGTTGACAGCTGCATGGCGTTAGCAGAGAAGTGGAAATCCTCCGTATGTGCCCACCCTTGCCTTGAGACTTACACCGACTAACATTGTTGTTTCGTGTAGGACTACAAGCCTGACCTGAAGGATGTCGAGTCTTTCACATCAAACCAAACTTTGGTATTTTTGCAAGCTGTCCAGGACTTCTCACCTTGCCTGAGTGTGGAGAGAGCACAGCTACTCGGCTCTACGTATAACATCAGCTCCTCGAAGAACGTTGAGCTGAAGACTGCATACTACGGCATTGCTCTTCGAGCCGGAGACCGCGAAGCTTTCCCGGGCATCTGTGAGCTGCTGGGAAGCGTCGGACGTATGAAGTTTGTCCGACCGCTGTACCGACAGCTTGTGAAGCTTGACCGCGCACTTGCCGTGGAGACCTTCGAGAAGAACAAGGACTTCTATCCGTCTACGACCAAGGGGCAGCTCGCAAAGGATCTGGGCCTGCGCTAGAGAAGACACAATGCCAAAAATACCTCCTTGCATATTGAGAACCCAAGTGTCGTGCAATGGCAACTACGCGACGATGCATATGGAAATGTAGGCAGGAGGGTGATATACAAAAAAAGTACCGTTAGGACAACAAGATCGAGGCGCTCTCGAGGAGTCCCCTTATTTTGATAGTTACCTTCAATAGTTTGAATAAGAATTGTTAAGAATAAGGGGAAGATATCCTATAAATCTATAAAGAAATTTAAATTCCATTGCGGTACCATATTTGGCTCAGTACGAAATAGTCTGCGCAACACACACGTACAGTACCTGCCATAGTGAGAAGATCAGAGACTACCGAAGCCTTTGGGTGCAATTTCCTGATCATGGTGATTCGCATTGACAAGCCACATATACGTCCCGTTGCTATATCAACAAAGGACGCCAATAAAAGCGTGCCATCCCGGGGACGCATACAGGTAATGTAAAGGGGGGTCCTAGTTAAAGTGAAAGGGATTGATAGAAAAAGACCCCTCCTTGAACCTTTTGGTTGAATGGATGGACACAGGGAGCGACCAAGGCCCAACCCAGGTGAAGCTCAGTAAGTATTCCACGTGAAAATGCCCACTAATAATTAACGACAAGCCAATCAAGTCAGGCCATTTCAGCCGATCAATAATAAATTCGAAGTAGGAGGCGCGGTCGCGTTCGGTCCTTGCGATTAACCGATAGAGGAACCCCCCAACCCCAAATCGTCATTTCCCTAGTCATCCATGGGCTTGTTGACAGGTGACCATTTAGCATTTCGAAATTCTACCTGCGAAAGATGGCATGCCTGAGCAGTTAGCTTCCTCTTATACCTTACATAGCAATTAAACCTAACTGCGACGGTGCCACGGCATTGGTGACAACATCGTGATCGAATACAGCACATCCGGCTTTTGGAGTATATTCCGGCCTAGGGATTGGCTACTTGCTTGCCTGAGCACTTTATTTGGCCCTGGAATTTACGCAAAGGGTTCGCGGCGATTTGGATGTGGACACCGCCCCGAACGCCCGCCAACCTCTTTTGACAACCACCGTCCTTGCTGCCTCTACACCGCGCATCCAAGGTTATGACGGCCTTACCCGCATGTAGTTTCGATTTTCTTGGAGTCGTATGAACCGATTTGCGCATCGACGACTGTCCTGAATACGACTACCCGTCCCGACGATCGCTGCGAGACAGCCCGGTCTCAGGCCTCTTTGCGACCGAAACCAAGAGCCCTTTCGATCGCTCGCTTGCCTGCCGGGCCACCCCGTCGCATGTCTCGAGACAATTAGAACGAACAATCTGCAAGACAGGAGGCGGCGAGGCGTTTCTCGCCAACCACTGCGATCATGGCGCCCCAAGGTGGAGGAAACATCAAGGTGGTGGTGAGATGTCGGCCTTTCAATAGCAGAGAAAAGGACCGCGGTGCCAAATGTATCGTGGAAATGGAAGGCAACCAGACCGTACTTACACCACCACCCGAAGCTCAGGCTGCCGCCGCCAAAGGCAAAGGAGACGGCACCGTGAAGGCTTTCGCCTTTGATAGGTCGTACTGGTCCTTTGACAAAGATGCGAACAACTACGCTGGACAACAGAATCTATTTGACGATCTTGGACACCCCCTTCTGGAAAATGCGTTCGAGGGCTACAACAATTGCATTTTCGCCTATGGTCAGACCGGCTCGGGAAAGTCGTACTCCATGATGGGGTATGGCAAAGAGCACGGTATCATCCCCATGATTTGCCAGGACATGTTTAAGCGCATTGCCAAAATGCAAGAAGACAAGAACCTCAAATGCACGGTCGAAGTGTCTTACCTGGAAATCTACAATGAACGTGTGCGCGATCTGCTGAACCCGGCCACTAAGGGCAATCTGAAAGTCCGTGAACATCCCTCGACTGGTCCCTACGTCGAAGACTTGGCCAAGCTGGTGGTCGGCAGTTTCGAAGAAATCGAGCATTTGATGGATGAGGGCAACAAGGCCAGAACCGTTGCGGCAACCAACATGAATGAGACGTCCAGTCGAAGTCATGCCGTCTTTACCCTGATGCTCACTCAGAAGAAGTTCGACACAGACACCAAAATGGAATTGGAGAAAGCGGCCAAAATCAGTCTGGTCGATCTTGCAGGTTCCGAAAGAGCCAATTCTACTGGCGCCACGGGTGCTCGCCTGAAGGAAGGAGCAGAAATCAACAGATCGCTATCTACGCTGGGTCGTGTCATTGCTGCCCTGGCCGATCTATCGACAGGGACAAAGAAGAAGAAGGGCGCATCGCAGGTCCCTTACCGAGACAGTGTCTTGACGTGGCTTCTCAAAGATTCGCTGGGTGGTAACAGTATGACTGCTATGATAGCAGCTATCAGTCCTGCAGATATCAATTACGACGAAACTTTGAGTACACTGCGTTACGCCGACTCAGCCAAACGAATCAAGAACCACGCCGTGGTCAACGAAGATGCCAATGCCCGGATGATTAGAGAGCTCAAGGAAGAACTTGACCTGCTCAGGAGCAAGATGGGAGCTGGCGGTGGAGGGGGCGGCGGCGGCGCGGCCGGCTTCCCCCTGAGGAGGTATACGCCGAGGGCACGCCATTGGAGAAACAAATCGTCAGCATCACTTCCGCCGATGGCACTGTCAAGAAGGTGTCCAAGGCTGAAATTGCCGAGCAACTAAGCCAAAGCGAGAAGATTTTGACCGACCTCAATCAGACCTGGGAGCAGAAGCTGCAGAAGACTGAAGAAATCCATAAGGAGCGCGAGGCAGCCCTCGAAGAGCTTGGAATAAGCATCGAAAAAGGCTTTGTTGGGCTGCATACCCCGAAAAAGATGCCACATTTGGTCAATCTGTCAGATGATCCTCTGCTCGCGGAATGTCTGGTGTACAACATCAAGCCAGGCACGACAACCGTTGGAAACGTAGAATCCAACACGGAACACCAAGCGAACATACGGTTGAATGGCACGCGTATTTTACATGAGCACTGTACCTTTGAAAATTCGGCTGATGGAACTGTTGTTGTTGTGCCCGCGGAAGGCGCCCTGTCATGGTTAACGGGAGACGTATCACCGAGACAACACAACTCCATTCCGGATACCGTGTCATCCTGGGAGACTTCCACATCTTCAGGTTCAACCATCCCATGGAAGCCAAAGCAGAGCGTGACGTCGAGAACCGCGAAAACCGCCAGAGCTTACTTCGCCACTCCATCACCCCAGGTCAGTTACAGGGCCTCGAGCGTACATCCCCACGTCCTGCTGGACATGAAAGGACAATCAGCATGGCAGCCTCCGAACTTGGTGATAGCCGACCGGACTCTCCTGCCCCCTTACGCAATGGCCGGGATAACGATTGGTCATTTGCTCGCCGCGAAGCTGCCGGCGCGATCCTAGGCCAAACGGAACAAAACCTTGCCAAGTTGACGGACGATGAGCTCAACGCGCTCTTTAGTGATGTGCAACGTGCTCGGGCTGAACGTGTGTATGGCAGGGAGGGCGAAGAAGATATGGAGTCCGTCACCTCCTTTCCGTTCCGGGAGAAGTATATGTCAACAGGAACGATTGATAATTTCTCTCTCGATACTGCTTTGACAATGCCGTCGACGCCAAGAGCGGGCGAAGTAGATGAACGGCTCAAGGAGATTCGAGACGTGATGCAAACACAGCTTGAGAAGCAGAAGGAGGAGTTTCAAGACCAGCTGAAAAGTGCCGAGACTGAGAATGTGGAAGTAGAAGAGATCAGAAAAGACAAAGCCATGATGGAGGAGACTTTGGTGAAACTCAAGGCCGATATGATGGTGCAACTTGAAACGCAGAAACAGGAATTTGAGGCCAAGATCGAAAAACTGGACCCGTTGAAACGGCCGAAGGCTAAACCCAAGCTTTCCCCTGAAGAAATCAAGCAAGCCAGGAAGGTGGTGGAGCATTGGAGAAGTCGGCACTACGTCTTGATGGCAGAAGCAGTCCTCCAGCATGCCGCTACTCTGAAAGAAGCTCAGATCATGAGCGAAGAGCTTGGTGAGAGTGTAGTGTTCCAATTCACCGTGGTCGACCAAGGCCACGCACTCTGCTCTTCCTACGATATGGTACTAAATGGAGTATCCAATGAAGGCGATGATGTGGCACTCGAGGAGGCAAGGAAACCCTGTGTCGGCATCAGAGTCGTTGATTATAAGCACTCGGTCGTCCATCTGTGGAGCTTGGACAAGCTGCACGACCGAGTGCGGCAGATGCGGCAGATGCACCAATATCTTGACCAGCCAGAGTACAGCCAGCATTTCAAACTCGACAACCCCTTTATCGAGCCATGCATGCCCGAGTACTCGCTTGTCGGCGAAGTGGACGTGCCATTGAAAGCAGTCTTCGACAGCAGGGTCCAGGACTTTACCTTGGATGTCTTGTCACCTCACACGTCTCATGCCATTGGTATCATCAAGTTGTCCCTGGAGCCATCTAGTGCAAGGGCACCTTCCAGTACCCTCAAGTACAACGTCGTTATGCATGACATGGTGGGGTTTGCGGAGCGAGAGGGAACGGATGTGCACGCGCAACTCTTCATTCCTGGCGTCTCCGAGGACGGCGTGACAACGACGCAGATGATCAAGGACTTTGATGAAGGCCCAATAAGATTCGACAGCGTTCATAGCATGAGCGTTCCTCTGTTCGGCTCTCAGGACATCAATTTGCGTGTAGCCATCTTTGCTAAAGTCTCCGATATGCACCTGGACAAACTCCTCAGCTGGGACGACATGCGAGACTCTGTCTCGGAGGGAAAGGCCAAGAAAAACGCTCCTCGCATCAACGAGTCCCAGTTTTATACTGAAGAGAAGCATGACATCCTCGCCCGTATTCAGATCCTGGAACTATCAGAGAACGGCGAGTATGTTCCTGTTGAAGTGACACAAACAAACGAGCTCGACAGCGGTACTTTCCAACTTCACCAAGGTCTGCAGCGTAGAGTCGCCATCAACCTAACGCATAGTTCTGGCGACGCGCTGCCCTGGGATGACATCCGTTCAGTACACGTTGGAAAGATACAGCTTATTGACCATGCCGGCAAAACCCCTGACATGGGAGCGGCAACACCAGACATAGCTTTGCGACTGAGCCTGAAACCAACCTTTCGCCAGAACGCCAACGGCACCAAAAGCGTGACCATCAGTGGCCAGTGGGATTCTAGTCTTCATAACTCTCTTCTTCTCGACCGAGTGACAGCCGACAAGTATAAGGTCCAGATGAGGCTCGCATGGGAGATAAGTTCGGAAAAGCTGGCGGAGCCCATGAAATTCTCCACGACCGTCTGCTGCCAGATTTTGGGCCGGTCGTTCATCAGACAAACTTCCATGCTTTCTTCCCTCTTTCAGAATGTCCGCATTGTCCATTCTTCGAGCACCATATACACGCTCAAATTACGACCAGCTCCCATCAAACGAGTGGGCGACCTGTGGAGAATGAACAGTCAGCACGACTACGTCAAAGGCGAGGAGAACTTGAGCAATTGGGGCCCACGAGGTGTCTCTTTAATTAGTGACTTTATCTCAGCACGTAAAAAGCGAAGAAGGATTGCCGAAATCGGGGCTGCTCAGTTGTTTTTGAAAAGATTGGTCCGCCGGAGCCAAAGAACAAGCCTGTCGACGAAGAGGACCCATCAGACCCTGGCTTCTCACCGACACGTCAAAGCCGTGACGATGATGATGATTCCATTCACGCGTTGCTAAATGATACCCCTGAGACATCCCGTCCGTCGACGCCCCAGGCGGAAGAGAAAGGGGAAGAGGCTACGAATGGCGTCGTGGAAGCTGCGAATGAACTTAAGCCGTCTGATGAGCCCCAAAACGCTGACGCCCTTGGAATTCAGGAGGTGCAAGAGCCCAAGCCCGAAGAGTTGGTCAAGCCAGAGTACGGCGATCATGAAAGCCTGATATTGAAAAAGTGCCTGAAGCTCTGGTCGAAGCACCCTGACCCTGTAATTCGAATCCTCAGCGCCGAGAACACGGCACCTCCAGCGGATGGCATCGCACCAGAACCGTCGGAGCCGCCAGCTCTTGTCAGCACGATAGTGCGCGTCCCAAAGAACCTCAAGGTCCTCAAGGGCGGATACCTCTTGGTACCTAACAATGATTCGAGCAAATGGGTGAAGCGCTTTGTCGAGCTTCGAAAACCTTATCTCCACATCCACAATGCCACCGATGGCGACGAAGTAGCTATCGTTAGTTTGCGAAACTCGCGCGTGGACAGCCAGCCCGAGATCCTAGCTCTCTTTGATGGAAACGACCAGCCAGATGACGAAGATGCGTCGTCTAATGGCGACTTCCGACCTGGCCATCGCAGGACGCCGTCTGGAAGGATCGTCTCGACTGCTTGGACAGGGTCAGGCGGCAACGCTGCTGGGCCTGGTCTCGGTGGGCTAAGTGAGCGTTTACAAGCGGGTGTTTTCGCTGTTTATGGAACAGACAACACGTGGCTGTTTGCTGCTCGCAACGAGCGTGAAAAGTTGGACTGGATCTTCCGCATCGACCAGAGTTACTTCTCTGGCAGCGGCAGTGCGAGCGGCAGCGGCGCCGTCAGCCCCCTACCTGGCACCAATGGATATAACTGAGTAACTCCACAAGCTTCGTGGCTGTGTTGCTCGATGGCCGGTCGGCCGGACCAGCTAGATATGATGAGTTCCCCTTCAAATGAGATCACGACACTGCCAATGGGTTATTGGCATAACGCAGCATTATTATTGGGTTTTTCTTGGATATAGTAATACCTCGACGACGCTGTCGACTTTTATGCAAGAATTTCTTTTGTTTCTAGGCTTCTTGTTTAGGGGATGGATACCCAGGCTTCACGTTTCCTGTATAAGCCCCAAGATGACAGACAGCTAGATTATACCCCGGGCCAACGTCCGACTTGGATGTAGACAGGAAAGGATGGGGATGGTGGATTTATAAAAGAATCAGCAAATTGATGCAACACCAAAAGCTGGAAAAGGGGGGGTACGGGAGAAAACATTGCCCAGGGCAAAGAGAAGTTTGACGATGCGGCTCAATAGAGAGCCGATTGGTCTACTTGATACTGGCTCTGTATTATGATTATCACGAGAAGTTAACGGTAAAGAAACGGATTTAAACCATGCAAACCTTAACTGGCTGCGCTAATGCATCGTCGTGCACATCCTATCCTCTGTTGGGCCCGATATCCGCAATGTTACTCCAAAGCCCCTCATCTCAGGTCAACTCCTCCAAGCACTCGTCTATCATGAACCTGACACATAACATAGCATGTGTACGAGATGGCGAAGGTTGACAACGAAATCAGAGGACGTCTAGCTCTAGTCACCGGTGCCTCTGGGGGTAAGGAACCATATCCCTCCCCCCACCCCTTTCCACCCTTATCATCTGCTAGTACTGACATATCCCTCCTCCTCACCAGCATCGGCGCCGCCTGTGCCCGCGACCTCTGGCAGCAGGGCGCCTCGCTGGCGCTGACGTGCCACAAGAACCGGGCGGCGGCCGATGCGCTCGCGCAGGAGCTCTCGGCGCAGGACAAATCGCGCAAGATCTCGGTGCACGTAGCCGACATGGGCGGGTCGGCGGCGGAGCTGCAGCAGCTGTTCCTAGACCTCGAGACGGAGCATGGGCAGACCGGGCCGGACATCCTCGTTGCTAACGCGGGCTACGGGCGCCGCATCCCCGACATCCTCGACATCCCGCTCGAGGAGTTCGAGTACACGCTCCGCGTCAACCTGCAGGCCCCCTTCCTCCTGGCGCAGCTGAGTGTGCCGCACATGCTCCGGCACGGGTGGGGGCGCGTCGTGTTTGTGTCCAGCATCGCGGCGATTGGAGGGGGATTAATGGGTGTCACTGTGAGTCTTCCCTGTTTGGGTGGGAATCTAGCCTACGATGTGTGGGATAGGGGGATAGAGGATTGCTGACACGGCCACTGTAGATGCGGCATCCAAAGCCGGCTTGACTGGCATGATGAAGAACCTGGCGAACAAGCACGCCCACTTGGGCATCACGTTCAACGATGTGGCGCCGGCCATGATCGGCGACACGGGTCTGATCCCCGATGAGAAGACGGTCGAGGGCACGCCCGGCGACGTCAAGAATATTCCCGTCGGCCGTTTGGGGGTGCCTCAGGAATGCGCCAACGTGGTCACGATGCTCTGCAAGACAGGATACATGACGGGCCAGAGCATATTGCTCAGCGGTGGCCTCAAATAGGCGTCTTTGGTCAGTCATTTCATCCAAGTACTGTGCCTGAACAAACCCGAAAACTCATTCGATTGGATTCTGGGAGCATCCCTGCATGTGCCATGGCTTTGATCGGGAAACTAGCCTAGTCGGACCAACCAGTCATCGATATGGGAGATGCCGCTCTATGCCCCCTGTCGCCCAGCATGTGTGGTGAACGAGTGGTGGTGGTGAATCACATTATCGACTCACAACTAACAAACCGGCTGGCAAGCACGTCATCACTTTACCCAGGCCGAATTTTGGTGGGGTGCCTCCAGGGTGTTTAGTGGTTGTTAGGAGCGACGGAAAGACGGGCGCACCGAAGCTCGGGGTTTTACAGGCATCTATCCAGGCATGTGCAGCAATCAATTGCCATACACGACAGATCGAAATTTGCTTGATGTTGACTTATTGCATATGACTAAACATCAGATAGCAAACGGTAGGCCGGTTATTTTACATTTTACAATGCTTTCGCAAAGCCTACGATAGCTTTCTCCTTTCCCTCTAGACACCCGTCGCTTTTCCCTGTAACATAGTTTTGCGCGCCTTGTCCCTTGCGTCGCTCACTGTCGCTTCCGCAGCAGCTTTTGTGCCCCTCGACCCCTCCATCAACCGCCAAATAATATCTGCCCCGCTACCGACAAACCCGGGTCGCTCTCGCACGCGACGCCGCCTAACCCTGCTCCCATGGCCGACGGAAAGAGGGCAGTCGAATCAGACAGAGGTGAATAGAGTTTAGACTGTTGCATTTCTGCCTCTCCAACTCCAAATTACCACCCTGAAGAAACAGTCCCCTAACTTGTGCGTCGCGCCTGTGTCATGTAGTCTGGACGACTCTGATCACCAACAATGCCTACCTCTCGGGTCTCCTGACCCTCGACTTCTCGCTGAAGCAGCACAAATCCAAGTACCCCCTGGTCGCCCTCTACACCGACAGTTTTCCCGCCTCGGGCCTGGCCGCCCTGGCCGCGCGCGGCATTCCTGCCCAGCGCATTGAGTACCTGCTGCCGACGCAGGGGAAGGACTACAGCAACGACCCGCGCTTCTACGACTGCTGGTCGAAGCTGACGCCCTTCTCGCTCGACCAGTACGCCCGAGTCGTCCAGCTCGACTCGGACATGCTGGTGCGGCGCAACATGGACGAGCTCATGACGCTTGAGCTCGACGACCCATCCGACGTGATCGCCGGCAAGGGCACGCGCGTCTTCGCGGCGGGGCACGCCTGCGTCTGCAACCCGCTGCGCAAGCCGCACTACCCGGCCGACTGGGTGCCCGCCTCGTGCGCCTTCACGCACCAGCACGCCGACCCCGAGCGCGCGCAGACGGAGGGGATCGACCCGGCCGTGGGGCCGCTGGGCTTCATGAACGGCGGCCTGCAGGTGGTGAACCCGAACCGGCGGGTCTTCGAGCAGATCGTCGACTACATGGAGTCGCACGCCGTCAACATGGACTTCGCGGACCAGTCGGTGCTCTCGGACCTGTACCGCGGCCGCTGGGTGCCCCTGCCGTACGTCTACAACGCGCTCAAGACGCTGCGCTGGAAGGGCGTCCACGAGCCCATCTGGCGCGACGACCGCGTCAAGAATGTCCACTACATCCTCGCGCCCAAGCCGTGGGACGAGATGGATGGGCAGGGCAACTTTACCGGGACGGACGAGTCCCACGCCTGGTGGGTAGATGCCAACAACGAGAGGCTGAAGTGGGAGGGGGAGAACGGTGTCACTATTGACGGGTTCTGAGCCTTCGTCGCCCTTGTCCCTTTCCCCCTCTCTCCTAAACTTTTCGTCTCGGTAAAGATGCGAGAACTCCTGGTAAAGGGGCTGCGTCAAATATGATACCTAATTTCCAATATTACCAAGTAGGAGACATTGAGACATTGTGTATCGGCAATGGTCTATCATTATCCTATATAATTACGCTGCCTCGCTCCACCGTCTTGTTCTGTTTTGCTGCCTGTTGACTTGTAATCTAACAACACCAGCCGGGGATATTGGTAGCGTCGCCGTATGCCACCGACCCGGGCGGATTGCATTCGACGGTGTTCGTGACGGCTCTCAGGAGGTAAAATATTCCTATATTGCTCTATTTAGCGCGGGGAAGCTCAGGAATGTGTTTGATACAAATAGTTGCCGCTTACGTACCGTCGTCGCATTGGCAAACCGCCGTGTTGACACAGCAATGGGGGTCTTCAAAGGCATAGCAACGCGGGCCAGTGGAATTTGCCTCAGGGGATACCATGGGCGGTGGGATGGCGACTGCGCTGTGGAAAAGGCAAGCAGCGACGATGGACGCCGATAACAGGGAATGCATCGTTGGCGTTCGTTGTAAGGGGGTGGTTGATTGAGCGAACTGTCTTATTGATGTTTCATAAGCGGTCGAAATTGTGGAAACGGGGAAGTGAGGCAGGGGTGGCAGCATGCTCGATATTCATATTCACTATACATCATACTTGGGTCATGTGGGTTGAGCCACTTGAGCGCATTGGGGTATGGGGGTATCTACCTACCTTGTAGTACTGATATAGTAAACCTAAAAGGAGTTTTCTTTAAGTGAGCTTGTTCCGCGTTGGGCCAGGGACGGGACAATCAATGGCGGCATAGCTGGCTGATTACGAAGAAAGGGGCAATTACTGTAGGAGGAAAGCCTTGTCGATACTGCCCAGGCAAGTGCTCTCGGCACCGTAGCTTCCTGGAGTGAAATGAAGGAAGCAAACGCTAGAATAAGTGAAGTTGGGGCCGATGCACCGGACATATTCACTATCGTCGTCTTGGTTTGAGCAGCACTCTTGGATCCATTTCCCATAGCCAACCTTTTGGGCCCCCTTTCCTCTTGTCTTTTGGTGATAATTGACTATATCAAAAAATACCAGTAACATGCCGAGGGAGACTTATCACGATGGCTTGCAGGACGTCTTCCTCGACGAGAACGAGGCTTACCGACAGCCGTACGTCAAGCCTTCCGCCGATGACCGCCCAGAGATACTCCGCAGCGCTTTTCACGAGATTGTGTTCGTCGCACTGATAGCCATGGCTGCCGCCTCCTCCGTCTTCCTCCAACGGTCCCTGGTGGTGATTGCCGCCGACGTTGCCGACGCACTGGATACGTCGCCCGCAGGCATGGCGTGGAGCACTGCCGCCTCTGGGTTCGTCGTCGTCGTTTTCCTTCTTCCTCTTTGCCGGGATTTCTCTGACGATGAATGGTGGCGAGCGCAGTTTGACAACGGGCGCCCTCCTCATCCCCTTTGGCCACCTCGCCGACGCCAACATCGCCCCGCGAAAGACGCTCCTCCTCCTCAGCCTGGCCGCCTTCGCGCTGCCCGTCGCGCTCGTCCCCCTGGCGCCCAGCGGCGTCGTCGTCGACGTGCTGGCCGGCCTCGCGGGTGCGGCCTGCGCGGCCACGATCCCCGCCGCCGTCGGCCTCCTCAGCTTCGTCTACGCCCGCGCCTCGCGCCGCCGGAACCTGGCCTTCGCCTCCTTCCTCATGGGCAGCCCTGCCGCCACCGTCCTGGGCGGCTTGGGAGCCGGGGAGCTCGCGTCGGCGCGCGGCTGGAAGGCGCCCTTCGTCTTCCTCGCGGCGCTGTACATCGTTGTGGCGGGCCTCGGCTGGGTCTTCGTGCCTAATGTCCCGGGCTTCCCTGGCGGCAGTTCAGGTTCTGGAATAGAGATACCCATGCGGACGTCCTCCTTGGGCCCTTTCCTGACGGGCTTTAGGGGAGAAAAGCTTACCGGTTGGTCGGCTCTGGCCAAGTTCGACTGGGCGGGCACGTTTCTGCTTCTGGTGGGCACACTCCTGTTCACGGTGGCACTCACCATAGGCCCGGGACGGTCATGGGATACACCTACTGTCATACTCCTGCTGCTTCTTGGCATCCTTTTTCTTGCGTGTTTCGTTCTTTAGGAGAGTACGGCCAAAGCGCCCATGGTACCCCGAGAAGTCTGGTCGGACTGGAACTTGATCATGGTGGGTTAACGTTGCGGGAAGACGATCGGCCCACTCGTACATGTCATATTAACATAGGTGTGGCAGGTTAACCTGAGCGCAATGAGTTGCTCGGTCGCCTTCTATTCCGCCGTGTTTTGGATTTCGACGTATCTGCAGAAGGTAGAAGGTTTCAGTCCTTTCGACGTTGCCGTCCGATTGCTGCCGCAGGCCCTGACGGGGTTGTTCTTCAGTCCGCTGGTTGGGCTGTTCATGAACAAGGTTTCCGGTACGGCGATACTGGTCGCTGCCGCGCTTTTCTCCGTCGCAAGCAACGTCCTCTTGATCTTTCTCCGACCCGGGAGCAGCTATTTTCTTTGGATCTTCCCCTCCCTCCTCCTGAGCACCATAGGGATGGATTGGACTATGAATGTAGGATCGGTAAGGGCTTTCTTCTCCACCCCCGGAACATCCATCTAGGGGTCTGTCTGTCTGCCCCCATTACTAAGATGCTACCGCTGCCAGCTGTACATTTTATCGAGTCTTCCTCTGAAGCATCATTCCATCGGCGGCTCCCTGCTGCAGACAACAGCAAGGCTCGGCGTGCCGCTCGGCTTGGCCGTCACCACGGCGGTCTGGACATCCTTTGACGAGAAAAGGGGGCTGTTCCACCCCGAGGTGCCTTACCTGAAAGTCTTCATCACCACCACGGCCTTTGCCGGTTTCACCCTCGTCCTGGCACCGCTTATCCGTATTGGCAAACAGGGCAATTCTGCACGAAAAGAAGGTAGCGAGAAGCAACACCAGCAGCAGCCGCCGTCGCCGGACAAAGTCGTATGGGTGATCTGCGAGCGATGCGGCTCCTGCCAAAAGCAGATGATTAGGAATATTGGAGACCCAGCAAGATACTTCGACGATGATCTTGGTATGGAAAACTGGCAGAAGCACAATCATGGTGGCACGATTGTCAACCGCTTTTCTAACTGTCCCTCCTTGGTGTACCATCCTCACCGCAAAATCGGCATCGCTGCTTGAGGTATCGTATCGTTTACCCAGTTTTGGAGGAGCATTGAATGTTGGATGGAGTATTTGTAGCATTACTGCCTGTACAGTGGGGGACTTAGGGTCTCATCTAATGATCAAAACACCTGCAAATAATAGCAAACTCTTAACGGTTCCTATCAACCCGAAGATCCAAATGAAATGTCTTCCCATCATCTTGATGCTCTGTCCACTTTCTTCCCTCACAGTGGGCAAGATGCAAAAACTCATTAGTAAATAAAAACACAAGCAAAGGCATAAAAGTCCAATCTTGGGTGATGGCAATGGTATCTAACGCAAAGGAATGCCCCCGCCCTATCCCTATCCCTGAATTGTTTCGCCAATCTATGATGATGTGATGATGATGATGATAATAATGATGACAATGCCATTCTTTCGTTCGTCTTCGTCCGACTCGTGAGTGATGGGGATAATAGGAGATGACATGCACACAAAACCTGAAGAGGAAGGAAAACGGTGAGAGCCGAACATCCCTGTACCCATACGCCATTTCGCCCTGACGGCTCGTATGTAATTTGCGTCTTTAGTGTTTCTTGTATTTCTGAAGAGAGGGAGGAAAATGATTAGTATGGTGTTAAACGTTGCAGATAGTGAGGGTAGGGGCAGGACCGGAACTTACTTCATCGATACGTCTCCTATTCTGGGGGTCCAGGGCGTTCGTAGCGCCCATGAGGGTCTGGCCAATTGCCTTGCTCGAGCCGATGAGGGGCGGAATACGATGGTCGGGGCACGCCTGAGGACGGCCTTGGCGACGCCCTGGGCGTTCTGGCTCTCCATGACCTCGCCGGGCACGGCGATGATGGCGTCGCGGGCCATGTGGATGTCGCGGGTCAGGCTCAAGTAGGCGCCGCGGAGACCCTGCACCACGCCCGTGGGTTGGTCGGCGTACAAGCTGATCTGCTTGGTTTCCTCCGTGTCGAAGTCGTCATCGTCCCAGCTGCCTTCGCGCGCCGACGACTCGGGGGCTTGGCTAGCATGCCCTCGGCTCCCTGGAGCATGTACTGCGTGCCGACGGCCATCTTGGTACCAAGCTTGACAATCTCGGTGCCGGTCGTCTTGGCGAATGCGGCAGCGCCCTTCCCAAGACTGCGAACGATTTTGCCGTCTCTCTTGTATTCCTTGATGGGTATCTCGATGAGGTCCTTGAAGCCGCTGCCTACATTGACAAGCGACCGGACAGGTGCCAGACCTGCCAGGATACCAGGGAGCTGATAGCGCTTGATGTCGGGCATCCATATGTCGTTGAGCATCTGGCCAAGCCTGTCGAAGCCCGAGACGCCGTACACTATGGTATGTCGCATTACCATTCTCGCTTCGTCCAGAATGAGGAAGTTCATGAACTCCGTCGTGTGGCCGGAGCGAAGACCAGCATAGTCGACGCGCTTGGGCTTGAAGTCGAGCTTCACCGGAATCGAGTTGATTTCGGCCCTCTGCACAAACGGCACGTCGGCAGGAGAGGCATGCGTAGGTACTGAATCATCCTTGAACTCGAAGAAACGGATTATAAAGTCCAGAGCATCTTGGTCCACATGTAGCCTCAACGGCAACAGTGTTGCCTTCACGACGAGCTCCGAGGCGGCCAGTTCTGCCACGGGCTTCACGTTAAGGATTTCCAGGTGAACCATACTGGTGTCCAGTTCTCGCTCTCCGGCATCTTGATCGTAAGTAGCAAACTTCCTCCACGTTGACGTAGGCACGTGGTCGAAGACATCAAGATCTTTGATGCGGACGTCTACAGAGCTCCTGGTTTCCCCGGAATCGTCAGGGAATGCTACCAAGTCGACATTGATGCCCTTCAACTCAAACGTGATCTTGTGCCGCTTGCTACGGTTGAGCCTCAACTTCCTCTTTGGGCGCTTAGCACCCATACGACTTGGCGTAGCTGTCATAGCAGTCGTCGCTACCGACTCCGTCTCTGTTGCATTATCGTTGACCTGCTGGTTAATAGCCTGAGCAAGCTCGCGAGGGTCTCGATTCGCCGGAACCCCAATGTAGATAGAGTTGAACAAGAAGTCACCAATGACAGTTTCCTCTTCTTCGATCATTGCCTCCATATCCGCTGATACTCGCGGGTTGTCGATTCCTGCTCGTCTTTCGTTGGCTCTGTTCTCGACTTCTTCCACAGCTTGGGCGATAACTTGGCGTGTACGGTCCCAGTCATATCCATCAAAAAGGTTCCAAATAACGTGGACATCTCGTACACGTACGGTTAACGGGCTTCTCAGGACTGATGAATCGTTCGACTGATCGTATGCATTTTTTGCCGAGTTCCATCTATGGGCTGTGCCCTTGATGACTGACGCAGGGCCGAAGTAGTTGTCGTGAATAACCAGGTCTTCGTCGTCAACCATTGACGGTTGGCTACTGAAATTCGTGAGCAAGACACCATCGCTGGTGTCGTGAGCCATTGTGCGTTCTGACATGAATGAGTCCCCACCAACACTGCCGAGCCCGTCATCAACAACTGCAGTATCATCATAGAACTGCGAATCGACATCAAGGGGACTCGACTGGCTAGAAGCTTGCGAGTCAAGACCCTCCAGCTCTTCACCGCCGAGCTCTTGGGCCAGACCGAAATCGTCATCAAAGTCGTACATCCCTTCGGCTTGCCCAAAAGCGTCCGCAGAGATGGAGGCTAGAAGATCCTGTACTGGCACGACCTCTGTTTGATATTTCTTCTCCTTGCTAGGCGGAGTCGGCGGCTGTAGTGCGTTCATGAGCGCGATGATGGTTTGAGTAGAGTCTGCGCATGTCTCCAAGACAAGGAGATCATCTCGAACTTCCACGTCGATAAATTTCGATCCATCGGCCGTGTTAGAGCCAACCTTGATATTTGCCTTGGCCGCAGAAATATAACAAATATCAACGTAGCCCCTGGCGCACAATGCCGCAACCTGCTCTGCAGACATATTCGAGCTGCGGCGGCGCGTCGAGGACGATGTGGAGTCTAGCGATGAGACATCGTCTATCAGCAGGATTGATGCCTTGTTTATATGTGCCACAGCGCTGGCATCATCGCCACTAGAAAGTGAAACCTCTACTTGAGCATCGGTCAGGGCTACCACCAACTTAGACGTCAAGCCGAGAGGGTTCAGTCCTAGTAGACAATCACGAAGCATGACATCAACCTTGGTTGGCTTCCCGGCATTAGCCTTACCCTTGTCTGCGTTGGTTGGCGATTTCTTCCCCGTGATGGCCGTATGTGCCTGCTCGCCAAGGTTGACGACCGAGGCCGCAAGCTGTGCCTCAAAGTCCTGAGGGGTCGCATCTTCCGCGAGGCCAAGAATATCAATTATTGTTGGGACACGATACTCGAAATTGAGATGTCTCATTCGTAGCTTGATGACAGGCTCCATCGCGTCGGGGATCATCCTCATCGTAAGGGCAGGCCCTTGATTGACGTTGTTAGGGGCAAAATTTGCAGACCCAATCAGTTCTTCTGTCGTATTGCGTCTAACAGAAATAGTATTGACACCAAGTGCGATCAGCGAAGGGAGCGAGATATGTCCAACCTCAAAGTCCCTCAAAGACGCCTGGACGATCCCGAAGCGTCGATCAACCTCGACTGCAAGATCGAATTTGCGGATGGCTACCAGTGACAGAATACCGGGTCGGTCGTCCTCGGGAAGATACTTGGCTACCGTTCCCAAGCGGGCCAGTTCCTCTCCAAGAGCGGGAAGGCATTGCAGTTTTGGTATCTGATCAACGCTAACATGCACGTCATCCAAATTTAGTCGTAGCACGGCGCCCTTTCGTCTCTGTCGGAGCAACGTATCGACCATGATCTCGTCGTCGTTGTCGTCAAACTTGTATTTCGAGGGGATGATCAGCTCTAGCAAGCGTTCCAAGTCGTTATCTCTCGGCGATGTGAGATACTCTAGACGAGTGTTCGTCACCATAGCTTGAATTGGCGCATCGGCCATAGATCTCTTCAAATAGGGGCCAGCCAGCTGGATCTTCGAAATGCCAATGCCGACACCTTCCTCGCGGGCTACCAGCTTGACAGCGCTCGTATCTATCGAAACACTGCACTCTTTTCCAATCAGGTCAAGATGAAAACCCCCAATTCTCATGTTAACTTTATTGTCTGATACGGCAGATTTGTCATCCGCGCGTATTGGTGCATCAAAGTGCACACCTCGGGATTTCTTAACGGTTCTCGTTGGACTTTTGGAGGGTGGTGAAGCGTTGGAGGTCATCGACGAGCTCATGTTCAAGAAGCTACTCAGACCGCCAAACCAACTGAAAGTGTCGTCCAACCTCTGCAGGTCTATCTTTACGTGAAGCGGCAAAGTCTTAATTTCGCATCGCGTCGATTCTGCAGACTGGATAATCTTCAATGACACATCGGCGCCAGCTGAAGGAAACGCGTCCCGAACCGAGGCACGCATCTGTAAGCGGGAGTCGAAAGACACAATACCATCGTTTGCGTAGCCGAATACGAATTTCTGCAGCTCGATAGCTGTCACAGTCGTAGATTCGAGACTTGAAATGGTCACATTCAGATTTCCCAACGTTGTTGTTAACAGAGCTTCTGCTCCAAACGTATCAGTGCTGGGTCCGAACATGCGGCCAGGACTGTCAACGATCCCTACAAGGGTTTCGAGGAACTGGATCGTGATCTGCTCTGCAGTAACCTTAATCTCAGGCATGGGAGTGCGGGCCTTCGTTGGCGCCTCTGAAGCCTGTGTTGGTTTGCTGGACTCTTTCAACATGCCGAGGATTCGCGACACCACCATAGTGAGGAGAAAACCGACCGAGGCATCAAATCGGATATCAAGAGGAGCAAGATGAACTTCAATGGAACTGTCAAAGGCCTTGTTCTCACTCGGGGGTGTCGTTGAGGATTGCTCTTGGATTGGCGACGGGGGACTATCACGTTGAGCACTTCTATGGACAGAGAATGCTCCAGGTACATGAGGAGCTATTGATTGATCCAATGTGGACGAAGATATGCCTGGATTACTGAAGTCCGCGGAAATCCCGCCTGGGGAGGTAGGCGATTCCTTGTGGCTAGATGGGATGTATAGAGAGATTTTGTCCAGTGACAGTATTTCTTTGACCAAGCGTGCTGGGCCTCGAGGTGTTGCCACGTTCTCAGCTGCCGCATTGTCTGGATCCATTGGTAGTGCAGAGTCACTTTCAGTCTCATCGATCGGACCCCTGTCCGTAGTAGATAGGGGCTTAGTTTGCATGAAAGGAGCAAAAGCAGGTTGCTCGTCATCCTCGTCGCTAGTGTTCGAGTCCTGGTTGGTTTGAGCAGCGGCATGTGTAGCGGGCTCCTCGGTCTTTCGGGATCTTTCGGCGCTTGGTTTCCTTTGCGCGTACGAGTCGGTATTCCAGGCTCCGGGCATAGCCGGATCTGCCTGAGAAAATGCACTCATATACATACTCTCCGCGTCTTCATGACTAAACATTTGTGACCGTGCCAAATCTTCATCGGGCGATGGAGCCGATTCGAAGGCTCCCTCGTTTGCTGCGTGCGTATCCGTGACTGGTGGTCTCAAGTCGCTGGTATTTGAATTCCATCCCTCAAGCGGCCCAAGAGAAGGTTCGGACCGGGCATCTCGCTCTAACGAAAACCATGGATCTGGTGGTGAAGTAATAGCGGACTGAGCAGGGCGAAATGGTACCTCGATCGGACTGTCACGGGGCGCAAGGGCTCGTGGAGTTGAATGATTTGACCTTATTGGCTCTTCCTCCTCGGGGTCCTCGTTTGAACCGCCAAGTTCGTACGGGATATTAAAAACATCCTCACTGTCTATCGAAGGACGAAAATAATGGCTTTGGGACATCTCCCCTGAACCCGCAAGGTCAGCCACACTATCTGTCATGCGCGAAGACTCCTGGAAGAGAGGTTGCCGCCCTACGGCAACCGGCGAATTTGTTCGAACAGAGGATGGCATAGATGGTGTCCGCGACAGCGTGGAGAAAACGTTGGCTTCTGTTATCAACGCGGCTCGGATCTTGTTGAGGGCAATATGTCGCTTGCCGTCTTTGGGAACAGCCAAAGGCGTTTGGTGGTCTTTTGCCACTTGGGTGACTCCTTCAACATCGATATCGTCAATGGCCAGCTGAAAGGTAATAAGCTCTGGTGCTGTCGAGTGGACTTCGACCGGGAAGGCCACATCTAATTGGAATGTGATGCCTTTTATCGTGACCTGAGTCCTGTCTATGATACCCTGTAGGAAGTCGGCCAGAAAAACGGGCAAAGATAACGGCTGGCCCGTCCCAACCGGCAGTTCTTCGTCGCTGCCGTCTTCGCTACTACTTGCAACAGAAGCGGCCAAATCTTGGGTTTCTGCCTCGAGCGCAGCTTGAAGTTTGGCCTTTTCAGTGACTGGCTGTGTCTCCAAGAACGACTGAGCGAGGTCCATGGCGTGAGGTACGATCTCGTCATTTCCGGTCTCGGTGTTCGTTGTTGCTTTCCTACCGCGCGACTGGTCTGTTTCATCTTTTGTCGTCTCTTCAGAAGCAATCTGGAGCTTGACTTGTACGCCATCGATTTCGATGATAATGGGGCTCGAGTAGATCGCCGACGGTATGGTAACTCGCAACTGCAGTACTTTGGCTTTCTGTAGCTTGAATGAAGACGGAAGTTGCAATAAGCTTTCCAGTTTCTGTGATCAAGTATATCAGTATGGGCTTTGCTTTCATGGCAGTTTCGTGTTATTGACTTATACCTCTAGCCTTATACCGACGTCTTGAAATGTCAAAACGCTATTCTTTCCCCATGCCAAGTCCAGCTTGTCCATATCCAAGGCATCGGTATCGAGGAACTCGAGGCGCGACAGCGCATATCGTAGAAGCCGCTTGGACATGTTGGAGCTCCCGAAGGAGCGAAAGATGGAAGCCATCCCGGCTGCGGACGGCGATGATGTCGGTTTGAATCAGGAGTCGAATAGGAGCTTGCGAAAACAGAGGAAGTGTCAGGTTGGGACAGAGTCGGCAGTGGTGCTATCACGAAGTCGAGATGCCCGTTGGGTTGATGCGGGGCGGCGGCTCATCGTTGGCTTCAGGCGGTGCACCTAGTAGGGGTTTGTCGTATTACACTTGTAGGACCGTCATGCAGTGGTGACTCAAACAGGGAAGATGGATGAGATGGCAGGAGGGACAAAGCAGGCCATTCAGTAGCTGAATGGGCAAACCACCGGTTTCCCTTGGTTGCCAGGCGGTTCCCTGTGACGCGATGACTGGGGGACCAGACGGTTCACGGACACTGCTGGATAAAGTGGTCTGCTGAGCTGTCGTAGATGCTGCGTGTGCCGGCGCGGTTGACGTGAATCTGCCTGTAAGCTAAGGTTACAGGTACATGTGCTAGGCAGATGTATTCAGGTATTATGTAGTCTGGAGGAGTGGGTAGGAGGTAGGGGTTCTGCAGCAGCAGTCAACGTCAACTGATGGAATTATTGATTGACTGATCATGGATCATTGATGCCCACTCTCTCCCACTCTCCCACTTCTCCAATTACTGCCACCCCCACTGCTCTTCTGGGCGTCTTCTGGGCGTCCCTCCCCCCAGCCCACTTGTTAGCGTTATCGATTAGCGGTTGCCGATCAGCTCTGCGCCTGGTTCTACCGCATTTCAGGACAAGCCTCTTGCTAATCCAGCCACTAAATGCTTCGAGGTCGCCTGGCCTACGAGTCGCGTGAGGGTCTCAACACCAAGCGGTGAAGGTCATTCTTCTTCTGCCAAATGTTTCAAGATATATGGATGTATATATTGAGTATTGAGTATATCCTACCATGTATACATAGTCTTTTTTAGTATATCACTTACATATACCGCATACACCATGTAACGCTGACTTCAGCAGGCTCCTCGGCTTTTGAGTTTACAGCGATAAGTATATCACGTATATGGTTTTCCTACTTTGCGCGAGACGATCAAGCTCAACATGGCGAACAAACCGAGACCGGGGTCTGGAAGAACGTACTCCAATAGCTTCGTTTCGAGTATGGGTTTGATTCAGCTGTGACAATATTGCGCAAGTGGTATTAGGTTATATTCTGGCATGAAGATGGGCGAAGTTTGAGACGATTACAGTTCGGAACCCGACTGGGTTTCTAGGGCAACTCAAGTTCGGTGTGCCATCAACTCCTTAAGAGACAGGAGCATCGCTCTTGGCCCTACCATAGGCATCCGCTATCCTTCTGCCGACCGATTCCCCGCTCCAGTAAGCCCCTGTTGCCGTTCCAAGGGCCACAAAGGGCGCCGTGTGTTCACCAGCTAGCCAGAGTCCACGCTCGGGATGGCCCTCTCTCATCACTGCGATGTCTTCATCGCCTTCCGTCATTCCTACTTGGAAATTGCTATAACTCCCATTCCCAGCAAACTCGTCATGGAGCCAGTCGGTGGCAAAAGACCCCACGGGTTTGCAGTCGGGTGATTTGGCGTCATAGTGCGGGAGACGCGAGTAATAAGGTCGGAAAAAGTCGTACAAAAACGCGTCCTTTTTCTCCTGTGTCTGAAGCTTTCCAACTTCATTGGTCAAGTAGCGCGACTGGTCGCCATACGTATAGAAAAGCAACGTGGGCTGAGACGTCGAAGGGTCTAGAGAAGCCAACTCGACCACTTCCTGCGTCCATTTTTCAGGGTTCGACTCAAGGGCATAATTTGGCGCAAGCCATTGACAAAATCCCTTCACAGTACGACCCTCCGAATCAGGAATCAGCCAGAATGCTTTTGGGAAACTGATATAGACCTACAGAGCAAGTTAGCATGTGAGTCAAATTGGGTGGGCCTTTGTTCAGTTGGCATTACCTTTTCAAGACACCCATATCCTATACTATTAATTGCCTTTGTCAATCTAGGGGACAAGGCGGGAACAAACGCGTCAGGGTTTTGTTGGAGCCAGCCAAGGGGCGCGGTGACGACAACTTCGTCAAACTCCAAATCACCCTTGTCAGTGACAAGAGTGACTTTATCGGCGTCATCTCGGGCGTTGATTTGGGTCACCTTCGTGGACAACTTTATGTCTGCCCCTTCTTCGGCGGGCTTGGCAATGGACTGCAGAATCTTTCGATATGTGCCAGCGCAGAAGAGATTCTCTCCATCGATACACTCTTCGAGCCAGAAGAACTTCAATGATTGGCTGGTGATCGGGCTTCCAATAAAGGCACCCCACATCTCAGCCAGCTGGAAGACAAACTGACGTTCGGTCGCAAAGTCCGGCTTGCTTTCGGGTATCCTCCTGACAACCTCTACTTGGAAGAAGTCCCAGAGGCTTTCGTCGGGACTAATCGTGGCCGAGTTCTTGTTACTGTGCCGGAAAGCATCCTGGTGGTCAAAGTCAGGACTGATATCGAGTGAAACTCCATATACCCATGAGGGTCCAAGCCAGGCTGATGTTGCCGGGCAAATCGCGATAAAAGAGTATAGCAAGTGTGGGCCAATAAGCGACTGACCTGTATGATCTCCCACATCAAAGTGGAATATACTTCCCCATCTGCCAGCGCAAGAAGCTTGCCGGTTTCGTCGAATAGATACGATTCCGTGTCCCAGGTGCCCACAGTTGTGTTGGTCTGGTTCGCGATATCGAGTATCGGGTTGTCATTGGTGCCATGGATCCAGTTGGGCCCTAAATCGATGGAATGTCCGGAAGGAAGCTGTTCCTGGTGGACTCGACCCCCTATACGATTCCGGCCTTCAATGATAGTCACCTGGAATCCGGACTTCAACAACATGTCGGCGCAGCGAAGCCCAGTAAGACCTGCTCCAATAATACCAACGTGAGGTTTATGGCTGAGATCCCTTAGGCGTTGCCTGCCCAGTTTTGTTGTCATATTTCCAGCCATTCTGAAGTCTAGCTCGACAAGGCTATGCAAGCGACAGGTCTTCAAATCTTGCCAAATGCGCGACGAGTTGCGTCGGGACGGACTGGTATATGATATTGAGTAAGCATCCATGATGGAAATGGTAACGGGAAAAAAAGAAACTTGAGGGAAACAATAGGGAATCGGGAAGAGGTTGTGTAGGTAGTCTGTCTGCGTAGGTAGTCTCGAGAAAGGAAAAGTAGGATTGATATAGATAAAAAGTCAGTATAGCACGAATGGTGTCCTAGGATCAGAGATGAGCATAGCAGTGTAGTTGGGGCTATCCCCGGTAAATGAACCCGAGATGGATGCAAATCGGTCCTAACACCCTTGGCAACCGCCCGGCCACTCCATGTGGATTTGGGCGCCGTGTGTCAAGGTAGGCAAGTACCTCTAGAGAAGCCACGACTGGGTTGACGTACAGTCTAGTCCTCGAGCTGCTGTTATCCGGCGAATAAGGTCTTGCAACCCGGATAATGTGATGGCAGGAGTTTATTCCAGTCAACGACCAAACTGCTGCTGTCGCTATCGAACGCCGTTCGCAATAGAGAAACGACACATACGATACCTACACAAGGCCCCTAGTGGATGATAATAAATATAGAATTATTCAGGGATCAGACTGAAGACATGGTTATGGTGTGGATGGTCAGTCAACAACGGCTTGGGACACACGCCTTCGCGGGCCCATATTCCTTGTGTGTAGGCAGGTACTGCATAAAGATAAGACCACTTGATCGCCCGAAAGCACTTGGGAGTAAGTAGAAGGAAAAGGTAGGCACTGCCGGTATCAAGGTGGCAACCATCACAAAAGTGCGGCGCGCTTCCCGGTCCAGTCAAAGAGTTACCACGAGATTGATCAGGCAGGTATCATTGGATACGGTTTTCCCCCTTTGATTCTGGACAGCAGGGCCCGCAATCCGGCTGATTTGGGATACCCCAGAGTCAAAGGAGGCAAGGGTGGGTGCGTGTTGCGTGTGCAAGTGCGAGTGGATATTGACTGAGTAGCATACCGGAAAAGGGCACTTGCAACGGGCAAGCAGAGTATTCGAGCTAAAGACAAAGTCATCAAGGCCACGACCTATCTGTCTTGGGTATATAGGCGTCCGGAGGAGATAGACCTTGCGAGACATGCAAACCAATGAAGGAGAAAATCCATGGTGGGGTTTCTTCTATCTAGCGATCTATTTTACCCTACGATATATCCGGTATCTGCAATGGCAGATCGGACTTAAAAAAAGCAAGCTATGTTCGCGGGTCATCCGGGCCCAATTCTTGGCAGCCTTTATGCATTGCTATCCAGCTGCAGCGAGGACCCTAGGCAATGCCTCGATGACTTGAATGCAGCGGAGATAATGTTTTGCATACTTGATGGGAGCCGACACCTCTCTCCAAACCCCCTATCTTGGGCAAAATCTTCTATTCGTTTTCCCCCTGAATCGTCCCTTCTCCTTTTCTGGGTTGGCAGGTTTGCTGTCACTGTTTGACATGTTACGAACCCCGGCGACATTCCCATCTGCACCACATGGCTGCCCTACCATAGACCGGACATGCCCGACGGAAAGAGGCTCAGTTTCACAGCCTTCGTCTTCTTCGTCTTCTGCCTAGCCAAGCTCTCACTTACTCGGGTGTGCACTTGCCCCAGATGCATTTTGCATATACCAAGGCTTGTATATTTAGGTGTAGACGCATGACATGTCGCGACTGACCTTGACTCGTGACCAGCTCCGGCGGCTGGGATTCCAGTGGCGTATGTAGTCTTCCGCCAAATCACATGAAAACAGCCAATGCTGCATGCAGTTCAACATAATGCATAGGTACACGTACAGCAGAGATACTGGTCTAGTCAATATGATGTAAGCGGGGAGCGCTAGCTGGGGGCAGGTCTGCGTGGCAGCCAATGGCGGCTCTTGTATTTGCACTTGGCGAACCCCGGACATGAGCTTGGTCCAACCCACTTGAGCCGAGGCATCTGTCAAGATACCCGAGAGGAAGACCCCTTGGGTGGTACAAGACGAGACAAGCTCACGAGGCCCAGAAAGCCTTCTTCCTCTTAGCTCTTCATTCCACACTTCCAATCCTCTCACCGAGCCAAACATCACTGTCCGTTCGGAGAATCCAACCGTTGCACGATCCGACTCTCCATTGCGCGTCGAACCCCCTGTTTTCGAACCCCAGCGTCCGTAACCATGGCCAAAACATTCACACGCGACGAGGTCGCCAAGCACAACACAGAGGAAGAGGTGTGGTTCGTCATCGACAGCAAGGTCTACGATGTCTCCGATTTCCTGGACGCCCACCCTGGTGGTGAGGCTGTTCTACGCCAGGTAGCCGGCACCGATGCCACTGCCGCCTTCTACAACCTCCACAGACAGGAGGTCCTGGAGAAGTACGAGGATCTCTGCATAGGCACCGTTCAGGGTGAGAAGTCGTCCGTCATCACAATGAAGCCAGGCGACCTGAGCCAGGTTCCCTATGCCGAGCCTCTGTGGCTCACGCCCCAATTCAAGTCGCCCTACTACAACGATAGCCATCGCCGACTACAGAAGGCTATGCGTGTCTTTACCGACACCTACATTACCCCCGAGGCACAGGCTCGAGAGGCAGATGGCAAATACATCAGCCAGGAGCTGATCGAACGCATGTCCAAGGCCGGCATCTTGCATATGCGACTCGGGCCTGGCAAGCACCTGCAGGGCGTCGACCTGCTCGGCGGCGCCGTCAAGGGCGAGGAGTTTGATTACTTCCATGACATGATTATGGGCCAGGAAGGCTCTCGATCGAATGCTCGCGGTTTCCAGGATGGAAACATGGCTGGCATGGTCATCGGACTGCCGTGTGTAATGAACTACATGAAGGACGAGAAGCGCAAGCGGGCTATCATGGACGAGGTCTTCAGTGGCAAGAAGAAGATTTGCCTGGCTATCACCGAGGCTTTCGCTGGTTCGGATGTCGCTGGCCTGCGCACGACGGCCGTGAAAACACCCGACGGAAAACATTACATCGTCAATGGGTATGTCATCCTCTCAGCACTCTGGTCTCCCAGGAAAACCCCGCTAACCACAAATGTGTAGAACGAAGAAATGGATTACGAACGGTGTCTTCTCTGACTACTTCGTCACTGGTGTGAAGACTGATAAGGGCTTGAGTGTCCTGCTGATCCCTCGCGGCGAGGGTGTAGAGACCAAGCTTATTAAGACGTCGTATAGCACCACTGCTGGCACCACCTACATCACGTACGACAACGTGAAGGTGCCGGTGGAGAACCTCCTCGGCGAAGAGAACAAGGGTATATACGTCATTCTCAGCAACTTCAACCACGAGCGATGGACGATGTCTTGCGGCACTATCCGAGGCATGCGGACAGTTGTCGAGGAGTGCTTGAAGTGGGCACACCAGCGCATTGTTTTCGGCAAGCGCCTAATCGATCAGCCCGTCATTCGCCAGAAGTTGGCCAAGATGATTGCTCTTACCGAAAGCCACCAGTCTTGGCTTGAGACCATCACATACCAGATGTGCAACATGCCCTACAAGGAGCAATCCAAGCATCTGGGTGGCCCTATCGGTCTCCTGAAGATGTCGGCGACTCGTGCCGCCCACGAGATTGCCGATGAGTCGGTCCAGATCTTTGGTGGCCGTGCCCTGACCCAGTCCGGCATGGGCCGTGTCATCGAGATGTTCCACCGAACGTACAAGTTTGACGCCATTCTCGGCGGTGCTGAGGAGGTTCTTGGTGACCTTGGCGTCAGACAAGCCATGGCCAAGATGCCCAAGGCTGTGTTATAGATATGTGTGCGCGATATGAAACGGATATTGGTAGCGGCGTTGACAATATGCAGTGCTCCTTTCGCACTAGCCCAGTATGAATTCAGATACAGGCGCTTCAATAGAAGAGAAATTAGCCTCGTAATGGAATCTCACATAGGTTATGTTCCTCCTTGTTTTGATGTGACTGTGGCTCTGCTTCAAGCAAGCAAGAGCTTGAGGCCTAGAACCCCCTTTGGTTTATCAGGTTCTGCAACCCGGCTGCAGGCAGGTCGCACATCCCGATGCTATCGGCGATTATCCGACACCTCAATACTCCAACGACTTGATGCAATGCTCCCCCACACTTCGCCCCTCTTATCCGGATTCCACGGCTTTGGGGTCAAAGTATACGGGCGCCTACATATACCAAGCGGTCTGTTGTACACAACTTAGTATAAACAATCCTGCACTCTAATGCCATGCCGAAGAGAGAGATGTTCAAGCACCGCTGAATGAACAGAGCTTCTCTCGAACAACTGTTGGTGTAAATATCTACCCTTTCTCCCAAATTCGACTACCCCCGAACGATTATGAATAGTGTCAACACCCCCAGCCTGAACACAGAGCCGTATGTTTCTCCCGGAAAACGCTTAAGAGACCTCATTTCCCAAGATGGAATCTGTGTGCAGGCGCCAGGTGTGTACGACGGCATCTGCGCGCGCGTGGCCATCGAGCAAGGGTTTCAGGTCATGGTGAATATTTCTCTTTTTTTATACCTGTCCATGTTTCTGCAGGCGAAATGACGATTCGTTAGCACCGGGGAGGAAAAAGGGGCCAATAACTGACTGGCTGTAATGCACTGGTAGTACCAATCGGGCGCCATGACGACGGCAGCCCGCCTGGGCCGCGCGGACCTGGCCTTCGCTTCGCTCAACGACTTCGCGCAGAACGCCCAGATGATCGCCAATCTGGACCCCCGCGTCCCGCTCGTCGCCGATGCCGACACGGGGTTCGGCAGCCCACCCAACATCGCCCGCATGGTCCAGGTCTATCACCAAAGCGGCGTCGCGGGGTTCCACATCGAGGACCAGGTCGCTAACAAGCGATGCGGGCACCTGAAGGGGAAGGCTGTGGTGGATATGGAGTAAGTCACCCAGCCCCTGTAGAGTTGCTTTTTGGTGAGTCGTTGGCATGGGCATATCTGGTCGCGCTACGGGAGGGGAGAGAGAAAAGACCAACGCGGTGTGAAAGGGGGTTATCCGAGATGCGACAGCAGTGGCTTACTGACTATGTACTCGCTGGCCATAGTACATGGAAGTCAAGGATACGAGCCTGCGTCATCGGTCGTGATTCGATATACGGCGGAAGTGACATCGTCATCATCGCGCGGACAGATGCCATGGCGATTGAGGGCTACGATGCGGCACTCGAGAGGGTAAATATTATCCATCAGAGAACGGCGTGACTTGATTTGCTAACCATTACCTCGGTTTAATTGCAGCTCGTTGCCGCACGAGACTGTGGAGCCGATATGGGTTTCTTGGAAGCCATCGAGACAGAAGAGCAGATTAAGAACGCCGTCAAGGTCTTGGCTCCCATGCCGGTACGCCATCGTTCACCACGCAGTGTTTCTCTTTCCTAAGGTCAAGCTGGACTGACTCTATGTAGCTCATGATCAACTTTGTATCGAGGGGCAAAACGCCCTGGTTTCCGGTCGAGACGCTGGGCACCTGGGGTGTCAAGGTGTGTAGCCTCCCCAGCCCCTTTATTGAGGTATCGGGGTATTTCGAGTTGTATACTGGATGCTAATTCTAAGATTCCTAGCTCGCCATTTACCCAGGACAGGCCGCCAAGTCGGTGATCCACACGATCAGGGAGGCGTACCAGTGCCTCAAAGAGACGGGTCAGGACCATGCGGAGGCCAAGGGCTTGGACCCTCGAGGCTTCTTTGACATCATGGGCCTGGAGGGGGAGATGGACATCGATCGACGTGCGGGCGGTGCTGATTTCCTCAATGGAGCATAGTAACTGAGATAGGTACGTATACGCATAGCATAGATCAAGTAGCCATGGCCATCTTACACCGCATGTTACTTCACTATCATAGCTGATTTATAATAATCATTGTTTTTGTAATATACGTACAGTGGGTGTTATGCAATTTGTAATTATCATGACCACATCCCATCACAATTCCCTCAAGTAGACTACGAGCGCACACCATTGCAAACTATCCATTGCCGTCATATAGATATATCACTCCATAAGAGATAATTATGGAACTGGCATGACTCACGACTTAGTGACCTGCTACCGCCTGCCCTGCCAGAATCCTAGCCATATCATCCTTCGTAACCACAGGCTCCCACGGCTTGAAGGGCATGCCCATGACGCCAGCCTGCCTCCTCTCGTACGTCTTGAACTCCTCCGTGATGCCGCTGCCCCTTACACCCCCACGAACAGCGCCAGCCCGCACGTCGCCCCAGTACTCCGCCCAAGCCGGGGGAAGGGCCTGCGAGGTTGGGATGGAGAGCCAGAGGCGCAGGAGGTGGCGCTTAGCGTCCGGGCCGCCGTCGTCGTGGTCCTCGAAACCGGTGCGCGAGTGCAGCGTCACGAAGCTGTTGAGGAGCTGCATGTCGCCCCGCTCGAGCTCCATCGAGTAGCAGTACTCCTCCGAGGGCATGATGTCGTCCAAAAGGTCGAGCGCCTCTTCCTGCTCCCGCGTCAGGCGCGGCACCTCGGCGAAATCGCGCTGCGCCGCGGCCGTGTTCTTGCGGTTGGTGCGGGCGCAGAAGAGTTCGGACCGCCCGTCTCGGTCGTCGCCGCCGCCGAAGATCGGGCACCGGTAAAAGGGGGCTGAGAGTTCGGCTCCTGGGTGCCCTGGAAGCTGTGGAACCAGGCCGCGCCGTCCGCGAGGACGGGCAGCAGGTCCGGGCGGAGGTCGCGGACGCGGTCGCGCAGGGCGAGGGAGCTCATGACCTTGCTGGTGCCGCCCGCCTTGGCGGTGCGGCGGCATAGTAGGGCCACGACGTCGCACGAGTCCTGGTGGAAGTCGAGCGCGGCGCTGGTGTTGTAGCCGCGGCCGCCGGGCGTCTTGTAGCTGCCGCCGGCGTCGCGCACGTCGTTGATGACCTCGCTGGCCCGGTTCTGGGGGCGCGCCACGCCCATGTGCAGGCCCATACCCCAGTAGGCCACGCGCAGGTCGGGCTCGGTCCACTCATCCGTCGGGAACCCCTTGACCAGGCACATACCCCATCGCCCTTGCGTGGTGGCGACGGCCCGCTCGAGGGCGCAGCACGAAGCCGCGGGGAGGGGGAAGTCGGCTTTCTCCATGTCCAGCAGGGGCTTATTAGCCTTGCGCGCGTGTTCCATGGCTACGCGGAAGCCAGCTACCTCCTCCGGTGTCAGACGCAATATCCATGTGTTATCGGTTCGCACATCCTCCGCCTTCCAAGCTTGTGGACCTGTTCCTGGTGTTGTGATGGCCATTGAGACAACCAAGTATCTGATATGTTAGATGAGGTCTTGTTCAAGTATCAATTTGATATCAGCAACTAGTTGTATGAATCTTTGAACAGGTCTTTTCGACTATATAGGCTGAGGTCGATATCGCAGTCTGATAACACGGCAGCTGGTAGCCGTGGGACTTCCCGGATTTGGCGGGATTCAATACCGGGACCGGAACGGTGGAGTTGGAGAATATGCATATCGTGCGAATTGAGATTGCGGCAGCCAGCATGCGATCGACAAATGAGTGAGCTCGTCTACTAGCAGACCTTAGGCAGATAGGAGACCCCCGCGAAGCGAGCGGCATGTGCGAAGCTTGCAAATTCCGTTATTTCGAGGAAGGCAAGAATCATTCCATTTATATAATTATGTCCGGCCTTAAATCCGGAAGAATTAATAGGGGGTTACATGTTAGTCTAGGTCTGCTATATATAGGTAGAATACGGTGTCATGTACATTTGAATTCATTCGTATCATGTTAGATTCGGCATAGGGGCAAAAGATCAAAGAAGTCAAAAAACTCGACTCCAGTCCCCGTGCCATCAGAGTCGTCTAATGGTGTCACGGTCGGCGTGCAGTGTGAGTGCAGAGAAATGATCCATTGTCCATCCCTGTATATTATTAGCTTCCATCAGTTGTATCTATAAGTGATGGACGTACTCTGACGCGGCCAGCGCGGCGTTTTTCGAGACTATGTTTCGTGTTGATGTAGAGATATGGTGAACGGACTTGTTGATACTCGCGACGTTCACAACGCTCTATATTTCACAGGAAATTAGCACTGATGACGATGCTACCTACACCCGATTGAGAAATATCGTACTTGTTCCATTATACCGAGCCACACTCGTAGTCTTTTGAGAGCGTCGAGCTGAATGTCAAAACCCTCGGCTTCTAATAGCATGATATCAAAGCTCCTGTGGGTGGTTTTAGTGAGTGAAATGCATGCAGCGCAATATAAGAGATACGAAGAGCACGTACGCTGCTACGAATGACGAGTACACGGCGACATATGTCATACGTGCGCCAAATGTTTGGGTATAGCTGACAGCCATCTGGTTGGCCGTGATGCTATGTTCCAAACAAACTCCAATATGCCCACCTGCCGTGGCAATATCGACGGGACTGAGGGTAGTGCGGAACAGTAAAATGCTCGACGCATGGTAAAGCATTCTATTCATGTCAGTTTATATGTGTGAATAGGGGTTGTCTAGGACTTACTGTAACATGAAGATCCAGGGCGGTGGTGGTTGTTGATTGGCGTTGAACTTCATGGTTTCTGGCATAGATTCCCACAGGTTATCTAGACGTTGGCGAGTCCGCGCGATGAATCCAAGTTTCTGATGCGGATTGAGGGTGCCCTCAGAGCTATACAATTCGACGATAATGTCATGGAGTATCTGGAGGGTTTATCCCCCTCGGTTAGCTTGCTACGCAAAGGCAATTGGATGTAGGGTAATTACCAAGCAGAGACGAGCTAAGAATCGGAAGGCTGCTGCACGTCGTTTAGGCTGGTACACGTATTTTGCCAGTTGCGGTGGGCAGTTGAGAGGATTGACGTAATAAGCTGTCCAGGGGCCTTCGTCATCGTCGAAATCAATTATGCTTATAGGATCTCGCCCACGTCGCGGCGGAAATGTTGGCTCGCGACCCATGGCAAGGGAAATAGCCCTAACAGTTGAGCGAGTGAGTAATGAGTTGCAACAAGCCGTTTCGTAGGCAACGTCACTTACTTATCCCATACGAAAGCTGACCAGAACAGCCTGTCTCGAGTTGCTCGATCTTCGTAAGAGAGGTTTGAAACGCCTGCTACATTTTCAGGGGCAAGATGAATACCGAGCTACAGGAATTCAGTTACACAGTCTCATGGCATAGTGCAGGGTCCAGCAAACACCCACATCGTGAATCATTCGAAACGCCTATAGGGGGCATGTTAGTGTATTTTCGGCATTCGTATCTCCTGGTAGAGAATCCAGCTTACCAGGCCAGCGTGGTTCCATCCCTGGTTCAAATTGCCTGTCGCACATTCCCTTCCAGAGAGAAGCAGCAGACCTTGTATGGTCGTGATTTTGGTAGGCCCTTCCATCTCCTTGGCCAGATATTCTTTGGCCAAGCGGGAGAAGAGCCTCTCCTGGGTGATTCGCTCCTCCTGGTTCAGGCCGTCGATCTTGCTCGTCGCTGAGGTGTACATGGCCATGAGTAGAAATTCGGAGAACATGGGGCCACCCAGCGCCATGTCACGCATGAAGGTAGAGCGCTCAATGATGTTGAAGACAGAGTAGCAAAAGTAATATTCGAGAAGCGCATCGCCCAGCCTCGGAGCGACGGAGATGTGCTTGGATGTCGCGAGGGCCTGCAGAATGCGGGCGTATTGCGCATCGCCCGTCATGCCGGGCGGGATGGGCGACAAGGCCTGGGGCTGGGGCTGGGGCGGTGCTTCGCTGGCGACATTCGGACCCCTGATCCAGCTGGTGAGCCCATGGTAAGTTACGTTACCAGATGCGTCCACCGTCAAGCGATACTTGGCTCCGTGATCCGCGTCGGCGGGATTGGTGACCATGTGAGTGTCGCTATGCGACAGGGCGGTCGCTGGGGTTGAGCCCTGCGCCGGGGGCGTTCCTGGCGGCCTATTCGATTCATCCATTTCCCTCATCCTTTCCTCCATGCGCCTCATTCTGTCTGCTAAGTCCATGACATCGCGCTCCAACGCTCGTGGGTTCTGGAGCCGGCGCAATGGCCGAACAGGATCTGGCACCCAGCATTCCTCGTGGGTGTTCTTACACCCACCGCAGCGAGGCCTTACGCCGTCGCAAGAGATTTTCTTGTCGCGACATGCCTAGGGGCGGAATGTGTAAGTGGTCGGCCATTGGTAGGATCTGGGGTGGGGATGCTACTCACCTCGCAGGACGCGCCATAAGGGCGCTTACGCTTACGTCTTTCGTTATTCATGTCAGGTTTATATTGTCGATGGCGATGGCCCCCTGACAGACTGTACACAAGGACTAAAGAGGGAGAAGGCGCAGAATCGCTCGACCTCGCCCTCGCCCTCGCAGCGCTGGTGTTGATCAGCCAATGCGCCTATCATCCATCACCCTGCTATCATCCTGGTCCTGATAGGTCCTCCGTGAATGGCCCTGATACCGGTTCCCCACTTCCTTGGAACCCGCCGCGACGTAATGATCATGATGCATATATACAGTATCATATGAAGTATTTTTTCATTGGGAATTTACTCACGGCATTAGCAACCCAGCGCAGACGGCTTATGATTACTTGCAATGCGCCTGGGTAGATTCATAGGCGTTCGTTATACATCCCTGGTAGTGTAGCCGAGGCAGGTGATTCCAGCATCATTTCCGCCCATGGCGTTATCAAGAACACACCACCTTGGCGCTCACGACCATGTCATTTCTTTGCGGCACAGCAAAGCAAATCACAGTACTCCGTAGATTAGGCACCAGTTAATCACCAACGATGAAGTGGAAGCCAGCTGATAGGCACGCTGCTGCGCTGACCTGACGGCCGCAATACCATCCTTGACCCAACTCTCTAGCAAAAGTCGCATCTAACAATAAAGCACATTGTTCTCTAGGCTATGCACTCGTCTCAGGCCTATCTGTCTCTTTTCTTCATCCTCGGCGTCATCGCGACCCGTGATGCTCTAGAGGTACTCCCCTTCGGCGACTCGTCGCACTGCGCCAGCCCGGCTGCCTTGAGGACCCAGCCCATACCCCTGTCCGAGAACAGCTGCCTCATCGACGTCGACTGGACCTCGTTTCGGGTCTCGAGCCCGTTCCCGAAGAAGTGCACCAATGGGCGCGACATGTACCTGGCCGTGTACCGCCGGCCGCTCTGCCGCGACATGACGGGGTTCTGGCGCGAGGGCGACCGCAGCGCCGACTTCGACGGCGCCTGCGTCAGCAGCAGCAACAACACCGGGGCCGCCGTGTCGCGCGACAGCGTCGCGCTCATATGCCGCAAGGGCGGGGGCGACGATGGCCCGCCCGACGGGACTGAGTTCGAGCACTTGTGGACAAGGACGTCGCTGATCAACAACGGTCTTCCCTATTCCACCTTTCTGCCGACGTTGTCCTCATCTTCTACTACTCCACCATTGGCACCGACGACCACCACAAGTAGCGCGCCGCTTTCAGCAACTGTAGCGAGCTCAAGTTCGCCTCTGCCATCCGAATCGAGCCGGCCATCCGACCCCAATTTGTCATCAGAGTCAGGCCCAGGAAACTCTTCAGGTACAACAGGCCTGCCAGTGTGGCCACTTGGACCGTACGCGGCGGTTTTTTTCATGGGTCTCCTGGTGTTATTGCTATAATGCAGAAGCCTTTGTGGTCCATGATTCGATTATATACAGTCTGATACTTTACAAACACAGTAATTATGTTATACGTGAATAGTTAATACGTTATCCATGACTAGCTGATCACACAAATGCCTAGAAATTAAGAGAAATATATATTATACGGTATCCAGTCATCATTCCAAGGTAGACCGTGCTATAAGAGACCGTAAAGATTCCAAAGGCTCGGTGGGTCAGGTTTCTCGTCGACGCCCCTGAAACGAGCCTCGTGCAAGTTCCTGATTTTGATAATCACCTTGTCAGAGTTCGACAGATCAACCAATTTCCATTTAGACCGGCGAACCAGCTTCAAGATAATCCATAGGCCAATAAAGCAGATGACCTGCAAGCGAAGTATGTATTAGCTTTACACATTTTCAGAAAACACAGGCCCATAGACAACAAAGAGCAAAGTCTTACCGCCATGTACGAAGACAGAAAGGACTCGGGTTTCCAACCGATCCACTGAGATGTGCCATTAGATACCACGAGGATGAAGAGACATCCCATGAGTGACGCATATGCCGTCACCGGCTGGAGCGAGCTGCGATAGGGGTAGTCATTCGGTTCATCCTCATCCCAGCGCCGGACTTGGGAGATCTTCTGGGCCTTCAGGACCTTTTGGTGACGGTAGATACTAGCGGTTAAGATTAGCTCTGGGGCCCTTTTCCAAAGAGTTGGTTATTTGGAAGGTCTGCTGCTTACCAATGATAGAAACGAATAAAGGCCCAACACTCGCAAGCCCAGACGATGATGACACCGACGGATCCCATCTCTGTCAGCACCTCAACAAACTATGCCGGGTGAGCTAGGTACATGCGAAGACTATTCCAGTAGTCACTAGAGTGGCGTATGATGTAGATTTACTTACCTTGCCTATGCCAGTACTGTCAACAAGATGCAGGAATGGGATCCAGCAGAATGCCAATGCAGAGAGAACCATAGCTCGCATTGGTACCTTGCGGCCATTTGTTTTGCCGAAGTATGCAAATACACGTAAATACCACGGCTGGCCAGGGCCACCGTCCAAGCGACTCGTGAGTGCAAACAGGCTCCTCGAGGCCACATATAGATTTGTGCTTGCGCAGGTAAGTGCTGTGAATATCAAAAAGGCATTAATACAATTCGCCAACGGGGCGCTGATGTCTTTTGCAATGGCCACAAAAGCAGACTGTGTAGTATTTGTACCAGTCATTTCTGGATTGTCATTGTCCTGTGTCCAGCTCAGTCGCGGGAGCTGCGAGTCATTCCACTGGATGTTGAAGGACGCCAAGAGACCGCCAATTGTGTAGGCGATCGTGGCAAGGAGCGGGATATATATGGAAGAGAACTTGATGGTGCGCCCAATAAGAGTCTCGCTCTGAGATCTATGGCTGAGATCTGTGCTGGCTCGCTGGTCTTCGGTTTTGGGCCACCGGACTTCCAGCGCACACGCTGCTACAATCTCGACGCCGACGTAGGCGAACGCAGCTATGGATAGGGAGATGAAGAAAGCTTCGATCCAGTGGTCGGCAGCCTTGCTATCGCTTGGCGTAGGATCGGCCCAGTCTGTCTCCTGATAAGCGACTATCCTTGGCTCGATGATGGCAACTTAACTGACATTTACTTCCAATGGGCGGTTCCGAGCCAACTGGCGGGGGGTTAGTGCGCGATTTGAAGAAACTGTCGTTATGGGAATACGTACCACCGGTGTTGATCACTACCATCGCGATCATGATGACGACGAAGAAGGTTATCTTGAGTGCGCCGAACATGACTTCGAGGAATCCATATACCTAGATACCCCTTAGCATCCCACTTCTCCGCCCGAGCTATCATTTGCTTACTTCGATGTTGGTAGCATTTATAATGACCATGATGACAGGGAGAACGAAGAAAATGACTGTCCCCTGCAAGCTTTTGTTGTTGGTCCAAAATTCGGTCTCTGCGGCGGTCGTCACAACCAACGCCGCGAATGAAACCGAATAGGTATACCTAAACATAAAGCATTAGTGGCATTGTTGATACGTATAGACGACGACGAATTGCCGGGCAGCGGCACCTGTCGTGCCAATAGACTCACCAATATGCGAGTCCAACTGCAATGCCCAGCTCCTCATCAACAAACTCGCTAACATAGACTGGCAGTGCTCCAGGGATCGGCCATATACACAACATTTCGGTGATGCATTGCATAACACCAAAGGCGAGAAGTCCAACAAGCAGGAAGGACAACAACACAGCCAACGGACCACCCAACTCAAGGATTTGGCCACAGCGCCAGTAAAGTCCCGAGCCCAAGGTTCCATTGATAGTTATCATCTAGTAGTGAAGATTAGCTACCTATGCGCATCATCTATAGGGGGTCGGAGTGATCCGATGCTGGACATACAAATAGATGGATGCCACGTAGCCGCCGTCTCACTGTCCTGTCGAGGGGTGCTTTCTCGACGACGACCTTTTCTGGATGCCGAATAATGACATCGCCGTCTGGCTCTCCAGAGCTGTCGCTCTTATTGGGTGTGAGTGTTTGGACTATAGTCTTCGAGCCTCCCAGTCGTGTGTCGTCCTGGGTCTCGAACAAATCCAATGGTATTCCCGGGATTATCTCAGGATCCGGGGTGTTTGGTGGTCGAGGAGATCTGGACCTCGGAAACCAATCAGGTATCCAATCGGCCTGCTGCATGTTTGGTGTCTCTCGTGGGAAGAAAGCACTGCGATTCGACAAAGCGTCTGGAAAACACAACAAGGCATAAAATGGTGTTAAGTAGAGAATGGCCACTTGGGACCGCCGTCAATTGGGGCGAGAACCAGATGATCATCAACCAGCCTCATTCCCAGGGTTCTTTTGAAGGCCTCTCAGTGCAGACGGCTGGCTTACCGAGACTCAAACGGGCTGTTGCTTGCTGCAAGACGGGCCCCATTTCATCCCGACGCCGTTGCAGACGACCCAATCAAGGGCGAGGTGCCCAGCCCTCGAAGCCGCTCAGCTGAACCGCCCGTGGAGGTGCGGCCACGTTCGGCACACCCTATGACGCTCGCTTGCTTTGTTGCCCAGAGGCACAGCCTGCTGCGCTATTGACTACTGGCGATCTGGCAGCAGCCCCAGATATTCCCGCGGTCGAAGTTCCCCTGTAAAGTGTCGCGGGGTGTAGATGGAGTCACAGGTCACCTGAGTCTTGGTGTTTCTCTTCTGCCTGAAACGGCTGCCTCATTTGTTTCCATAAGAGAGTTGCGTTAGGTGGTCGGAAGCCAGTGAGACAAGAATTGACCGGTCCTCTTCGCTTTAAAACGAACAACAGTATTACCAGATCCATCTTACCATTTTCAAATATCCAGTGCATCAAATCAGCTCCAAAGTAAAAGTGCCGATGACATACAACAAGCAGGCCAAACCCGCCGCGCCAGTGACGCAGAATGCCACCACCCGCTATTTAACGAAGGATAGCCTCCAGAAATTACTCGAGAGACTATTTCCCGGCCAAACGGATTTCAAGATCAGGGTACGAGGCGAATTCCCTAGCCGATGACACCTTCGCGCCTAGTTGCTTTCTTGCATGCTGACTCCATAACGGCGGCAGATGAAGGAGGACCAGTGGTCGTTTACGGCACCAACTGAAGTGAAGGATGTGAGTATGCCTCGAACACGCCAGCCTACCTACATAAGGCACCATTCGAGAAGTTGCGGCTGACTTGCTTGACCCCCTCAATTGTAGGAAGACATCGAGTAAGTTTGGACCCTCAAGGGATGCATACCATCGTTCGGCGGCAATGGGGCTCGGCACTCCCGGTGATGGCTGGCTGGCTGACTGACTATGTCGCATGTAGTGGCGCCAGACAGGATTGATGGTGAGAGTGCGGGACACAGATTAGCGTAGGCGCAGGGGAGGCGCAGCGCAGCCATTGGGCGTGCTGCCACGCCCATTAGCCATATGTACACTTTGGTGATGGGGTTTTGCAAGTATGCCTAGGCCCAGGGAGCTGGGCTGAACGATCGGGAGACCTGAGACAATTCCTTTCTCTTCCGTCAGCTGTGCCCGTCGGGTTTTATCGCATATAACATGGGGTTTGGTCGGGAGTTGGCGTTTTGTTATACAATAAATTCCTGAATTGTCTGCTCTATCCCTTGCAACTCCATCAAGACTTTGTTCTGTCTTCATTCCGACTTCAATAGCAACCGCCCCGCAACATGAGCGCAGAAGACTTGCAATGTTTCGTCGAGAAGATTACCGAAGCCGTGAAGATCCTCGATGTTCCCATCACCAGTTCGGGCGGCCCGAGTGCGGCACGTTCTCATGAGTCTACGTCTCTGGAGGACCTAACCGATTATTTGGAGGATGCATCGCATCAGAGGTACTCGTGTCGCGTCATGTACGGCTCTTCCGCCCCTTTTACTACCCAGACGATTCCTAATACGTAGCCGGTAGTTCGATATGCCAGCGCAACTCGTGGAGGCCCTTGCAAATAACAGAACCTATGCTGGATCTCATAGTACAGAAACACGGAATCGGTCCTTCCTTCTCGGAGCTGCCGTCGTGTTTCTACACCCGGAACCTGGAGCTGGAAGAGGTATTTGGCGTGCCGTTCACAACGAGCACGCAAGGATCGTGTCATGGTCAGTACCCGCCATGTTGCCTTTACTTGCTAGTTAGATTGAATGCACAAGCGCTGAGAAGTGAATAGAGGTGCTGTACACCTTGAAGTACCCCGAGTTCAAGATGTCGGACGGGAAATGGGTGCTGAGGCAGAGTGGACTCTATCATCGATACAACCCCACGACGTCGCAGAGCCTATACGTTCTACTGAACCCGATGCCGAGGTCGCAAATGCAAGAGCGAGTGACAGCGCATCTTCGGGATCACGCACAAGCAACCTTGACTGACCCCTTCTGGCTCCATCGTCTTCTGCTCTCCACACATCTCCCGGCTTGGAGGCATTACATTGCGGCCCAGGAGAAGACGTTCCTCCCAAAGGTAGGTTGCAAGGATGTCATACGAGACGGCTCTAATCAGGATTCACAGGCGAACAGCACTTTTGCAACGTTCATTGACGAGCCATTGCGGCTAGGCTATGACACCTTGAGCACTCTTGTCGGGCTCCAGAACCGCTTTCTCCAAGTGCCTGTGTTCATGGAGCACACGAGCGAGCTGCTGGACGAGCTGAAAGAGTGGCTTGTGGACCTATCGGGTCCGAATCCATCCCGAGAGAACGTCCACCTTGGAACAGAGCTCCGGAATCACAAGCGTCACTGTCAAGCCTACGCTCGATCTGCTGAATACTTGCAGCGCCGCGCCCAATCTGTTGCTCAGTTGCTCTCCGATACCTTGTCGTTCAGAGACCAAGTGGAAGCCAAGATACAGAACGGCAGTATGATACAGTTGAACAAATCAGCTGTTTTCATTACAGCTTTGACTCTTCTCTACCTTCCATCCTCCTTTGTAGCAGTAAGTTTGAGCCCCTTTTGGCTGTGCGGCGGGGACTTGACTAAGAGTGATGCAAGTCAATTTTCGGGATGAATTTCTTCGACTATGATGATCAGACCCAGAGTCTAGTCGGGACTTCAATGGTCTGGATCTATGTCGTCGCATCGGTGGTTCTGACGTCCATCACGATGATGTTCTATTATTGGCTACTGAAGAGAGACGGGGCGCTATTCAAGTCCCTTGCACCCAGAGTCCGTGTTACTGCCGACTGGGTGCAAACACCCTTCGCAAGCATGACGCGCCGCTTGACCAGTCGCGGCAATGCCGGCGTCGAACTGAAGGAATTGCCGATATGACGGCTGCTCGGTAGACCTCCTTGCTGTTTGTCTAACTAGGAAGAACCACTTTGTAGATAGTGCCGCGCAATGTTGAGATGATGATGTATCTCTCATCAGTTGGGCTGGACAGGGTAGCTGCGAACTCTTCGCCGTATGACAGACCTTGCAACGGGGCGAGGGTTGTAACCTCGACTTCCCCTTCGGGTCGAGGAAGAGCAAACTCCATGAGTAGCATCTTGTTGTTTGCCGATTGTGTCCCAAGGGCAAAGATCTTGTCGTCCTCCCAGCTTGTGAGCACCTTCACGAAGCGGTAGCCTTTCACAATTGTCTGTACATCGCGAGAGACGTCCTCTCGACGAACGCTGCGGACGTGCAAGTGCTTCTCGCGCGTGATAATAGCGCAAGTCTCCTCCCTATGAAGGGGGAGAATGTGGTGAACAATCTGACGGTGCCACTATCGAGACCCTGAAAGCTGTTAGTATTGTAGTGGTGCGAGTCTTTTTTCTCAAAAGAATTTACCTGTGACTGTATGACAAGTGTACCAAGCGTTCTCTTCTCCGGTGAGAAACATAGCACCGGAATCTTGTATTCCCGGGTCTTGACTGTGAGCTCAGGCTGTATGACGACGTATACTTCATTCCGATACGAGAAAGACAAGTGCGTCACCTCTGCTGCCGGAAACGACAGGGGGACAGAACGCCATGGCTCCTCGTTTACAGAGTCTGCTCCGCTTGAAGCAGTGTCGGACGCCGAGTCTCGCCTGTTTGTCAAAATCAGCACCGCTTGATTGAAAAGGAGGTAAACGGAACGAAATGCGTCCTTTTGTCAACTTACCTTCGCTTAGTGAATTCAACTAGGGCTGGAATATCACTATAGAGAAGGCACCCGGGATCCCTTTCCCCCTTCTCATGTCGGACAATACACGCAAGCCATTGGCTGTCATGTGATATTGCGACCTTTTGTATTTCTGGAATATGTAGCGAAACGCGGTGGAAGCTGCCGAGGCTGACATCGACTGATGGCCCTTGTTTTAGGTCGAAAATGAAGCACTTCAGAGAAAGGGGAGCAATTAGTCGTTGAAACACAGCATCGGAGAATCTATACGAGAAAGAAACCACTCACATCAAAATTTGGCTTCGTAGTGGATGCGATCAGGTATTTCGAGGTCAAGGTGATACACTGCCAAAAGCACTCTCTGTCTTCGAGGACATATTCGGCCCCGGATGGGTCCAAATTACCAGTGCCTGTATGGGATAAGGACTGGGATGTGTGAAGTGCTATCATGGTGTCGGTATAGTATGCGACGAGCGTTCCGTCACGCGAGACAGCGCAGCCTTTAAAGGCCCTGAACGTTGGGATTGTCCATTGTTGTATATAGTAGTCTTGCATGGGATGGGTGCTGGGCTTCCTATCAAACAATGATTTGATTAACGTTGGCACTTTGAAAGGTGTCCCAGGTTGGGTGCACTTGTCTCTAGGCGTACCTGAAGTATTTGACTAATGGACTCAGCTTGAATCTTGAAATCGGCGGTTGTCCCTGAGTTATGTCGCTAGTCTCTGGATCATTTCCAGCCAAGATTCTGAAAGATCTGAACTGATCATATGCATTCTTGAGTTTCGCGGCGACTGCTTTTGCAGACGTGGCCTTGCGGCGTTCGTCCTGGTCAATAACCAGGACCGACTTGTCAAGGTATTCGAGCACTCCTTTGAACACGTCTCCTTCTTCCTTGCCTCTAGCATACGCTTGTTTGACAAGCATCGCATGCCATTTTTTGACGGCCGGGTTCGTCTGGGTCCGCGAGAAACTGGTCGACGAGCAGAAGAACCGGTCCATATCCTTAGCGGCGGGCTGTTTTTCACGAGACTCTGAGAAGTCATCGACACCTTTGTAGCCGGCATTAAGGTAGGTGAAGACGATGCTAACAATGCATCCTAATGACCAAACGTCACTTTCGGTCCTCATCCGTTTTGAGGCCATGGTAGACTCAGGTGCGAGATAGGTGCCCTCGCCCCGCCGGTTCATGGTCGCCGATACAGACACGTCTGCCGGCTTTCGGCGTATGAACCGTCTATCAAACATCCGCTCGGGTTCTTCGCCGCGATCACCGTGCTTGAGTTTCACGCGAGACATGCCGAAGTCGCTCAGCTTCCATATGTCACGATCTTCACCGTCTATGCTTTCGCGGAACACCAAGATGTTTGCAGGTTTCAGGTCCATATGGTAGCAGACAACATGCTCGAGGTTAGCGGTCCTAATGTCGTTGTGCAAGTAGGCTAGTCCTTCGGCCAGACCTTGGGCACTCCGAATCAGGTTGGCTTTCGCAGCTGAAGTCGTCGGGCTGTGGGAATGGATTTCCATCATGTATTTCTTTAAGTCGCAGATGGCGAGTGGCATAAATAGACTGTAGGTATCGCCGACCTCGAGGCTTCCTATGTTTTCCAAAATGTTGGGGTGGCCACGAGCTGAATTCCCCAAGATGATCTTCATTACATTCGCTTCCTCGGATGCGTCAAAGTCAGGGCGTAGGATGTAGTCCTTGCGAGCCATCATCCTAGGCTTAGTGTTGGCCATATTCTCGCGGCGGTTGACGAAGTGACCTTTTGCGACATTGACGGCGTAGACTTTGCCAAAAGAGCCTTCAGACAACGGTCTCTCTTCGAGGTACGGAAAACGCCGGCCATCGTGTTTTTCGAATACGTTCTGCTCCTTCTCGTATAAGGTAACCGTGCAGAAGTAAGCCTGGTTCTTGAGAAACTGGTCTGCTGTTGCAACATCGCCGAATAGTTCTTCACAGTCGCCCCGGTCCACGGGCAAGGTCCCAACCTTTCGTCCGCTTTGATCACGCCGAGGCCAGTCGCTGGTCGCCACTAGCTTTGCTGTGAACTTTCGCGCAGCATCGACATCGCAACTGGCAAAGATCAAGATGGCCAGGAACTCGTGCAGTTTCCTCTCGTCAACCCGAGAGGCAAAGTCATCTCCAGAAATGCCAAACTCGGCTTCAGCACTGCGTTGCCGACTTGGTGCTAGTGAGCTGAAAAGCTGCAAGAGGTTGTCGTAATGCAAGACGCCCGCGGCAGTGCCACTGACAGCAAATCTCAGGGTCTCTTCGTCTCGTCTTTCCAGCTTGTGCAGTAGTTGCTTGTAGATTGCTCTGCACAAATCAGAGTAAGTGTTAGAGGACATGCCTACCTAAGATTAAGTATAGTCGTATTCGATAGCTCATATAGCAGGGTTATAGCGTGTACCTAAATGAGCAAACGAGTGGAGTCTACTATATGGAAAGTACCGTGCTGGGAAGAAGGTGGGAATTCCAATGGAGCTCTTGGAGGGGGACCAGCGCGAAGTGATGAGTTCATTGGGGGTTATCAGCGGCTTAGTTGCATAACCCCCATTAGGCAGGCACCGCGCTTGACCCGACTTCGGATTCGCGATAATGGATATTTTTCGATTACGTCGTTCACTCGCTGGCTGCCGTAATCTCTAGGGACTCTGGCCTCTCCTTCTTCCTTTTCTTCAACCTCGATGTAGAAGATCAATGGCGGCCGAGCTCAAGCAGAAACCGGCCGAGGCCAGCAAGCCGAAAAACTACAAAGGTTTTGTCGCTGGCGTCTTTTCTGGGATTGCCAAGCTATCGGGTACGTCCAATGAAGGTACACACACCTGTGCGTGCGGATAGTCTGGCTAACGTTTGTTTAAACAGTTGGCCACCCCTTCGACACCATCAAGGTTCGCCTGCAGACCACCGACTCGACACGCTTCAGCGGGCCAGTGCAATGCGTTGCGCAGACGCTCCGCAATGAAGGAGTACGGGGGCTTTACAAGGGCGCGACGCCGCCCCTGGTGGGATGGATGTTCATGGACTCCATCATGCTCGGCTCGTTGACTGTGTACCGCCGCCTGCTGGCCGAACACGTCTTCGTGCGTCCGCCCCCGTCCTCGCGACATCCTGATGCCGCCGCCGCAACGACGACATCAAGCTCCCACGCCGCACATCTACCCTCCTTCGGCCACGGCTTGGCAGGTGTTATGGCGGGCGCCACCGTGTCCTTCATTGCCGCCCCCGTAGAACACGTCAAGGCGCGCCTGCAGATCCAGTATTCCGCCAAGAAGACCGATCGATTGTACTCAGGGCCTATTGACTGTCTGCGCAAGATCTACGGCGCTCATGGCGTTCGCGGAGTCTACAAGGGCTTGTTTGCGACGCTGCTGTTCAGGTCTTTTTTCTTCTTTTGGTGGGGTTCGTACGATATCTTTTCGCGACAACTGAAGGAACGAACTGCCCTCAGCGCCCCGGCAATCAACTTCTGGGCCGGAGGCTTGAGCGCCCAAATATTTTGGTTGACGAGTTACCCAAGCGATGTCGTCAAGCAAAGAATCATGACGGATCCTATGGGAGGTCAACTCCAAGATGGGACACCAAGGTTCAGGACATGGGGGGATGCAGCAAAGACAGTGTACAGAGAGGCTGGATGGAAGGGATACTGGAGAGGATTCGTGCCCTGCTTCTTGAGGGCCTTCCCAGCGAATGCAATGGCGCTGGTTGCGTTCGAAGGCGTCATGAGAACGCTGCCTGTATAGATCACATTTGGGTTGGCATATAGAATAGAGAGCAATCACATCAAAAGTGGAACGTGGTGAGTGCCATGAGAATTTAGATCAATTTTCTCGAGCCTAAAGATAGACGGAGCCGGCGGCATAATCCCAAGAGGGATGTGGCTCCAAGCGCTGAACTTTTCCGAACCCTATACCATGCGAAATCCGTACGCCGTAGCGTGATACCCATCGAAAATACCCAGAGATTATGAATCGTTTATTCGTCATCCTCATCAGCCTCGTCGTTAACGACGTTGAAGAACTTGAGCTCGTAAACGCCCTTGCTGGTCGAGACGACGCGGAGCCAGTCACGGAGCTGCATCTTCTTGAGGAACTTCTTGGTCCTGTGGGGGCGAGCAAGTTAGCGACTGCGAAAATTGTGCGACATGGAGCGGGCAACCTACAGGTACTTGAGGTAGCGGCCAGACAGCTCGTTGTGGGCGATGATCTCGATCTTGCCCTCGCCAGCCTGCTTGATGACGACGTTGTCGCCCAGGTTGCCGACGCGGCCATCGACCTTGATCTTGTCCTGGAGGAACTTCTCGAAGGCGGCGGTGTCGAAGATCTTGTCGCTAGCGGGCTGCTGAGCGTTGATGATGAACTTCTTGGTGGTGGCCTTGCCCTTGCCGGCCTTCTTGGACTGCTGTCGGAGAATCACTTAGCCTACTGTTTCACGCCATGATCTCGCTGGAGGTATCGCCAGGGGAGACTGGGCCAACAGCAAAGCGTTGTCTTCATGTTGTACATACTGTTTGAGGAGCCATTTTGATTGATGAGAGCACGCAAAGAGATTAAATCCTGCGGGGAATTGTCGATGGGTAGTGAGATGTCTTTGGGGTGAGGAAAGTACAAATGGGATCGATCGTCACGGAGGAGTCCAATGGGAAAAAGTTCGCGGCATTCACCAGTCTTTTTTGGTGTATCGGCAAAAAGAACGCAGCCAATCCGGACTGCAGGGCTCTCCCCTCCGTGGGGCAGGCTCAGTTGCGCTGCCGATAAAATTCCGCTATCGATAACAGACTCCAAGGAGGCCATCAGAAAATGGGCCCAAGCTCCCCCTTCCTCAATACAATTCCATGCTGGATGAACCAGAGTTTCCTACTGGTAGAGGAGGGCATCGTCAAGCTGGCTCAATATGAACCTACCCACTTCGCTAGCCCGCGGAAACCGCAGCGTCGGGACAGTGGTTTGGTTCGCAGGCTGTCACATTATTTACTGTAAGTCCGACAGGGTGCTCTCGCAGTGTGTTTGTTTTTTGTTCTGCTTGTCAGGTTCGGCATTGAGCCAAGTTCGCAGACCAAGTCAGAGTTCATCTTCAATGGCTCATTGACCTCAAATGTCTTACATTATAAAGTGTTTCAGTATATTTCGTCGGTAGTTTCTTATAGCAGATTTGTTGTACCCAGGACGACAGCGCTGGGTCTCCATACAACCATGTTACATCGTCATGTGTGTGCATAACCTTATTATCAATGGTCTCCCCTTTGACCACGCAGTGGAAATTTTGGGTAGTGAATATGTTCGACTCTGGAGTTCGAATACGAAAGAGACAATCCAGACCATTATCCATAGCTTCCTATCGACCGGTCATCTTACAGAACTAGGGAGATCCTGATATTCTCACATGAAAGCCTACCAATGGCCGGTGCTCGCAACCCCTCATAAACGACACCCTGGGGTACTTACTAGTCGTCTTGGAGATGCGGAGTTGTGTTGGTTTTGGAGTTTCAATGGCCCAAATGCCTCGGCTTCTGCCCCTGATCCAATTGTGTCAGGCGAGATGCACCTCCCCGTCAAGCTCGCGCAAGGTACCAAAGTAACTCCATCATCAAATTGACCATCATTCCCACCTTCAATATATCAATCATTGACATTTACACAAAGATCAATACAAGCAAAAACCTATTTACTACCTTCAATTGATACTTCAACGTGAATTAATAGCTTTGTTTCCACTGGAGAGAAAGCGAGAGAAAGCGAGCGCGAAATTGCAACTGCTACGTCAAACCTCGGTCCGTTACTTTGGGTGGTAAGTTAACCTCTAGCAGCAAGGCAAGAGCAAGCAAGGGGTATCTGGACTGGGACGTCATGTCATTGTGTTGCTTCTTGACCCCCGATATACCCAGGCTCCGGCGCATCCAACTCACTCTACTTTTCGTCCATTTCTGACATTACACAGGTCTTGAACTCATCATCCAGGCTGTGCCACGTCCACTTAAGAAGCACTGCGGCATTCTCGTATTGCATCTCGCCTCTTCAACCCATTTCTCCTGCAATCACTAGCTGGCAGTCATGGCGCACAGGGCCGTTCAGAGTGGCAATATCGCCCCTTACGCGATCACGCCCATAGACGCGATTCCCAGCATAGCAGCCAAACTTCGTGACACCTTTTGGACCAACAAAACCAAGGATGTTCAATACCGCTTGGTGCAGCTCCGCAAGCTCTACTGGGCTTTGGTTGACTACACCCCCCAGCTTCGTGAGGCCTTGATGCTGGACTTGAAGAAGTCGCCCCACGATGCCCACGTATCAGAGATTGACTGGACCATCAGCGACTGCATTTTCGCCATCCAGAACCTCGAGGAGTGGGCCAAGGACGACAAGGACCTCGACATTGCGCTGAGCTATTCGATGCTGAAGCCACGCATCAAGAAGGAGCCCTTTGGAGCTGTCCTGATCATCGGAACGTACAACTTCCCTGTGCAGCTGAACATGTGTCCTCTCATCGGTGCTATCGCTGCGGGGTGCACTGCTGTCCTGAAGCCTTCGGAGAGTGCGCCTGCCACTGCTATGGTCTTGACGGAGATCGTTGAAAAGTCTCTGGACCCATCGGCTTACACCATCGTCAACGGAAAGGTGCCGGAAACCACTGCTCTTCTCGAGGAGAAGTGGGAGAAGATCTTCTACACCGGCGGTGTTAACGTAGCCAAGATCATCTCCAAGAAGGCCGCGGAAACCCTGACGCCCGTCTGCCTCGAGCTCGGTGGTAAGAATCCAGCCTTTGTCACCAAGAATGCCGACGTGCGCCTCGCCGCACGCAGACTCATGTGGGGCAAGACTGTCAACGCAGGCCAAGTTTGCATCTCGCAGAACTACGTTCTCTGTCACCGCGAGGTGGTGGATGGCTTGGTGAAGATGCTGAACGCCACCTACGGCGAGTTCTTTCCCAAGGGCGCCAAAGCCAGTCCCGATTACGCTCGCGTGATCAACGAGCAGCAGTTTGACCGCCTGAAGAAGATGCTGGATAACACCAAGGGGAAGATCGTCGTGGGCGGTGAGATGGACCGCGAAGATCTCTACATCGGACCGACTGTTGTTCTTGTGGATTCGACAGACGACATTATGATCCAAGAAGAATCCTTCGGTCCTATCTGGGCAATTCTGCCCTATGATGATCTTGACGCGGCTATTACTACCGTCCGCAAGGTCGATTATACGCCCCTCTCATTGATGACTTTTGGCTCCAAATCAGAAAACGAGAAAGGTAAGTTCCTTCTCATACCGCTGTCAGCAAAAAGTGCCGATAACTAACCACTACCACACAGTCCTCAACAGCATCACCTCGGGCGGAGCCACCATCAACGATGGCTTCATGCATGCCGCCGTGAGCACCCTACCTTTCGGCGGTGTAGGCCAGTCCGGCACCGGCTCCTACCGCGGCAAGCACTCCTTCGACTGCTTCACCCACCGCCGCACCGTCGTGGAGACGCCCGGCTGGATGGACACCCTGCTTCGCGTGCGCTACATGCCGTTCCGACAGTCCGACCTCAAGCAGTTCCAGTGGATGAATGCCTCGAAGCCCGACTTCGACCGCAACGGCAACAAGGTCCATGGTCTCGGCTACTGGGTGTGGATGGTCCTTGGTCTCGGAAGCCCGTCCGCCAAAGGCGCGTTGTTTAGGTGGCTCTTCGCCCTGGCTGGAGCCTATGTGGCCATGAACGGGCCCAAGCAGAGCGTTGCCAGCCTGCGAGAATTACTCGGATACTGAAGGGGGAACTATTCACCTGAGAGAGAGAGAGGTCTTGTAAATATGTACACTAGAAGAGAAAGGATAATTGATCTCGTTTCTTTCCCGTGCTGAGTCTATTTGTATGTTACCAGTGGGTTTGAAAGGGGAAAGCAATGTATGAGGCGGCATGACGCCAGCACAGAGAACTATTAGGCTGACTAGCAAGTGCCTTTTCTTTGAGGGATAGTAATAACAAATAACAAATAAGTACCACTGCATATGGGGAAGTGGGAAGCCTGTCTATAACAAATAACCCCGATGTGGTCGTCGGTATGTCTACGTTACACTCACCCATGTGAGATTCGTTGAGAGGCCGGAGGGGTTTTGAGGCTAAGATGGCAGAAATTGATATAAAGAGAAGGGTTTATTACAGGTCACCATACTGAATACGAGCAAAACTGAACATTGTGCTCTGGTATAATCATATTCATGGTCATAGCTACTCTTGGACATGGGGCTTTCATCACCGCCCAACAAGAGCATTCGTGAGCCTCTTACCCCTTTCGCCGCCTAACCAGAGGGTATCTGCGCTATCCGGTTCTTCCTTGGCCATCTCGACGGCCTCCTGGTACCCCTTGATCACCATCTCCTCGTCCACCCTGAGCCCGTTCTCGACCAGTGCCGTGATGACGCCCCTCACGCGCGCAATCTCGCGCATTGTGTCGACGGGTATGATGTCGTTCTGGCTCGAGTAAACGTTCAAGCCCACGCTCTCCTCGATCCGCGTGATGCCGGGGCCCGACGACTCAGCGGCCGCGCCCTCGCCCTCGATGTGTTTGCTGATCCAGATGTAGCCGTTGACGCCGAGGACGACGTCGATCTTCTCGCTGCCGCTGACCTCGTCGGTACCGGAGATGTCCAGCGTGAACGCCTGTCGGCGCGCGCGCACGACGCCGCCGCCGCCGCCCACGCCCGCGACAGACATGAAGACGCCGTTGCGCAGCTTGCCGTACTTCAGACTGCGTGTGTGCAGGACCGCGGCGCCGTCGTTGTAGAGCTGCTGCACCTCGGCCACGAGCAGCTCGCCCTCGCTGAAGAAGGTCCGGATCTGCAGCTCGTCCGTCTCGGTACGTCGTCGCTGGATGCCGCCGGGCAGGTTGATGGCCGACAGGGGGAGCTGAGCCAGCAGGGTTCCGCCCACGTCCACGCGCCACCTCTTCGCCTGCACTTCGACTATGCGGCCGACGACCAGGTCGCCGATTTCGGGGTGTAGCGGGCGCGCAGCGGTCGGACGGAGAGCAGCTTGTTGGTCTTGGCTAAGGTACCGGCAACAGAAGACAATATGGTGTTGGATTGCGCGCCGGGGATGACGTAGGTACCGTGGCCACTAAGAGGACGTCAGCATTATTTCTAAGACATCTCGAGCCACTATGGTGGTGCGTACCGCATCCATTGGGGGTCGTCGGTTATTATCTCGCCAGGCGTCATTATGGAGGAGTCTTGGGTGCGTGCTCTTTTGGCTGGGCGGCCCATGGCGATGTCTCCTTCGAGATCGGCGCCGCCTTCTGAGTCCGAGTCCGAAGCATCGTCGTTACGAGGCTTTGGCGGCGGTGCCAAAGAGGGCTGGAGGATTGTTATGGGCATCGTGGGGGTTGTCGCAACGGCTTGCGGCGTTGTGGTCGAGCAGGGTGGGATGATGGAGTTTCGAAAATTTAAAGCTTCATCAATCAATTGATCTTCAGTACACTCAGTCGTTTGTTAGCGCAGTTGCGAAAAAGATACAGGGGGTAAGCAGGGTAGCCCAGTGGGATGGCAGGGGTGGTCGACCCCGCTAACGGCCCCACGAAACAAAATGCCGGATGCAAAGGCGCCTGTAGACTCAGGCTACTTGCAGCACCAAGCACAGGCTGCAGCCAATCCTGTGTCAGCCCATCAGTCGAGATGACATGTGACATCTACCAGCAATCGACAAGTCTCGTTCATCCCTCGCCCTCGCCGGACATACCCAGCTTGCATTGCTATCTTGGAAAACACCTGCGGACTCGGAACCATCACCGCCTTCATCAGCGCCATCCAAAGTGATGCTCTTCGCGGGCTAGTCGGAGCCGTGTATCAACCACAAATACGTCATCGTCTCCCCAGACAACAAGATTGGTTCAGCCAAATAGTCGTTCCATATGGATCACGAATTTACCCAAGATGTCTTTGTCAACCGTGATGATCCCATACCCACAGTCAAATTAGATGGCTCGGGCTCGGGCTCAGGACAACCGTCTGGCTCAAAACACGATGAGACTTCCGCTCAGGAACCCAGTTCACCAGAGGCCGACTCATCTATGCCTCGACGACGCGGCCTCCGGGAGCGCATCTCGGCGTTGAAGGACAAAGCCAACATCCAGGATCTGTTGGTCGAGAAGGTTCTGACCCAGGTACTCCAAGAAGGCGGCGCATACCCTCCTGAGGATGTCGCCAAAAGTGGTGGTGGCCCCCCGGGCGTCGAGCGCCCCAACTTCAACCTCCCTACCATGTCAAACAACTTCAGGCGCTTCAACAGTCGCATTGGAGTCGTTTTCGTCTTTCAGGCCCGCGCCATCCGGCTTCTTTCCTGGCGACATCCCACGCATACCCTGTCCTTCTTGGCCGTGTTCACGTTTGTGTGCCTAGACCCGTCTTTAATCCCGTTACTTCCACTAGCTATCCTTCTTGTCGGTGTCATGATTCCATACTTCGTCGATCGTCATCCAGCAGCACCATTCAGTCTTACGAGCGACCAGGCCATAGGTTACTCGCCATACGGTCCTCCTCTCGCGCCCGCAAGGACTGTGAAGCCCGTCAAGGAGCTCAGTCGCGATTTCTTCCGCAACATGCGAGATCTGCAAAACAGCATGGAAGACTTCAGTCAACTCAACGATGCAGTCGTCACGATGTTGGTTCCCCGCCTCAACTTCAGCGATGAAGCCCTGAGCAGTGCTATCTTCGTTGTCCTGTTTGCGGCTTGTTTGTTGTTAAGTGTGGCTTCCAACACTTTGCCCTGGCGATTCATCTTCTTGGTTGGCGGATGGGCCGCGACTGTTATGGGACACCCAGCTGTCCAAAAGCAGCTTCAGAGCACGCATGGGAATCAGTTTAAGGAAAATGAAGAGAAGGCTCGAACTTGGGCGGAGAAATTCATCGAGGGCGACGTGATTCTTGACGGTGCACCCGAGACACGAGAGGTCGAGATCTTTGAACTGCAGCGACTTTCTGGGCCTGACGGCGAATGGGAGGCATGGCTGTTCAGCCCGTCGCCGTATGACCCGCTGTCCGCCGCCAGAATAGCTGGTGAGCGGTCGACGGGCACGAGGTTCTTCGAAGATGTACAGCCACCGCAAGGCTGGGAGTGGAGCGAGAAGAAATGGGCTCTGGATCTTTGGAGTAGAGAGTGGGTGGAAGAACGCATCATCACGGGAGTTGAGGTTGAGACGGAAGGAGAGAGATGGGTGTATGATATTTTCGATGAGAGTGCGGCAGACAAGGTCGGCTTGGTTGAGGATCAGGATGTGCAGCCGGAGACAACTCCTAACAAGGGCAAGGGCAAGGCCACAGTGCCAAAGCCGAGCTGGGAGGAAGGCGAAGACTTCGAAGGGAGAAGGGGTGAGTGGCGGCGCAGGCGCTGGGTGAGACTTGTCAAGAGGAAGAATATCCCGGCTACTCAGGATAACGTTAGTTGATTAGGTGTGTATGGTTATGCAATATCGCTATAGTATCATTTGGCCAGACTGGGTAGATCAAGTCACACACCCGAGGCTACCATGGTGACATGATGAGATAGTTAGTGCGTCTTGACACATGTTGCTCCTGTGTTATATCTTCTTGCTTCTATGAACAAACTGTACACCAACATTTATATAAAAGGCACTTGATTCCATTGGTATTTCTAGTAATAGCAAATTTCAAGGGCTCCCCAATGGAAGAAATACCACTAGGTCGTCATCATTTCCCAAGTTACAGCGGATTTCTGTGTCTGATGATACTATATTTGCTGTTCGTATCTCACGGGCGGTTCGAACAAGTCGCAAACCTAAATCGACCTGTCCTAATCGTGGTTCTAGTCGCACATGCTATGAGATTCATTCAATACTTAGCAGAGGGTATACATAACCACGGCGCCTATTCTACAGTAATTTAGAATACAAATGGCTATCTTACAAGAGAATTGAGCCATAAAGAAAGGGTTTGGGTTGGCAAACATCCCAAAGTAGCAAACCATAGACCCCCTGAATCTGAGCTAAGATGTGCGATGTGCAACGTGGGAAGCTCGGGGCGCTGCAAACGGCCATTCGACCCAATTACCAAGCATAAATAAATGTACCAAATTCCAAACACTCCTCACCACCATAAATAGTACCATAGACTCACCGACGATCGAATATTCCATGATTTGTGGGTATAGCAACAAGCGGGCACTCCCTCTGACTTGTTCGTTGTTTAGTTGTCGCAAGTGGGGTCGTGGTTATAGCAGTGGCGCCTTATTAGGGAAGCGGTTGCTGCCTTGCCATCGTGAAGTCTCGCACGCCGTCCGGAGATCCTCGGTACTAGCGAACCGACTATCACGCAGCAACTACCAAAGCACGCAGTATCATACGACCCGAACCATGGACTCGACATCTGCATCTTCTCCCCCCTGCGGGCCGGCCGGTTCCAGACCCACGAGTTCAGCCAAGGCGAAGGAGCACCCGTCGTCGTCATCCGCGACGAGCTATACGGCACCGTAACGGTCCGGGAGCCGGTGCTGAACGAGCTGCTGCGCTCCACGGCTCTGGCGCGCCTGGCCGGCGTCCACCAGCACGGCATCTCGGGCCTGCTGGGCCTGACGCCCAAGGTGACGCGGCTCGAGCACACGGTGGGCGCCATGCTGCTGGTGCGGCACGTGGGCGCGAGCGTGGCCGAGCAGGTCGCCGCCCTGCTGCACGACGTGAGCCACACGACCATGAGCCACGTCGTCGACTTCGCCATGGCGTCGGGCCCGGACGACGCCGGCTCCTTCCACGAGGTCCACAAGATGCGCTACGTCCGCGACTTCACGCCCATCCGCGACATCCTGGCCCGCCACGGCTTCCGGGACCTGCCCCGCGACCCCCTCGACGAGGAGCAGTACCCGCTCGTCGAGCAGCCCGCGCCGCGCCTCTGCGCCGACCGCCTCGACTACGCGCTGCGGGACGTGGTGGGCCTGGGCCACATGGCGCTGGCGGACGCGCAGCGCGTCATCGTCGCACTACGAGCGTGGCCAGGCGTCGACGCCCCCGAGAGGTACCTGGTGCTGCGGGACGAGGACACGGCGCTCGCGCTCGCGCTGGCGCGGGCCTACACCGCCTGCGACCGCGACGTCTGGGGCAACCCGTCGCACGGCGACCTGTACACGCGGACGGCGGAGCTGATGAAGTCGCTGATCCAGCAGGGGGCGGTGCGGGAGGCGGAGCTGTGGACGCTGTCGGACGAGGCGTTCTGGGCGCGCATGCGCGGCGCCGCGAGCCCGCAGCAGCTGGCCGCCATGGACCGGCTGGAGCGCGAGGGCCTGCCGGACGGCGCGAGCCTGGCGCTGCCGCGCTTGGCCAAGGTGCGCACCATCGACCCAGACGTCTGGCTGCCCGGCGCGGAGAAACCGGCGACCCTCTCGGAATTGTGGCCGGCGTATGACGCGGAGCGAGAGGATTACATCAAGGCCAGGCGGGCGCTTTACGCGCCGCCATCGGCCTAATTGGTTACCCACCTGTCAGTCTAGATTATAGAAAAGGAGACAAATACCCAGGTTTACTACACATAAGAGGGACGAGACTCAAACTCCTAAGATTTACGGTCTAGCAATAGCATAAGCTCAGTGGTGTCTCTGTAAAAGCCGTGGTCTTACTCTTCAAGAAGGCATAGAGCTTTCCCACTAGACAGTTAAAGCACAAGCAGGAAAGCCGACGCTCTACAAAGATACATTGCATCTATAAGTCCATCTCGTGTAGGAACTGGAGGCACTCGGAGATTGCATTCGCCCCAACATATTTGGCAAATTAGATATGCAGGAGAAGCTTTCAGTATTAGACACCCAAATAGTCCAACTATAGAACTAAGTACCGGTCTGGCATATACCTGCGTTTAGTATCTTGAGATGAAATAGTAATGAACACAGGGTGCCTTTTTGATGAAGACTTTCACAATCGAGCCGGGACGAAGCGCCATCGAGCCCAAGGTTCCTCAAATCAGACAACGTCCCCTTCACCATCCAGTCCAACACCCCCCCTTCGCCTCACCCCTCTCAGCTCCCCCGGTACGTCGAGTAGCTGTACGGCGCCAGCAGCAAGGGCACGTGGTAGTGCTGGCCCTTCTGGACGGAGAAGGTGACGACGACCTCGGGGAAGAAGGTGTTCCCCTCGCCGAAGTAGGCGCCCGTGTCGAAGCGGAGGGTCCAGACGGAGGTGGACTCGACCTCGCTCAGCACGTCGTCGAGGCTGAAGGTGGGCACGTCGCCCGAGTCGCGGTCGGTGCTGAAGGGCAGCCAGGCCTTGATGCGGCCGTCGTCGTCCGTCTGCGACTCGAACGTCTTGAGCGGTGCGTGCCCGCCCTCGAGCCGCACCCGCACCCCGCGCGCCGGCTTCCCGACGCTGGTGTCCAGGATGTGGCAAGTGATGGCGTCTTTGTCCTTGACGACTTCTGCCATGGTCGGGGTTGGTTTGTTGATATGAGTGGGGTTCCTATTCCCTGGTCAGTCACGGTCCCGAAAAGGCGATTTTAGGCATGATGTCCCCAACCTGGAAGGTTTGGTGGTGATATCTGTGGTTTGCTTACTGGTTGTGGTGATATATGCTGTGCTACGATGTAGGTTTGTCTGCGTGTAGTCGGACAGTGGGGTACAGAGGTAAAAGGAGGAGGAGGAGGAGAGAGTATCCAAGCTAGAGCTTATTGGTGTTGTTAGCACTCTTTCAACTTCTCTTCTTCGTTGAATATAAAACAACAATCCTCTCCCGGTACCGACTTCAAAATCTCACTTTTCTAGGAGGGGGCCCTACTCAGCCTTGCTGTTTACTCGACACAGGGCTGAGTCTGTTGATACAAGTAACACGTAGATTGAATGTTGTCAGCCGTGACTGCCTATCGGAGTCCGCCCGCCCCCGCGGATGCGTACCTGACGGGCTGGCTTGCTAACGATATAGTCACCAACATACGTAACCCCTGCCCCGCCCCCACCTCGTACCAAACTGTGCCAATGTCAGTGTCCTTGGTATCACCTTCTTTCTTTCTTCAATGCTGGGGGTGGGATTCGATTTAGATAGCCTCTGGCGCCTGCCGTACCTGGCACTGGCCGTGATGGAACAAGAACAAGGGAAACCGCCGCTTGCATATGTAGGTACAAAGCGAGGCTTGGCAATTCAGTCGTGTATGCACGCGAACCTCCAAAACCATGCCCGGAGGTCGCAAGGCCCAACCTTGAGAGCTGCCGTAGCTGCCGTAGATAATAATAGTATTGGCCTCCTCCTCCACCCGGCTTACCCCGCCGCTCGGAGTTGCGAGCCTCCAACACATTACAAATCCATACATACTCACTACAGCCGTGATAACACCCACGGGCGAGCCATCATCTCTCTATCCACTTTGCTTCTAATCCGTTTGATCTTGCTCTACAAGTGCTACAGATACGCAACCATGGCATCGATCCCCAAGACCATGTCCGGCATCCTCATCGAGGAGCCGGGTGACGCCGAGGTCCTCAAGTGGAAGACAGATCTTGCAGTGCCTCAACTGAGCGAAGGTAAAATCCTTGTCAAAAACGAATGGGTTGGCGTCAACTACATCGACACGTGAGTCGTGCCCCTCGTATTATTCCCCAGGCCGTTGCTGACTATGGCGAGAATAGCTACTTCCGAAAGGGGCTCTACAAGGCGCCCATGCCCATGATCACGGGCGGCGAGGCCGGTGGCATTGTCGTTGACGTGCACCCATCCGTCTCGAACTTCAAGCCTGGCGATCGCGTGGGCTATTTGAGTTCCACCCGTGGCTCGTACGCGCAGTACAATGTCATCTCCCCCCACACTTGCATCAAGCTGCCGGACAGCATCTCGACCCAGACGGCCGCGGCCTCGCTCCTCCAGGGACTGACGGCGCTGACCTTCATCCGTGAGGCCTACCCGGTCAAGGCCGGCGACTGGATCCTCGTGCACGCCGCGGCCGGCGGCGTCGGCTCGATCCTCTGCGAGATGTGCTCGTCCATCGGTGCCAAGGTCATCGGCACGGCGGGGACGCCCGAGAAGATGGAAACGGCCAAGAAGAACGGCGCGCAGTGGGTCATCAGCTCGCGCAAGACGGGCGACGAGATCGTGGCCGAGGTCATGAAGATCACCGAGGGCCACGGCATCGACTGCGTCTTCGACGGCGTGGGGGCCGCCACGTTCGAGGCCGACCTGCAGCTGGCCGCGAGGAAGGCCACTCTCTGCGTCTTTGGGAACGCCAGCGGCGCGGTCCCGCCGGTCGACCCCCTTCGGCTCAGCGCCGGGACGCCGGCGAAGAACCTGAAGCTGATGCGGCCTACGCTCTTCGGCTACTTGGTCACGGCCGAGGAGTACCACACGTACGCGACCGAGCTACTCGGAATGATCGAGAAGGGCATTGTGAAGTTGGAGAAGACGAGCACCTATCAGCTGGAGAATGCTAAGCAGGCTCACATTGACCTGGAGAGTCGGAAGACTACTGGAAAGCTACTGTTGCAAGTTCCCCAGTAGGTTAATAGTTCAATGTTTTATTCTGTTTCTCAAGGGTACTCTACTATAGTAGCCAGTAGTTGCAATCCACCGTGAACTCAATACTCCCAGGAATATAGTGGCATCTGCTATACTCACGAACCAGGGTACCCCGCCATTGGATGTTAGACGGAATGGAGGGGCACTAGATTACGTAGGGGCCCTTGCATGTGGTACAGATCAATTTAATACTAGAGACGTCCAAGGTATTCCACCGCTGTCCACCAATTATCGGGAAGTACCTATCCTGATTCTGCGTCAGTCATTTCCAAGTACACGTAGACCCTACAAACCAAACCATACCACTCGTTCTCGCTCGCGACAACGCTATACACATACGCGAAACCCACGCCACCTACGATTTATCCCGAAAAACGAAAATGGCCTCCACCGCCGTAGTCTCGGCCGACGACGGCCTCGAGCCGACGCTGCAGTCCATCCTGGACCAAAAGTCGCTGCGCTGGATCTTCGTCGGCGGCAAGGGCGGTGTGGGCAAGACGACGACGTCGTGCTCGCTCGCCATCCAGCTGGCCAAGGTGCGCCGCTCCGTGCTGCTCATCTCGACCGACCCCGCCCACAACCTGTCGGACGCCTTCTCGCAGAAGTTCGGCAAGGAGGCCCGCCTCATCGACGGCTTCGACAACCTCAGCGCCATGGAGATCGACCCCAACGGCAGCATCCAGGACCTGCTCGCCGGCCAGGGCGACGAGTCCAACGCCGACCCGCTGGCCGGCGGCATGGGCGGCATGATGCAGGAGCTGGCTTTCGCGGTACGTTTGCGTGCTTTGCTTTGCTTTCGCTACATTACATACAAAACAAGAAAGAACTTGCCTGTGCTAACGGAACTTCCCACCTGGCTTGCAGATCCCCGGTATCGATGAGGCCATGTCCTTCGCCGAGGTCCTGAAGCAGGTCAAGTCGCTCTCGTACGAGACCATTATCTTCGACACGGCGCCGACGGGCCACACGCTGCGGTTCCTGCAGTTCCCGTCGGTGCTCGAGAAGGCGCTGGCCAAGATCTCGCAGCTGTCGTCGCAGTACGGCCCGCTGCTGAACGGGTTCCTGGGGGCCAACGGGTCGCTGCCCAACGGCCAGAACCTCAACGAGATGATGGAGAAGCTCGAGGGCCTGCGCGCCACCATCAGCGAGGTCAACACGCAGTTCAAGGACGAGAACCTGACGACCTTCGTCTGCGTCTGCATCGCCGAGTTCCTCTCGCTCTACGAGACGGAGCGCATGATCCAGGAGCTCGCCACCTACGGCATCGACACCCACTGCATCGTCGTCAACCAGCTGCTCTTCCCCAAGGCCTCGAGCGGCTGCGACCAGTGCAACGCCCGCCGCAAGATGCAGAAGAAGTACCTCGACCAGATCGAGGAGCTCTACGACGAGTTCAACGTCGTCCGCATGCCCCTGCTCGTCGAGGAGGTCCGCGGCAAGGAGAAGCTCGAGCGCTTCAGCGATATGCTGGTGAACCCGTACGTCCCGCCGGAGTAGAGGGGGAAAGATAGTGCTTGATACCGATCTTATGAATAAAGAAAACATAATGGAAGTCAAGCCTGGACACGTTCACGATGCAATGATTTTATTGGAGCAGGTTAGGCGTTGTTACTATACACCGGAACCACCTCTGTTAAGCACTGGAGTCGAAGCCATGGTTGATTGGATGCTAGATAGCCAGCCTATGCAGTTAGTTGTAGATGGCCGATAACAGAAGGCTGGGAAATAGAACACGGAACAAATCACGAATACTTTTGAATACTGGAAACATGGAGAGAAATTCATATGCCTTGATTGATTCGCTATGGATTTCTCAAAAAGGGCTGGACTTCGTAGTGCGCCACAGTCCCTTTATATATGGGGGGAAAACACTCCCCTTGATGGCAACACCTGGTTGATTTCGATCAAATACCCCCTGTCGCACGATACCGTGAAACGCCTTCAACGCCTCATACAGTCCATCCATCCTGGGACTGTTTGTTGGTTTCCCTTCCCTCGTATCTTCAAATTCAGCTGCCAAATATCGATGTCCAGTGTATGCATGCAGACAGACGCCCCACTGGGTTGGTTTTCATGATGACTAGAACTTAATCCGCTTCCCCCTCCAAATATTCCTTGATGCAACGCCGATGTCGATTGGAAAACGCAGGTCCAATCTGATGTCATGTCGTATTTTCGTCCTTGTGCGCACCACAGAAGGGCACGGACAGGTTGTTGTTGAGTGTGAGAAGATGGTGTGTATTATACAAGCGTGTCGAAGGGCAAAAAGGCAAGCACTCAGAGCTCCCTGTAGTCGCTGGGCCGATTCCTCCGCTGCCTGTTCTGATGACGGCCAGGGTTGACGGGCTTGCGGAAGTAGGCATCTTCCTCATTGCCAGGCTGGTTGAAGTTGGCTCTGTTCGGATACTGTTGTTGGAATCCATTCATGTTGTTGTTATTGTTGTGATGGTTGTTATTGCCCATGCCCATGTTTCCGCCAAAGTTACCAAAGCCACCATTCATATTGGGGAACCCGCCCTGGTTGAAGCCGTTCATGCCCATCATGGGGTTCATCATACCCATCCCCATGTTAGGCATCATAGGCATGCCCATAGGCATACCCATGGGCATGTTCGGGAAGCCGTTCATACCATTCATGCCCATCATAGGGTTCATCATCATGTTGGGCATCATACCACCCATCATATTCTGCTGCATCTCACGGGCCGCCTGGGCCTTCTGCATAGCCTTGGGGGCCTTGGGTATCTTAGGATTTTCGAGAATATCATCAGCCGGCCGCTTCTTGGAAACGGCATTTTCGGTTTCCGCCTTAGATGCGCCGTTTGCAGATGGGTTGGCTGGAGCTGTATGGTTCGATGTATCAGCCTGCGGTGATTTGACTTGTGATGTACTTGGCGTAGGCGACTTCGTCTTGTCGGTATTATCAGCACTGGCAGCACTGTTCTCAGGCTTCTTAGCGGCAGCATCCGCAGATGCCGCTCCGTCATTCGGCACTGGTGATGCCTGTTTGGGAGACTGCGCAGCGGGAGGACTCTTGGAGCGCTCCTTGGTCTTAGCTATTTCCTTCTCTTTTAAGTGCTCCTGAATCTTCTTAGAAGCTTCCTCATCTGGCTTCAGGTCATCAATGAGGACACCCTCTGTCTGGCAAGCAGGACAGACAAAGTCACTCTCAATGAGAGCATTAGTGATGCAGTCATTGCAATATGTCTTCTCGCAACACGGTGTCATCATTGGGTCTATAAACAGCTTCTTGTCGACAGCGCAAAGCAGTCCCTTTTCCTCCAACTCCTTGTCCTCCTCCGATGCCGCTTTCTGAGCCGCAGCTGAAGTCTTTGTCTTGGCCTGGAACTGTTCCCACGAAGCCTTGTCAGGCTCTGCAATAACATAGTCGCCCTCGGCGTTGACCATGAGACCTGCGAGTGGTTTCACACCATCCTCGCCTTCGTTCTGCTGAAGCGCAGACTTGTCAACCGTTTTCAAGAATGACCGAGGAATACCAGTGGTCCGCTTGACCCTAGGCTTATTGTCGAACTCTGGGTCGTCGTTCGTAGGGCACACCTGGATCCAATGACCCTTTCTCCCACACCGGAAACAAACATATCCGTTGGGGGATCGTGGTCGGGAACATTGGCTGGCTTCTTGGCACCGGGCTTGTAGACAGGTGCCTGGTGGGCCATCTCTTCCTGCTGGGCCTGCCACTGGTCTGACTGGACCTGAAAGATGGCTGCCAGCTTCTCTTCCTCCGTCAACGCCGTACTCATCTGCTCGAGCCCGGCGGTCGAGGGCTTGACAACCTTGGTATGCTGTTCTCGACGTGACGAATTTCTGGCGTTGACGGGCATTTTGCCTGTGACGTATCTTGCGGCTCGACCAGCGCCGGGTTTTGTGGCCGGCTGCCGACGGGCGACAACCGTTGTCGATCTAGGGATGATGGTCGTGTCATCACTGTATTCTTCAGTATAATCCTCGGCGTAGATGAAGAGGTCGAAATCGGTGCCGTCGCCGAGGCCGCTCTGTTTGATGATATCACGCTTGAGTTCCCAGACGGAGATACCAGTCCCGTCGAATTCGACACGGGACGGCTCCTTCTGGGACTTAAACTTGTAGAACACAGACGAACTCATCGTGATGGGCTGTGTCGGTGTTCAGACCTCTAGGGGAGCAAGGTGATGAATGTGTATGTTGGTTGTAAATGGTACCTGCGCGTTGTAGTAGTCGGCAACCTCACAGTACGTTGTGTCGATGTGGGCTTAATATTCTAGGCAGGTCTGTCAGGTCGGTTCTTGGACGTTGTCGCAGGACAAGGGCGACAAAGAGTAGTGTGATGGACCGGACTGTTTCTGTTCCCTGGGCTTTTTAGTGAGAGATGACTTTTCCTTCGACTCTAGATTCCCACGTCGATTGTTCTTTGCTTTGCTTTTTAGGGACCAACTGTCAATATGGACAGGAATCAATTTTCTTGATTGTAATTGAGAGAACAGTAGGAACTGCGAAAAAACAAGCCCCTAGAAATAAGGAAGAGTGGAAAATTGCGAAGCGTGATGTACAAAGCCAAAGGCAGACTTGACCACCGAATTCAACTCTAGTGAAGTGGCAGTGAAGATCTTCCTCCCGAATCCATGCAAAACACACTCCAAAAGTACCGACTGCCTCGACTATCAGTTAGCCCACGACCTGCTACCCTTCCTACCCTACACTGGAGAGATGTAGATTGATGCGAGGTCACCAAGCAATCATTGCCGTTGAGACTGCGGTAGCCTGGTTGACGAGAGTACAAGACGAGTGCGACGGGCGAGGGTGACAATAATCGGTTGATGGATTTCTAGTTTTCAAATGAAATAGATTATCTGGTCAAACGCGAGTATCGGAAATGGTTCAGATCACGACGATGTTCGACGATGTTGGGGAGGGCTGTTGGGGAGAGAAAGAAGCGCAAGCAAGTAAGAGGGGAAAAGAGGCGATCTTGGGGTTGGCTGGTTGGTCAAAGGGTGAACGGAGAATGGATGCTGAGCTGATGGTGGATCAAAGAGAGAGCGAAGAAAAAGGTCTTTAGTAGGCTGACGGGCCGGATGGCTGACTGGCGCCTTGAATGGATTTGTCACTCAACCTTTATCAGTCACTATCAGTCACCTGGCCTTTTGGCCCGGCCGGGTGGGTACCGAGGTACATACCTGATAGCCAATCTAGATTTGGTGGTCAAAGCACACCAACCACTCCTCACAGAACGAACTCCTCCCCCATACGGCTTCCACAGTTATCACTGGGCCCAAGATACCCCCCGAGATACCCCTATCGGGTGTGATTTAATTGCGAAAGAGAGTGTATTGATGCAAAACGTTTGCCGGCGCACATGTGTCTTGGATGGATAGCTCTATTCAATTCCTGCTACGTATATTTACTTTTCGCCTGCTTGCTCCCAATAGCCATGCCCAAATTAATAAGAGTAAGAAGTGCAGAGCGACATGCCGGACCCCATGTCCTCAACATTTGATCTAATAATACCGGTTGTTCTCGAACCAAATCTCGGTGATCACACCAAGAAGCCGGATAGGACTTGATACCCAATTGCCAAGCCAATAACCCAGAAAAGGGTGCCATCCAGTGCTGAGTACAATCCAGGTGCGGCATTCGCCTTACCGCCACAACACTGCCTGTCGTAAGTCACGTTGTTGAATTTGGCCGCGGCCGCAAATGCGGATCCTGCGAAGCCACCGACGTTGTAGTAGTCGACATTCAGGAAGTTTGGTGCTCGTCCCCATTGGTTCTTGCATCCTTGCGCTCCTTCTCCCAGACTTCCGAATCCCGTCACGTTGTTGGTGACATTGAGCTCGGTCCGGGCAGGGACCAGGAGCTGGTTGCCGAGGAGGGTGATCTCAATGTTCAGGTTGTGGTTCAGAAGATAAAGGCGGTTCTTAGCATCTGGTTCCGCCAGATCAGGGGGCCGCTGGACGACGCACGGGAATTTCTGGTCAACCGGGTCAAAGGGAGTCTCCCACATCTGGGAGAACTCATCCAGTAGCCACGGATACTCGGTCTGGTTTGCCATATAGTCCATAAACATGACAACTCGCTTTCCGCTCAGGATCATTTCTCCCAGCGTCGGCCAGTCATTGAGCATCATTGGCACCAACGGCGGGGTGTAGATGAATGGCAATAGTCCACTCTCCTCGATGGAAGGCACGTACATGGACGGTACCGAACTAGATTCTGTGTTAGAGCCTGTGTGATGCTTGGAAGCACGGTTAAAAGGGATACGTACTAGTTTCCGTTGCCGAGGAGGATAGTAATGACATCGTACGGATGTCTCACAACCCAATCCTTGACCTTAGACAACCAGTCGGTGATGGGACCAGCGTCAAGGATGTCACAGCTGGTATGGCAGAAATGCGGCTTGGTGCCATTAGCGGGCCACTGCATCTGGGCTTGGAGGAAGCGGACGCCATCGTCCAATTGCGCTGTCACGTCATATTGTTGGTTGGCAGCAAGGTTCTTCTTGGTGATGAAAGGAGAGTTATGACAAGAGACTTCGGTAATGTTGCTGTATCTGCGACTGCAAAATTCCGGCCAGTTGTTGCAAGGCTTCGTGTTGGTGAAAGTAGGGATAGAAGCCGTGGTGGCAGATGTTGAGTGGTTGCTAGGGATGGTAGAGGTTGCATCGCCGGTCAAATAGGTCCTTGTATCTGTCGCCGTTGATTGTCTAACTTGTGTAATATTTGCGCCAACAGTAGTCGAACCACTGATGGGTAGAGAGCCTAAAAGGTGCCCTGCGACTTTTGGGAGCCGAGGGAGAGATACGGGCCCGATGGTGTCGCAAGTTCCGTCGTGGTAGAGCCGGAAATTGTCTGTGTTGTTCTCGGGTCGTCGACAGTGATTGCTGTCTGTCCCGAGACGCCTGCAGCTGCTAGCAGCAGCAGGCCGCCCAAGCGACGCACCATGTTGTCCAAAAACGAGAACCGTACCGATGACCGAGGCGTCGTCTTTCTTTGCTAAGCCGGGCTGGATATTGCTAAAAGGAGTGGGTAGAGGCCGCCTGACCTTGAAGAAAAAAAGATGCAATTTCTGAAGGTAGTGAATCACGGAGCAAGTAGTAGAAGCGACAGTGTAACTGGCAGAAATCCCATGACGATAGTGATGATGATGGGTGGTGGTCTGGCCTCCAGTCAATGGACCCTGGCGATCCGTGCTCCTGGGAAAGGAACCTTCAGGTACAAGCTGGGAGAAGATGGTCGATCGGCTGGCGTGAGTCGGCGGCTTCCCCGTTGCTGGGTAGTTTGCTGGGTGGTGTCGTAGGTCGTACGGTTCTCAGGCCCGCAAAAGGGTCAAAATAGAAAGTCTATCTCGCAGCTCCAACGCAGGGAGGCGCGTTCTTCTCGAGGAACTTGGCAAGATGCAATTGCCGGCCCACCGGGATCTACGTTGCAGGACACGGCAGGAAACTGTTGGTTTGTTATGGGCGATGTTCTGGGCGTCTCTGGGTTCTGTCTGGGCACTGCAGGAAGGGGGTCAAGCAGGGATTTTGCTGGACAGTCCGCGGGTCCGGCAGGTTTGATCCCTATTAAACATGACGTATCCGCTGCCAGCCAACTGTATAGCGTCCATTGGCCCACGCGTATAACGACACTATCTGGCATTAGTAGTCTGGCGCCGTAGATGATTATCTTAGGATATGGTGATTTATGCTGCAGGCAGACTCTGATATCCCACCAGGGAAATGACCGACGAGCTGCAGCTTGGACAGTATGTAGACAGGCAAATGACTAATGGACAGGTGACAAGTGAAACACGACGTGCAGGCTACCCGACCAGTCAGCCACCGAGTTCGGGTGGTTCATTTTATCTCTTGACAGCGCAGATCGATTCGCGGTTGACTTCCAATTATCAATACGATGCTCGCGGGTACAGCCTCAGGTAAGGATACAGGGATACGAGGAACACGGGGATCAGGGGGTCTGGTCTACCACTATTGTCTGCCGCCAGGGGGAGGCCGCAACTAACTCCTAACACCCCAAACATTGAGTGCTGTTATTGGGGCTGCCGTCGGTTGCTTTAGGTGCCCGGCAGTTTCGTGCCGGGCCATGCCACCACAACCTTTTTCCACACAGGCAGAACCCAGAACAGAAGCTGAACCCAGAAACGAGATATGTGCTGTTCCTGGCGCCTACAGAACAGACAATCGCTGATCGATCCATTGGCCGCAGGCTGCGGTGCACAGTCTGCGCGAACCGCCAGACAACCTTTTAGGTCGGTTTAGACCGGATCGTCAGGCAGGCCACGCAATGCGCGCCCAATTTTTTCCTTCTTCTGCTCCGCCTCCCTCCTACCACCGCTGCCACTGCGACCAGACTACGACTTGCTCAGTGGAGCGGTGGCTGTTTCGTCCCAACTAACTAGGCCTAACCTTCTTGCTGTCGGTACTTCAGGCTACTTGCCTGTTTGATCTGGGCGGCTCCCAGCCTGCCAGCTTCGCTTCTACCTGGTATTTACGTCACGAACCCTTGCTCGCTGTTTTGGCGAAAGACCCTGGGCTCAGGTATCCTGAGAAGCCAGCCCAGCCCAGTAGCCTGGATTATCTCAACCAAGCCACCGGTCAATCGATTTGATAACCCAGACCACTCCTTTTCTTTCTGGTTTCACGAGACAAGAGAACCGTATTCGCCTTCACGTTCCCACGAGTTCACGGACAATCGGAATCACCAGCTGAGGCGACCGTTCGTCTACACACCCTCAGGCCATGGCGTTGCCCGGCTTCCGGAAGCGTCGCAGCGCAAATGCTGCAGCCGCCGACGGCTCCAAGGAAGGAGCATTGACCGATGCAGATGTCGCCCAGATGAAAAATCTGACCAAGACTCGTCGCAATGTGGCCCTCGTTTCGAGCTTCTGTTATTTGCTCGCTTTCATCTTTCTTGTCCTGGTAAGAGAGCTTCTGGTTGAGTATCCACGTTGAGATCGTTTTCTGATTGGCGCGTCCAGGTCGAAATAGGAAACACGAAAGGAACAAAAGTGCTGGGCGATATCTACTTCTTTAAACTGAATATGGCCAACATCATACCTCAGTCGGTGCCTAACCTGACTCTCGTGAACTCCATCGCCCGCACATTAGGTCTGCACGATTTCTATCAAGTTGGGTTGTGGAATTTCTGTGAGGGCTACGATGATGAGTAAGGACTCCCAACCCTTGACCATTCCCAACGTCGTGGGAGCATTGCAAGGCTAACAAGTGAAATAGGGGAATCACATACTGCTCGACTCCTCAGACTTTATGGTGGTTCAACCCTGTCGAAATCCTTAAAAATGAGCTCTTTGCCGGGGCATCCATTCCTTTGCCAGCCCAGGTCAACGAAATCCTCAGCTTGCTTCGCATCGCCTCGAACATCATGTTCGGCTTCTTCCTTGCCAGCACTGTCCTGGATTTCATAATGATTTTCGTTGCGCCAATCGTTCTTTACTCCAGATGGTGGAGTATGCCCGTGGGGATTCTGTCTTTCATTGCCTTCATTCTATCCACGGTTGCCGCAGCGATCGGCACTGCCATGTCCCTGGTGTTCAAGTACGCCTTGACGTCGCAGTCCGATCTGAACATCCAAGTCGAGGTCGGCAACAAGATGGTGGCCTTCATGTGGGTTGCCGTGGGCTTTACGTTCATATCCTTCGTCATCCACTCGGGTCTTTGCTGCTGCTGCACCTCGCGTCGCGATGTCCGTACTGGCCGAAGGGGAACTGGCTTGTCATCTGGCAGCGTACGGGAGAAACCGAATACTGGGAATAAGTTTCCCAGTTTTGGTAGAAACTCCTCCTCGAGGTCCCATGTGCCGGCTTAAATCAAGCGTCGGCTTACACGTGCACCACCGCAATCTGGTTGAAGAGCATCTCATGCTGGTGTTTCACTAAAAGTTTATAGATTTCTTTGCTGTTCAGTATGTCAGCCTAACAACAAAGAGAGAGAGAGAGACGAAATCGAATGCATGCAAGGAAATAGATCAAGCGATGTACTTGATATACTTGTTTGACGGCGTACATAGAAATGGGGGTCAAGGGACACATCCTTAATGAATTGATTATAATAGCAGTTTTTTTAAGCAGTATACTATCGGAAATCGAAACCATCACACATCATATTCTACTTCTACTCATGGCCACACTGGTGAACCGTATCACGCCGTAAGAGTTGATCTTCTCGGCTTGCCACATGAAACCCAGGCCCCGGCGGAATCTGCGGCGTTTCCGAAGTTAGGCCTGGAGGCGGTAATGAGAAATATCGAGGGCTTGGAGATTTCCTTATGGCAGTTGGTCGGGCAACCCCTTCCACCGAATAAAACGCCAAGGGTTTAGATTCAGTATGTGAACTGCAATTCATCGGGATCAGGGCTTTGCTTGATGGATGCCTCTAATCTTCGTAGGTGTATCGTCGGTATTTGCAATGCTACAGAAGTAATGCAATTCGTTTCTCGACCTGGCCAGTAGCTGAGTCATACCGGGCGTAGCTCCGGCGAGTATCCGCAAGCCGGAAACCCCGCACCGGTGGCGGAGGGCTTTCCCCAGCTCGGGTTTGCGAAACGTTCCTTGCACCAGGTGTAAACCAAGGGGATGATTTAGCCGAAGAGAGAAGATAACACTTATAGCTCGAAATCACTCTCTTTCCAATAAAGGATTCTTCAGATTATAAACTCACTTGCTATCAACCTACCATTAAAACGAGTCACAAGAGTCACCAGCTACACTCAAACTTGTCTTATCCCGCCTGATCTACCTGCCCAGTCCGAAGAGAACCACAAAACCATGGCGGCTACAGACCCCAAGCCCCTGATCACGGGCATCGCCCACATCAACCTCAGCATCCCGCCGGGCACGCTGGCCCACGCCAAGGCCTTCTACGGCGAGACGCTGGGCCTGACGCCGCGCGCCGTGCCCGCGGCGCAGACCGAGACGCTGGCGTGGTTCGACGTCGGGCCCGCCACTACCGGTGACTCGCAGCAGCAGCAGCAACAGGTGCACATCTCGACGGCCAAGCATTCCGAGGACACGACGTCGGCGACGTCGAGCCGGCACCCGTGCTTCGCCGTCGGCAGCGTCGAGGCGCTGCACGCGCTCCAGAACCGCATCCTGGCGCACCACCAGCGGGGCGGGCCCGACGCGCCCATGATGGCTGATCCCGTCGGCACCAGCTCGGGCAGCCAGGGGGCCGAGTATCCCACGAGGTTCTTTGCGCGGGACTTCGCTGGGAACCGGTTGGAGTTCTCGTTGTGAAATGTGAAGGGGCTGCTTAGGAAAGGAGGGAGGAGAACTATTGCACATGCTACCTATAGTTGCCTCAAATACATTATTTCACAAATTCATGAATGATTAGTCTTGGTGAACTCGATTAACTACTTCCAGGGGTATTTTAAGACTGCAGTGCCCGTCTATGAGATGGGTAAACGAAGGCAAAACCGCTCTGTTGCTCCTCTTCCGTCTTGATGCCGTAAGCCTTCAACGCCGTGCCACCCCAGATCATGGCCTTGTCCTCGTCCTCCAGCGACGCCATGAAGCAGAGCCTGTCCACGATCTGTCTCCATTTTTCCCAGGCCCCGTCGTCGACGCCGACGGTGCACACGGGCCAGTCGCTGCCGAACATGATGCGCGAGGGCCCAAAGGCGGCGAGCACCACGCTGAGCCAGGGCATGATGGCCTCGAAGATTTCATCGACGGGGCGGTTCCGGAGCGACTCGTCCATCTCGGAAAAGCAGCCTGAGAGCTTCATGTACGTCGAGCTGCACTTGCTGAGTGTGAACATGGCCGTCCGCCAGGCGATGAAGGACGTGTCTGTATGGATATTGATGACCGTGAGGTCAGGCTTGCACAAGTGATCTGAATGGGCTTCGTTAGCTGAGACATCCTACCAAAACTTCCCTAATTGTTGTTATATTGGCACTGTGCATGAACTCACTCAGAATGAAGACGACCTTCTCCTCTTCTGCCACGCCATCATGTGCCTTGTCGATCATCTCCACCGTCTCCTCGAGCTGGATCCGGCCACGGTCGTGCTGGTTGACGCCGACGTCGAAGATGTAGCCCTTGCGGCCGAGCAGCCGGAGGCTTTCGATGAATCCGGCGCCGAGCGCGGTCCCGTCGGGCTTGTCCTGCAGGAGATAGCGGAAGCCGCGGACCTTGTCCCAGCTGTCGCCGGCGGCCTCCTCGGCCTGGGCCAGGTACTTCTCCATGGCGCCGGCGCCGCTCGGGATGGGCGCCCAGGGGATGTAGGCCGAGCACAGCGCCGCGTCGTCGGCCGTGTGGCCCTCGCCTGGCTTGGGCTTCCCCAGGGCGATGCGCCGCAGCCACGACACCTCCATCAGCGGGTACTCCCAGCCGCTGCCGTCCTTCTCGCCCGCCGCGAGGTCGTGCTTGCGGTCCGTCTCCAGGAAGATGAAGCCCTGGACGGGGGCGGGAGAGGAGGCCGTGGCCGCCTTGTAGTCCTCCAGCGAGTGCTGCTTCGCCAGCGGGTTTTCAGGCGTGGCCCATGACAAGGTGGGAATCTCGCTCTCCGGGTACAGATGGATGTGCGAGTCGATGATGGGGAAGTCTCCAGCCATGGTGGGTGGTGTTATTCAGTGTTGAGCTCTTTGGAGACGAGGATCTGGGAGGTTGGGGAGTTGGGAAACACGCAGCCCTTAGGACTTGTCTGATCGGATCTATATGTCTACGTACCTTCCGGTTAGTTAGTTATACGGCCCATAGAATAGAGATGTTTCCTGTCATGTTTTACCCCGCCATTTGACCCTGAAACCGCGCCCCACCTGTGCTTTCATCGTATCGTCCACTTATAGGCGCGGCAGTGGCTACTGATATAGTCTTGCTTATTCAGAATTTTGACCCAAGGCATCACCTGACAATAAAATACGGCACTGACAAGAATAAGGACGTTGCCTATACAGTAGCCAAATTAAAGCTGGCGCCTACGCACAATCGCATGTCCACTTGTAGTTATACTTATATATAAAAGATGCATGTTCAAAATCATAGCCACATTTCACAGTTGCAGATCGGCAAGAAAAGTTCAGGTGAGGTATGAATAGATTCAATGGTCGTCTATCCACGACTAAGGGGCAGATAAGCTGCTGAGGCTTGTCTGGATCCTCATTTGCATGGGCGGCTGGCTCAGGGTTTCCACAGGCCAACCCGAGGCCACCAATATTACAAATTCTGCAGCAGCCATCATATCATGGCGTGCTGCCGTGCTGGAGCAAGGGGGCCGAGATTTGTCGTTTTTGGCCGTGGGACAAATCTCGCTGCTCTGATTACATTGTCACAAGAAAGTGAACAATCGCACGACTGCGCAGTTACACGACGGAGGGTGGTGACCACCTCTCACATCGCCACGCGGAAAAGCAGTCGTGGGGGTCGCAGCATCGACCCAGATGGGTGTAGGCGCGCAGAGAGGCGAGCCAAGACCGGCTCGGCTCGCCCGCCGCGCTGATGCAATGGAACAACAGGACGAGCGACGCTTCTGCCCGAAAGAAGGGGGCAGCGTGCATCGGACTCGTTAAAGAATGGACGGCCTTCTATCCTCGTATCTTCGGCCTGTCGGGCGTTTTTTGCTTGGGCTTCGTTCATTATCCTCCACAGGTCACAGGGTGGTTCTTCATGAGGGCACGACGATGCCATTGCGGCGGGAGCTGCGGGAAACGTACTCCTCCTCGTCGCCGCTGCTGGAGCAGGCGCTGTCGTCGTCGCTGAAGCCACATCGGGCACCCCCGCAGTCAATCTTGACGCGGTCACCCTTGCGGGTGATGCCGTAGCGTTCACAGGTGCAGTTGCTGCAGTCAGAGCTGGGGGTGCTGTAGCCAGAGAGCGACGAGTTGGGTGACGAGCTGTCTGAGCGGTAAGACAGGCTGGAGCCGTTGGACGAGACGGGAGAGCTGGAGAAGTCGGTGATGACGTCCTCGTCGATGTCGGCGCTTCCGAAGCGGGCGGTCAGTTCCTCGATGGCATCCTCGTCGCAGTAGTCGACGTCCAAGATGTGGCGGGTGGCATGGGGCGTGATGGGCTTGGGTGCCTTGATCTGCGAGGTGGAGAGAGGTCTGCCCTTGGGAATGTCCACGGTCAAGGAGGCGCGCTTCGATGATCGGTGCTTGGAGTCTTTGGAGGAAGACGAAGAAGAAGAGTGTCTTGAGGAGCTCTTGCTGGAGGATGAGCTGTGGGACTTGGAAGAAGACGAAGAAGACTTGTGAGACTTGTCCTTGGGGACGTCGAGGATGTTGAGTTCTCGGCCAGTGGTGGGCTCGACGGTGGATTTCTCGCTGGGGTTGTGGGAAACGTGGTAGCCGTCGATGATGTAGTAGTACCAGTATCGCTGGCCAGCCTCGAGGTTGCCCCTGGAAGCGGAATGTGCCCTTCCACGAACCGGACTTGGAGGAAGTCTTATCTCTGGAGAGCGGGAGTTGACCGACGTAGTTGTCCCAAGAGCCAAGCAAATGGACGGACTTGACGCCCGAAGAGACGCGAAGAGAGAATGAAAGTTGAACAGTCGCCATTCTGAATATTATTAAAAGCTGCTATTGCAATATTGTCGTTTCTGAATTTTCTTCAAAAGGAGCTTTGGTTGAGCAAGTAAAAACTAGTTTTCCGTTTATTAGAGGGTATGCGGTGGTGTGAATTGGGGGGTATCAGATAGTAGACCAGCAACTATCGTGTGTTTTTTTCTGTATATTAGACGACGATTAGACTTAGAGCACAGCTCTATAAAAAAACAAGAACAATGGGAAGAGAGGGAAAAACGAAAAGGACTAGTTTTTGAGGATTGAATGCTTGCCGAAGAAAGAAGAGAAGAGGGAATGGGAAGGGGGCGGGAATGCAGTTGGTTTATATGGCTGAGGCCATCAACAGAGGCCTGGATGGCCCATTACTTGACCACAGTAACCTTAGTACAGGGGCACAGGGACACAGGGAACATCAACAACGTTGTGGTTAGGCAAGGCATTCCTTCTCCCCAGCTTGCCCAGCCAGGGCCCGGTCCCGGTAGTCGTCCGGACACTAGCCTCGACTTGTGGGCAAGCAGATGGAGATTCGGAGCATCTCTTTGGTCAATCAAATGCCGTCATGGCGGAACGCAATATGACCTGAATACAGGTTTCCCGCTCTGGAGAGGCGTTCGAGTGCTAGGTGCGCATCGACGCAAGTCTTGCCGCACTGCATACTGGGCGCTTAAGCACATGAGAGGAGGATGCTAGCTGCTAGTACTCGGTAGTATGCTATTATTATGATCAGAGAGACATGGGATGGAGGGGGCGGGTCCCTGGGCTTCTGCCTTGGAGGGGGATCGTCTTCCGGCTAGACCTAAAGGGGGCGATTGGGCGCTACATCTCCAGCCGTCATTGGCCAATGAGGCACAGTCGCCAGCCAATACCAACACCTCGTCTGCTGTCCATCACACGCCGCGTTAGCCATCACTTGGCGCCTGAGCCAATGGCGGCCGACGACAGCCATCCTGTGGCTGCATTGGATGTGTAATAGATGAAAGAAACAGAGAAAAAGTACAGTGTGTGTGCTGTAAATTCCAATCTGCAATCAGCACTCAGCACTCTAGCTGGATCCCGTCCCGCCCGACTGCTGTATGCCCACTGCGAGGAACGAGGCCTTCTGCACTGCGATTCGACAGAGGAACGAACATGTCTAAGGCATGTCCTGGCCGCTCATGCGCGAGCTGCATATCGAATTCTTCGGTAGCATTCATGCATGCCATCATGAGATGAGAAAAGAAACGAAAAAATAGGTTGGCCACCCAATCCACGTGGTGGATTCTCGAGGTGAAGAGGCGGCATCGGACGAGTCGGATGCGAGGCCTTCTGCCCTCGGCCTTCTGAGGTGATAGGAGAGGACCCGGCTCCGTTCAGAAACGTTACCGTCGATATGGGTATTGTACAGCACAGCTACGACAGACAGGTCTTTGGGTTGATCACATTTCGAGTCGCCACTGTTATGGAAACAAATGTTATTAATAGTTCCATCAAAAGTTTCACTGTGTCATGATGGGCGATCGGTGCAAACAGGCCGGTGGACTTGTAAGACAATGCAGACCTGAATATTCTAGAAGTCTGATCATAACTCACCTGCCACAAGCCTGCTGCTGCTGCTGCTGCTGCTGCTGCTTTCCTGATGATATGCCGTCTCCAATGGGCCTGAAAGCAGGCCTCCCACCATGCATCGCATGCATTTATCCTACAGGCCGACTCTTTCTTCATGATGCTTAGCTGAGCTTTCCTGTTCCTGGGTGGACTTTTGTCATGGTTCCTCAGTGGTGAGTGTCCTGGTGAGCCGAGAGGTGAGATTTTGGCAGTCAGTCGCTCTAGTGCATGCATATGCATCATTCCATCGTCTTAGCTCCGGCGGGTATGTGAATCGAATCACACGCCGATTTGCATACCTTGAAGAGGGGCACAATCATGATCGCAGTCTTCGGTGTTCAGAGCATGTAGAACCTCCGCATGTAAACCCTGGTCTTTCCCAGATGTCACGCTGGCCAGGCTCCGAAAAAGTAAGCCCAATTTGGAGCGGGCGGATACGACGACACTGGAAGACTGGGCACTGAGGTGTGTGCAGATCCCTGTCCCTCACACAAAGCACAGCAGCAGCTTTCTCGCTTGGCAAACAATCTTCCGCGATTTGTGCTCTGGATTCGCCAGCCGTCCGGATCAAGATCATATGGTGCCACTGCTGCTTGCTGCCAAAGTCTAGAGCATACGACCCTCGCTTTTTCCCTCGGACCAAGGGTCTCGCTTCGCGGTCCCTCCGCGGTAAGTCGTATACTTTTTCCAGCTGTGGATTATATCCCACAATGGCCGAAGCAACCTATCAGGCCCCGGGAAGAAACTGCTGCTCAGCTGCATCTCCCAGCGTTCCCTTGCTTTGGTTGCATCGCTACATTCTTCAGCGGCAATCTCGCATGCTAACAGACAAGATGCAGCTCGTTTGGAAGACAGGGAATCATGCCGGCTACGCAGTCTGGTGTTGACGGGGGACTGGTTGACTCCGTCACCACCTTCGTCAAGGAGTACATGTCCAATTACGACGGCAGCCATGACTTCAATCACATCCAACGGGTCCTTGGACTAGCCCAGTATATCTATGCCCATGCAGCTGAGAAGGAGACTCTGGACCTCCAGACCATTATTCTAAGCGCTTTGCTCCACGATGTGGGCGACAAGAAATACCTTCAACCGGGTCAAGATGCATCAACCATGGTTCATAAGCTTCTCCTTTCAATGGGTGCTGACGAGCAGCTCGCTCAGAGAGTCCAGACAATCTGTCTCGGCGTCAGTTACTCGAGCGAGATCAAGGATCCCGCACGCGTTCTAGATCTCATCCGGACCCATCCAGAGTTGGCTGTGGTCCAAGATGCTGACCGCATCGATGCCATCGGCGCGGTAGGCATCGGCCGGTGCTTTACTTTCGGCGGAACCAAGCCCGACAGATCTATGGATGATAGCATCCAGCACTTTGAGGATAAACTTGTCAGAATACAAGGCATGATGAAAACCGACACGGGAAAGGAGCTGGCCAAACGGCGGACCGAGCGACTGCTCCAGTTCCGCGAGTGGTGGAATGACGAGGCTGCCTTCGCCGCTGCCTCTCCCACTGCCGTCTGAAGGCAGGCCAAGGCGGTCAATGTACTTACTTCGCAGCTTTCCCGAGCAGCAAGTCAGCACTATTCATATACGATATTCTAGACAGCAGATGTGACACCAAAACACGGAACGTAAGATTCTGTGTCAGAGTGTGCTTTTCCGAGAGCGAGAGAGGCCGCTATACTTGCTGTTCTGAGTACGCACTACCAAATAATGAAGCCCATGTTTGGACAGGCTATGCAAAGCAGACGACCGGGCAGCTTGGTGAGAGGAGAGTCGAAATGCGAGACTCTTATAGCGTAGAACTGAACAACCCTCGCGCCTTGATTCGAACGAACGTTAGAGATTACCTGACAGTATGTCTTGGCGGGTTTCTGACTGTCTAACCATAGTGACTACATACACCTTCCTAGTTCAGCAATCAGCTTGGGGTAAGACTTCGTCGTCTTACCATGAGAACCAACTCGTCCAGCCTGGTCTGACATTCGCAGGCCTGGCACCGCCCAGGGTCGGCTCTATTCCCAATTCAGCCATTCACACGAGGCTCCCCGAATATGTGGCTGACCACCATCAGCAACTCACACTGCAAATCACCATGCATCTGGACATCGGGGCGGTGATCCTCCAATATTCCCCTCCAATCCAATCAACCAGTGTAACGATGCATGGCTAGGTACCCCGTCCGCCTGCATCTTCACCCGAACCCTTCTACGAATGCTATGTTCTGGCGGCGCAAACATTTTCGTGCTCGATAGCCGTGCCGACCTGGCGATACCGCAGTGTTGGGGCACCTAATCGTCGTCATTCCCGCTTCCTCAACTCCATCAGAGACGAGGCTTCATGTCAATTAGCGTGGCGTTCCTCGTTGTTGTACACTTCAGACTGCGACGATAACATCTTGAATGCTTTGCTTGACGTCGCCCAAGTACAAGTCGCGACTGAATTTCTTTACATGATTGCGCTTATGCGCAGAAGCCTTGTTGTATCGTAAGACCGCTTGTCTCACGTCTGTTTCCGGGTCATGATGTTGTTCGGCTGCCAGACTGCACTCTTCTTTTTTGTTGTCTTGTCGCCCGTTGCACACGCTACTCCTGACGGAGATGTAGCCGTGCCTGCGACGCCTGCTGTGTTCGTGGATGATGGGTCTGGATTCACACCGCGCTACTACGCCGAGGGGATTTCCGGCCTATCGGCTAGGAGGCCGGCAGGCTGCCAGTCTAGATTGCGCAGACCCTTTGAAGAGCCACCTCTGCGGTGAACTGGGTGCGGGAGGAGAGTCAGTGTGTTGCGGAAATGATAGGTATTGCTTCTTTGGCGCCAATTGGACGGCGCATTGCTGCTCTATAGGGAATAAGTGCGGCCAGTGCGGTGAAGACCAAGTCCAGGGCAATTTGACAAAGACATCAACTTTCGAGGTGACAGTGGGAGAGGTCTCGGGCACGAATAGCGCACCCGTTATCCAACAAACTTTCAGCGAGCAGACGCGAGAGAGTGGCGCATGTACGCCTCGGAAGTGCCAGGCTGGCCAGTTCCAGTGCAAACAGGATCTCGGGGGCAATTGCTGTCCGTTCGGAAACAAATGCTTGACCGGCGGATTCTGCGGTGTCGGTGTCACGCCGCCGCCCAGTAGCGCCGTGCCTACCGCGAATGGATGCCCCTCGAAGAACATGTTCGCCTGCGCCTCGGACCTGGGAGGAGCGTGCTGCACCAACGGGCAGACGTGCGTGGTGACGAACGGCGTCCAAGGCTGCGCCGGGCAGCCCACGTCGCCCCCCGGCACCGAGATCACCTACAACGGCGGCGGGCTCAGCCAGGGCGCCAAGGCAGGGATCGGCGTCGGCGTCGCCGTGGCCGCGGCCGTCATCATCGGGTTCGTGACGTGGTTCTGCCTGCGCCAGCGGCGCCAGGCCCGCCGCAGCTCCGCCTACCGCTCGCAGCAGCAGCAGCAGCAGCAGCAGCACCGCGGGTACCAGAGCGTCAACGGCCAGCAGGCGGGCGGGCTCGGCATCGGGGGCACGACCGAGGCCATGTCGCAGGTCAGCGACCAGCGCTCGCGCACGGGCGGCCCGCACCGCACCGGCCTGGTCTACGAGTACTTCGGCCCCGACGCCGTCGCGGGGCCCTACACCCAGCAGGAGGAGGACGAGCTGTGGCCCGACGCCCAGCAGCCGCCGCGGCGGCATGTGGGACCGGTTCGCGCGCCGGGCCGCCGCGGCCCCGCGCGCTGTGCCCCTGCAGCCGAGGGGGCCCGGGGACATCGCGGCGCCCGTCGAGCTCGGGGAGACGGACGGGGGGCCCGCACCACCTGAAGGCGCAGCAGGTGCGGGCCGCCAAGACGACGCCGACGCCGTCCGTGGCGCCGCAGCCGGCGGGCGTGGCCGGGCAGCAGGCTGACGTCTACGAGCTGTGGGGGTCTCCTGGGGACACCTTGGAGAGGAGCCCGCTGGAGGAGGCGGGCGAACGCCATCTGCCACCAACGGGGCAGGAGCGGCCTTATTCGCACATATCTTCCAATACAGAATACCGAAACAGTCAGGAGAATCCGGACCCCCATAGTACGGCTGAGTCCGGCTCGACTGCGGCGGAGAGTGCTCAGGAAGGTGGTGGTGCAGCACACGGGAACGGGAGTTCGGCTGCTACTGCAGCTGCAGCAGAGAGTGCCCATGGTGAACAGGGTCACAGAACCGAGCCAGATGACAACCATCAATCGACCCAGGTGTAAACTTCAGGGAATGCAGGGGGGATATCATGGAGCCAGAATCCACGCGGCAGTTTTCTTCTTTTCTTGAGGATGGCCAGTATATTAGCCTATGCTGACTCTAATAATGATATGAGACACCTGTAACCAGACAATTGATGAAACGACAAATACCCTCCAAACGACCATTTGATAGAATGCTCTTTGTAAAACGCCTGTTCGCCTTGCCTTGACCAGCAGCCCCTATTCTGGTTGGACTGAAATATGGCCGGTTTCAAATGCAGAATTGTACTTTGGTGGTATAAGCAGTTTTGACCCTATTACGCCTTGCAGAAATGCACAATCAAACCCCTGATTAGATGAAACAAAAAGAAATACAGTAGTGTGCTCGGTCAGTGCGACCCAATCGAGCCCACTGCCTCGAGAGCAGTTATAAGACGAGCGATGTAGCACTCAAGGCTGATCGTCTCGTCGCCAGCACGATAAAGACCGGATGCTCATTCAACTCGCTGGTGAATAGGTGGATCACCCAGGATATGATATGGGCATCCTTGAATTCAGTTCAGCGCACCGCCAAACACGGCCGACTTTTGCAGGTCTCCCAAGAGATCGTCGATATTACCGAGATACCGGCAAAGGATGGCCTGCTTGTCGGCTTGGCTGCGAATGTACCCGTTGTCGCTATCAGAGCGGGAACGATTGCCGCCGTTTTCCGGGTCGGTGCTGATCTGGAAGGCCTTGGCGAGCTTACTGGGGCTGCGCTGCAGCATGGCGGGGACAGACTCGCGGGCGTTGGCGACGCTGGGGATCGACGGCGTCTCGGGCATGAGGTAGAAGTAGAGGAACTCCATGCACCGGTACTTGACCTCCTTGTTGGTGCCGCGCGACTTGAAAAGCGACGTCACGGTGAGCAGGCCGTCGAGGTTCTCGTAGGTGCGCGTGTTCTGCGGGTTGTCCACGAGCGCGATGTTGAGGACGCGCATCGTCGAGCACTGGATCGCGGGGCAGAAGTCGGGCTCGAGGAGGTCCAGGAGCAGCTATTTAGGACATGGCACGCGTCAGTATCCTGATCGAAAAGACAAAAGTGGCGACGCGACTCGGTGGAATGAATGGATAGAACACCTACGTTCATGTTGGATTCGCGACCAAAGATCTTCCGGCTGGGAGGGTGCAGCAGCGACACACCCTGTAGCAGATCTAATGCGCTCAGGATCAGCAAGTCGTTTTGCCCATCCCCGCCCTTCGCGATCAACCGATCCAGTGTAGTCACGAGACGGTGGGCGAGATTCCACTCGAAGCCCTCCTGTAGCTTGAAGAACTCGTGGAAGACGGGGTCTTCGGTGAGGCCGCTGAGTGACTTGGGCGCACGCGCATCTTCGTCTTCTTCCGACGAGGTGTCGCTCATCTTGCCTTTCGGCAGCTTCTGTTTCTTGGGCAGGCAAATATTGGCCATAAGCCCTTCGACTTGTCGCAGGCCCTTGCGAATCTTAGGCCCGTCGTAGGACGACAAGTTGTCAAACGCGAGAGACAGCAGGTTCTCCATTGTGGTCGATGCGCCGGGTTTTTCTTTTTGTGGTGGGTTTGTTTTCGACTTGTGATGTGTCGCGCGAGCGCGGGTTTCTTTGTCTAACGGTCGGGAGTATCGTACAATGTTTGGAACGGCGGTCGGCGGGATTTGGAGCTGAGATGGGGCTGTGGGACGAAACGCTGGTCAAAAAAATAAAGGGCAGAGGACTGAGCTCTTGGCGAAAGGACAAGAATAACAGTAAGTGGCAACAAGTGACAGTGAAGTTGACTGTTGATCGACGAACTTGCTAATACAGAGAGACGAAGCGAAGAAGAATTGGCGCGGGCGAGGGCGAAGGCGAAGGCGAAGGCGAAGGCGATATCAATTACGGGCGTTTGGTGGAGGGGCCCAAAGCAACAACACGAAGAAAAGAAAGAGGGAGAGATGACAACATCGGTGGGATCTACCGGGTTCTTGATATGGGAGCTACGGATATGGATGGTCTATGCGATGCTGGACGGATGGCTATTGACCAACTTTACCAACCTCAGCACAAGGATCGTGGGTGTTGACCTTGCCTCTTGCTGTGGTTGACGCAGCAACATGGGCTGAAGCTGCTGCCGCTTTGCTGGGATCTGGCGGCCTGTCAGCGCTCCGATAACCGATAAGGCCGTCCGCCCTGGTGTTTACCTAATAAGGCGTGGGGATAAGAGGGCAAATGAGTGGGTCTCCAGTGTATAATGCTCATGAGGCTTGTGTATTGTTTTCTTGTAACGAACGTCCATGTGAATCCCTGTGCCTGCACGCGATACCCCTTTCCAGATGTGTTCCTACTGGCGCACCAGCCTTGCCCGAATCATATATTCAACCGAGTAACCCCTTTTCCAACCCCCCAAGGCTATTCTTTGAGACCACGATATAGCTAATTCTACGTCCTTCCTTGAGAAAATCAAGCGAAGACATCCTCGTCACCGAACTTGATGGCTCGCTTGGTGGGCAATACGAGGGACTTCCACTGCCCCTCCTTGTTCTTCTGCTCGACCTTGGTGACGGCGGCCCAGGGGATCTCGTGTTTGACGGCGAACTCCTCTTCGTCGGCGTGGCCATACTTGCGGTCGGCCTTCTTGTACTCCTCGGCGACGTTGAAGATCTCGGCGTTGCCCATCTTGGCCGAGTCGAGCGTGTAAAGGAAGCCCTTGCCCGTGTGCTTCTCGGCGAAGCTGCGGCTGACGGTGGTCGAGATGAAAGGGTCCCGCGATGGGTGCTTCAGCTGCGACTCGACGTGTTCAAACAGCGTGCCCTCCGGGTTCGTGAAGCCCTTGGCCTTGAAGCCGCCGTCGGCCTTGATCGTCTTGGGCCCGCGCGAGTCGCCGCGGTAGAGCGTCGTGGCGAGGACGCTGCTTACCAGCGATGCCAGGAGGCCGAAGAAGACAAAGAATGAGGAGCTGTGCATCTTGTGGTAGTGTTTGGCAGCTGGCGAATACTTTCGGATGATAGAGGTTTTCTGGTGATAGAACGTTGACGGGGAAAGGGGTAAGAGTGTTTGGTTTGCCGGTGAATAACTATCAGACCAAGAGGAGAGACGGATCCCCCCTTTTATAGACTCTGTCTCTCTGCTTGCGAGGACCTTGACGCCGGGTACGAGTTCGCAAGATGGATCGCCTGATTCCATGAGCAATATAGCAAGCTGATACTATCATGCGGCCACCCATTGGGAGAATCCTAAAGAAGATTGATCCAAACAGGCAGGCAACTACACAGAAATGTAAACAATAATGTAGATGCTGTCATGTCAGATGGGGTGGAGCAGACTGTCTGTATATCTCGCCTTGTATTGCTACTGACCATGATGGTGAATAATGTATTGAATACACCCTCAAGATACAGGCTTCAGAAGAACTAGATCGGCATAGATAATTTTAACTTGGTCTTAGTATAATCGAACTGAAAGGCCGCGTCTCATATACCTAGACAGGGACTCACCGGTACCAGAATACGTCCTTGAATATGAAGTATGTTTATAACCAGATCCAAACATGCAACTACGAACCCATCCAGCTTATTTTGTTACTTAATATGTATCTTCCGGGCTCCTCGGAAGAAGATCATGCAGGCCTATGACCGGTCCAGTTGGACAGGTGGGATTTTGTTGTCAATCACTACCTTGACCACGTAAATAGGGGCAGTCCTACAGATGTGACAGTTGGGTTTACCAACAGTTACCCCGGATTGCCTCTTCTAAGTCTGGTGCTAACATTTATTTCAAGTTAATAAGTTATTCTTATTAATCCCTCTAAAGCATGGCTTACTGAGCGGAGTGTCAGCGTGGTGACATTGCAACACCGCCTAAATGTTATCCTCGAACATAATTCGTTGGCAATTGGAACTGTTTGTATTATGTGGGATTTTGGCGTATACGGGGCCTAAAAAAGCATTTTTGGTGCCTCGTGCTTAGTGTAGACATATGAGGCGATCCGAGAAAAGGACTATTTGCATCACCACTGTTGGCACTGATGATGTTGATCTGCAATATCCAAAGGGGGCGGATGCGACGTTATGTTTGTTGGTTCTGTACGTTATCACTTATTTGGGACTCACCCGTGGTTTATTCCCGCCACATACGTAACGACAAGGGATCAAAGGCCAATCAGTACCGTCATCTAGAACATAAAGCTGCCGCCCAACTTCAGCGAGACAAGTAAATCAAAGCTTCAACAAACACCCCGCGAACGACGTCCTCTTTGCCGCCCTCTCTTGACAAACTCAAGCGCAGCTTAGTCCATATCACTCCTTCTCCAAGGTACGTGTTCACTTTAGACACCACTCAAGCGTTTCCGGTGCTTACATAACCAGCAGAACGAACCACCGGCCATGTCTGAACCCATGAAGGAGCCTGCCACGGCAACATGGGGTCTGCGCATCAGCGACGCCGACTTCGACAAGCTCAAGGCAGGATTCGAGCCAGAATCGTGGGACGACAAATGGGGCGTCTCGGCCGAAGAGCAGAGCCAGAGCCGCAACGTCCTGATCCACGTCACCCGAAACCCGACGGGCAAGGACCACTACGTGCTCGACATCAAGCCCCATGGGGAAGACGGAGACAGTCGCGAGGGTATCAAAGTGGAAGCCATCACCTGGGATCAGAAAAAGGGCGAGATCCACATCACCGAGGAGCAGGCCAAGAAGGAAGTGGTCGTTATCACCAGACGGCTCCTGGAGTGCGACTTCGAAGCACTTCCAGAGTACGACGTCTCCATCCTGTGGGACCATCCCAATGCTGCCATCAGCAGCGTCAACGGCAACTGAACCGCTTGTCCTGTTGTCGATCAATCCTCGTATGGGGTCAAATTGTAAATCGATACATCTATCGATAGTAATGATAGAGAAAAGTACGGACACGTGATGCTGGTAGCGGTGGCGTCGGTGGCTCACGCGGCTGTTTCTTCATCTCAACGGTACCGGTCACTTGCTATGTCAGCACAGGCATAGCTCGCGCTTAGAGTCTTGGACGGCAACTCGGCCTCACATTGCTCCTTACGGCAAGGATAGAGAGGCATGGAGGGGTGAGCGAAGTCTAGAACGAAATCTAGCGCCCGCTTCCCATCCATGACGTCCGTGATATTAACACACATACACACACTGCTACGCGCCGTCCGTTTGAAAAGCGAGAGACGAGCGCAACCCGAATGCGACAACACACCCAGCCCACGATAGCTATAGCCAATAGACAGGAATCGGTAGGAAGGATACCTGTCTCCTCTCCGGGTCGTACCGCTGGCTTGGCACCGTCACTGCCTTCATGTTACCTAGTGTAGCTCCAATGTCGCATTCCTCCTGTGATAAGCCCCTGGTCAATATAAAATCTCACATTCCTCACCAGCCTTCAATGACCCCTCCCGTCAGCACCAAGCGACAAGACATAAGTGGCTGTAACCCCAATTGATTTGGTCGGAAACACTTCCTGCAGTGGAATGACCCACTTGAGCTACCTCAACTCGTCATCGTGAAAGCTGCATGTGCTTTTTGGGTTTCCTCCCCGCATCGCATCTCACCCGTTGATACCGGTTCACCAGTCGCTGCCCAGCTATTTGGGTTTTGGCTGCTCTATTGCAACCTCGTCGGCGGCACTATTGATTCGTTAACTTGCATTACTCCCAAGCGGAGTCGCAACATATAAGAATACCGGAACATCCTCGCCGTCTGAGACTTTAAGGCCTGCAGTTCCCCTTCTACCTGCAGAATCCGCAAAGCCCTCGAATTCCGCTTACGCCCTTTGCGATTTTCTTTGGGCGCATTGCCTCGGCTCCCCACCGTCGAATTAGCAAGCTGGGTTAAGCTGTTGCCTGTGATCGCCCATATATCGGGCCCGACGGGAGCTTGAGCAACTGCGACTTGTATAAACTCGGGTGCCCCCCCTTGCCACGGCTACCTGCATGATCTAGTGCGAACGATACGAGCCCCTACAACAAGACGATGCTCCCATCTTCCAGCAGCTCGATCCCCTTTCAATCCCCCAACGCCATCCCTCCCCGAACCTCGTCCACTGGCTATACGGTTCCTCACGTCCCCTCCAAGTCGGTATTGCGGCCTGTCCCCGAGTCGGATTGGCTCGGTCAAACCACTCGAACGAGGCATCGCCACAACTCCTCTGTCACTACCGGCCAAATACCTGCATCTTCGTCTGCCGTCATGCAAGGTTCCTCCCCCTCGGATCCGTCCCACTTCGAGACGGAAGATTTCAATTTCGCAGCCAGGAAAACTTGGACAGATGAGAAGGAGAAGATCCTTTGGGGCCCATATGACTATTTGGCCGCCCAGGCAGGCAAGGACTTCCGTAAAAAAGCTCATTGCCGCCTTCAATACTTGGTTGAATGTGCCTGAAGAGAGCATAGAGATCATCACGAAAGTCGTGGGCATGCTGCACAATGCATCGCTGCTAGTCGATGATGTGGAGGATAATTCGCTGCTACGGCGGGGTATGCCCGTTGCACACAGTATCTTCGGCACCGCGCAGACCATCAACACTGCCAACTACATGTACTTCGTGGCACTGCAGGAGATACAAAAGCTGAACAACCCCAAAGCTATCAGTATCTACATGGATGAGCTGCTTAACTTGCACCGAGGCCAGGGCATGGATCTCTTCTGGCGCGACACCCTCACAGTCCCAACCGAAGAGGACTATCTTGAAATGGTGGACAACAAGACCGGTGGTCTGTTCCGCTTAGGTATCAAGCTAATGCAGGCCGAGTCGCCGACCTCGCTTGATTGTACTGAACTGGTGAACCTGCTTGGTCTTATATTCCAGATCCGCGATGACTATATGAACTTGGATTCAGACGTTTACAGCAAGAATAAGGGAATGTGCGAGGACTTGACCGAGGGCAAATTCTCTTTCCTCATCATCCACAGCATCCGCGCCAACCCAAGCAATCTGCAATTGATCAACATTCTAAAGCAGAAGCCGACGGACGAAGAGGTGAAGCGCTACGCTGTCAAGTACATGCATGAAACGGGCAGCTTTGCCTACACGAAGAAGGTGCTTCATGTACTGATCGAGAGGGCCCGTAAGGTTGCCGACAAGATCGATGGAGAAAGGGGCAAGAACGAGGGGATTCATAAGATTCTGGATACCATGGTGATCCAAGATACGGAGAATGGCACCAGTGCATGATTGAGTGATGTCTTTCCACCTGGCTATCACTCGTTCATGAAAAGAAGGATTGGTTACGGGCACGGGGCGCGTGGCGAGGGATGGTGCAACGAGCAGATTGTAATTTCAGGCGGCGTTTTTATTCGGATACCCTACTCTCTATTACCCCGTTTCCTTAGGATCTGGGTTGACGATATCATGCATGATAGTCGCTATCTCAGCATTAGGCTCAATCCGGTTGCGAGCATATGATTTCTAGCCGGCGCGACAGTACTTGGCTTGATCACCGGAATGAACTAATTCAATACAAGCACGTGTATAATACCATTGCTAAGCATTTGTTGACTCCTTATCCGAAATAGTAGCAGTAACAGCGCCTCAGGAAATTTCCCCGACCTCATCCATGGCCGCTTCGTTCGTGGAAGGATATGGCAAGTGGGGGAGTTGTTAATCTGGAAGCATGACCCGAAGGACGGTGTGTATTCAGACCATATCAGGAAGAAACGACGATACGAGGCAGACGAAGGCGGCATATCACAAAGCAGCCAGGGCGAGGACAACGCGGCAAGAATGATAGGCTACACTTGGAGATCGTGGGAAGGTGTATCATTCATGGTGAATCACCTGCTGGCGGTTGGTCGAGAATCAAATATAACGAGGAAGGAGCAACCGAGAAGGGAAGGCACGATTACTTACACCAAAAAGATGTGGCATAACCACCTACCCGCTAGCAGATTACCGCCTTGTAAGTTCCAGTGGTTGGTTTTGTTACATTCAACACAACACCGACGTACGTCCAATGAGGTCCATCTGAAGGAGTCCTAGAGGTGGAATAGCAGCATAACTAGAACTAGAATGATTCATTGCATTGCTTATCTCTTTATAATGTAGGTGGATAGTGTGTCTTGTACAGGAACATCATATCAGCGGCGATTAATAGAATAATGTCCTCATGCAAGTGGGCAAGAGCAAGCCGTTGGCCAACCTAGCATTGAATACGTGTATCTACATGTGAATATGGAGCACATTGAATGGCTATTGCATCGTGGTTACCTAGGAGGCATGGAAGCCTGGAAGCCCAGTCACTTGTGAGCAGCATTCTGAGCTGGAAGTAGCCAATCAGATCAAGGGGCCAGGGCATTTCCACCTGCTGCCTAGAAGAGACGTAATTTGATTGGCTAAAGATCAAAAGGGACTGGGTCCACTGGCTTCTAGCCAATCAAAAAATACAGCTGCCTGTTGGATTTTGAGGCTCCAGCAGACCTCAGCGCAATCAGTAAATGTGGACCCCACCGAAGATGGCCCAGTTTCTGGGTATAAATACGTGGCCGCCCTCCCTCCATTTCAATTTTCTTTCCTTTCCTTCTTCAGCTCTTCTTTGCCTTTTGGCTTAGATCAAGTGTAGTATCTGTTCTTTTCAGTTTAATCTCTGAAAGAGACCTAAGGGTCTCAATCTAGATTATTCTTATTTTTGTCCTGAGGGTGGTGGCCTCTGTGCTTGCACATGTCGCCTGCCCACCGTGTCCTTGGTATTACACTGCCTCCAAGCGACGCAACATCTTTTCATTGCATCCACCAGTTCGCCTGGTGTTGTGAAGAAGAGAGCCTATCGAGGCATGTGTCCCAACTATCCTGTAGTCTGAGGGTCCTGTCTGATATCTACGTTGATTGCTAGCTCGACCTGTTGATTGACTTTGTGGCGACGGATCCGTATTGTATTTGGATGCTTGCTATTTGCGTCAGCATCGGATCTCGAGATACCTTAGCTATTTGAATTGATCACGCCCGTCAACGCCGCTTCATCTCCATCTTGGCAGGCAACTTGATTTTTCATGACTTGACCCATCCATGTTTTCATGCCTTACTGTTGTCTCGTGAAATCAAGGTGACGACGTCCAATAACCTGCCCAATTGTGAAAACGCTTTCTCAACCTTAAATCCTCAATCAACTTTGGAGATCCAGGCCTGGTCGATCCTTCAGAAACACATCAAACCACCAAGATCAAGATAGACACCATGGCCAGCAATAGCGCCACCGCCATGATCGATCCCGCCATCTTCCAGTTCCTGCAGTCCCACGCAGAGCAGGATATTGATGTCAACGAGAAACTTCACCAGATCACGGCGGTTCTGAACCGACAGATCTCAACTGCGCAAGGCTACCTCAGCCGTATTCACTCGACCCCGACTGCCAAGAGTAGGTTGAATATTTGATTTTGCCATGTTCACATCACCATGATTCTACGTTTGCGTGACTGACTCTGTTTGCAGTCCAGCCGCTCCTGGCCCAGATCGAGAAGGAAGGCATTCAGCCTGCCATTTCGAGCATCCAGGAACTCGGCAAATTTGCCTCCAACTACCCGTACTACAAGTATGTCGAGCACTTGATGGGTTTCAACATTCAAACCAGCTAACACACCGCAGGTACAACCAGAGATGGAGCCGTAGCGTCCAGAACCTCGTCGCAGTCATGCTGGTGACAGCCTGGCTCGGCGGCATGGGCAGCGAGTCCCGACCTGGTGAGCAGGGCCGTCTTCTACGAATCGAGGAGATTGGTGAGATCCTTGAAGGTACGGTTCCCTTTTCAGTTTTTCTTCGCAATGATATGTATAAATGCTGAACAACTCACACAGTTCCCATCAACCTCACCGACCGTGACGAGTTCCATGTCACCATCGAGGAATACATCCTGGCCATGACGGACCTCACCGAGGAGCTCAGTCGCCTTGCTATGAACTCGGTGACCATGGGCGATATCGCCCTCACTGTCCGCATCAGCTCGTTCATAAAGGATCTATTCGCCGGTTTCCAGCTGCTGAACTTGAAGAACGACATCCTGCGCCGCCGCGTCGATGCTGTCAAGTATCACGTCAAGAAGGTTGAGGACGTCATTTACGATCTGTCGCTGCGTAACCTCATCCCCGGAACCGTGGGGACGTCGTGAGGGATCTTACCTACGAAGTTCTAGTACATACACACCAACGGTATCATGCTGGGATCGAACATCCACTCGGGGCCTGCAGTTTGGCCTGTAACCGTTATGAGAGATGAGCATCCGATATGATGGGCCATGTTTACTACTTCTTAAGGCTTTCACGATCATCAGCATATTTGGCGAAATCGATGCTAGGACGAATAGAAAACCAGCTTTGCCGACATTCGGAGTAACCTCCATAGCTATCTCATCAATCAATGAACTATCTATAAAGCGTTGGCTTGTGATTCTGACAATTGCATCGTCTCGATATGGATTCCTACTTACAAGTTGAAACCCCACCCGATTTTTTCTTAGCAGCACTGTCTAAGGTGTGCTATCGCTATCGCCATGTGACACCATTCTACTTAGCACTTAGCGGGATGAGCTCCATCATTTCCCGCGAATTGCCATTGGGGGTTGTATTGTACGTGTAGCGCTGTCACGACCCCGAGAACCCACGATCCATCCCACGCATCGCCGTGCCACTCATTTTCACCAATGCCTCTTATAGATCCTGTCACAATGTCTGCGCCTTCCGGCAAGACTGTCGCCGCTGGCTCGGGGCAGAAAACTGCTGCCGCCGACGATGATACCATCTGTCGCGCCATTCCGACTCTACCGACGCCCCCTAGCCCAGGCTCTGCGACACGTCCACCCGGCCCTCATGCTGTCGCTGTTCTACTTGCGGTTTGGTGCTCTGGTCCGCGACCCGGTATCGACCATGCTCAACTCCCTCCCTGTGGTCGCCGCTCTCCAGGTAGCCTACGCTGTTATCTGTCTCCCAGCGGCAGGGTCCCCGGCCGCCATCCAGTCGGCCAAAAAGCTTCGACCGGGCGAGAAGCGGAAGCCTGTCGCTGACGGCAACGCTCCCAACATTACAAGCGTATGTTTCTTTCGACCTGTCTTTCAATCGTTAGACTACAGTTAGGAACTATGTAATTAACTTCATTATTGGCAGACCGTCGTTGTGGCCCTCGGGCTGTCCATATTTGCGACCGTTGGACTTCAGACCTTCTTCGTCCTCTTCGGCGCGCCCCTCCTCACGCACATCCCGCAAACGACCCTCTGCTCGCTGCACCTGTCGCTTCTGGGCTTGTTCCCGCTCTTCTACACCCACGGCATTTTGACAAGCGATTGGCTCGAGGTCCTCGGCGCGCGCGCGCCGTTCGACGAGGCGTTTGGAGGCCTGGTGGGCGGCTGCGTGGGCGCGTGGGCGGGCGCCGTCCCCATCCCCCTGGACTGGGACCGCGAGTGGCAGAAGTGGCCCATTACCATCCTGTGCGGCGTCTACGGGGGCTACGTTGTGGGAAAGTTCATCGGAGGCACAATTGCTTTCGGCAAGAAGTTTGGTGGTTGAAGCAGTTTTACTAGGCACTACCTACTATGCCCCTCCTTCGAAGGCTGGGTGGATGTTCTACCAGCGCCGCATGCAAATGCTTTTCGGATTCGAATGCCAATATGCTGCAGACCACGGCGATCGCACGTCTATTTATGCCAGCATGGGCAAGGGAAGAAGAGGAAAAAATGAACTTCGGGCGACGATTGCATATCAACCTAAGGGCGGCTTCTATGAAATGATATTATCTTTTCTCGCCCGATCGGCATATGATCTGCATTGGCGGACTGCATCAAGTGGTGCAACATGCGACTGTGACTCTATCTAGCAAAGGGATAGGGGAGGCCACACTACTACCGGCGTCCTCTTGCTAAGACGGAAACTACGTGAGGCGGCTTGGCCCCGACGTGGTGGCTAGGATTGCCTCACGGAATAACACATGGTATTCCTTGATTGCGAAAGCGCCGCTCCTCATGTAATGCTTCCCGTAGACAACATGAAGTGGCAGGCCATCAGTCTAGTTGAATTGCTATTATCCCCAATCATTCGAACTTTCTTTTATTGCATCCAATGAAGTAAACATTTGAGCTATCATGGTATGGGCTGTCAAATGGTCTAGTCCATCAATAGTTTATTAATAAGTCACCAAACGGGGAAACAATTGAAGATCCATGGGTCAACCATGTCTGGGGAGGGTTGTACGGGCGAGATCTGAGACTTGGCATGCTTCAGCTTCTGCTCGTGATAGCAACCATGAAGAACTGAGCTTTCAGCTGTATTTCACTTCCTTTTCTAGAATCACCTGTGTATCAATAGGGTTTGTATGAAGCGCTGCTTCTGCCTGTTCACTTACTCATTTCATCTAAACAAAGCCATCAGTAGAGCAAGATCAGACGTCCCGTTCTGGCGTCCGTCCCGAAAACGTGAGCAACGACCTCCCCACTACCAACCGACCCGGCGAGACACCACCAAACATACATTACCCCTTCTCCTCCACCGTCAGCCAGACCAGAAACATAAGATCTGCATTATCAATATCTGACTACAGACTGCGCTGTGTGGCTTCTTCGGGTTTTTCCTCTCGCTCATCTCACAGAGGATTTGCGGCGACTTGTAAGCCCGTCGGGGGCCCAGATGCGCCTCCCTCCGAGACTAAGTACTCTACTCTATCTACTCTACTCATCGACTAGTAGTAGGCGGAAGCGGACGCACACGCAGAACATACCTGTCTCATGGAAGTGACGCCTCTCTCTATTCCATCATCACCAATCGTTCCCTCCCGTGCGCATCCAACACCCCCAGAGCCAAGCACATCCACGGCGGACATTAGCGCGAGCTACATTCGCTTAATTCCGAGGGAAGTTACCTGCTGAGCCAACACCATAAGACGGCATTCGCGAACGTTCCCTTGCCCAGTCGCTCAAATGAAGGAGGGGGAAGGAAGGTTACGCGAACCCCGAATCATCTTCATACATCCGTCCGGCCTGATAATAGACCGGCCCGGCCCTTCCTTTCGATAGGCAAGCTGCGAAGTAGCTAGCCATTCGTCAAGAGCCTCCTGGTCTGCCCCTGCTTATCATTTACCCAACCTACCATACCTCAGCGCATTCAACCACGCTGCATATATCGTGGAGCCTGCCAACCTCCAAGGCCAAATCTCTTGCGCAAGGCAATCACCCCATTGTTGGAACATGGCTTTCAAAGAAGAGTCGACACCACTCTTGGCATCCCGGGACAAGCCCGATATGACACCCGGTAAGCTCGGGGATCCATCGGTCTCGCATAGGACGCCTGTGTAGAATTTCGTGGAGCACAGTGGCTAATGATTAGTCTCACCCACTGCCACAGGAGCTTCGTTCTCATCAGCCCTGATGAGGCCCGGTCGCGGCAGCCAAGACGGCGTCGGCAGCGTCAGCCGTCGCCAGCTCCCACAAGCAATCGCCCACCGCGGCTATAAGATGGCCTACCCGGAGAACAGCATGGCCGCGTTCCGCAGTGCCGTCGAGATCGGCGCGCATGCCATTGAGACAGACCTGCACTTGTCGAAAGACGGTGTCGTGGTCCTGTCCCATGTGCGTACTTCCGTCTTCGTCTACGTTTTGTAATTCGTGGATAGCTGACGCCCTGATTAGGATGGCACCCTAAAGCGATGCTTCGGCGAGGATTGCAAGGTGGCCGATTGCGATTGGAGCTACTTGAGCACATTACGCACCACGCGAAAGCCGCCCCAGCCGATGCCGCGCCTGGTCGACCTTCTGGAATATCTGGCGCAACCGGGACAGGAACACATCTGGGTCCTGCTCGATATTAAAGTGAGATGCACCGCTAAGATTATCTATCTATCCAAGTCCTAATGCAGTTGCGATCTAGAAAGATGATGAACCCACCGAGCTTATAAGCCGGGTAGCAGCCACCTTCGCAAGCGTGCCGGCGAAACACGAATGGAAGGAAAGGATCATCATGGGCTGCTGGGATGCCAAGTACGCAAAGCTCTGCCAGCAAATCCTCCCCGACTTTCCCTTGGCACACATTGGTTGGTCCCTGAGCTACGCGCGGGAGCTATTGTCTGTGCCCAAGATGAACTTCAACATGTTCGTCTATAGTCTGGTCGGCCCCCGTGGCACCCGTTTCCTCCAGGCCGCCCGTGATGCCGGACGTTCTGTGTTCGTCTGGACCGTCAACGACGATGACTGGATGCGATGGAGCATCCGGAAGGGCGTAGACGGCGTCATCACGGATAATCCCGAACGCTTCCTTCAGATCTGCAGGGACTGGCCCGACGACGAAGACGAACAGGCCGCACATCATCACCAGATTTGGCATTTTCTGGATCTTCGTCGGCCGAAACCCCTGCTCTTCCTCATGCTGTTCCGGCTGCTGGCCTTGGCGGTGGCTACGGTGGCTTTCGTCAAGGCCGGGACGCCTCGGCAGCGCGTACACAAGGCGCTGAGGAGCCAATAATGGATAGATAGGCTGGCTCGTGTAGAATTCCGATGTTATGTACATGTAAACACCATTTAATTGAAGCCTATATCAACTCTACCAACGCCAACAGCGCTGCTGACACTGGTTTTACGTTGCTATCAGATTTACCAACGCGATCGTCTGAGCTGTCGCCAACATTGCCACCATCCTACCGTCGCCTCATTACCAACGGACTCGGAAACCCCGCGTTGATGCAGTTGCCAGCGTCGATGCTGGCCTGGTGTTAATGTTGGCACATATGCTTACTTTATATACCAAGGCCACTGTGACACAACTTTCGTACTTTGCTTTACCAAGCCAAGATGGGCGAAGACAAGTCAGATGGATTTACAGAATAACATGCCTCGGGTACATATGTATGTTGGAAATTACGGAAGCTGGATATTACAAAAACTGTACTCTTTTACTGCACTTGACACGATGTAGCTAGATATAGATATACTCTTTTCTGAACACTGAAACATCCCCTTTCTTTTTATGTACCCAGGGAGGATCAAAGCAGGCTTGCTTGCAGGAAATCCATCTCAAATCCAAGCTCATCAACAGGTGTTTTTGGTTCGCAACATAAGCATCCTTGAAGTGGAAAAGGAACATAACAGATGGTGGCCATGCTTCCATAACAATATAAAAGATATTTTCAAAGTAAAAGGGGTAAAAAGGAGGAAATCAAACACAACACCTATCAACGCCTTCAGTCTGGTATTAAGGAAAAGCACACTCTGCCACCAGCCATGATATATACCACCTTTGATCCATTCCCAAACCCAAAGTGCACCGTCTGCACAGAACCCGTCCAGGAACTCCAATTAGGTAAAAGGTATCAGATTGCAACATAGCACCCACACTTGCCATGGGGTGGCGATCAAGTTCATGCGCTCATCATCATTGTCGTCCAAACAAAAACAACCAACCCGGTGCCGGTCAGACTAAAGACAAGTCCAAGCCGTCTAGCATGAGGGTCTCATGCGCAAACCGCGAGTGGTGTTGTTGCAGGTTGTTGTTGTTGTTGTTGTGCTGCTGCTGCTGCTGGTGTTGATGATGGTGGAAATCGTCGCCGCCCATGCCGGCAAACACGTCGTTGCCGGCGCCCACGTCGTCGGAAGAGAGGCTCTCGTCGCTCAGGCTGAAGACGCTCTGGCTCTGGTGGCCGACGACCTGGATGCCGCTCAGGTCCCACGCGTCCGGGGACCAGTCGCCGTACGCCGTGTCGCCCGAGTTCGACTCGGCCTCCTGCAGCGAGATGGCCGGGCCGCCGTAGATGGCGTCGTACACGTTGGCCTGTCCGCCGTCCATGGCGCCGAGCAGCGCCTCCCACTCCGAAGGCGACACGCCGCCGGCCGCGCCGCGCTTCTCGCCCGTAAAGGGGTTGGGGACGGAGTAGATGGGCGACGGCGTCTGGTGGGGACGGCCGGAAAGGTGCGCGGGGTAGGCGTGGGCTTGTTCAACCGGCGAAACGGGCTGCTGCTGCTGTGTAGACGCCGCGGCATGGTTGCTCATCGCGAGATAGTCGAGGTTGGCCTTGGATTTGTGGGTCGCCGGCGACAACCGCATCATGGATTTCTGAAGATGCGAGATCGAGTACCGGTGGTCGCGACGAGGCGGCATGGCGTGGTGTTCCTGGTTCGTGCCGTCGAAGGAGGCGCGCGAGAGGGACGGTAGAAGTCCGGGCGTATGGCGGCGGCGCTCGGCGTCGTCATGCGACGCAGCTTCTCTTGCTGCGCAAGCAGATCCGACTCGCTCACGCTCGCGCTCAAGTGGCGCCCGATGTTGTGGCTCGACTTCTTCCGGGGGCGGGGGCGCCCGGTGACGCTCTCGGGGGCGGGGCGGCCATCTCCGGGCTGGTGCTGGTACGGCGCGTGGACAGCGGCGTTCCGGCTACCGGGGCGGCGAGGTCGTCTTGCTTTTCGGCGCTTGGTCCTCGACCGAGACGACCATGGAGGCTACCTTCTTCAGGTTCAGGGTTCCGGGTGCCTTGGACTTCTGCAGAATCTTGAGCACGCCGTTGACGAGCCGCGTGTCGTCTTTGATGAGCTTGCTTTCCTGCTTGAGACCGATGGCCTGGTACAAGAGGGTCATTCCGCACAAAACGAGGATGTCCGTCCTGTTGAGACAGAAAGAGAAGGACATGCCGCGCTCTTCGAGCAACTGGACAATCTGGACGGTGTGCTTGCTCGACTCCGAGATGGTCATGAGAGACGGCGCGTCCTTGGAGCCCAGATTGGTACCGATAGCGGGCCTGTGAATTAGGATACGGGTATGGTAGTAGGCAAGTGCCTGTTTAAGAGTCAGATCGGACGGATATCATATGCTTGACAACATCGACTTACAAGGATTGGGGAACGGCTGCCGGTGACATCCGTGGACGGTTTGTCCTGAGCAAAGGTAAGCTTCAGGTGAGTCGGCAGATCCTCGCTCCATTCGCACAACTCGGTATCAAGGGCGGCGATCTGTTGCAAAGAGAGCTCGTAAGATGTCGATGCAGGGTAATTCTTGCCCAGGACCTTGGCGAGGATGCGTGATAGTCTGAACAGTGCAAGGGCACTCGAGATCCGGGTATATTCTCCAGGCAGGGTAGGTTGGAACCCCTTCTCCGTGACGTACTCATCATCACAATCAGATGGGAGCTCGGTGTGGATATCTTCCTCCCGCAGAACCTTAGGCAGGCCAAGCATTGCAGCAGAGAAACTAAGGGGTATGGTCAGTTATTGTGTCCCTGTTTCAAAAAGTGTACAGCGGCAAGAACCTACCAGTCAAGCGTATACAAAGTCCAGAAGACCTTCTTTCGGGTCTCGATGGTCAAGGCACCGAAAGAGAAGCGCTTCTGGCTCTGATGCAAGCCCAATCGATGTGACAGAGCCACGGCTACGCCCTTGTAGTGGACCAATCGTCTGTAGTCCGCCCTTATGCTACAGTACATGAGAGCAAGTACCAAGCACTGTAACGTGTTCATCGTGTTTTCCATGAGAATGGCATCGAGGGCCTTTTGCCACTGGTCCTCGCAAGCAGCGATCTGTTCGTAATCGGGGGATGCGCTCGACAATGAAGCAATGCCAAAGACAAGGTACAGCTGAGCGATCTTGTAGTTGCTCTTGACCTTATCGGCATCGGCGGAGAAGTCCTCGTATAGTCTTAGGAAAGTGGGCTTGTGCAACACGGGGAAGAGCGGCGCCCACTCCTGGAAGTAAACATTGACGCAGCGATCAGTGAATAACCTCGGCGGAATCCGTAAAGCTGACGATGGCTCTGTTGAGGTCAACGGTGCACATCCTTGTATGTGGAGGAATGCCTCCGGGTTAAAGTCGGAGCAGGACTTTCCATTCTCCTGGAGCCTGCGCTTGAATGTTTCTGCAGATGGTTAGTTTTCCACTCGATCCCGCCACCTCAGCATCACTTACCGATAAATGAACGACCGCTTGATGGTCCCATAAAGTAGGAGTCTGAGTTCTCGACGCCAAGCAAGAGCGGCGATGCTTGCACACGGAACGTGTCCTCTTTGACTGGCTGCCCCTGGTCCTTCTTGGACCCCGTCCCAGACGAAGGCGAACTGGGAGATTCCGAGGTCCGGCGAGGTTGGTGGCCGTGCATCTTGGACAGCATATCGATCTTTTCATCTTTCTCGTCTAGCAGGTCCTTAAGCTCTCTGTTCTCGGACTCTAACGCCCTTACTCGCTCCTCAAGCGACTCTGTGTAACCGCGAGGAAAGGCACGGCGACTGAGTTTGTCGCTGGTGCGACACTCGAACCCTACATTGGAACACTGCGAGCATGTCGGCCGGATGCCGTCGCACCTGATCTTCTTGGACCTGCAGCGGTCGCAGGCCTGGGCGATGCGGCTTTGTGAGCTGGTGCCCACCTTGATCACTTTCATAGGTAGTATTCCCGGCATGATGGCGGCCTTCTGGGTGAAATAAGAGCTCCGACGATAGTGTTCTTAGTCTTGATATAACAGCTTGGCGATGATTTCATCCCCGGTGCCGATGGCCGATGGTGAGGACGAGACGCGGTTCTCGCGTGAGTTGGCTCCACAGCAGCCTATCGGCCCTTCTCCTGCCCGTGGGACTTCGCGGTCTGGGTGATGAGATATGAGGTAATAGTGTATATATATTTACGGTAAAGTATGGGTAAAAGCGAGCAGTATTCTCCAGAGAGTTCTCTGATCAACGTATCGGGTCAGGGGTAAGGGAGTGCTTCGCTTGGCACGATAAGAATAGTATTTGTGTATGTCAACCGGGAGCAAGGTAAGAAAAAAACACCAGATGAAAGGAAGGGGGAAAAGGGAGACGAGAGTTGGTATGGACGAGATGGAGAATCGTGGGTGAGAGTGTGGAGAAGATTAAGAGAAACGGAACTGCGGAGCCCAGCGGATCCCCGTCGTCTCCCCTCCTTCGCTCCCTCAGCTGCCCAGTCTGCCCAATAGCGCCGTCGAGAAAAATCTGGGGTCGCCAGGGTGGACAAGGGGGTTGAGAGACAGCGAGCAGGCGAGAGAGAAAGGAGGAGAGATTATCGACGGGGATCATGAACATGGGGTGACTGGGGGGTCGCACACCACCAAACCACACACCTCCCAGAGCATCTGTCCCTGCTCCCTGCTCTCTCCCCCCGCCCACACTGCCTTCTCTCGCCAATCACCGACGGTGAGAATCAAAAAGCTGGGCTCCGAACGACCGGTACTACCGCCAGTACACACGACACCGTCGTCCTGGTCATGCTGGGTCCCTTTGTCCCAGTTCCAGACTGGTCCTTAAGTCCCTCCCATCGCCATCCCGGTCGTCCCTTCTTCGTAGTTACAGTAGTGCCGTCCTCGGCGTCGTACGTCGTTTGTAGTCTAGTCTGGGGAAATCATGGCGTTTTTTTCTCTTCCCCGTCTTCTGCCCGTCCTTCCGTCTTCTCGTGCATGTAAGCTACCTCGGTCGCCCACCCAATCATGGCGTCCGGGGTAGAGCGAGAGAGAGAGTCAGGCTCGGGTGTTTGCGCGTGAGGCGGCGTGTAGGGAAAAGCGGACGGCAGAGTCGCGATATTGACTTTTTAGTATGCCAAGCACCAAGGCTGCTGCTGTAAGGTCAGCAGACGTGTGCTTTTGCTGGACACTCGACCATTGCTGCCATGGCTAATGGGTGCCTGGCAAGGTCTAGCAGCTGCACTAAGCCCCGACTTTCGCAGGCCGGTAACCGGACTAGCGAAGGCCTAAAACAGCGATCCCCAATGCCTTATTCTGTCACTCTGTGCCCTATTCTGCCCTGGGGCGGGTCGATACGGACAGAAACAACGGGGTCGCAGCAATGTCTTCCAGTCGACAGTCCCCGGCCAGCGCCCCGGCCGCCGACGACGACCAGTGCCCAGCCAACGCAGCGCCCAGCATGTACGATGGAGTAATGGACGATCTGCCCATGACGTATCGCCTTCGATTTAGTCCTACTAGATTGCTATATGTGGCGAGTCCATGTCTCATGCTTATCCATAGGTGATACTTGGTCGTATGCAATATAGTTTCATTGTACAAGGGTGACAGTGGATTTTTACTAGGTTGCAGGTCATGTTAATACTATGACTCGGGCAGCACACGTATGTATGTACGAATTGAAACGCCGAAAGGTACCTGGTAGGTAGGCCGGGGATTCGGGACAATCCGTGAGGCAAAGGCTGGTTGCATGAATCCATATCCACGTGGAAGTTGTCCGAGGTCTCAGACTCACATACTCCAACGACGCGGCCCCTAGCTAGTGGTTTGCTATGCCTTAGAGGGGCATTGGGGATGTCAAGAGGCCTATAGCTTCCCACTATAGCGTCATTCAGCCAGCCAAGCTACCTGGGTGACATTGTGATGGGAGGCCATGGCTAGACTCCCGAAATCCTGGGGTCGGTTCTTGTCTAAACGTGGTAATGGACTGATCTAAGATCTTCCCTAGTAATTATCGTGCCCATGTTGTTGAGACGCGGTGCATGGGATATGATTTGCACCCTGTTCCTTGGCAGTGTGCTCAAACGGTGCCCTGCATCTGCAAGTGACTGGAGACCCTGTGCAGTGCCTGTGCCCCCTGTATGGTTGGCAGCTGTTGTGAGACATGGGACTGCTTTCATTGGCTCTGACGTTATATCCCTCAGCACGTATTTCGGACTTTGTCCATGAGTATTCTCTTCCCCTTCTATTGGGTTCGATAGATCTTGCCGGATACTCCAACGAAGCACCCGTCCCAATCAACGTCTTGTTTCGCCCGAGACAAAGGCGTATGGTAGGTAGGGAGCTAGGGGGAAGAGTACACCGCGTATGAGGACCAACTGGTTAGTGCATAATCAGATAACAAATGTATTACTCTTGCTTGATCCATGCCTGTCCCAGGGTATATCATGAAAATGGTGTAATATTATATATCGGCAATCGGTTGATTTCAACCAAATCGAGCATTTTATCTGGATTGTTTCCCCGGGTCCCGCCATGGCCGAGATGCGCATTCAGGACCACCGGCAGAATACGATACCCTGGCCACCTGGGTAAATCCATCTATAGGGCTCCTCGTGGAACTACTGGGATCGACTCGAAAACGAGACAAGACCGAAGCAGGGTGATCTGCCGTGCTTGCTGGTCAATCTGCATGGGTATAGCGATTCCGGGGTGCCAAATGACTTGCTGATTGAGACGGTCAGCTTGAAATTGCATTCAGGAGTAGGCGCAGCCGTCGCTAGAGTTGACTAGAGTTGGAGGAGGATAGGCTGGCGTGTCCAGAAACGGGGCTGACCACGAGCATCAGGAGTCCCACATCGTTCCAACCTTACCGTGCTGTCATCTTGCTCATCTTGTCGTCTATTCTCTTTGTTTTAGTATTAGGCAACTGAGCACGCGCTCGTATGAAGTGTTTGTTTCACTTGAGCGGAAACGCACTCTCCGTAAATAGCTGGCACTGGGTTCTGACGCTTAGCAGACAGTCGTATGTAACTGTGGCTGTTGCATAAACCAGGCGAGCCCATCCTGGTGTCTGACTGTGCATCTACATACACTATGCTGGCATAGCTAGCCAATCAGCTAAAATCCTCGTCGGCCACCTGGCCGCCCTCGTCGTTTGGGGTAGGTTCCATCGACCCGAGATATGCAAGCACACTATCGTCCGAAAAAAGTTCGTCTCTCTGTAGCACACGGCCTATGGTTAGTAGTGGACTATGGGATCGCCCTGATTGTTCCAAGCTTCTATAGCTCACGAGACAGACACTTACCTGGCCTTCGAGACTTCCTACCATCCTCTCTAAGAGGTCTTGCTCGACTGCTCTCAGGTGCATTACAGTTCGGACGACGTCTTCCCGTGTCGGGCCGGGGTACTTTCTGCTGTTGACGGATAATTTCAGTCCTTCGAGTTGTTGTTGGAGCTGTTCTAGAACAACAGTGACCACCCTCAACTCAAAGACTTTGCAGAGTTCGTGGCCTTCGATCAAACTTTTGACGTCGTGCGAATGACCTGTTGCGTCGTCATCCTGCCAGAAGAGTTTCAGCTGTTGAGAGCCGTCCGTCTCTTGTAATACAGCAAAATTGAGACCGTCCTCCTCGTTCAGACACATCAGATAGGCGAAAGGGGCACTCCATATGGGAACGCCATCCTCGCCATCCTCGATCTGGATCGTGGGTGTTGCCCCAAATACATGCATCTTGGCCTTTGTGAGAGGATCATCTTCCATGGGCTCCAGAGGCAAGACTAGTTTTCCTGCTTGGCAATTCGGGTCGATGAAGCCGTAGCTGAACAGCATCTCAGCTGCTGACTTTCCTTGACCGTAATCTATCGTGATTTCTTGGCCTTTAGAAATACCAAGGCCATCTTTGAGGACTAGAGTGACTTGACCCTGGGCGACTTCCTCAAAGCGAGCAGTTGCCTCAGCAGAGTGATTGACCATGTCCAGGCATGGTACCATGGCCTCGCCCGAAGACGGTAGTTCTAGAGAACGTGACCTGTATATGGCATCGAGCAAGACCCAATCGTGGATAGTGACTAGTTCATCTAACCATACATTATCATACCACCAGCGAAGGTCGTCAGTCTTTGCTTTGATCGCATCGAACTCTCTGGTGAGAGCAGAGAGCTTCGCGGACACCGCACTCTGGTATCATGTTAGCGGGCAATATTTAGTTGACATAGTGATGAACGTAGAACTTACTTCGAGGGAGGTTCCCTGTAGATGTGCGCGCTCTGCTTCTGACCAGGTCGTAGGCACAGGTATCTGGCTCGGCAACACACCAACATATTGCGTCCAGGGAGATATGACGCCTTGCACATCAGGGAAATCCGGAGATGATAGGATCATCTGCATCAACAAGTATAGCAGTATGTTGGCTCTATGCGACTGTACAGCGGGTCAGGAGCCGCAGTTATACACGCGCCCACAACATCGAGGTTGCCAGACAAGGAGCAACAACTGACCTGATGGCCGGCTTTCTCGAGAAGATCTCGGAAATTCTTGTCGATCTTCGCATAATCCTCGACTGCTTGTGCTGATAAGACCAAGTCCTGTGGTATCTCCAGCACTGAGTTGGCGCCGCTATGCGGCAAGTCCGCCTCGGCGACTAGGCCGTGTCCGCAGTCTTCAATCTCCTGGATTTTGACATTGTGGAAGCTGACATTGTTGAGAGCACACCAAGCCGGTAGGTCCTGCAAAGAAAACCCAACCCTACGCATGTTGGGTATAAGGGGAAGCTGGATGTGTGACTGGCACCGAACGATTGCCTTTGATTACGTACTTGAAGCCGGCGCAAAAGGACCCCGCCATGGTGATTTAATGATACGATAATCAAGGCAGAACCCCACCATCCAAAAAGTTATCCCACTGCCCAAGACCAACAACGGAACAACTTGCGAATTCGAAAGGTGCAAGTAGACCAAGCAAGCCAAGACACACAGCACCCGATATTATTTGGTAGCGCCATGCCTCGCGATCCCTTGATTGGCCTTGTTGGCAAGCCCTCGGCCGGCAAGAGTACGACTCTGAACAGCTTAACCGATGCGACTTCCAAAGTTGGTGGGTAGATCCCGAAGCCACCACCGCATCGCGAGCGACGCCCACTGATATATATTTACTCTTAACCCGATACAGGCAATTACCCGTATGGAAGACCCCTTTGATGCCTTCGGTATACACGGCGCGCGCTGGGAATATTTGAGTCTGACTTGTTGATCTTTCCTTCTCCAGATTCACCACCATCGACCCCCAACGAGCTATCGGTTACCTCCAAATAGATTGCGCCTGTGCCCGGTTTAATGTGTCGGACAAGTGCAAACCCAACTACGGCGGCTGTGTGGAGGGTCGCCGCTCGGTCCCTATAGAGCTGCTCGATGTTGCCGGGCTTGTCCCCGGCGCCCACGAAGGCAAAGGCTTAGGCAACAAGTTTCTTGACGATCTGCGACATGCTGACGCCCTGGTCCACGTCGTCGACGCCAGCGGGAGGACGAATGCCGAGGGTGAGAACACTAGAGGCTACGACCCGTCGCAGGATATCGCCTGGTTGCGCAGCGAGATCGTCGCTTGGATCAAGGGCAATCTGTACCAGCGCTGGGGATCGATCAAGAGAAGGCATGTCGCCGTGAAAGCCTCCGCCGTCGATACCCTGCAAGCCCAGTTCTCCGGTTACGGCTCCACTTCGCAACTGGTCGCGCGCACCTTGGACAAGCTGGCCCTCAAAGAGCCCCTCGAGCACTGGTCCGAGGAGACGGTGGATCGCGTAGTCGCCGCCTTCACCGACGAGAAGTTCCCGACCGTGATAGCGCTCAACAAGATCGACGACCCGGACGCCTACACGAACCTCATGAAGATCACAAAGATGTACAAGAACAGCTTGGTGGTGCCTTGCTCGGCGAGGGCCGAGCTGTTCTTGCGGAAAATGGCGAAGCAGGGCTACGTCCAGTACGTGGAGGGCAGCGACTCGGTGTGGACGAGGCAGGACCTCATCGACGACGGCGACCCCGAAGGTGGCGGTCTCAAGGAGATGGACGAGAAGAACAAGGAGATCATCGACGAGTACAAGGACATGATATTATACCGATACAACTCCACGGGTGTTGTGGACGTGCTATCGGCAGCGGCAAAGTTGCTGGGGCTTGTTCCCATCTTCCCCGTGCGGAGTACGGCTACGTTCAGCTCGGGGTCCGACACGAAGGCCGCCTTCCGAGACTGTGTGCTGGTGAAGAGGAATAGCACGGTTGGCGAAGTAGCGAAGAAGGTTATGGGCGACGTGACGATAGCATACGTAGAAGGAGTGGGCGGCACCCGTGTGTCAGAAGATGATATCGTGGCGGTCGGCAAGCATGATGTAAGTCCCTCTGCATCCACCAGCTCTCACTTTTCTTTTGGATTATTGACTAACTTCATACAGGTTCTATCTTTCAAGGTTGGGCGGGCATAGGCCATATTAGATTCGGCGGCCATGATAGAATACTAGACCTTCTGATAGACTCTGCTTCTCTTACCCTAGTTGCACCTGCCGTATTCTCGTAACATGTCAAATCTCAATTGCAGATGGCTAGATGCGTCGATATATTTGAAGCTATTACTGTGATACCGAAAGCGCATGTGTAATTGCCGAGAAGACAAGAAACCCTCAGGCGCTCCATAAGCTCCAGCCATGAGACCAACAGCGAATATCGAGTCGCTTTCTTTGCTTACACCAATCTCCTAGCTTCATCATTTCTTACAACCGTTTATTTTAGAAAGAAAGGACGACTTCCGTTCTGCCGATACAACATGGCCTGGTCACCGCCCTCACCACTCCCCAAATACCTCTACAAGATCCTCCCCACCGCACCGCCCTCTCCGATCCCGGAGACCTACCCCCCCTCTGACCTCGACAAGCAAGACGGCTTCGTCCACCTCAGCAATGCAGAGCAGGTCAGTCAGAACATGCCCAGAACAGGAGCCATTTTTGCCGGGAAAAGTAGAAGACTAACTAAACGCAACGTGCCGCGCCGCAACTCAGGTCCCCAAGATAGCCGGCATGTTCTTCGCCCAAGCCGCCAGCCTCTGGGTCCTCAAACTGCGCTTCAGCCCCCAGTTCGAGGCGAATACGCGCTGGGAGGGCCCCATGGATGGCTGTGCGCATCTCTACGGGGAGTTTGGGGCGGCCGACGTGGAGGGTGCTCGAGAGTTCACTCGCCCGACGGTGGGCGGTGATGGCGCTGAGTCGTGGGCCAGCTCGATGGCGCAGCGGGATGAGGAGCACGCATGGCTCGAGTAGAATCGGGGACTGGTGTATGCGACTTGCTGTCTGTTGTGATACGGCAGCTATGTGACGGCCCACGGGGCGTCGAGTAGCATGGCTGGAGTGTTTCGTGTCTCCTCAATCCCTCGGCACATATATTATAAGAACAGACTAGTCAGGGGGATACAGTTCGTTTATTGCTTGCGTCTATCGCTATCTCGCCTCTATGAAATACCTCGTAAACTCCAAGCGCTTCTAACGTAACCATGCTGGAATGGAAGTCATGCTGTTCAATGAGCTTTGCCCTTCTTCCCCGGGATAGACCACGCTTCTGAATCGGACGGGGGTAGGGCCTCATTATTCACCAACTTCCAACCCGCTCGCTTCAAAATATCCCATTCCCTCTTGACCTTCAGCCGAACCAAATCGCCCGCAGCTCGGGCGTCCTCCGCGCTGTCGTGTCCCTGCATCTTGTCCACCGTGTCGTCGACTTGGATCTTGCGATCCAGCTCGACCTCCATGAGGTGCTTGAGGCCGTTGCGCAATGGGAGCCCCTTCTTGTGAGGGTAGAGGAGAACCGTGTCAAGGACCATGGGATGGACGATGCGGACGGCGTTCAGGTCATTCTCTGCGCCGTGGGCAATCACCGGGGTCTCTGGCGAGATTAACGAGAAGAAAAGGTCGCGAGCTACCGGGGGCGAATCCACGAGCTTCAGTTTCCGCTTGGGTGGTTCCTCGGGGTTGGCCGAGGGCACCATGGTAGGCCTATGATCGTCACCGGGCTTCCACCGCTCCGCCTTTGCGATGTCCTCGGGTCGTACCCCCGAATATCGAGTGTTGAGGTCAATGATTTGACCAACCGGTTTTACGAGCACGTCGAGAAGCTCGTCACCAGCAGGCCAAGACACCGCAGTAATGCGGATCAGCTCCATGCCATAAACAGTGTAGCCCATCTCGCAGTCGAAGCTGACTGCCCTATTCTTGGGCGCATCCGGGTTGGGGGGTGTCTTGACAAAGTTGACAACACTTGCCAGTCTAGCAGGATCCGTGAATTTGAAGACGTGGTTTTCCGCGGTAGTGCAACCGTTGGTATCTCCAACGCTTTGGTGGCAACACCGCCACTTCCTTGTTCTCTCATTGAGCCGGTCACCAGGGGTGAAACATACCTTCCCAGGATGATAGACGCAAGGGCCGTTTGATGCCAGAGCTCCGTCTTCTTCTCGACGTCCAGGAAAGACGGCGAATCTTCGGGTACATCGGTCACAGGTCTCGAAGTTTCCTGAAAACGCCACGGCCTTCTCGGCCTTCTCAATATCTCCCTCTTTGGGGACAGTAGCGATATAACCAAAATGTTGTAAAGTCTCCAGATCAACGCGAAGTCGGGGAGGAAGGCGACCTCCTGTTCTGGAGTCAGGCCAGTCTCGATGGGTTTCGGTCCTTGCTTGGGCTCCTCCCCAGTGCCGTATTCTTTCTTCACCGATGCCAGTCGCTCTTCCTTCCAGTGGGCGAGGTCCATCTTCTTGTAGTGCGTGATGCGATTCTTGAACGCATTATTGTATATGGTAAACTTCTTAACAGCGTGATGCTCCTCCTCGTCCAAGGCTTTCACGATGAGCTCCTGGTCAGACAGGACCAGAGCAGCCTCGGGTCCCTGGCCTTTGGTCTCCTTCTTCAGCTGTGAGTTTAGCCTGACGTAGCTCTCATGGAGTACTTTTAGGAGCTTGTTGCGCATATCATGCTTGGCAGGTGCTTTCCCGAGGTGGCGGGCGTTGAGAGTCTCTATCTTCTTTGGCACAGCAGCAGCAGGCTTGGCTTGGGCACTCTTCGTCTGCTGGGTAGTAGGACTAGGTTTCCCGGATTGTGTCGGCGTTGCAGAGCCCTTGTGCTTCAACGGTGGGGGAGAGATGGCCTGGACTGGAGGTGTGGGTGCCTTCTCGACGGCCGGGCGAGCACTTGCCTTTCTAACCCCAGGACTGGCGACCCTCTGTCGTTTTCTAGGCGAGTCTTGGTTGGTAGATGTTGCTAATGGGACCTCAGAAGCATCTGCGCCGGTAGTGGCGGTAACAGTGTCTTGATGCGGAGCGGCTTGGGTTTCGTCCTCCGGATGCTTGAATAAGCACTGGAAGGCTGTGCAGCCCTTGCCAGCCGGGCATGGCAAGCTCTTTAACATGCCCAGAGATGAAGCCATGGTGAATATAATGACGGCGATGATGATTGCAATAGCAAACATTCGTTTCTCAGTCTTTCAACAGTGCACGCATGCGGTCATCAGCCGCGTGAATTGTAAACGAATGACTGCCACCACCCACCGCGGTAGTAGCCAAGACCAACTGTGCTCGAGTGAGGTGGAAGTCGAATGGCCCAGCCGTACGGACGAGATGACAACAGACGTTGATGACAGGAGACCCAACCTTTGCCGCGGTACTGTAGCTTACGAGACGAGATCAAACCAAGAGCGCCACCAGAAGCCTCGCGCCTTTATCGAATGAACCAATGGCTCTGTACGGAGATATAGATGGTTCCAATCAATTTCTGCAATAACCTCCCAGGTTAAGGATGATTGGGTTGCACAACTCCCAAGAAATCGAGTCTCTGTTGGAGGTCTAGATGCGGCTCGTCCTTTGTTGTTTCCGGCGCTGTAATTGGACACCTTTGGAACACCGTTACCTTGGCCAGATGACTTGGAATGTGAAACCCTGCAACCTGTTAAAGTCATGGCTACGCATTGACACCGTATGCTCACACTGTACGCCGGAAACCGCCCACTGTAAGTACAAGGGTATTGGCATTCGCGCAAGATAATACGTGAAGGGTTCATTTACTTTTATTTATCTGACTTTCTATCATGCTCACTTAAGAGTCTCGCGTCGTTTTTGCATATCGAGCCCAGGGGGCCAGGTCTCCGGAAAACGCGTCGTATTTTGTGTAATATCCCCGCAAGTTCTCATCCACGTTGCCACTCGCGAGAACCAGGAGAGCCGAGCCAGCCCTGGGCGACTGTGAAGCTGTGGTGACAAGCTGTAGCAAACATGTATTGCGTAGTCATCCGAGAACGTGCTTGTATGTTTTGAAGTGCAAAGTTCCTGGAGCGGGTACCTCCTCGAACGTGTACTTTGGGGTGAATTGCAGTGCCTTGTTGATTATAGCCATGCTGGCTTGAGCTGCTTGGTCTATGGGGACTGATAGGTGACGCGCCCCTATCTTCTCAGCGAGCCTCTGCGCCCGAGGAATCCCGGGGAAGTTGTCCGGACAAGATACTGCCAAAGATGCACAGAAGAACCCATCCATATCTCAGACGTGGGGTCGAGGACATGAATTTCCTTTTCTGTCAAGATTTGAAGAGTCTTAGGCAGGGATTCATCATCAGCTGAACGTGATAACCGAATATCCCATTCTACTCTGGCATGTTCTGCCTGCTGCGCAGCTTGAACATTTCTCGAGATGCTGCTTCGGTAACTCCGAATTTCTTCAAGGTCTATGGTGGCTGTTATAACTTCGACTGGCTCGAGAGAGAACTGGGTTCCCTGCTCGAGAGTTATTCTATTCAACTGAGACAAGTTAGCCACGGGTGAGACTCCAAGATTTCCGGTTAAGAACCTACCAAAATCATGCTAGAACCGTCGAACAGAATTCGGGCATCTCAATCTACTCCGGACGAATTAGAGCACAGATATAAACCCGCCTGTTTCTCTTGTTGAATTTGCTATGAGATCAAGCCGTCTTCTTAGCTTGCGAAGCTCAGCGTGCGAGACTGACGACTGTCCACTATGTCAGCAACTTGACTTTCTAGGGATCGAACAGCTATTACACACAATTCGTAGAGAGAAAAGGGGAGTGGGGACTTACGTTTAGGATTAGCTCGCACCCATTCAAGCAGAGGGTCGTTGATGGGTTTTGGGAGTAAACATTTCTTCACGACTCACATCCTATGGACGTCTTTCGTAGAAAGGCTAGCATCACCGATAGAAACTGTGCGTTGCCCGGTGACTTTCTCGACCACCTCTTCCAGGTAGTATGTTTCCGTCTGCAGGGGCTTGGTAAGCACTGGTTATTCATTTGCCAGAAGATAGTCAACAAGCTGTTCGTACTTCTGGCCCAGTCCTCACTGTTGCGACTTTTTCCTTGGCGACCCTGATAGATTCAAGAATATTCTCTCGGTTGCCTTGAAAATTGAAGGGCACACTTGGCAGGGTGGCTGCAGTCACCGTGAGGAACGACATGATTGACACGCCTGTTCAGTGCAAGTGAGGCTTAAATGTTCAATGCTGTTCAAGATATTTGTGAAATTGTTCTATAGAGGCTAGCACTGGCATACGTGTAAACAGCTCTGTGGGGCATATTAAGCGATAAACGTTATATAATCGTATTTACATAAAAGGGTGCATATTAACGTGAAGTCGGGATAAAATCAGGCTGTGATTCAAGCAAGAGAAGAGAAGAGTTTCTTTCCTGAATTGACCAGTAGCTGGCTGGCATAGGCGACGAGGTAAGTACATAGGTAGTCATGGATATTCCAAGGGTCGCGCATGCCATGCTTGCTGTTACGTGCGGAGCCAAACTAATGTACATCATGGTTCTTTCGTAACAAATACTTCAAATAATTCTTCAATGAGCAGGCATAGCCGGGATGCCCATCGAGTCATCAGCGTGGAATCTGCTCGATATCTTAACTCCGGCCATATTTCTACACGCCGATCTGGAGTCCAGGATTTGTTACCAGGGGCGTGACATCAGCATCCACGGTAAACTGCCGGGGGCTCCACTAATAACCAATGTAGGAATAAATATCCCCGGCCACGTTGGAGGAGGGGCTTAGACGATAGTTTATGCCGATATCGAGCAAGACATCTGGCCCGAGACCAACTTGCTCCCGAAACCACCTCATATAAAAAGCTGCTTCCTACTATTCGCAATTGGCAAAACTGTCAACATCTACACCGGGAAGAACATCCATCTCAATCAAACACCACAACAATGGCTGATACCGTTGGCAAGGTACGATTCACCCCCTCTTAGAACTTACCCCGCGGGCTCGCCGGGAGGGGTAGCTCGCCGCGGCAGCTGGAGGAGAGCTAACTTTGACACGTTCACCACGAACAGACCATCAAGTGCCAGGCTGCCGTGGCCTGGGAGGCAGGCAAGGACCTGAGCATTGAGGAGATCGAGGTGGCACCGCCGCAGGCCCACGAAGTCCGTATTCAAATTTACTACACCGGTGTTTGTCACACAGGTGCGTACACGCAAAGTCCCAGCAATCCCGAGCCATCTCCGAGCTGTGAGCTAAGGGAAATCCTTTGTTTAACTAGATGCGTACACGTTATCCGGCAAGGACCCCGAGGGTGCTTTCCCTATCGTCCTGGGTCATGAGGGTGCCGGTATCGTCGAGTCTGTTGGTGAGGGGGTCACCAATGTGAAGCCTGGTGACCATGTCGTCGCCCTTTAGTACGTTGTGTTATGCTGTTGCCGCTTCCCCCACTGACACTCTGATATAGCACGCCGGAATGCAAGGAGTGCAAGTTCTGCAAGTCTGGCAAGACCAACCTGTGCGGAAAGATCCGAGCAACCCAGGGTAAGGGTGTGATGCCCGACGGCACCTCTCGATTCAAGTGCAAGGGCAAGGACCTCTTGCACTTCATGGGCACCTCCACTTTCTCCCAGTATACGGTCGTGGCGGATATCTCCGTAGTAGCAGTCCAGCAGGATGCTCCCATGGACCGAACCTGCTTGCTCGGCTGCGGCATCACCACTGGTTACGGTGCTGCGCGAATTACCGCCAACGTTGAAGAGGGATCCAACGTTGCCATCTTCGGTGCTGGATGTGTTGGTCTGTCCGTCGTCCAGGGCGCCGTGGCGCAAAAAGCTGGCAAGATCATTGTCGTCGACGTCAACCCGGCCAAGGAGGAGTGGTCGAAGAAATTCGGCGCAACCGACTTCGTGAACCCTAGCAAGCTGGAGGGGCAGACCATTGTCGAGAAGCTCATTGAGATGACCGACGGCGGTTGCGACTACACCTTCGATTGCACCGGAAACGTTGGCGTCATGCGGGCAGCTCTCGAGGCATCTCACAAGGGCTGGGGTCAGAGCATCATCATTGGCGTTGCTGCTGCTGGCCAAGAGATTGCCACTCGCCGTAAGTAAAACCTGCACGCGTCTCCATTGTAGCCGTCGCTAACAAACCATAGCCTTCCAATTGGTCACAGGCCGTGTCTGGAAGGGATGCGCATTCGGTGGTGTCAAGGGTCGATCTCAGCTTCCTGAACTCGTTCAAGATTACTTGGGTGGTAAGCTGAAGGTTGACGAGTTCATCACGCACCGAGAGCCCCTCAAGGATATCAACACCGCATTTGAGCAGATGAAGGCAGGAGACTGCATTCGGTGCGTGGTGACGATGAAGGAGTAAAGGAACGTTGGAGTATCAGCAGGCTTATAAGATTGGTCGACTTTGGTGAATGTACATAGTACGTATGAAGCACCCGGATGGCCAAATTGAGTCAGGTCAGCTATATACCCAGTCAAATTCGATGCGTACATGGATTTCTTTCTTCGTTCACGTATGCCATTGGGCTATATGTCAGCCGCCACTGAATATGTGGATTACGGCATTGAGTGCATCCCCAATGTCTAACGCCACTCGTGAACATCATTGCCTGCCCTCGTAGATGACGTTTTCTCATTGAAAACCAATGAGGGTATTGCCGGTGGAACCGTACAGAACGCGGAAAGCTCAGTGAATTTCGCGAGGCATGCCCCGAGTTAGGATAGAGTGTGATCTGTACAACGGGGTGCAACCCGTTGGTGTTGTCATGCTTACGGCGTTTTGACGTTTTCGCCATGTAGCATGATAATTGCTGCTTACCCTCAGAAACGAGAGTTGATGAATGGTGCTGGGTGCATGGGCTGCTTGCTGGTAGTGAGACCCGGTTGTTGTTGTTCGTAGTCGTCGTACATATGAACTGGCTGAACCGAACCTTGGCTGCGTCGCTAGCTGCATATCGCACCGATTCACTGCTCCTGTTTTTGTGGTTGTGTGGCATGCATTGGGTAGGAGATGGCCCAAAGACAAAAACCGCCTACATGATGGAAGTGGAAGCCCGGCGTCTCAACCGAGAATAGCGCCACAGGGCAAGGTTGATAAGGTAGCGCATTTGGCTGACGGATGGCTTTTATTGATTATCTCTAAAAGTTGCGCATGCACGTCGAGGCAGGCAGTCCCTCGCGATGGCGGGTGAGGACTGGGGGAAGGATCGCATGCTTCTTCTGTCGTGGCTGGCTCATGAGGCGAGGTTTTACATGTGCATATGCAGCGGCATGAATTACAATTGCTGCAAGCCCGAGTCAAGCAAGGTAGTAGAAGTTGGGAAAGGCGTGTGAATGCATCGTCATTCGGAGTAAGCGTCGCCCCGTCTTCGACGACGGATGGACAGACAACCCGCTTTGATGGATCTAACAAGTGATCGCCTGTACGACGTCCACGTTTTGCAACGAGCCCATATACGGCATGGCGACCATCTAGTCGGACCAACAAATGTTCGGATCCCAACAACGATATCTGACACAATCTTGCTCCCGAGACCTGGCGCGACCAATGCACCTTTTTCAGGGAAGGGTATCTCGCGAGCTTGGGATAAATCGGCATTTCGGAAACGCCCCTTGTCGGATAAGCCATCTCTCTCACTTCACCCCCCAAAACCTGGGCGCATCTCCGTTAGACAAAATGGACACGATCGTCCGACTCGAGGGCGATCTGTGGACTTTAATTAGAGCCACGATGTTACGAGTCAACCGCCTGGTTTAGCGCCTCGATGCCAATAGTCGACCACGTCTCATGCAGCCAGGGGTGTTCGCTGTACAGAAGCGCTGTACACTCTTGCTCGATTTCCTGGACACACGCAACAAGGGTATCTTCGAAGGCGTTGGTAGGTATACTGCACACATACTGCTCATACCGACCTACCCATTGCCCAACTGTTGTCAAATGTTACCATTGATGTACTCTTTCTTGCCTTTGCTAGCTTAGTGATACGGCATGAACCGGTTAGCATCTCCAACGGAAGCCGGCCGAGCAAAGGACAAGACGACCGGTCCAGGCTTTACCGAAGCCAACTACGAAGAATACGAACAGTCATATTTCGATAGCCCTCTTCCACCAGCCCGGACCCAATGATTATCTGCTCATAACACGATCACCGGAGGGAACCAATCTGCCTACATATGTTGCGATTGATATATGCAGTAGTCGTCTGTGCATAATGTACGGGTGTAGGGTGTAGATACAGGTGCAGACGTTTGGGCAGACCTGCCTTTCTCGGATGTAAAGAGTTGGAGTTACCCTACGGTCTGAGATTGAGACCGTATCTCCCTTTTGTCATGCCCCCGAACCAAATGCATTAGCGGCGGCCTGGGCGGCGCGTGTCGCATTGGACTATACATAATACACGTACGGAGTACCCATATGTAGGCGCATTGATAAACAACTGTATGCCAATCGACTAACAGAGTCCTTCACTATACAACAATAGTGGCACTCGCAAAGAAGAGCCTTGCATATTGGAGAAAAAAATAGGCCAACCAATAGGCCACCTGGGGGCAGGCTACCTTTGCATGTGTCTTAGGCCGACCATGGACTGATTCCCGGGGCGCCTGAATTGCCTAATGATAGATCAAATGCTCAGCAAAAAGACATCGAGACAAATCAATTAATGGGCAATCATTGATGATAAACGAGAGGAGCACCTGTCCTGCCAATCCGCCTTACTAGCCCGGCAGGCTAACCGACAAATTGCAAGCCTCCTCCATACCTCCAAGCTTCTAAGACAGTCTGGATCTGATGGACCTCGCATGGAATGACCGACAACGCCGGCACCTCGTAAATTGTCATGCGTTGATTGCCCTTCGCATAGGCAGCTGGGCCTTGCCGGGGAAAGCCCTCCAGTTTCAATGTTGTTGTCAAATTTGCCCACTCGAAACATCCTGTCCGAGTTTCACCAGAGACCCAAAGACCCAAAGACCCAGCAGGACGAACGCTGGCGCTGGCCGTTGTTCTTAGGCTTCATCTATCCCTCGGATTGCCCGAGCCGATCAAACCAGATCAATCTGGAGGCCACTGACCGACCCGGGCGTCTTTCGAGAAGGAAGGAAGAAACAAGTTTCATTGCCTCCTACGGTAAGTATACAATGTTATTAGACAAAGCGGCAGCAACTGGTCGGCCATCTTTTGTGTGCCGGAACGGTGGCCACCAGCATGCTTTCCCCTACCGCATACCCCAAAAAAGCCCAGTCGATATGTTCATTTACTAATCCGGGATATACATACATACATACCTACAGCGGCCATGCTGCATATTCTACCGACACCCCTTCCGTCTGGTCAGCTCAACGGCGATCAATTGGCCCATAGCCCATCCCGAGTACAGCAGCCAGCGGCTTAGTAAATGCAAGCAGTTCTCCAGTGTATGCAGCACCATGTCAGGAATTAAGAGTTTTCTGAACGCATCAAGTGCCATGTACGTCTACGTATGTATGTGAGGCGAGGCAAGTGGTAAGGTAGATAGATACATAGCTGGCTAGTAGGTGGTAAGGTCGGAATTATCCACAAGACGACATGCACTCACTTCATCACCGTTGGTCCCCTAGATCCATACTTGTACGTGGTAGAGAGCAGGATGATGCCAAATCCAAGAATTCCCATGCCCACCCAGCGTCGATTATATATGGAGCCGGGCTTCCGATCCACTCCAAGACAGCACCCAGACCCAGACACCAGACACCAGACACAGTACATGCAGCAAGCATCCATACCGACTTTTAGTTGGTATTTGAGCCCAACCCCCAGCAGAGACCCCAGTACAGAACCCAGCAGCCTTCCCTTTGTGACTTCTGCGCGCGTAGTGGGCTTGGTGCTGGGTTCGCCTCCGCCTCCCGCTTTCGGAGCCTTGTCCAGGTTGGCTGGAAAGTCGTCATCGTCACGGATACCTTGCTACCCTTGCTGCGCGCCAGCCAGGCCAGGGGTCTCTCGCCCATCGCCCATCGCCCATTAGCCATTAGCCATTAGCCGGGCTTCCCTCAACCTCGACCATCACCGCCTCGGATCGGGGGCAAGCTGGCAAGACATCACCCCAGACAGGCCGAACCAGGCGAGAGGTGAGCTGACCAGATTGAGCGGGTTGGGAAACCAACGCAACAAGCAAGTGCGACAGCAGAACAGTGTGCAGAGAATGAATGGCAGAGCTTACTACAAGTCCCCCAACGGTCCCTTTATGCCTTTTCGCCAAGGTTCAAAAGAATGATTGTTCGCCGCCCCCGGGACGGACATATGGGCTGGTTCTAGTGGATTCGACCTTGTCTTTCACCCCGTCTGCGGTCTGCATCGACAAATCGACTACAGCCACCCTGCCGCTACCTGCACGCCCCGTGACCCTGACGGTTCGATGATAAGGTAACTATTTCCGTGTACGTATGCAGCACAGCATGCATGTATGTACCGTACCGACTACATTCGTCTCTTCTCCTAGGTTAATAAATTGGTCTTTTGAGGCTTAAACCTGGGTTCATCTAAAATACCCTTGCCTTGCCCTTGTCTTTAGTCCGCCTGCATCGTGTGACTCGTCCCGTCACTCAGTCATTTCTCTCATCACCCTCTCGCCTTCTTTTCCCTTCTCCTGGTCCATGTCTACATATGTCCCGGTCATGGTCCTGGCCACCCTAGACTACCTGCCTTCTCCACCAGGTTACAGCTTACCGGCTTGACTCCCGCGCCTGCCTACTCTATTATTAAAAGGCCTTTGCCTCCTTCTCAGACCTCTCCGTCCTGCGATCTCTTTTTCCCTTTCCGCTTTATTATTCATTCCTCCCTTTCATTCATCTTCCTCCCCAACTCTACCCAAGCATCATCCCTCCCAACGCAGCCTCCGACCAGCGGCCTTCACCACACCCACACCACACCACACCACACCTTCGACACACCATAGTCTCTAATAACGGTTGTTCGACAAATCGTGCAATCCACGCCACTCACTCAACCCCTCGATTCGACCTCTCGCAATCAACTTGAACCGACGATCTCACACGCACCGTCAAGATGGCTCCCAAGAAGATTCGCTGCACTTTCAAGGTCGCCGGCCAGTCCGAGCCTGCGTGTAAGGAGGCTGCCCAGCGTATGTTCGGTGATTGCGGATTCTGCTCCGGCCACTACTGCGCCAAGCACCGTTTACCCGAGGACCACAAGTGCTCCGGTCTCGAAGACGTAAGTATCTCCAGCCAGGATGATTTCGATTTATTTGCCGCCGTCCCGTGGTGGGCGGTTGGCCTCGATGAGGTACTCAGCGAGAGTGATGACGAATCCTTGGCTAACTTACTTTTGAACCCATCCAGTGCAGGAAAGAGTCCCACGATCGCAACGCTGCTCAACTCGAGTCTGAGCGTACGCAAGTGATCAAGGTCGCGTAGAAAGACCACTCATGGAATTGGTCATATCACACCCGATCACCTTGGAGCTGGGCGAATCCAATAGCTCACCACCCCTCGCCATCGATCTGATGCATCTTTTGAAAGATAAAGATGCCCGAAACGGCCACGGGACCGAACAAACGCCACACACCATCCCACCACATTTACCCCCTTTCACCGTAACTTCTCCGACACACGAGTCACGGCGCTCAACTTTACGCGAAAGCGGTTGGGCAACGGAGGTTACACCTGGCGCTCCTCGCCAGCTATAAGCAATGTACCATTTACACAGGATCGCATGGCGTCTTAGGGATTTTCGAGCCACTTTACATGATGTGGCCTACCGGATGCTTTTGTTCTACTCTTTTTTTTGCGAGGCGCAGGTGGATTATCTTCAGACCTGTGATCATCTCGAGAAGGGGAAATATTGAGGGGCTTCCCCTTTTGCGGATGCGAATGCTACACCGCTTCCTACAATATATTTGTATATAGACAAATGAAGGAACCCTTTCCCCAATTAATAGGCGGTATAGCCGACCTTCGTATTTGCTTGAGTGATTCAATACTCCTATCGAATTTAAACAATCCATACCGTTTAAGCAAAATAGAAACAATTATTGGCTATATAAACACAAATCTCATGATATTGACACTGATGTTTCCTACGTGACCTAATATAATACATTATTTACACTCGCTTCTTCGTATACTACTACAAATCGTATCAACCCCGACGCTTTCGGCTCGGCCTTGCCGGTGGTTGTGGTTCGGGACTATTCTCTTCTTTTAGTCCCACCTCCGCCTTGGGCTCATTCATGACCATGTCCAGTGCCTCCACGTCTTCCTCTTCCCGTTTGATATACTCCTCCTTAATGACCAACCCGTCTTCATCATCATCACCATCAGCCTTGACGCGCTCCACCTTCAGCGACGCGGTCTCCTCCTCGCGGACCTTGTGCCCCTGAAGGACCTTGCCCCGGTCGGCGGCCTTGCACAGCCCGCGGAGGCCGAGCTCGCACTCGCCGCAGCGGCGGCCGACGGGCAGGCAGACCTTCTGGCCGAAGCCGACGAGCAGCCAGTTGATCTCGCGCCAGCGGTCGCGGGGCAGCCAGGCCTGCAGCGCCAGGCGCGTCGCCTCGGGCGTCTTGCTCGCGGGCCGCTGCCACCCCCCACAGGTTCGTGATGCGGTGCACGTGCACGTCGACGCCGATGCCCTCGGTCCGCCCCCAGGCCGCGCTCAGGCACAGGTGGGCCATCTTGGGCCCCACGCCCGGCAGCGACGTCAGCCCCGCGATGGTGTCGGGGATGTCGCCGGCCCAGGCGTCGCGCAGGATCGCGGCCGCCTGCTTGAGGTACTTGGTCTTGTTGTTGTGGAAGCCGACGACCCAGATCAGCTCGTTGAGCTTCGCCGCGTCCACGGCCAGCAGGTTCTCGAGGTTGAGCCCGGGCGGGGCGTCGGGGGCGTGAGGGGGCAGCTCGGTCTGCAGCCGGCGCATGGCGACGGCGTTGGTCGTGTCTTTGGTCTGCGACGACAGCATCAGCGCGACCAGCGTGTGCAGGCGCTGGTCCCGCGGCGAGGCGGTCGGTAGGGCCAGCCGCTCGCAGCCCATGGTGTCGACGGCGGCGTCCTTCGCGGGGCCCGTCAGCCGCATCGCCTTGACGAGCTCGTACATCTCTTCCCAGTCCGAGGGCGGCGCGACGGTCGTCGTCTGGGTGTCCGGGTCGACGATCTTGCGGGCGGGCTTGCGGGCGCGTCGGTTGGGGGTGGGCGCGATCTTGTCCTCTTCCTCCTCTTCGCTCTCTTCTTTCTTGACCGGCGATGGCTTACTCTCTCGCGTTGTCGACGACGACACTACGGCGCGCTTTCGCTTGCGGGATGTTGTAGCGGTCGCGGTTGTAGTCTTCGTGACACTGCTGGATACGGCATCTTCGATATCGGCCACTTGCGGTGTTGTGTTACTCTTCTTGGTCGAGGACGGCGCGTCGCTCTGGTACGCGAATCGGGCGAGCGAGCCACGCGTTATGCGGCGTAGCTGTGGGGGAGGAGATGCCGCCGGCGACATGGCGCCGAGGAATCTGGTAGCTACCTGTGGGAGTGGCGACGAAATTCTCAATTGTCATGCATGGTATGACATATTGTTGGACCGATAGCTTAAGCCGAGGCGAGTATAAGTATAAGGTAGCAGGGCAGCAGGGCAGCAGGTCCGCGATCGCAGATCTACAGTAGCACAGTGGAAAAAGGGTTCTGGGCTCCACGTTCTGGTTGGATCGGGGTAGCTCCCAAGGTTATGCACGCTACAGGGCCCCTGCAGATTGACGGGTCCACCATTGCTTAGCCTGTACTAACTAGAATAATTGGCAACGCAATATACAGGTGAGTGATACACGCAGACGAGTAGACGACGTCAGCGATGTTCGTATTGTTGCTAATTAACCAAGGTAGATGAGCACGAGAGATCTATACCGTCTATTCTACAACCTAGTTCACCTGTCTATTAAGTCCTCTAACCAAAAGTTGCCCCTTTAACATACTACTGAAGACCTCGACTGTGCTAACCTGCGCTGCCACGCGTTTCCGGGAAAATAAAAACACCTTCGCTATGATATGAGCGCCAAAAACCGACCAAAGACAGGAGTGTTCCCCAGTTCATATCAGGAATTCCTCCTTGATCCAGTGCTTCATGACGGTGTAGCCCTCCACGAAGGAGGCCTTGTTCATGCGGACGATGATGGCCGCATGCGTGTGGAGGTTCTTGCGCAGGTAGACGGGGTATTTGCGCCACCCCAAGCCGTCGAGCTGGTTGATCATGTCGAACTGGTACGGCGCGAGAGCCAGGGTGGGCCACTGCGGATGCGACATGCGGCGCTCGCGGGCCAGCGTCTTGCGGTCCTTCTCGTTCATCACGCCCTCGTTCTCGTCGTCGTCGGAAGAGGCTAGGTACTCCTGCTGCTGCGAGTTGTTGACGTCCTCGTACGCGTCCTCGACCTTCTGCCGCAGCTCCTGCATCATGATGGGCACGCGGTACTTGCCCGGCTCGATGCCTGCCAGGCCGCTCTCGTGAAGCCGGATCCGCTTCGAACTGCGCAGGTTTTGGACGACCGAGTTGAGCAGATACCCGACGATGGCGATAGGGATGAAGACCGCTATGAGGGTGATTTTAGGGGCGTTCTTGAGATACCACCAGCTGTTGTTGGCAAATGATTCCAACGTCATACCGTCAGGCTTGAGACTGGGCCTGACGGGGTTGATAGGATCCAAAACAACCTCCTCATAGCCGGGTACGTAATTGAATTTGACTTTTTCTATATTGCGATAGGGGTCGGTCTTGGCAATACAGGCCGTGTAGTACGGGACGCTTCGGTCGTGGGCGATGTTCGCGTAGAGAGTCTTTCGTTTGAATCTGGAAAGACCCTCCATGAAGATCGAATCGGGGTCTGCCATGATGGAGAGCAGTGGCCTGCCGGTGTCGCGAAAGTCGTCGATGGTGAATAGTTGCCGGCCCGACATGGACAGCGTCCGCGCGCCCAGGACGTTCCAGATGTGATTGTGCCACCCGCGCAGAGGCGAACGCACCCCGAGATGTGGGGAGGCAAACGTCGTGAAGTTCTTAATGTTTGGTGACCAAATGTCAGTATCAAGACACAGCAGTAGAACCAGCAAGACACGGAGCGAATATTCCACGTACCATCGGCCGAAGCTGGTCTAGGACGCCCTTCGCGTGGAGTAGACCAACAGCGTAGCGGGAGACCAGCCCACCGAGAGAATAGCCGACTACGCTCAGCTTCGTGATGTTCCCGCCGTTGGCCTCGATCTTCCTGAGTTCTTCCTGGATCTCTTCGCAGACGCGCTCGCCTCCTCGCTCGATGCCATCGTAGGTGGAACTGCCCTTATTGCGCTTGGGCAGTAGAATGTAGAGCTCGTCCTCGGAATATGCGTCGCGCAACGTCTTGACCACGGTTTTCATGTGGTTGGGGTTTCCCCATAACTACACGCAGGAAGAATCCACGGGTTAGTGATCGGTCGCGTACCATTGGAGAATGCGTACCGTTGTGTGTAACGTTGATGATGAAAGCAAGGGGGGTTCTCGTATAACTTACCCCGTGTACCACTACACAGAGATGGTCTGCCTTTTCACTACCACCACTATAATCCATGGCCACCGTTGCATGGGGTTTCTCTTGGGGACTCATCTTGGATTCCTCAGAAGAGGAGGATCAGAGGCCAGCATGCAAAATTTATAAGGGGCCGCGGCTTTGGAGGCTTGGAAGCTTTAAGAGGCTTCAGGGGGGGTTAAAGGTTACTAGTTGCGTCGCGCGCTAGGTATGGTTGGTTAGAAGGTTAGACAATGCAATACCAAAAAAAAGGCGCTCTTTCTCCCTTCGCAATTGGATTTTTGTTTGGGTTTAGCCTTTAGCGAGGGCATTAAGGTATCCTGGAACTAGACTGCTCGCGGAGGTCGTGATCTAAAGGGGACCCGAAGCTCGGAGGGTTACGTGTTGGAACGGGACGGGCTCAGCAATTGGGGGTTTGGGAAGGTGGATGGGCGGACGGATTCAGCAATTCGACAACTGCAGGGCTGAGCTGAGCTTGCACGACGTGGACCGATGATGATGATATCAATGATCGCAAATGGGCCAGAGCGGGCTTATGGATTGATCCGGCCTGGCCGGGAAGACGTCTCATGGAACCGTTATCACCTGTATTGAGGGATTGAGGGATTGAAGGCCCGATTAGTGAAAGGAGTATCAAGATCTACATGACTGCTCGGCAGTTTGTCTATACACACCCATAGATGAAACAACGTGACGGAGGCACTGGCTTACAAGGCATGTGAACCCAGCAGCCAGCAAGGTCTTTTCTACTCCCTTAGAACTTGTTGGCGCTTGAATTGGCTCTACCCCTTGTGTCTCTCTAGGTGGTCGGCCATAACTAAGTACTTGTACTCAGCTGGTTGTCCAAAACCGACCTACCCATGAAAGCATATGAGATGCAAGTGCATGCATATGAGTAAGAGGGGCGAAAGGGGTGACGAGTCTATACTGATCACTATCTGTTTTGACCAAGTATACCGATATATATCATCAAGTGAGAGTGCTGGGTGCTGCTTGTTATCATCGAATGGAATTCCAACCAATGGAAGGCCTGTGCTCAGCGGAAGCTGTTGTTGCTGCAGCACCTTCCGCCTCCACTTGCAGCTTTGCGAATCGGCAAGGTACTAAAACATGCACCGACTTGACCAACCGCGTCGAGCTTCAATCAAGCAGCAATTTGATGCGGCCCAGTCCAGTCTCGCGACTTTCTGGTAAATAAATTTTGACCAACGCTGCTGATCTTCCGGCGCAACGCAACCACGCAGCTGAGGTGGCCGTAGTCACCATCCCCCTACCGGCGCAATCATTCGTTTTCTCATGCGTCAAGCCAGGACTGCATAAAATATCTTCTAGAGCTTTTCCAGCCTGTCGACCAAAAACATCTTATCGCCTAATCACCACCCATCGCCATGTCGTACCGATTGCCCGAGTCAAGCTCGCCCGCCACTCCAGAGAGGAAACAGGCACACTACAATGGCGAGCACCCATCTACTACCCCGGCTGGTCATCCAGTGCCGTCTCCGGCTCCTTCTTTCACTCCCATGGGTGAACCATCGCCATCTTTTCTAACAAGTTCTATTGGGGCCATGACAGGCAAAATCAAGGCCCCCAACTTCGGCAGACCAAATATCGGCGGCGCTTCCAAGTCTCGCAGGACACCCAATGTTCCCCTCGGTAGCTCCCTTCGAGGGAGTACGACTACCCGCCAACCCTCAGGGCTCGGGAAGCACTCCTACTCCGTGTTAGACGACCTGGAAGATTCTGATGAAGACGTCGACAACGCGCCGCCTGCTTCGCGGCCGGGTACTTACGGCATGCATTTCGATAGCGATGACGACGAGGATGAGGACGACGACCAGGACGACGACATAATGGGTGCACAAGAAGACGAAGAGTTCGACGAGCAAGATGAAGAGGATGCCGACGGGGAAAGCGACGACATGGACGCAATGGCCGAGGATGATGCCGACTACGACATCGAAGATGAACTGGTAAGGGAGATGGAAGCCACCGACTACAGCGGCAACTTCCTCGGAGGAGACAACACCATGGACCTCTTGATGGGCACACCAGCCGCAAACCAACGAATGCAGAAGGAAGCTGGCGACATATTCCGCGCCTCGTCCATGCGATCCCTTTTCGGCCGGCGCAGGGACTCCAGGTACTCAGCTGTCGCCAAAGACCTCTTTACCCAGCTTGGCCATGCCCGGATATCAGAACCCCATAATCTGATTCTTCAGACTGAAGAGGTTATCGCCCGCCTGTACGATGAAGGTGTAGGCGCCGAAGATGACACGGACAAGTTGGATATGACTCTGGCCGGAGCAGCTGATTACCTCGTCCGCGACATATGGGAGCCGCATGCCAAGTCTTTGCCCAAGAGCAACGAAGAGCATGGTGCGACTATTGGCCCTGGACCCAATTCGACAGCATTCGAGAAAGCTACGTATCTGGCCGCCATGGTCTTCCGCATCCATCATGCACCCCCCGAAGAGGATCCATTTGGGAACTACAAGCCGATGTCGTTGCCGCAGACTTTGTTCGAGTGGCAAGACGAGTATCACAACCCTAGCGATGGGCAAGTGGAGAGCATCCTCGCCCACAGACCCAGCCCAGCGTCACATGGTCTATTTTGGCAAGCTATTTACATGTCACTGATTCGTGGCGACATCAAAGCAGCTGTTAAGTTGCTTCGCAATGCTGGGTGGAACCAAGTCAGGAAGGGATCTCGCGGCGAGCCTGCCTACATAGGACAACCTCTGAGGAATATCGAGAAGGTCATTGAAGATGCTTGCCACATCATGGAGCTGTGCCCAGGCCTGGCCGATTCCAACTGGGATATCCAAGAGAGCAATTGGACTTTGTTCCGCTTGAAGGCGGCGGCGGCAAAGGAGAACCTTGTCCAATTCGCCGAGGGCAAGGACCAGCCTCCACCCCCTTCAACTCGGTTTGGTGGCTCCGATTTTGGCGACTCTGTCGATGGACATGGCGCCATGGCAAGACTCGCCCGAAAGGCTCAAAGTCGCCTGCCGTGGGATGTGTACGAGTCCCTTCAATCACTCTACTCTATTCTTGTCGGTGACGTTGAGGCCATCACGGCAGGAGCTCAAGACTGGTGTGAGGCAACAATCGGTCTTCTCGGCTGGTGGGACGATGGCCATCAGAACCGAAAATTGGGCGTGTCGCGATCACAGTCTATCATGGGCGAGCCCTCGCCGAAAGATGACGCCTTGGACAGGCTGGCACACTGTTTCCATGCGGCCATGGAATCGGACTTCCACTTTAACGGAATGGACTCCGTCGAAGTGTGCATCTCTAGCGTCTTTGAAGGCAATATTGATGGCGTTGTTGGATTTCTGAGCTCATGGTCCCTGCCCGTCGCATCTGCCGTCGCCGAGGTCGCTTCATTAGGTCGCTGGTTGCCTCCGCCTGAGCCTCAGAACCTCATCTCCATGGATAATTTCGACGCTGATGACCTCGAAGTGCTTGGCATGAATCAGAGCATGGCCTCGGGGAACCAAGATGGTGTGAAGGACTCTACGCTGGTTTCGTATGCGCGAGGTCTTAATGATATCAAGCAGCTTACGGGATCTATCAAGAAGAGGGGTGGCGTTGTGACTCGCGTCACTCGCGATGGGTGGGAGATGGCCGTACAAGTGGTCGGTCGCATGGATTCCCCTGAGCGTTCAGAGGACCTGGTCAACGATCTGTTGCACGACATTTTAGAAAAGATTGAGCCCGACAGCCACGATACCGTGGACAAAATCTGGGCACTCCTTAACGATCTCGGCATGATCAACTTCGCCGAAGATACGGCCGAGGTAAGTCGTGCTCATCAGCTTTTAAGCCTAAGTATATACGTTTACTAACACACATCAGAAATATGGCGACGTGCTTAAGGAGAATACCTTCCGCTTTGGTGAGATGCTTTGGTACTATGCCCTGGCTCATCGTCCTGGGAAGATTCGAGACGTGCTTAATGGCCTCATGTCGATTTCTCTGGCCGAGTCGACCACTTATCCACCCGACAGCGAGTTGGATGCCAAACTCAAGAGTCTTCTCCAGGAACGCACTTCGACACTGGAGCTGTTCGCAAAGCAGGACTTGGAGGCAGCAGAGTTGTTGGGCAAGATGCTCAGTGGATACGCCACGCTACGGAAATTCTACGAGCTACGAGATGGCAATGGCAAGAGCACATCCGTCTCGCTGGCACGCCGTCAACAAGCAGCAACCGCTTTGACTTTTGTCGTTGCCAGTGCCGACGACAATATCCGCGGGGGGGCTGTACGACGATACGCGTGATGCTGTGGTCAGTGAAGACTTCATACTGGCTTTGCTTGGCGAGGCATCCATATTCGTCAACCAGAACCCTACGGTAATCACTCTGGAGCAGATCGACACACTCCTCAAAGCTGTCGAAGATGTCGAGACAGTCGGCTCCAGGGTCTACGAAGCGGCAGATGCCTTTTTCCAGATCGTCCTGTCTTCGGGTCAAGGAAAGGGGTCCACGCCTGGCGATCTGATGCAGATGTCGAGCTCATCTCTCGGCGGCAACTTTGTCATGACCGGCAGCTCCATGATGGCCTCTCAGCTGCACAAGTCGATACGCAACAGCGGCGTGCTCAAGGGGCCTATCAAGCGAAGCTGGGACTGGCGGACGGAGGTGCTGGCGGGCAGCGCCTCGGCGGACATCTTGAAGACCATCCGACTCGGCCTGACGAAGGACTTGGCCAATTTGTGGTTGGAGCAGGCAGATAGTATCATCTTGTGAAATTGAGAGCCTGATTTAGTGATCGTCACATAGGGTGGCGGTGGGGGAAAGTGAGTGCATTCGACGGCGTTTGATGGCTTGCGAAAAAAGACGTTCGGAATCATGTAATACAATACCACAATGTTTTCCGGCTAGGGACTCATCTGCCTCCAAGAATTGATTAATAGCCTATGTCTTTGCAATCCCCCGGGATCTGATATTGGCCCAAACCTCTATCCTCCTTAGTGCATCAGGATTTCGGAATTGCTAGAATACGTCACACCTTACTGGCCAAACTACAGCTCCTCGCTCAACGGACTGGTCAACATCACGGAACTTCGGCTTGAAATCAATAGGTGACAAATGGAGGATTAGTTTGGTTAAACGGAACGAGTCTTTTCGGTATCCTGTTGAGGGGACCCAGGTCTAATGGTATACACTTGGTGATCTATACATCCACACAGCGTCCTTTCCTCGTTTCTTCCTCTCTCGAATAAGCTTGCTGGTGTGCGTGATCAAGCTTACTCCTCGTCGCTCAACTCATGTCGGCCGTGCTTGGAGTTGAGGTAGTGGTTTCTGTCATTATTCTCCGTGTTAGCTGGTGCCAAATTTACATATGTCCCCGTTGCAAAGCAGATGGGTGGGTGCAACATGTTTCGTACCTCTCGATGGCCCAGTCCATGGCGTAGTAGAAGAAGATCATGGGGGGAGCGACGTAGAGGACCTGGCCGCGGAATCGGCGCCAGCTGTTGAAGATGGCGGCGTGGGCGGTGCCGGCCAGGGGGTTCTGTCGGTTGGCGCTCAGGCCGTAGGTGATGATGCCGCGCTGCTTGGAGCCGCCTGTGAATTTGCCATGTCGTCAGCCTTCTTGCCACCCAGACACATTTGTGTTCACGCCTTCGACCCCTGATCAGTCCGTCTTGTAGACATGGCTTGTTTGCTATACGACGCTCTCCCGTCGTCTCCGTTTCGATTTTTTGTTGCGTGGAGATGGGTCATCGTGGGAGTCGAGATGCCGGGCATCGAAGCGTATCGTCCGGGGATTATCACTTACCGAAGTTGCCCCAGCCACCGAGGTACCTGAAGAAGCGAGATCAGCTAATGTGTGTCGGATGTGGACGTCGTCGCCACGGGCCTTTGATATTGCCGGAGCAAAAAGCCGCAGCGGGTTTCCGGGAGGGTGTCACTCACTTTCCGTACTTGCCGATGACATCGCCACCGCCTCCGCCGCGGAGCATCTGAGTAGGTCTCATCTTGTCGGGATAGAATCAATTGACGTGTGAGGGGATCAATTGGGAGTGTGCAGTATGTCGTGTGAAGCAGGAGGTTTGCGACGTTCCCAAAAGTGCCCCAGCAAGCCAGGCAAGGCGCGAATCCGAGAGAGCTCGAATCTATCCGAAAGCGGTTAGACTCGTTGGAAGAGAAAGGTTGTTCCGACTCTGTCCGTCTGGGCTGCCATTGCCTTCATTGCCAACTGCCAGGCCTTTTGGGTTGTTCCGCTGCAGACGCCTAGCTGAAAGAAGGCTAGCAGCTCTGGCTAGAACAGAAGCACTGGCCCCCCCATAGGCAGGCAATCCACCCCATCATCGAAAGAGCTCCAAGCTTCGTTCCCCAGCTCCATTTGAGAATTCGCCGGCAAGCTGTAGAGAAGAAAAAGGCCAAACGACAGTGGCTGTCCTCTGAGTCGAACCCCAAATTCGGCCCTTCCAAACCAAATCCAGCCCCCTGGAAACCTCGTCGCCGACATGGAGGCCCGTCTTCTGGGTGCCGTCTACCGCTACGGCCTCCCCGCCTTTGGCGCCGTGGCCCTGGCCCAGAGCGCCATGTACGATGTCCGTGGAGGAACCAGAGCCGTCATCTTCGACAGATTACAAGGTGTGAAGGAGGAGGTCATCAGCGAGGGCACACATTTCTTGGTTCCCTGGTTACAGCGAGCCATTCACTTCGACGTCCGAACCAAGCCGCGCAACATCGCCACGACGACGGGTAGCAAGGATTTGCAGATGGTCAGCTTGACACTGCGAGTGTTGCACCGTCCCGAAGTCAAGTCGCTGCCCAAGATCTACCAGGTATGCAGGATCTGGCCCCAAGGCGCACAGCGGCTTTGACTAACATGTCATCACAGAATCTTGGAACAGATTACGATGAGAGAGTCTTGCCCTCCATCGGCAACGAGGTCTTGAAGTCGATCGTCGCCCAGTTTGATGCTGCGGAGCTCATTACGCAGCGTGAGGCTGTTTCCAACCGCATCCGGTCAGATTTGATGAAGCGCGCATCTGAGTTCAACATCGCACTGGAGGATGTCTCCATTACACACATGACGTTCGGGAAGGAGTTCACCAAGGCCGTTGAGCAGAAGCAGATCGCCCAGCAGGATGCCGAGCGCGCGCGCTTCATTGTCGAGAAGGCCGAGCAGGAGCGTCAAGCCAACGTCATCCGCGCCGAGGGTGAAGCCGAAAGTGCCGAGACTATCAGCAAGGCTATTGCCAAGGCCGGTGACGGTCTGCTCCAGCTTCGAAGGATCGAGGCCAGCAGAGAGATTGCCCAGACGTTGGCCACCAACCCCAATGTCGCCTACCTGCCCAGTGGAAACGGCAAGGGCGGCGGCGGCCAGTTCCTGCTCTCGGTGGGAAAGGCTTAAGGTGTTCGGTTTGAGCAAGAGGGACGCCAATTAGACATAACGAAAAAAGAGTCGTTGGCAATGTATATTAGGGAGTGGTGGCCCCGATTCTCCGCTTCGGGTCACGATACGAATAATATGTGCTATTAGTCACCAAAGCTGTCTGTATCATGCGGCAGTGGGAGGAGATCATCGGTGTTGTGCTTAGCGAAGCATCCATAAACTACTCTCAATCAAACAATTCAAACCAGTCAGCTCATGAAGGCAATTGGTATTGGGAAGACGCGAAGTGGCTGGATATTAACCCAATTCCTGGCGAGATGCCTCCCTCTGTGAGAACAGCCAGGGGGCGATGACGGGCCTTCGGATAATGAGAACAATGTGACAGATTCAGACCAATTCATTCATTCATGGATATGTTAGTACGTAGTAGAGATTGCAATCCCGAAACCAAATCATTACTTTATTTTGATCCGTAGTGGTGAGTCGAGTTGGGTAGCAGCAACTTTGGCTACCAACTTCAAGGTGGATCGGCAAATTCTCGGTTGATCTACCGAAGCTCGGCCTGCTTTCAACATCCAACCAAGCTCAACCTCAAGACGAACACCTCAATCACCAACCAGAATTGCCGCGTCAAACCAGCCATCATGGCCTCCAAAGCAGTAGTCAAAGCTGCCGGAGGTGCAGTGAGCCTCAGCCAGGTAAATAATTGCCACCTTTGACTTCGACTGCGCTGTTCAATGGGTATCCCTCAGATGGGCTTGCTTCGCACGTCACTACTGCAGTTGTCTCTAACACGAGGGGTCTCTCCCTCTCTCCTTCTAGAAATACACACTCGAGCCGACAGGCGTCTGGGCCCGCGTCCGCCGCGCCTTCGCCCTCGACCCCAACCGCAGCAGCGGCGTGCCGCTGAACCCGACGTACCGCTGGCCGACCCCGGGCGGCACGGACCCGATGCTGTACGACGACCCGGTAACGGTGCCGGCGGGCGACATCGCCGACAACCCGTACTGGAAGCGCGACGCGCGGCGCGCGTACCCGACGCTCTCCTTCGTCAACCAGGGCGACGCCGTGGCGCTGCTGGGCGTCGGCTCCGCCGCGGCCCCCAAGCAGGACCTCGTCGGCGAGGCCGGCGAGAAGGCCCTCGCCGTCGCCAAGGAAGAAGGCCAGAAGACCGGGCTCGCCGAGTTCTTCGAGCAGAAGGGCAAGCAGGGCGTCTTGACCGCCGCGCAGGACTTGTTCGTGAACGGACTGCCGCCCATGCCCAGCGGCCAGAACTTGAAGGCGGATGGTAGCGGTGCTTGGGAGGTCAAGGAGTACGAGTTGCTCGAGGATCAGTCTTACGGCGATGGGTATGTTCTCCTGCCAATTCCCACGCGCTACAGAAAATCGGATATGTCGAGGGACTGCTTGCTAACATTTCTCACAGATACCCCTGCCGGACGTTCAAATAGACACAAGGAAGAGCGACAAGATGGTCACACAAGGATGCAAACAGTGTACATAACCTAGCAGAAGATGGTATAGATTTTTCTCATTGTGGTTCATATGTGCTTGATTCAGTAATCGACGGAGATGGCTATCTCTATTTCCTGTGCCTTGTCATGTTCGTATATACTGCAGTGTCTAAGCCGCAGCCAATAGTCGTCGCGCGTTCCGCCTCCTGTATCTGTGCTACTACGCCGCCTCCGCCTGTGTGGGCAGAGACGTTCTAGTTGCAACAAGTTGGGTCACTATTGCCTGATAGGCAACTTCCTGCCTTAGAAGGCAATGGAAATGTGACGGCGCGGGGATAGTATGCCCAGCAGCCCTTTCCTCAGGGTCTGGCGTGGCCGCTCCGTACGTACTGTGGGCACGCTGGTTGGTAAGATTTCGAGTTTGCCGGTGCTGAGCTCTCTTCATATCTCGTTGCGTGCTGGCCCAACGGCGCTCTTATCCGGAGTGGCCTTCTCGCCCTCCTCGCCGATCCCCCTTTCGACAATCTTCAGCTTCCCCTGCGCTCTCTTGAAGCGGTCATCGAAGTCATTGACCGCCTCGTCCGTGTTCTCCGTGGACAGGGTGCCAGGCTCGACCAGCGCGTAGAGCGAGGTGATGTTCTTCTCCAGCCTCTGGTTGCTGTTGCCGATGGGCGGGAGGCTGGTCTGCGCGGCCTGGGCCGTCTTGTTTTGCATGTTGGGGACGCGGTTGGCCCAGACGATGGCCTTGCTCTGCAGGCGGCCCGCCTCCATGAACTTCTCGTAGCCTTTCTTCAGGCCGACCGAGCGGCCTTCGACCTTGCCGGCTTGGAAGCCGTCGTCGTAGCCTAGCTTGTAGCCTTGGTCGTAGTACTGGTCCTCCAGGTTCAGGACATCGTCGAACGGGTCTGACGCCATGATGTATGTCACTAAATGATGCTGCTTTTCAACAAACAAAGTACAAATTGGCTTTCAAGCGAATCCTCTCGGTCTCTCAGCTCTTCCCTCTTCATACAAAAAAAGGGCAAGCGTTGCTGTTGAAAATAGGCGTTTTCCCAGAATTACCAAATAGGCATGCATTTCTCGGGGACTTATTCTGCACAAGCAGGTACCTGGTACTCACGCAACGCCAATGGAGGGGCATAACTTTTTAATTCCCACCCCGCCTCATAGTCGTCCGCTCAGATAGCAAACAGAGACTGTATTTTCCGACTTGTAAGCCCAACCAAATCTAAGGGAAAGAGAACCCCCAAAATCGCTCGCTTGTGACTCAGACATATCGGACGCTAGTCGCCGATATTCTGCCAATCCCTTTGTTAAGCTACAACTCCCATCTTTTGCATCTTGTCCCAGGGAACCCACTTCTCCTACGATATACCCCGCCATCCATTGTTGTCATACAGAACAAAACGCCTTGCAATATGGCGACGCCCAACGTCATTCTCCCCGAGAAGGGAAAGGAGAACATCCTCATCACCAGCGCATTGCCCTACGTGAACAACGTCCCCCATCTCGGCAACATCATCGGCTCCCTGCTCAGCGCCGATGTCTTCTCCAGATACAGCAAGCTGAGGAATCGCCCGACCCTGTTCATCTGCGGCACCGACGAGTACGGCACTGCCACCGAGACCAAGGCCCTCGAGACCAAGCAGACCCCCAGGAGCTGTGCGACGAGTTCCACGCCAAGCACAAGGAGATCTACGAGTGGTTCGAGCTGGGCTTCGACTACTTTGGCCGCACCACCACGCCCAAGCAGACCGAGATCGTCCAGGACATCTTCCTGAAGCTCCACAAGAACGGCTACCTCGAGGAGCGCACCACCACCCAGCCCTACTGCGAACACCCCGACCACAAGGCCTTCCTGGCTGACCGCTTCGTCGAGGGAACTTGCCCCAAGTGCCAGTACGACGACGCCCGAGGTGATCAGTGTGACAAGTGCGGCCAGCTGCTCGACCCCTTGGAGCTGATCAACCCCAAGTGCAAGGTGGACAACACCACCCCTGTGCCCAAGGACACCACACATATCTTCCTGCGCCTGGACAAGCTGTCGCCCGAGATCGTCAAATGGGTGGAGAAGTCGAGCACGGAGGGCAAGTGGTCCTCCAATGGAGTGGCCATCACCAAGTCATGGTTGGAGAGAGGCCTGGAGGGCCGAAGCATCACCAGAGATCTCAAGTGGGGTGTGCCCGTGCCGCTCAAGGGCTTCGAGAACAAGGTCATGTACGTGTGGTTCGACGCCTGCATCGGCTATCCTAGCATCACGGCCAACTACACGGACGAGTGGGAGCAGTGGTGGCGCAACCCCGAGGATGTGAAGCTCTACCAGTTCATGGGCAAGGACAACGTCCCCTTCCACACTGTCATTTTCCCCGGTTCGCAAATAGGCACGGGAGACAAATGGACGCAACTCAACACGATCTCGACTTGCGAGTACCTCAACTACGAGAACACCAAGTTCTCCAAGTCCCGAGGCGTGGGTGTTTTTGGAGACCAGGTCAAGGAGACAGGCATTCCTCCCTCGGTTTGGCGATACTACCTGCTGGCCAGCCGACCCGAGACGGGTGACACGCAGTTCATGTGGGCCGACTTCGTTGCCGCCAACAACAACGAGCTGTTGGCCAATTTTGGCAACTTCTGCAACCGCGTCATTAAGTTTGTCAACGCCAAGTTGGAGGGCAAGGTCCCCGAGTTTTCTGCCTCGTACACAGATGAGAGCTTTGACTTCCCGGCATGGATCGCCGAGGTTAACGGGGCTCTCAAGGAATACAACGATCTCATGGAGGGAGTTCATCTGAGATCTGGTATCAAGAAGGTGCTGGAGATCAGCTCCAAGGGCAACAACCTTCTGCAATACCGCTTGGACAATGCGGCTCTCAATGACCACCCCGAGAGGACCAAGACGGTCATTGGCCTGGCGTTGAACCTGTGTAGCCTTCTTGCTTCCATCGCGTCCCCTTATATGCCCTCTACCTCGGTGGGCCTCATGGAGCAGTTGAACACGCCCCCTTGCCTCGATTCCCGACACTTTCGATACGGAAGCCATCAAGCCTGGACACCAGATTGGCAAGGCAGCCTACCTCTTCTCGAGAATAGACGACAAGAAGGTGGTCGAGTGGAAGGAGAAATACGGCGGCACGCAAGCAACCCGAGCAGCCGAGGAAGCGGCCAAGAAGAAGAAGCAAGAGGACAAGGAGCGCAAGAAGGCGCGCAAGGCAGAGAAGAAGGCGGCCGAGGCCAGCACGGCGGCTGCCAAGCCTGAGATAGATGGCACAGTTAAGAGCTTGCCCATTCGCGAGAAGTTGATGGACAAGGAGGGTCCGCTGACGACCAGCGCGAGCACTGTTCCCGAGTCAACAGCCCCCAAGACGGAATAAAGGGGAATCATTGGGTCCGGCGTTGGGGAGGATAGTCTAGGTAGATGAATAGAGATCTGTTATGGAAAGGCAAAAGCTAGTGTTTGATGTTGTTGAAATAAAAATACATAAATATAAATATATATCCAATGGCAGGAATGTATGTTCGTTAATTGTAGCTTCCTGGTCGTTAAGTGGATCGGCCACTCAGTCACCTTTGTCACCTTCTTGAACCCCACCATGCGACCACAATTGAACGAACCCATCCCACATACCACTCGAACTTGAAGACTTTACTGCTACAACCAAACATTACTCATTCACGCCGCCGCCCAAATTCGATATCGCCTTCCTTACCCTCCACACGGATTCCGAAGCTCGAACCCTCCCCTCCCCCAGACGCAACCGCCCAATATGGATATCCGTTTACTGAGGTCCAGCGACCTGCCGCTGATCCAGCACGCCAACCTCGAGAACCTGCCCGAGAACTACTTCATGAAGTACTACCTCTACCACGCCCTGTCATGGCCCCAGCTGTCCTACGTCGCCGTCGACGTCTCGCGGCCCAAGAAGACGCCCTACGACTACCCCAAGATCGTCGGCTACGTGCTCGCCAAGATGGAGGAGGAGCCCGCCGACGGCATTCAGCACGGCCACATTACCAGTCTGTCCGTGATGCGCACCCACCGAAAGCTGGGCATCGCCGAGAAGCTTATGAGGCAAAGCCGTACGTCTTTACCACCACCACCGCCTTGGTCGTGAACATCCATCAAGCAAGCAGAGAGGAGTAAGATTGTGCGTGTGTGCATGTGTATGGGGGGCTGACAAGAAACAACACACAGAACTGGCCATGGTCGAGACGTTCGGCGCCCAGTACGTGTCGCTGCACGTGCGCGTGTCCAACAAGGCGGCCATCCACCTCTACTCCAAGACGCTCGGCTTCGATCGCGAGAAGATCGAGGAGAAGTACTACGCCGACGGCGAGGACGCCCACTGCATGAAGCTGGACCTGTCGTCGATCAAGGAGCAGGTCGCCGCCTTCGCCGGGAGCAAGGGCTCCTCCCTGGGGCCCGAGGAGGCCGCCAAGGCCGGCGAGGACGAGGACGAGGGCGAGCCCGTGGGCGACGTGGGCAAGGCCGGCGACGAGGGCAAGCAGATCCCCTCGCGGCCCAAGGAGAAGGAGACGATGCGCAAGGTCAAGGTCGGCCGGCCGCTCGGCGTCGCGGGCCTGGTCGAGAAGGACGAGAGCAAACACCCCTAGAACGGCTGTTTGGTTCATGGACTCTGCTACTAAACGAGTGGAAACCGGGCCGTTGCTGCCCTTTTCAAATGGGGGTAGAAGCAAGACTATTTGCTGCCAGTGAAGAGGTTGACATGTGCGAAAGGAGGGGGATATGCATATCCGTATGGGCACCTCCATCGTCGCCGGAAAGGAATAGACAAAAAGAGAGCATGGTCCGCTTAGATACCATGCTATGTTTCAGGCGTTAGAAAAGACAGCCAGCTGGTCAATGATGACGAATGAATTGAAGACTAAAGAAATGACAAAAAACTGCCGAAAAAACTATGTATTAAAGCAGCTGCACAACATTCGGTATGGACCAAAGAGATACAGTGGTCGAAAAGCTCTCCCTTATTTTTGGTGTTTTGTTCCTATCTAGTAATAATACTCTAGTGGGTAGTAAACCCCCTTTTTCTGTTTTAACATGATATAGATATACGTAAGGATGTAAGCCAGTAGCCATCATTCATGAAGCATCGTTATTATCCACCGTCATCACCACCTCACCTCGTCCAGCTCGCTCACAAAATCTTGCCTGTCCCCCTTATCCAGGCTTTCCCACCCACCATCAAGGTCTGGAAGAAGTAGCAGCCGTCGCTTCTTCGCTCTCCGCCAGCTCCCGAGCAAACTCCTCGTCCGCCTCCAGCCGCAGCGCCTCGATCCGCCGGCTCATCTCGTCAATGTCGGTCCCCAGCCGCTCGTACTCCCGCCGCGTCGCGCTCTGCGTCTTGGCATCCCCATCCCCCGCCTGCGCGGCCGCGACGCCCTCGGCCGCAACGGCCCGCTCGAGCCGCTGCAGGTCGTTCATCTTGGCGTCGAGCTCCGACTCGAGGGTGCCGAGCGCCTCATACTTCCTCTCCACCGAGCGAGCGTTCGCAGTGGACGTGACGTCGGCTTCTTGTTGGCCACTACGACTCATGTGGACGGCCGTCGCCGCCGCTGCAGCAGTATGGCGGCCGGCTTGTTCGCGCGCCGCGTCCGCGTGCGCCTGCGCGCCCGACGTCGTGCTCCACGCGCGTCGCATCGCCGTCTCCCGCGCCGCCCGGACCCATTCGCGGGCGTTCTGCCGCGCGTCGAAGGCGCCGCCGAGGGACGCCCAGCCGCCGCCCCCGCGGGCCGCCTGGACTGCTTCTCGTGCCTGGTTGAGGCCTCGCTCGCGCGACGCTTCGGCGTTGGCCAAGGCGGCATCTCGCGATTGATTAGCCTGTTCCCTGGCTTGTTGCGCATTGGCTAGGGCAGCATCGCGCGACGCGTGAGCATCCGCCAGCGCGGTGTCCCGCGACTGCTGGGCCCTTTCCCTTGCTTGCTGGGCATTTGCCAGGGCAGCGTCCCGCGATGCGTGAGCATTTGCTAGCGCGGAATCTCGCGACCGATGGGCCCTTTCTCTGGCCTGTTGCGCGTTGGCTAGCGCAGCGTCCCGCGATGCTTGGGCGTTCCTCAGTCCGGCGTCTCGCGATTCTTGCGCTCGGTCTCTGGCCTCTTGCGCGCTCACCAGCGCTGCCTGCCGCGAAGATTCCGCTTGATCCCGAGCCTGCTGGGCTCTCTCTAGCGCGGCTTGTCGAGATAGCTCCGCCTCCTCTTGGGCCTTTCGAGATTGCTCCATTGCGGCGTCCCTGGATGCTTCTGCTTCCTCTCGGGCCTCTCGGGCTTTTTCGTCGCCGCGAGACACACTTGGTTCATCAGGGAAAGTTGGACCATGGCCATCTGGGACACCACGTCTCCCTGACGGGCCACCAAAGAGCCCCATACCACTCAAAGAAACCCGGACCGCCAGCTCGCCCCGGTCCGAAGCCGAACGGATGCGGCCCAGGAGGTGGGGGTCCGTGATGGTGCGGAAACCCAGGATGGTGTAAAGGCCCTTGATGATGCATCCCGCGATGCGGGGGACCCCCATGGTGCGGGGAGCTGGCGTGGGGCCTAGGGAACCCTGGTACGACCCCTGATATCCCCGGCATATTGAAGCCACCAGGCCCAGGAATTTCGCCAGCACCGGGCGGTGGGGGGTGCGTCCCTCCTCTGCGGCACTCACGTTCGGATCGGCGGCGGTCCCTCCTGTCGCGCCTGTGCTCGCCCCTCTCGGCATTTCTCCGTGCGCGGCGCTCCTTCTTCTGATGTTTCTTCTGCGCCTTCTTCTCCTTCTTGGCGAGCTTGCGCGTCGCCTTTTGTGATTTCTTGACGTCCTTCCACTCGGCCAGCAGGCGCTTCACTTCCTGTCTCTGGGCGGGATCCGCCTTGTCTTTTGCTGACTTGGCAGACTTGGCGGCCTTAATCTCGGCCTTGACTCGCTTGAACTCGGCTTTGGAGACGGGGTGGCCGCTGTTTTGCACCCACTGCGAGACAGACTGTTTCACGACGGGGAGCTGCGAGTCCTTCAGGTCGTCCCAGTCTGGCAAGGAACCCAAGGAGGAATCCGATCCGGACGAGGACGCCGAGTCGTCGCTGGAGACCGAACTGGAAGACGAAGACCGCCCCCTACGTCCTCCATGGTGGTGACCGCGACCGCGCCCACGACCGCGTCCACGTCCAAAGCCATGGTCCGGTCCATGGCCACGGTCGAAACCGGCAGTGGATTCACCAAACCCACCGTGAACGCCCATAGGGGGCGCGCGGGTTTGATCATTGGTAGGTTGCTCACCCCATCGAACACCATGACTATCGGCATGGAAAGACCGGCCAATAGAGATGCGATCGCCGTTAATGGCGATGGGGCCAAAACGGAGGCCGTTGCTGTTTGCTTCCATGTTGAAACCAGAGGGTCCGAACATACCACCGAGCCCGCCAGGGGCCCCAGGCCCTTGCTGCTGTTGGGGCGGGGACCTTCCCTGGGGAGGAGGATTGGCAGCATTGGCCGAGTTAACTGGACTGTTCCAGCCTCCGGGCATTCTGGGAGAGCTGGATGGTGGATCAAGACGGATGGCGACGCCACGAGGAGCGAAGAAGCCCTCGTTCCATTCGGCGACGGTGGAAAGGGTTTCGTCGAAGCTGCGCCTCCGGGGAGCATCCTCTGCAGACAGCTTGATCTGGTTGAGTTGCGCCTCCTCTATCTCACGACCAGTGTCACTCGTAGGCCGGTCGTGATCTTCCTCGGCGTGCAGTTTCCGATCCAGGACATGCGCATTGACCGAAGGCGCATAGTCCGGGATGAGGTAGTTGACAAAGGTGTGCCAGTCTTGCTCCGTGGTTTGGCGAGAGGCCGCCCATCCCGGATAGGGAAAGTCGGCCGGAGTGGCATTATCCTGGTACGTGAGGGCATGGACGACCTCTGCGGCGCCCGCGGAGGGGCTCGCCACCGGCCGTGACTCAAAGTACGCCTGGGCCGATGTGGAAGTGGCAAGGTCATCGCCGCCTGAGAAGTTGTAGTGCGATTCTCTGGGCGTCTCTGGTGGCGTGTAGATGATGTTGCTGTGGGATGACGAAGCTGCTATGGACGCATCATCTGCGTTGACATTTGAGCCGCTGCGTGGTACAATGGGCGAGCGGGGTGAAGCATTTGAGTAGATGTCGGTCTCAGAATATGGCGGAGGAGGGACATCATCCCCGCGAGGCTCCATGATGAGTGCGGAATGCTAGGTTGTGTGTTATGATGTCTGAGTTGGGTGGCGAAAGGGTAGATAGAGAGGCTTTCAAGCAGTTCGATGAGAGGGAAAGGATGAAATGGTCACAGAGCAGAGGAGGAAAGGCTGCGAGTTGCTTGTCTTTTTTATTTAATATTCTGCCAGCTCTTGCTTTGGGCGGGATGAGAGAGGAAGCGAGAAGTATTGATGTCGCAGCTTACGTAGGGGCTGCCTAACAGGTCTCATTAGGTAGGTGGCTCACGGTCTTGGGTGGTGTGTTCTCGCTGGCCGTCCCAATCATCACCAACCAGGCCTGCTAAGACCAGGGCCCCGATAGGCACTAAGCCCAGTAAAAGCCCAGGCAGCCCGAGCGGCGGGGGCCCACTGACGCGGGGGATCCATCCAGGAAGCTTAAATTCTAAGCCCACCTCGGTATCGCCCAGCCGCGGGGTCTTCAACACGCTGAAGAATCCTCGAGCTGACTTGGCTCAGCCACCCAGCAGCCAATAGCATGGTAGAGGCTTGCGAATCTAGCTGCAGGTGACGCGGCCGTTGGCATTCAATACTGTTGGTATCGCAGCGTGAGTCAATTCGGCATTGATTGGTTAAAATATGACACCTCGAAATTGCCATCCTCGTGGCAGGCAGAAGCAATGTTGCTTGCACCACCCATGATTGATTGTACGATATTTTATTTACGTATCGTTCCATATAGGTCGAATTCAATATCCGCCTCCTTGTAATGATCATTGACGATCGCATGCAGATGGTCGCGCGAATGTGCTCCACTAATCTCGTGTGTTAGTATAAACCTCCTCCAGACGAGCTTGGAATGAGAAGAAGAAAACGATGCAGCTTACAGATTCGTGATGTAAGTGTTCACCAACTCGCATGGTACAAACTCGGTAACGGCGTTCTTGACAGTCACCTGCCGCACCATGCGCCCGTCCGAGTAGTTGACATACTTGGAGGGGTTGCCCCATTCCGTCGAAGTCTCCTGGTCTATCTGGTTGTCAGGGCTGAGCTTGTAAACGCCCCCAACACGATCACTGTGCGGCCGAGTTCTTTGGCAGCCCGCGCAATGACCGAGGCGCCGCCGTCTACCAGGACGCCGCCTGTGCTCATGATGGCACGGGCACTGAGAATAACCTTGTTGACCCGCGACATGTAAGCCATGAGACCGGTATTCATGATATTTACCACAACGGACCCTGTTGCTGCCATCTGCTTCCTAAAAGATGCGTAGAGGTCGTCGGCGGGTTGTGCAGATGGGTCCACCACAAGGAAGACGGTGCATCTCCTCTTGGACCGGGTCAGGAATCTCTGCACTGTCTTGCAGGGCTGATAGACCAAGATGTAGTCGCCGGGGTGGATGATAATGTCCGAGTACGCTTGCACCTGCTCATCGACCTGTCTGATCTCGTCCATGATCTCCTCAATACCATCTATCACCTCGGAGCGGAGGGCTTTCACATCCGTCGACTGTGGGTCGACCATTGGTGTTGACACCCCAGACCCGGGGGCTGGCGATGCGCCTGTCGACCACACAGGTGGTATGGTATCTGGGTCGGCCAGGAGGTTGAACATGGACTGTGTTCTCGTCAAGGCATTCAGCAACCCGGGGCGGCCCATCTTGGCTAACGGGGTACTCTCGCCAAGGGACGATACCGAGGCGCTCATTGGCGGCGGGGATGCGTCGCGCATAGGAGACGAAATGCTCTCGTCAGCGCCAGCCTCGTTGCGGTTCTCAAGGGCTTCGTCTCGGATCAGACCCAAAACACGACGGACGATGTTTCCAATCACCAGCTCCCGAGGCTGGGCGGCGACCAATCTCCGAGCCACACCCTGGATTCGTGCCAATAGCTGGTTCACGTCTGTGTATTTGTCCATAACCACCACCTGGAGCAAGATGTGGGCTGTCGCAAGAGCACATGGTTCGGAGCCCTGGATTTGACGTCGCTTCAGGAGGCTGCCACCAGATAGGCGTTAGCTCGGGAGGTAAATGCTGTATATGCGCATGGCTTACGAGACAAGAGACTCAATAGATGCCTCTAACGGCCTGCTCTTCAGAGTGTCTAGGAACTTGTCCAAGGTAGGCGCATAGCCTCCCTTTGGGGGGAGCCATCCTTAGACGTATACGGGGGTGGGCTGTGGACTAGTTGTGTCTGCAGGATTGAGTCTGGTGCTTCGGCCGAGTTCGAGTTGGTGGTCGTCGAGAAGGGCAGGGCAAGGCAAAGGGCGCGGCGCAACAAGCGTACGATTCAGACGTGGGGTAGAGGATGGATTCTGATGGATGGAAATGGTCCCTCTTAGTCTCGATGGGGATTTTAGAATAGCCGAAAAGAAATGTAGTCGACCTGAGGGGTTGAGGACAAGGTCTATCTAATCTTGGTATGCAGTGTGCAATAGGGAAATTCAAAAGGTCAAAGGTCAAAATGCGGCACTCAGTCAGAGTTGTGACTCAATCGACACAATGCAATCGATAGTGTCGGCACTAACAATTCGAGAAGGCCGATGAAGGGCCCTACTGCTCTGAGGTGCTGAGGTGCAGAACAGAATTGACTGAATGTGGGGTGGCTTTTTTGCGCCCAGATGCCAGGGTTACTTGCAGCACTTACCTGAGCGGGTTAGCTGGTGCTTCGAGGGGTTATTCGTTATTCGCAGTACCCAGTCCATAGGAAGAGCCTAGAAGGAGGAGGCTCATTGGGGAATGCCTGATAGGCTGGCCGTTTGCCCATGACGCTGCTTAAAACGGGACAGCATGCTGGGCAGCTGGGTGGCATATGACTAGAGGCAGGTAGGTAACGACTGCTGACTGCCTTCCGTCCTGCATCATCGTCGATGTATATCCAGTTCTGCTAGCTGGGCTGCTTGTCGTGTCCTGCGTTTCACTTTCCCCTGAAGGTATTCATTCATTGGAGCGCTAAGGGAAAGAGGGCAAATTTTTATTTATTTATTTTTTTTTTAAAAAAAGACACTCACTGACTGGCTGGGTTTGGTTTGCGACACTCAGCCTTTTTTGGGGGCCCTCACTGGCGTAAAGTCGCCCTGCGTAGTGCGTATGTACGGACTTTGTCGGGTTTGGACTGCCCTGAGTTGACTAGCGAGTTCTTCAGGGTTCGTCGTTCAATACTGTCCCCTCTATCCGTCAATCCGGAAGGGAAGAAAAAATCTATCTCTTTATTTGAACGACTCAACGATTTCCAGACCAAGTCTACACTTGCAGGGTAGAAAGCCGACGTAATTTGCTGAATCGAACGACTATCGATCTTCCGTCACTGTCACGGTCACGGTCACAGGCACAGGCACGATAAAGCCAAGTAACCCCCCGGCCGACAGAGCGCGAGGTCGTCCAGAGCAAAGGATCCGCAGTTTACTACCTACTTCTTACTTGTACATGACCTGCGGCCAGACCAGATCAAATCGAAAGGCGAAAGGCGAAAGCGAATTAGAGAGATCCCTTTTGCTCTTGGTCGCTCTTGCAGCTGCATCAACCCCCAACCGAGGCAGAAGAAGGAAATCAAGTCGTACTGCCAAACCCCGACCTTAGTTGCGCTTCTCCGTCTTTCATTGTCAGATTGATCGCGAGTCCATTCTGCCCCGATTATTGCGACACTCCTATTGAAGCACCCTGTTTGAACTTGCTGTATCCACGGGCAAACAACCTACCTCCTGTCCCAACTCGCCTGCATTGCCTAGACTTGTCCACGTCTCGTCTTACTACAACTGCAATAAAACCCCTTCCAGGTTGAAGGACCCAGAGCGATTCTTCATGGCTGCGGAGGCGTCGGCCGGAAGATGAACTCCCTCAACATAATTTCGGCGCGAGTCACTCCACAACCCACCCCGTCTCCGTCGCGATCGAACTCGTTGGGGCATGTCGCCTTATCTGCATCTGACAACAACCATCCTTCCGACGACTCTTTGAACCAAGACAAAACAAACAACAACACCGCCAGCCATACTACTGGCGTCGCGACGCTGGACGACTACACTTCGCGCGAAAATTATGACGACGGGAACGACGACATGTTGGATTTCATGACGGGCGCGGGCGAGAAGACCCCTTTACTGGGCAAGACCGAATCCATGTCCCACGACCCCAATGTAAGGACTTATTCCTGGCACGTCCTGCCTGCCCGACTAGCCAACAACATCATCAATTCCATCCGCTGGCTCCTATCTACCATCGCCACCCCCGGCGTCTACCTGATTGCTTGCTTTTACGACCAGCAGGGCTATTTCGCGCCTTTGCGACAGATCCGCACTCTCTTCGGCTTCTACGGGGCCGACGCGAGAACGCCCGACGCCGAACAATACGACGACACCGAGTTTATTGACGAGAAGAGAAATCGCACACGAAGCGCCAGCCGCGGTTCGAGAGATAAGATGTCCTCTCCAGCGATGCAGTTCCCAATCTCCTCCGGATCCTCGTCCTCTGGGCTGTCCTCCGAGTCGGAATCCGACATGACGAGTCGAGGCGAGCTGGAGGGCCGTGCCTCAAGCCGGCACGCTCGTTCCAAGTCGACTGAAGAGATCGCGCCGGCTAGGAGATCGATTCGCATAAAGCTTCACAGCGAGGACGCGCTCCGCCAACGGAAACACAAGAAATCGCAATCTGCCAGCCCGAAGACCAGTACCGGAGAAGCTGCCTCGGGCGATCTGTCTGCCCAACTGAAATCACCTACCTCCCCTGTCGGGGCTTTGACTAAATACCCTAAAACGCCAGCGCCGCCGCGACCTTTGATACCGCGACGACAGCCCTCCTTCATCTCCTACGAGAATCCAGACCCCTCGCACCTAAAGACGCTTATTCTAGACTTGGATGAAACATTGATCCATAGCATGTCGAGAGGGGGCCGAATCGGCTCCGGGCACATGGTCGAAGTGCGGTTGAACACGACGTATGTTGGGGCTGGTGGCCAGCAGAGCCTAGGGCCCCAGCATCCCATCTTGTACTATGTGCACAAGCGACCTCACTGCGACGAGTTTCTTCGCAAGGTAAGGAACCATGATATTGTCTGGTTGTTGAGTTCGAATTGCTGACGCCTCTTTCCAGGTCTCCAAGTGGTTTAATCTCGTAGTTTTCACGGCGTCGGTCCAAGAGTATGCTGATCCGGTGATCGACTGGTTGGAATCGGAGAGGAAGTTCTTCACCGGAAGGTTCTATCGACAGCACTGCACGTTCCGGCACGGCGCGTTCATCAAGGACCTCAGCTCCGTGGAGCCGGACCTCAGCAAGGTAATGATCCTGGACAACAGCCCGCTGAGTTACATGTTCCACCAAGGTAAGCAAGCATTAGCCCGACGAAACAGCACCCCTTGCCGCTCTCGGTACTGACTTGGACCACTCGGCAGACAATGCTATTCCCATTCAAGGCTGGATCAGTGACCCGACTGATAACGACCTCCTGCATCTGGTGCCCCTGCTCGAAGGCCTGCAGTACGTGTCCGACGTCCGCGCCCTTCTTGCGTTACGGGGAGGGGAAGATGGCCAGCATCAGGTATCATGAGGTGAATTCTCGAATAGAAGCTGCAGTAGGAAGTCGAAGAAGCTTCGTAGCGATATTGTGTAGTGATTATTTAATGGTTTCAATTCATATTTGCACGGTTCCTGTGCCTACATATTCTACCAGCCTACTTCAACACCATCAAAGTTGGAACTCTCCCCAGAGTATAAATGCCACGGTGCTCAGAGAATATACATGCTGTCAAGGGGAAGGAAGCAATGACCAGACTTGAAGTTATAGCATCGCATAAACCCCTCACATCTCAAGAGTTGGTTCTAAAAGGCATGCCGGGACATGGCCTTTCGTCATTGCCGTGTGAGATGCAGCTCATCGCTCATGGCCCCAAAGAAATAGCAGGAATAGCCCGTCATGTGGAGGCCAGAACCGGGGTTCCAGAAAAAAAAGCCATTTCCCCGCAGAAACGCTCATCAGTTTCGATGCGTCCTGAGACCAATGCACGTGTAACATCTAGGTGGGGTTTTTTTTTTCTATAAGATTGTTGCGGAGCTGGTTATCTACATACATACTCTCGCCTGCGCCAGCTGAGTTTGCACCTGGGTTTGCACCTTCATACGCCTTTTCTACTATTTTGTAGCCCAGAGAGGATGTGACCAATGGATGTGACGGGTGTCGACCATAGACAGGACCCTGGCTGACGAATCTGCATGGCTTTGGCCCCAAGTATACAACAGTCCGAGTTACGTTACTCGCAAAACCTATCTTCAGCTCTCGTCTGTGACCCCAATAAAATGCCAATCCCGAAAGAGATAGGCGTCAGGAGCGCATGCTCCTAGCGAACCACTGACGGACGGGCGGCCGCCCCCCAACGATTTGCAAATCTCACCAGCAAGACCAGGTCCAAGTCCATGTCCATGTCCACGTCCAAGCAAACCCAGCCACGGCACAAACTGCTGGTCTGAGACTTTTTAGCTCCATAAGGCCGTGTGGCAGAAGCCATGGCCCAGCCAGCAACCAGCAGCCCAGCCATAGCTAATATGTAATATGGAGGAACAGTATCGAGCATTCCCTTTCAGCAAGCCTCCGGGTGGCTTCGGCCTCCCACCTCTCTCCCCCACTTGGAGGTCCATTACGTCACCACCACCTAGCCACTTGCAAAGCTCCTCCCCCAGGCCGTCGTGAGCTCATCTTATTCATCTCCAGCTCCCGTCATTGAATCACGATCCCCCGCGACCGCAAGCTTTTCTCCTGCTGCTGATGGGTACATACAGAGCCTTCGGAGCTCAGAGGCAGGGGGGATGGGGGGCAGTTCTCCGGCTTTGCTTGCTGGCTGCTGGTGAACACGCCCGCGGCCTAGACCTGCCTACTCCTACTACCTTACCTAGCTCCTGCAGCAAAGCAGTTACGTAGTGTTATGGTAAAGTAAGTAAGTGGTAAGCGTACGGTAGATTCCCATGCGGTGTCACTCGTTGCCAGGTACTCCGTAGAGGGAGACAAGAAGACGGATCATCATCGTTCCTGCTTTTTGGCTCCTCCCAGCCGCCGTGTCGTCATTGTTTGGACACCTGGTAGGCTTGGTTTTCCTTTCCCCTAGCAGACCGAGGGGCTTTTCCAAACTTCTCTCTATTAAAGCATACTTGATTCCCATCTTCTTCCCATACGCATTCTCATGATTTACATTCAACCAACCAATACCGCAATACCCAACTCTTTCAACCACTATCAACCACCCAACTTCACCAATCATGTCTCTGCACTGTAAGTCAATTCCCGAGCCCGTTATCATAGTCTACCTTGAAAAGTTGGTGGTTTGTCATGGACGGCACTGTGGTTTGGCCGAGCAGTCTATCTCATGGTGACCTCATCGCCACCATAAACCACCATTCTCATCCAACACCACGCCCGCGCAACTTACAGAAAGAACCGGTTATGCTAACATTGGAATACCAGACCTTCCCCCGTCAAGCCCTCGGCTATTGCCCTCGGCACTGTCTTCAACCACGGCGTTGAGCTGGCTGGTAAGTGACACCATCCCGACACCCCACCATTGTCAAGTCTGCGCGTGAAATCATATCCCTAACGTACGACCTCGTCCCTTAACAGTTATGACCCCTCTCTTTGGCGAGACCTACCGCCGCGCCAAGATCGCCAACTCTTCCGAGGAGTTCGTCAAGTCCAAGGAGGCCTCCTCGGCCGCCGTCGCCTGGGGCACCTCTCTGGTCGGCTCCGCCCTCCAAGCCTACGGTGTCGGCGCCCTGATCAACGCCACCGGTACTCTCAGCTACAAGGGCGCCACCTACCTCGGTGCTCTGATCTACATGGCCACTGCTGCTCCTACCGTACGTTTGCCTCCCCCCCTATCAGGCGAACTTTTCATACTAACATCTACTTCTCAGTACCTCACTCAGCTCCTCTCTGAGAAGCGCCCCGTCGACACTGTCGCCGTCAGCGCTACCGCCAAGGCCTTCGAGACCGTTGGCCTGTCCCTCTTCCTTACGTGGTGGGGCACCCGCACCAACCCCTTCAACTAAGCTGTTGACTGGTGTTGGTTCTCTTAATTGATGACGTTTGGAAACGACGGATTATGACAAATACCCCTCTTAAATAGGAGGATACAAACTAGAACTGTGACACTACCTTTTCCCTTTGAAAATGCGTGTACCACCAAGTATGGAGATGACGAACTGCACAGGGTGCGGTAGTCTTTATAGTTAATATGAGATCCTCAAATCTGTTAAAATGTCTGTCTCCTGCCATGATGTTTCGTGACCACATCCGCGAATGTGGGATCAGTGCTTCGGACTTGGTTACGTGCTGTTTTACTTAATGAGCCGAACGTTGTTTCTCACTGTTTCATGAATTTTGCGAAGTTCCATTTTGTAATTCCTATCATAGCATAATGGCAAAACCCGAAACGCCTGAAGCCACGCCCTATGGCTTCTTCCCGTGGAGCGTGACCGAGATATATGAACAGAGGGCGAAACCACACCTAAGCACCAACAATGCAGCTCAACACTCAAAACGAGCCTATTCACTTGTCGTCAAGTCCGATCCGAACAGCCCACAATCCGGCTTTCTAATGTCTCGGCTCCGCAAGCTTCTGGGGGTAAGCAGTCCGAAAGTCGTCGTCTAATCTCCCTTCTGGTGAGGACGAACGACTTTGCGGAACAGACCTGACAAGAGAGTTTGTCTTCAACGGCACCACCACGACCAACCGATTCCAAATCCAAAATTAGCAGCAGCAAGACGGCGAAGCAGAGGCTCTGCTCTAGAACTTCAGCTGCTTCGACTCCTTTTGCACGAGCTTGACGAGGTCCTTGTAGACCTCGGCGAACTCCTCGGCATCCTCCTCGGAGACGGCCTCAGCGCCCTTCTTGCCGGCGGCGCCGGCGGCGCGCTTCTCGGTGACCATGACGACGCTGGTGGGGCGCTTGGTGCTGCCAGCGGCGCCGAGCTCGGCGCGCGACGTGACGAAGATGTAAGGGACGTTGACGTCCTCGCACAGGACGGGGATGTGGCTGATGACGTCCATGGGGCTGATGTCGCCGGCCAGCACCACGACGCCCGGGAAGGACTGGTTCGTGGGGCCCGAGGCGGGTGACTTGCGGAGGGCCTTGACGACCTCCTTGACGCCGCGCTTGAGGGTCTTGTTCTTGGCGGCTGTTGGGAGAGAGGGTTTCATGTTAGCTCGGATCTAGAGCGTGTTGTGCGTACGTAGTGTAGTTGCACTCCTCTGTAAGAAGAAGACCTAAAGAAAGATGGTGGCGGTGATGGACGATGATGAGGCACAGTAGAAATGAAAGCAGGGAGGGCAAGGAGCAAGGCAGTGTGTGGGAAACGGCATGCGTACCTTTGCGGACAGACTTCAACACCTTCTTAGCGGCCTTGTCGTCGGCCAGGGGGCGGGCGAAGGGGACGAGGGCGCCGACGACGACCTGCTTCTCCTTGACGCCGTCGTGCTCGACCTCCATCTCGGTGACGGCAGGGGCGGCCTCGGCTGCTGAGGAGGAGGCGGCGGCATCAGCCTGCAGGGTCTCGTCGAGCTCGGCGTTGGCGACGGCCGACTTGAGCTTGTCCTTCTTCTCCTTCTTTTCCTTCTTGTCCTTCTTGGAGGGCTTGGTCACGCCATCGGCCTCGGCGCGCTTCTTGTCCTTCTTCTCCTTCTTGTCGACCTTCTCCGGCTTGGTGGCACCCATTTTGACGGTTTTTGTCGTGTGTGCTGGACCTTCGCGAGTTTATTCTATTGATGGGTAGTGTTCGGAAGGAGCGACGGGGTGCGGTGGTTGAGCTGCTGCTGGTTGGGAGGGTCGAGGATGTTGTTGCTGTTGATCAAAAGTTTGGCCGTTTTTTTTCTATCGTCCCTATCGCTCGATAGCAAGCTTGCTAGTCTTGGCGGCCGAATCCTCGAAATTTTTTGTTACTTGCTGTTGGAACTTTTTGCGGGGAGCTTCCGGCCAATCAAAAGGGGCGTCCCCATAAATGGCTGCTTATCAGCTCCTCCATTGATGCATATCAGTTGACCCTTATTCCATATGTTCATATGTTCATACTGTCCAGTCCATTCGATAGAAGCACCTACATATCTTCCCACAGCACGGCTCATAACAGTGATATGCGATTGGTACTATTTACGCCGACTTATCTTGAGTTACACACGTTCTCAGGAGCACTATTAGCTTATGATCTGGTGCTTGTACTTGCAATGTTGTCGTGCCGGTATATTGGTCAGGACAGTATGCACGTTTAACCACGGCCGGAGTCCCGGGACTGAATGGCCTATTAGCAGTCACCTTGCTGTTACTACCCCAAGAACCATCACGACTTCCTCCATCGTAGCCACCCCGCATTCCACGGGGTAACATTACATCGAGTTGGAGGGGTAAATCTCATGCCACGGTATGGATTGTTCAATGAATCCCCCCCGTAACTGTCAAGTGACGCATACAAGATGCATACAAGATGCATATCACGCGGGTTCTGCAGTCTTGGAATCATGCAATGCCCCGACTCAAGGAAGGCGGGGGCGACTTCCACATACCTACGAGTATTTTATTGGTGGTGCCTTCTGGGTCAAGTAGCTGTTTGGCTTCGTAGCAGCTCACTGGAGGGCAGGAACGATCGCTGGTAAGTTGCCGAAGGGAATCTACCTTCATATGTACAATATGCACCTCTTTGCCCGTCACACCATTCTATAACTTGCCTGGAGTACGGTCCTTGTCTACCATACAGACATTGGCACGGGCAGCTCGGTTCTATTTTCATATCATTCAGCTTGCGAGCTTTCTCGGATACCAGGCTTGTTCTCCCGTCAAGTATCGGTTCTCCTGCTTGGCTGTCTGTGAGCAATGGCTTTACGCTCTGCGATATGCGCCATCGCTATAGCGGGCGTGACCCAGAGTGCTGGGCAGAGACTCACGGGCCGAGCTGAGAACAGTCCCAGCACTGGCTATGACTTTGTTGATCCGCTCATCGGCACTGACAATGGAGGTAATATCATTACATTATCCACATAATGTTACTGAGCTCACACATTTCAGGGCATGTGTTCGCTGGAGCCTCTTTTGCCTTTTGGTGAGTAGTACAGGTCCAATACTCGTGATTCAACATAACACAGGCGCTGGCTGATACTTGAACTCGGTTGCCTTTCAGGAATGGCTAAGGCAGTAGCCGATTCAACAAGGGACAACCAAGGGGGTTATGCTTCGAATGACAGTCCTATAAGTGGTTTCTCGCATATGCATGACTCCGGGACTGGGGGAGCAAGCTCGCTGCAAGTACCGGACTACCTGTTTGTCCTGGCTGTAACTGACCTGGCCACAGGGCAAATTTCCCCATTTTCCCTTACCCCGGATGTGTAGGCGATGCTGTGAACGGCTGCAAGTTGCCCAAGGCTTTGCGGGCGGTGCAGGCTGTTAATGGCAGTGTCTCTGCTCGGCCAGGCTATTTCACGATAGATCTGATATCTGGAGTCAGGGGCGAGATCACGGCTTCGAACCACACTGCTCTCTACAAGTTTACCTTCTTTGGTAACGCGACTGGAAACGGAACCACACACGGGGCTCCGCTTAGCCCGCTCTTCATCGTCGACTTGACTGACCTGCCCGACACACGAAGCAACGGGACCGCGTCCGTCGATTCGCAGACCGGGCGTATGACCGGAACCGGGACATTCAATCCCAGTTTTGGTATAGGCACCTATACTCTGCACTACTGTGCGGACTTCAAGGCTGGGTCTGCCATCCGCGATACTGGCGTCTTCGTCAACAACAGGGCTGGCAGTGAACCCAAGAATATCACCATGCAAAAGGACAACAATCGTACTCCTCTGCCAGCTGGAACTTACGCCTGGTTTGAAGAGTCGGCACCGGGGGCCCAGATTACGGCTCGTATGGGGGTCTCTTTTATGAGCACCCAAAAAGCCTGTGAGAACGCCGAGAAGGAGATACCCGACTTCGACTTTGAAGGCACCCTCGCCACGGCCGAAAAGGCCTGGAAAGACAAGCTCTCAGTAATCAGCGTGGATGCGTCGGGCGTTGCCGACCGCTTCCAAACCATATTCTGGAGTGGTGTGTACAGGGCTATGCTGAGCCCTCAGGACTATACGGGCGAGAACCCGCTCTGGGAGAGCGACGAGCCTTACTACGACTCCTATTACTGCATATGGGACAGCTTCCGGAGCATTCACCCTTTCATTACCCTGGTCGACCCTCAATCCCAGGCCCTGATGATTCGATCGCTCATCGACATTTATAGACATGAGGGCTTCTTGCCTGACTGTAGGATGTCTTTGTCTAAGGGGCTGACGCAGGGAGGGTCCAATGCAGACATTGTTCTGGCAGACTCTTTTTTCAAAAATATCAGCCAAGGGATCGATTGGGATATTGGATATGAAGCGATGGTGAAAGACGCAGAGGTTGAGCCCGCAGTCTGGGACCTAGAAGGCCGCGGCGGACTCAAAAGTTGGAAGGAACTTGGCTATATACCTGCTGATGACTTTGACACTGATGGAAATGGTCTCTTCACCCGGAGTATCTCGCGGACCGTTGAATATGCTTACGATGACTTCTGCATCGCCAAAGTCGCGCAGGCGTTGGGGAAACAGGCGGACTACGAGAAGTACATGGGCCGGTCGGGAAACTGGTACAACCTCTGGAACCAAGAGCAGACCTCGGCCATTAACGATACCGATACAGGTTTTAAGGGATTCCTACAGCCACGTTATCTGAACCAGAGCTGGGCGTTCCAAGACCCTGCATTCTGCTCGCCGCTGCTCAACTATACGTCCTGCTATCTAAACCAAGACGGCGGCGAGACGTACGAGGGGAGCCCGTGGCTTTATACTTTCTTTGCGCCCCATAACATGGCGAAGCTGATCGTCACGCTCGGCGGGCCCGACGCCTTCGTGCGGCGGCTCGACTACCTCCACGACAGTGGGCTCTTGGATATTGGCGACGAGCAGGCCTTCCTGCCCGTCTACCAGTACCACTACGCCGGACGGCCCGGCAAGTCTGCCGATCGCGTGCACTTTTACATTCCCAGCTCGTTTAACGAATCGGTGATGGGCATACCAGGCAACGACGACTCGGGCGCCATGGGCTCGTTTGTGGCGCTGTCCATGCTCGGCGTTTTTCCCAATCCGGGTCAGGACATCTACTTTATTACGCCCCCTTCTTCCCCTCGGTATCCATCACCAATCCGATGACGGGCAAGACGGCCACTATCAAGAACGTCAATTTTGATGCCGAGTACAAGAATATATACATCCAGAGTGCCACGCTCAATGGTAACGTCTACACGAAAAACTACGTGACACACAGCTTCTTCTTGGAAGGAGGCGTTTTAGAGCTTACGTTGGGTGCGAAAGAGAGCACTGCTTGGGGTACGGGGGATGCAGACATACCACCTAGCTATGGATCATCAGGCCTAGGCAATGCCCATATGTAAATACATTGGGCTAGTCACTCCTACTTCTTCAAAGTACCGGAAACCTTAGGATTATAGAGAATTCGATATTATTGAATTCCCTACTGACCGCTTGCATTACTACACACTCTATTTGGCGAACGGGCTGCGCGAGAGAGCGCGACGGGCACTATTGAAAACGAACAATCATATTCATTTTAGCTGTGATCGAGACATCCTTGCAAACTCGAGGACGCTCAAGGTACGGCCTGTAGTAAAGACTATACTACCGACTATCCTGGAACAAACTTTTTCACAGGCTGTACTTACTAACCATCTTCACCTCATAAGCAGGGGATGGGTTTTTTTCTTTGCATGGATATGCAAATTCGCTCGCGTGAAAGCGGTCGCTTCCAAGACCCGGAGCATGGAGCATTACACACTACCCGACTTACGACGGTCGCAAAGCTTGACATAGTCCCTGTCTGGGGAAGATGCTTGCTCGGTGGAAACCTGCCATATCGAGTAAGTATAGAGAAGAAAAAAGTGGTACGCCCTAACCCGAAGACTCTGTCGCCGTAGTACCAATGCCGTCATTCTCGTTGAGCCGTGACATATCTACAATCATACCCCGCCACTCACCGGGGGGGTAGTCTGTAGTACAACATCTTCTCGGCGGTAATGTGTTTACGGCCCCCGAAACCGGGCGGGATTCATCTGGAGATAATTGACCACTCAGATCTCACTATGGATGCTTTTGGGGGTTGGGGTGGTTCACACATCTGGGTTGAAAAGCAATGTGCGTCTGTTTGACACCGCTGCATGCACTCAGTTGCCGTGTCTCGGCTGGTCGGAGTGAGGATTCGGTGTACTTGGGATGGATAGTATAACATGTGTGTAGACAGACGAATGTGATCGGAACCTAGTTGAAAACGGATGCGGGACAAGCGGCGTGGCGTTTGGACGACGGCAATTCATGGCCAGTCAAAATACAGGAATCAGCAAATTGTTGCGGCCAATTGTGATGGCAATCCCGGGCACGAGTGGTTCTCCATGAGACATGCAGCAAGGTAAGTTGTGTTACCTGGCAAACACAAACTGGCCTAGACGAAGTCCTGGCATCCTGGGCTTTCTGGGTTTTCTGCGTCAAGTTCTCGCAAAAGGCGGCTTAGCGGTGCCGAACGCCCGGCCCTGCCAGAGAGCCTGGGTCAGCGACAGGCCACTGTTCTGTCCTGGCCACTGGAATGCTGCAATGTCTCTTCTTTTCCGATCTGCAGGACCAACACGTACGCGCCGAACGGAGTATTACTTAGCACCCCTGGCATGGCAAAAAAGGGCAGGAAGCTCAGAGCAACGCCACGTAATCGTCAATCGTCGGTGACATCTTTGCCATCCAAATATGTTGAAGAGATGACAATCACTGCACACACCCAAGGCTTCCACGGTGCCGGTTACCCAGTGGAGCGTTTGGAAGGATGTCAGTCACATGGTTTCTGTTCCTGTCCCGCTCCGCAGGTAACGACGTAGGGCTAGCAGGTGGCAGGTGGCAGGTTCGCAGTACCAATACTGCTTTGGAATTGATTGGTGTTTATCAGATGCCCCCTCCGAAGCCGAAGGGAGCATCCAGAAGATCATCTAGGTACAATCACCACCATCCGCGTCAGCAGGCCAAGGCAAGCATATGCACGCACACACAACCACAAAGGAGCCAGTCAGCCAGTCACCTGCTGACGCTAAGGCACTCTTCGACATGGGAGTCTTCGAATCCTGCTGCGAGACGGATGGTGATCATGTACATAAAGTAATCACTGGCCATTCCGGCCGCTTTTTGTTTTGCTTTGTTTTTGAGTCTGCCTCTCAGCTAGGTATCAAATGGGCGAATGAACGAATTGCCTCATACATGCACAATACCTCAACAACATTGCTGTAATCCTCCGTCCATCCAACCCCACCTGTTTTTATTAGTCACTTTTAAACTTGGTGAGACTATCTCCAGTTCCAGTCTGTCCAGTCCCACGGTGTCACTGGTTACTGACTGGCATCCTACACAGCCTACCGAGAAAGCTAGAGCCACGATTGCACCTAACCCTTTGGGGACCCTGATCACCTCGACTGCCTACCTACTGCTTACTGGCAGCTTATCTTACCTGGTAATTCTTGTTCAACATATATCCAAGCTTGCCGAGACGTCTGGTCTGCTTCCTTTCCTCTTTGGCCAACCCACCTACGAGTGAACAACCCATACGTATACCACCACATACATACATACATCCTGCCTCTTTCAAGCGCGCGGTTGCCCCGTTGCCAAGAAGATCAAACGACAGTTGATACCCCTCGGTTTCTTCAGAGGGACCCTTGGTGAAGAAGAAGGCATCGCTATCCCGGGACCCTCTTAGCCTCCCTACCCCTACCAGGTGAGCATGGGTCTTTCTTTCATTTCATTCTGCCTCTCATTTGATACTCTCGCCGCAATCCCGAAGAAGAAGAAGCCCAATGCACCCCCAAAGCCCACCCCCGTCTGATTGGTCGACTCCTTTTGTGTTGAGCCGTGTCCATCGTCGGTCGACGTTGGACCCCATATGCCACCATGGCGCCCTCGTCCCGCAAGTGCTTTATGAGGGACCATTTCCCTCCGGGGAACACCCTCCTGAGTCGAGCCTGAGGTCTGAACTTGGGTTCGTCTTAAATACCACCCAGCTGTCGCCATCGCCTGTTTCTCTTACATGTCGCACCACTGCGCTTCCGAAGTAGAGCATAAAAACCTTCTCGTCGCTCAGGGCTCTTGCTGCTCCCTTACCCAGGGCGTCTTTAAAGTTGATGGCTGCTAGCCCTTGAGTTCTTTATTCTATCTATACCTTCTCTCTGTCCTTCTTCTCTGTCTTTATCAGACAGACAATACACTGTCTATTTGGTTTTCTTTTTGTCTATTGTTCCTAGCAACCGGAACGGCGGCGAAACAGACACTGCCCCATCCACTTCATACATAGCCCGCGAAACCTGTCTCCGCGAAGCTACTACTATATAAAAATAGCCCGTTTCCACTTCTTGCGTTTCGACTTCACACGTCTTCATTTTCTCTCCAATGCCGCTCCCGGCTCCTCTCCGTCCGCCCTTCGCCATCCTGCTTGAACGCTTCCGAGCTGACCGATCCGAGAACCCAGACATCGTAGTGACCACCATGTCGTCGGCGTCAACCATCAGCAGCAGCACCCGGCCCCTGAGCCGGGACCAGCACTCCCCTACCCCTACGACACGGGCTTCCCGGACTCGTTCGCCGCGCGCACGACGTCGCTGCGGCACCCCGACGCCAACACGTCGCCCGGCGCCTGCATCTCGGCCGAGGACATTGACCCCGCCAAGACGCTGCACCGCTCGCGGCGCTCGCTGCTGCGCAAGAAGCACCGGCGCACCATTAGTCACGGCGTCATCACCGAGGCCGAGGCTGCCATCGCCGAGTACCAGAACGACAGCGCCGTCGACGTCAACGAGAGCAAGGACATGCTCGTCTACGACGACGCCGGCTTCCGGCCCGCCTCCAAGGACAGCAGCGTCAGCTTAAACCGCGTGGAGAGCTCCACGAAGGGCGCTTCCTCTCCGCCGAGCTCACCGGCCCAATCCTCGCGGCGCAGGAGCATGTTTCAGAAATGGCGCGGCCAAAAAGCTTAAGCGGAACAACAATATCGAGAGAACCTAGACCGGGCGACAACGCATCACCATCGATTCGATGACATTTGGACATCCTTCTTCCCATGGTATATGTTTTTATGGAACTCCCGAACCCCCAGAAGGGGACTCAGAGCCGGGAACAGAAAGCAACACAAAAAAAACCATCGGGGTCATTTCAGCGCGGAGTTATTATGGGAAAACAGCATTGGACATTGGGGCATTGGGCGGCGAGATTACTGGGCAGGGTTTCGGGACGCAAATTGACGATATTTATGACCAACATTCATTCCGTTCTCATGGGGTCCCTACTGCATCTTGCTGGTTTGAGGTGTGGCGATGAGATCATTCATTACCATTAATACAAACTGGACATTCGTTGCAGCGGACTTTTGCGAGAGAAAACCAGCTCTCCAGGGTGAGTAGTGCTTCGCTCTGTAGAATTCAACTGCATTACTATAACATCAAAAATACAATAACAACAATAACAATACCATCAGCAATATACTTACAGCCCGTCACTTCGTGATATCATGTCAGAATATAGTGAGTGTCCTTCGACTTCGGGGGCTGGGGGTGCTGTGTACACTAAGTTTCAGTAATGTCCTAACCAAGTAAGTCCCCTATCCCAAAGCCCCAAGCCTCCAGCAACTACGCTGAAGCTAAGATGCCGATCAGCCGGCAGAAAAGCTTGGCGCCCATCGCAATGTTCTAGATCTGGACAGCCTGGCGCCCCGCCTTTTATTACTCGTCGCTTAGACGCTCTGCTTGGGTGCCGAGATGCCGGTACTATTTGTTGACTATGGCCTACTCCGGACGGGCTTATCAGCTTGTCATTTGACTGCTGGGAACACACCGTCGCTATTTGTGGGAAAGTCAATTCCATCAAATGCATTTTCATTATCTCACTGCAGTATTAAATGATGGCGCATGCCGCAGCCGCGGCGTCCGGCTTGCGTCGCAGCCTCGGCTGCTGTCTTTCACCATCTAGCGGTACGTGCCGTGTGTTTGGCGTATGCGGCATAGATGCGTAGTAAGCAAGCTGTACATTCATTCACCCATGGCCTTGTAGTGAGTAAGTCATGACACTTGCCGCATAGGAAGGCTGGCGAAGCATATTGTCTATCTATCGAAAGCAGCCCATTCGTATTCTCTCGCGTATTATCTTGCCCCCCAGCCACCCGCGAGCAGCTGAGACGGACAACGCTAGATGCAGAGATGCGCACAAGAAAACATTACAGGCGCGGACAACAGGCGCGGACATGGCTTGAAGGCGAACCGAGATGTTTGGCTGGGCCGGGGCCACCGAGTTGAACATTCGTTGAACGGTCTGCATGTATGTAATGTAAGCTGCATAGGGAGTTGACTGCTTGTGATCGGTTAGGTATTAGTGATTGGGCACCTCTCGATAGACAGACAACGTGTTCCTGGCTAGCAGAAGAAAGCGCCTCACTCCCTTGCTCTGTGACTGGGGTTAGGCTGGTTGTTGAAAAATCTCTGATTAGTTGGGAACCACGGGATGAGGCGGATCGGAGTACGTAAACCTCGTCGGTATGCCCTGCTGCATATGCCCATATTGAATGTTGAGATGCTGTGATGCAATTGGAGGGACCGGAGTCCGTCCGGGGGAGGGATACTCTTGTGGGATATCGTGGCTGTGCGACGGCAATTCGTCGACATATGAGGCGCAGCACCTTAGCTTGCGTACGAAAGACTGTGGCAACAGTTTTCCGGCTGGCATAGACATTCGAGACACTGCGCGTAAGCCACTTACCCGTAAGCCGTTTCCAATAGGTCTCACTGTTAACGGCCTTGTGTGCCCGAGTTGTGCCGCGTAACCGTGCCGCCTGTCGCATAAGGCTCAGATAGGCGCCGATGTAGACGTCAAATTTGGTGAAAGGTGGACTGATCAACGAGGTGGTTCGTAAGCTCTTCAGCTTGGCATTGTGGGCTTGGGCTGTTGGTCGCAGGTTTGGTTGTTTCTGCAGCAACTTGAGTGGTGAGTGGTGACCGCATTTTTGGCCGAGGAGGGAGCGTACTGCGTACGGGGCAGTAGTGCTACTGCTGGGGGTAGGAAGGGATACCGACCATGGGTGCATGGGCTGATGTAATTGGTTCTTTCCGCGCACATGCTGCTAGAGCTCGGCAATTACACACTAGCCACGAGCCACACAAGCTCCACTGAGCGAACGCCACGATTTGATCATGGGATGTCGTCTCCCTCCGCAGAAGGAAATCCGATCGGTTGCAGGGTGCGAGAGGCACAGCGTTCGCCGCTGAGGCACAGCAAGCATCCGGCCCCCATCGCTCGTTGATCGTTGATCGGTGCAAAGGCTAATGTGAACGACATATCAAAAATAGGTTGCGCGACGATGGCAATGCGAGCGAGCGAACGCGGGTTGCGCCTGCGACAAAGCAATGGGTGTATGCAAACTCTACACACACGGCCTATTCTAACAGTGACGTTCGGGATTCGGCAGTAGGCCAGAGGCAGCTCCAAAATTAAAGGGCCAGCCCAGTCGCTCCATTTGCAAGGAAACGCTGAATGAACGGGAAGGGGGAAATGGAAATGTGCCAGGTAACATGACATTCCAGCGGCTGTGGCTGGGAGCTGGCAGGGAGAGAATCATGCCAATTGGGAAAGCGGCAGATAGCACGCAGCAAAAGGCAGCACGAAAAAACCTGGAAGCTTGGAAAGTTGGACGGTTGCGGGCAAGTGGTTGGCTTGGGCAATGACGCACTTGTGTCCAGCCCAGGCCGCCCAGCATCAGAAGCTCCGGAACTGGACATGGATGGCATGGATTTGGCTGCTCGGGGGGTGCTATGAGGTAAGGACTGGTCACTAGTAAGCGGGAAATGCATCATTGTTGTTGACTTTGCGTTTCGCTTTGGGCCGGAGGTACTTCGTCAGGCAGCCCAGGCGGCCTGGTTTGCAGGCGACGAACCCGGCATGTCAAGTACATGCAGCCTTAGCCCAGTCATCCCGACTCCTTCATTCTTCCTCCATAGTGGGCACATACGGCGGTACTTACCACACTGACCGGACAGCATAGCAACAGGTCAGGTAGATTGTCAGTGACCAAGGAGCGCATCCGATCTCATTGCCTTAGGCGACTGGCTGCATTGCGTATTGCGACCTGCTCCCCGGTGACTCCGTGTGCTACTTAAGCTCTCTCTGCCCGCCTTGCTTCTTAAACTTTTGACCATTCCATCCATCTATTTGTTCATCACGAATCTACAAAAGCCAGCTTTCTCTCACCGCCGAGACTAAGTCTTTCATCACTCACCCAAACAACAAACAAACGATCAGTCTTCGTACCAACCACCACTCTTCAAGATGCCTTTCACCGCCAGCGATATCTGCAAGATCATTCTTGCCATCTTCCTGCCTCCCGTCGGTGTCTTCCTGGAGCGCGGATGCCATGGCGACTTCTTCATCAACATCCTGTTGACCATCCTGGGTTACATCCCCGGTATCGTCCACGCTCTGTAAGTTATACATACTGCCATATGCTCGCGCTGCTAGACTGGAACGTGTGGCTAACCATTGGTCCCCCTACAGGTACATCATTCTCAAGTATTAAACGAGACGCCTGCCCTTCGACCGCGGGGAAGTTGACCGAGCTCCCCAAATGTTGCCTGATCCCTGAGCGCCTGCGGCATGTTTTCTCCAGCCCGACAGACCGCCCATGTGACGGTTCGGACTAGCCAATAGGCAAGCCGCAGCGTTTCCCAATGCATCAAGCCTACATATACGGACTCGTCCAACCCCCTGCTCTTAATTACAAGACAGGCGTCTGTTTCCGACCAAGATCAACACACAATCTTAATACTTGCACAATTCGTCATTTTTTAATACCCACACCCACCACAGCTTCGGCGGCGGCTGCATGTGGGGCCCACGAACCCGCCAAGGTTCTGCGGGCTCTGCATGATGTCTGTTGTTCCGCACAACAACACATACCCACACGTCACCGAGACATATGATACCACTTTGCTTTCTGTCTGCTAGTTCGTTCGACGACCGTGCGTCGCAAATACCACTGCGATGTGCCCGATGAGGAAGGGGACGGGGAGAAGGCACGGGAAAGGGAGGGCTATGGATTCCGTCTCCGGAACTCCATGAGCATGTTCCCTCGGATTCTGTTCTCGCTTGGAGAGAACCGTTTCCGGATCTTGTATCATAGCTGAACGAACCCTTGCGGATCCATTTTGGGGCGCAGAGTAATGATGATGAAAGTCGATACCCTTACGCATATGCAATCTTTGAATCTTGTGAAACTGTTTAACGCTGTTTGCTGCTAGATTCATACCAGCAGCATGCGCTAAGTGAGCATATCTGCCATTGCACATTTGATGGTATTATTCTCCAGCATTATTCTGCCCATGCGTGGCGGCTTGCACAGTGGCCATCGGACATTGAAGCCATTGCCTGGGAAGATATTGACTCGATGATGCAATCTCGTCACTGCGATTCACTACGAGTCACCAAGCAATCAAAAACACATCTTCTATTTTCCCGCATTTTACAGACCTGTGGCAACTCAATACGACTCGGATTGATTTCTTCAATGTTTACTCCGCTGCATACGTAGGAACAACTACTGGAGTAATTAATAGCCAATAGAGTGACGATTCAATTATGCATAGTCATAGACGGAAAGCAGTGCTTTCGTCATCAAGGGGTGCATGCAGCTACACTCAAGAACCTGTTTGCGGTTTAACCGAACTGCCAAATGCCAGTATATTGTTACATTTATACATTGGGGGAGCCAATATATCCCTCAGCTTGGTCCTTTCGGTATCATACAAGCGTAAAGCGTCTATCAAGGCCCAATCATCCGTGTGCCCCCTTTCTTTTGCTATGTCTTCCCCTGGGGACGAGGTAGTATGCATGTAATGTTGTTCGTTTTTCATTCCATTCCCTTTTACCTCGACGCTCGCGGGTTCTTGAGGTTCAGGCGCTCGGGTATGCGCAGGTTCGCCATGGCGGGCTCGGCGAAGAACTTGTCGACCCTCTCGTTCCCGTCGACCAGCAGGCCGCTCTGCTCCTTCTCCTGGTCGAGCAGCAGCGACTTCTGCCTCGCGGCGTCCAGCTGCTGCATGCGCTCCTCCGTCAGGCGCCACTCCTTGGGGAACTGAGGCCGGACCTTGATCTGGTGGTGCCTGGTGTCCAGAGGGACATCTTCGAACGTGTCGGTTTTGTCCTGTAGTAATTGACGCAATTGCAATTAGCATAACTGTATACCATCTCGTCCGTCTACCGTATGAATTTGTGACACGCCCCCATCCATCTGCTGCTTACCTTGGCTTGGGCGACGAGCTTTTCCACGAGATCACCCAAGTACCTCTTGTTCTGGGCCTGGTGGTCAAACTGCTCGCAGCTCATCTTGGCGACGTTGGTCTCCGGGTTCCAGCGCGCGCCGAGGAGCTTCTTGAGCTTCAGCTGCTCGGCTTCGTTCAGGGGCAGATCGCGCGGCGAGAATTCGACCACCACCTTGCTGGCGGCCGGGTGCTCCTCGCCCATGTAGGTCGTGTATCGGAACCGCAGGCATTGCTCCGGAGTAGGAGGCTCAAACTTGCGTGCGAGCTCTGTGGGACGGCGTAAAGTCAGCGTAAGCCCCCGAGTAGTTATGAGATTGGCTACAAAGGGGAGAGAGGGCAATTGGGGGCGGGCACTGACTGGAGAGTAGGGGCATCTGCCATGCCGCTATACGCGCATACTCTCGCTGCTCGCGGAACTCCTCGAGCTTGCCGTGGCCCATTGCCAGAATATCGTCGTCGGCCGGGTCATCTTCATCCAAGTCATCGACCAGCACGTCTGGATCTTCCTCGTCTTCTCCCCAGAACGACTCCCTCTTCGTCTTCTTGGGCACTCTGGTGGCTTTCATTACGGCATCTTCCATGTCTTTCATAGTAGACGCCAGTTCGTCGAATATAGCCTTTTGGTCCTCGGAGAAATTCGACTGGCCGTCGTACGCCTCGAGAAGCTGGGCTTGCGCCTGTCGTTGCGACTTAGAGGGGTTGCTCTTGAGCGGCTTTTGCTTCAACATTAGCTCGTGCACTTCGTTGGGGACGACGTGGACGTCTAGCGCTTTCCGAAGCTCGGCGTTGTCGGCGCCAGGTTCGCCCGAGGCAGCCTTCGGAGCAGCCTTTGTCGCTAGTTGTGCTTCGGACGGTGTCTTGTTCTTGCCCTTGTCGTCGGCGCGCCGCGTGGGGGTGGAGGAGAGAGCCCGTCGGGCGTAGATGGCGGTGCGTGTGGGCGCAATGCCCCGAGTAGCCGAGGGCTGTCTGCCGTAGGAGCGCAGACCGGCCCGCAACGACCGTACCGCAAAGGCCATGGCTGTCAATGGGCGTTTGCGAGCGAGGCTGTCCTTATGAATGGTGGGCTTCAGTCATATATTCAGAGCTCCATGATAAATTTCCACGGTTGTCAGGGTATTTCCGGCCCGGCAAATGTTACAGCCAGCTCGGCGGCCCTGCAAAAAACAGGTGGGGTCTTGGTTGGTGCTGAGAAATTCTCTGATTGGCTCGCGTCTTGTGTAGCCGCATTATGTAAGCAAGCCACTTACACTCACAGGCAGAAAGGACTGAACACCTGGTCGTGCGTATCAGCCTGGAGGCGCCCTGAAGACACTGCAGAAGTTTATTGGTCTTACACCGTTATTCGATATTTGTGATAGCTGGAGGTGGAAGATGTAGGGAGGTGGCTGGAGGTGTGGCTGAATATGTAGCCTGCCTCCTGAAATATATCCTACCTACAGCCCTCATATAAGGAAGGCAGACTTTACTCTATAAGCACATGAACCAGAGAGGGATCAGTCAGTCATGTGTTTGGGGAAAAAAATCTCATCAATAGAATTTCGGTACAGCAACAACAACAACTATAACAGACAACATGTAGCAACCACTATATGCCCTTTGCCAACGCCGGAAACCAGACGCCTAGGTAACACCCATGCTTTCCAGCAGAAGTCAGTTCCCTCCTCCCTCCACCCCCTCCCTTTCCTATTATCGCAATCCAACAAAACAAACAAATCGGTGGTGTATGTATACACCCTCGGTTTTCGGCGGTGGATGATCAATCATCGAGGGGGAGTGAGTATCTCCTCCTCTCCCTTGAAGATGAACGAACTTCATCCACTTACACCGATTACAAAAAAATCAGGAAAGCTTTATATCCAGCGGGCCACTTAGAGAGTGGAACCGTTCAATGGTCCTCCTCTAAGCCTTGCGGCAGGGAAAATGGTATGCAATAAAAGTGACTACAGGAAACTTGAGCCAGCCGGCGGTATGCTCGAGCGTGCGAACGCAGAAAGTGGACAGAAGAGGGAAGAGAAAAAAAGTAAACGAAGAAGAAGAAAATGTCGCTAGAGGGCCTTAAAAGCAGAAAGAATCAAGGCTTGGGTTGCAAGATGCGAATCACTGAGAATCGTCAAAAGTCGTCGATCGTTCTTTTTTGGTCATGTTCATGGATCCGTCATCATGAAGATGCGTCAGGCGCGCCGTGCAAAACTCCAGAAAACATCGTGACACGTACGGGTTGGGCGCGTTAACCACCACACCATTAGTAAGGATCGTCGTCGGTCCACTCGCTCCCCGAGATGGTTCGGTTCCCTTCCGCATCCACCTGCCCATGGCCGGCATGCATAGCAGGTGGGATGCCCCGGAGCCGTTTGTTCTGACTGGACTGCAGCCGCGAGTAGGGGTCCTCGGGGGTGAAGCGTTTGTTCTGTGATTGCGCTGCCCGTACTTTGGCATAGTAGGCATCTGACACGTCCTCTTCAGGCTCCGAGTTATCGTCGTATGTCTCCCAGTTCTCCGACGCGGACACACCCGATACCGTTGTCGCTACTGTCGAGGTATCGGAGACCTGTCTAGGCGGCGGCGCTTGAGGGTATCCAGAGCGTGTGAATCGCTCGTTCTGGCTCGAGGCCGAAGTATGCGAGTAATGAGATGCTGTCATCTGAGATCCGCGGCTTGATTGGGAATCCGATCGGTCAAGGTACACGTCTTCGGGCTCCACGGCTCGGATCTTGCCACTGCCATTCATCATCAACCCCGAGTTCTTGTAGGGGTTGTTGGGTGTTTCCAGCGGCGGCCCTGGCACGAGCTCTCTCATTTTGGGGGGAGCACGCATCAACGGGGCTGATCGGAGAGGTGCTTGGGACTGGGATTGGACCAGAACTCGACAGTCCGGCCTTTGCCTCTCGGGGGAGTTTTTGCCATCTCTCATGCTGGTAAGAGGGGCTCTTGGGATAGGCACCCTAGACGGGCTTTGGGGGTTTCCAGGAACTAGTATCGGTGGCGGCACTCCTCTCTTCAATGTACCACCATTGCTGGCCCCATTGTTAGTTGAGGCGGCATTGGGCGTCTTTGATCGCGTGAGAGTATCTGATCGAGAGAGCGTATTCGACCGTGTGAGCGTGTTGGACCTCGTGAGCGTGCCACCTGCTTTGTTGGTAGTGCTGTTTGTTCGGCTCGGCGGCGGCTCTCTTTTCGCTGCCGATGGCGGATTGGCTGGCGTTTTGGCCCGAGTCCCGGCGGCTGTGGTTGGTCGTGGGGGTTGTTCTTCCGTCTCCAGGTTATCCAGATATCTCTCGCCATGTACGAGGAAGTCCCGGCCGTATTCGTCCTCCCATTGCTCGAGCACTTTGCGGAGCTCGGCGGCCACCTTGGGCAGCTCTTTGGCTATCCGCTTGCGCATCTTCTCTTCTCGTAGCAGTTTGCCGGGATCCCGTTTTTCGCCCTTCTGGCCACGGCCCATGAGGCGCGAGGCATCTTGACTTGATGCAGCAAGCTCATCACGGTCGTGGGTCAGAGTGCGATGTTTCTCAACCAACGCCAAGGTCGGGGCGCGTTGCTCCTGCAGCTGCTCAAGGCGGGCAATCTCACGCTCATGGGCTTCTAGCAGAGCATCGCTATAAACGTCTGAGAAGGCAGGGGTGAATTCAAGCATCTCATCTTCGGAATAGTATAGCGCATCCCAGAGCTCCTGCAGCTTGTATCGCGCATCTTCGACGAAGAGATGCAAGTTTTGTCGTTTCAACTCGTTCAGCCGCGAAAGTTCGTCCTCGAACTCGTTGATCTGTCGAACGCCACAGCCGCGGTTCCCGTTCAGGAACGCCTTACATTCCGACTCCTCGATTCCCAGCTTGTCCCATAGCGCTTCCACGGACGTCTTCAAGTTTTGTAGGCGCTTCTCGCGGTTCTTCTTCTCGTCCGAGAGCTTGTCTCTTTTGCCGTGCAACCTCGCAAGATCTTCTTCGTGCAAGCCAAGCTGTTCTGGCGCATCTCTGTAGTATTTGACAATCGCTGCGTCAGTTTGGGCCTGGGGGTGCCGAGTTCTGCCCATAGCTGAATGATGTCCTCGGATAGGGATTTGACGGTGTCAACGCGACGGGCATACTCCTCGTATACTCGCGTGAACTCATCATCCAACTTGTCAACGTAAGCTGGCGAGAGATCGAATGATGGTGGTAGTGATTGGTTGGGTCCGGTAGGAGGGAGGGCAATCCGGACGAAGCTGGGCTCCAGGTGTGAAGAGTAGGATTCTAAAGCTAGGACAAGTTCTGTTCAAATAAGATGTCAGTCAGTCGTTCCCCAGTTGGCAGGGAGGCGATGCGCTGCATGTAGCTTCGCCGAGGTGAATGCTTACTCTTGACTTGCTCGAACCTTTCGCGATGAAGTCTGCCGACCTGGACTTGTTTCTCCTTGAGCCCTTTCAAGCACCGCGAAAGGGGAAATGTTATCCGAAGCTCGTCGTCTTCCTCTGAGTAGTTGTGTTGCGACTCGTCCAAAGATGCTTCCATCTGACGGATGACTGTGATGATCTGGTTGGCCTCATCGAGCATTCTCTTCTTCTCTTGCGTCACGCTCTTGACCTGGTTGTGCAGCGTCTCTGATAGGGCCGCAAATAGCTGCGATCGTGGGGGTTAGCTCGCGGCGTCTGTGCGAATGACGTGCATCATGCAGTAGTGCCTTACCTCTGCCTCTCGCGACTCGCGATCATGGTTGGGAACGCCAATCTCATCGAAGAGGCCATGTAGCTGGCCAATGATGGTGTTGACCTGCTGCGAAAGGTAGCTGGGATCCATCGTGGTGTGGATGAGCGAGCCTCGCTCCGAGAGGTCGTGGTTGGGGGTGTGGTAGGATACCGCTCTCGATTTGCGTTCGCGGGTTTGTTTGTTTGCGGGGCGGCGGTGATCGTAAGGGGCGGGCGTCCTTATAAATAAACGAGCGGCTTTTTGGGGGCGGTTTGCGATGTATGTAGATACTTGGAGTAGTTTGGCAGTGGAGAAAGTGGCATCAAGCATTTAAGTAGGATCTTTGCGAATTGAATTGGATTGGTGCGCGTTGGAGAAAGGCGGGATGTTTTCCTTTCTTTTCTTCTTGTTTTGCAGTCCGAAATAATCAAACGCGGTTTTCGAGTCAGGCCAGGTGAGAGCAACACTGCGACTCTACCTAATTCGTGAACATCACAGGCGGTCGATCCTACGAAAGTCGTGCGCGCAACAAGCAAGCTGCAGGGAGGAGAGAGGGCGTGAGAGAGTGAGAGAGCGAGAGTGAAGGTGGGATGGAATGATGGTGGTGAGGCTATTCGGAGCTGAAAAGGAAGAAAGGAATGTCCAAGCTCTCGGAGTCGATGGAGGGGGGTTGGGGAAGGTGTATGTGAATCGTCAACTGTCCGAAAACCAAAAGCAAGTGCGTGAAGTCGATCAACAATAGCAGTTCTGATATTACTTTTCCGGGTTCAGCAAAAAGTCGATTGGTTTGGCGTTACTTTCAGTCTGGGCTGCCGACAGGAAAGGACCGTTTTCCCAGCTTTCGCAGCCCGGGAGGCCGTTGCCACGGCAACGCCTGTGCCCAGCCGCCCCTAGCGCTGACTTGCAGGTCCAACTCCCCTAGCCCCCCGAATTGTTTCAGCCATTTCCAGCCAGGCTAGCCAGGGGAGCGTGGCCCTGGTTCAGAAGCGCGACAACTTCCCTGATCTTTACTGGTCGCTGGGCCTGCGCCGCCTGCGATTGGTGCTCCCCCACCGTTGCATCCTCCATTAAAACGGCTTATCGATACAAGCGTCGCCTATCACAGGCCCCGGCTCGTAGGGCTCCTCGGCTCGATGAAGCAAAAACTTGATAAACACAAATATCCATATCAGATCCCCCGGCTAGGCCGTCCTGGCCTTGTTATTGCGCGATGGAACACCTCCGGATCTTCTCTCCACGACCAGGTTTTGATGTCGATGGGTACGGCAGTCTTTCCCGAGTATCTAGCGTGTCTATTTTTTCCTATACGGCCGACGGAGAACGAGCGGCTTACCCAGAGTAGAATGTACATGTTCTTACCTACACTTACCTCTTTTATCTACTAGCATGCATTCATGCATTCATTCCCTGTATCACCTGGTCTTCCTCCTGCGTCAATTCGATCACAGAGTCAACACCGCTGTCGCTATCCTCCTGCGCCTCTTCTTCGTCACCTCCACCATGATGATGGTCTTCCCCGCCTCCAGAACTGTCACCTACCTGCTGCATCATTTGCCTGTCCACCAGTTCTGTCTTAGCAAGCAGATCCGCTTCCACCTCATCCAGTGCCATATTCGTGTCGTTCCAGGCCACCTGGTAGACGTCCCCTAGACCGTATTGCCTGGCAGTGTGGAATCCATAACCTATCTGATCCTCAGTAAAGCGCGGCACGGCCCAATTCATCCAGGCGTCTATACAGTCGGCACCTTGGTTGTCGGCATCGGTCTCGTCGAGCACTTCATCGAGGAGCTCGAGGGCTTTATCCCAGTCAAGAAGCTCGCTGTTGTTCCTGAGCCAGATGCGCAGCTGATCCCCACCCGAGTTCATCATTTTGCGGTCTTGACAGCAAGTAAACCAACCTTGTAATCGAAAGGATGATCGAGACCTAGTGAGGAGGTAAGTAAGGCGACGATAGCAATTGTCTATGTGAGGGTTCTAGCGATTGGTGTGTTGATGGTACTCTCCCTTCCCCATCATCCCTTGAGGGATGCTGCGGTTTTAAAGAACACCGCCTTGGTGTTTACAATGCCTTTGTTTTGCTACCCAACAAGGCATTGTTTGTACATTTCATTATACTTCAGAGGTATGCGCAGAAACATACAGTAACAGAAATACCTGGCCTTTGTTTAATGGAACCTCATCCAGTAACCTCTGCGCTTCGGGGATACTGGCATGTTCCAATGCCTAGTAATAATGGCACCACAACTGATGTGCCGAACCGTGCTGTACCATTCCTTCCTTAGTAAGAGCATATTTCGTTATTGCTGATATTTCAAAGCTTCGCGGCTTGTTGCAAAGAGCACGATGAGTTCCTGAGCACACAACCTCCAAGTATCTATTTGGTACCCATGCTGTATCTACAGCCAACTACTAAGTAATACCTGGTTTACGATAGAGTAGCTTCAGGTGGGTATGTGTTGAGATAAGCAAACCCTGCACATTGAAGAATAGACGCTTCTATGGAAGGAGCGGTAGCTAAGTGGTATAGCGTGGGATTGCAGTTATTCGCAATTATCCTAAGGTCGCGTGTTCGATCCACGCTCGCTCCTCTTTTTGTCGATTTCTACTTGTTGGCAGCAACTATCTTTTTGGCTTGCAGGAGAGAACAAGAAGTGACTATCAACAGTGTGAATGGAGTACTGATAACAATCACATGGGAAACCTTCCTTCTTCTGAAGTGACAGTTAATATACAACCATGTAGATAGATAGATGCATTACAAGCATCCCACGTCTATCTGATAGCAAGTGCCTTATATGGGCTTTGCGCACCCCCGGATTTTCTTCCTTCTACTGATCCTAGGCAATCAAGGATTAAGCAACCGACTGACTGCTGCCCCTCGTTTCATACCGTCATCCCGCCCGTTAATGTAGTAGCAGTTCCTAGCTCATAGCACCCCGCGGCTGTCGGACCTATCTTTGCTGCTAGCATTCAAGGGAGGGAGAACAAGAGGCTCAAACAAACTTTCGTCTAGCTACAAGCCTAAACTCCCCAACATCTGAACTCCCAATGAGATGACAATGAGCTGTCCATGACCATCTCGCTCCATATATCCCACCCCTCATTAACGTCAAGAAAAATAAAGAGCTGGCCCTGATCCTTGGGACTTTCCCATTCACGCCCCTGGAAAGTTTTGGGCGCGTATCGTTCCTTGTAGTCGTTGCGGGGTAAAACTCGCAGTGCCTGCGTGTTGTTCGTCACGTTCGTCACTGCCGCGTGAGTCGCGTGTCGCATCGTATCGCAATAGAAGAAACCAGAGAAGAAGCGTCCGATCGGCTTGACCCGCCATGCCTAACTGGCGCGACGAATACCTGGTGAATCTCCAGGAAGCAGAGCGCAACAATCCCGTCAATAGGGACCTTGTCGCAGCCTGTGAGTTCTCGACTATTTTCTTCTTCCAGCGCCCCCCGGGTGTCGGTCGTCATTGTTGCAGTAGCAGCAGCAGCAGCAGCAGAAGCAGCGAGGGATGGCGATATGAACACTAACCACTAACTACAACTCGCCCTCGCCTCCTAGGCTCCCAACTCGCCGACCGCGTCGCGTCCCTCGAAGCCGAAAAGGCCGTCCTGGCGCAAAAGCTATCCTCCTCCTCCTCCCCATCCCACACCTCGACACCCTCGTCCCCGCCCACAACCACAGCGACATCGCCGCCGCCCGCCGAGAAACCACCACCATCCAGCGCGACCGCCGCCGGCGCGACAACGCCCAATATCGCCCAGTTGAGACTCGAGCTCGCCGAAGCCCTCCGCTCCAAGGGCCAGCTCGAAGCGCGGTTCAAGTCGAGCGATCTGCAGCTCCAGACGCTGCGGAGCAAGTCCAAGGTCGACGACAAGCGCATCCACGACCTGACGGCGGAGCGCAACACGCTGGCGACGAAGCTCAAGGACCGTAACGAGGAACTGGTGGGCAAGACCAAACTGCTCAAGGTGAGTTCTTTTTCGGACCCAGAGGGACGGGACGGGACGGGACGGGGCGCATTTACTAATTATGCAACCATACCACATAGGAAGTGCAAGATGAGAACTTGACCCTGACTATGGAAATTAACATGACCGAGCAGAAGGCCAAGAAGGTGGCCGACGAGAACAAGGAGCTGGTCGACAGGTGGATGAAGCGCATGGCACAAGAGGCCGACGCCATGAATCTCTCCAACGAGCCGGGGCACAGGAAGGGGCGATAGAGATTTTAGAGATATCAATAGTAACAACAACAGGGAAATGCCCTGGATGCAGAGAGATAAACAGAGATACCCATAGCGACGGCAACAGGATTTTGGCATATATTCAGACTTGGTCACATCGAATATACACAGGGGAAGCAAGTGCTCGTGAGGGAATCTGGGTTTCTTGTTCGCTCTTGTGGTATCCTATAAGTATACAAAAAAGGGTCTATACATGTAAGTCCATACACTTCTTCCCCGTCCACGCTGTTTCCATGCTTTGCGACGAAAGCAGCGCGCTCTCGCTTTCTAAAAAACTTCTGTATCTGAGAATTGCTTTGAAAGGAATGCACGCGGGGCTATGCCGATGACGCAGAATCAGAAATCTCTCCCTCGCTCACTTTCACCAAATCGCGTTCAGGTTCAGGGTCCCTCCCTACCTCGGTAAATGAAGCGACTTACTGTTCGAAGCTTCTCTCCCACACTCGTCCAAAGCACTTGCTCTCGAAGACCGGTGGGCCATAGTTTTCGAAGATTCTCTTGAAAACCCATACCCCTCCGAGGCTTCTCTTTCATACTCTCCCGAGGCTCTTCCTGCACACTCTTCTGAGGCTGCGGCATCTGCAGTGGAGCGTCTTGAGAGAGAGAACATACGTACGCCAAAGACATCTTATCAACCCCCGCTCCACGTTCGCGAGGGGGCTCATTGCCGACGTGGGATCGCACTATCTCTTGGTCGAAACAAAGTATTCCCCGTCCGAACTGGCCCAGCTGACCCAGTCCCCGTGATATCGATGCTCCTCGACGTCGAGAATGCTGTTTGCGACATCGTTGGTGGAATTCTTCTCGTTGCCAAGGACAAAATTCTTGAGTGATATGATCTTGCAACCCGTTTTGAGGTCCAAGAACATGTCCGTCAGGGCCTTGTTGAGCTGTGGCGTGAAGGCTTTGTTGTTCACCAGGATGACGTCGGCCTCTTTCAGCACTTTGGATATCTTGGGGTTCTGACGGAAATCGGCTCTCTCGAGATGCGCTCGCCCAGGTTCGATCCCCCACAGAATGCACCGAGCTCTGAACTCTTTGAGTTGCGCGTCGGCGAAATTGCACGACTGCTCGACTATTTCACAGCCGTAACTCCGGCAGCCTATTTCGAGGGCCGCCTGCAGAACGGTGTTGCCGACTCCAGAGCCGAGATCGACGTAAACCTGATCGGACGTCATGTGGCAATGCTCATGTAGAATGTGTCGCACAAAGGGGTATCGCAGCTCGCCATAGACATTGTCGCTGCCGGCTTGATACTTGTTGAGAAGTTCGACCTTGGGGGCGACGGTTCGGTCATAGACTTGGGTAAGGATAAAGTCGACCAGCTCGGGAGGGACGCGGTGCCTCCGATCAATGTTCTTGGCTATTGTGCCGCTGTCTACCAAAGAAATGAGCTTCTTGTTGTAGTCTTCTAGCGCGGTCTTGAAAGCAGCCAGGTCGTGGATATTCTCGTTCGAGGCCCTCTCCATGCGTCTCCGGAAGCTTGCTTGGTTGTCTATGAAAGGTTGCGCCTCATCTTCGGTGAGGTAAGTCTCGGCGACATGTTTAACCACCTTAAGAATATCTGCGACAGCGTCGATTCTGTCCTTCTTCCAAACCAGTTCGTACCTAATAGTGTGTCAGTGTCCGTAACAGCGCAAGTAGTTTGCGACCACTCACTTTTCGGGCTTGCAGCGCGAAGGGTATTGGAGCTCTACGGCGACCTCATCCTTTTGGCTCCAAATATAGGTTCGCAGTCCGTTGCGACCGACGCCAGCTCTGCAGCATGTACAATCGGAGAATCCCGAATCTTGTCGTCGAAAGCCCTCTTGTTGCGCAACTTGCGGTTGGCATCGCCCGTCTCGTCGATTAGCCTCCGTCGCTTGCGAAACGGGTCGTCGTCTTCGTCATCTTCCGAGTCGTCGTCGTCGTCGAAAAGTGCGGGCGAGTCGCGCGGGGTGCTGGTGACGGCTTTGCGCTTGCGCTCGGCGGCGCGCTTCTCGTCGGACGAACTAGGGTACGGCGATGCGCTCTTGGTGCGGGCGAACTTGGGGTTGGGCGAAAGACGGGAAGAGGCGCTGCTGCCGGCTTTGGAGGACGAGGGAGCGCGAAGACCGTTGGAGTTGTTGGAGTTAGAGTTGGGCCCGAGGCTAGAACGCGGCTTGGTCTTCGCCGGGACCACGACCTTCTGCACGGTGATGGTCTGCGGCGCCGGTTTGATCTTGGACTTCTGGCCCAGAATCCCCATCGTCGTGTCTCAGTGCGGGAAGGTAGACCCGACGGCGGTAGTGGCAAGGGTAGATCGGTAGGTCTGCAGTATGCAATCTAGCTGAACTTGCTTATGATGATGTAATGATGCCTTTGGAAGACTTGTAAAGACGTTGTCGGGGTACTGATGCGCGTAAAGCGTGTATTGAAGAGACTGTAAGCATCCAAAGGAATGAATTATGCGAAAGTGAGAGGATGTATGAGAGAAGGGTGGTGGTTGCAAAAGCCTTGTCTTGCTCGAGTGGGCTGAGCAGGCAGCGGGAAGTGTGGGAAACAACGAAGTGGGATGATTAGATCAGTCAGCCAAAGTCGAAGGAAGGAAGGACGGACGGAATCCGCTGTTGGATTGGCCACCCGAGGACTATCGCACTAACGAATAAGATGAGAGATGCTTGGGTCTTTGGTGAGGGAAGGTGGCACATTCCACGGCGACTAGAGAGTGTGTGGTGCGAGTGACAGGGAGGGAGGGAGAAGAATTTAGAAATAAGGCAGCATTAAACCCGGCCGCCTGAATCGAGCCTGCGAAGATCTGGAGTTGGTAGAGAGTCGCTAAGAGCAAAAAAAAGAAGCGTCCTCTGGAGCAACATGTACCGAGTCCCGGTATTTGCTATGTGCGGAACTGCAGAACTATACGTACATGTACTTGCACCCTGAAATTCGACTCAAAAGGACGAGGGAATCTTGATTTGATGAACCTACCAACTACCAAGAACAAGGGTCCTTCTTGCTCATTCTCCAGCACCCCTCGCCCCGACTGGCAGGAACCGGCTGCCGGCCAAGGCTTTCTTTCCTGCACGGTCAGGTGGAGTGCAGCGCACGTGCGCTCCTTCCTAGACCTCAATAGTAGAGCGCGACAAATGAACGTAACTAGGTATACATTATTTTGGGCTACCAATACCGACCGATGAAGAAAGATAGAGGCAGTTAAGCTAAATAAGCAAAATGCTAAGAGATAAGTGGAGCTGCCAGGTACTATGTACAAGAAGGACGTCTCAAGAAGGGGTATGGAAGAATCGCATATAAAACCCAGAACCATCCTCCCTCAGTGGTGATGCCGCCGATGCACATGTTCGCGCCGGAACCATCGCCGATATGCCGCGACGGGCTGCGGTGCTGCGGCCGAAGTCATTGACATCGAGCCGTCGCCACCACTTGGGGCATCATTCATACTGCCGCCGCCGCTACTGCCAGAGATTGGCATCGTCGTCGCCGCGTACATCTTTCCCGTTCCCGTCCCAACCATACCCGTGCCCGGCATCACGCCCGTCCCGCCGATCGTCCCTGAACCCATCCCCGCCACCCCACTGCTCATGGGGAACGGCGGCTGGATCGTGTCGGTCACGGCAGGCGGTGCAGGCGCTGCTGCGGCCGTAACGGTAACGTAGACGGTCTTGGGCTCGCAGCCCGGCGGACAGGCTGGCACACCGGGAGCGGCGGCCGCTGGGGCCTGGACCACGGGAGGTGCGGCCCCGGGAGCTTGGGAAGGTGCCGGTGCTGGCGCCTGCGGGGCGGGCGGTGCTTCGCCCTTTGGCTGGGCTGATGGTGCTGCGCCGAAAACCGTCTTCTGGTTGGTCATTGTCTTCGTGAGATGCTGGGTATCAGGACCAGGAGCCGGGCCGCCAGGGGCCGGGGCGCCACCAGGCTGCTGCTGTTTCGGCGCGTTCTGAGGGCTGTTGTTCCCAGCGGGGACGACCGTCAGCATAGTCAATGCGGGGTTGGCAGGACTTGCAAGAGGACTATATAATGAGCCAGATGACTTTGATCATAAGGAGAGGAAGATAGAAAATGAAAGGAAAGGAGGAGGGGTGAGAAGAAGAGGAAATGCCAACTAACCTCGAAGAGGGAGAGGCGATGACGGGGGGCACCTGGAGATGTGCCCATCGCGGCGGTAGATGAGCCTGCGCTATACTGGTAGCTGGGGACATCTTTAGGCGCCTCGCTTGGCTTGGCGGCGCCGGCGACGGGTGCGACAGAAGATTGCGTCACTGGGCAGACGGTGGTTGACAGCGCGATGATCTCCGTGGTCACTTCTCCCAGCTTGGCTGGGCAGTTCTTGACCTCAGGACCACATGAAGTAACAGCTGCGAAAAAGGTTCACAGGTTAGCACATAATTAGTATTAGCTATACGGATGTCTGAACTTACTGTAGATGTTCGTCGAAAACACGGTCGAGGTTGTAAACACCGGGGCTTGGGTTGGAATCGGGATGACACTGGATGCGTTCTGCGGCAAGACCTGCGCAGTAGCCAATGGACCCGACGTGTTTAGCGGTGCCGACGCGTTGAGGTAAGGGGCTACCACGGGCGAGATCGCCGGGGCGGCAGCAGCAGCGCTCGTGGGGACCTCCGGCGGCGGCGGCGGCGGTTTGGACGTTTCCTTGACAGGACACACCGTCGTGTAGAGAGCCACTTGCTCGGTCGTGACGCTGCCCATCATGGAAGAGCACTCGGCGGCCCCCGGCGCACACGAGCTGACGGTGTATACGCTGCTTGTGAAGACGGTCGACGTCGTCATCGGCGGTGGGCTCGATGGCGCTGCACTGCTGCCGGGGGGCGGCCTGTGACGAGGCCATGGTTGAGTTCGAAGGGCTGCTGAGCGGCGCATATGCGGATGTGGATGCGGGCGCACTGGAGGATACCGGGGACGACGAGATGCCCGGGGCTGCGGATGCGACCATCGAGCTAGTCGGAGGAGCCACGACGGCATTCACTTGAGGGTACGTGACGCCATCCAGGATTTTGTTCGTGACGGGACAGATCGTTGTGTACAGAGAAACCAGCTCGGTTGTCACTTCCCCCTAGTAGGACAGTCCTTGACCTCGGGGGCACATGAGGTGACTATAAAAGGTCAGTAAGCCATGATTTTATGTAGAGGATTTCCTTCTGTTCTCAGAATATCAGAGGTCAGAGCAACTAAAAACTTACCCGTATAAATGTTAGTGGAATAAACAGTTGAAATAGACGACGTGATAATCTGGCTGCTAACGCTATAAGTAGTTGGCAAAGTCTGCGACGGGGCGGCGGCCGAGGATAAGGCCATAGAAGACACCGCGGTCGACCCACTCGAGCTCATCATGGGCAAGGACGATGAAGATAAATCGGCAACCGACGAGCTGAAGGACGATATGGCGCTGCTCATGGACGAGCTCGCCGTCGCGGCAACAGAAGAGAGAGCCGAAGAAGCGCTGGATAGTATTGACAGAGCACTCGAAGATGACAATGACGCTGCTTGTGGTATAGAAGTGGGAGCGGACGACGTGGGCACCGCCGCCGCCGCGTTGCCGGGTGTCAGGGTGACGGGGCAAACCGTCGTTGCGATCGAAATGAGCTCGGTGGTCACCGCCCCCTTCCCAGGACAGTCCTTGACTTCTGGGGCACACGAGGTGATCGTGTATATGTTGGTGGAGTAGATAGTAGAGATCGACGACGTAGTGATCAAGCTGCTGCCGCTGAGGCCGGGGACGCTGCTATTGGTGGCGCTAGCAGCCGAGGAAGACCCCGACGCTGTGCCAGACGATGTCATCATGCTGCTCTCAGAGACGGAACCGGAGCTGGAGTGCGACGTGGTGGCCAGACTGGTCGACTCCGTGCCTGACGATGCGCTGCTCGATGCGACGCTGGAACCCGCGCTGGCCGACGAGCTTGACTCGCCACTTAATGTTACGGAAGCAGAACCGCTCGAAAAACTCGAGCCATCGGTGGCTGTTCCGGTAACAGCAGACGAGGCAGCGTACGATGACATTGAACTGACTGATGATGAAGTAGTGCCTAAGATGAGGGAGCTGAGACTGCTCAAGAGCCCACCAGTCGATGTCGACGGACCGGAGCTCAACACGCTCGAGGACACCAGCGAAGCCGAGGAGCTCACCTGGCTTGGTACATCTGTAGAAAGCGCTGGTGAGGAAGCTACACTGGAGGTGATCAGTGTCGATGGTGCAGATGGTCCCGAGGACGGCATCCCAGAAGCAACATAAGATCCTCCTACTGCCGAAGAAGGAATGCCAGATGCCGCATAAGATGACGCCGCCACGCTCGATGTCAACGGAGTTGATTGGGGCTCTCCGTTGGATTCAGGGAAGCTAGACGCCGGAAAGGACTGGCCTGGGACAGGGGCACTGGAAGACCCTTTCGCATCTGGTGGTGTCGTCTGAGCTGACGAAACCGGGGGACTCGGCACAGGAGGTGATGATTCGGGTGCTGCCGCAGTGCTAGACAACCCTTGTGCCTCGGGTTTCATATCACCGGTTGAAGCTGGGGATGCGATACTTTCACCGACCTGTCGCTGGAAGTTCGGCAGGGAAACCGCATCGGCAGACGAAGTTGCACTGCTCACCGGCCCTGCCGTAGACGAAGAGGCGCTGCTCGCTGGCTTCTTGGCGTCTGGAGTCTCACAGCCGTCTTTGATAATCTCGATGCTATCGCGCAGACCCGACTTGCCATTGTACTTGTACGAGCAGGCCGGGTACTTGTTCGTGATGTTGACGCTCTTCACCCAGGCCGTATAGGGGCCGCCCTTGAGGTCGGTCTCGCCGCCGGCCCACTTCTTGGTCCAGTAGCCGTTGTCCGGGTCGCCGCCGTCCCAGACGCCGAGCTGGAGCTTCATGGGGCCCTGGGGCATCTTGGAGTGGGAGGGGATGTCCTTGGGGCGGACCTCGCGCATGACCTTGTCGTCGACGTACCACCGGATGAAGTCGGCGTCCCACTCGACCGAGTACGTGTGGAACTGCTCGTAGGGCTTGAGGACCCAGGGCTCGAACGTGGCCGCGCCGTCCCACGACAGCGACTGCCCGAAGATGTTGGTCTGGATGACGTGCATGCCGTCGGCCGACGGGAAGGGCTCGTGCCCGAACTGGTTGCCCGAGAACTCCCAGTCGATCTCGTCGAGCGTGTCGCCCCACAGCACCGCGCTGCTGATGACGCCCACGCCCGGCGCGATCTTCATGACGACGTCGTAGCGCCCGCCCAGCATGTAGAAGTCGGTCCAGAGGTTGGGGGCGTCCCCCCTTGTTCACGAAGCTGAACTCGGCGCCCTTGGCGTTGAAGTTGACGATCTCGTAGTTGGCCATGATCCAGTTGGCGGGCAGCGACGTCTCCTTGGTGAAGTCGATGTAGTAGTTGCTCGACGGCCACCCCTTCTTCGCGGGGCAGCCGTCGGTGAGCATGGGGTTGCAGTCCGAGTAGAGCTGGCCATGGGCCAGCCGGGCCGCGATGCCCAGCACGCTCACTATGCCGTAATATAACTTGTTTGTTGTTGGCATGTTTCGTTGCTGTTTTTTTATCTTGACCTAGCAAAGGGGTCGTTAACGATATGGAACAGGGAATCGGACGCGTTGCCGAACATCCCAGATGCCGGCCATATGAGTACCCCGGCCGATAAAGAGCCCATTGTCAGGGTTGGGCGGAAGTCCACCTACAATAAAGTCAAAGAGATTTTGACTGAATGTCGTCAATCGTTTGCCCCTTCCGGCCATCCTCGCTGGCGGGAGGAAATATCATTGTGTAAATGGAGATTACAGTCTTTAGTCAAGTAAGATTGAACTCCGATTCGTACAATGCGATTGCTTATACAGGTGGGCAGCGGCAACTCAGGTCACGCGTCGCCTTTATGGTATTGACAAAACAACAATGACAATGGTTGATGTAGGAGGCAATGTCGATTTACGAGATGGTGGCACGGTATTAGGTCTACTCCAGCGCGGGACCTCTCTCCGCAGTATAGAATGGCTGGCTTATATGATTTGGGAGATGTTGAAAGATAAGCTGGATGTGAGAGCCTCCTGATTGTGGTGTCCATCGGCAGACAAAGAGCGAAACCTGCGATGTGGTTGCTATTAACTTTATCTTCATCGTCCCGGAGACAGGTAGTGAGCAGGACGTCAACCGTGTCATCGCCCTCGAGTCCTCGCACCGGCATGCCAGAAAGGACCGGACTGTGAAGATGCCGAACGGCCATGAGTCGTCCCTATTGCCGATTGGTATGTCAAAAGGATAAGTATTCTAAGTAACCAAGCCACGTCCTACCACAGAGCCTATTATTATTATTTCGGAACTTCGACATGGTGGTTCGCTTACAAGAAACGAGAATAAAATGTATGGCAGACCTTATAACCCCGTTGGACCTATATTCAAGGAGTTGGCAAATACCCTTTACTCTGACCACAGACGGTTTTGGTCTTGATAGTAAAATGACTGATGTTAAACACAAGAGGACGAGGCACCGAAATATCAAGATGGGAAGGGAAGAAGGTTAAGGACTGTCTCTTCATTATCGTGATTTCTGCCAAACTTGGTCCTACCGGGGCCACCTTTGATGGCGGTAAGTTACTACTCATCGATTGCTCCCAGGAAAATGGCTTCAGTCAGCATGGCTTGGTGTGATTGATGGTAGTTAGCGAGAAAAACACTACACAATACATTGATTTCCGAAGTTGACTTTACCAATCCCAAAAATTAAGCAAGGTATAATATATTACATACTTAAACTCAACTGTATAGAGATTGAAACTCTGCCATTAAGACTTCACTAGTGGTCTCAAAAAAGAAGAACTCCAAGTCAGAGAGTATTACTTAGAGTAGAGACCACTGGTGGGATAACAGCAAAAGACTAGATATAAAAAAAGAAACTCGCATCTTGGATGCGTGATAGCTTATTGTGGCTGCTCTCCCGAGCCGGATTTGAACCGGCGACCTGTGGATTACAAGTGTGACAATTACAGTCCATCGCTCTGCCAACTGAGCTATCGAGAGCATATGCTTTTGATGAAGGAGAGAGCTCCTATGTGGCTCTATGTCGTGGAGCTGGGTTGGGGGCGAAAGCTTGCATGACTAGGTTGGGTTGGGTTGGGTTGGGTTGGGGTATTTTCTTGCTCCTGGTTGTGAATGGCATATGCCAAGGCCTTTTATGCAGCTTGGTCGGATTATAAACCTCCAGAGAGGGGGAATGGGGCATTTGGTATAAAAGACTAATTCTATTGATGCTGCATGATCTCAAGGATGCAGGATGCTGCAGCCATCTGCCCATGGCCCATTGAACCTGGGCGGCAATGGCATGCTGTGAATGGCGCTCTGCAAGAGACCGGATGCGGCAGTTTTACCTGCAGCAGATGGTTTTTCTTTTGTCTTCTGGCCAGCCGCAAGATGATTCTGACGTGATTTTTTGCGCATAGCTCTATCTATAAGGTGATTGTACGGAGTACATGCCATGTAGGTCCCCCCTAACAATGCAATGGAACATAGCTTGTCAAATTGGTCCTTCGGAGGATTATAAATTGCTTGGATGATTAATGATTGGCGATATGCCTCCTTTACTTGTCCCTCTCAGTTCTCATTGTAAGTCCTGCAACCATCAGCTTCTGGTCGTATGCTCCTTGCAGAGAGACCCGCCCGAAGGCTAGACTTAGGTTTTGCATAGGGCTTTATGCAGCATCCCGCAGCCTCCGGTGCATGATAAGTGCTGCTGGTGCTGGGAAAAAGCGGACAGTCAAATTTACTCCCCTGTAGACGCCATATCCTTGACCATCCTCACCACTGAATCAAACCACCAAGGTTTTATTTTTCCACGTGTGCCCGTCTAGACGCTGAACGCGGTAGGTTTATGTATATGTCGGACACTCATCTCGGCGGTACAGGGTGGCCACTCACCGCCTCAACCTCCGGGGTGCCGAAAACGGGTGCGTTGTGCGCAAAGTTCCATCTTGGCCCTCAGTGTCCCTGACTAAGACGGCTTATGTATGGTTATTAGCAGCAGCACTGCAGTGCTCGTCCAAAATACAACAGAACGGAGATGGACACTACAGAAACACACTGTTCATCTCATCTAAGATGCCGTAAATCCGAACCCAAACGATGAAACTGTTCGTGTTTTCTCCCGTCACTATCAACTTAGAAACAGGCAAGAAAAACGGGCAAAAACGACTCAGCGGCCACACGGTCCGCTCGACGATGGAAAGCCGGCTTAGAAGACCGGTAGTACAGTGGGTGCTTGACAGGCATATCTCGAATTTTCTCCATGGTCATCGTGCAGGATACGTATTGGTGTCATTTGGCAAGTAGCTCCTTTACAGTATGACAGATTCGCCATTGGTAAGGAGAGCGAAGTACCGAAATGATCGGCTCCTCGTCACTCGTCTGTAGTTGTAGAGTACAAGGCACCCTAACTTCCAACTCTCCGATACACATAGGCGAATAAGTCAATCTCCACGATGAAAGGCCGGTTGGCCCTCGTTGTACATACTAATAGATGAACAATTGGGCCACTTAGACCGCTGCACCGTGGACCCATGACGAAAGGAGAGTGCCGGACATTGCAACACGAGCACGGTCGAGTGTTCCGATCTCCATGGATTGCGGATGCACCGCTTGCAACACCTTGTAGACAGCATCTGCTTTTGGTAGCACGGCGGCCAGCCTCGGCGCAGATGGGAATCTCGTCCAAGCGTAGCCTAGATTTGCTTGGCTAACATGTCAAAAAAGAACCGACGCATTGGACCACAAGACTCATTCCTCCTCATCCCCCCTCAATTGATTTGATGCTTTCAATCTGGCAGCCCATCTTCTGACGTCTTTCCTGCCAGGGTCCCCTAAATAATGAGTGGTGGAGCAGTGGTGGGTGGCAAGGGTCTAGAGGGGGGGTTCAAGCATGCGAATTATTGGTGGGCAAGTCGAGGAAAAGTAGAAATGGGTGGGCGACCGACATGAACTCAGTAGGGCGACTGGCCCAAGTACACCTGTGACCCTTTGTAATTGGGGCCCTGTCACTGGGGCTCACTCCTAAAGACTCGAGAGACACAGGCTTGCAGGACAGGACAGGGGTCGCAATTGATCGAATCGTTCCCACCTCCTCTTGCCCCTCCAGAGAGAGTATGAGTGTCTTGTGTGTCCCGCCCAGTGCCCAGCTCACATCATCCATCACGCACGCTCAATGCAAGACTTTAGACTTCAATAATTGCTTATCGCCCACTCCGTAATTCCTGTAAAGCCATAGGAGCAGGAACATCTGGATTGCCCGGATATCTTACTTTTCCTCCTCCTCTTCCCGACTTCATACCACTACATTGACACTTACTTCATTGACGTTCCCATCACTCGTGGAGAAACATGCCATCCAGCAGCTGAGCTAATAAATCGCTTATCCCAAAAAATGGCCCGCCACCGTTCCCTCTAGCATGACCTCCTAGCAGGCCGGCATTTGCCCACCTCGGAAGACACCAACCACGAACGAACGCTACGCAATCGGAGATACTCTCCTACACAGCACGAACCTGTCTCCTCAACCCAGCCCAGCACTGTGTTGCGTGCGTACAGTACTGCTAGACTGCTAACTCAGTAACTGCACTGCGGCATCGTCTATCTCCGAAAGCAGCAGCAGCAGCAATAGTGACAACAACCTTGCAAACCACCATCCCCTCCCCACAATTCAAGCTCGCTTCAATAGTGTGGTCGCTTCCTAATCTGCAGGAAGCCAGAAGCCTGCGCCTGCCAGCCAAGGGACCGCCGTCATCGACGCCATAGGACCATCAAGTGCCCTTAAGCTGAGTCTAGACTCCGATACCTTTTCTCTTAACGGAGAACGCTTTTTGGACGACTTGACCACCGTCTCACCCTTTGGCTTTCAGCCGCATTTCATCCTCTCCTTCGCTCCGACCTCCATTGTTATCCTTCCTCCTATCGAATCGCAAATCACGAGTCAGCCGCAGCGCACTTACCCCAGCTCCACCCCGTTTTCTACCGTGATATCACCCTTCGGAGCAGCTGGAAACAGTGAGGCGACGTCCTCTCCCCCCATAGCCGTAGGGTTCCAAACTCGCTGCCGATATTGTCGTCGCTGTTCCCGCCGCTGACTTCGACGGGAACAACCACTTAACTCCGGCAGAATGGAGCAGGTAATGGATGTGAGTTGGATGACACATGGCAAAGGTATGATACATTTGCATCAACTTCTCCCCCGCCGTCAACCTGCCTTCGCGATATCATGAAAGCTCCTGGCATGCGCCGGAATGCTATCAGCTCTTCTGCATCGTTGGCATCCATAGAAGAGCACCGCCATCTAACACAACTCTGCAGACAAGCTGACCAAGCACAACTCCGCGAAATGGAATGCTTCGTCGCCTCCGACCAGTCCGGTACCCAACCAGACCCAACCGAGCCAACCCCTAGAGACTTCAACACCTAGCAAGGTCAACGGCAAGACGGCAGTACCCAGCGAATCACCTGCGCAACCCTCTCCAACCCCGATGCCGGCTCCTGCGGCGAAACCGATTCCACAGCGTTCTAACGTAGGCCGAGGTGGCCCGATCGACGAGAAGAAGTCCCCAAGCGGCGCCGGCACGCCGCCTCAAAGGAGAGGCTCGTGGTTCTCCAAGATTTCATCATCCTTTTCATCCTCTCCGAGTCCCGCGCAAACACCTGCGCCGGCTTCTCAAGAACAGTTAGAGAACGACGATCTGACGCCACTGCCAAAGATCACGCCAAGCAAAAATGCTGTACTCCCACACGGCTCCAAACCGCAAGGAGAAGGACCTTATGTACCGGCGCCGCCAAGGTCAGGTCAGGGTAGTTTCCTGCATGTGTTCCGGCGGTTATCGTCAGGAGGTGCTGCCCCGCCACCAGGGAAGAACAACCACGGACTGGTTGAGCGAAGGGTGCTAAATGTAGACAAAACCCGAGAGAGACCCCGGTTGAACGAGCTCAACCAAGCCAAGTTGCGACGAGTGGCATTTTGTGTCGACGTTGAGATAGCGCCTATGCCGAAATATGTTGACTCTGACCCTTCTGGCAACAAACCCGCCGAAAAGAACCACAAGCGCAAGATAAGCGAGAAGGGAGAAGGCGACGCTCTGAAGACCCCCAAGGCCGTCGAAGCACAGAAAGAGACAAATGGTGCTGTGAAGGCGACTGGCGAGGAACTCTCCAAAGTGCCGACAAAGGAAGGAGTCGAGCCACTAAACGAGCAGCCGCCTCCGGCTTACAAACCTACCGACGACACAAAACCTGTAGAGAAGGAAACGACACGGAAAAAGGAAAAGAAAAAGAAAAGCGAAGCGGAAAGGAAGGCCAAGAAGGAACAGAAGCGGAAAGAGGCTCTCGAAAAGGGATGCATACCTATGGAGTTGCACTTCGACAGCGATTCGTCTAGTGAGGAAGTGACAATACCTAAGGGTCCTCAAAAGCCACAATCCACGCCTACCACGAACCCTGGCCGCATCTATCGCAGATGTTGTCAACTGCGGGAAACGGACATCCTGACCAAGATTACACAGCAGCTTCCCAAATCTACAGACGGCGGAATGGTCGAGAAGCTTGATCTAACTGGATACTTCATGTCGCGCGAAGACTTGGTCACCCTGGGTGATTTTCTTGCTGTTGTTCCTATTAAGGAGGTCATATTGGAACAATGCGGATTGACGGACGACGGTGTTCGCGGTGTTCTATCAGGCCTTCTATCCGCCAGAAAACCAACCACCAAACAACACAGGAGGTCGTTATCCAAGCCTGTCGACCCGACCCGACAGGGTGGTGTGGTCGAGAGACTGGTCCTAAAGAACAACAAGCTCGGTGTCGAGGGCTGGAAGCACATTTGTCTCTTCATTCACATGTGCCATTCTATCAAGTACTTGGATCTTTCGAGTATTCCGTTCCCCGCCCCATCCCCTGAGTCCACGACGAGCCCCTTGTCGCACGCCCTTCATCTGCACCATGGGTCGAATTCCGCTGGGCCACAGGATATATCATCGCTATTGTCCAAAGCTTTGGCGGAACGGTTAGCTGGCCCCGAGCTAGAACTATTGAACATAGGCGAAACGGGAATCACCACAAAGCAGTTGGCTGCTTTGATAGATGGATTGCTCAAATCAGGCGTCACACGCCTCGGGCTTGCTCATAACGAGCTCGACGGCCCGGCATTGCAGGAAGTTGCCAGGTACTTGCGTGACGGGAAATGCCAAGGCTTGGACCTGGGCGGCAACAACCTGAGAGATAACCTCGAGGGTATTGCGGAGGCTATTAACGAAGACGGAACCATGTGGGCACTGAGTTTGGCAAACTGCAACTTGAAGCCGGGGTCACTGTGCAAATTACTGCCCAAGCTGACGAAGGTCAAGGCCTTCAAGTTCCTTGATCTGTCTCATAACCATGATCTTTGCGACTCGGAGCCTAGCGCTATTAGCTTACTACGCAGGTCAGTATTCTATATATCCTATCGAGCCGCTTGACACCCCCACTAATCCAGATCCTTAGATATCTTCCGCAAATAGATACTCTCAAACGTGTGCATCTGGCCGATGTGGACATGTCATCCGAGCAAGCGATTGCACTGGCCGAGGTTTTGCCAGAGTGTAAGCACCTGGCACACATCAACCTCCTTGAGAACCCGAAACTTGTGGGCCTGGCCGACGCCAGGACCGAAGATACCCAAGAGGAGGCATGTGCTCTATATGCGTCACTACTGGCCGCCGCGAGGGTTTCGGACAGTCTCGTCAAGATCGACATTGATATTCCTAGCGTGGAGTCAGGCGAGATCGTCAAGGCTTTGGCGAACCAGGCGCTTGCTCACTGTCTCCACAATGTTCATCTCGTCCCCGACATTCGCGACCATGTTCCAGGAGAGCAGGTTCCGGCAGATATCAACAAGTACCCAGATGTTCTTCGTCATATCGTCGGAAACCCTGCCGATCCCGGAATGGTCGATGGCATTGAAGACGATCAGAGTGAAGCCGCTGACGAAGACTATGTCATTGGCGGAACGGGTGTTGTGAAAGCGTTGGCCTGCGTGCTGAAGAACGTCGGAGATGATTCCAGGCGGCAATCAGGAGAGTTTATGAGAGAGCTCGAGACAGGCCACCTAGGGCCAAGGGCTCACATGCCTTCGGGCAAGGCCAAGGACATGTCCAAACATCTACTTGCCAGCGCGAGGAAGATTCATGCTCGACTGCAGCCTGCTTTGACACGAGCAAAGGCCGCGTCATCCAAGGACATGAACAATTACAGCAAGTCCAAGATTTCTCCGAGTCCAGAGGTACTCGCCACTAACATAAATCTAGACCGCCTCGTCTTCCTCAACTCCACCATCGAAGGAATCATCAAGAGATTCGAGGATGAGTTTCCCGATACCCGTGTTGATGCTGGACCGATGGCCGTGTCAGCCCCCGCCCCCGAGACAGCTCCCTCCTTTTCTTCCAACGAAATGGATACAGTGGCAGTGTCAGACAACGAAGATCTCGAATGGGAGGTCAAGTCGCCAGCTCGCTCGCGATCCAATTCCATCATGTCATCAACGTCTAAGGCCTTGGTCGAGGAAGAGGGTCGCGCATTACGTGTTGGTCACAAGTTCCGCCGGGGCTTCCTTCGCCAGGCCAACCTGGATCTCTTGACGTGTTCCGAGGTTGCCAACGAGCCAGAGCAGAAGCGGATGATCGAAGGTCTCCTGGACGACCTCGGCCCCGACGGCGAGGACCTGAGGAAGAAGGCCGCCGAAGAGGGCAGTGTCAAGGTGTTCCAACAAGAAAGGGAAGAGATATTCCGGCGGCTGCGGGACGTGGACGTCGAATACTGGGACCGCTTTATTGAAAGCCAGGAGAAGGCCAGAGCTAATGTCCAGGTCCCGATGGGCAGCAATTCTACTGTTACCAACGCCGCTCCCACCGACATTATCAAAGATATTGCTGCTACCGCTACTAAACCCTCCCAATGCGACGAAAGCGCTATTGCAGAGGACTAGGTAGATTAGGGGGCGAGAGTTGGAGAATTACCCTGAAATGAAACAAAATCAAGAACCCAAACCTGCAGATTATTCACCGGCGACGACAGAACCTATGAACCAAGTCAGCCAAGAGCTTTCATATTTGCTTTGTGTAATCATAGTGTATTTTTGTGGATTGTTAGTGAAACAAGGAGGCAAGGCTGCTTTTTCCTTTCACTCCCCAAGGATCGGAAGGGATAGGGGTCATATTGGCACACGTCATTGTTGGGGGGTATGGCGTTTCCCGCTGCTATTCAAAAACGTGTGCTTTCTTGTTTTGATTTTGCTTCCACTCAATTTAGCAAGCGAAGTGGCTGCCGGCATGTCTGGATACTGGCGTTTCCCTCCCCTTGAAAGACGAAGACGAAGAAGACCGGGAAACATTGAGGATCGAACCTTTTTCTGCTGAAGAAGGGGAGCAAGGCATACTAGGCGTATTGGCGTATCTGAGGAAATCCGACAGACGGACGCGGACGGACGGACGGACGGACGGACGGACGGATGGATACATGCATGAGAAAGCGAGCACATCTACACCTACACACACCCGATAGGCGTCAAATGATTTTCTTTTTGGTGAATAAGGGGATAGGAGGACTGGGGTTTGCTTGCACACTTGCAATACCAAGAAGAAGCAGTAGTAGACACAATGGCAGGATTCATTCAATCATGGATGGAAGAACTCCTTCCGCCTTTTTCTCAACATGCCCTTGGTGCGCTGAATTGAAGGAACTAATGAACGCATTCACCAGAAGCAATGAGGTGCACAATTTCGGGACAGGTATTGTGGGTGGTAAGTAGTGTCTCTTTGGGTTGTATTGTTAAACATTTAGCATTTAATGGAATACTTTCTAAGTATTTCTTTCAATGTCCTCGTTTTCACCAACTCCTCTCTCTCCTAAGTCTTTTTTCTTTCCCTCTTTCGCCGATTCCGGAACTAATGCCGGAGGGATTCGGAAACGGCGTTCAACCGCCGATTCCATGCCAGTTCCCGTAAATGTAGAAGGAATGTATAGAAGATGAATAAATATATCATCATATGGGGGTATATATATTCTCGGTGATCAAATGAATCCAGTCCCATTGGTCTTTCTTTTCTCCAGCCCCCATCTGTGTCTTTGACGACCCCATGTCATGCATGCCTGTCCCTCCTGTGGGATGATGATAATGATGATTGAATGTGAAAAATGAATGTAATGTCATTGCACGCCAGTTGCGTCGCTTGATGTGGTATGGGTAATATAGAAAGCAAAGCCCGCCCCACACCCTATTTCGCCGTAAAATAAAATGCTCAAAACTCCGACTCTTGACCCGAGTCTATCCATCCAGCTTTTTTGCTTAAGCATAGATTTTGGCCGCGTCCACAGCCCCGACGCTGACACCGCTGAAGGCGCAGTGGCCGACCTGCTGCGCGCCCACGGCGTCGACGACGACGCCGTAGGCGAGGGGACAGCGCCAAGAGCGCTCGGGCTCGCCGGGGGCCGGGTGGCACTTGGCGCTCAGGGCGGCGGAGCAGGCGCCGCCACGCAGGGCGAGCGGGTTGCCCTTGGAGGTGCCGTTGGCGTAGGTGGCGGCGGGGGCGCGGCGCAGGCCGAGGGCCAGGACGCCGAGGATCAGGACGACGAGGAGGGCGAGGAGGACCATCAGGCCCAGGGTCGAGAAGCCGACGCCGACGAGTTCGTTGTCGGCGGTGGCGGTGCGGCCGGGGCCCGTGCTGACGATGGCCGGGAAGACGGCCTGCGAGAGCACGAAGCTGATGCCGGCGAAGAGGACGTACAGGGCCCAGGAGACGGGCCGCGGGAGCGTGAGGTAGAGCGACGTGGTCTGGTAGCCGACGGGGTCGGACGAGACGCGTAGGGGCTGCGGCCCCACGGCGAAGAAGGAGAGCTCGTGCGAGAGCCAGTACGTCGTCAGGAGCGAGTTGGTGGTGAAGTAGAGGATGCCGACGAGCAGCTGCGGCAGCGAGGCGAGGATGGTCGCCTGCGTGTGGGTGAGAGGAGGCGTGTTGGCGTCGCCGAGCAGGAAGGTCGTGTAGGGCGTCGGGGTGCCCAGGGGCGTGAGCGCGCCCGTCGGCTCGTGCTCGATGATCAGGGCGACGGCGGCCGCGGTGGGTGCCGTGATCATGATCCACGAGACGATGGTCAAGACCCAGCGCTTGATCGACGGGGTGAAGAACCAGAAATGGTCAGTGGGCGTGAAGTACTTGGCCTCGTTGAAGCCCCAGCGGCTGTCTCCCACGTCATTCTTGTCCAAGAAACAAGCACTGGCCGTCGTCGGGTCCGGGTTCCGCATAAAAGAGCGAATGGCATCGCCGACCGAGACCAGGGGCTCGAAGTTCCGCCACGTCAAGACGGCGGCCATGCTGAAGAGCGTAATAAGATGGAGCACTCCTACGATGCCCAACAACAAGGTGCTGACACCGACCTTGCAAGTTTGGGCGAGTCCTTCGCGCGCGAGGCAGCGATCCACAACCGCTTCATCCACGGGTACGCTGATCGCCACCGAAGACATGCTATTCAACTTGAACATATCGCCTGTCATTCCAGTCTGAATCACAGAACTGCGGGCCGAGGACAACTTTGTTACTAGAATTAAGGCATCGAAGGTGGTGTCGAAAGTTCCGCCCACCTGCTGTAAGCAGGGCACAGTCGCGAGATCGGTGAGTTTTCCGGCGCTGGCGTCGTTCTGAAGGGACAGGATGTCCGTCCGGGATATGTCCGCTCGGTTGAATTCGGTTCCGTTCGCGAAGGGCGCGCCAGTGACGAAGTCGCTCGTGACAACAATAACCTCCGACTTGAAGCCGGTAGGAGAAGTAAAAATTACGGCATTATATCTGCACAATGTCAGTTACTACCAAACAGCAAGCAAGCGCCCGCGGCGCTTCTATGAACTCACATTATTTGAGTCGTCACAGCACTCAATAGCGCGAGGGCTACCAGTGCTGTCCGTAAACCCGAGACGTGGAAAAGGTTTCGTAGTGATGGTATGCCAATATCCAACCACTGCTTTTTGTTGTGTGCGCTTGCAAGCTCGAGCCGCGTCGGGCTCGAAAGGATCTGGAAGACGTAGTTGCTTCCCACTAAAAGGATGACGGCCAAGACATTGATGGCGGCATGCACGCCGGTGTTGATGTTCGTCGCGGTGTCGCACGATCCGGAGAAGATGACGGTCTCGCCCGATACAACCTGCCTCGAGATAGCCAGGATCAGGCAGACCACAGATATCACCAACAGAGTGAAGGCCAGGATCACGTTGCATGTCGCTCCACCTTTCCATCCGGCAAAGAACCTCCCCATACCTCTCTGCGGGTCCTCGTTCGCATAGCCGTTGCCGTCGATGTTCAATTTCGTCCGGGATGCCCACGGGTCTTCGATTTCGATATGTTGCGACATAAACCTCTCTCGTTGCGGCGTGACATTGGTCCTCCGTTCGCCCCATAACCTCTGCTCTCGCTTCTGCGCCAACGTCTCGGGCGTCTCGCCTCTAAGATAATGCACCACGTAGTCCGGGACCAGGGGCTTGCTCGACAAGCTCACGGTGTCTTCCTCTGCCTTGAAGAAAGACTTGAGATTGTTCCAGCCCGATGATGGCCGCCTCATGTGCGACGTCATAACACTGGAAGGCGACTCCGAGGCCATCCGGCGATGAAAGGGCCACTGCATGGATTGTTTCGACTGCATCTTCCTCACTTGTTTTTGAGCCCCAGGACCCGACGAGTCTAACCTGACTCCCTCGGAAATGCTGGTATACTGATTAGCATAGGATCTTGCGCGGTATAGCTCAGGTGTAATCCAATAAGTACCTCTCCAGCGGAGCTGCGAGCTCGACGGTTTCTGTGACGCCATCCTTGTCGTATGTGTTGCGATAGGACGGATCGCCTTTACCTCTAGAAGGCATTACCACCTCCATAACGAGGCGAAGATAAGAGTTGACTCAACAACTAGTAAAGACATGGAAGGGCGGATAAATAAGGTGAGCGGTCTTGGGACCGAATGAGCGGACGAAAGTAATGAACGAATGAGTGAATCACGGAAGCGAATGAATGGTCAGACAGACCGAAACGAATGTGTAAAGAACTGGTAAATGCGGTAAACCCGCCGGATCGTCCAAACCCACGTTGTAGAGCCGAAAGAAGATCAGACCAAAAAACCAGAAACCATCCCAGGAAGCGGGTGCAGGCCGTCTTGTATGGTCTAAGATATGCCTGACAAATCTGAGACGAGAGGGACCCCGTTCAAGGCCATGCTGCACAGAAGCAGGGCACGGGAGGGCACAGGCAGGCAGTTAGAGGCTTCGGCGAGCTAGAGCAGTTGCCGGGATGGCCCTGGTCGTGTGTCATGCTTAACCAGGACCCCCTACAGCTGCCCCTTAGCTGTCGCCGGGGGCGGGAGCCAATAAGAACTAAGGTTTCAATAAGACAAAACCGTATTCTCCCACGTCTCCCTTCCTTGTTGCACCACTTCTTTCGCGGAGCACCCTTTGGATGAAGCAACGTCTTCGCCAAGATGTTACTTTGGTCATTTCAGGCGAGAGGCTGAGCGCTGAAAAGGACGTTATGAGCCTTTTCTATTACTGCACAAACCTGTCGCTGCTGCTTGTACTGGCCAGCAAAGGGAGAGAAGCTGGCCATCAGAGACAGCATGATGTTGCGTCGCCTTCGGTAGTTGCATCCACGCCATCACTCGCTAAGCACGACTAATCGAACGAGAGCCTGCCACCTGCCAGCCCGCAGATGATGTCTCGTCTCAGTTCAGCCACCACACCATACCAGGAGGGTATGATTTCTTGACGATGACGATAACGACAGCATGCAAGACCCTTTCGTAGCCGTGAAGAGCAGATCATCAACTGTCAGAAGGCCCAACCTTGACGATAATCGTGGCGTCATAACCAGTCTCAGCAGCGTTTGCTCAGGATCGCCGAGGGAGATCAGGCAGGCCTTTTTGGCGGCCATGTTAAGGCATGAGAAACGAAATTTGGGTTGAAGAAGGGGATCATTCATGCGTGGATCATGGCCGGGCTGCCGGCGGGCTGGTGTGGGACAGTGGGCTGCCGGGGAGGGGGTCAGAAAGTGGCCTTGGTCTGACCATTGCTTAGGCTGGCTAGGCTGGTTTGTGCAAGAAATTGTCCGATGGCCTCGACTGCCTTTTTGGATGGGCATTGGCAGCAGATTGGCTTCATATCCGACGGCTCCAGCAAATCAGAAGCCCGCCCGATGCCCACTCGGGCAATTCTTTAATGGGAGCGATTATAGGCCGCACGCCAGGTCCATTGTGGCTTTCGGACTAGGAGAAGGGGTAACGAGCCAGGCCTTCCAAGATTGACTGCCTGGGGGGACGGCCGTTTCATGCAAAAGGGGGGTCCATTGCCAATCGGAAGCGGGAACTTCAATCGTCTGTCTTATCGTCTGGTGCCTGGTGTGTTCAGACGATGGAAGGGATGGTCTGGAAGGACGAGTTTGTCGGCAGCCAAGCCCAGAACAGGCCCTCCACTTCGTGAGTGCTTTTTGTCGTGATGCATCAAACGAATGAAAAGAAGCGCGCAAGAAACAAACAAACAGAGTACATAAATCCCTATCAGTAGCGCTTGGTGTGCGAAGAAGGGCAGTTTGTTCTGCAATGCCTAGAATGCATCCTTCGGTGCCCGGAAAGAAGAAGAAAAGCAATCGCCGGGGTTTGGTTTCATGCGTGGCTTCCTCAGAACGTGCTGCTTCTCCAAAACCCAGCAACCCGGGAAAGCGCAACCAGTCGGGAGGTGAGAGGTCGATTCCAGAACTTGACAATCAAAGCGATAGCTTTCAGCTCCCTTTCCTTCTCTCTATCTGGGGAAGCCCTCGTCGTATCACATGGTTGATGGGACCGCACCGAGAAGCGTGCTTTTTTACCTGCGAATGTTCTTTTTGGTGGAAGGGCATCATCTTGGCGTGTTTCAGACATATTTCCAACACCCCACGCCTGGCTTTGCAGTTGGTTCCTCGCGAACCCTCGCACGCTTTTTCGACAATATGTACGCATAAACGTCACTATTTATCGGCTGAGCTGCGCCTTCAATTGTGTGCGATCCCCTCAAGCTCTGGGGTCTTTGATTGGCGAATGCAGTACGTGAGGGTATAAGCCACTCTGGCCCCAGAGAGGGGCCGGCAGATCTTTCCCTGCGCATATCCTCAAGATAACACCCACCATCGTCTTCCGTTAATAAGGCTTGATCGACTATACCCGTGAACGGACGAACACACTCGTTGATCATATCAGGTGATGCTGCCATGATAGCACTAGAGTTGCTGGTAAGATGTGTTCTACTAGGATCGAATGCATCGCAGGATGGATGATCTGGAAGTGGTTGTTGTGTGCCCGTGCAGACAGAACACACACACCCACCAACCCCCGGCTTGTCAATCGCCTCCCTCGACGAGCAAGATGCCAATGGGAACAAGCGGAAGGTGTCATAGGCACCTGCCTAGGAAGGTGGAAGTGAAGCACGTCTGGCTACACACATTCTTGATGATGCTACGTATCTTGCATGGTCGTTGCGGGCCAATCACCTCAGCACCATACACAGAATGATGCTTTCGCAGACAAGAGATAGATGCCAACCAGCCTCATGCAGAGTGATGAAGCGCCAGGCAGGCAAACAGCGAGTCTCGTGCACTCACTTTGTGCGGTATGAGAGGATTGAGCAAACAGTTCTCTTGTTAAGAGGACTGGATGGCAGAGCAGATGAAGATGTACGGGCAATTGTCAGGACACGTTGATCTACATATCCTGACGTCGTTGTCTGGAAATGTTCCAGCCATTCTACGGCGGATCTATGAGACCTGCATTGCATGGGACAATACGGGAAGTGGGCGTCGTGGAGAGCGAGCAGAGAGCGAGTTATTGCAACCCCTTGCCGTCAACACGAGTGGTTGAGAAACGTTGCAACAACGAGGCTGTGACCATTAGCCTCCAATCACCAATAGCATCTAGGTCTATCGCTTCGAAGACTAATGCAGACAGGGCAGCTGTGCATGCGAAATGCTATTAGACTGTTGTGTGTTGATTCGCCCAAGTCAACGGGTTGCGCTACTGCACCTCCTATTCGAGCCCCCCTTCCACGTTCTACGTTCCCACACGGATGGAATGGATGGAAAAAGTCGGACCAAGATTGGATCGAACATTGAGCCGGGTCACAGAGCTCAGAATTTTCTCGGACGTTTCGAGTTGCAGCCTCAAAGACGCAGTAGTGGTATGTACGTGACCTTTCCGCGACGTGCTGCACCGCCCGCCGCTTCAAGGTTTCCGTGGCGGTCTTGTCTTTCGACGAGTCTTTTCGCGCCACGCACAACCGCGGAATATTCGCGATTCGATGTCGAAATTCCCAGCACTCGCAACTCGCAGCGTTCCCAACCGCCCACGCTGCCAGCACACCGCCTGCCAGCCGATGACTCGATGTTCAATTGAATGCCAGTAAATTTGCAGAATTTTCATCCTTTGGACAAGGTCCCTCTGTTGCCAACGGATTGAGAGTCACGGGAAGTGGATAGCCGACCCATGACGTCGCTCCTCTTTTTCCCGTGTTTGCTGGGTCGTCGGGATCTCCCCTAACTCGCCCGAACACTAGACAGGAGTCGCAAAGGGCCCAAAGACACAGTTTCGCGGGTGCGCTTAAGAAGTTTATATGCTATCCAAACTCGAGTGACTCACACACACGAGTTGAGCACGAAACAAACGCGACAGTTGCGCCGCGCATTGGCTCGTTCAGCCTCTCGGTTTTGTCTGATTGGCCGGCTTGTCCCAGGATCTTGGCTATGCAGAAGCCGGTCCCCGCATTTGGGGGGACCCTCTGGATGCTCTAGCTTGCTCGGGGAGCGCAGACAGCGCTTGTCGGTCGGCCTGTCAGCTTTCATCCTCGTTTCGTTTCATTCTACTGGTCTAGAAGTCCAGAGCCATGAGACCACTCCGCTGCTTGGGCTGCATAAGGGCCATGCAGGTGGCCTCGAGAGCGACCAGTCATCGCGCCCGGCGCGCTCCATTTTCGACGTCGCGCTCGTGGTTTGCTGTCTTCTTTTGGCGACTTTCTCAATCCGGCCCCCCTAAGCATGGCAACTTGCAGTAGCTCCGTAAAATATAGTAGGACTATAGCGCTCTAGCGAGGGCTCCAATATGGCTTGGGGTGACTCATTCACCAACCAAACCTAACCCACCGCGCATTTCTGATGTTGAGCGACGATCCACGGTACGCCAGGGGCATGGACGCGGAAGGCGGGAGGCAGGTCCTGCGGGAGACCTGTGGGAGTCCTGTGGGAAACGTGGATGGCTATAACAGGCCCGAGAAGGCCTTCTTCCGGGAGGCCTGGCCGATTCCTCTCTTTGGCATCACTATTACTATCGAGTTCTAACTCAATCCCATTGTCTTTTGTTGGGAAGCTTCTACTGCAGGTCTGACGCATGCGCATGAACTGCGAATAACCTCACACAAGCTTCCGCCGAATACAGTGAGGCTCTTGGGAATTTGGGATAATATCACCTGTCGAATAGTTATTATCTATCTTTACTTATCGAGACGCACCAGGTTTCAGTCTGGCATTTGTGTCTTATACTATCTTACCATCCGTCGAGTACTTATACTCGATCATCTCTCTCCAGCCCCATCCATCCATATTAGTGTGTACGTGATAGTCAGGGTGGCTCTCACGTCAGATATAGTACCAGCAAACATCAGCCACTACGACATGCGACTGTTATGGCGACCACTTCACAAGCATTCTACTGCCTGTGGCAACAGGACAGGATCCGCGAGAAGCTCTTCGAAGTTCTATCCAAGGAGGACATCTGTAGTGTCCGCCTCGCATCTTCAGCATGCTGCAACCTCGTCACCAAGAGGCTATTCCTTCGAACCAGCCTGACCTTCTCGGCCAGCACCTTTACGCGACAGTCCCGAGTCCAGGCCTTGTCCCGTATCGGCCACCATATTGAGCATCTGACCTTCTACTTCCCTCACTCAGATGCCACCTTCCTCCCTCCTCTCATCCACCCGGAAAGCGGGCAGGAGATCAGCTTCTTATATACCCCTCACACCTCCATGGCATCGGTGCTCGCCCGGCCCAAGTTCGCCAACACGGGCCTGGGCGAAATCCTTACGCAGCAGTACCCGCCCCTGTTCCACGCGGCCTCGAACGTTCCCTCGTTCATCAACGCCATGAAACACGTGCCCAACATGAGACACCTGACCATCAAGACGCCCGGCCAGAACGCCAAGGAGCGGTACCGTCGCGACATCGTCGACTACGCCCTCATCAGCCTGCGCATCTCGCTGGAGCGCGCGCCCCTCACCAAGCTGCACAAGCTGTCCCTCTCGGCCGTGCACCCGTCGGCCTTCAACTACCTGCGACACGTGCCCGGCTTCGGCTGCACGCCGTCGGCGGGCCGCCGGTGGCAGCAGATCCGCAAGCTGCAGATCTCGGTCGAGGCGTGGGACTTCTACGGGCCCTCGCCGGGGCTGGACCACCTCAAGATGCTGGACGACTACATCCGCAACTTCGCCGACAGCGTCGAGAAGTTCAGCTTCACCTGGCTCGGCCGCAAGGGGCCCTGCCCCGTCTCCCTGGCCGCCGACCCCCTGTTCGCCCCGCCCCGCAGCTCCCAGAAGCTCTTCGCCGAGGTCACGTCGCCCATGAGCCCGCTACCGCCGCCGCCCTCGCGCCGGCCCATCCGCTTCCGCCGCCTGCGCTACCTGTCGGTGCGCAACGCGACCATGAACGCGCCGCAGGTCGCCGAGCTCGTCGCCAGCCACCACCGCTGCGTGCGCGAGTTCGACTTCGACAACGTCGTCCTCATCAACGGCGGCAGCTGGGACGACGCCCTCGCGCCCCTCATGGACCACGCCACCCGCAGCGACCACTGGGTCCGCCAGTCCGTCGGGTCCATGACCGACGTCGACGGCGGCATCCCCTCCTCGCCCACCATGATGCCGCCCTACTCCCCCGACGCCGCCGCGACTCCCAGGATCGAGGAGGAGTTCAGCGTGCAGTCGCCCGCCGTGGCCGCCGTGTCCGAGGAGCTGTTCAACATCGACCTGCATGGCGGCGCGGACGACGAGGACGAGGACCTCGGCGCCGAGTACGCCCAGAGATGGGTCAATGGCGAGTTCGACGACTCGGACCAGGCAGGAGGAGCCCCTCTCCGCGAACTCGACTCGGACCTTGAAGCAGCCCGACAGGCTAGCTTGTTGCCGCCGTCCAAGCTCAAGAAGCGCCGCGTGACCAAGCGCCGCAAGAGAAGAAAGCAGCATGACCAGGACGGGAACACCACCGAGCAAGAGGAGCCCGCCCAGCCCAAGCCCAGCAAGCTGTCCCCTCTTCGCTTCCACCGTCGGCAGCAGAAGTCGGAAGACAGCATCCGCGAAGAACAGCAGCAACACCAAAGGCTAGCATCGACGCCGCCTCCCATGAGGTCGCCGGAGCCTGCCCCCTTCCGTCTGCCCGTCACGCCACCACCCAGACTGGCGGCAGCAGCACAATTCCGCTCGCCGCGACTCTTCGGGGAGCTGGACCGCGCACCATCTCGGGCCAGCAATAATAGCAACGGCAGCAGCAATGGCGGTCGTCGCCTCTTCGGCGAGCTTGACCGTAGCCCCAGCACGCCGCCCACCTCGATGTCCCGCCCGCCCATGTCGCGCCGCGGTATTAGCAGCCGTGGCAGTGGCGGCGCTAGCATCACGTCGCCCTCTGCCTCTCTCCTTTTCGGCGAGATCACGGTGCCCGAGCTGAGCCGGTCGCCCATCGACGACTCGGCGTCCGCCACGTCGGACGACTACTTCCGGCCCATCACCCCCGTGACCTACTATGGCGGTTACGATAACAGCATCAACAACGATCGAGGCTGCAGCGGTAGCAGCATGGGCAGGACGAGAGAGTTGACGTCGCTGCTCAGCAGCCTCCACCACCGCTACGACCACCTCCACGAACAAGTATACGAGGAGGACAACAAGAACAACGACGCGGAGAAAATGACCATCTCATCCCCCATCCTCGACACCAAGCCCTCGATGCCCGCGTTGCTTCTGCAACCCACTGTCTACAACCCCCTGCAGCCCGCCGTCTACAACCCGGGCGAGCCCTGCTCCGAGATCACGGCCGTGCAGCGCGACATCGAGGCCGAGGAGGCCCAGCGGCGCATCGCCGAGGACCCGGGCCTGCGGGCGTCGATGCTGCGCAAGGCGAAGGCGACCGTCCTCAGCAAGCTGTCGGAGCATTTCCCCTCCAGCGGCGCCAACATTAGCAACAATACCAACTATAACGGCGGCAGTGCTCTGTCGCGAAAGCTGTCCCGCAAGGACAGCATGGCTGCTACGGCGGCGGCCAACAACACCTACGGAACCTCCTTGGGGATGCGGTTCCGATTCGGCGGCGGCGGCGGCGCGAGGAACAATATTCACCCCGCGGCGGCGTCCACCGTCAGTACGTTAACAGATGTTCGGAGTATGGATGTACCACTCTTGTTTAGCCGGGGTTGATTTTTGCATTTGATTTTATGCCCAACTGTACACACACTCACACACATACCCATGGGAACAAGCGTGGCGATATGATGGATGCTTTTCTCTCTCTCTTCTCTTTCTTCTTTTCTTCAACCCTTTTTAACTTTTCACACTTTTTATGATACCATGAACAACTATCACGACTACCACCACCAAAAGACAGGATTCAATCACTTAGCGACGGAACGGAACGGAATAACGGGGACAGGAAAAACGGACAGGGCATGATGATACACACTTATGTTATGATACACACACACGCACATGGCTTGGAAGGCCCGGCCGGGTTACGTCGCTTTACGAATTTTTGTATAATGATTACATGAAATGACTTCACATATTTCGCTCTTTTGTCTACAATATAAATACAACTACTATCTTTATCTCGAACTTTCTTCAGCATGTTTGCCCGTGATTACTAAGTGTTGCAATCAGCTGTGAACAGCATTACTCTATACATTCTACTCCTCGTACGTAGCGCCCATCTTGCTTCTATTATCAATTCTCAGGTAACAGTCATGGCATCCCCCACCCCCTCGATAATCTCTTGGATCAGATCCTCGATCTGCTTCTCAACATCAACCTTGAGCACAAACTCCTCGTCCAATCTGGGGCCCGCCGGCTTCCGTGGTGCAGCAGATTGACCAAATGACCCGAAACTCGTCATGGTCCTCGGGTCCAGAGGCTTGAGCACCGGCAGATCCTCCTCTTCCTCCTCTTCATCTTCGTTGGTATCACCAGCGTCTCGATATAAAGGCACAAACACCACCCTGATCCCGTACTCCCCAACCGACTCCCGGATGGCCGCCTTGTGCCACCCCTCGAGCTGGGGGTGCGTCAAGACCAAGAGAGCAGGGTTAGCCCGCCGCTCGCGCGCCGCAGGATCGGGCTCTGCGAAGACCGGTTTGTTCATATACAGCGTCGTCGCCGTCGTCGCCGTGGAGCCCCAAGCTCCCGCGGAGGAAGCATTGGATGTGGCATCCGACGCCACCGAGCCGCGCCGACTGCTCGCCGCCGACGAAGCGTGCGGACTGGTCGTCCCGCTGCCGGACCCCTCGTGGGCGGGCCGCGACGCCTCGGGGAACAAGAGGCCCGTCCGCGTCATCTTGGACAGCCACATGCGCTTATAGCGTTGCTCGTTCGGCGGCAGCGGCGGGGGAGGCCGCCGCTTTGATTTTGGCTGGTGCCGGCGCCTAGGCTCGCGGCTTTGGCTGACGACTCGTGCAGGCTGTCGCCTTGGTACAGGGGGCACGCCAGGGCCTGGGCGACGGTGGTGGCGATCTGGACCTTGCCGGCGACGGCGGTGGAGCCCATGATTAGGATGATGTGCTTGGCGGGTCGTCTTGGCGAGGAGTCCTCGGAGCTTGGGTCCGGCTTGTCCGGGAGGCGGTGGATCAAGGTTTGGGGGTCGGGGGCCGCGGGGGGGCCCATTGGGGGTGATGATCCTCCATCGGTGCCTTCTTTCTGTGTACTGCTGGAGGTTGACGATGGTTTGTGTTATAGGTCCCAGTCACGATCACGGGGCATTGCCCTGTACAGTCCTATTTTTAATGCGGTATGCCTTGGGTAGAAATTCAAAGTAAATGGTGCATGGCACTGTCTATTTTGGAAATAATTAATGTATACCTTATGACCGGAGCGGATTTTGGGTATGTCCCCGGAAGGCCGTTTGATTCAATATGTAGCCATGCTTACTGGTCCCCTAAAAGTGCCTGGCTTGACAAAGTCCAATGAACCATCAAGCTAGTTCAGCCTGTAATTTCCAGCATACATATCCATCCCTTTTGGAGATGCCAGATCTTGAAAAAGACTTTCAGTCGCAGCGCAAAAAAGTCTTTTCTTCGAAATTCCCTTAGACAATGTTGATAACTCAACCGCTTATCCGTGGTGTCTTCGGTTACTTGGATATAATTACCTGGGTGAATTCCTACGCCAGCAACTGAAGGCAGCCGCCGCTCACCTACGTAAGCAGCAGCACAGCCGCACACTGTTAAGGGGGCTGAAGCCGAGAAAATGTAGTCTTCTGAGCCTAAGCGGAGGCCTAGCCACCTATGCGAAATAGCATATACTATATGATCATATTAGAAGTTGAGGGCCGGCATGACTCTTCCAGCACACGAGTATTTATGGCACCTCCTCAACAACCTGCTCATTAATTCAATAAGTCTCAGTTGTTATCCCATTCGCTGCGCGGGAGACTGGTGGGCTGGAAGATGTCCCTTTATCGGCTTGGACAAATGAAAGTCCTTGATGCACACCCATGAAACCAATGAGCGACTGGTAGAACAGCGTCGCTGCGAAGTTTCTAGAATCACCGCAGTAGAAGCTTCCAAAGCGCTGGCAGAGGCGTATATGTATGGGTTTGTGAACGGCGTAATGAAGGACCAGGTTATGACTCAATTGTATTTGCCTTCCGACGAGCATTTGAATTAAATGGTTTTCCTTTGCCTCCTGGTTTCTGATAGACATGAACATCGTCAATCCGCTCGCTTTCTGTCACTGGAAAAGGAAGCAAGTTGAGAATCAGGGTCTCCCGGAAGTTCCACAAATAAATGATGTTGCAACTGGGTACTGAGATGCGATGAATATTGGAGAGCAATTGTCCAATCAAAACGCCACGCAACAACCGGAGAGATGCCCCGGAAGAACAAGTACAGAATACCAGAAGATGGCTCACATGATGATCGACACAGCCCTGACTAGCCCAGTGAGTCGACCACATGGCCTACAAGAATACAATGAAAAGGCATCGTGGGAAGATCATGACGATTTGGTGAATATGGGGGGGCATGATCAGATCTCGGGCTAAGTTTTCTCCACTGGCACCTTGGCTTCCAAACAGTTGCCAGTGACCATAACGGGAGGTGTTTGTCTCGGCTGGTAATGTCTAGAATACGAATACGACTCATTTCCGTCGCCGGTGGTCTTTGGCCCTGGGCTGATCCGGCAGACAGCTACCCGTACAGACGAATCCACTTGGCAGATCTCTAGGCGGCTGGGGACATGGCTTGGCGAGGAAACCACTAACAACGAGCCTCCTTCTACTTGAATGTCTTATGTGCGGTTCCGACACCCAGGGATGTAGTTTCCAATATTTAACTTAACTTACCTGCTGCCTTGTGTCGTCATTCACTGTATTTCATGCATATTAATATATTTTACTGGCAGCTCGGCTCCGACTTCGAAAATCATTTACTCCAGCTTCAATTTTCTTCATTTTAATCACGAATCACTCCAACTTCAACTACGCCTTCACTTCCGAATGACCAAACTGAGCAGCGCTGTCGACATGAATGCCAATGTTGTGCCTCCGGCCGGCGATGACGCCTTGCCTGACCACCCGTTTTACCCTCTCGGCATCGCCCTCCCCGGCTACATTGCCAATGAGATGTCCACCATCCAGATCCTCGGCATCTTCGCGGCCACCTGTGTCAGTGTCCTGTTGCCGACCTTGGTGGCCATCAATCGCAAGCGGCCCGACCTGCCCAAGCGCGAGCTGTGGGCGGCATTGTGGTTTGTCCTCTGCGGCTGCATCCATCTGATCCTCGAGGGTTTGTTCATTCTCTCTCTTTTCGTTCTCTCTCTTCTCAACCCGACCTATACCAACTGAGATATGGTGTTATAACAACTACATACTGACTGACAATATGGCAGGCTACTTCGCCTTCAACGCCGTGGCTACCAGCCGCCACATCCTGGCCCAGATGTGGAAGGAGTACTCGCTGTCCGACTCGCGGTACCTGACGCGCGACGCCTTCGTCGTGACTATGGAGACGGTGACGGCCGTGTGCTGGGGCCCGCTGTCGTTCGTCTGCGCCTGGATGATCGTGGCCGACCACCCGGCGCGCCACGTGCTGCAGGCCGTCATCAGCCTCGGCCAGATCTACGGCGACGTCCTCTACTACGGCACCTGCACCCTCGAATACGTCGTCCGCGCTCTTGAGTTCTCCCGCCCGGAGCCCTACTACTTCTACGGCTACTACGTCTTCCTCAACGCCATCTGGATCGTCATCCCCTCCATGCTGCTGTGGTCCAGCTGCAGGAAAACGACGCGCGCCTTCGCGAGGGTGCAGCAGCTCGAGACTACCAAGAATGGGAAGGCCCTCTAGGTCACGGTGTCCCGACACCAGAGGCGGGCATGGGATACCGCAGGAGGTAAGAGACGGCATGTCTTCTGGCAGCCGTCCGTAAATACGATTCACGAAATACCACTCTTGGAGGTTTGACGTCGAGAAATAATTGGAAGGATTAATTAGAACTACACGTTTAGGCTCAGCTGCCACGAAATATATTATTAAGGCTTCAATAGGTATTCGAGCTATGCGCATAGCAATGCATGTACGGGTGTACTGCCAGGTTGTGGGCTGTTTCGACAAGCACATCAAAGACTACCACCCAATCAGGTTCAATCATCCCTCATGTCTACGCTCATTGGGCATCAGCATGGCCACTGATGTACCTAAAAAACTGTGCCCTGCTCAGCCTCCATATTTATTGCACTTGATATGGGTCGAAAAGAGAGCAAACATGTGAGCGCTTTGTAACAGTCTTACTGAACTTGTTGCGTAAGGCATACTAGAGGGAAGGGGCTACCACATGTAGTGGCTGTGCACATACCGACATGCACACACCTACATGTATGATATACATAGTAAGCAATTCCCTACCCCTCTCTGATCAAGCGTTCTCCTCAAATACTTCCAGTTCGTTGAAGAAGAAGTCATGGAGGCGCTGGGGGCAGCAGGCTCCATAGTCGGCATTCTCGGCTTTATCGGCCAATCTGTCGAAGGCATCGCGAAGCTTCAAAAGTTCTTTGCTGGCTATAAGCAAGCACCTCATCTTACCCGGAGGCTACGAAGCGATATGATCAGCCTCGAGGCTACGCTGATGGACGTCAGAGCAGTGGCCCAACATCTTGAGGGTCAATCCCAGGGCGATTTTACCAACACGATCAAGATAAATATCACAAACCTGAAATACCTCGCGAAACTGTGTAGTGATGACATCACAAACTGGATCCAAATCGCAGCAGGGCTCGAATCCAAGCGCAAGTCGGGACTCAAGGCATTTTTCCGGCAGATCAAAATGGCCATGTCAGGGCCCGACACGCTTCGAAGCTTCGAGGCTAATGTGACAAAGCATCGCCAGAATATCAGCAACTCTCTTGCTACATTAACCGTGTAAGTGTCCAACTAGTAACTGATTGGGGCTAATAGTGGCCTCGTATGTTGACGGAAAACACAGAGCCCTCGTGCTAAAGGGGCACATGAGCGTATGGGAGTTGAACTCCAGACTAGATCTGTTGAGCAATACACAAAGCAAGGCTAGCGAGGCAATACTTGATCAACTGGGCAAGTCCACAATGACAACGAACAACTTAATAAATGGGCAGGTATTGCAACTTCTCCAGAATGTTCAAGTTAGTCTCCAAGACCGATTTGGTGCCTCATCAGAGGGTATGAGCTCATATCAAGGGCAATGCGATCAAGAAATACGAAGCATATATGCTGCTTCTGCTTCATACCCGAATACAGAATCTGGGAGCTCGATACACGCGCATTCTCCGTCCAGACAGAAATGGTCCCTAGAACACCACCAGCCTTCCAGCAACACCGGGTCTTTTGATATGGCCAGCATATGCAGCAGTCTTTCCAGCATTGCTGCGTCATTGTCGGCACTTCCCTGCAAGCTCAGTCCTGCTCAGTCTGAGTTGCAGCATACGCACGATAACATCAAATCATTGAAGAAGGGACCTCCGGCTGATACGGCCAAGTCGACAACGGAATGGACATGCGATGCACTTTCAGGTATTGACGACGCCCGTATTCCGTCTGAGGGGGATCCTCATCTGGAACTGTGTTTGTTCTGTGGCGAAGGATTCCCCATGAAAACACTGGACGACCCTCATACTTTCGGCAAGCACCTTGTATATGAACACTCCTTCGGGAAGTGCGACCTGAACGAAAGTTTCGGATCGTGGGAAGAGCTCCAAGTCCACCTTAAACGGTTCCATGGGGCTGGTAATCTCAATGTCACTAATTCTAAATACACAGAATCGTTGGGTCTGCTACGATTCAAAAGGCGGACAAACATCTCTTCTTTTGAACATCCATACTTTTCTGATGCTGCTGGTAAGGCTTCTGACTGTCGCCTCAGACATCCGATACCTGTATATCATATTGGGAGCAAGCTAATCTTAATCAATACAGGGGCTTCGAAGGATTTGCACATATACGAGAAGTACGCCAGAGAAACAGATCTGAGTTTGCAGACAGAACTCCTACAGTTGCTGGTGGAGGCCGGCATCCTCGAATCTCATGTCCTGGGCAATCTGAGTTTCCGACCTGACCTAACCTGCGTCATCAACCTACTGAACGTATTATGCAGGCGTTCAAATAATTGCGACCGGGAATCATTGGCAAAGCAAAGCCACAGAGCCGCCATAATAGAAGAACAGCTGATCGTTGCTGGCTTCACCTCTGCAATACAAGCGCGAATGTGTCCTGATTTCAGCGACCTCGACTGTGAGCTGGGCGACGGCTGTTTATGGCCAGGAGACGGAAGCAAGGGAGCCCACCAATCCGGCGGTGGCCACTCATTCTTTTCCAACGTCTGGACCCAGACCGATATGTACGGAATGTATTGCGGTGGCTCTCTTGACCTAGCACCATTCTATTTGTGTTCCTGTTGCGGGGATAAAGTGCTTCCCTCGGCCACCTTCGCGCACATGGCATACACAAGGGAAACCCGATTGAACCAGCTGCAGGAGGAGAACAACAAAAAACCACGACCGAGGTTCATTTCATCCAATAAGGTCATAGCGGTGCCGCGCGGGTTGCGTGCCTCGCTCATCACGATGCAGGCACACTGTGGCAATTCGCTGGCTCACCGTATTAGCAAGTGGATGCTGATTTCCTTTCTCGATTCGGCTTCCCAGCGAGAGATGTTACGCACGTCGTCTTTGACATCAAAAGCGCCGGGTCCGCTGATCACGGAAAAGGGCATCGATACCGGTACCGACGTCGATGGCGAGACCGCTAAAAATTGGGTCGTTCCAATACTTCGGTTTTGGAATCGAGACGGACTGCCGTTCACCACCAATGAGCCGCAGCAAAACGATGATGGCAGCGACAGCGATGGCAAGCCAATATGCTACGCGGAAGGGGGCGGGGCGGGTTTATGCTTGTCTTCGAGACCTGTTAGACACGAGGGGACTGCCGGAAGAAATCTCAGCCTCATTAGGATGGAATGTAGAAACGATAGCAACTGGGAAGAGCATCTGATCCCGACACCTCCTTTGCTATCACAAGAGGATGACGACGGCGGCAGCGATAGCGGACGGTCAGCGTCCCTCAATAGCGCCAACTGGAGCCAGGAAGATGAGCTAGAACCGGTAGACGAGTTGGCCAAACATTTGATAAAACATTTGGTGAGATCGGAAGAAATCGCTGCTGGGGCGACGAAACGAAGAAGACAAAAGAATTAAAGAGATAATCGATAAGCAGTAAGAAGTCAAGGGGAAAGGAGCCACTTTGCATAACAATTTACGTCTCATGCTGTGACATCGCACTCGTACGTTCTAAAGATGATGTGAAGATAGAGGCCTATATCTTATAAAAGCACTCGTTTTCCATAAAAAAAGTGCTGCATTTGTCATAATAAAGCCAGTATCTCAGTTAGAGCTGGTGATGTGTAAGGTAGGTAGTTAGGTAGCTTGAATCTTGGCCCGTGATGTGTTGAGATTGGCTACGCTGAATATTGGTGGGCAGTCTCCTTTCCGAACATCGAAACACAGCTTGAGACATCCCTATAGTAATTCAAGTAGTCATATGCGTCAATCGACTACTCAGTTTACCGTGTAGATCGTGTACTCACGACACAAAATCTTACCAGTGATACACATATACTATACAATTACTTTGGCCAAGGCATTGGAAAGAGCACAGACGGATTTGTACCAGCCATCTGGAGGCTGGGGGTGACCGGTACATGGAAAATACGTTACTTGCGTTGATCATTGATCTCACCTGTCGATGATCAAAGACGTGGAAGGACACAGTAGATCGTGTGTATCATTATCAGAAGCAGCAACTGATTCCTATGCGATGGATATCGCACACTGGGGGTATCACACAAGGTGAAGTAGCTCAAGTAGTGTTTGCCAAATCATGAACCCTTGTGATTGTGAACTCCTAACTACCGGAAACCATCATAAATCCGGGGACGAAGCCATTCCCTTTTGCAACCCAACCCATGCCAAACCAATTACACTTAGTTTGCCTTGAGGATCTCAGCCATCTTGTCCTGCACACGCTGGTCACGTTCAGCCTTGGACAGCTTCTGGTGGCGGTACTTCTTGGACTCGGCCTTCCACTCGTCCTTGGACTTCTTGGGGGCGTCGCTCTCGACCTTCTTGAAGGGGTCCTCGCGGATGGCGGCGTGGGCCTCGGTGTAGAGGTCCTCGAGACCATCGGCCTCAACATCGTCATCGATGTACTTCTGGAACTGCGATCGGTAACGCTCCTCATCATCGTCGGCCAGAGTCTCCATGTACTCAGCGACGTGACCGCCCATGATGTACTTCTTCAGGGTCTCGGCGTCGAGCTCCTTGCTCTCCATGTCGTAACCGGGGAAACGGTTCTCGGAGTGGGGGATGAGGATACCACCGTCGGAGGCGCCCTTCATGGCACCGAAGACACGGGCACCAGTGGAGGTACGGGCCAGACCGACATCGAGGAAGGCCTTGAAGGGGCGGCGCTCCTCACCGTCCTGCTCGGCAGCCTCGGTGAGGGTGTACTCGCCATCAGCCTCCTCGACACCGGTGAAGGTCTCGTCGAGGCCGAGCTTCTTGAGGACACGGCGGGCGATCAGGAGACCGGTGCAGTAGGCAGCGGCCCAGTTGGTGAGGCCGTGCTCGATGCCGTAGGCCTTCAGCTCGTGGGCGTAGGCAGAAGCGAAGACCTTGTCGCCAGTGATCTCGGAGGTGACGATCTGCATGATGATGTCGCGGTTGGTGAAGCGGACCACCAGGCGGTACTTGGGGGCATTGTACTTGTTCTTGGCCTGGGTGATCAATCGCTTGCGGGCGTAGTAGTCGGTCTTTCCGGATCTTCTGCGCTTGTACTTGGTCTGGAAGCGACTGTAGTACGCGCTGTTCTTCTGCAACTTCTGGAACGGCTGTATTCACGATAGACCTCGAGTCAGCAATTTGCGCTTCAGAAGATTGTACAGTGATCAAGATCACGCTTCCGAAGCATCTTGCATAGACTCTTTGTGGGAGACAAAAATCACAGACACAACACGAGCCGTTTCTGGCATTGGTTGGACTGGACGCAGCGGCATTGCGGCATAGCGGATTGAACTGGGTTCGTAGGCATCAAAATGATGATCGGATCGGTGTATCAACTTACCATCTTGTCTGTTTCGTGTCGATTGACGGTGCACGATACAATGTTGGAGCTGTTTGACGGGTTGATGGGGGATGGAGTTGAAGGAACTGCCGGAAACTTTTGCTCGACCTTGAATTTCTGCGAAGAAGGCTTGTGGGCGCAAAAATCCACAACCCTGGCCTGGCTTGGTGTGCGAACTCGACGTGGTGGGGTACGATTTTTACAGGCAGAGGAAAGTGCGGTTGGCTACGATTGGCCCTTCCTAATTGGGATTGAGTGGGCCAGCAGCGATAGCGATAAGCCAGACCGCCCTACAGGTACGTACCGCTATTTTCTTGGCTTCAATCTTTCAGCCATAGACTTCCAGCCACATTTGCTTCGGCCATTCAAGCAAGCCACACTCAATGAACCGAGGCTCAGTCGTCCCATCCCGAGGACTCCAGATATGTCTCGGCAGGGGATGCATTCAACATTCATGAGTTGGCGGCCTTCCCCCTACGTAAACAGAACCTCTTCATTTACTGCAGAACGAGACTCATTGAGCCGGATTGCCATCTGCTTGACCTCGCGTACTCTCTGAACACACTGAAAAGGCTGCAATGCCACAGCCAAAGGTCATATTGTTCGACATCGGTGGGGTAGTTGTAAGTGCCCGCTATCCGCTCCCTTTCCCGTCTCTCCCGTCTCTCCACTCAAGATGAACCCCAGTGTCGTGAACTACATACATATGTGTTTCCGGTGTTGTAGAAATTTGGCTTCAACAGCACATACCTATCGCCTGCTGATAATGATCTGTAATGATACCTAGGTGGTATCTCCATTCCAAGCTATTCTTGATTATGAACTTGGCTTAGGTATCCCTCCGGGATGGGTCAATTACTCCCTATCCAAAACCGCTCCCAACGGGTACTGGCACAAGATCGAGCGAGGCCAGATACCCATGGACGATGCCTTTTTCAAAGGCTTTAGCGAGGACCTCCACGACGCTTCAAGATGGGAAGCATTTTACAAGGCCCAGCAAAGCAAGCACCCCAGCCTACCACAGGAGCTTCCCCCGCTGCCCAAAATCGACGCCCGGTGGCTGTTCAACTACATGATGACCAGCTCAACGGGCCCGGATCCTTGGATGTTCCCGGCCTTGAAGAACCTCAGAGACAGTGGCAAGTACATCATAGCTGCCGTCAGCAACACCGTCATATTTCCGCCTGGCCACGAGTTATACCAGGAGGATTTCTTTGGCGGGCCTGTGAAAACCCTCTTTGATGTTTTCGTCTCCAGTGCACACGTCGGCTTGCGCAAGCCGGATCCCAAGATGTACGAGTATACGCTTGGTGAGGTGAACAAGTTTGCCCTGTCCCACTCGGGAGACAAGAGGGGCAAGACTTTGCGACTGGAGGATGGTGTCAAACCTGAAGACATCTTGTTTCTCGACGACATAGGGGAGAACTTGAAGGCGGCCAAGAAGATCGGTTTTCAGACGATCAAAGTCAACTTGGGCAGGGCTTTCGAGGCTGTGGACGAGCTTGAGAAGATTACTTCTCTGAAGCTAGCGGGAGACCATCCCAGGATACCCATCAAGCCAAGATCGGGCGGCGTGAAAGCGAAGATCTGAAGGTTCATTATAGAGTAAATGTTACCACGGTATTCTGCATTTAGGGGTTTGGAGGTGACTTGATTGCTTCTTGATTGGCTCTGCCATTGTGCCGGTGGTTGTTGGTTTGGGGAACGAGTGGGCCTGTCGTCGTCGTGCAGCTCAACTGACCAGCCACCCCCACTACCACCTCTCCTCAAGAACTGGGACGTCAGGATAATCACTTCGACAACTTCAGCTTCTACCAATAATCTATAGCTATTTCTTCTTGGAAATCACTTAGAATATTAGAATCGCCTGTTTTTGATGACCCTGATTTCACGATACGCCAGAACGCATTATCTCTAAAGACAATGACTACCGCAGAGAACCCCTCGAAGAAGCCCCCGCCTCGACGGGGAAGCTGCCTTGCCCGAGCTCCCAGATGGGCCAGTCATCTACAACCAGGTCGTCCTGCTTGGAGATTCGCTCTTCCAATTCTGCACTAAAGTTTCGGATGGCTTCTGTTTCCAAGGTGCTCTTCAAGATTGTACGTCATCGCTGCCAATCAGAGCGCCAAGTCGACATCCACGACTAACCGATATCAGTGTGTGTTCGTCGACTGGATGTAATCAATCGAGGCTTCTCCGGATGGAACACCAAAAACGTAGTCAGATACTTGGAGACGATATTCCCGCCACGCTCCGAGGCCGCTCCAAGGATCGAGTATCTGGTCAGTTCCCCGTCTTGGCACAATGTGTCTCCATGGTGGCACCGTGGTCTGACAGTACGTACTTAGCTGGTGCTGCTGGGAGCGAATGATGCGGCCCTGGAACTAGACACGGCATCGCAGCACGTGGATGAAGAGGATTACAGGTCAAACCTGAAGACTATTATCACTCACCCCAACATAGTGGCCCACAGTCCCAAGATCCTGCTCGTAACCCCTCCGCCTATGGATGAAATCATGGCCGAGAAGGTGGATAAGGAGAAGCACGGCCGGGCGTGTCGAGACGCGGCCGTGAGCGCCAGATACTCCGAAATCGCGCGCCAAGTAGCTGCCGACGTCCCTGGTACTGTACTGGTCGATCTGCACGCAGCCATCATGAAGGCGGCCATTGCAGCCACCCCCGATCTGGACGACAAGGGACTCGGCAAGGCTGGCTTGCCGCTGGGGTACCCTGGCAGTATCAGGGGTGGATTGGAACAGATGCTCCCAGATGGCCTGCATATGAGCGGTCAGGCATATCGCGTATTCTTCGACGCTGTCAAGGAGCACATCGGCCCCTTCCCCGAGGATGACGAGGCGGGTTTCGTCTTGCCTGGTTGGAGGAAGACCAACCCTGTGAATCACAAAGGCGAGAAGATCTACGAAGATTGAGAACTACTACATGTAGAGAGATAAGGCTTCCATTTTTTCTTGTTCGTGTGAGGTGTCTCTCATTCGGTAAGATCAGACTAGCTGTGCGGCTTACAGCTTACAGAATGATAGACTTCATATCAAACCCTGAACTACACCTTGCAGAGAACATGCATCTGCGCAGCCGAAGCCGGCAAATGGTATCCGGCTCGCCCCGTAAATATGGCTGCAGGAGGAAGCAGCCGTTGTAGAAATTGATTATGATCTATCATATCTCCTCTCCTCTCACTTGTTACATCGTCCGGGTTTGGGCATCTGCGCTAGGCTACGGAATGATATCCGGTGCAGAACTTACGTCGGTTAACGACGTTGAAACCGAGATTCAGGTATCGATGCTGCGAGACCGCCGAGTCAGAAGGACTGTCAGGCATTGCTGGAAGATAAGACTTGAACGTCGCATTCCATATATGGCCAGGCCGATGACAACCTGGCACCGGGCGCATGGTGGCTTGGCCAATCAGTGCTTATGGTTGCGTTTTCATCTTCTCCGACGGGATCACAATGTAGGTGTGGACATGTTCCAATATCACACACGGACAGCTCTAGCAAACAGCATGTGACTATGAGGTCAGAACGGACAACAATGAATGAACGGCTTCTACGCAACTATACCTTGATATTTTATAATATTATCGATATTCAGCCAGAACAGGCAAGCGTTGCGGCTGACAAAAAGGTAGTGTAACCAAAAGGACACATTGTTGCCAGGACACATAGTTTGTGTCATGCAGCACGATCAACCGAATAGATGGGAACGATGCATTAAGGTGCCTTAATTCCCGAGAAATCATCCTATTATGCATGAATTGCATGCCCGTACCACATCTCTGTTGTACAGGCCTTATTTTGACAGACGAGGGAATAAGTCCCGGTGATACGCGACCCTCGGTCTGATACCCGGCCAGTACCTCGTCAACCCTTTACATAACAGAAGGCAGGTTCCCGTGGTGTTCACTCAGGAGCTGAGCTTTGTGCAAACCTCGTCATTCAACACCGCGTTTCACCGCTACTTAGCCGCAAGGCAAGGGGCGCGTTGTGTGTGGCTGCAGCATAGCGGCATCGTTCGTCCCAATTGCCTTCCTCCAAGCTATCGAATCAAACATATCCTACATGCTCACCCTCAATATGTACGACCAAAATTGACACCGCCACCACATGGCAAATACACTCACGATAGATCGAGTGTAGCATTGCTCGAGCCTATTACGTGTTTAGCACTCGTACATGTGAGACGGACCATGACGACCCCACGGTGGTGTATGCAGACATGGCTACTTATCTTTGTCAAATCTCAAATTTCAACCCAGGGGGTGCTCCGGACCAGCGCATTAGTTCGGGCTTCATATACTTCCCTCTATCGCGCAAGTCCTGAGCAATCGACTGATGAGATGGCAGAGGAAACGCTTACCTGCTTCGCCCTGGTGGATCTTTCGAAGGTTGTTTGCTGGCGATTCGCCTCTCATCTCCCGTCTACTCCTTGCGTCAAGGGGAAACGGCAATCTAGACAAGGCCCGCGATCGAATGGGCGATATGATTGATTGTGATCTTGCATGCCCATGACATAATATCGTTCGATCTCGACGGACGATGATCTTTTAGGAAGGCGACGTTGTCGGCGAGCCCTCCTTACCTTGCTTGGCTTTCGGGAGTTCGGTCACTCCAGCCGACGTGTCTCTCTGCGAATATATAAACCTTGAGAGGGGACGACAAAGACGAATACCGAGTCTCTATCCAGATCACCAGAACACTATAAACCCCCTCAAACGACCCCTTATCAACACTCAATCCGCAACCGACGCAAAGCCGATACCCAAACATGACTACCTCAGCGGACGCTCAAGTCCACCAGTACTCCCACATCAACGGTTCATCAGAGGACCTCCTGAACCGCTTTGCTGTTTCGGAGCTTTGCAAAGGATGGCCCGTATACCGTGATGCTTCAGAATGGAAGAACTACCGCAGCCTGTTCTGCAAGGAGGCCATGGTCTGGACAAGTAAGCCAAGCATATCCTTCCCATCTACTTCCTTCTCTCTGCAAGTTATACCTGATGGTGTTCAACTGTATATACATCATCCATACCAAACTCAGACGCTTGCTGTCCACCAGCTAACAACCAGCACTGTCTACAGCCTGGAGCAAGGGCCAGACCATTGACAACTTCATCGCCATCTCCAAGCGCGGCAAGGACCGCGGCGACTTCATCATGCACCGCGAGTGCGGGACCCTGGTCGAGCTGTCGCCCTCGCACCCCGGAGCGCGCCATCGGCAAGATGAAAGCGACCATCACGCAGCGGTTCCGGACTACGCCGGCGCAGGCCAGCGTCTTCTGCCCCGAGGGGGCCGAGTACGACGTCGACTGCGACTGCCGCTTCGTCTTCTTCTGCGTCAAGCAGGACGCCGAGTGGAAGGCCAAGTACGTCAAGCTCTTCTACGAGAAGGACAAGGTCGTGCCCGTCGACGGCAACCGCGCCCCCACCTTCCCCGCCGAGCTGCTGGGCTCGTTCCCCGAGGGCTACCGCCACCTCGCCGCGGCGCAGAGCGCGCTGGGCTACCCCGTCACACGCTGCTTGCCGACGGCGCGCGACCATGCGGCGTGGCACGCCATGTACGGCAAGATAGAGCAGTGGCTCGCGGGGTCGGACGTCGACCTGCTCTGCGACGATGACGACAGCAATGGAGACGTCAAGACGGGCGCCTCGAAGCAGAATGGGCTCAAGCGCAAGGGGGGCTGATGACGGGGAGGGAGGACTTCTGAACGTCCGCGGTGATGCCGCTAGGGCGAAGACTGCTAATGGTAGTGCCAGCGGTGCTCACGGTTCCCTCTCTGCTAACTGTGGGATGGACTACGAGAAGAACGGACTGGGCAAGGAGGTCAGTCTGGAGAGTGTGAGCTGAAATGATTTGGAATCCAGGGGTTAGTTAGTTGGCGCTTTGTTGCCACGCCATGATGGCTGTTGTCCTGTGGGATCAAAAAGGGGTTTGTGACAGTTAGATGGTCAGTTACGTCGAAACATTATACGAATTACGCTCAGTTCCGTTCCCCTGGATGATTCTACATGTCCGATATGTCCGACTCTCAAGCTCTTGGTGGCTTGATCGGAAGTGAGTAGCCTGGTGAATCATGGGGGTCAATGGGCGCCGCGACTACGCGACATTGCCAGTTAGCCCTTAGAAAGTCAAATTGCCGGACAAGCGCACACGCCCTTCAACTTCTTCCGCATACTCCGTCATTCTTTGTGTCGAGAGTACTGAGAAGACAAGAAGGAGGCTTAAGCCGATGATGCCGCCAGTAGCGCTGCTGGGGGCTCTGTCATTCTGCCCTATCTCTCTTTCCTGCCTTCTCCTCTCTTGACTTGGGGATCCCAGCTACGTTCGCGTGCGACGCTTCCTGGCGAAGATACCCGCGCGATTCGCGGCTCGGCCTTCCGTTCTGAGTGATGTGGAATCACAATGGCTGAATGGGGGTCTCAAGGTAACCTGCGAGTCTATATGCGAGAGAATGAGGAGAAGAGGGGTTGATCTGGCAAATACCATTCCTTTTTCCATTTCCCTCTCTTGTTCCCCTCTCTGTCTCTGACTTGGGAACCCCAGCTATATTCGAACGTCACCACACTTCGTATGTAGAGTACATACGAGCAACCACACACGTGTATCGAGTAAGATACTGCAACCCTGCAAGAAGAGAATATTGCGCGATCCGCGGCTCTTCTTGCTCTGAGGGAGTGAGGAGAGGAATATGATTTGGGCTGGCAGTTCCCGATAGGCTATTCTTTTTCTTATTATTATTACCTACTACTATGTACCTGCATGCATGAGGCTTGTCCATATGCTCTCAGTCATCCGATCTCCTCGCAAGTAGGTTGTGAGATCCAGATTGCAGGTTTTCTGCCACGGGATAGGTTGAAAATGTATATGCCAGGGTTTCATTCAGTCAATTGACAGCCAGTCACGATATCTTACGAACATTGAATGAACGGGCGTAGCTCGTCTCGTTCCATACTCACATATAGGGGTTCTGTTCTATACTAACAGATAGACCCTGAGGGGGGCGGGGGAAAGCAAATGATCTCCGTCGACAGCCTCACTTTTATTAATGGGGGAGCTGCTAAGATAGGATGTCCCCATCGCCAATCCAAATAGTTTACGAGGATGACCCGGCATAGCAAGTCAGCCTTTTTTTGAACTCATCATCCTATGCCTCCGGGCAAAGGGTCTATCTAGAGTTCTAGATCTTCTAGATGCGCATCGGATGATGTGGCCATCCTGGCCCGTTATACTCGATTCCACTTGGCATAAGGGGTTGGTTCGCATAATGCGGCCCAATACATGGTATTGCACGATTAACTGGGCTTCAAAGGAGAACAAGAGGGACCGGTTTGCGGAGGATTTTCGCCCAACGTCTGGACATCTGGATCTCTCGCTCTTAGTTCACTCAGTAGAAGTGTGTGCATCGTATTGAAACTGCCATTAGCTTGACGATTAGAAGCCCTCGCTAAGCAACCCAGCGGGTCGGTTTGCATGTTCTTAATTGAGGATGTCCAGTCCCAATGCAACAGCACCTGCAAAATCGAAAAGCTTCTGCGACAGAATCGCGGCGCAATAGGTCGGCCGGCTGACTGAGTAGTGTGGTGGATTGTAGGTAGTATGCATTGTTTACCATCTCTAGCTCGTGCATAATCTAACGTCCGGCATCTGCGTCGATGCCTGAATCTATCCTATCAAGCACCTCGTCTTGTCTAATGCACGCGCATTACGGGGGAGCACAGGTACATACAGTAAGCAGCAAGATGCAGAACAGAAAGTTAATCTCATCCCTAATTCAGGGCTGAATGATCAGTCCGAACGAGCGAAACCTTGCCGTCGCTTGATCCGATCTGCTCGGATCTCATCGTACGGCCAGGGACAGGCACGACAAGGCCCACGGGAATGGCGGCTTGCTGGCTTACTCGCCCACTGATGCAAAGACTCAGATCCATCCTAGCCTATTGAACGATGAAATCCTCAAATCAGAATAATAATAACAATCGTGTTATGTGTGTACGTGGGTGGTGCAGATTTTTTTCTTCAGTCAGCCAGCATTATCAACACTACGTACGTATATTCGATCCAGCGTGATGGTTGGCTGGTGGTTGGCTTGCAGGAGCCGAGTGCAGATCGACTCCCGTTTTCGTCGCCCTAATTAAGATTCGTCATCCATCTTGGTGACGGCCAGCGAAAGATAGAACGACGGAAAAGCTTGGCTTGGACGGTTTGGGCACTGGCAGCTAACCGCCCCTACGCACGATTGGTTGGGTGGGAATACTGGGAACTCCAGGCCCTTGCTCGGCCTGACGTGATGCTGCATGGAGGCACACGCTCCCATTCCCATTTTGTCCCATTTTGACCTCCCCTTCCTTGGAAATGGGAAATGGCGGTCTCCTCCTAGAGAGGACAAAAGAAAGGACCGCATTACCAATTGGGGACTCGTGAGTTGTCTTGCTTGGTGCAGTCATCAGTCCATAATGCGCATGCCTATCAAGCGTCTAGGTCTGCTCTGCTCGGAAGGCCGGCCATCTTCCCCTTGACATTGATTCCAAATGCCCTACCCTAGAGTACATACGGAGTCGTATGTGCAGTCAGCTAGTAAAAACTGCCGTATGTTGGAGACCCCTATGACGAGATGACGATTCTGATCGGAGGTCAAAGACCATGGCGGCGTCAGTGCGGGCATCGGTCAACCAATCCATCGACCAAGGCTAAGCTGAAGATAAAGTTTGCAGGACTCTTTTTGCGCAACTGCCCTGGCTTGGAGCGTCGTCTACCACGCCCTACTTGTATCTCTCCAACTGATCTGCCCCCCTAGGAGATACTGAATTTTCTTCCATCTCGCTAGCCCGTCAGTCTACCGAGAACGTTAATGGAAAGCGTCGATCTAGAGCATGCCGGTTCCTCCGAGGGGGTCCCAGTTTTCGCGTCTCGTCCCGCACGTCGCCCGCCCACCACCCCAGCGCCGTTCCCGGAGGCATAGACGTGCTATCCATCGTGCCACGGGGGTGCTGATCGGCCTGATCGACGCCCATCCCAGGTTCGAAAGTGGCATCCCGATGATGCCGCTGTCGACGTACGTAAACCTGCATTACCTAACCTTTGCGCCGCCACAACTTCGGCTTTCGGTCAGAAAAAAAGGGGGCGGTTTGGTTGGCTGTTGGTTCTCTACACCGCATAGCAGCCAGCCCAGCGAGCTTGGATGATTCGTTTTATGTGTGCCTTGTCTACTACATACTAGCAGTTTTCCAGGTTGCCGAGCTGAGCGAGCTCACACCGCCGATGATACGACTTTTTGAAGGGAGGGCAGCGCCCATGCATCGAGGGATCATCCCCGGTTTATTAGCGAAACACTGCCGGCGGTTGACGTGTCGCAGTATGGTGTTGAAAGAGAAAAGCACTGAAGCTATCCTGGCGGTCTCCCCGTGATGCACTAACCACCACTGACAAGTTATTTCCGTTTGCTGTACTGTTGCTTGCTAGTACCTACTGGACGCACACACGGTCGCTTCAAGTTGATGCTAGTGGATTGGACGAGACCCAGTCAGGGTACTTCGGAGATGTTCATCTGAAGAGGCGTTCCTCTCTCATTGGCATTGCTATTATCTTCTGTATGCACGCACGCATGTATGTATGCACAGCAGGGCCAGGCTTGTGATACGTAGAATCCGGGACCTATTCCCATAATCTTGGACAACTTCCGAGTTCCGCTTCCTCGCCTTGGAAACAGGAGGAAAAATTGCTGCCAGGGGTGTGCTCGTGACGCGGAGCAGAAATCTGAGACTTGTGATTGGCCGAGCTCGCCCTTCTCCGCACCCGCCAGGCCTGGAGGTTCCTAAAATCCTGCCATATCTACATATTGTAGGCATTACTTCATCTGCGGCACTGACTCGCGCTGGCACTGGGGATGACACCAGTGGCCAGGGCAGCACTCAGCACTCAGTCAAGGGCCAACACCGAATTGCCTGTGCTTTCGGGATCCCCTATGACTGTCTGTCGGCTTGCTTTCTCGATGACTCTTTCGCGAGCAATTGACGAGGCCGAACGAGAGCGCAGGAGCGCAGGTTGAGCACGAGTCCGTGGTCATGATGCAGTGTTACTGCAGCTATGGACACACCTGCATCTCAGCCAACGGGCGCTCTGTAATTTGGAAGGATATTGTCCAAGGGCTCCAAGGGTTGCCGACGAAGCCGCGCCGAGAGGGGCGCTATGGACTAGGGTTCTTCACCTTTGGACGCTATGCTATCCCAAGCCCCCAGCAGCCCAGTCTCGTGCAGTCTTGGGGATGCCATGCTCGATTGGGGAGCACTACATCATAGGCCGATCATCTGCAAGGTTACCCGACCAGGCCCTCATAGCCGGTTCAGGCCAGCCGCCGTACAGTAGTCATCAACATCAGTATCGCATCAATTGCATTGCACTCAAATCCTCCCTACTCAGCAACACGACAATCTAACGTTCATCGCACCAGACCAGACGGAGCCAGCCTCTTCTCTCTCCCTCTCTCTCCCCCTCTTCCGATCCGCAACCGCCCATATCGCTTGCGACACTCGACTGCAGAACCCAACTCTCTTCTTTCGTTCTTTCTGCGACGGCAGCCCCATCAGAAACACTGTCCCCAATTGAACGGTTTGATTCGGCGTCGCGCGAGCCACTTCCTAATCTCCATCTCCCGTCGGACGATAGCGAGGGGCAGGGGAATTGAGAATTGAGACAAGCAGCAGCAGCAGCAGCAGCAGCAGCAGCTGGGGAGTGACCAGGACCTTCCCTCCAAACTGCACCCTATTCGGATTTGCTTTATCTCAAACAGCAAACTCTTTCCCGCTCGAGACCGCTTACTTCCACGACCGCGCTGGTACCATAATGACTTTTTTATGATTCACTGAACCGTAGGTGTCCCATTTTCCTTTGTCTTATTCATCATATATGGGGGGCACAGATCGCAAAATCCCCATCCGGCCAACTGCCATCAACCATGCTGTTTCCCTGTTTTGCATTCCCCTCCGCATACGAACAGTCTAGCAGTCCCGTACTGTACATGCTTTACATACACTCCGGGCCCTGTCTACCACAATGATCCCTACATGCCTGTGATGCATTCACCGCCCAGGCCTAGCCAACGCATTCGTTACATTCACCTAAATCTCGGCATTGCCGCGCAATAAGCTACCTCAGCTTATTGTTGGCGCCGTCTCGCCTTACCCAGCGAGTCGTGCCTAAAGTCATCCCGAGACAACTCCTTGTTACCCACTCTTATTCTATATTCACCTATACTACCATTCCCACTCCGTACTCCGTACTCCTGTATTAGATATTGGGCCTGGCCCCCTTCCCCGTCCCCTTCCCTGGCCTTGGAACTTGGAAGATGATGTTGGTGTTTGCGACACGTCCTAACATACCGCCACCATGACAGATTTCGAAGACCATTCCCTTCGGACAGACCACCATTCTTATCCACTAACCGGTCACGTCTACTACAGACCGCGCCATCACTTGTCAAACCGCCCACCCAGCTTGCCGGTGCCTCCTATACGGCCGCGGACACGACGACCACAATCGATCCATATCGTCTCATATCCTTCAGGCTACATTCCTCCCGAGTTGAGGCCCGCAAACTACCCGAAACCCAAACGATCCTTCAGGGTTGACAAGGAGCAGGCACGAGGTGATCGACAGCCCAAAAGCCCTAAGACAAAGAATTCCAAGAGAGCCGCATTCGAGAGGATTCTTGCGCCGATCAAGGAGCGTTTCTCTCACTGCGTTACCACGGACAGCGCGTCCACACGTAGTGAAGCCCCTTCTGGTCGACCTAGTACGTCCAGCTGCCACCGGACATTCAGAGCACGGCCAGAGATCTCCACACGGCCCATGTCCATGGTCTCGGTTCCGTCAATCGGGGCATCGGGTATGCCTCCTTCGACCATGGCTGACAACCGACGGGGTGGTCCCCTGCTGAATACAGCATTACAAAATTCGCATCGCGGTAGCATCATGTCTATGCGCTCCGCCAAGAGCATTATGAGCTCGGTGACCGAGGTGCCCAAGCCAGTCGCTTCGGGAAGTGGTGTGTCATGTTCGATTGTGCTCGCCGAGCCCAACGTTTTCTTGACCGGATTCGAGCACGACGGCCACCCACGACACGAGACAGCAAATTCGACTGCGCTTCTGAGGGGCAAGCTTCAGCTTGATGTTACAAAGAACGTCAAGCTCAAGTCGGTGACATTAAAACTTGTCGGAAAGGCACGAACGGAGTGGCCCGAAGGCATACCGCCCATGAAGGTTGAGCAGTACGAGGAGGAGTCGCTGCGGACGCAGGTCCTCACCTTTTTCCACGCGATGCACGAAACCTGGGAGACGCCGTACGGCAACCAGTGCAATTACCACATCCGTGGCAGCTCGGAGAGCAACTCGAGTCTCGGCGTGACGGGATCCCAATCTCAGCTATCCCTGAACTTGAAGAACAATCCCAGAGGCACCCTTACAGCGAAGGAGTACAAACGACTATCCATGCAGTCGGTCCAATCGCGCAGTTTTGGAAAGGGCGAATCCCCCAGCGTCAATGCCGTGCAGAAGGGCTACAAGGTCTTTTATCCTGGAACGTACGAATACTCGTTCGAGCTGCCTATCGACCACCACCAACTAGAAACGACGAAGCTCCAGTTCGGCTCCGTAAAATGGGCGTTGGAGACGGTTGTCGAGAGAGCCGGCGCGTTCAAGCCAAACCTGCACGGAAGCAAAGAAGTCAGCATTGTTCGAGTTCCGGACCAGCTTTCACTTGAGATGACCGAACCCATCTCTATCAGCAGGCAATGGGAGGACCAGTTGCACTACGATATCATGATTTCGGGGAAATCGTTTCCTATTGGAACGAAAATTCCCATCGCCTTTAAATTGACGCCCCTCGCCAAGGTTCAGGTGCACAAGCTTAAAGTGTTTGCCACCGAATCGATCGAGTACTGGACCAACGACCGTCGTGTCACTCGAAAGGACCCTGGAAGGAAGATCTTGTTGCTCGAGAAGTCCGCTGGCAAACCGATGGACAAACAATTCGAAAACTCGGAGATCAACATTTTGAGTGGTGGCGAGCTCTCGCCCGACGAGAGACACGAAGCACGAGTTGCTGCCGCCCGCAGGCGGAGTTTGGAGGCATCAAGGAGCCACACTGCGCCTCATCCTTTGCCGGAACCATCCGACAACTTGCTGGGTGATTTGGATCTAGGCCTCGAGTCATATTGGGGATCAACCGAAATCGAGATGAACGTGCAGATTCCGACGTGCGAGCAGATGGCCAAGGACAAAACTATCCGTCTGCACCCTGATTGCAGCTGGAAGAACGTCAATGTCTATCATTGGATCAAGGTAAGCGAACTTGCGCAACAACTCATCCTCAATACACTCAGAACTAATTTTCCTACTTGATAGATTGTCATGCGAATCTCGCGACTTGATCCTGAAGACCCAGCTGGCAAGCGCAGACGGCACTTTGAGATCAGCATTGACTCGCCGTTCACTGTGCTCAACTGTCGTGCGACGCAGGCTAACACTAGCTTGCCCGAGTACTCTGGCGCAGAGCAACCCATGTACCACCAGCAGGCGACTTGCGGATGCCACGACGCTAGCATTATTGCGACGAACCCGTCGCCGGCGTCGAGCACTGGCACCATACCATCAGTCGAGCCTACGCCCATGAGCGTCGAACCGTCGCCTCTAGCACCACCACCCGTCGCACACCTCGGAACACAAGCACAAGCAGGCGGTACACAAGCAGTGCAGCGGCAACAAGGCGCCACCCCACAACAGCAGCAGCAACAACAACAGCCTGCTGTATCGCGACCCATGCATTTATTGCGCTACCCATCGTTCAACCCGCCCGCCTTCGAAGAAGACGAAGCACCGCCGCCCTTGGCCGATCTGCCCCCGCAGTACGATGCTGTGGTGGGCACCCCTAGTGTGGACGGCTTGGCTGACTACTTCGCCCGACTGGCCGACTACGACGATGGCGACAGCGACAGCGGCGACGAGGATTTCGGTCACCCTAGCCGCATCACAGGCCGAAACGGGCGCGTCAACGTCGCGAACCCGCGCACACCCGGCGGACGGTCGATCCCGAGCCGTAGTGTGGAAATCCCGAGACCGGCCTTGCCAACGCTGACTATGGCCGGCGCCTTGACGCAACGACGAGCCTAGGCTGAAGGTCACTTGAGAAATTCAATACCTCTTTGAACGTTATTATGGAAGGAACATGCAGGACAACCGACTTGTCTGAAGAAAAAGCATAATCCTGCTATTTTTGATTGAATGTTGTGCATTAATGGAGTTTAGGGGAGGTTTTACCTGTTTATTACCATGGAAAAGATACCTTTTGATGAAGCAAATGTGTTGCATGTCTACCTTTGGATGTTGGCAAAGTACCCGGCGTCACATTGGAATTACAGGGGGAAAGGGCGAGGGCCGAAAGAAAGATGATACCTATGCATTGTAGACAAGGGGAAAGGGGGACAGGCACATTGGCAGGCTGGTTCAATAGATGGATGGGGGGTTAATTACTTATTTCTTTTTCCTTTGTCTCGAATCTCGCTTTTACTCTCCGCCCGAAGGCGTGAAGAGGAAACGGACGGCACCTCTATTCACATCATGGCTATCAGCGTCATTAGCAAAGGGCAAGCAAGGCATACTCGTTTCTGGGGCATTGCATACCGACCTACTTTATATATACCATTATCATAGCATCCTTAGCCTAGGATTGGATATTGTTTATTTCTACCACCTCAAGCCTTTTTCTTCGTTGCCTGTGATACGAGCTGGACCGTTTATCTTGTGCTTGAGCGTACATTCACCTTGCCGCGTTGGTCGCAACAGTGCTTTCCGAGACATGCGGGGGGCGGATGGTTGGTTGATGTTGACTTCTCTCAGGAATCTGAATCATCGGGGCCTTTTGCCCCTCCCATTCTTCAGTTCAGGGGCGCTCTTGATCTGATGACTCCGCATTACTTTTGTTTTTAGAGTTCTCCCTCACTTCCTACACATGCAGCTCGCTATGAGCCTGGGGTAAGGGTCAACGACATTGATACGAGTTCCTATCCTGTATGCAAATATGGAACCTCGCAAGGTACTTCATTACCTATTATCTGGTTGCTTCTACGGTATCCGTTAATAGCCTCGCAACCGCATCAATCGTTATTAACTTGTCTTCAAGCGGGGCTGTGTCTTTGGCATACTCGCCTACCAACGAGATATAGTAAGTAGCCTGCCAAGGTATTTCCCAATCATCCAACGACCAGCGAAGTTCTTGTCCGTAGAGTGGATGGATAGTGATATCGCAGACATCCAGGGATACGGCCAGCTCAGTTGAATAAGCCTTGGGATTCAACTGGCCATCCCATTTAAGTCGAAGGAAGCCACCATCACGATAAGTGTCCCATATATTGAAAAGCATACCCTTGATAGCATCCGAAGAAAAATCTTCAAAGTCCAGTTCACGGCCAAGATTTATGGCACTGAGGAGGTTCGGAGCGCCGTACCTGAGGCCTGTTTCCGTTGCAAAGTGGAAAATAAGCCGTACCATCCACGGCGTCAAGCCCTTGGACGGTACATTACCAAATAACCACCAATCTCCGTAATTATGGTCATTTTGGAGCAGAACCGGAAGAAAGCTGGACCGTAACATATTTGTCTGAGGCTTGAGCTCCGATAAAGAGGACGGATCGGTGTTCGCTAGTTGGCAGCATAACGTGAACAGCCTGAATTCGTCGAGATAAACAGCCACCTCGGCGGTAAAACTTAGCCAAGGGTGCATTTCTCCTGGACTGACCAAGATTGCAGACTCCAGGTTCTCTGGCAAAACTAGCTTGACAAATGTCGTAGACGACGCAAGGATAGTTGATGATGCTTCGTCTCTAGTGATTGAGAAATGGCTAGCCTGCTGCGATGAAGCAAGGAAATCTTTGACCGTTTGGTGTATGAGTTGAATGGCCGAATCCTCGGAAATGCCGTCACCATTATCGTCCTTGGGCGTCCATATTTTGAACTGGCGGGGCGTAGCCGGCCAACAATATTGTTCTGTGCGTGTTTCCTCCCCATGCTCGAACCCAAATCTTATATCGTTGCTAGGAAGAATTTCCATGAACGGTCCGCATAGCAGAAGGATAATGTTCCCGAAGTGGCTCCATGACTGTATTCCCATCCGGAAGTCAGTGATCGGACGAGTTGGGGTTTTCGACCAGTCGTCAATAGCCAATGCATCCCATAGCTCTCCTAGAGTGAACCGCTTGTACTGATTAGCTATAGTGACCCATTTCAGTGTCGATTGGGCGACCCCTAGTTCTTCGTCAGACATATTCTTGATCAGCTCCCTCACCATCTGCCCGTAGAAGTCATCGAGCTCATGGGGAAGTTGGCCGACAATACTCAGGAGCTTGTCTACGCGTGGCGGAATCTTCATATCTTTGGCGAACTTGTAGAGATTATCAAACACAAGCACAACCCAGAGAACCACCCCCTCGGCTCGTTCGATGATTGTCTTTCTCACCACATCGAGGGAAGATCCCACATCGGGTCGGGTTCTTGTAAAATTCTGTGAGGGTGCGTGCCGGACTGATCGGGCTTGTCTTAAGGCTGCATGAGACCTGACTAGTGGGCCATCGTCTCTTTCGGACTTGTTGCCGTACATAATGTTCTGGAGCTTGATAAGCCCATGGCTGGCGACGATCTGGATATCGCCGCCATTCTCGTTCTGCAGCACGATTCGCCGCCGCTTCCAAAATGCACCCTCGAATTCCTGTCTGGGTTTGCTCAGGAATATCGTCTTGGTTCTTGAGCGGGGGTCACCAGAAAGTGCCTCGATGAACTGAACCATCCTGTCATTTCCGGACTCGTCAATCGCATCAAATACCATGGTGATGGAGAAGCTATCTTTCATGATATGCTCAAGCACTTCTTCAAGTTCTTCCTCAGCCCAAAATCTCGTCCTCGTCGGCGGGTCGCGACGGTATTTTGACTTGCAATAGTTGAACAACGAACCATCGCTGACCAAAAACTTGAAAAGAACGAACCGCAGCAGCGAGATATAGGTAGTGAAGGTTTCGCCTCGGCGTTGGCAGTAGAACCACTCGCCCACCAGCATTGAACTGGGCGATTCCAGGGGCTGCGTCCATTGGGTACGCAGACCCTGAAGGATGGTTTTTCCGATAACTGATTTGCCACTACCGGCTTTTCCGATGATTGCCAGTGCCCCGGATCGGCTATCCCTCAGATTCTGCAAGGCTGGGTGGTCCCAAACCCAAGAATTAGACCCAGGCACCGGGTCGGAAATCTCGCCCTTGCGAACGTCTGCTTCTGGTACGTGGAAGGACTTGAGGCATTCTGGCAGGCCTTCATCAGCAGGATGACTATACAGAAGGATCACAAGGGGATATTACCTTCGAATTCGGAGCGTGGGCTAACCGAAGGAAATGCTCCAAGATGCTCGGACGTGTATGGCGTCTTTCGAGCAGAGATGATGCACCAACGTTTGTAACCAACTGCGTCAGTCTCCAATATTGTTGACATTACCCCTAGTACTCGGTCGATCAATCCGTCTTCTGTATCATCTCCCTTGTGGAGGTCGTTCAAAACGAAATACACCGGGTCATGCATTTTTCGAAGCGCCGATTTGATTGCGGGTATCAAAGATTTGATTAGTCTGTCAGGCCTGCTCTGGTGGACAAGATCATCGTCTTCCACTAGTCCCCCTTATTTTTCAATTGCATGAAGATTGACAGCAGCAGTGCCTCAACCGCGTCTATCCTAGCTCTTTTCCTCCCAAGCATATTTGCCTTCTCAGCCAGGTAAGCCTCTGGCAGCACTATTCCAGAAGCATCGAGGTGGGAATAGGTGAAGATGGAACCACCTTCAGCTACTTCGCTTCGGATCGCTTGTCGCAGTATACAAAGGGCCAGAAGCGCATGCCTTTGTGGGGGTTTCTCGCCTCCATCGTCTTCTATCTTGATCCATATAGGTTGATTGCCGTTGTTTCGAAGCCATCTATGGAAGACGTTAGTATTGACAAATCCGAGGATGTAGTCATTGCTTTCGCTCGCTTGAATGCAGTGACATGGTTTCGATTTCTCCCGGCAGCGTCGCAGCACGTTGTCAAATGTTCTGTATAGCCATTGTTGGTCCACTAAGAAGAGGTGTATTAGTTCACGGTGGCAAGAAAGATCCATTGCGTCTATATAAGGTCATCTGGAGTGGTTGTCATACGTAACCTGTCTTCCGGTGGAAGGATTTCGGGGAGGATCAGCCCCGACGCTGTTTGATCATAGTTAACTCTATAGTATTTTCACTACGACTCGAGAAGTCTTACCGGTCGGAATTTGGTAGTAATTATTGTAAATTCGATAGTTACCACTGTGGCTAGGATAGGTGTGGCTATTTCTGTAGTCGTCATTATTGCCCACATGCATCCTGGTGTTGTCTCGGAAGTTGTTCCCGGAGACTTCTGTTGACTGTATAGCATCGTCGCGGGTATTGATGGCCGCGGCTACGGCTGCAGCTGACATGCCTGGAGCGCATGCATCGGCGTTTCGATCGTGCAGCGAAGCCATTTTGATGGCATCCAGTAACTAGAGGGAAACATTTACATTCTATGTCTGGGCTGCACGGCGAAAGCGCCCTTGGTAATTTCTGAATGGTCGAAGTAATGATGAAGAGGAGTAAGTACTCGGTTGGAGCTGATAACCATCGACTTCACAGTTGTTATCGTTCACGGCTAATATCATTGGCTCTCCCAATTGGAGTGGCGTATTCACAGTGTCCCCGACAACATGGACCTCGAGATGGCCGTTTTGAGAGACTGATTGCCATTAACCATCATCGTCATTCTTCTTGGCGTCAATTTCCAGCGCGTGAATACCAACCTTGATAGGAGCTGTAGAATGGTAAACCACTTGTCACGTATCCCATAGATCATCCTCGGAAACTAGGTGCTAATATGATTAGGCCGAAACGCTGGGCACAGTCTCCGCTACAGTCACACTTTTCGAGTCGGCAGTTACCTTGATACAGAAGATAAGGGTTGCCCGAGAGCACGTACGCGGAACTTCAAAGACTCTGGAGGACACGACCAAGCAGCTTGAAGCACTGAGCCGCTCGATTACTTTCCTCAAAGCCGAAACTCATCTGCACACTCCCAATGTCATGAATCAAACAAAACATGTGATTAGTGCCGGAGAGGAATTGTATGCCTTCTTTGGGAAGCTTAGCAAGTCGCAGGAAGAGCGTACTGCATTCCGGCAACACGCGCATGCCTTCATGTTCGGAGACGATGATGACAAGAAGCTCGCGATTATCTTGGCTCGCTTAGATAGTGCCAGGGCAGAGCTTATGCTCTGCATCCAAGTTTCGGGGGTCGGACTCGTTGGAAACCTGAAGAATGGATTTCGCGTCATGGCGGCCACCCTCGACAATGTCAACAGCAAGGTGGAAGAGGTCCTGGAGTTCAAGTTAGCTCTCTACTCGATGGTCGCGAATCGCGCATCAGGTCAAGGTTTGCTGAGAGTTCCCAATATTACATATGAATTTATTGCTTAAAACACTCACAGATGGAACAAAGGAGGTACGGGGAGACGAGATTGCAAGACTCAACCCCAAAACGACCGGTACGCCTGAAGAGCAAAACCCATCTAGTCACGAGCCCAATCCTGCTCAGGATGACATACCCGACTTCTCCAACGAAATATACGATAATGTGACAGAGAGTCAAGCCCGTGTCTTGGCTGGTGATATAGGGGTTGAAGAATGGCAAAAGAAGGCTGGGGCCGCGCGACGGAACATAATCAGAGACAACAAGTTCGGGAGTAAATCTTTTATGGTGGCAGGAAACGTCTCGGGTGATGTAGGGAGGGAATTCCTCAAAGACTTCTTCAAGTGACTTGTGGTTATTTGGATCGCATTGCGAGATTCCCCCTATACCGTCAAGCGCATGGATAGTACCCAGCCTTCGGTTCTGCTCAAGGGTTCATCGTGGGTATTTCTTTATAGTCTGTCGTTCACGTTGGGATCTATGGGCATTATGAGTTCTTTAAATCGTGTATATAGGAAGTGTAGTTAAATACTCTGTTATGCGGTGAGGTTATCTTATTGACGCTCTTCATCTAGCTTCATGTAAGCAATCGAAATATTGTCATTCTCATATACCCTCTAGCCTCATGCCTGTGTTGCAAGAAACCCATGCCCCAGAGTGCGCAACTCATTTCCTCCCCACCGAACTCAGCACTCATGGTAGCCAACGATGACATTGCCCCAGCCGGTTCCATCCGGCCCGACATCAAACAGCTGGCCCTGCACCCAGTGGTGCCCCTTGTGCCATGTGTATGAGCACTTGTCGTAAATTGCCTGGGCGTAATCGGCGATTGTATTGCAGGATACCGTGCTTGGCGACGTATTGTCGTTGCAAAACCAGATGGCCGCGTGATGTTGGCAGGCCGCAATATCGCAGTGGCGTGGCCCAGCCCCCGCGCTACACTGCGCCGGGTTGCCCGAGTCGTCCTTCCGGTCCCGCAGCTCTTGGATGGCGTCGTGTACCCACCCCTGCCGGGCTCGGATGTAGTCGGGGATGTTGCAGAGAGGGCCTCGGGGGTCCTAGTATGAGAGAAGAGAATCAAAGATTAGTGAGCAAGAAAATGAATGGCCGTGGCTTAGAGCGTGTAGGAAAGGAAGGGTCCTGGCGCTTTAGGAGGATAGAATCTGTGAGGGTTTTGCTCAGGAGGTTGATTTTAACAAGAACGACACTTCTAGCTGCTGGCGAAACCGTGGCGCGATTATATTGAACTGCCTGCCGTTCCTTTCTACGCCAGGGGAATGTAGAACGTACGCCTCTCCTCGCCGGAGATCAGCAGCGCTCGTACCCGACTATCACGTTGCCCCAGCCGGACCCATCCGACTTGGAGACGTCGAACAGCTGGCCCTGGACTATCTTGTGGTTCGCCCCGTCTCTCTTCCCGCATTTGTCGAGGATGGCCTGGGCGTAGTCGCCCAGGACGCTGCACCCCACGGAGCTCGCCCCTGGATTGTCGTTGCAGAACCAGATGGCGGTGCCGTTGGTGCAGGCCACGCGAGCACAGGTCTTCGGCCCAGGCCCCGCGGTGCAATCCCCGTTTGTGGATTTCAGCTTTGCGATGCTCTCGCGCACCAGCGACTGCAGGACGGTGCTGTAGTTGGGGATGTCACAGAGGGGGCCGCGGGGATCCTGCATGTTTATGGGAGAGGTTGGTACGAGAATCACCGAGCAGGTAGGCACGGGTAAATTCCCCGTGCCGATACAAGAGTATCAAATGATGGTGTGGAAGTTTAGCTTACCGGATCGCGGGACTCGAGGAGTGTGATGTTCGTAATGGCTTCATTGGCCAAGTCCGTGTCGATGGGGTTTGGCTAGAAAAAATCAGCAAATCTTCAAGGCTGCGGGATTGCTATTATATATACCAGGGCGCTGATACCGACAGCAAAGGCCGAAACAGCGAGTTTGCTGAGAAGATCCCTCATGGTATGTTCGTTTGGTCTCTTGGCTGTGGTAATCGTCAAAATAGTAGGTTCCGCTTGAATTGGTTTTGGAGAAGAAAGCAAGTAACCCAAAAGCATTTGAGACTGGGGGCTATTTATGTATAACGCGATGCCTTTAAGGGCACAGTTGTGAATGCTGTGAGTTTGATGATCATTCTTGAAGCTTGGTGACATCTACGTTGTTTGTTCCATTTCCAGGTATCCGTCCCTACTGTTGGTTATTCACTGGAATGTGGCCAAACAAACATAAGGGGCAAACCGTCACACGAGGGATACGACTGGAAACAAGAAATTCGGATCAGTTTGAGTAGATCGATTTGCTACCCGTTAGTCGAGGATATATTGCCATAGTTAGAATCTGGCAAAGTTTGCTTATAACCGTGCTATGATTTCTGGATCAACACTGTGAAGTCACGTCGTCTTGGAGAGGTGAGACTGCCTCGTTTTGCTTATGTTAAAATCGGTAACAATATATTTATTAGAGACTCGATGGCTAAAGTCATCGTGGGGAAGACGAACAATATAATAGTATTCTAGATCACGGGGTTTCTAAGTCACAACCCCTGAAGAAGAAAATGATGTAACATCACAGCAAAGCTCTGCCATATCCTTCAGCCAATCGAGACTCTATCATGCAGTCGTAGTTATAGTCCAATGGTGTATTTTTCAAACTGGAGCTCAGAACGCCTGAAGCAAATCAAGATTACTTTTCGTGGCCATCCTCGTGATTATGGTCGTATCCAAGTGTCATTTAGCAGCTGTCGCAAAACGACTGCGTGTCCCAGCAGGGCCTGCTAAGGCGGCTTTCCCAGTAAAATCTGACAATTACGTATATATGCGACATCAGAATATCTTGCTAATGCGCTGAGAAACGAATCAAGGGTGCGGAACCCTCCATTGGGTCTGGTGGACACCCGTTGCGTGTTGGCCATCAAGGTTGCCGGTAACGGGGGCCTGACGATCCTCAGCACAAGAAAGTCAGCATACCCATCTTCATTGCCTATAAATACTTCTCAGCTTGCTGATAAATGTCACAATGCATAATGGATAGAGAGAGAAGACCACCATAGAAATAGCAAGGATTGTATGTGAAAATCCGTCAAAATTCTCAGCATTTCCACGCATCGTGAGCATCTAAAATGGCGGCGACATGGCCAAGTCATGAGAGGAAACCCAAGTGGAAGTAAGTAACATCTGATTAAAAAGAGTCCGTAAGTGATCCCCGTCGCTAACAATGAGGAGCTAGAGTCGATTGCACCGTACTTCCGCTTCTCACATTCGGGCTCTTGGCCGCCCAGATAGACAAGATGAATCTGGCCAGTGCCCTCACCGCCGGGTTCGCCTCCGACATCAGCGTGGACCAGAATACGATCAATCTAGGTAATCAATTGATGTACCTAGGCGTCGTAATTCTCGAGATCCCCTCCAACTTGCTACTCCAGAGGGTAAGTGCCCCTATCCTCCTACTCATGCCTATGCTCGTAGATACTGACGCCTATCTCTCCAAATCAGATCGGCCCTCAGAGATGGATCTCGGGCCAGGTGCTTACATTTGGTTTCGTCGCCATCTGCCAAGTATTCATCACGAACAAGATTGGTTTCTTAGTCTCGCGGGCAGTGCTCGGGTTGACGGAGTCGGGATACATCCCCGCGGCGCTCTTTACGTTGTCGACCTGGTACACCAAAGAGCAATTGGCGAAGCGCTTGGCAGTTTTCTTCTTCGGCATGTTTGGTGGAAACGCTATAGCACCTATATTGGCCTCGGGAATCCTGAAGCTGGATGGGGTACGGGGCCTGAAGGGTTGGCAGTGGCTCTTTCTGAGTGAGTTCTTCTTCGGCTTTACCAAAGACTAGGTGGTGTGCTGGATTGGCGATGCTAATTTGACACGCACATAGTCGAGGGTCTGTTCACGTTGGTCATTGCCGTCACGATGTTTCTCTTTCTCCCGGCGTTACCTGAGACCAAATTCGCCACTGTCACTCCTAAAATTGCCGACACGATCGAATCATCGTCATCGGTCACTAGCCAAGAAGAACTCTCTTGCGCAAGCATGAACCCCAATTCTACGGTAAATGGAACTGCTGAAGGAGTAAAGGAATTCAATTTTGCTGTAGTCTGGAAGACTCTCACCCATTACCGTCGCTGGCTGCATTTTGTCGCGTCATTTTGCGTCTTCTCCACGTGGAGCCCCTTAACCACTTACACGCCATCCATCATCATGTAAGTAAACGAGCACATCCCAGTGCAACCCAACTCATCTCGAAGAAAAAGGCGAAAATGAGTCGCTATTGTTATGCAGTATTGTATTAACGCTACTCATAGGTCTTTCGGCTTCGACCGCATCACCGCCAACGCCCTGGCCGCCGTGGGGCCGTTCCTCGCCCTGCTGGTCATCTTCGCCATGGCCGTCTTCAGCGACCGCACCAACAAGCGCGGGGTTGTTGTTATTATTGCGGTCTGCCTGTATCTCATCGTCCTGGTAATTGCCCGGTCGGTCCAGCCGCACGCCGGGAAGTGGCCGCGTTGGGGGCTGTGGACCGCCGTGAATGCCTTCGCGGTCGGGTATCACCCTGTGCACAATACGTGGCTCCAGCTCAACTGCGAGGATCCCCGAGAAAGGAGCATCAGTGTAGCGTACGTTTTGCAACTTTACTCTCCTTGTGTTTTCAAAGAGATGTATGCTAACTGGCGTGGATCATGATGCAGAATGTGGGTTATGGCATCCCAAGGAGGGTTGATGGTAGGCACGCAGTACTTCAGAGGTGGTGACGGTCCTTAGTAAGTAAAACAGATCAACCCAGAAACTCAGGATTGGCAGTGCTGACAATATTTGAAGCTATAACACTGGGTTATGCATAATGATCGCAATGACGGCTGTTGGTTTAATGCTCATGGCGTTGCAGTCCATCGTGTATACAGTGCACAACCGTTGTGTCGCTCATCGCGGAAACAAAGGTAAAGACTCTGGAGAGGTGTGGCTATACACACCTTAACTTAACACACTTTCAGTGGTAAACAATGAGTCCACAAGACGATGTAGAGCATATGATCAATAATATCGTATCTCGTTGAGGGGATGGACATGGCGTGATGTGCAGAGCAATGATTGGCCGTCTCGGGCATCGCGCGAAGCAAGGAGTTGATGACTTGCAGCCAACGGTCTTGACTACATACTCGGAATCCAGTCACCATTCTGTGTTCAGTAGAGATAACCCCCCCCATAAGTACCATGCATTTCCTAGGCGAGAGAGTCGCCTTGTGCCCCCTCCCAGCTTCCTCGGCTACGACGACACCCAACCTATGTATGTCGCCATTCTTCACAGTGATATTCTGATTCATATATAAAGCGTACACGTACCGAACTTCGGCAAGCCGGACTCGGATCACATTGCCTAAGCGAGAAGAGGTGTGGGCGGCTAAGTGATCGACGTGGCAAAGGTGGCATTTCCATCCTGCCGGGTCTCTTAACTAGCCAATAGCAACAAACCAACCTCGTTTTGCAACTCGATAGATAAGGATGAGGGAGGAGAGGGGAACGGGAAACAAACAAGCAGGCCCAGGAAATAGTGCGGACTTCAGTAAACAGCGAGTGGCAGCTGTCAGGCTGATTGCCCAACTCTTAGTCGTACATCTTCTCCTGTCGCCATACCCGCCACCTGCTTAGTTACGTCGCTCGGCCTTGCTTGGGGCGTAGGACAGTATTAGCCCCTCTAACTTTGCTTGAGGAGGCTTTGGGAGGGTTCCATCCAGCCTGGTGTTATGTAGCAGTAGCGTTGCAGCCTGGGGGTCTGCGTGTATGTGTGTTGGTCCCAGCGAATTCGGCTTTTGCACAGAGAGGAAAAGAGAAAGACACCAGGCCCCGTTATAATTAGCCCCAGAAAGTACCACAACCGTTTGTGACATGACGACAGTAGCCTGTGTTTCTATTCTCAGAAGCACCACTACACGACGCCGTCGCTGCCGTAAAAGCTTGGCTCGATATACTGCGTCGAAAAGATCCGAGATATGAAAGATCCGAATCATTCACACCCGGGACCAGGATAATTTTGCCGGCTTACACTACGGATCAAGGGGAGCGGCTTTGGTGAAGGATGAAGCCGCTGCGGATGGTCGTTATTGTAGGGGGATTGTATTCCTCACACCAGGCAAGTAAATCTCGCTATCTGAAATCAGGAATTTCTTCTTTTTTCAGCTACATATAGTTTCTACTGCCAACTTCGTTGTTAATCGAGATCATAAAAAATTACACGACGATAGCCGTGGCGACTGGTGACTAACATGACATTGTCAAGGTCGGCTTGCAGCATCATAGTCAACCTCCTGCAGGTCCCCGACGGCAATAGGATCCGCTGCCGATGCTGAATCACTCGCCAAGGGCTGCTCAAACATCGAAGGCGACCTCACCATATCCGCCGGAGCCAGTGGGGACGATGGCATCAGGCTTGATGGAATCAAGGGCATAACCGGGGGCATCACGATACAAGATTGCCCGAATCGATGCACCGGCTTCTCACCCGGCACCGTCACGAGTTCTACCCTGGAAAGCGTAGGGGGCGACATCCAAATAAGCGACGTGGGAGGCCTACGCAGCCTCCTATTCCCAGCTCTGCGCGACGTACACGGCCGAATCACTCTGGAGAACTTAATGGACCTGAAGGACCTCGACATCGCAAGTCTACGGTTCGTGAACCAATCCTTCGTCCTCGCCGGCGCCCCCGAGCTTGCAAACCTAACCGCCCCCGCCGCGGGCTTCGAAATGGCCGGCGACCCAGCCCGCCTCCGCGTATGGGACGTGGGCCTAGGCTCCGTCGACCCGTTCCTGATCGCGCCGTCGAACGCCCACACGCGCGACATCAGCATCTCGCGGATCCCCAACGTCGTATACGCCGAGCTCGCGGCCAGCAACGGCGGCGCCGTCGTCATCGAGGGCAACGGCCACCTGACACTGGGGCTGGGCAACTTCCGCAACGTGTCTGACACCCAGAACTTGCTGATGCCCGCGCACGTCGAGACCCTGAATCTCTCCGGGCTGGCCGCCGTCCGCTGGAGCAGCGCCCCCAACGCCAGGCCGGGCGAGTACTACACCCTCGGATCGCTCGCCGTGCACGACAGCGGCCGGCTGAAGGCGCTGCCGCTGCTGTGGGAGGGCGTCGGCAGCCTCGACATCGCGCGCAACGACGCGCTCGCGGCGCTGGCGTTCCCGCGCGACCCGGCCGCGGCGCGTGCCGTTGCTTCGTCGCTGCGGAATATCGCCGTTCGCGATAACCCGAAGCTGGAGCTTGTCGCTGATTCCGGGGACGGGAGGTGGAATGGCACCGTCGAGACGGCGAGCTGGATCTGGCCGACGGAGGATATGGAGACGTTTGTCTTGAGCGGGGCGGTGCACGATACGTTCTTGTGAGTTTTGGCTGGGTTTCCTATCTTTTCCTGATGAAGAGAAATCATACATATCCATCTCTCTACCTAACCCATCCTCCTGAAATAAGCAATTCGATATTCCCAAGGGGAGGGGGAGGGAGAGAAAACAAGTAACCGTCCACGATGACTGACAACTGTACATGATTAAAACAGCCGCCCCCTCGAGAAGATCCACGGCCTCACGACCTCGTCGAGCCCGAACCCGGCCAAGCCGCGCGTGCTGGGCGACTTCGCCCTCACGTCGACCGTGGCCGAGTTCCACTGCGGGACCATCGACCAGATGCGGATGCACGGCGTCTTCGTGGGCGACTACACGTGCAACGGCAACAGCGTGGACATGGTGCCGCCCCGCCACAACGGCGGCGGCGCCGGTCGTCGGACGACGGCGTTCGGGGCTGCTGCTCTCGCCGTCAAGGTGGAGATGGTCGTGGTCGTGGCTGTCTCTGTGCTGTCGGTCGTGTCAGGGGGCGCAGGCTGGCTGGCCCAGTTCTAGCTCGGGAAAGGGGGTTTATACCGCCCACCGCACTCAGTCGGAGGGCCAGGGTAATGCAGACTTGTACGTATCAGATTACTTCGGTTCACTGCCCCAAGTCATAACGGTTCCTCTCAAAACGTGTACAGAGTGGCATTTGTGGGGTGGTTCCCCTTTCGCAAGCACTTTGCCTGGGTATTATCGCCAGCGGAATCTGCTAGGCCCTCTCTATAGTTACACATTGAGTTTCGCAAACTGAAAACACGCCGATTCCCATCCGCCTGCTGTGTTTGTCCCTTCCGAATATGATGCGCTCTTATGATGTTGTGTGAGAAACCAGATATATGTATCATTGTGTTTCCTTGTCCCTAATCCTTTGCCTTATGCCTTTGCCATTGCCTTGCCTTGCCAGACAGTTTTCGCCATTAGAGAAGAAAAAAAAGCAAATGTTTATACACGCCTCCGTACGCCCTGTTGTCCGCCTGGATGATTCGCACCGAACTAGGCCGGGCCGTGCTGACACGGGAAGATCCCACCACCAGAACTTCGCATATTCAAAGGGGTCTCCGCCATTTCTGGCAAGAGGCCACTAGTCCTCCTTCTCGGGTAGGCCATGTTGTTTTTTCTCGGATAATGCGTTTTGCGTTCCGCTGACGTCGTGGTAAGGATGGAGATGTCGTTCGAGACGAGGGTCTATGCTCCGGCGGTTCGTGTCATTCTACATCACAGCCGTGCCCAGCATGGAGCCCTCCATGGCCATGTTGTCCATCGGGACCTCCATTTCGCCGCCCCGCGTCTCCATGCCCGTCATGCGGGCCTCCATGGAGATGACGCGCTGCTCCATGTCGATCAGCCGCTTCTCCATGCCGTCCATCCGCTGCTCCATGCGGTTGAAGCCCTGGTTCAGGTCGTGCCCGATGCGGTCCAGCTTGTTCGTCAGGCTGCGTATGCTCTGGGCGATGGGCGTGTTCTCCTGGCCCGGGGGGCGCGGCCGGCACGCGCGCCTCGTGGTTGTGCCGGTGCTCCTGCATGGCGAAGCGCCACTGGTTGTTGAGGTTGACCTCGCAAACGGCCTTGGCGCGCCAGGGGCAGTCGACCTTGCGCGTCGAGGGGTTGCGCTTCTTGGCCGTGCTGTTGTACTTGACGCCGCCGCGGTCGCACACCAGATCGTACCGCGTCGGCTTCCCGTCCCGGTAGTTGCTGGCGCGCAGCTTGACGACGCCGTACCCCTGGTCCTTGGCGACGCGCTGGACGTTGGTCAGGAGGTCCTCGAAGGTGCGGTAGATGCCCTCGGGCGGCGGGGCCAGCTGCCCCAGCTCCGACGGGTTCGACATGGGCGCCCCCGTGCGGGCCGACAGGGGCGTCGGCGTCGGCACGGGCACGGGCGTGTGTTGGATGCCGCCGCTGCCGCCGGCATTGTTCGGGTTGCCGTTGACGTTTTGGGGGTGCCGTTGGTCAGAGGGTGGCCTGACACGCCGCCTGGCACGGCGGGTGACGGCTGGAGGGGAGTTGAGAGCGAAATGGTGGCGGTTTGACGGGGGAGAATAGGGGGAGGAGGCTCGGAAAGGGGGGATCGTTGGTGGTGTGATGGAGAAAGTCGGATGGCGGATGAAATGGGTTCACGAGGCCACGAGGCCGTCGTTGGACGACGAGTCCAGAACGTGGATGGTCGTCGTTGCTGATTTTGTCTGGAAAAACCGTCGCCGCTATCGTCTATTTTTTTGTGTCGCCAGCAAGGCCGCCGTAGTGTCGTCAATGATACGCGATTTGGGAAGACGCGCGCGGGCTCAAGTTTTCTGGGCTATACCGTGGGCGCCGTTGAGATTGTCGAAGTTGATACTGTGCCTGAGAAGCGATGAAGAATAGGGAGATGGGTTGAACAGGCTCACCAGGCCAGGCCCTTTGGCGTGGGTTGGGCCCAATCTACCAATGTATCACTGTGCACAAGCACGGGCCATCGTTCGATGCAAAGGGGATCAATGGATTAATCCCTGTTTTTGGATGGAGCCAATCAACTCTTTAGGGGTTCTCGTGAGCTGGCAGCACCTGTCGTCCACTGGAACACTGCACGTCAGTGACCAGCAGCAGCTGCAATGCAGAGTCATCATGAAATCTGAAGAAAAGGGAATTGGCCAAATTTAATCTACAAGCAGTATAGTGTAATTCAATCTCCGATCTATTCTTAAGCTCATCTGCAGGCGTCATTGCAGTCCAAAGACTCCAATTTGTTGGTTGTACGCTACAAGAGTAGGCGCAAAAGCGCCCTGTCAGTCTGTGGCTGAGGTGATGAACGGTGGCTCGCATCCCCCAATTCCGCAATAGATCCGCAAACAGTTTACGACATCATCCACTCGAGATACAGGAGCGCCTGTCGTGGATTGATTCAGTGCAGCGCTCTTCGATTCTCTCCGTTATTGGCATGCTGATGCAGTAGACACTTGCAAAAAATACGTCAGGCAATGGCGACCAAATCAGAGTCAGCGGCCGATGCCAAGGTCGCGATGCCAGAAATGCCGGCCAACGGCGAATGGAGCGAAGAGCAACTTGAGGAAGGGCTTAAACAGCTCAAATTGCTATACATCAAGGCAAGAAAACTGATGCCAACACGGCTGTTGGCTTTTGCGCAACACTATGGGACTTATCGTGCTGACTTTGGTGCCTTTCGCAGTGTCGAGAGCTTCGCACTACATTGCCACGCATGCTGGACCCCCTGACGACGCAACATGCCAGTAGTATGTCGCCTTACTACCCTTGCCTTTACCGAACCGTTACTTGAAGAGCCCGATTTTGATTGTTGTTTCTAGACGAAGAGATGTACGTCGCCTTTTCGAAATCCGTCGGCACAGCGAGCAGGGAGTTGTCGGACTTTAAAGCTCTCTATCAGGGCAACGAGAGCAGACAAGTGCTGGAACAGGCGAATAAGAGTCGCGTGGCCGATCCTAACAACATCAAGCCATGGAAACCTAAGGACCACCCGGACTGGCTCGAACTGGATCAGTAACATCCAACACGGTGCTGTGCTGCTATTACCACTGCAACCAGAGGGCAAGCGAAATCCTGCCGCCACACGAACGATTGCTACGATATTGGACTTAAGTACTACCGCGAGGAGTTTTGGGACTTGCTTTTATTTGGAATATGCCATAGAGACCGCAACTTGGGCGTTTGGTGCTCAAGGACCCAGGCACGGGTAAGGAAGGTATGGTAAACATAGCCATGATTATGCTTGGGAAATGCCCATCTTCTTAAACGGCACTGGCTCACCTGCACAACTCTAGCTAGGAAACACTTGGTAATGTGAGGTAGATAGATCGTGTAATCGACATGGTCTTGCCGTAGGAGCAAATGCCAGTAAACTGAGCCCCTTGACGCTGCCAGCACCATTCGCGATAGTGAGCTGTCAGTTGCAGGGATGGCCTAACAGCAGCTGGCAGCTGGCAGCTGCAGCTTGGTGACCCGGTACTCGAAGTACATTGGTGGCCACCAACACATGAACCTACCAAACGCTGCAGTCTGTTTGGTGTTAACAGAATACAGGTCTGATCAGTCTACTTGGAAGTTGACGTTTGTAATCTTTGCTATTTTCCATTTCGAGTCATCTCGAAAAGAATTGTCCTGGAGTTATAGCGCCGTTGAGTAACTCTGGAATCGCTTAGGCGGGTAATGCTCGCTACTTGCTGCTGCAAAAAGCACCAAAAAAGCACCGACCTGCAAACCCCACCACGTAGAATTCACAGAATTGAATTTTCGACCCCTCGCATTCACCACTCCCAGGCAAAACCCACTTCAACGTAGTGAGTAGCGAGCCATTATCCTACCACCACTGCCCCATCCTGCCCATCGCGGCTTTCTCACCCTTTTGACATCAAGTCTCCTGCGATCCCCAATTACCGACCCGATTTAATTTTGAGAAAAATCGGCAGGACCGCCAACATGTCGAAATTCTTTGCCGGTGGCGACAGCTCCAGCGAGAGCAGCTCCGACGAGGAGGAGCTCTACTCCGAGGAGGAGGAAGAAAAGGTGCAAGGACAGGCCGAGGACTCCTCCGAGGAGGACTCTGACGAAGATGACGATGACGAATCCGAGGAGGACTCGGACGACGAGGGTGCCGGCAAGACGGGTGCCTCTCGTTTCTTGCGCGGCGATTCCTCCGACAGCGAAGACAGCGACGAAGAGCGCGTCAAGACCGTGAAGAGTGCAAAGGATAAGCGCTTTGGCGAGGTCGAGGCCACCATCAAGGCCATCGACAATGGGCGCAAGATCAACGATTGGGGCTCCATTTCCAGCGGTAAGCACAAACCCGGGCCACTCCCACCACCCGGAATCCCAACTCGGATGACTGGACTGACTGGCTGACCTGGATGATGCGCAGAGTTCGACAAGTTGAACCGACAAGCGGCCAAGATTGGCGAGGGCAAGCAGATCCCCAAGATCTACATCAAGGCCTTGGTGGAGCTCGAGGAGTTCATGAACGAGACGATCGCCAAGCAGAAGGTCACCCCTAAGAAGATGAACGCCACCAACGCCCGTGGTCTCAACGCCGTCAAGCAGAAGGTCAAGAAGATCACTAAGGACTACCAGGACCAGGTCGACAGCTTCCGCAAGGACGAGGATGCGTTCATGGAGTCGGAAGACGAGGCCCCCGCGCCCAAGGTGAAGAAGTCCAAGCCTACCGATCTCTACCTCGACGAGACCACGGCCGCCGAGGCCGCCGACGACGATGGCTTCGTGACCCTGGGCAAGGGCGGCAAGGTCCTCCAGTTCACCCCCCGAGAGTATCCTCAAGCACCTGCGGGGTATCCTGGAGTCGAGAGGAAAGAAGAACACCGACAGACTGGAGCAGATCAAGATTATGGAGAAGCTCCTCGAAGTCGCCAACACACCCTACCTGTCCCTGCGGGTGCTTCTGACCCTTGTATCTGCCCGCTTCGATCTCAGTGCCGGCTCCACAACGTCGACGATGCCTCTGGAGCAATGGAAGGCCGCCGAGAAGGACCTGCAAACTCTTTTCGAGATCCTCGAGAAGAACAAGGACCACATCGTCATTGAAGGCGCCGAGGAGTGGGAGGATGACGACAAGCCCCCTACCGTCCCCGAGGGCGAGAAGTACCTCAAGGTCCCCGGAAGCATCGTGTCCTACGTCGAGCGTCTCGATGATGAGCTCACGCGGTCACTGCAGGCCATCGACCCTCACACTTCGGAGTATATTGAGCGCCTGAGTGACGAGGGCAACCTGTACAACACCATCTTCCAGGGTATGCTGTACTATGAGCACCTCCAGAAGGACTCGGAACTCCAGATTCCCCAAGACAGTGTCAACCGTATTGTCATGAGACGGTTGGAGCACGTCTACTTTAAGCCCGCCTCGGTCGTCAAGATCCTCGAGGAGAACGCCTGGAAGAACGCCCCTGCTGACGCCGTGTCGGCCGTCACCCCCGTACTGAGGAGACGGATGCCACGAGCCTGCTGAACGTTCTCTGCAACTACCTCTTCACCAACAGCGAGGGTATCATTCGTGCCCGTGCCATGCTGTGCCAGATTTACTTCCTGGCTCTGCACGACGAGTACTATAAGGCACGTGACATGATGCTCATGTCTCATTTGCAAGAGTCGATCAACAACTTTGACGTCCTCACCCAGATCCTGTACAACCGAACACTCGTTCAGGTCGGCCTTTGCGCATTCCGCAAGGGTCTTGTGTACGATGCCCAGAACACCCTGCAGGAGATCTGCGGCAGTGGTCGCCAGAAGGAGCTTTTGGCTCAGGGTGTTATGATCCAGCGCTACAGCCAGGTCTCGCCTGAGCAGGAGAGACTGGAGAAGCAACGCCAGCTGCCCTTCCACATGCACATCAACCTGGAGCTGCTCGAGTGTGTGTACCTCACCTGCAGCATGCTTCTTGAGATCCCTCTCCTGGCCCAGACTGGATCATCACCCGACATCAAGAAGCGGGTCATCAGTAAGACGTACCGCCGTATGCTCGAGTACCACGAGCGTCAAATCTTCACCGGCCCGCCCGAGAACACACGCGATCACGTTATGCAAGCGTCGCGAGCCCTGGCTGCCGGCGAGTGGAAGAAGTCGATTAACTTCGTCCACAGCATCAAGATTTGGGATCTGATGCCAGATACCGAGGGCATCAAGACGATGCTCTCCAAGCAGATCCAAGAAGAGGGTCTGCGGACTTACCTCTTCACCTACGCCCCCTTCTACGACACTCTCTCCGTCTCTACTCTGGCCACCATGTTCGAGCTCGAGGACCGCAAGGTTGCCGCCATCATCAGCAAGATGATCAGCCACGAGGAGCTCGCGGCTGCTCTGGACCAGGTTTCGGCCACGGTCATCTTCCGCAAGGGTGTCGAGCTGTCGCGTCTGCAAAGCTTGGCGCTTACGCTGTCGGACAAGGCAGCTGCTCTCATCGAGACCAACGAGCGCACACTGGAGCAGCGCACTCAAGGCACAGCGAATGCGTTCGACCGCAGGGGCGCGAACCAACGGGGTGGACACCGGGGAGGCCGAGGTGGCCGAGGTGGCGGCCGCGGTGGTGGTGGCGGCAACACCGGCCCTAGACAGGCAGGTGGTACGCAGTTCACGGGCGGTGCTCTCGGTGCGGCTGTACGGGGTTAGAATGGACCATTGTTTTCTCGTTTGTATGTAATGCATCAGGAGTCACTGAGGATTTGCCTTTTATCAAAAAGCATGGGTGAGAGGCCGGGCGACATCAATTCTGCAGTGTTGTTAGCCAAAAAGGCCCCTTTTCCAGGCTGGTATGGATATGGTCTAGAGCTTAAGAAGAAAGAGTCGACAGCTCGATTCATGATATACGTTACGCAATGTTTCCTTCTCGTGGGCTCTGATGTGACTGGATGATGACTTTTATTTGTTCCCTCTCCACAGAGTATGTCTCATCCCAATGCCGTTCGTTGATCGTGTCTACGACCAAACTCTTCGCCGCCGACAGTCTGACTAATAAACGCGCGGGCTGCCCTCGTTGGTTTAGGATCCTAGGATCCCCACTTGAAACCGCCCGCCGTTCACCCCGCTAATCGAAAAAGCCCAGGTCTCCAAGCAATGATTTCCAATAGCTGACTTATACACAGAAAATCCTCAACTCGACACCGAGGATCTAGCATGGAAGGTAAGGTAGCCAGGTAGGCCAGAAAAGCCGGGTGTTCTTTTCTTTTCGTTTTTATTTTTATATTCTCCTCCTACTAGACAGTTTCCACTACAGCTGCCTAGAATAATATAACCAGCCCATCCTCCCACGTCGTGATTGTTGTCGCATTCACTGTCTTTCGCTTGCTCCTCCTCTCGCCCCTCCATGCTCTTTACGCGAAGGCTCCCACGCCTCGTAGCATCGACTCTACATCTTCTCCCCCTCCTCCGCCAGCAGCAACACCAAGCCGTCGCTTTCACGACGCTTAACATTGTCGCCGCCAATCCCTTGACCTGCCCCGCCAGCCCGCCGCTCGCCTCGACGTTCCCCTCCTCCAGGCCTACTACGAAACCGCGACAAGCCTGCGCCATGTCTTCCTCCGCCGCCGCCGCCACCGGTGCAGCCGAGCCGACCCTCGCCGCCTCGGTGCCAGCAGCAGAGGCCTCGACGTGCGCAGCGACCAACAAGAGTAACGAGAAAGAAGAAGAAACCAACAAGCTGCCCCCGCTCTCGGCGGCCGAGTTCAAGGTCTACAACCGCATGGCGGAGCACATGGACCTGTTCCACGCGCACTTCCGGCAGAGCTGGAACCTGCTGTGGAGCGCGGCGACGGGCGGGAAGCGGCCGGCGGGCATGTCGCCGCGGGCGTTCCTGGCCGAGGGGCTGCAGTTCCTGCACTACCTGACGGTGCACCACAACATCGAGGAGCAGCACATCTTCCCCGTGCTGGCGCGCAAGATGCCCGAGTTCAAGGCCGGCCGGGGGAACGGGGCCGCCGAGCTGCTGCGCCAGCACCGCCAGATCCACGCCGGCATGGACGGGCTCGAGGCGTACCTGACGGCCTGCCAGTCCGGCGAGGCCGATCTCGAGATGCGCGTCCTCAAGACCAAGATGGAGAGCTGGGCCGATGTGCTCTGGACCCATCTCGATCAGGAGGTCAAGACCCTCGGGGCGGAGAATATGCGCAAGTATTGGACGCCGGACGAGATGAGGAGGCTGCCTATGTAAACCAACACCCCAAGAAAGTGAGGGTGTGGGTGATATGATAGACGTGATACAATAATAACAGATAGATATACAATTACAGCTTTTTCACTAAAATCGATTTAATTCATGTGTGTTCTCAATAGACACCTCATCTTTTATTTGAGACCAATCTAGTAAAAGTCACGAAGGGGAATAGATAAGAAGTGAAGATTGGACATATACAGGCATCCAGGCAGAGACCAGAATATCGGGCGAGATTCGCCATGCTTGGCATACAGGCTAAGGACATGTAATAAACAACAAATAGTGCCAACCTCTACTCAACCCTACACCGCATGATTGACTGTCTTCTACGTTTTCGAGAACGTATTCCTTTCTCCTTCTAGTACCTACTTAGTACCCCTCCTTCCGGCTGACCTGGTTCACGAGCTTTTCCCCCTCGGCGAACCGCCCCAGATTAAGCTCGAGCACGTCGGCGATGCGGTGGCCGAGGCTATTGGACATGGCGCTGACGTGCGGCGTGATGATGAGGTTCCGGCGGGCCCACAGCGGGTGCCCCTCGGGCAGCGGCTCCGGGTCGGTGACGTCGAGGGCGGCGCCGCGGACCCAGCCCTCGTCGAGCGCCTTGATCAGGGCGTCCGTGTCGACGACGGGCCCGCGCGCGATGTTGGTGACGAAGGGCTGGACGCGGGCGCCGCGGGCGCGGGCGCGGTCCGCCAGGAGCCGCAGCCGCGCCTCCGAGACGAGGCCCCGCGTGCTCGCCGTCAGCGGCACCGCGACCACCAGCCAGTCCAGCCCCGCCGACAGGAACGCGTCGACCTCGGCGTCCGTCGTGCCCGAGTACCACGCCGACGGGAACGCGCCGTCGGCGTCCCCCGTGCCCGGCACGATGTAGCCCGTGTCGCGCCGCGAGGCGGGCGTGGGGCGCGGGTGGTTCGTGTAGGCCACGACGTCCATGGCCAGCGACTTGGCGACGCGGGCTACCTGCCGGCCGATGCTGCCGTAGCCTAGGATGCCTCTGTTGTGAGGGTGTCAGTTTTGGCATATGCGAATTCTTGCATGTACTACTTTGTGAAGTTCGAGAGACGGAAGAGGGTGGGGAGGAAGGAGGATAAATAATACTGACACTCGTTGTTTGACACCGTCTTCCATGCCACTGTTAGGCCACTCCTGTTTCCATTTCCCCTCTTTCTGCAAATCTAAGAAATGGGGTACTGTAAGGGATACCATTAGCCAACGTCCCAAAGCAGGGGCAGGGAAGCTGGCAGCACAGCAGACATACTCTGGTGATTCAAGGCGAGGAACGTGCCAATGACCCATTCGGCGATCTGCGGGCTTAACAAGCCATGTCAGCATATGCATATGTATGTATGTCTCATCCCATCCATATCTAACTTCCGACGTCCAACATCATCCACCCGGTCCCCAAGTCGGCGAGAAACCAAACAAGCAGACAGCCAGACTGATGAACAACAACTCACCCGTGCACCCCATTCGTCGTGCAAACCGCCACGTCCGTCTCCTTGAAGATGGGCTTCTGGTTAATCGGGTCGGCCCCCGCGCTTTGGAGCTGGATGTACTCGAGGCGGGGCGCCTGCGCGGGCTCCGGGAAGACGGCGCCGCTCAGCAGCATCGTGGAGCCGGCCCAGTCGAGGTCCGCGGGGAAGGTGCGGTCGCGCCAGGTGTCCTGGTCGTGCACGACGAGCCGCAGGCCCGGGTGCGCCTCGGCCACGCGCCGCCGCCACGGCGAGCCCGGCTGGAACTCGGGGTTCCGCGCCAGGTCCGTCAGGACGAGCAGCTGGTGGCCGTCGAGGCGGGGATTGCGGCCACGACTACTACTTCCGGTCGAGGCGTTCGCGGCGCCTGCGGTCTCGCGGTAGCTGGTCCCGCTTGGGCCGGCATCGGACGAAGAGGCGAGAGCGTCGCGGATGTACATCTTGGAGGGTTTGTATGACGAGTGGGTGGATACGTGTGCAGGTTGCTTCGCTGATGAGACTCGGAATTGTCACGGGTTTTATGTTTATGGTACGGTGCGTCCGCGAGAGAAATTGCGTGCATAGCGCTCTTGACTCGAGAAGAAACGGAACATCAGACGAGAAAGCGCCCTCTATACAGCGTAGGCCGAGTAAAAGCATCGGCTCCATCCTATCAATCAATTGGAGCGATCCCGATTAATAATAAAACCCGACCTTGGCTATCGGGCCAATCGGCAGCGCATCCGCCCCCGCCCGGACGAATGGTGTCATCGGCGACCCCAGATGGCGGCAGACAGTCAGTCTGGGGCAACATACGCTTTTCCATTGCGTGCTTGTATTCGCTTTCTTCGAGATATGTATGTGTATGCAGACGGAAACGAAAAAAAAGTACATAACGCCCAACCTTTTGTGTTGCTGAAGGGGGTATCAGTATTGAAAAAAAGAGGCAAAAAACCAACAAAACAAATAGTATTTCCCGTTTCCTGTGTCTAGTATCCCGCCATGCCCATCCCCCCTTATTAAACGCCATGCTGCTGAATCCTGTGTTCTTTGTAATACTTATGCAATAGTAGTAGTTCAGTGTAAGTAGGCAAGTCTTCCTGGCCATGGAAAAAAAAACAGACACCAGTCCGTTCTGGCGTATGCAATCCTGGGTTTTCGAAAGGATAAGTCATCCCATCTGTCGTGCCTCCGAAATCTCAAATTCGAGCATCTCCCGGTGCAAGTCCTGTTGTGTTGCTTGTTACAAGTCGTTACCAGCTGAGCTCTACGCAGCTCCCCGGTCTTCACCACTGATCGACCGTCAAGTCCTCCATCAGCTGCCGGTATTCCTGCGGCGTCATGCCGGGCGATGTATTGCCCATCCCCAGCTGCTGCTGCTGCTGTTGAGCCGCCAGGTCGTTTTCTTTCTGGTTGTGATACTGTGCTATTTGCGGTAGCTGCGGCGGCGGCGTCGCGTTCCGTTCCGGCGTCGCCGACTCCACCGACGAGACCCCGAAGTAGTTGGACGACGAAGACGAGCCGAACGGCGACGCCTCCTCGGCGATGGTGTAGGTGCCGCCGCCGCTGTTACTGCACACGCGGTTCCCCAGCGCGCTCGACTGGGCCTGAGCCGGCGCCACTCCCAGCCCTCCCGAATTGTTCCGCGGCGTGCCACCCAGGTCTGCAGTCGAGGGGAGGAGTGCGGGAACGGGCGGGTGGAGGGGCAGCGTGACGAACGACCCGGCGCTGGGCGTGCGGTGGTGCTGGTGCTGCGACGCCGCCGAGTTCCGCCTCCGGCCCGCCGCCGCAATGGCCGCCGCCGCCGCGCTGTCGCGGGCCGCGGGCTTGGCGTACAGCCAGGCGGGCATGTCGTCGTCCTCCCAGGCGTCGAGGTACTCGTCGGCGAACTCGAGGGCGCGGTTCGTCGGGTTGTCGCGGTTCCGCCCCAGGACCGCGCGCAGCCGGGCCGTCTCGGTCTCCCAGTGGCCCTGGAGCCAGGTCTGCATCTGCCCGAGGCGGGCCTCGTCCGCCTTGGACAGGGGCTTCAGCGAGCCGTCGCGTTTCGTCTTGCCGCTCTTGCTGTGCAGGTTGCCGAGGAACAGGCGCTTCTCGTCGTCGAGGGCGTACTGCCGGTCCGCCTCGGACAGGGGGAACGAGATGAGGCGGTGGCTGAAGTCGAGCGCGTGCACGATCTGCGAGAGCTGGTGGTGGTTGAAGTTGTTGCCCTGCAGGTCGAACATGACGAGGCCCTGGTTCGACGCCAGCACGCGGCACAGCTCCGTCACGTCCTCGGCGTCGCCGATGTTGTGGTTGCGCAGCCGCAGCTGGCGCAGCGTGCTGTTGTGCTTGAGGCCGCCCAGCGCCCCCGACAGGCCCCAGCCCATGTGGCTGTCCTCGAGCTTACCGCTGTAGCCCGACAAGTCCAAGAACTGCAGCGTCGTGTTTCTCTCCAGCAATTTAGACAGTAGGGTCAACGTCTTCGAGCTGGCTCCGGTCGGGGAACCCGTCCCGACCAGGCTCAGAAACTCAATGGTACAGTTATTGGTCAGTGCCACCAGTAGCCGGTTGAAGTTCTCTTCGATCCGAAACTGGACCATGTTTAAGTGAAGGCGGTTCGGGCCCTCATTACCTTCAATTAGGTCAATCCAGTCCGTAGATCTATCTTCCAGAGGATTGCCGTTCAGATGAAGATGCATATCTCTTCCACTTCCGACCCCGCAGATTATTGCTGTGGCTATTTCGCCATCAATCCCACAGTGATTAAGGCGCAGTTGCTTCAGTCCATTGGACTCGTCGGTCTCTATATACCGAAGCAAGCACGATATAGTGTCGAAGTTGACCTGTAAACTGGTTTAGTAATAGGGCCAATATACTAATGACTAGGATGTCAACTCACCTTCCATCCGGATAGGTCAAGATACTCCAAACGCCACACGCTGGACTGAAGCGAGTTAGCCCAGGGTCCGAATAGCGGCCCATCCAGACCCCCTTTAGGCAATAACCGAGATCCAGATGGCGTATTTTGGGGGTTTCGTGTAGCGTTTGAGAGGCCCTGGATGCCTCGAGCCGACCGAAGTTGTTGGCAAATTCCAGAGTTTCCAGGCTGGAACGTTGTTCATGTATAGCCTCCCAGACGGAAATCATTGCCAGTTCATCCAGGTCACACCGCGAGAGGCCGAAGCACCGTATGAGGCCTGCATAGTTCTGCAGCGTTTGGCCTGGTAAATGTTTTTGTTAGCTGATTTGACTTTGGTGGCTTGTTGCTTTTGATGATTCGGATCAACCTACAGATTTCTGAGACGTCGGTGGCGCTCATTGGATTGTTGTTCAAGAATATTGACTTGCACCTCGACTGCAGCGACCTCAAGAGAAGGACAATTGGCGGAACGAGATCGCAGCCCCTATTTTGGGGCGAAGACGCTTCAGACGCACCCGACGCAGCGGCTACGTATTGGCTGCTCAGAACCCCGTTCAGGTTCACCTGCCTAACCGACTCCGAAGCAAGCAGTAGACCGACAATCTCCTGAAATAGTACAGCAGAATGTTCCATGACTTCGTACTCATCGCGTGTGAGGCTACGTTTACCTGTCCGAGAAAGCCACGGCGTAGGTTCAAGACGCTTGGAATTGTCGTAGACCCCGGAGAGCGCCGAAAAGTCGACCTTATCGAAGTTTAAGGATTTGAAGTAGTCGTTAAAGCGCAGGGCACGGAAGACGGCCAGAAGTTGGTGCCCGCTGTACTTCGCCTTGCTCGAGGGCAAGAGCTGGAACTCGGGGGAGAAGCGAGCACCTTCCCAGTTCACCCGCCAGTTAACGGGTGGACAGTGGTAGCCTTCGAGAAAGGCGTCCAGTGTCCTTTTAAACCCGCCGTAGTCTTCACCCTCCGGGATTTGGAAATGGTCTGTTTCGCCGTCTACGAAGAAGATCTCGCGTCGGGTCCAGAGCGGCCAAGCGGGCTTGAGATGTGTATCGGCCTTGAACAGCCGTGAGATAATGCTGCGGTGATGCCGGCTCGATAGTTCTATCTTCTTGGGTGCATCGAGGGGTAATCTTTAAAAGTCAGCTAAGGGGCCGCACATAATCTCGAGAAAGAAAAAAGAAAGCTTACCGGAAAATGAGATCGAATCGTTCGTCGCCTAGATGAGCATTGACTTTAGACAAGGTCACCAGGCCGAAACGAACGATGTTGGGATTCACACGCTGACCCGTGGGAGACTTGGAGAACTGGGCGAGCATGCAGACGTTCTTGCACAAGGCTAAATAAAAGGAGGAGTTATCCCTCCAGCCTTTCTTCACCTCGCCCGAAGTGGAAGTAGCGCGAGTATACGGGCGCCGCGGTATTACAGGGAAGATCTCAGGTCGGGTATTGCTCTGTTGGGGGCTCTGCGCTGCCAGGATCTGCGCAAAATCGGCCTCTACGTCGGATGGGGTGCGGTCTTCCAAGAGCGACCTCGCCCTCTGCTTGACGGCCAGACGAATGTGCTTCAGCCAGTCGTCTCTCTCCTCGGGCAGGTTGAAGTCCAGCTCGATGCTGGTGAAAGTGGAGCCGTCCACGTTGTCTTTCCACCATACCTCGACCCCGAAGCACGGCTTCGTGCCCTCGTCCTTGAAGGCCGAGACGACCATTTCCAACGGGATCTGCAGCTCCGCTCCGAGCTGCCTGTTTCCCGCGGCCGCGGCGTAATCCTTGAGCGAAAGGACGGAGTCGACGGGGAGAGGCCGTTTTCGACCGCACTGGAGGGAGTCACCGACAGCTGGGGGAACTGATCCAAGGCGGCGCCGCGACTCTTGAACTTCATGAGCAGCGATGGCGTCAGCACGAGGAACTCCTTCTTCGTCTTCAGGAGCGAAGACTCGGCGTGGAGGGCGCCGGCCTTGAGGACGCCGACGAAGTCCCCCGAGATGCTGGTGCCCTGGCTGCAGCTGCCGGAGGGGCTGGTGGGCCGGGTGGAGACGGAGCCGCGCTCCGTGTAGTCCTGCGACGAGGCCTTGGAGTGGGCGCGGGCCAGCTCTTGCGCCTGGCGCGGGTACGAGGCCGTGGAGGAGGATGGCGAGGGCTCCGAGGCGTGCGCATGGCTCTTGCGGAGGGTGGAGTGCTTGCGCTCGTACGTGGGCGTCACGAGGGCGCTGTCCGACGACGACGCATTGGACAGCTGGGACGAGATGCTGAGGGTCCGGAGGGCCCGGAGCGGCGAGCGGATGGGCGAGAAGGAGGAGCGGCGCTGGTTCAGGGCCTTGCTGCCCGACCCTTTGCCGTCAATAATCTCCTGCGCGGCATTCTTGGGTGGTGGTGGTTCCATGGCAGCGGCGTGGCCGTAGCGGCGGTGGTGTTTGGGGGGGTGCGTTCTTGTTAAAGGCCCCTCTAGTAGATAGATAGATCAATGCCGCAAGGTCTCTTGCTCATAGAGACCCCATCCTTCACACAATGAATCTGGGTTAGATCCGAGCCGGGTTCACCACAAAGCGAAACCTGCCAGAGAAGGCATTGAGTCCCGTCAAAGTAGCGTCAGGATGGGAACGAGGCGACGGGACCCAAAAGGCGAGATTTCGATGTCGAGATAAGCTACCCGTCAGAGGTGCCACGCACCAAAGGTTGCCAAAACCAAGCAAGACAACCAATGGATGGATCTGTTTCTCGATTGGAGGGGTCCCGCTACTTTACGAGACCATGCCGTGTCGGGTCGACCAGTGCCAGAGGGTGCAAGTCGCTTCTCAATGGTGCCGCCTCTAGTATCTGGGATCAAGTGTCTGGTGTCTGCTTGGTGCCAGATGTTAGTTAGTTAGTCCCAACATCAACAACAACAACCTGTTTTCGAGCTGCAAGTAGGAAGGATCAGGATGCAGCCAGGCTGGACAGAACGCCAATAGGATGCTCGCGGGGTTCAATCGTTCGTTTAGACGGCCCAGGGGCAAAGAAAGATGAGAGGGGGCAACATGCACTGCGCCGCCCAGCGCCAATCAGCGTCGCGGCCAGCCAGTACCAAGTTGCCCAACCCAGCGCAAATAAAACGCCCCCTATCAAGAAGAGCACACGAGAAAGATTGCCAATTGCCTTGCCTCGGAACTAGGTACAGTTGTTGCTAGGGTACTCACATTCGCACTACCCAATGGCCAAGTGATCGACACGGCATTCAGCCGCTGTTTGTCCACTGATTTCTTATATAAATCCCCTTTGTGTGTATGCATATATGTTGCTTGACGCAGAACTGCATCATCTATTGAATTGAAATGAGAAAAATCACAAGTATGATGAAATGGCAAGTCTCGTTAGCCTCGCCATCCATCCAGCCAGCGCCTGTGACAAGACCCAGAACTAGGGAGATGAGTTATGATGTCATGATCTGGCGGGATCGTGGGTGGGCCTTTCAGCTTGATTTGATCTGCTCGACTTCCAATTACCTACCTACACACAGGACACGAGCTGCCTTCCACGGCGTCTCGTATCGCATTATTGCTGTCAAGTGGGATTCTTTTGGGTATTTATTTACTACATGCCTGCACAACACGGTTTCGGCTTTTACCACACCATATGCTCCGGCCGGCTTGTCGGTCATGCCGCAGCAGCCTTCTCAACCTCCAAGCAAGCACACCTAAGATCTGACTTATGGCGGAGCGACCCGCGGGCTGCGAACGTAGTAGCCTACTTTCGTAGTGCATTTGACTTTGCTTCTCGTTGGGGTGTTCAAACGCGCTTCTGGTTCTAGGGCCAAATATTGACTTCAAGAAGAAAAGCGCGCCACGTTTTCCTCCGCGCAAGCCTCTCGCCGGTCGAAACCTGATAGACTGAGACTCAATGGCATCATGTGCGCGCGAATCGCTTCTTCGTCGCGGGGAAAAAGAAACATGGTTTGTTTCAAACAATCAAGAGGCGGTTCTCAGATGGCCCTGGAATTGTTTAGAGTTTACAGTAAGCATCGTGGCTTCGAGTGAGCAGCAAGAAAACAAAGAATTTGGAGCCTAGAGCCAGGATGAATTCTCGAACACTGGATTAGGGGGAGGGGAAATTGGGCGGAAGGGGTGCAGGCCATCAGCCTTATTTCCAGCACGCTTCAGCAGCGTCATAGGTATGGAGAAAGGGCAAAAGAGAAAGGGGACCCTTCCGACCCCTCGACCCTTCTGTGGACTTTGCTTTGACATACTGGAGACTTTCTGTTGCGCAATTGATGTTTTGACGCTGGAACTTATTAAGGTTGGAGATACATGACTCTACCAGAATACTCTACAGCAGAGACATTCGGTTGAACCCTTACGTGGAGCAGATGTCTTAAACGAGATGGTGATGGGCTCTTGTTGATGCTGCTAGCCGACACCCACTGCCACCTTACAGCGACCAGGCTGCCAAGCGGATTCTGATTTACCATCCATGATGACATTACATTGGCAATTGCCCGCAACAGTCAACATAATCATTTGACGATCTTTGTAATGTGGGCTTGCTTGCTTTGGGGGGATGCTTGCAGGGAAACCCCAGGTAGCGGGTAAAGACAGTTCATCGGATTTTGCTCATGGAGTTCCCGCCCGTCGTCTGCCTCGTAAGCTGTAGCTCCAGCCCGTGTATGCAAGTCGCAAGCAAAGTTGCTTTCTTGGGGTTGCACAAGCTCATGGCCGAGTAGACGTACTGCAGTGTCCCAGTAGTTTCAGATTGCTTGCATGCAATCTGCATTCGATGATGATAAAGTCGGTGGGCGCGCAAAGCAAAGTGGTCTACTACAATATGGCGACGATGACCTTGCTAGCCAGCCAGCCCGTGCAGCCAGCCAGCCAGCCATCAACAGGCGGCATTGAAATATTATGAGCAGCAGTGATGAGCCGTCTCGTAACAAGCCCTGATACTCGCTTGCAAATTAACCAAGGACCCTGTGGCCAGGCGCCAAGGGGGTGGTTATGCAGCAGGAGATAGAGAGCTGGCACTGGCTGCTTTGCTTAGAAGGCTGATGAGAGAGCTATTCTCGGATACCTCCTAACAACAACAACAACAAGCTGAAACTCTGCGAACAAATGAGAAGCTTTGTTGAGAGAAAGTTTCGCGGACGATCAAGCATACGCGCACGTCTTCGTTGTACGCGCCAGCCTGCCTATACCACCGAGTATGCCAAGAGGAGAGATATCATGGAGTGTGGGCCGCTCATCTGAACGCCGTCTATGCGCATGAAGCGAGATCCTCGGGGCGGGTATTGAAGGCGGGAAGGAGCCCGAGATAGGCACGGCTGATGGGTGACCGGCTAGTCAGGTCTCCCCCAGGTGCCAGGGCAGAAGCCCGGGGTCTCGTGGTCGATGTCGATACAGGTACCACGGAGTATACTACTACAGCTGGCATGGCATCACCATAGCACATGTCCAAAGAGTCACATCGAATGACAGTGTGAGCAGTGGGGGGGGGAACAGCGCTGCCAACAATTTTGCGAAATGTCAATAAGGTTTATTTGCAGTCACAACGCTCCGAAGGGAACCAGGAACGTTGCTGTCAGTGCTGCAGTGAGCAGAGCATCGTTTGGTGATCGCTCCATGTGCATGATCTCATGATGGGGCCGGGCCGTCAGGGTGAAGGACGATAAAGAAAAAAAAACAATTCTCGTGCGCAAAAAGAGTATGATGTTTCCTTCTGCTATTCGCCGGACAGGCAGACAGCTTGGCGCCCTGAGCCCGGCGTCGAAACATGGCTGTTTCAAGATGGTGGAGCAATGCCCCTCACTCAGTGACTCTTTCTCTCACTGGACCCCTGTCGATTGTTAGTTGTTCGCTGGCCTTGGCGGGACGCGAGATGTGTACCATGGAGATTGGAGATAGATAGGGCAAGCAGGGAAAAAGGGCGGAGTGTTTCGCTGTTCGATAGCTTGGGCGCTGGACAAGAGCTGGACTGAGAATAGTCGACTGGGCAAGAACAGACTGGAGTATCTGGAGCGGCAGCGCTGGTATCCGTCCAGCTCCAGTGGGCAACACTTGGGGATTGACCTCGAGCATCTAGAACCTCATTGGCTCGCTACGGGTAAACCAAGGGCCAACATTTCCGAGAGTTCAATCAAAGTGAAGTGGCCTTCCTAATACTGTTCTAACCCGCAGTCCACCCGGACGCTGACTTGCCGCGTGGCAGCGTGGTTCTTTCGCTTCTTCGTGCGACGGGCTCGTCTTCTAGCTTGGACCGTCGATAGTAGTTCGATAGTGGTGCTCTTCTATACGTAGCATCGTAAGCCTTCCGTGCATGCTTATCGCGTGGATGATCCCTAAAAATAAGCATGGGCTTTTTGTCTTTTTTTTGCCTCTTACTGCCTCTTTCGGGCCTGCTTGGATGGCGTTGTTTATTTGTGCACTCACTGCGACGCTGGCAAATTAGCAAATGGCTCGTTCATGGGGAGAGACGCACTGAGCGCTTGGGAATGGGTTTCCTAAAGAGGCAACACTGCGAAACATCCGGGGATGTGCAAAAGGTGGCGATATAAGATGGATGGGATGGATATACCACCATGCCGTGTTATGTCGTTGGCCTCTATTTGCCGTTTGTTTCTTCGTTTACGGGGAGGCCCCCTAACCGCGAACCTTACTGGCGGACTTTGTCCCCGCCCGCCCAGACCAGTCGCCGCTCACGAGTTGCATCGTCCAAGAACATCCAAATAACACCGTACCTATGGGACACAATCATACGTGTGGTTCCATCCACGCTGCTAGAAACTCCTATTCACAACAATAGGAGGGAGCCTGCCAGGAGCTCCCGGAGTTCAAGGGAGGACCGACCGCTTGGTTCTGCGCTTGCGTGAAAGTCAACGACCTAATACGGCAAGTAGCTTGGAATATCCTTCCTAGCTGGCTGGTGCTGGCTGAGGGCCCGATGGACAGGTCGGCTAGACTTTTAGTGAGCTGCTCCGGTGCGGACCCCATCCGCGAACAGTCATCTTTTGCACGCACACACAATACGGTAGCAGGTAGCAGGTAGCAGGTAGCAGGCCAAGTACTTGATTGTACCCAAGTGAAAATCGCCTGTGGAGTACCGAGAGCGCACACCCGATCTCCGGCCGGCTTCGTCACTGGACGATCCAGAAAACGACGATCTTTAGCCAGATAGGCACTTTTCGAAGTGGGAATCTCGCTCTCGTCATCCCCTCTGGGCTATCACAAGCAGAGACAAACTACTGGCCAGACGGCTATGATTGATTATGGAGTCACCTGCGTACCTGGCCTGCGTGGCCAGCTTCAGGGGAGCATACGGAGCGAGAGAGAAAAAAAGCCGCTCATATTGTTCTCGCGCATTCGATCCAATCATATGGTTTCGCATGTGAGGGAGGAGTAATGAAGGATGAGGAGGTTGCGGCAAAATAATTCCCCCAAGCCTCCCCATCCACCATCCCCCATCAGCTTACACTTACATGCCTCTAGGCTCCCAAAATCCCCCTGGCTAGCAGCTCGGCGGCGGGCGAGTGGGCGAGTTTCACACCAGCAGGCGCTGTGCCTTTGCCGTTCCCTCGAGGAGTTACTAGCCAATCATGGCCCGCCGTTTACCTCAATGTCGGGCAGGATGACCAGATCGTCAGCGCCTGCATTTCGCCGTCACCCACAAGACACTAGATTGCTTTTGCACTTCTTGTTTTCTATTTTCCTCCTGTCAACCGGCACATGTGTGAGATTGGACCCTGGAAAGTCTAATTACAGAGATTACTGTGCGGTCAAGAGACGAGAGACGTTAAACAATGGCATGTTCTGCTTATCATAACATCTGTTTTGAGGCTTACTATACGGGATGCAATTGTCCTCTCTGAGGACCCCAGGTTAAGGTCTTTGATATTACAATGACACTCACCCGGATGCGGCCATAGCCAATGATAGCCAACCAGTATGTAAGTCATTATGTACGTAACATCCCGGGGGACTGTACTCATTTACAAGCTGGAGATTCGCATGTTCAACGTTCACGTTCACAGGAGCGAGGCGGGAGTCTCAATGTCGAAGATGGGTACGGTAGCCAGAGTCCAGACTACAGGGTCGTAATGAGGGGATCGGCTGCAGCCAATCAGAGACGCTCTCCCCACGGGTCAGGCTTCGTTTTCAGCAGCACTCAACTCTACCTAGCATGACAACGGAAAGGTTCGTGATTCTGTAATCAAATGTTGATGGCGTTGCCATTAGCCGGTGTGTAGTAGGGAGTAGTTCATGCCGTTAGCCCTCCCGCGGCAGACGGAACACCTGAGTATCAAAAAGACCGAAAGTCTGGACGTAGGTGGACGGGAGGCTCTGCTTGCTTCCAAAGCTAGTGACTCTCCGGGCCTGCTTTACGGTGCAGCAAGCGCAGTTGGTATTATCCATACCCCGTAAGCCCGCAAGCATCAATTGATCAGCAGCGAATCGGCGCCTCCCCAACTCTCGTCTTAAAACCCAAATATTTGAGATAGAAGAAGGTTATCCTTTCTGAAGCCGCACACCTAAACCCACATCAAATACGGATGTTACTGGCATGCATCAGACGTTGAAGGAGTTGAGCAGTAAGCAGGTAGTGAGTGTCTGGGCTGTGTTGTGTAGGGCGTCCAGCTGCTGGACCGGTGAGGCCAGGCGTAAGTCGAACAATAGCGCCCCCCGGTCCAATCCCACCCATTCAATTGGCACAATGGAATGGATCGAAAGGGCCTTGGGGCCGTCAATCAATCTACCCGCTAGAAGCGGAAGTACCTGGCGGTACTCGTCGTCCATGAGACTAATAAGAGATAAAACATAGCGACCTGCGCTAGACAGGTGGGAGTCAGAAATAGGGTGGCATCCAGTGGACGCAACCAACGCTTACTTGAAACCACCATAGAAAAGGAGGGACCCAACAGCCTACGTACATGCCCCCCCATGCTCACGTACTTGTATCCAGCCAGCCCAAAGCAGGGTCCAAAGATTGAAGCGGGAGTTCATGTTCAATGCAAGCAAGCATTCGACTGCCCTGTCAGCAAACAATCATTCATTCACTCCCTCACCCGCTACTGACCAACAGCCGACCGCCGCCCACCGACACGCTGGCAGGCATTTCCTCGTCTTTTCGGACTTGTCGAACGAGATATCCCCAAACATCTCCCTCCCGACCTCAAGGCATCCCCGACCTGGACAGGTTGAGCCCACAACTTGGTTTCGAGCCTTAAGTACTTGCGGCCGGCGACATCTGATCTTGGCTGCGCTTTGTCCCGAATCTTGGACCGACTGGAGTCACAGATCCATCCGAAGTCCCATTTAGCCCAGCATTACTTGTGCCAGACTGAAAGTTACAAGTAAATAGACGACGTACCGACGGCTTCCGGTTGTTGTCACGCCCTTCACTAAAATCCCACCACATTGATAATCATTGGCAGTTCGTCTCATGCCGAACTAAGAGAGAGCGAGAGCACCACCCCCCTCATTCCTTCTTTCCAACTGCCAAACCGCCCCCCCTCCTCCAGCCTGCGCTCCTGGTAGGACAACATGGCCATGCTGGCTTCCAAGTCCTCCTTCCCAGCTTCGCTGGCTTCGACTGGCACTACTTTGACCGCCAACTCCTCGTCCAACATGCCGCCCTCGCGCAGAGCCCCGCCATGCAATCGTCGGGCACGGGCTTCGCCAGCCCGACCAACTCCGAATTCTCAGACACCGAAGGTCCTGACGCCGTTAAGAACTGGACCGAAGACCAGGTCTGCGAATACCTCCGCAGCGTCCGATGCGGCGAGTACGAGAAGCTGTTTCGCAAGAACAACATCAATGGCGAGAACCTCTTGGAAATGGACAAGGATGTCCTCAAAGAAATGGGCATCGAGAAAGTCGGCGACCGTGTTCGCCTGTTCCTTGGTATCAAGAAGTTAAGGACCAAGGCTTACGCCAATGTGAAGAAGCGCAATAGGGTGAGTAAACCCCCCTCGAGCTGACTGGAGACGTAGAGAGTGTGTGCGAGAGTGCGAGAGAGAAACTATCCGCGGTCGCGATCGGCTCAGCTGATTTTTCACGAATGGTAGGATTCCTTTGGGCATCTGGAGCCCACGCAGTTCACTCCCTCGACCGGTTCCCCGAGGCTATCCAGCGGCTCTGCTGGTCGTGCCATGCCGACGCCGCCCTCCAATAAAAGGTATTCCCGACAAATCGATTTATCCAGCTTTGGCATGAACCCACCCGCCTCCGCTTCCCGACCGAGCTCCCCGCTACCCAGCGCAGATATGCGCTCCGGCCGACAACAAAGGTACCCCAACCAGCAGCAGTACATGAGCAATGCTACGCCGAACAGCTCGAGACAACCCGGGTCTCCCCCTGAGCCTCAGTCCGGCCGTCTGGTAAATACCCACACCCGAAATCAGTCTAGTGTGGACGGCTCGCTGATGGCTGCTCTTCCACAGGGCCAAGATGTAATTCGTGTTATTTCGACAGGTGGCGTGACAAAGGTTGTCAAGATCTCCGGATGCACTACATGCGAAGAGGTGATGAGAACGACGCTGCGAAAGTTTGCCCTTAGAGAGGACCACGATCGTAACTACTGCTTCTGGGTGCTAGCCGGTGTCGACCCCGACCCTAAGCAATGTCGGCGGCTTGGAGACACAGAGCTGTGGCGAATCATCAAAGACCAGAAGCGACCCGAGCGAAACCGACTCATCCTCCGAAGGGTCCCCTCGGGGGAGCCTGGCGAGTCAGAGCTGCAAAGAGCTGCCGCCATCGCCATGGAAGAAGCACAGCAAAACCACACCCGCGCGATAGAAAACGTCGACAAGAGGAGTCAACTGAAGGTGCAGAAGCTCCTTGGTGAGAGCTGGGATGAGGGTCTACAGCAACCACTTTCGCCGATTTCCTATCAAGACCGGGAACGCAACTTCCAGAACGCCGCCAAAGACCTGGAGCGACCGGCCTCGAACGACGCCAGGGCATCACGAAGAGGCAAGGGCCTTTTGAGGCCGTTTGGTAGCATGCGACCTCCGAGCGAGCTCATTACCTCTGACCTGACATCCTACTTTCCCGACCACCCCCGCGAAGACATTGACCGGACTGTTCGCCTGTCGATGCGCAGATCCACACGCCTCAGCAAGGTTAACAGCCGCTTGAGTGTGGCTAGCAATCTCAGTTTCGCTTCAAGTATTCAAGATGCTCCTCCGATTCCCACGATTGCCGACAACTGGCTCGGCGCAAACCAAATGAAAACGCGTCCACGCGACCCAAGCCGTCTGCAACACCAATATCGTGATTCCGTTGCCTCTTCGATACTGGGGACCCTCCAAGAAGAGTCACCGGTTGAGCCCAACCGCAAGTCGTATGTATCGTTCGCCGACAGCAGTTCTGAAAGTGCCGGGATCAGCGTCACCGATCCTGACGGCCAGAATCACGTTGTCCGCCAGAGTAGCTACTTTGATGAGACAAGCACCCAGAGCTCTGGATCAGCCAAGGAGATTAGCCAGGCCCTTGAAGAAGATGGGGAAGATGCCGATGAAGAGCTCGCCAGTTTCCTGGCCGGTGAATCATGGGATGACAACAAGTGGATGAAGGGTGCGCTCATTGGCCAAGGTTCCTTCGGTTCCGTGTTCCTTGCACTCCACGCTGTGACGGGAGAGCTTCTTGCTGTCAAGCAAGTTGAGGCACCTTCTCCCAGTTCCAACAGCCAAAACGACGCTCGCAAGAAGAGCATGATCGAAGCTCTCAAGCGTGAGATCAGTCTGCTGCGTGATCTCCGCCACCCCAATATTGTACAGTACCTGGGCTGCAGTTCGTCGACGGAACACTTGAACATTTTCCTCGAGTACGTCCCTGGTGGCTCGGTCCAAACCATGCTCAACTCTTACGGCGCTCTGCCAGAGCCTCTGGTTCGCAGCTTCGTCCGGCAAATTCTTGACGGTCTCTCGTACCTGCACAACCAGGAAATCATCCACAGAGATATCAAGGGCGCCAACATTCTTGTCGACAACAAGGGAACCATCAAGATTTCCGATTTTGGTATCAGCAAGAAGCTCGAGGCCACCAACATTTTGAATGGCGCTGCCGCCAACAAACACCGCCCTTCGCTCCAGGGATCCGTCTTCTGGATGGCTCCCGAGGTGGTCAAGCAGACTTCATATACACGTAAGGCTGATATCTGGTCGCTGGGTTGTCTGGTAGTGGAGATGATGACTGGTACCCATCCTTTCCCCGACTGCTCCCAGCTGCAGGCCATCTTCAAGATCGGCGGCGGCAGAGCGTCGCCGACTATCCCGGATACTGCCAGTCCCGAGGCCATCGAGTTCCTCAACCAGACATTTGAGTTGGACCACAACCTGAGGCCAAGCGCCGACGACTTGATGCTGAGCTCCTTCTTGACGCCCATCACCTAGGAGGTTGAAGACGACAAGAAGGTCGAGTCCCCGAGGTCGAGATGTCACTCTTTAAGCATTTGACCGGCTCGGTTGGCGGGGCTTTCTGCGAAAGTTTCGCTGATGCCTCGAAAGCATCTCGCAGCCCACTGGTACATCCACTGGGCAACACACCTTTTGTTACCATAACGATTGGTGTTATAATGAGGAGTGGTTGAGATAGGCATGGGTTGCCTATTTCTGGAGAAACCCTACCACCATGACAACAGCGCAGGCGAACTGGGAACATGCTTGGGCCTTTTCGATCTCCATATCATTTTCACTTCCCTTCTCCTATTTAGAGTTACACAATTTCTCTTCTTTTTTCCGCCACACTTTCGTTTGTGGCGACTTTTCTCTCATGGCCTTTTCGTTTAATGACCTACGAGACTCTGGGATTGAGGGGCCTTTTCATATTTTTCTTATACCCACCACTCGTTGCGAGGTGAAATAAAGGTTCCCGACTCCTGCTTACATGAAGCAAGAGAACGGGTCGCAATAATCTCCTCAACCCTTTTCACAACCCAATCCCCTTCTTGTATAACTAGATTTACTATAACAAGCTTCAGCCTCTCGACTTCCCACTCGCTTTTTGAGCGGGGACGGAGGGGGTTATGAAGAACGAGACACATGATTCATACAGGCAGGAGATACACACACTTTCACACCCACACACACCCCCAATATCACAAGATGGGGGGCAACGCATGGAAATGGAAACGGATCCGAGATGAAGGGGGCCAGGCCGAGAGTTGGAAGAAGATGGTGGAAGGGGGAGCATACTGGACATAGGCGGCCAAAGGAAATTTTAATATATTGGCAGGCAAGGCAAGGCAAGGCAAAGGCAGCATGGCGTGGCGAGGTATGTTGCGGGCGAAGAGCATAGCATAGCGCAGCAAGATCGGTGCAAACAAACTTGAGCTTTTTTTCTTCTTGAGATTATTGATCCACCTTAACTGTAGTGACAGCCGGTATCGGGTCCCGTCTCTATGAATGTGTGCGGTAGCGGGCAATTGACTTGTTGTTCACGATGCGTGCTCTCATGCTTTTTGCATTCCCCCTGTCTTGGCGCCTACGGTAACTTTACACTGTAACTACTGTGCCCTTGACACATAGCCCGCCATGCTGGTTCTCGATCCAGACATCATGTCTCTGCGCGTGTCCAGTTCCATTCGGGCTCCTCACACACACCGTCATCCTATCCCCCACGTACAACGGCGCTAGGTTGCGGTATTCAATTTTCGAAACGAGCAGCTCCTCATTTTCCTCATCCGACGATGACTTCTTCGTCTTCTCCTTGTTGTTGCTGTTGTTGTTGTTGGCTTCCTTCTTCTTGGCTTGACGCTCCCGGTGGCTCCTCCGGAGGACCTTGAGCATCAGAATCAGGCAGAGGGGGCCGTGGACCAACAGCCCCGGGCGGCCCTCGACATCCTGGCTGTAGCGCTCGTCGAGGTGGATCAGGTGGGCGTTGTAGGAGAGGGCGCTGAAGTGGAAGAGGAGCGTCCGGTCCGGGACTAGGGATAGTTTGAAGGTGGGTTCAAAGGGGACTGGGGGGATTACCGTTTATTTGGGTTAGTCCATTCATCGTCATCATCATCGTCCGCAATAATGAATGCTCACCGAGCGAGGGGGAGAGAAGATGGTGATAAGTACTGACCTTTGATAAGCTTCGCTGTGTCGATACTGCTCTCGCTACGCGCATGAACCTTCTGCTCCTCCTCCTTCCGCAAGAACACCAGAGTCCGTACTTCGACCACCGACCCCTTTCTCCCCTCTAATGAGGCCTTGGTCGGGGCCAGCTCATTCTCCATGGTCTTGTGGTTGAAACTCAACCGAGGCCGGGCCCAGTCGTATTCCCGCAGGACGTTGACAAAGAGCTTCTCCTCGCCGGGCGGGCCCCGGACGTCGACGTCCAGGATGCGCTCCTTACACACCGCCACCGTCGACCCCCAAAGCCCGCCCCCGCCCCCGCCACACCCGGGAGCTGGGGTTGCAGCCGCAGCGGCCTCTGGTGGTCGAACTCGATGCGGCCCCCCGCCCACATGCGCCGCGCAAAGACCTGGTCCCAGCCCAGGCCGGGGCTGTGGTACGGGTCCGTCCCGTCCGGGCAGAGGCGCGAGGGCGGCAGGGCCAGCGGGAAGTGGATGAGGTGGTAGCCCTGCTTGAGCGTGGCGTACGGATCCGCCGGCGCTCCTGCTGCGTCGTCTTCTTCTTCCGTACCGGCGCTAACAGCCGCCGATGACCAGGGGTACCTTGGTTCCGGTCTTAGTCCTGCAAAGCGGTTGGCCTTGGAGGGGACACGCCCAAGTAATCGGCCAGGGAGACGTCGAGCAGGAACGACGGGGTGGGCGAGAGGGTGTCGAAGGTCAGCTGCTCCGGCCGTTCGAGCAGGTCGGCACGGATGTCCTGGATGTTGGTGTTGGACAACAGTACCGGGGATGCGAGAGACCTAGAGCTGGAGAATCCGCGCTGCGGCTGCTGCTGCCTTACGATAGAGATGGGGGAGGAGTGGAAACCACGGTGCTCATGGTGGTAAAGGCGGGGCAGGTGACGGCCGCATCTGGCGAGGGCAGAGTGCCTGGTCGCCGCCATGTTCCGGGGTCCGGGAGGATATTTTTGGGATAGGCCCGATATCCTTGGCAACTCGTTGTCCAGAGTCTATGTAAATGCCACTGGCTACCTATGACAATGACGAAAGAGCCACCAAGTGAGTGCGACTAAAGAGAGACATCAGATATCGACCTTCACCAATCACGGACGCTGTCCGAGAAAACGGCTTACTTGGTGGCAGGGATGACGGACGGAGCGCTAAAAGCTCAGGGTCCCTCCTTCTCGGGTCGGTCGCGTCACGGCGACTTTCTTTTTGGGTGGTGTCCAGTTTTAGCCGGTACTTTAGCAGGCAGCAGAGCAGGTACCTAATTTACGCGACCGAAGCTCCAGGCAAGCGCGTCCGACATGGTGCCGTCACGTCAAGCAAATATCTCCATTCCATTGGTGCATCCTGGTAGCTTTCGACCACCACATCTATGAACAGCCCATCCGCCATAGCTCTGTGCTGTTGGCTGCCTGCTATACTGCCTATCTAATTTGTAGCTTAAGAAGTGGTCGTAATTTCTTTTCTTTTTCTTTGTACTTGACCCTCTTCGGTGGTGGTTATCTACTCACTTTCACTCCCTTCCTCTACCCCAAATAGACCGTTACACAGGCAATCGCCCAGTCTGGCTTCCACCCGCCAAATCGTCGCGAAGATTGCGACGAATACGAATTTGCGACGGATTTTCTTGTCTACCATCACCAATCGCAGAACCATCACCACCATGGCGCCCAAGCAAGCGACTTTGGGGTATGTAAAGTCTTCCCAGACCACCTTGGGGTGGGTGCCCCGTTGTACAAGTTGCCTCCCCCCGCGACTCGGGGTTCGCATGTCGCATATTTGCTGAGCCATGCTAACCACCATGCCGCCTTCTAGCAAATTCTTCGGAAAGCCCAATGGCGCCAAAGCTGCACCGCAGCAATCGAAGCTGTCGTTTGCCACCAAGTCGTCAGCCAAGAAGACAAAAGAAGAAGACGAGACCGTCGAAGAGCCTGCTGAGGCCAGTACCTCCGAGAAATCTAAAGTCAAGGAAGAGGAGTCCGACCACGATGTCGAAGTGACTTCGCCCGCATCCGACACCAAGAAGCGATCACGATCGAGCCCAAAACCAGCACCAAAATCCTCGAAATCCAAGGCGACACGATCCGCTGCCAAGGTGAAGACGGAGGAAATGGACGTGGACGAAGAAGAGGAAGAGGCTCCAGTTTCAAAACGGCCGCGCAGGAACCGTAGCAAGATTGAAGAGGACGAAGACGAAGACGAAATTATGGAGGACCCCGAGCCTATCAAATCTAAGAAAGCTGCGACCAGCAAGAAGGAGCCGGCTAAGAAAGAGACAACCAAGAAGGCTGCACCGGCATCTCCTTCGGCTGCTTCCAAGAAGAAGCAGAAAACCCCTGAGCCGAAGGAGGAGGAAGATGAATCGGCAAAGGAAGAATCTACAGCCTCCGAAGCTGCATCCGACGTGGAAATGGATGAGGAAGTGAAGAAGCCCAAGGTTGCTGCAAAGGCTCAAAAGAAGGTCCAGACGAAATTCAAGATTGATGCAAAGGACCCGTATCCTGATTGGAAAGCGGGCACGCCCGTGCCATACGCGGCGCTGTGTACGACCTTCTCTCTCGTGGAGATGACAAGAAAACGTCTGGAAATCACGGAACATTGCGCTCTCTTCTTGCGTCAAGTCCTACGTCTTACCCCCGACGACTTCCTCCCTACCGTTAACCTCATGATCAACAAGCTTGCCCCTGACTATGCCGGAATAGAGCTGGGCATTGGCGAGTCACTCATTATGAAGGCCATTGGCGAGACGACCGGCCGCAGTGTGCAGGTCATCAAGCAAGACCAGAAGGAGATTGGCGATCTCGGCCTGGTCGCTGTTAAGAGCAGATCCACGCAACCAACCATGTTCAAGCCCAAGGCCTTGACGGTTCGGGGTGTTCATAAGGGTTTGATGGACATTGCAACCATCGAAGGCATTGGTGCTCAAGGCCGCAAAGTGGACAATATCAAAAAGCTGCTATCTGCGTCTGACGCCCACTCTAAAGCCAAGATAGACGTCAATACGGACAAGGGTGGCCCCAGCGAGGCCAAGTTCATTGTGCGCTTCTTGGAGGGAAAGCTGCGATTGGGTCTTGCCGAGAAGACTGTGATTGTCTCGATAGCCCAAGCAATCTGCATCCACGAAGCTGAACAGAAGGGTCAACTTCCGAGCACATCAGATATTGATGAGGCCGAGCAAATGCTCAAGACGGTTTACAGGTGAGTCCACAAGCTTAGGGACAAAAGCGACAATGCTGACTTTTAACCCAGTGAACTGCCCAGCTGGGACCAGATTATTCCAGCAATGATTAAGAATGGCATCATGAACCTGAAGGACTCGTGCAAGCTACGACCCGGTGTGCCGCTGAAGCCTATGCTTGCCAACCCGACCAAGGCAATCACGGAAGTTCTGGATCGCTTCGAAAACCAGACCTTTACGTGTGAGTTCAAGTATGATGGCGAACGCGCTCAAATACACTATGTTGCCAAGGAGCACCAAGATGAATACGTTGACGGTGTTCCTGGCGCCACACAGGAGGCGGCCAAGGGCATTGCTTCGGTCTTCTCAAGAAACTCGGAAGACCTGTCCAAGAAGTACCCTGATATTCTCGCCAAGCTCCACACATGGGTGAAGGAGGGCACCAAGAGCTTTGTCATGGATTGTGAGTCCGTGGCCTGGGATGTGGCTGAGAAGAAGGTCTTACCATTTCAACAACTCATGACGCGGAAGAAGAAGGACGTCAAGATTGAGGATGTCAAGGTCAAAGTCTGCGTCTTCGCGTTTGATCTACTGTTCCTCAACGGCGAAGCCTTGGTTGAGAAGTCCCTCCGAGAACGGCGTGAATTGATGTATGAGTCTTTCATCCCTGTAGAAGGCGAGTTCGCCTTTGCTACAAGCATGGATGGTCAAGAGATCGAACAGATCCAGACGTTCCTGGAGGAGAGCATCAAGGCATCTTGCGAAGGTCTCATGGTCAAGATGCTTGACGGCACCGAAAGCGGATACGAGCCCAGCAAACGAAGTCGAAACTGGCTTAAGGTAAGAGCCCTCCCAGCTAATGCAATGCATCGAGACGTGGTCACTAACTTGCATCATAGATCAAGAAAGATTACCTCGCCGGCATCGGTGATTCGCTCGATCTTGTCGTTTTGGGCGCATACTATGGCAAGGGCAAACGCACTTCGGTCTACGGAGCTTTCCTCCTTGCCTGCTACAACTCGGCAAGCGACACTTATGAGACAATTTGCAACATCGGCACTGGATTCTCTGAGCAGGTGCTGGAGGAGCTCCACAAGACGCTGTCGGAGATCGTCATCGACCGCCCAAAGCCCTTCTACTCTCACTCATCCGGCGGTCAGCATCAACCCGATGTTTGGTTTGAGCCCCGTTATGTCTGGGAAGTCAAGACTGCGGATCTGACGCTGTCGCCCCGCTACAAGGCAGCAATCAAGGAGGGAGCTGACCCCGCAGGTGAGAAGGGTATCAGCTTGAGGTTCCCGCGATTCATCAAGGTGCGAGACGACAAAAAGCCCGACGAGGCCACCGGCAGCAGACAGGTGGTTGAGATGTACCGCAAACAGGAGAGCGTGACCAAGAACAAGGGTCCCAGCGTGGATGACGACTTTGAGTATTGATTAGTGACGTGGTGCCAACGGCGGGCGTTTGCTCTCGTTGACAACGCTGTGTCTGAGAATATCGAGAGGGGAGAGGGGATGGTTCTTTGTTGAGATGCATGAAGACATGGACTACACTTGTTGCTACGATACTACATGGCGTTACTACGAGCATATTGCAATTAGCTGTTCCAAACTGAGATTTACAAACCAAACACGTTTTACGTTTTCTTTCTCTGGAGATGTTGCAGACGAACGACAAGAAATGCTCACTTCAGCAAAGCATCCTTTGAATGATATCCTGTGCTATCTGCACTCCACTTCGCTTGACGCTGACATGCTTGATTCCGAGTTCGTGTGTTTGTTCAGAGTGTTGGGCTCAGGTAGCGGTGGGGCTCAGCGTCAAGTTACTTACTGTTGTTTGCCGTTTGCATCAAGTATGCGCCTCACTTTTACTCACGGGAAGACACAGCTTCTCACAGCACTGACATCGGATAGGAGAATTGGAGAGGGGAATTTGTCGAGGACGAGAGAGGCCTTGGGCATCTATGCACTTTGACAAACAGAGCTGAAGAGATCAATTGCTCCGACTTTTGGACTTCTCACAATCTTCTTGGACATTTCGCGATGCTATCGGCTTTCTATATAGTTCCCGGCCTTCTCCTGCCTGCTCAAGGGGTTCTGTCTTCTGTTTTTCTTCTTCATCACCTTCAGCTTCACACAAGTCTAATCGAACTTTGACATCTTGAACTCAATCATCTTCAACTTCAACATCTTGATCTGCACATATGTCTTCTCTTCCAGCACTCACTTATTTCACCTTCAACAACTCCTTTTCAGATGAGTCACTTGTCTGCCTCAATGGCATCCCCTCTTCACACGTCTAACCACTAGCTGCTGGTCAACTTTCCACACTTTTTCATCGTCTGCTCCGTGTGTGTACACATTCTGGTAGTCTATCGACAACATGGACTGGTTGACTGCCTTTCGGCACCAGCCATCCACTTACTCACTACCTACTCCGGGTCCAAGGTGTCTTTACACATGGACACGTCGTCCATCATGACCCGAAATGGGATGATCAAACATTAGCATCCCCCCTTTCTTGTCTCTTATCCATCGTCACTCTTCTCATCCATATATTTATATATACGACCAAACACACCAAACCCAGACTTATTTTTCCTATTTTCATACGTCGCCAAGTTGACCACGACAATAATCCGACGACCTCATTCCACCTGGCCCATCCTGGTGGACGCCTTCCTTTGTGAACTTCTGGTAGTCTTCTTGGTCACGAGCTCCTAACGCGATGGGATGCTCGTTCCGATGCGGTGCAAGATATCCTTCATCCCATGTACCACCATTCCGAGAGGATGCAGGCAATCAATGTTGAAGATCAAGATCAAGTCGAATGGCGCCATCACGATCCTCCCAACCAAGAGTCCACGCCCAGAGCAGGGACCCAGGATCGTGGGAAACCATGAACAAGATCGTGTCGCAAAGGGGCTTGCTCAATGGTTTACTCTCTACTCCCTTGGCCCTTCGCGATTCTTGGCATCACAGTTGGCACTTCGCATCGGCATTCATCCTGCCGGATGTAACGAACTACCCAATGGCTGATCCTTGAAAACTTCATCAACGTTGCCTATGATCGTCCCTCTGATCATCCCTCTGGCCGTGTGCTCGGGGAAGGCCATATTTTCATCGTGATCGGGTACATGCGATCTACCCACCAGGGGTCGGCGTCAACTGTACCCCGCTCAAAGGTTTTTCACGGCCTTATTCACGCTCGATGCATTGCCATGATCGTTTTCAGATAGCCTCCCCAGAACGCACCAGCACTCTTTGGATTTCAGCCCGGAAAAGTCCGTGTGAACACGACACTACATCGCTTCCCGGAAAGGACAGAGAAAGGAAAACGCGCGGTTATCTTGATCATGACTTTGCCGGAGCTGGAGCTTGCGTAGTTGGAAGACCGATTGCCTCGTCGATGCCTAACGCCATCTTCGCCCTTATCCTTCGACAGATACAACACTCGGCTCGTCGATTTACTACTACTCATCGACTACTTGATTATATATACATCAAACTCTTCAAACCAGACATTCTTTTCTATGTTCATTACCCGAGGCTTCAAGCTGACCCACGGCCACGGTCAAAGGCGGCCTGTCCCCGTGGACCCCCAGGGCGGGCTGACGGGAATCGTGCCTCTTTAAAACCGGCCGAAGAACAACTCCATAAGATGCTGAACGACCGGCACATACAGGAACGATCTTGGGACGCGGAGATCCGTAAGGACTATGGGCGATAAGCAGAACCGGGAGGAGTGGATGGGGCAATGCCTTCAGATACCGACGCAACATCCCGCCGAGCAACCTTGTTGAGCTCGCCGTAGAAGACTTCTTTACTAGCGAGCTTCTTGGTCGCGGCCAGAGTCAAGAAAGCTTCGTGCGACGAAGACTCAAGTCAGTCAAACATCCCTTATATCGATTACCGACCCTCAAGATGGGCCCCATACACACTACAACGGACGCCACTCACCCTGTTCTCTGGCTTTGAGAGCAGAATGATCGCCTCACTAGAGCAGCACAGATATACCACCAATAAGATCAGAACATTTTCTAGATGTTGTTTATGCTTCTGCCGACTCTAATTTAGGCAGTGCTCGTCATCAGAATGGACGCTCAACAAGCCGAAGGGGCACCAGCCGGTAGCAAGTCCAAGGGCGGCAAGCGAGGCGCCAGGGGCAATGGCAAGACCCCGGCTGCCGCCAAATCCACTAGAGCCCGACGGGTGCAGCTCTTTGTGGTACTCGATCTGAGGATGATACACCCCTCGATATGTCGAGCTCGTGTTCGCAACCTTCTTCAGCCGGTCAAGAAGCCATCTTCACTCCTCGAATTTTCGCTCAATCCCGTACTTCTCATAAGGCTGAGAAAATCAAGGTTCCGGGAGTCAATCTACCGAAGCTGTAGATGGGTAGCCCTCGTTGGCACCGAGCTTCGTTGTTTCAGGAGACTCGTATTCAGCTACTGGCCAGATGTACATTGACATCTTAACTGGCGTGCTTGAAGACGAGGACGAAGAGGGTGTTGCAAACGCAATCACGGTCCACGCCTTCAACGTCCTCCAATCGGCGACCATTGCGTCGGAATGCTCTTCTTCGTCATCAAAGACGAGCTGGTGACACAACATTTGATTATGGTACAACCCTTCATGCAAGGAACTAATACGGGCCTGAAGTATGGTGCTGACAGCTCCATTGCTTGTACAATGGTTATCGGCGATACGCGCTTCCGGGAGAACCTCAACGACCCTTCCTTCCAGTGCACAATGGCAGACCATGAATTCAATTTGTGGAAGAAGGCCATCACAACTTCACCTATTACATGGACATAGAGGGTTTTAGCACAGGAGGTACCGTCATAGCTATGGGTGTCACGATTCACAAGCATCGGATCAGCAACAAATACACCAAGATACTCCTCTTTGCTGTACCGGACGCCATCATTACACAACCACTTATCCTTGAACAGAACCTCACGCAACGCATCGCCCCGCTCGTCAATTTATTACTACACATCTTCTACATGCTTATATATACATCAGCCTATTCCAACCAGATATTCTTTTCTATGTTTATGACCCGGGGCTTGAAGTCTGCCTACAGCCACTAACAAGCCCGACTTCATGTCGATTCCAAATCCAGGGCACACCACTTCCGTTTCGAGCTGTGGCCCGCCGAGGTGGAACGCCTAGAGGCCAACGGGACCATGACCCAACGAGACTGCTGCCGCCAGAGTCCGTGTCGCACATTGTCAGATAAGGTCATTTAAGACTCCCAAGATGACTTGGACAACATTATCGACCTAGATGGCATAGACAAAATGGAGATTGACGGACCAGGACCTGGTTTGTCAGCTATCTTTGGGAGGGCGCCGTATTGGTTCCTAAGAGAGATAGATTCCACAGGTACATGCAATATCCGCCGTCTCTTCGAGGAGATGCCAGGTCCCGGGTCGGGCGATATGTCAGACTTTGATGACGAGGCCTTTGTTGAGGCCATGGGAAGCGACGGGGGCCAGGATGAGGCCATGGATGTCGACGAGGACCAAGGTTGATTATCAAAATGGAGCCCACCCTAGCGACCATATCATCAACCATCCGTTGTCACGGGCCACCTTAGAAGAGACCTTTCCCTCCTTGTGCAACAACATCAATATTGAGCATACCCTCACATCCGTCAGAAGTGATGTCCACATGACTTTGCAAGGCTCGAGCTCGACAGGCGGCTCAGCCCCGAAACCATAGTGTGTAAGCGGTTCAACCCTCCGACGTGCTGCTTGACAGCAGCCTGAACAGATCAGAAGAGGATCCCAGGCGCCGTTTAGGAACCGGAATGCTAACCTCCATAGACGCTAAAGATGCTGAAACCCCGGGAAGGCTGGGAAAAAACACCATATACTGGGTGATGAAGGTCATGGTTCCGTCGACTATCGAAACTCGGCGAGATCGATCTATCGAAACTGTGGATGGGTAGCCAGCGTTGACCGGAGTTCTTTGACACTTTAACAGAGTTCCAGGCGGAGCGGTACTACGGGAATTGCACCAGCCCATCGCCCATCTGCCAAACGTCCACCGCCACCCAGAATGTGCTAGCTGGACTGGAATTCCAGTGAGGTGATTCAAGCGACAACGTTGCGGGGGCTGAAGAAGCCATCCGTAGGCAAAGAAGAAGACACTGGGAATTGTCTCCAAGATTCCGGCTATTTCGGTCACAATCACGAACACGCGAATACGCAGTCAGGCAACAAAGATGACTGTTCTCCTAACTAATTCTCTCCCTACTACCTGTTTGCCATATATAGTCGACCATTCCCAACAATACGAGCGACGCCAGCAAAGCCACATCCATCTCCTCTCCCAGACTTTCCCTATATGAGAAGCGCCAGCAACGGTCACCTGGGTAGACCTCGAGCACCTTACCTAAGTGGAGTCATAGGATTGGATTTTCGACTTACCAAGCCCGAAACTACAGCGCATCTGACTCGTGCAGCCTTTGAAGGTGATATCGTGAGCAATGGATTCGTGGGCTGAAGCCGCTAACGCTTCTGGCAATCCCGTGCTTTGCTGGATTTGTATCGAATATCCAGAACCGGGTTAACGACTGCTTCCACGAAGCCGACCTGGCTATCTCGCGGAGGGTAAGAACCTGAAATACAGCTTCTACAGATGCGACGTAGATAGTCAAGTTTTCCTAATCACTTGATCCCCTATCTCCGCCCGTCGCCCATCGCGCCAAGCCCCTGAGTACGATTCAGTTTGAGGACGGTCAACACTTTAAAAAGCCTGAATTGATCGCTGAAGTGCACATGTGGGAAATGGATGTACCCGAAGAACTCACCGAGCTGATCAGGGCGTTACTCGGCCAGGCGGAAGGCTTGAAGGTCGAAAGTATCGCCACCTGCGCACCCAAGCATGCCAATCGCCATGCGAAGACGACAGTTCCTACTACACAATCTTGGAGGTCGTCCCTCTGTCCAGGCGCCTTGACACCCTACGAGCACGGCGCCTAGGGATTCATTTGGACCTTTCAACTTTCCTGGTCATAACAATCCAAGCTATATATACACACATCATTTCAACTCAGTCATATTTCTCATATTCTCTCTTGGCGACACCAGTCCATCCCGATACTATGGCAGGACTATAGAATCCCTCGCCCCTATAGTCACTCACGCTGCTACAGCCCCACAGCCTCAGAACGCATTAGGCGGACAAGATCAGGCGCCTAGTACCGACGGGGACCCAATGTCTGGTGTCACTTACGACATAGCGCCTGGCCCCGCCGCGCCGCCGATGTCTGGTATCCTCTTTGATAAAGTCAAGGATAATCAGAAGCACAAACGGACACAGATTCCTCAAGAAGCAGGTTCCTGAGGTCCAAGGGAGCATGGAGGACGGGCTGGCGAGACGGCTGGGCCTGTAGTTGTGTATGTTGTTCAAGCCGGTGTTCAATCCGGTGGGCATTGTAACCGTGTTGAACAGAGGCTTAAGCGGGTGACGCTGAAGTCGACCTCGGAGAAGTGAAAATAAGCCGTGAGTGCTCCTCAACATCGTTCTACAAAACCCTCATGCTCACTGTGATGCCAGATTACTTCAAAGACATGCAAAATTGCTTCGAGATCGGCGTCCCCAATCCAGGTGGACTCCCTGGATGGGCGGGCAGATCTATCACTTCCTCTTCTTCCGTTACATGAGGGGGCCGCGAGAAGGACTAGGACGTAAACCGTCGTGATCCTGTAGCAGAAACCGAAGGTACAACGACTATGGCACCATGGCTGCGGAGCTCTTAAGGCTGAGACTGCCGACGAAGTCTCGATACCCGACGGATCCTTCCCGGACACATGATCGATATTCTCAATAGTACCGCCACGGAGTACATCGTTTAGATACCCTATATAACCTGAACGATTCAGCTGCTCATCAAACATTCTCCAGCGAGCACGGCGATCTATACAGCGAGAACCACCATCCCAGGGCATTAGCTCAAAAGGGCACACATCACACCTTTAAAGTCATCTCGCCAAGGAGCGGCTCACGCAACAACGCATCAATATCTTCACCCACCTATTCACTCGCTTATCTTCATGATGTCAGAATAAAGATGTGGATTGTTTTACTAGATAAGAACATCCAATTCGCACGCGGCATGCCTTACAGCAGACATTGATGCCAGCCATCCTAGGTATTTGGAATACAAAAACGAACGAGGAAAGACGTCACGACGATGACAGCACCACTGAACATACGATGACTCTATGGATTGCAAGTTCAGCCACATCCGTCCACGACCACGAAACTTCCAAGCCCGCAAGTTGAACCCAGGGTGTGAGATCGCGGTCATTTTCTTTCCCAGTACAAGTCAGACACTGCCAAGTTAAGCACAGGCAAATCGATGACCAGGCAGCGGAACTCCAAACTGTGATCGAAAGCAACGGTCGGTATGAGCAGAAGATGGCCAGATGTACAGAGACATCCTGACTGGTATGCTAGACGAAGAGGAAAAAGAGGGCGATGCGAACTCATTTACAGCTCACGCTTTCAACATCTTTCATGAAAGTTTCAACGATCCCTCCTTCAAGGAAGCCATGAAGGGTCACGAATTCGAACTGTGGTAGAAAGCCATCTTTAACGAGATAGAGGAGAACCTCCGAAGAAATACCTGTTACGAGATTGAAAAGAACGGAATTGAGCTCCCCTGGGATGCGATTGCCCACCGGCTTGAGCTTGGCACCTCCGGCGACGCCATAAAACAGGCTCTGGCGCGTCTGCACCAGACGGTTCTGGCCGAGGGTCATATGGTCCCTCCTGAGGCGGGGGTGAAAGACAACTGGACTCGGGGATTCACTCGAGTCTATCCTGACAGCTTCGATGACCTTAAATGGTCCGTCCGACAACTAAAAGCCGGTCGAACATCTCCAAAACCTCAAGACAGGGTTGTTGGCAGGAGAACATAAGCAAGGACGCGTGATAAAATGCAATCCAGCCAAGCGCAGAGCTTACTGAGCATCGGCCTATTACGAACCCACAGAACCTATAAGAACATCAGCCGGTTCGAGTTCTTATAGCAACACGGGATGCCGAGGTGGAATGCGCCTCCTGGATCTTCCTTTTACCATTTATTACCAGATCAGATGCTCACCATGTGGAATGGAGAGCATTGGTGTGGACCATGCCAGCCCGTCACTCCTTTTCAGTGAAAGCGTACCAAGTCCACCTCAATACCAACCACTAACATTACGATAAGACAGAAGGAAGATGGTACTTGAGGTGCGGCTCGCAACTCGCCGCCGACGAATATTGGCTAAAATTCCCGGACCAAATCCCGCCACATGAGGAGGCCAACCAGAGGCCACACAAGAAGGAGGAGGTGGATCAGAAGATCGAGAGCATGCTCTTTCGATCAAGAAACCAGAGGGAACTGCATGGTGAGAACGAAGGGGACATCGACAAGCCCCACGACGCTTGGTTCCACCTGTCGTCGACGGTCAAACCTAAGAAAGACAAGTCGAGTCAGACACTGCCTTGTGTTTGACAAGCAAGACTCCAACTTCGGACTGCTCAAGAGAGCCATGCCCGGCATAGAAAGAAGAGGCTTCTTACAGACTCATGGCACTGGTTTCGAAGAGACGTACGCAGCTGTTGTTAAATCTTCATCATATCGAGTACTTTTTGGAGTTTCCACCAAACCCCCATGCCGCGCGCATGTGAGTTCCAAGTAGCTTCCGACCTACCATGCGATTTGAGCACGCTCGCGTAGATGCGCGGCGGACTTGTGCCCTCATATTACTCCTTCCGAGAACTGTCAGCCAGCACCGGCACAGGTGCTGCCTATGTTGCAGCCAATAGGCGCAACTGTCGCCTGAGTCAACATCAAACCAGAAAGGAGGGGGCTTCATGGAAATCGACCAGATCGACGCTGTCATCGAGCAAGCGGGATACCAGGCGGTGGACATTCAAGGCCATGACATCACACTTCATCGTCGCGAATGATACAAGCATCGCGAACTGTACCCCGTTCTGGATTCTTTCTATGAGAGAAGCCAGAAGCGGTACATACCCCCGCTACTTGGGAGAAACGCAAACCTCGATCAACCCGACGAGGAGCAACCGGACTCGGAAAACGAGTGACTCCACCACACAGCCGCGTGAGAGAATGTAAGAAATAGGAGTGTTACGAAAACAGGAGTCACAGAGAACCTGGAAGCCTGGTGTTGACAGCAGTGGGTTCCCATCGCCTTAGGCTGATGGGCCTGCTGGTAGATAGCCATGGACGACATTGCAAAGCAGGACATGCAAGAAATCCAGAAGAGCCACGGACTTCGACTCGAACTCGAGAACCGTTCGAATCTCTTATTTGCTAAACTTAGCACTACCCCTTGAGCACCTCAGTCAGATCGCAAGGAACATCAGCCCGCTTGGACTGGACTTCTTCACGAGCGCCCAGCCAGTGTTCTACGCGCTGGACTGTGTGCTGAACCCAGCAAACAGAGAAGGAGGCGGACAACGAAAAAAAGGAGCTCGCCGCTTGCCTTTCACACCTGACTGGCCTTTTTGATTATCTGGAACAGTTTTTCGCCTCCCAGTGACCCTACCGATTTCGCACTCTAGCACAGGCCGGCATGCATCGTCCTCAAGCCGGCCAAAAAAGCGAACGAACATCACCTACTATGATAACACACATGTACTTACATTATAGCTTCTAAAGAGCTGAAATAGCAAATACTATAATTACGTCTAATTCGCATGATTGCAGTATTCTCTCACGAATCACTGTGACCACGTGTAGATGCTTGAAAAAAAAACTTAACCTGTCATCTTCCATTAAACGTCGACAAAGAGTGTTCCAACTAGCTTGCAACATCTCACCAGTCCAAGTGATTTAATAGGTATACAACACATTAATTATACTAAGAAGAAAGTTTCTAGTAACTCAACAGAGAAAACCTTTATGCTACTGCTACCACTACTATTATAGTGGCATGTATGTAATCTCATGAAGGGGTGAATTTTGATCAAACGAAGAACGAGAAAGGGGGTATCCATCAGCAGGAAAACAAAACAAAGTAAAAAGACCAAAAGGCGAATGGCAGTCAACCCCGCCTATGTCCCATCCATCCATCCACGCATCCCCTTTTCCATTCTCGTCCTTCCAGTCCATCACACCACACTCCCTCACCGGACCCTCGCACTATCCCCCACCCCCATCGGAACCGTATCCTGCCGATTCGGCGCCACCCGCTCCCCCTCGACATCCTCCCTGACGGCCCGCGACGCGTTCTGCGCCGCCTCGCGCTGCACCTCGCCCACCACCTTCTTCTTGTTCTCCTCGCCCTCCCTTTCCCTTTCTTCCTCGTCCCGCACCTCTTCCTCCTCCTGCTGCCGCGACAACCTGCGGCTCCCGCTCTTCGTGCTCTTCGTCGTGGCCCCCCGCGGCTCCCGACCCCGCCGCGCTGGTCGAGGCTCCTGCGCGACTTGCCCAGCACCGTGTTGATGTGCTCCCCGTTCTTGACCGCCGCGATGGCCTTCTCCGCGAGCTCGACGCTCTCGAACGCCTGGCCGCGCCCCCACTCGCCGAGCTCCAAGCCGTGCTTCCCGCTGGGCCCGCCCGCGCCGCCGCCCGTCGGGTCGCCCGCCGCCTCCGGGTCGCGGTCGCGGTCGCGGCGGCTGTGGTACTGCATGTGCGGCCGGCGGTGCAGGCGCGCCGCGATGCTGCGCTTCCCGTTCTCGGCCTGGACGAGCTCGCCGAGCTGGCGCAGGACGTCGTAGCCCTTGTACGTCTCCTCGGAGAGGGCCTGGCGCTCCGGCTTGTCGAGCTCGAGCAAGGTCGCGCTGCGCCTGGACGATGCGGGCGCGGCGCACGTAGCGGGCCGGGTTGTGGCGCCGCTCCAGCTGCTTGGACATGCCCTTGAGCGTGTACCCGAACGGCGACACGATGGCAGCAATGGGCTTCAGCACCAGGCCGCCGAACCCCATGGCCACGCCGCCCAGCGCCCCGCCGACGCCGTCCTGCTTGGCGCCCTTGACCGGCAGGCGCACGATTCCTGTCACGCCGTCGTAGATGCCGAAGACGAACTCGTGGCCCGCGGCCTGGAGTCCTGACTTGATACCTGTGACTCGGGGCGGGCGACGCACCGTGTCATCTCCGTATAGCCGGGGCGCGTTGTGGAAACCCTGCGCGATAGCCATGGCTAAGTCGACGGGGGGCCTGGGCGATGGCCTTGCCCGACTTCTCCAGCCCCTTGGAGATATCCGCGCCGTACTCTTCGGCGGCATTGTCTATACCCGGGGTGGTAGCGGTGAGGATCGAGTTATTCGTGAGCTGCGTCTGCGCAGCCGGCCGCTTATCTTTGGCCTGTTCCTCAGCTTTCTGCTGCTGCATACCCGTAGCTTCGGCGCCGGAAGGGTTGTTCGGGAACGGGAACTCGGACGCGCCGGCGTTGGCGCCGGGGGCCGTCGTCTTGGGCGTCTTGGGCTCGGCCGCCTTCTTCTTCTGCGTCAACTTCTGCTGGCGCTTAGCCTCCTTCTTCTTCTTGCGCTCCGTCCGCTTCGTAGAGGTCCGGGCGATCCGATAGGGCACGCTTCCGAACCCCGTGAAGAACTCGCCGATGGCGCTGCCCATAGCCCCCGCGATACCGGTGACGGGCTCACCGGGGCCCTCGAAGTCGTTCCACTCTTGGTGGCGCACCAGCCGCAGCCGCCGCCAGGACAGCAGGCCCTTCTCCACGAGGATGTCGGCCGCGACCGCGCTCAGCTTGATGTTCGTGTCCTTGACCTTCCAGACCGCCACGCGGTCACTCAGAATGGAGCATCGCATCGACTTCTCCCCGCTGAGCGCGAGATGGCTGTGGAACGACCTCACGGCGTTCTTGGCACCATCACCCTCCGCTTCAATGCTCTCGGCAATTTTCTGCGCGCCCTTGCGAGCTTCGTCTGTCAAGCAGAATTTGATGCCATCCGCGAGCTTGTCGACGTCGAGCTGCTTGTAGGGTACGGCCTCGGGCCCTGCGCCTGCAGTGCCGATCATGGTGCCCCAGAAATGCTGATCGCCGAAGAAGGGCACGACCATGGTTGGCAAGCCGCACTTGAGCGCGATTGCCGTGGTGCCGGCTCCACCGTGGATGACGGCCGCCTGGACCTTGGGGAACAGCCAATCGTGCGGGGTGTTCTCGAGCATGTAGATGTTGTCAGGCGTGTTCTCGCCGCCCAGTCCACCCCAGCCCTTGGAAACCAGCGCCCGAACGCCGGCTTTCTTGACGCCTTCGAATATCATCTCAGTGAATTTGTCCGCATCGTCGACCACAATCGAACCGAAGCCAATGTAGATGGGCTTGTCGCCATTATCAAGAAACTCGACGAGATCCTCGGGCGGCTCGAAGGTGGATGCGAGATCCAAGAAGGTGAAACCCGCGATATCGATTTCTGGGCCCCAATCTTCCGGTTTCGGCACCAAGCCGGGACTCCAAAGATAGGTATACGGCACATGTAGTCGATACGTGGAACCCGGAGCCCACAACGTAGAAACGGGATCGAGCTTCAGCGTGTTGACGCGGAAGTCGTTGACCAGGTCGCCGAGTCCCTGCCACACCATCATCTCCACCAGGGGGTAGGACATGAAGTTGGTGTAGCCGGGGTCGACGTTGGTCTTCTTGATACTCGCCAGCGGGTGAGGGAAGGCCTGGGTCGGCGTGTAGGGGAACGTGAACATGAGATGCAGCGGGATGCCCAACGCCTCGGCGCAGTGGATGTGGGCAAAGCTGGGCGGGTTCGCGATGATGGCGTCGGCCACGAAGGGAGCCCTGTTGCCCATCATCTTGAGATTGGCCTCGTCCTTCTCGTTGTCCGTGGCGTTGATGCAGGCGCGCCAGAAGCCGTCGAACATCTCGGCCATGGCGTTGCGCCGGCGGCCAATGTCGCCAGCCTTGACCGACTCCAGCTTGGGGATCATGCCGGGATTCTTGACCATGAACGCCATCAGCTCCGACGGGTCGCCGCCGACCGAGAAGAACTCCAGACCCGAGTCTTTCTCGACAAACTCCCGGAACGCGGGGTGGGTTGCTATGCGGACGCGGTGGCCATAGTTCTCCTTAAGCACTTTCCCGATCTTGAGGAAGGGCTGGGCGTCTCCTCTCGACCCAATGACCATGATGACAATGTTCAGCTTCGGCCGTCTGTGCGTCTGGGACGTGGTGGTCGTGTCCGAAGACAGACGCGACGGACTGCCCCGTCCCGAGTTGACCTTGTCGGCGCCGGGTACAATCCTCTTGACGGCCGTCCCCAGTGCCTTGGCCAAATATCCGGTATTGCTCGTGTCGTTGACGGTAATGTTCAAGCGGCCGTCTCTCTTAACCTTGCCCTTGGTGCTATATTTATCATTACCAACCTTGAAGCGGCGATACTGGTCATCGCTCCGCCTCCGCTTCTCTTTGGCCGAGGCTTCGGTGCCTTCTTGCGGCGATGCGCCCGCTGCCGTCGCCGATTCTCCATGACCCTCGTGTTCGTCTTCGGATGCGGACGAATCCGAGCTGTCGCTAATTTCTTCCTGCTCGCGACGCGCCTGAAGGGCGGCGTTCAGCACGGAGATGTTAGTCCCGGCTCGCTTGATCGCCGGGAACGAAGAGACATGTCGGTCGAGCCCGCGGGGCGGTCCGTCGGTGACGAAATGTCTCTGGCCCTCAAGGGACGGGCGCTCGTCTTTCGCTTTTGCCTTCGCCTGCAACGGCTCGGATTTGGTCTTGACGGGGCCTTCGACGTTGGTGGGGGCGGCAGCAGCGGCGCTACTGCTGCTGCTGCCATCGGGGGTTTTGGAGCGAGCTGCTGAGCGTTCGCCGTCGACGGCGGCGGTCCGCGGCGGCGAGACGGGGACTGGACGTCGGGCGGGACGAGGCTGGGGTAGACGACGTTGCCCTGGGCATCGCGGACGAGGGCGCCGGGGCGATCTTCGCCCTGGGTGTCTTCGAGCCGAATCGACTCGTCAGACGGGTCTGGCTTGATCGGACCCGAAGGTGGCTTGTCTAACTCAAGTCCTGGCATCGAAACCGGCAGTCACTCCGAAAGGAGCACTGGGCTAATCTCTGGCGGCAGTTGCTGCTCTCCGTCGTAGCAGGTTCGAGTTCGAGGTCGGAAAGCAGATTCGTAAGGTCACAACAATACCTTACGCAGGGGTGGGCGAAGAAGCACCTTGTTGATTTACTTGTAGTTCCGGAGAAATTCACAATCGGGGTTCCTGTTGGTAGGTCTTCAAGCCGGCATGGCTGATCGTTGGGCGCTACACTAAGTCGTGACGTGCCAGTGCGGTAGGGATCAAGCTTCTAGCAATTCGGGGGATGCACTGGTGTTGGGTGGTAGACGCGGGCCCACAATCGATCGGTATGATATTAGTAGAGGATGCAAAGCCAAGTCCAGTCTCTCCGACTGGTGATCTATTTGCAAAGATGGATATTTGGGTATAGTATTAAGGAAGAATGCAGTCCTTTGGGAATTGCCTGAGGGGAGAGAAACCCATGACATTCGAATGTGTCACGAGAGTTTTTGGCAGGTGAAAAAGCTCAAGGTACATGACATCACATCTCGATTTCCCCCAGCGCAGATGCGGCCGGGGGAGAGAGCGGCAAGGCGGGTTGGCTGTAAACAATCATACTAGGTAATAGCCTCAGTGCATTAGCGGCTTAGCCAGGGGCTACAGAAGGGCCACTGAGTCCGCCTACGGCCTGTCAAACCCAATTGAGGCACTCTTGTGGCTAGGCCGGAGCGATTGGCCCGGACACGCCCAAGCCAAAAGCGCAAACCACAAGGCAAAAGCGTGCCGCTCTACCCCAGAGTTCGCAACCTGACTGAGCATGGGACTTGCCTGTAAGATTATCATCGTGTGCATTTGTGTGTGCGTGCGCCGTGTGTCCCACTCCCACTACCGTGTGCGTGTGTGCGCTGTTCATTCTTCGAGACGCAAACGGACAGACCACTGCATGAGGGATTCGTCATCACGGCATTCTCTGTGCAAGGGTCGCTTTGCTCATTCCCGGGGAGGAAACAGATTGATTGGGGGGCGGGCGACTGGTTTTACTTGGCTATATCTCGGTTGCAGGTAAAAATAACAGAAAGACGTTCGACAACTAAAATAACAGGTTTTAGGAGGGTGAACCCCGGACTGCCGACTTCGTGTTGATTGAGCCTTCCTCTCACGTGTATGTCTTGGTTAGGATCCTGAGGATAAGGTGCGCGCGAAGGAATATCGTCCGATTCCGAAACGACCGCATGTCTGCTGGTTGAACGTTCACTCTCGCAAGCGTTGGTTGGAGATTCTCAATACTGGAATGGAGAGTAGCTAAAAAAACAAAAAAAAAAAAAAAAAAAAAAAAGGCGTGATGCACTAGCCGCGAATCGAACGCGGGGCCCATCGATGGCAACGATGGATTTTACCACTAAACCACTAGTGCCTAGCTCGAAGAGGATTGAGGTGAAAGATTTGACTTTATTGACATATATATTATTCAAGAACTCAAGTCGACGCTGCTAATCACTTTATTGAAGGAGTTAAATTCGACACCAACGATACGGATGAGTACGCAAACACGGCGACGAATGCTAGAAGCCAGGTAGGCTTTCCTATCATGAAGCTTCTCATTGTCTCATTCCCAAGTTCTACACTCAAATTCTAAACGCGATGCATAGCTGCGTCACAACACAGTAGGCAGAATAGATCGGTCCTGGCTAGGTATTCCTGTTCTGGCCATCCATCCATCCCTTCTCCTATCCAGCCAGTCAGTTACCCGGGAAACCCATCCAAACCATCACGGATTCCCTTCCCCTTCCCCTGGGCCAACCCTCGAGGAAAATACCACCATCGCCATCATTATCAAACGCATGCTCTTTCTTTCTTTCTTTCTCTATAGGGGAATACTCCTCAGTCTATCCACCAAGATAGCCAACTCCATCTTCTCCCCCTCGCCGAGCTCAGGCGTACCCTGCTGTAGCTTCTCCGCGCCGCTGACGAGCGGATCCACGAACCGCTGCTCGACGGCCGCGCCCATGCCCGACGGCACCGCGGCCTTGAGCAGCGCGGACGAGAACAAGAAGTAGCCGAAGTTGGCGACCTGGGCGAGGAAGATATTGTTCTGCGCCCAGAACTCGGCCAGCTCGCCGTGGTCCATGCCCTTGACCTCCTGCATGTCCGGGAAGATGAAGTACTGGAGCCGGTCGAGGACCTCGGGGCCCGTGAAGGCGTTGGAGGGCGCGCCTTCCTTGTTAGCGGCGAGAAGCTCCTCCTTCAGCCAGGTCACGGCCACGGCCTTGAGCGTCGCGAACATGCAGTTCTCCAGCAGGTCCTCGAGGATCTCCTGCCGATTGTGGTCGTCCGGGTCCGAGTGCAGGACGAGGCCCGCGTAGGTCGTTGCGGCGTTCCGCACGTGCAGGTTAGGGTGGAAGACGCTGACCAGCGTGAGGCTGTGGTGGTAGGCCATGACGTTTGTTTCCTCGGTTGCCGAGACGAGATTCATATGCTTCAGGCCGAGGCCCACGGTCAGGAGCGCATCCGCGATTCCGGGGTTCTCGACAATCTCGTTTTGCGCATCCGATCCGAGGAATCGCTCTAGCAGTGTCTTGTGCTCGGGAAAGAGGTGCATTTCGGGTGACGGGTGATTGGCCTCGAACACTTCTGCCGAGAAGATCCAGTAGGCTATCAAGGATACGGCGCCGCCGGGTGACAGGTGGATTTCATCGGCTGAGCTGAAGTCTTCGAAATTAGCCAGAGGGTCAAAACCGCTGGCTCTTTCGTATATGCCCTTAACAAAAGATGGAGAGCAGTCGTCCACTCCCAGATCACGTAGTATTGCCTGTTATTATTCTGGTTAGATAGGTTTGCCTAAAGCATTAGACTCGCAACCATGTTTGAGCTTACGACAAATTGCCCGACCACAGCGTCTCTTTCTTGTAGTGTATCGTCCTCAGTGTACTTCTGCGTCATAGTTTTCCTGCCCGGAAGATTCTTTTCCGGGTGGTATTTCTCCAAGAGGCGGGCGGACCATTGCATCTCGTTATTGTTGATATATCGCTGCAGTATGCACGTGACGAAGGCCTGGAGCAGCTTGGACTGCATCATCTCCTCGGTGGGGTCCTCCTGCTCGGCCTCGGGGTCCGGGGCGTTCTTGGACGCATCGCCGTGCTGGTCGGGGTCGAGGACGTTGATGCTCGACTTGCGGCTGGGCAGCGGGGGCCGCTTGCGCCCGGAGAGCGAGCGCACCAGGTTGATGACCGAGGCCGTCATCTCGGGCGTCGGCTGGTAGGCCTCGTAGACCTTGACCAGCGACGAGCCCAGGAACCGTGACGGGTACTTGGTCTTGATGCGCCGGTGCAGGATGGCCAGCATGCCGAGCAGCGTGATGAAGCGCGCCGCGACGTCCTTCGGGGTTTCCTCCTCCTCGCCTGCCTGGGCCAGTGCAGCGCCCTGGTCTTCTGATTCGTCGTTTAACTGCTCCAGCGCCTCCATGACTTTGATCATGACCTCGCGGGGGTTGCCCAGCCGGGCGACCGTCTCCAGACATGTCTCCGCGCCCGGGATGCGCAAGAGGATCTGGACGAGGTCCCAGCCAATCTCCTGGGTGAGCTGAGGGTCGTTCTCCAGCACCTCATTCACCGTAGGCAGGACCTCGGGGGTCGTGACATTGTACTGCAGGATGGTGAGGTAGGTGAAGCGGTCCTTCTCTTTAGCGCCCTCGCGGATGGCAGTGATGGCCTCAGACAGCTCCGGCATGGTGACGTCGTCGTGGGTGGAAGACTTGCTTCTACGGGGATAAAACAAATGGAATATCTGGTGAAAGTATTACCTAATCTAAGGATGCAGGTATAGATCCAGCAGTCATTAACGATACTGTATATCTGGCGGGAGAACGGAGGATGGATGAACAATGAGTCGAAACGAATGTCTTGGCGGTCCGTGGTGGGTTTGGAGGTTTGCTTGGGCAGGTGAGTGTGACGTGTGTGGAAATGGCCTGGCTGGGCGCTGGGCTTTTCTTGGGACTGGCCAGAAGACAGGCGGCCGATGGGTCTGGCTGAATGGGAATGAGGGGGCTACGACTTGGGCTGCCCATCTGCCCACTTACTGCAAGACTATTCCCATCAAATACAGGCTACAGGGTTCCGTCAACAGGGCTATCTTAGTTCTTAGCATGTACAGCAGCGTCGATTGCTTGCCTTGCTGCATCGCATTGTTCCCTACGCGTTCGCTACCCCACCATCCCACCCTCTGCTGCGGGGCAATCGCCTACATGTAGATGGCACACGTTGAACCATGGTTCGCAGCAATATCGTAGCCAAGATAGACTATGTTTTACATGGGATATGCATCTCTCCTGACTTCTGGCTGATGTGCCTAACCGTCCACCCGCTATCTATATTAGCTGCCTGCACTTTACTCTACCCCTGACCCCTGTGCCGACGTGTCTCACGTCTCACCCATATCAACTACCAACTACCTATTCTCCGAGCCGCGACCCCCTGGCGCAATCTATCAATCTGAAGTAGCCGGACGAACGAAGTTTACTAAGCTCACGTGAGCATCTCTGGCAGCAACAGCATGAGACATGACTTGTTGGCAAGAATGTAGCTTTCCATATTGTGAAGAAGAATTCAAAGGCCATATATAATTCCTGCATATCATGGCCGAGCACAGCGCAGGCGCTGATGGGCTCGAGGCTATCTGAACCCTTCTAAGGATCCAGTAACCACGAGTAAGCAGGCACGTATACTGTGCCTACTCCTCGTGAGTAGTATATGTAATAGTAAAATGCCTATGCGACATTTCGATAGCATTTCGTCCGCTAGGCTTTTAGCCAGCCCGCGAGACCTTTCCCACAGAGATCCAGTGCCATCGCCGATACGCCCAAAGTATCAAACCCTTAGTTTTAGCCGCTCGAAGAAATCAGATTTGGCGTACCCATCGTACATAATAAATTATATAAACACAGAAGAAGTAATTACGACACACACATTCCGACAGGACAAGACTTATGACGGTATATCGCTACTATAAGAGCAAAGCGACGAAAAGTGCCCCAGCGCACACCAGCGGATAACTTGCTGCTGTAGCAAACTTGCCGGCCGTCGCTCCCGAAGCCAGGGGGCCCCCGGTGGCCCCGGGCGATCCGGGGGCTTTGGGCAAGCCCGGCGACGAGCCGCCGCCGAGGGGCTGAAGGCGGCGGGCCTGGCGGTCGGGCTGGGCATCTGGGGCGGGGCGTCGGTGGCGCTGAAGAGGCGGGTCATGGTGGTCATGCCGGAGATGGGCGACGTGATAAACATCTCGGTGTTGGAGTCGATGGGCCGCGTGCTGAACTTGGACACCACCGTCGGCGCCGCCGTCAGCAGCGGGATCGTCACCAGGTTGCCCGTCGCCGTCGGCAGCAGCAGCGACGGCGGCAGCACCATGGTGCTCGACGGCGAGAGCGACGTGCCGCCCACGGGCTTCTGCGCCGAGGGGGGCAGGGCGATGGTGTTGTTGTTGCGAGAAGGGCCGGGCGTGCCGCCGACCATGGTGTTGTTCGAGTTCTTCCACGGCGCCACCACGCACTGCATCATCACCTGGTTGTCGACGTACTTGCCGTTCTGCTTCGAGGGCGTCAGGCCGAGCACGTACGAGGCGTCGAAGCTGCCGGCGGCCCATCCGACGAAGCCGACGAAGACGTCCGAGTTGGCGTTGATGAAGTTGTTCTGGGAGCAGAAGGCCTTGAGACACGACGCGGCACTGGACGCGCCGCTCTCGCTCACGAGGCCCTTCCTGCCGTTGGCGCGGAGGAACGTGGCCACGCCCTTGAAAGCCTCGACGTTGTCGGTGACGCACTCCTTATGGGTCCCCGAGTTGTCCTCGTCGAGGTACTTGTGGATGTCGAGCACCAGGTTGTCGGTCGTGCCGTCCGGGTTCTTGACGTCCAGCAGGGCGGCCGCGGAGCCGCTCGAGACCAGCGTCGCCGCGCTGTCGAAGTTGGTGCCGGGCAGCAGGATCATCTGCGACTTGGCGCCGGCCTGGCGGATCGCAGTCACCACCTTCTGGCACGTCTGGGCCCAGAGGCCGACGTCGAGGTCGTGCGGCTCGTTCATGATCTCGAAAGCGACCTTGTCGTTCGCGGCGTATTTGCTGGCCAGCTGGCTCCAGAGGCTAACGAATTGATCGTCGCTGGGGCCGCCCTGCCCGATGACACCACCGTTCCATCGCGCAAAGTTGTGGATGTCGATCATGCAGTGAGCACCGGTTTTTAAGCACGACTGCACCATCTGGTCGTATTTCCCCACGTTGTTGGCGTCGAGGCTGCCCCCGAGCTGGTTGTTGACAAGGAATTGCCAAGAGATAGCTTCATGATGTCAGTTGATCATATCTTCCGAAAATAGCACACGAATGGTAGTCCGTACGAAGTCTCATCATGTTCATCCCAAGATCGCCAACGAAATGTTTCATCTGGTCGGCGCCGTCGCTCGGCAGCTGGGCGGAAGCTATGGGACAGTTGCCCTGTGGAGGTGTCAGTCGGCCATGTCCTCCTCATCCGCCTAGAGTGTATAATATAGTATTAGGGTGTAGGTTAACTCACATCGATCTGACATCCAAAGTCGCCGCCGGCAATAGCAACACCCTTCTTGAAGTTAGCATCCTTGTGTGCAACACCTGATACTTGTCACGTCATGCGAGATCTTCTTGACCTACCAGATATTGGACCTTGGCCTGTGCAATAGTAGAGGCCAAGCCCAGCAGAAAGAAATTGTGGAACAACATGATCAACACGAATATAGAGAAGAAGAATAGGTATAATAAAACGGGACAAGGGCAAGAAACGAAAGGGCAAATTCCAAAACAAGAAGTGAAGGTAAATGTTCGACTAGGAACAAGAGCGAATGTAAAGACGTTGGCCGAAAGCGAGCAACGGCATGAGGCGGACGACAGGGAAAGGAGAGCAAACAAAGCGAAAGCCCTCACAAGAGTCAGTCAACTGATCGGAAGATGGGCTGAGAGTCCAGCGCGGGCGTTCGTAGGGGCGTTGCGCCGCGATTATATTGAAATGAACCTTCGCTCTCTCTCTCTGCTGCTGCTATTTCTTCCGTGTCCCCTCCCCATCCCGGCCGCCTCCATTGTGGGAATGAGCATGGACATGGGCTTGTGGGCAAATGGGCATCTAGACTTTGCGAGTCCTAATGGGACGGGGTGGCCAATGAGCGTGGCAGGATGGCACGACGGTGCTGGCGAACAGGGGGGCTCCGAACCTCAAACACCTCCAGTCTCAAGCTGTGCTGGTTCGGACCAATCCCCTGCCCAGCCAAAAAACGAAAAAAGCAAGGGGAGCCGCGGCGTCGGCTGTGCTCGGGCTAGGCCGACTTCGCTTTAGCCTGGCGATCAGATATGGAACGATCCGAGCTGTCTGGCTCTGCTTGCTGCCCTCGTCATTAAACCCATCCCACGGATCCGGGTTAGGCTGTTGCGCCGGTGTCGTCTGCTAATCACACTGGCCGTCTAGTTCTGTAAGAAGCTCCTGATTGAAGCGAAGGGGGCTGGGTGGATTGGTGAAGAAACTGCTAGGTTACTGGATAGCAGACTCTGGCGGGTTGGCAAGGACTGGACCAGAGGCTACTGCAGACGGACCTAGGGCCTAGGACTTTGCATTGTTGGCAGTTACGCGTGCATGTTGCGCTATATCTCACAGCAGGCACTCTGGGCAATGCATGAACCTCCAAGCCACTTTGCCATATGGAGTCCCGTTTTAATCAATTAGCCACAAGTTGGCAGGTTCACTGGGGCGGATAATGCGTCGTTGCTTTTTGGCCACAGCCGGACAAGCATCCAACGGCACTTGAAGATCCAGTCGTTCCAGAAGTTGAGAAGAAGGAAAGAATGCGACCTGATCGGTCAGAATCTCATCAATCTACTACGACTATGCGCATGGATTGGATTGCAGCTGGTTCTAAATGAGGAAACGAAAAACCCGCAATCCGCCCAGACAGTCCCGGCGAATTCAACTCCTCCAGCCAGCAGCCAGGAGGATCCCAGGTCAAGGTAGCAGCGGCAGGAGTCGAGAGCCCAGAGCCATTAGCGATCCGCTCACTCGATCCTTGCTCCACCTGCAATTGATACAGTACACACTTACCACCATCGGCTAGTCCGCCAGCCAAGCACACGCCTTCCAGTAGGATATCAGTCACAGCCGTGAACGTCAACATGTTGCGCCAGTGGCTGAGACAAAAGCTGCCGTCGCGCATCTTCGCTCCTCGGCGCAGCTACGGCACAGGCGGCGCATCCGGGGAGTATGGTGGACACGAGCCCCGCGTCCGCGTCCTCGGCCCGACCGTGTGGTGCACCACGGCCATCGGCGCCGTCTACCTCGGGTGTGCGGCCTACGAGGTGCACCAGGACGCCCAGGCCGTCAAGAAGGACCAGTCGCGCCGCGGCTGGCTGCCGGCATCGTCGTCGGGGTCGGGGTCGTCGTCGTCCTTGACCTTTGACCAGCTCGAGGCCGAGCGGTCCACGTCTCTTAGGCAAGGCATGCACCACTATCGCAGCCAAGGGCCCGCCGAAGCATGGCAACCCAGCCCGGTGGTCCTCGCGGCCATCGGTACCAACGTCGGCATCTTCGCCGCTAACAAGCTCGTGCCGTCGACCTGGATGCATTTCGCCCACGTTGCCACCTCGCCGCGGAACTACACCCTCTTCACTTCCATGTTTGGGCACGTCAGTCTCATGCATCTCGGTTTCAACATGTATGCCCTGATGTCATTTGCACCTCATGTCCAACAGAACCGGACATTCCAGGGGAGCGATAGGTAAGACCAGCTGTTTTTGAGGATTCACCCGTCCATCGATACCCACTGTTCCGTCAAGTGATCCCCTGAACTAACACCGCCCTGCCTCACAGCCACTTTGCCGCCTTCTATCTAGGCTCCGGCCTCGCCGCCAGTCTGGGAAGCCATCTCTCCAAAGTCTGGCCCAACGCGGCGAGCCGCCACACCGCCGGGCTGGGCGCCAGCGGCGCCATCATGGCCATCCTCGCCTCGTTCGCCATGTCGAACCCCCACGCGCAGATCGGCATCATGTTCGTGCCCGGCAGCCTGCCCGCGCAGCAGGCCCTGATGGCACTGACGGCCTTTGAGCTGTACGGCCTCTTCGTCGGCATCTCCTGGCTGCCGCTGGGCCACGCGGCGCACCTCACGGGGCTCGCCGTCGGCGCCGCCTACGTCCACTTCGACGGGCGGAAGCGTCTTTGGACACCGGCGCGGCGGTTGGCGTTCTACTCGATGCAGCGGTTCAAGATGATATAGATCAGGCGGCGGCGGTGCACAGTTCCCGAGGACAGAGGTAGAAACATTGGCTTAGGCCCGGACAATTCGCAGACTTCATGACGCCTTCTGAATATAGCTTACAGGCCAATTTGGCAGAGTGCCATTGGTCAACGTATCTTAGAGCAGGCAGGATATTGTGACGTGCGCACGAACCATGAGATGTTCTGGTGTTCGGTCTATTATACAGGAGATACCCCCTCAATCGACGTACTATCTACTTCAATCACCGCCCCTATATCTCAGTATCTTCATCATGCGGCTTGTACAACAAGTAGCTGCCCGGCCAGGTACCTCGAAGAGCTTGGGCAGGCGGGTTCATGGCACGTTGTGTGCAGGGCAAAGCAACACGGGGAGGTAGCATGGTGCTGAGAAGTTCGCCGGGGCCACGGGTCTTACTAGCTTGAAGAGCTTCCATGAAGGTAGGTAGGTAGGTATACATTGAGAATAAAAAGAAGAACGAAAGGCATAAATGACTTCAAGCCTATTCTCGAAGCGCAATGCGCAGTACCACCAAAAATGTATACGACGCGAATGGCAAAAGGAAAGTTCTCTCTGGCGGGGAATTGAACCCCGGTCTCGAGCGTTCCATGTCACCACGTGGAATGACAAGCTCGCATACTGACCACTATACTACCAAAGACTCTAGGCCTCGTCGATGTCCTGTGAGAGAGTTTTCTTTATCGTGGACTAATATCTCTAGTGTATTCTCATAATTGGATAAAAATCCCGCTACAAGCACAATACCATGTGGGGGCGGGCCGGCTTATGGCAAACGATAGAAGAGCAGCAACGCACGGCGGGCGACGGTTTGGAGAGCTTCCCGGGGGAAAAAAACCTTCATCCTCTATACGACAGATCAGGGAAGACCGTAGACAGCCTAGGCATACACGGAGAAGGAAAAAGCAAGATGTCTGTCTATCTTTTCCCTCTCCCCCGCTATAGCAGATGCCGACAATGCACCAAGACCAAAACACCAAAAAATCATCGTGAGAACCCAGCACACCATCTTGACAGAATCGGCAAAAGTAAACTCTCTGGCGGGGAATTGAACCCCGGTCTCGAGCGAATCGTGTGTGTTGAAGACATGACAAGCTCGCATACTGACCACTATACTACCAAAGACACGAAGTGTGCGTGATGCATTGATGAGTGTTTCGCCTTTACTAGCAATTAAGACCGCTCCCACCCTGCTTCTGCTTGCACAATAACTGTGTACGTATCTGCTTAGGGCGGGTAGTCAGGCTTATGGGTGGGAAGGCCCAGCTCAGGGGTCGGGTACGGTATGGATGTACAGCTGGGGAGTTTCGACAGAGTGTGCTTGGTGATGTATTGGGTAGCTGGTCCGTTGGGAAAATGTGACGCCCTCTTCATGTAGGGAGATGAGAACAGTGGCCTGAAGGAACGAGCTAGGAGACAATTAGACACAGAAGAGGGACATGCCTCTCTGTCTCTCCGGATGCAGACTTCCCACCGAGGCGGGTTTGGATTCGCCTCCCTGACCGGCTGGCTGACACCCCTGGTTCAGCATCCCTCTTCTCGGCGACGACCCGAGCAAAAAGACAAAACGGCAAAAGAGAAGCTCGTCCGAGTATCTGCACTAGCCGCGAATCGAACGCGGGGCCCATCGATGGCAACGATGGATTTTACCACTAAACCACTAGTGCTTCGAATGCGGCGTTATTCTGTATGACAAAATAGCTGATTATTGTAACCTAGGTACTCAGACGGTTTCCAGGGGGCGGGGGCAGATTATGTTCTCCCTTTGATTGCCTTATGTGGCAGGCAGTATAAAGATGGCTCGATGGCATGAGGAGTGCTGTGACTCGAGTAGGATGAATGTAGTAAGCAGCAATGACTAGCACTTTCAATTGACCAAGGTAGATAGTGTTGAACTTCATAGGTCACAGGCAGGCGGACGAAGAACCAAGTAGTGTAACAAAGCAAAAACGTAGTTGGTATATGATATCTCTAAAGTATAATGACACTGCTGTGCTGCTATGCTACAGTCTAGAAGGTTGGTTGCTGGTAGGTATAAGGTCGTAATCGTCGACCCCAATGATACTCGTATATATCCCATTCCCCCATCCCGTTCCCATTCCTACCCACCGATTCCCAGTCCCAATTCCATCCGACACCGACAACATGGTAAGTCGGTCCCACCGTATATCCTGTATCCTTCGTAACCGCCGCAGCGATGTGCGTCTCCCAAACGATAATGATGCCAGAAATGCATCGTAGGTTCCGTGTTTATTATTCGTACAAGGGGCACACCAGGTGCCTTCACTTATGTCGGTTAAGAAGATCTTCCACAAAGTAGGAGTGGTAAAGGTGGCTATCCAGTCCTGGTTGGACATCACGCTTGTTGTTGATCAGTCCCGTAATCTAGGACTCGCCATGCCGTGCCCCGAAGCTTGCAGAGATGAGGGCAAGGCGTGTCGAGGTTGGTGGCAGAGGGCGATTCGATCATAGAGGTGGCTGTTTAAAGGACCAAAAATGCCGTTGACTGTCTCATGTGTTTCATGGTTGATGACAGCAGACAAGATTGGCCCAAAATAGACGCATCGACCATAGTGTGTCGTATCCCGATTCATCAGGAAGCTGACGCGGTGGCGTGAAGGCTCAAATGAGCTAGTGTACCACCTATGCCATCATGCTTTTGACGACTGGCCCTTATAACCGAGCCATGGTCGTGCGTCGTGTGAAGAAGTATTCGTCTCTCCCAGAGAGAAGAGTGGTTGATTAGTAGGCAACAAAAGAATCCTCAATCCATCTCATGACTCTCTGGGCCGGATGATGTCCGCCATCCACCCCGCATCGCTCGAAAGGTCGTCGAGTCCGGCGTCGATCGTCGGCAAGTTGAGCAGGGTCGCGTTGTCACCCACCGGCAGCCCGTTATCGCAACGAGCCAGAAACTGCGGCGACTCCGCCGTCACCGTCGCTTGCGACAGCGCGGACGGGTCCCTGTTGTGATGATGCTTCTGCCCCGGTTCCTGCGGCGGCAAGCTGTACCCCGCAAAGGGGTGGTAGAGCTCCTTGCCGCCGCCGAGCTTCTCGTCGTCGCGCGAGGGGCGCAGGTCGTCCTCCTCCTCCGTCTCCTCCGACTCGTCGTGGTCGCCCTCGCCCTCGAAGTACGACGAGCTGCTGCCGGAGCCGCCGCCGCCGCGCGAGCTGCGCGACAGGCTCGAGATGCTCGACGTGGGCGAGAAGGGCGTCGTGATGGCGTAGGCGCCCGCCGCCGCCGACGACGACGACGACAGCGAGAAGCGCGACTTGGGGATGTGCAGCTTGAAGGCGGCCGAGTGGCGGCCGGCGGCGGTTGTGCTGCTGTGCTGCTCCGAGCGCGTGTCGGGGCGCGCGGCCGAGGCGGGGTGGTTCGGCACGATGGTGTCGGACGACGCGTTGACGCAGGACGTGATGGAGGGCGAGGAGAAGCTGCGCAGGAACGGGGGCGGCGACAGCAGGGTGCTGGGCGCGCCCTCGCCGGCGCCCGCCGCCGCGGCGTGCGAGGCGAAGTTGTCGTCGTCCTCGTTCTCCTCCATGATCTGCTCGGGGATGGACAGGCCGCCGCCGCCCGCCGGGTTGGGGTCGGTGACGACGGGCGGCTTGTCGTCGCAGAGGAAACGCCGCAGCGCCTCGGGGGACATGTCACGGGACCGGCTGCTTCCGCCTGAGGGCGTGGTGCTGCGGGTGGTGGGGTGCTCCGCGGCGGAGGCGGAGGCGGAGGAGGGGAAGCTCTGGGTGCTGCGGCTGCTGTGGCAGCTCTTCATCGACGCCGCGTCCTCGTTGTCGCTGCAGCTGTTGGCGGGGGCGGCGCCCTTGCTGCGGTCGCAGCTGCCGCCGCGCTTGGAGGGCTTCAGGCCGAACAGGCGGCGTGCCGAGACCCACCGTGGCGTGGGCGACTGGGAGCGTGACGGCCTTTGGGGTTGCGGCACCTCTGGCGGTGACGGCTTGTGGAGTTGCAGGGCCTCGGACGGCGACGAGCTGACGAGGCTTCTGGCCATGCCGGGCGCCGTGGGGGCCGGCCGGGGCGATCTGAATTTGTCCATGGGGTTCATGGTCCTGTAGTCGGCTGCTGTCACGGAAGTCATGGAGGCACTCCTGTGGCGGGAAGGATGTTCAGTGGGAACGTCGAGGGTATTTACGGTCTGGCCCGGGAGGTAGGGGCAGGACGTGGTACTAGGCATAGCAGGATCGTGTGTCTCAGTTGACCCGTCTATCTCGTACTAAAGGGGTGGGCGATTGTTGTTTGTAATTAGCACGGTACGGACGTACACGCGGGTGATGATTGGCGTCTGGCTACTTACGTAGTAGTAGTATGTCTGACCCATTCTGAGACCACCGGTTCGCTTGGGAGAAATGAAGCTCTGATCACCATCACAGACGATGTCTTGGAAAGTGTGGCAGCCTCGCCATTGTCCCCGGGAACGGCGAGCGTCCCGCTCCATCTTATATGGGTTGGCGAAGTTGTCCCAGGACCCAAACAACTGCACCGACTGGATGGACTGATGTGTACGACTAATGCAAGGTCAGCCATATTGCAAACTCATAATGTGCCTGGGTGCATGCGACTACTGCAGGGTACAGGAAAATCAACGCGACATTGACATGGCCTTCTTTCTTGGTTGTAAGGCTACATAGGTGGACTACCTGTGCCTGTCTGCCTGGCTGCCCACCAACACAATACGAACATGTAGCAGCATCCTTCCACACTGCTTCACTCGGCAGTGGGTCGATCCCGGGGTCAATGGTCGAGGGAAACATTGAACACAGCCGAAACATTCGTCAGCTGATCATGGCCCATTGGAGACGGACATGGCGCATCCTTCCCATTCCTACTCCAACTGCCAGCTCCAACCCATCCTCGACTTGGACGGATGCGGCGCAAGCCAAGGGGGGCCGGGGATGGCGTGGCGGGCTGCACAACAGCTTGCACGCACAGGGGGAGGGGGTGATGCACTTGCTCCAATCCCAGACTGCCAGGTTCCGACCGGCATGACCGGGGGCTAATTTGCTCAGTCATAATAGGCTGTATAAGAAATTGTAGCCACACATCGATGAGCCATCGACCGGGAATGGCTGGTCATGGACGTTTGTTCTTTTTCTTTTTTTCGCACTCTATCTCCCCAACCCAATTCTTGGGGAAATTGCCGTGTACTTTCCCATCCGGGAAATTGGGTAAGGCTGATATATTGGGAAAAAAGATAATGAAAGCAATGGAATGAAAGCAATGCCGGCGCCGGGGTGCTGGTCCAATGGGCTAAAGACCGACCTTGGCAATGTCTCTCCCTTGCGTAGATTACGCACCAACAGGGAAATGCTGAGCTGGGGGAGAAGTAATAAGACAAGGCCCTGCCTGTCTCGTACGGGGAAGAACGCGGACGACGGGGGAGCACACGGCTGACGAGAGCCCTATGCCCGAGCTGTCGGGTTGGAACAATCGATGCTAGGGCTGCAAGAGGGGGGACGCAGAGACGGGAAGGCAAGCCAATAATGACGAATAAGAGGCGTTCGGCTCCAGAAGAAGAAAAACGCCTGCAATCAAAGAAAACCGATAGAGTAGGCAGGCAGGCAGGTAGGCAGGGCAGTAAATAAACGAGAAAATGAAAAAACAATACGAAGTGCGTGAGACTCACAGCAGGAAAGTGAAGAGGGTAGTCGAGGGATCCATGGTCTGGCATGGGAGGGATCGAGATCCGGCCATATTTGAAGTCGTGACAATACCGTCCAATGCCGAATATATGGCAGGGTGCCGTGACGCTATTCCAGGGTTGCCAACCAAAATGTACCAAATATAGGTATCAGCAGCCGCGCAGTTCAGTTTGCACTCTTAGGACTTAGTAATGAAACACGTTGGCTCTCGCTGCCGACATGTTTCAGTAAACGCAGTATCCAATCAGTTGGTGATTCGAAGCTTCTAATTGTGAATTCCAGGGAATTCACTGAACCAATTGGAATAGTTTCAGTATGCCGCGTCCGGAAGCGCCGTGATCCTCTTGGGAGGTGAGCGCGGTCTTTTGCGCCCAATTGCGTATAAGTCCCCCAGTTGCGCTTATGCTGACGGGTGTGTTTTTGGCGCTTACGGGGAGCGAGTGAGCTGATGCAGGGCTCCCGAATCAGGCAACGTAGTGAACACGGGTTGGCGGATCGATTTCCCTGTTCGGATCGTATCTGTCTCAGCGTAATCGGCGGTCGAGGTCTCCCAGGTCAATAACCAAAAACTGTCGGCCCGTGGTACGATAAGGATGATGATGATGGTACGGTGGCAGAGGTTGGTGGTGACGACGATAGCGCTGACGAGACGGACTTTTGGGTTCGAGGAGGGGGGAGAGAGGAAACCGTCCGGCGTAATAGATAGTCGCAACAACGTTCTTTTTTATCAAGGGAATGGGGTAAGCCGGCCTGCCGACGAAGACTAGTAAGAAGCTGAACTCCGGAGGCTGACTGCCTTTTTCTCTCTATTTTTTGCTTTTGCCCTGCTTTTCGCTTCCCTTCCCGGGACGGCTAAGATTATATCGTCAAGATAGAGGGCGGGACTAGGAGAGATTCAGTGCCAAGATTTCGATGGTTCCTGACCAGGACTCCAGACTTCGCTGGGTACGGTTTCCAGGAGGCGTGGGATTGGCTGGTTGGGATGGGCCGCTAAAACCGCAGAGGCTTAGGCCTGGCGGGCATGGTCGACGCAAGAAATTCCCAGTTATCCACGGTGGGCCATGTTTGAGAGTTGAAGCTAAGCTAGATGAGATGGGGAGGAACGGCGTGTAAAGCCGCCAGTTCTGTTCCGAGGGGGCGGAGAGCGAGGCAGGGCGAGGCAGGCAATGCTTGCTGCAAGTGTACGGCAAGGCAAGGCAAGGCAAAGTCGATCACCAGAATCGATCCAGATCGCGAAGCTATAGTAGCACTGCACTATTGGGAAGCTGGAAGGAAAAAAGAACAATGCTGTGGATCTGGAGCGATGAAGGGACGGACAAGAAGAAAAGAGGGTTGGCTGGGCGGTATGCAACATATTAATCTTCAAAGCGTGGTCTAATCGGAGGCAGAGGACATCTACGACTCTACAGCTCAGCACAGCACAGCACTCGCTCCCTTCCACTTTACCCTGGATTTTGGGCAACAAGAGGCGCCCAGAGAGGCCCGAAGGTCGTGGGCATGACGACAATGCTTCGAGGTCTGCGCAACTAGCGTGGACGGAATCGTCGAGAGACGGTCGGAGGGGCTGAGACGAAAGGGAAGCTGATCTGCACAGGGTCCGGCGAATGGAGTTGCCGCTTTCTCAAACACACCTCCCAAGCAGAGCACGGGATTCGTCGGCATGGCGAGAGGGACCTACTGCAACCCGATTGATCCTTTTCAGCTTGTACGTGTTCATTATCTGGATGCATACGTCGCAGCATGCATACGCAGAAGTCTATGCATGTGTAGGTCATCTGGTCACAATACATGTGGACTTATGCATACACTAATCTCACCCTCTGCGTCTTTCTGCGTGACCTTGTGCATCGCCGAACCGTCACAATGTGGTAACCACTTACATACCCGTTCAAGAAGAGGGGAGGCCAGAAGGGAGGCGAGAATGAGAGAGATGGGTAACAGTGGCAAGCCAGCGTTTCGCTGCATCATACATGGCACGAGGCCCAATCATCGACATGTTGCCCCCATCCATCCCGCCCGGCATGGAGCCGAAAAGCAGGTTCATCAATTTTACTCGGCGGTGTCGCGACTTGGAGCCAATGGTGGCGCATCGGCCAGGCACAGGAGAAAAGAGTGTGAAGGGAGAGGGCCATCAAAAAACGTGGTGGATAGACCCAAGCGGGGAAAGATGCCAATCGACAGGACCAATCACAGAATGGCCGTGCCTGTTGCTTCAGCCTAGGCGAGATTATTTGATTGATTCCCAGGATACTGCTAATAATATGTAGAATTGATTGATTGATTGATCGATTGACTGACTGATTGAACTCGTCTGTGCGCCTTAAGGTTCTCACATTGCATTTGTTTTGGATCAGCCCTCGCTTACAGTATTCCTGCCATTCGTTACCACGAGACCCCAGAGTTCTGACAGGACCAGAGACAAGAGGCAAACAAACATGCAGTTCTCGGAGCCGGGGGCTTGGACGCTGTCTCAAGCCCAGCCAACCAACATCACCAGACGCCATGAGCAGCTCTAGTCTGTCTGCTACGGCTTACATATGCGGGAACAGCTCATTCCTCTTGTTAGCGTGTCCTGTATCATGGGCAACGAGGAAACAGGGCAGCTTCTGCATCTACACACACTCTCTCTATCTTTCTCTCCGTCGTCCGAACGTCGTAATGTTGTTACGCGCTCAGCTAGGGGGAGCAGGTTTCAAACAGTTCGTCCTGTCAACGCTAGCTTTGTAATTAGCTCAAGTGGAGGAGAACGGCTTCAACGGACATGAACACGTCGGTGGAAACGGCGCGAAAGTGGGCATCGGCAATTCCAGAGAGCAGGTGGCAGAGGCAACAGCATGTAAGTAAAGGTAATGTCGCTATGCATGCAGACAGCTGCAGTGAAGTGTGAACACCTCCGCACTTTGGCAGCCGGCTTCCATGCCCTCCTATCTCCCGGCCGCCCATGATTGGCTTGTTACGTCCTCACATCACATTCATAAAATTAAAATGCATGTACCTTGCATATCGCTACCATCAAGAAGAGCTGCTACTAGTTGGAGTCTCCTCTGCAAAGAAGATCCGGGCTCCTTTCGAATTTTGTTTGCTGTTGTCACACTCACCACAAAGGGTATGCGAATGGGACGGGAGTCCGTCGACGGCTTTGACTTTCCTGTCAGCACCCAGGATAGAGTTACATGAAAGGGATGACAGCCCAAAACAGTTCGCCCATGCGCCTCAAACTCGAAAGGGGACCCCGGACCTTGGGGGTGAGGCAGAGGCGGACAGAATAGGCTCGGGGTTGCCAACTCTAAGATGCTTCGTGTTGTAGTTCGTAACGCGGCTGCTCGCACACGTGAGTGACAAGGCAATCCTAATAACATCAAGGAACTTAAAATCATCGCACTTAGGAACAAACGCGCAGGCAGGGACTGTCCTGCAACATGTGTATTAAAACACCAACTTGCAGCACTATATCGATCGATTTGGGGACTTCCTCTTCGTCAGTGCTCGCTCATGCGCCATCGAAGCGGGAGGCGCAATCTTACTTCGGAGAAATGTTGAGAGAGGGGCGATGGCCTTATGGCAAAACATAGGCGTATCATCCTGGTCTCCCACGAGATTAATGTTGCATTGGACTACCAGAGAAAGCCGATCACAATGGGGCCCTTTTGTGTGTGCTGGTTATTTGGGGCGCACACTCAATTCGAGGAAGCCAAGTTGGTTTGGAAGTGTTTTTGGCCGCTATGTAGGGAAGACCTGGTAGTGTTAAGACCTTGAGGCGTGTAAGTGTAAGTCAGGCACCTAGCAGGAAGGCTATCCTGGATGCGCCAGCCACTATGGCCCTTGATTCTTTTACTAGCACACCGCCGAGGACTGAAGCGCTTACTTGGTGTGGCTCGTTACCAATCAGTCAGTTCCTCCTCCTTGCTCCTCCCTCCCCAATCTCCCTAGGGCAGAAAACCACTTTGCGGCACATCCATTGCCGGTGCTCAATGACATCAGCGCTTCTCCGCTTCTTTTCTTTTTCTGGGTGTGTTTTTCGGGATCCGATCGGGCTGCGGCATCTCCATAGCGACGGAACCACGTCCTGGTCTGGGCTGGAAACGAACTGGGATGGAATGATCTCCCGGAGCAAACCTGACGAGATTTTGTTCAATTTCATGGAACCATACATGGCATCACCTAGGTTCGATTCTGTAAGGCAATCTTCAGTGTCGAATAGCCTCATTCACCGGTGACGGGATTCTGCCTGTTTCACAAATGAGCTCATGCTACCTAGCTTTTTCACCGCAACCTGCCGTCCCCATACGATAGATTTTTCTCGCGTTTGACAAGGATGCACCCAGAGTATGTAGGCGTCGGCGATGCAGGCATTGGAGGGGTGGGTGTCAGTCCAGACCGTCAAAAGGGCCAACCTAAAAAGCATGTGAACTGCTGTGTAAGCTATACGATGCAGCTATCGTGGCCCCAGTCAACAGGATTGGCTTGCTCTCTTCCTTCATTGGCACATGCTTCGTTCATGCACTTGGCCGCCGCTGCGCTCGGCCGAGAGATTCGGTGCTACCTGCGTCAGAATATCGTGGCGGGCGACCGCCGACACATGTTGCCTGCCGACACTTGGTCTGGTGTTGACTCACATCAATGGGCTACGAGAAGGAATCATTACCGCCCGTTTTCCCTTGAGCGATGCATCCTGAACGTAGGGATACTCTGGCTTACATCACTGGGTACGATCCGCCATCGTGCCATTGACTGCCAGCGAAGAACGACTTACAGTGGGTGTCAGGTGACTCATAGCATGATATCGCCATGGTTTTCCTCCCAGGCTCCTGGGGTTATGTCGCCTGAATATGTTCATATCTTCCCTGGCTACGGGGTATCGTGGCAGTCAGGGGACACCCTACCTGAGGGGCAATGCGAAAAGCCCATGACTTGGCTGCGTGCGAGATGATATTGAAGATATGCGTACACTGCGGCATTGCTGGGTTCGGACGACAGCTTCTGCTATACAAGCCCAATTACCCCCCTCACATGCTGAACTACCTGATTCTTACTTATACAGTCGTCCCGGAGATGGGAGGGGAATGACGGTTGCTGTCGTGACACGTGCCACTGCGCTGGGTTGGATATCGGGTCCTTCGTTACCAAGTAGGTAAAGGGTACGGGGGTGAAGCAGACATCCCGAGCTTGGAAACAAGAAACTGCACAGGAATGCATGTCCTTCTCATGTGTCTCCCTACCAGGTGCTATCAGGGAAGAAGATACCAGCATGCGCGCAGTCACTACACCACGCCCACAGCTTGCTGCTGTGTTGCCATGTGCTGAATGCCATTGAGTCCCCATCGTGTCTGCATTTGGTTTTGTTTCTAACGCGACTAGGACACAGCTTTACTTGTCACAATGATGGAAGATACCCATGAGAGTTAAGTTGCGAGATTCCTCTTATAGAATATTACCGACGCAGTTATCGTGATGTGGTATGAGGAAACAGAGTGCTTGGTCTTCATCACTTAAATGGACCTCTTCTAGTATGGAAGTCGTCAAGCACGGGTCTCCTATTCACTCATATAGTCAGCCATCCTCACAACGCCAGTGCATTCATTATACGTATAAGGGAAGCCAGCTACTAGGCCGCCTTCCTGTGCTGAATGCTTCTATTCCCACCACCCATGTGATATCTTCACCTCCCGGACGGGTCACGCACAGTCCTCCGCCCCTTTTGACCACGCAGAGTCAGTGTCGGTGACGGGAGCATAGTCTTCTTGCCAAATTTCCTTCAGTAAATTCCAGAGGTCTTTCTCAAGGTATTCCAGCATAAGAATCTGTTCAGAGGCATCCAGATCTTGCTTCTTGGCCTGGAAGTCGTTAATTATCATCCGATGGCATGTTTCAAGCTCCTCGATGGATGCACAGAGCCTGCACGACGTATGCCCTGGCACCCCATCCCCATCTCCATCGATCCACTCACAGAACCTGCTGTTGTCCAGCATAATGAGGTGCTGGAACATATAGTTGATTGTATCTTGGCCAAGACCAAAGTTAACAAACGGTCCAGTTTCGAAAGGAGTTTCAGAATCTATGTACCAGCCAACTTGAACACCCACGGGCGGGATACGAGGCAGGGGGTAGTCTCTCTGTGGTATCATCCACCATCCTAAAGGTGCAGTGAGGAACCCTAATACAGATATTCGCATGCATAGATACGACCTATACTTTTGGGGTTTGGGTTCATGCATTTCGATGTGCCACTTTAACCTGTCGACGGCCTCGTGCAAGTACTGGCGTGCCTCTTGATCAACGGAGTGTGGGCAGCTCAGTCGTGGATGAACCAGAGCAGCGCAGCTGGCAAGTTGTTCACGTTTGGTGTCACGGGTATTGGAGTATGGAAGATTGCCGGACCTGATAGGAGCCTTGCATATTAACCACGCCAGCCGGGCTTCGGGGCTGGGAGACATTGCTGCCTTGTAAAGGCTCACTGTCGGATCGCCAAAACGTTTCATGACTCTCTTCGCCTGATCGCGAGGATTCGTAACCCCAGCGATTACTCCAAAGAGAAACAATAGATAGAGTACTCTAGGGAATCTCCCAACATTCTCGAGGATATAGTCCCAGTGACCTGCCTCCATCAATTCGTCCCAGAAGGTCCAATCAGGAGGAAGGCCTGTATCCCCCCCAATAAGGCGTTGTCCGAGTTATCTCCCGATGATCAAGCGTCACGATCTTCGACCGCAGCCTATCCAACGCTTGTCGAGTAACTGAGGTGTACGATTCCCATAGCCTGCGCATAATGCTTAGAATCCATTGCAATCGTATTTCCGTTAGGCTCAATCCGACGAGGGATTTTCTTCTACCGGAGGAAGGCGCGGAAAGAAGAAGAGCCATTTGGCCGCTGTACAAACGGCTCAAGACCTGATCAGATGAAGTTTGCGATAAATCCAAGACCTTGGCATTTTCCGGGTCATGGACAAAGTCGTATGCAGACCGATGTACCCATGCGATCTTTCTTGACTCATACTTTAGTACCTTCGGATACTCAACTGCACAGGTCTGACGCTCACGAGTAAAAGATGTAGAGTTTTCGACCCTGAGCCAAACATGTTCAGGATCCCATTCCTCTTGGCGTAAAATGGCGTAGGTTTGTATTCGATTTTCGGGAAGTTGAAGGATTTCTAGCAGCCCCATGCTTTGGGCTCTAACCTGAGATTCCGTTTTTTCGCATGCCTCTTCAAAGCTGTCCATGGAGCGTAAAGCGTTCGGGGCCATGGAGGCGGTGAAGTTTGCGATCGTCAAAAATGCCTCGGGGAAGGTGACCTGGGGATAGTGATGCCCAAGAAGATGTTCCTCAGCAATTTTCATTGCTCCGAAGTAAAAGGCAAGGGATCTCACGTGGAACTTCTCGACTCTGGTCAGCATAGATCTGAACAGGTCATCCAAGTCTTGGGGTATGTCTTTGATGCGTTCCAAAAGGATGTCCGTAGCATCACCAGCCTCTACACCTCGTATCACGGACTGTATCACCACTACCAGCCACAGGAATACGCCCTCTGCACTTTGAGCAAGGCTCTCATGTAGCATTATTCCCCGATCCCACACCGGATCAAACGAAGCTTCTTCCAGCTTCAACCTGGCGTATCGAGTAAGGTCGGATAGGTTCAAATCTTGTAGGCGTAGTGTCTTACACGAAGAGAGTCTGCTGCTTAGTTGAACTTCGGGGCGGCTCGAGACGCAGAACTTCACGTTCTCATGATCCTGTAGCTTATATAGAAGGCCGACGAGCTCGCTATAGTTTCCGGTGAATTCGTCTAAACCATCGACGAAAACGCAAAACCGATTCTCTCCCATGATATTGACGATTTCATGGAATGCCCTGATAAGCGATTTCTCAGTCCAAGTATGGATCATGGAAGATTCGATAGCCATGCGTCTCATAAGAGCTTCGATGCATTCCGTACGCTTGCTACAGATCTGGTAGAGCAAGCTTCGGAGCAGGCCCGCCACACTCTGCTGTAAAGCAGTGCCGGCACGCCAGAAAAAGTGTGAGAGTATTTGCCTTCTTCCTTGGCCGCCACACCAATGGTCGAGTGCATTCTGCGTACGAGAGTCGTCGATAAGACGTGCCATCAAGGTGCTTTTCCCCGAGCCCGCTTTGCCGTTGATCCAGTATACACCATTATCGTGTCGAAGCCATCCTGTCAGACTGTCCCATGGCGTCCAGGTCGTCGTGTAGGAATGTAAAGGATACTGTTGTGTGAAAGAGGAAATGACACCTTCTGAATCATTGAAGATCCATTCTAGCGTGCCGTTCTCAGCATCCTTGATGAGACTTTGCCGTTCCAAGATTTCTGGATAGAAAAGGGTTTGAAGGAACATCTTCACGTTGGCTGCAGCTCGTGTTTCCTTGTAGTGACTCTGAGCTTGACCTATTAATTCGCCGTGTCGTTCTGATGCTCTTCTATCAGACTGGGCGAAGCGGTCTTTAATCGCCGTGTCTGTCTGATCCAGATGCCTCGTGATTTGCTTTGTCGATTCTTTGACACGCTCCTCAGTGGCCAAGTTGATTTCTGCTAGTCTGTCGAGGATCTTCTGGATTTCCTGTTTCTGGCTGTCTGATAGACGCCTACAACGGGTCTTAGTAAGTACTCGAGAACTGAACTAGTTTGAACATTAAAAGTACCAGATGTGAAACTGAAGTATTTCATGTAATCCTTCCTTCTTTGCCGACAAGGACTTCTCTAATTTCTCGACTCTACGGCGGTCCTTGATAGCACGGAAGAAATTCTTAGCCGTACTTGGGTTCTTTCCGGCCCGGCGCATTTCCTCTAATAGTCGAAGTAGCTCGACTGACTCCTGTTGGCATTTTGTAGTCCATTCTCTTATACGACGGGGGGTAGAATTGGGTGGTTGAGTAGCCGCCACGAGCCCGTCCCGCATAGCGCAGAGGTCTCGTACAGAGGTCTCCAATTCCCTGTTGTAATCGGTCGCCGACTCTGCATTATCGCGGATTTGTCGGCATAGCGCAGTCGCTTTCACAGCTACGTCGAAGAATTGCAACGCTGCTGCAGCTACACCGACAGCAGCCACTGATTCCATTGCGAGTTCGGTAACGGCATCGATTGGAACTCTGAGGACGAAGAAAACGTCGCAACATTCTAGGATTGGGAAGACGGAAATGTCAGACTGCGGGGGCCACACACCACTAGCCAGGATACCAAAAAGGCCTCCCAGAAAGCCCGACAGTCAACCTCATATCGGGCACCGAAGCAACTCCACTTATGCGGCATCCAATCACATAAGTTAAGAAACACTCTCAAGGTCAACATAGCCAGCCGAGCGTCTTGGGGCTGGTGAAAATCCGCAGATCCGTACTCGATTCCAGCAGCTGCTGATCCGGTCTTCTGGTTTGATCTGGGGCATTGAGAAGCATGGAATACCTATCCGTACCTAGTCGATTCAGTCCATCGAGAATTTCTTGGTCACTTGCACCCTCGCGGACCCCGAGCTCCTCGTAGTAGTTGCGATGGACATTGAACCGTGTCACATCCATGTTTTGGAGACTTTAGGAGGGTTAATAATGGGAGAGGGTAAGACTTCGGTCTTGGAGTTGCTCGAGCGTTTGTGACGTTTCTGTGTTCGAGTATTATAGATGCAGACTCAATATTAAACAGAGCTTCAGGGGACCAGTTCGACTCGTGTTCATATAAGCTCTGCTTAGTGAGGCGTCATCGCTGAGAGCTAGGATCTGCGTGTTGAGACAAATGGTATATACGCTCACAATGGTTGGTTATGTGCGCCTCACTGCTGTCTCATGAGTTGTAGCCTCCAGATAGGCGCTCGTTACGGATATAGTAATACCGTTGTCCTTCTGGTCAAGGAGGGAAGTCTGAGGTCATAAGGCAGACATGCAGCGTTGTTACTTCCACACGTGTGGACGTCTACTATCCCTTTCGGACTGAGACCTGGGCGAAAGACATGATCGACTCTGGGTTGCTTCAAGCATAGAGAAGCCATCTCTACTGTACGGCTAACGAATGGCGGTCCAAGGGATAGATGTCCAGCTTTGTTGTGCTTTGGCATCTTCGGCATACCCCGTGAGTTCACAGCAAGTGATGCAAGTTGATGTCGAGAAATAGGGAGTATCGCGCCCACCCGATCGACGGATTCAAGATGCCTCAAGATGTGGTTTCGATATGATGTGAATGATCAAGTTTTAACTCCGACATGTCACCAATCGGGAGGATCTGCGCAAACCAGGGAGCCGAAACGGATAAGTAAAGATGTTTCAAGTCACCCTCACGTTGGACGAGCTGAAAACCCCACCATCTTAGTCTGACTCGCGAGCCCTGCACAGAAGCACCACCTAAACCAACTGTCATCTCATGTACCTATAGCGACCCGACTACTACTGTATATTAACACCAAACCTACATACAAAAAGTTCAGTCAACGTCGCGCGGGAAACAGTTTCCGTGCCTCCCGTCTGTTTGCTAATTAATTAATCAGTGCACATCACCCGTCGAAAGCCCCATTGTTCCTCTTTGCCGGCATTAGTCTTGGCGATCCGGAACTATCTTGGCCAGTAAGAGCTCGTGTCGCTCGCGGCATCTGCCATCTATAAATATTGACTACCTGAGATGTCGTCACCGAAATACTACTCTTTTTTCCCCAAGAGATTGCCACGCGTCTCCTCGTCTATCCCTTCACCTTGGCCAGCCGCGGCGAAGGGTTGAGGACAGAAATCTGCTACATAGACTCGGGATTCAGCTAACCCTTCTGGACCTGTGACAAGTCTGACACAAGGGGGTCTTGCGCGCGCCGTGCTAGCATCTCCAAGAACCGTGGGTCCCTGTCTTTGGACGGACAGACGGACGACGTGCCAAGCGTCTGAGGCATTGGTCGCCCGGGCCTTTTACTTGCTGAACCGTCCGCTGTGTTAGATGTTTCCAGGGCTTAGCTTCGTCGCCTACGCGGACCTCGGGAGCCGGTGCCAAACCCCCAAGCCGAAATACAGCATACATACCAACCTGGCTGGAGTGGTGACTGGCTGATCTGCGCCACGTTCAATTAGGGCCCTGGGTTGATCCCCCTTGATGGCGATTGGTGCTGCTTTTTTCGTAACGCGGAGGCGGGGTGCCTTGTTCCTGAGTGCATGGGGTGGGGATATTCCCGGGTAGCATGTTTGGCGAACTAACATGCAGTTCTAGGCCCCAAGCGGCTTGCGGCGAAGCAGCCAGGTAGGCAGGCAACTTGTCATCAACAATCTTACATATGTACTGTGCCGCCTGCTGCCCACGTTTCGCGCCCGTCGATCAATTTTCTGGTTTATTATATTCACTCTGGCATACCTAGGCCATAAGTCAAACTTCGCGTGTTCTTGATATTGTTTGTTTCTAGTGCAGTATATATACGGGCATATATATACACGTAATAAAGGCGACCTGGCTGGCTACGGTAGCTTCTTCGTCAACATGGGGCCATTACACCTAGCATTACTATTTCCCGCCTTGGGACTCGCCAAGGAGCCTCTCTCGCACCTGCCGGATTTCGGTTCGTGCAAATCGTCCTCCCTGCTGGGAGCCGGCATCTTGGGACATGAACCCGCCTGCTCGCCCCAGGGCGCAGTGCTGGAGGACGCCAACCAGACGGTGCTGGCGGCGGCGAGCTGGCGGCACACGACGAAATGCGCGGCGAGCGAGAACAAGGAGTTCTGCGCGTACGTGAGCCCCGAGTTCGCGATGGGGCGGGGCATCATGATGCTCACGACGCCGCAGCGGGCGGCCGAGGTCGAGGCGTCGCGCATCTTCACGCAGCCCGAGATCTACACATCCATGACGGACCTCAACGCCGAGACCAGCGACCGGTGGAAGGTCGAGGCGGTGCCGGGCAAGGGCATGGGCCTGATCGCGACGCGCAACCTGCAGGTCGGCGACCACATCATGAGCACGACGCCGTCGGCCATGATCGACTACGACGTCTTCTACGAGCTGCAGCCCGGCGACATCCACCGCATGCAGGGCGACGCCATTGCTCACCTGCCCGAGCGCCACCGCAACATCTTCCTCAATCTTTCCACCCACGACGGCGCCGAGGACTACAACTCGCGCGTCAACAAGATCATCCTCACCAACGCCTTTGACATTGATAACACGGGCGTCGTGACCAAGCAGGCCGAAGAGGACCGCGAGTCGTGGTACACCGTCTTTCCCGAAAGTAAGCCTACCTCATCCTCAGCTCCAGAGGACACCAAAACCATGGCCGTGTAGGCAACCATCCTATAAGAATTGGCTGACCCTTTTACTAGTCTCCCGCATGAACCATGATTGTCGGGCTAACGCCGACTACTACTTTGACGTGACTACGTTCACTCACAACATCCACGCCGTGCGACCCATCGCCGCGGGCGAGGAGATCACCGTCTCGTACATCGAGTAAGCATTGCGTACCCCTCCTCCTACCTACTTCCCAGCCATTAACCAACCCTTGGTGGGAAATAGCCCCGTGCAGTCGCGCGCCGAGCGTCTGCAGCGCCTCAACACATCGTGGCACTTCCCCTGCTCGTGCAGCCTGTGCGCGCAGAACGAGCACGCGACGGCGGCGTCGGACGCACGCATCGCGCAGATCGAGGAGCTGCGCGCCCAGTTCCGCGACTACGAGCCGACCTCGCAGGCGACGCCCGCCATGGGCGAGCTCATGGTCTCGCTGTACGAGCAGGAGCGGCTCTGGTCGTCCATGTACGAGGCCTACACGTACGCGGCGCTCGAGTACAACGGGGCCGGGGAGCCCTGGCTCGCGTCCAAATGTAAGAACATGTCCACATCCCGATCTGTGTTATAATTGTGCTCTCCTGCCTTCGGTCTCTCGTTCTTCGAAATTATTTGCTGATACGAACACCCACAGATGCGCGACTGGCTATCCAGCACGGCCTGGCTGCCGGCGGCCCGAAGGACTCGGATGTCATCGCGATGAAGGATCTCGTTAGGGATCCTTGGGCCCACTGGAGCTGGATGCTGAGGACTAAGAGGAGAATGAACTGGCACTCGAACGTGGAGGCGTAGAAAAGGGTCTACGCTACGAACGGGGCATCGGCGCATTGTTTTGTCACGATTGCTTTTACATGTCCTCGGAGGTAGACATGCTACGGTGTTATTCGGCGTTAGTCCTCTTAGGATCTGTTGTATGTGTTGGATTGTACAGGACCAAGGCGTTATTGTCAAGAAAACTCGACTTATGGATGACTCTTGTATTCAAATGAACTTACCGAGGAATGCATGCGTCTTCTGCGACTATGCTGCTAATGAATGTAGCCCTGGTGGTATCGATAAGAGCTTGTAAGCGGCTAAGTGCATAATTCGAGGGGTCCCGGGCGGAAAAATGTGTGGTTGTGGAAGGTGGGCTGCGCGAAGTCGGGCTCCAGTTGCCCCTCCATTTGAAAGGCAATTGGGTCAACGCCCGAGTGAGTCAAACAATTGACAGTGAGAGCCAGAAAGAGTCAATCACCACCACGTCGTCGCTTCTCCGACTCGAACAAACTCCACCACCTTTTTCCCCGACCAACTGACCGACTGACCGACCGACCGAACAATTGGGAAGGAAAAAAAAACCATGGCGCCGGCGGCTAATGTTACTACCGAGGACCTCATCCCCGAGGTCCTCCAGGCCCTGGACAAGAGCGGCGAGATCTCCTCGTCCGATGCCTTCCCCGCCGTCCCCTTCGAGAAGATGAAGGCGGCGCTCGACCGCCTGGCCTCGCGCGCCATGGTGACGTACAAGCAGGTCGACGTGGAGGAGGCGGTGCTCGAGCCCGAGGCCGAGACCATCGTCAGCCACGGCAGCCACGAGGCCCGGGTCTTCGAGGCGGTGCACAAGGCGCTGGGCGGCCTGTCGATCCAGGACCTCGAGGCGGCCATCGGCGACAAGACGGTGACCAAGATGGGCCAGGGCAAGGCCTTCAAGGAGAAGTGGATCAAGAAGGACGGCGACAAGCTCGTCGCCCTGACCGACACCATCGCCGACGTCACCCGCGACCAGCTGCGCGTCATCCAGGAGACCAAGACCCACGAGCCCAAGATCGTCACCGACCTCAAGAAGCGCAAGCTCCTCCGCCTGCAGAAGACCTTCTCCTTCCGGATAGCCAAGGGCGAGAAGTTCGCCCTCGAGATGATCGTCGAGGAGACGGACCTGACGGCCGAGATGCTGGCCTCTGGCTCGTGGAAGACGGCTACTTTCAGTGAGTGGGCGATGCTTCAGGATGCTGGTGGAAGGAGCGGGAAGCTTACATGATTCACCTTCTAGAACCCTACAACTTCGAGGCCCTTGGCGCGGATCAGCACGCCGGAGCCCTGCACCCCCTGGGTAAGGTGCGCGGAGAGTTCAGGTTAGCCAATTCCGAATGCAACCTAGAAGGAGTACTTGCTAATCAGTTTCAGACAAATCTTCTTCGAGATGGGCTTCGCCGAGATGCCTACGAGCTCGTTCGTCGAGTCGGGCTTCTGGGTATGCAACTAAACACCCCCTTGATGGCCTGTTATATTTGCTGACCTAAGCCTGTATAGAACTTCGACACACTCTTTGTGCCCCAGCAACATCCTGCTCGTGATTTGCAAGACACCTTCTATATTTCAGATCCCAAGTCGGCAGCCCGACCTGGCCCCGAAGACGCGGATGACAAGCGCAACTACGCAGAGTACTTCGAGAACGTGCGGGAGGTCCACGAGAAGGGCAAATACGGCTCAATCGGCTACCGCTACCCCTGGGACGAGGAGGAGTCGCTCCGTCTTGTCCTGCGAACACACACCACCTCCGTCTCGGCGGCTATGCTGTACAAGCTGGCGTCGGAAAGCAGGAATGGCCAGTCGCCGCCAGTCCGGTACTTCTCTATCGACCGAGTCTTCAGAAACGAGTCGGTGGACGCTACTCACTTGTGCGAGTTCCATCAGGTAGAAGGTGTGATCGGTGACTACGGTCTGACATTAGGTGGCCTGATGGAGTTCTTGCAGATCTTCTTCGGAAAGATGGGCGTTACTGGGTAAGTATCTGCCTCGATTCCTCCGCTATCTTGACCTATGTGCAATTGCTAACGAATTACAACAGTCTTAAATTCAAGCCTGCGTAAGTCTGCATGGGAGCATCACCTCCAACCCTGCACCAACTTCCCCCTATGTCTGAACTCGGGGGCTTGAAGAAGTGCACTGACATCTGAATTGCCGATGAATGTTTTCGCTAACATCACTCATAGCTACAACCCTTATACCGAGCCCAGTATGGAGATCTTCTGCTTCCACAAGGGCCTGAACAAGCTCATCGAGATCGGTAACAGTGGTATGTTCCGTCCCGAGATGCTGGAAGCCATGGGCCTGCCCAGCGACTACAAGGTCTACGGTTTCGGTCTCAGTCTCGAGCGGCCTACTATGATCAAGTACGGCATTTCCAACATCCGTGAACTGCTGGGTCATGGTGTCCACCTGAACGCCATCGAGAAGAGCGCCGCGGTGCGGTTGGACAAGGACTAGAGTGCGTTGCCAAAGAATAAGAAGAATAAATGAAATGAAACGAAAACATCTAGCCCCCCAACATCGCTTTACAGGTTTCTCCAGCGCCCGGTCGCTGTTGTCCGTCAGATCTAGGTAGAGTAGATTTGTTGGCTTGTGGAGTGAGCGCACCTATTGCCATCTGGTCCGAACTAAAGAGAAAGAACAAGCTCATAGATGAAAAGAGATACCCTGAGATGGCACGGTTGTGTATTTAGCTACGTGATTGTGCGATTGGCGGTGTTGTTGTTATTGTCCTAGGTCAATGGCGTATGGTGATGGCAGCCAGTGCAAAGCTGTCGACTTCTTCTGGCTATTTGCCCTGCCTCCTCCAGGCCAGAATGTCAAGGCAGTCAGTCTGCTTCTTCCTGATGGAGAGTTGGAAGGCAATCTTGTGGGATCTGTATGCCGGATCGGGAACCAATGCCGTGTGTAGATAGGGGGTAAGGCTAGGGAATCTCTAAGATTGGGACCAAGAGACTAGCTTGCCTACCTCGCCAGGATCGAGCACGCTCTTCTTGGGAAGGGATATAATAATTCGCAGAGGTGGTTTTTCGAATAGTTTGTAAATATTAGATTACCTGACCCGATTCGGTCGTTGATGCTTCGGGTCGGGTCCTGTTTGACTGTCCGTCTTCTCTCCACCATGGTCACCTGGTCATGCTGGGTATTCCATTGCAAAGTACCACTCCTGCGGTCGCTGCATAATCAGGAAGCCGAATACCTGCCGCCTAACCTTTCATCCGTCACCGTAAAGGGGAAAGCCTCAAAGACGGCTATGGGCTTACTTGCTTGCTTTGCCGTTTGTTCAGCCGGCAGGGGATCATGCCAACAGACGAGCTACCCACTACCTCCACTCGGAGGTTGATGTGCGTTCTGCCAGTTGAAGTAGCGAATTTAAAAGGCGGGATAACGTTTTATATTCCAGAAGGGTTTGGTTTATGGATGACAACCAAGGGACGGGTTATGCTATGCATCACTTGATCCCTGGGAGGCGATCCTGGAAGAGCGAGGCGGTATATCATAAGAATAGGGCTGACACTGAGCAAAATACAATGAGACTAGACGCTGCAATTGCGATACGTTTCTATGAGAAGGGAACACTGTGCATACATCTAGGTGTGCGTTATCAGTTATCTTATTCATTCTACGATGTCAGTAGCTTTTTGTTTACACATTATAGTTGGCTATTAATACAAAGATTCTCATTGGATGTGTCATCTCAATCTAGGCACTAGTGGTTTAGTGGTAAAATCCATCGTTGCCATCGATGGGCCCCGCGTTCGATTCGCGGCTAGTGCAATACCGAATTTCTTTTTTGCATCAATTGTGCAATACTTGGATTCTTTTTGGCCGCTGTTTTCATTTCGGCTACTGACTTGTTCGTTTATTTGTTCCTGGTAGTCTTTGTATTCTGATGCATATGTCAAAACCTCGGGCGGGTCTCTCGCCACGGTGGAATGAACACATAACCGTCTGTCCCTAGACATTGATACAGCGATTGATCTGTCTGCGACAAAAGGTACAGGAGCGCAATGGGCCATGCCACGTAGTACACGCGCGGTGGTGTGCTCTCGGAAGAAAGAGATCGGGGTAACACATCAGCTCGAAGCTAAGGCGCTGGCTTCGGAACATTGTGACGATCTTGCCCTGTGCAGTGCCCGCCCGGGGCCCTGCGGGTGCGACGCTGTGACACCGAGGAGCCCAGTCCAATGTTCCATTTCAGCTGCTGTGTTCTCTCGAGAGAGCAGGAAGCGCTGAAGTGTGTCTTGCAACAGAAAATGGCCAGCCCACTTTCCCAGCTGGCTGGCTGGCTGGCTGACTGACCCATTTTCGATAGACACAGGCGGATGGCCGCAGGGACATCGACGGGCTTGCGCGTAGAGGGGTCGAGAGCCTTACCACGCGATCGATGCTCCCCTAGCATTTCAAGATGACGCCGTTACGTACTGTATTGGTGTGCATCTACTGACTACATACATACATATCACCCATCGGCGGATCGCTGTGCGGGTAACGCCTGCCGATACCCAGGAGCGCTCCCGACGGGGAGGCAGGCTGTGTGCAGCGCGCGGCGCTTGGCCCGCATCGATAATGTTGCTACTCGGTACTAGAATGCTAATAAAAGATTGACCGTTGGCATATATTGTGGGTAGTTGAGATCGAGCCGAGAGTTATCCCAGCCTGACAGCCGCAGTCAGCAGCAGTGCAACAGGGGTCTGGTGCCTGGGTCCTTTGCGAGTGAGATTGGAGACGCCTTGTTTTCTTTCTTCATGTATGTCATAGCATGTAGGATCGAGGCGTACGCGTCTTCCCTCTCATGCCCTACGGAGCATGCATCTCGCTCGCGCGCATACATGCAGCCGGCCAGCCAGCCCCCAATGTCCGCCGGGTGGGCTTTTGGGAAGAAGGTGGGAACGCCGCGACGACGGGGGTTTACTGTACTGCATTGTCGGACTGTAGATCCTGACATATTCCCTCGGTGCTATCTACGGACGTGGCGATGGCACCTCGGCACCTCTTCCTTAGTGCGCCTCAGTAGGGCTTCTTCATCTACAAAGCCGCTTGGCCGCTGTCTTTAGCTGCTCGTGGCCCAACCCGTTTTCGGCCGTGATGACTTGAGGCTCCAGCAGTTCCACTTCAGTAGGTTTGATGTGGAGGGGATCTCTATCTCTCTCGAACACTGGTCTGGTCCGGTGGCCGAACCGAGGTCGATGCTTGCCATTGCCCGGCTCTCGGGGGAATCGACGAGGAGCGAGTAGGAGTGGTTGGCGGGCTCGATTGGTGGGAGGGCTATTACTAGTACTCCTGATCGTCTTGGAATGAAACAAATACATACGTGTAGGCCCAGTGGATGGTGGGAAATATTCCAATGATTCATGATTCACACTGCACCGCTGCATGTTTTCGCCGGCTTCTGCACGCACGCCGCAGGCGCAGCTAGTACCCAATTTGAATCGAGTCGCATAGCCGGTCTCTGCTATTGGACGGCAGGTTCGATAATAAGAGATTCAGCACATTGATGGGTAGGCGGCCTACCCGTCTGTCTAAGGTAAATTTGATAGCGGGTGATTGGGCCTGTGGCGTCCAACGAGTCTTTCTTTCTTTTCTTTTTCCTTTCTCTAGTCTGCGACGTTGAGTTGTTCTTCAACTACTTGCTTGCTTGCTAGCTACTACTAGCTTCTTCACAAATCGGCTGCCTGCTGCTGCTTCATATCTTTTTGCTTTTTCTTTTCTTTTCAATTCAAGTTTTCCCCCATGATATTAGTCGAATGGTCACCAATCAGATCGACGCCCCTTGCCTCGCTTGCGAGAGGGGTGGGGCTCCTTTATTTTCAAAGTTTACCTTTACCGACTGGTTCCGTGGCCGATCAATCAGAACCCACGATGCCAGTCCCCCTTTCATCCGCACATCCCTTGAGCAACAATAACAACACGCCGAAGAGGACAGACGCTCTTATGAGCTTTGCCAGCCATCGTCCTGTGGGCCTGTTGTTTCAATGACGCTGCTCGCATCTCCGCGGGGGATATGCTATAGGGCATCTCGAAGATCTCGCTCTCTTACTATTACTATGTATGTACGTCTGGAAGGCGGGCGGAGACTCCTCACTGGTTCGTGTTTATTATTATACCTTACAGGGTATTCCTGGGCCAGCTGAGCAATTCCACCACCCACCTGCCCCTCTCTCCTCCTGCTGCTGCCCTGCCATGCCCCGTATTCCGCTGCTCCCCTGCCCCCCGTACATGCATCTACGGGTCGGCGGGTTGTCGGGTGGCAGGGCTTTCCCAGGGGCCCTCTTCCCTGTATCTTATTTTTTGGCCTGTCTCAGAACACGCGTGGGTGCGTGCCGGTAGGGTATCACCACATGCATCTCCCTTATTGTCCAGTCAATTGCGCAGTTGCATTTTTTTTGTTGGGCGGGCGACAGACACATGGACGAGAGGAGAAGAGAGCGTGGGGTTCTTGACAGCTGAGAGAGAGACATAGACAGAGATGAGAGGGCGGGACGTTGTATTATACTTATTATACTGCTTATGACTTGCAGAAACGAAACATCTGGACAAGAGCTGGGTCCCTCCGCCGGAAGAGTCTCCGTGCACTGCGCTGAGTGATAGGTGAGTGCATGCTGAGTGCATGCATATGTACTGTATGAGAGAGCCCAGTGCATTACATATCATCTCTACTTACTATTTACATACCTGCTGTCTTCTACTACTCACTATCTGTCTACTCTTCCCCAGACCTCTTGGCTAGTTCCGTCCCTCGCTGCCCTTCATTTCGCTTTCCTGGTTTACTTCCCTTCCCTTCCCACCCCCATGCGTCGCCCACTGTGACGGCCCATTTCCCACCCCACTACCACCACCGTCGCATTTCGACTCGATTCGGTATTTGCTGCCAAACGGGCGCCAGCTAATAGCTAATGCCGAGCCCGCTTCATTTATCCGTCCTATCTGCTTCCCACGAGTCGCCATAGTATACATACACATATATAAGCGCAAGCTCGGCCGGTGATCGATTATTTATATATATATATATACTATATATACTATATATACTATACGCATTATCATGGATTCGCTAAGTATGAATCGCTACCCGCCCGAGACCACTCCACAACTCGCCGCCGTATCATCCGCGGGCGCCGCCGCATTCCACCCTCCTTCTCTGTTGCCCGAGACCTCGAATGCGTCATCTTCTTCTACTACTACAACGGCAGAGTCATTCCTCGCGCCTCCGCCGCCTCCGCCACCGCAGAATGCCTCGTCGGTAGCTTCCACCCCCGCCACCGATTCGCGCGCGCCGCCATCTGCAACCGTTCCGGCGGCTTGTCTCGCTTGCGTAAGTAGCGTGCGAACTACTAGTACTATTACTACTACAACTACCACTGCCACCTCCAGCAAATCGTGTTTTCCATTCTACTCCCCCTTTCTTCCAATTTGATTGGGAAGCTAATAAAATCGTAAAAAAAAATAAAGAGGTCGAAACACCTTAAGTGCGACGGACTTAATCCGTGTACGCGATGCAAAGCGAGCGACAGCTTGTGCCAGTACATCGCGTCTAGGCGTGGCTACAAAGGTCCCAGAAGGAACACGGCCCAGAACCCCAACAAACGACATGCTTCCGATTCGCCCCCCTCCGCCGGCGGCGACAGCAGCTGTCCTATGCTGCTCGGCGCGACGGTGACGACGCCCGTGCCGGCCATGGCCGCCTTCAATTCCGTGCTGGGCCTCCCGGAGCCGCCTCCGATGTCCCCCTTTGTGGCCACGCCCGGCTTCTCGGGCCTGCAGCTGTACCGAAACCCCTACCTCGACCCCGTGACGGGCGCCCTGATGGAGTTTAACAACAACCAGCAGCGGCAGCCGCAGACGCTGGCGGATCGCTGCGTCGACTCCTTTTACCACCACTTCTTCCCGGGCCACCCGTGCGCGCTGCCCAAGGCGCACCTGCTGCGCCTGGCCAAGGAGCGCAACCTGGAGCCGCTGCTGGCGGCGATGCGGTGGACGGGGTCGCTGTACTTCGACGTGGGCGGGCCGACGCGGGCCACGTTCCTGGACGAGGCGCTGCGGCTGGTCTACGCGGCCGACGCGGCCAAGGACGCCTTCCTCGTCCAGGCCATGGTGATCCTGCTGATCGGCCTCGACGGCAGCTGCGAGAACGACAAGGCCCGCGACCTGCTGTCCGACGTCGAGCGCATCGCCATCGAGATCGGGCTCTACCAGCGCGCCTACGCCACCAACCACGGCCAGGGCGACGCCGTGCTCGAGGAGAGCCTGCGGCGCACGTGGTGGGACCTGTTCGTTGTGGATGGCATGGTCGCCGGGGTCCATCGGCAGACCAACTTTTTGTTGTTCGACATCGTGGCCGACGTGGCGCTGCCTTGCGAAGAGCACGAGTATCTGTCGGGGGTAAGTGCGGTGCAGTGCTGTTTCTATATCTACTCCCATCTCGTGTGCTAACCATATCACTTAGTTCATCCCGCGACCCATGTACCTCGAGGACTTTGACGACCAACTCTTTAGCGGAGAGGAGAGGGAATTTTCCTCGTTCGCCTACCGGGTCGCGTCCATCCGCAACCTCGGCCGCATGATGCGGCTGCCCGAGAGTGTCTTCCCGGGCGACGAAAACGTCGACCGCATAGAAATGCTGCTGTCGAATTGGAGGATGCACCTACCGGAGTCCAAGCGCGACTGCCTGAACAAGGACGGCCAGCTCGACGAGATGATGTTCCAGGCGCACATGATCAACAACGCGTAAGTACTTACTTACTTTCTCTCTCTCTTCCCCCCATCTTGTCTCGATATTGAGTTTTTTAATTGGCAGCTGCTCGATCATCCTGCACCAGCCGCACTCGCAGCTGGACTCGTCGCCGGCGCGGTCGGTGACGGCGTGCGCGCCGCACCAGCTGGTCAAGAGCGGGGACCACTTCAACGCGCACACCAAGCACATCGTGACGGCGGCGAGCGCCATCAGCCGGCTGGTGACGTACGCGGTGCCCATCACGGCGCACACGCACTTCTTCACGTGCGTGCTGACGCTGAGCTCCATCGTGCACCTGAGCAAATGGGCGCTGTACTTTGTGCAGAACGACGAGGACCTGCGGCAGCAGATCCGCCTGAACATCGGCGCCCTCAACAAGCTCAGCACCGTCTGGAAGGCCGCGGGCCGCGCGGGCGGCCAGGTCCGCGGCGTCGCCCAGGAGATCTACCGCGCCAAGAAGGCGCAGCAGGACAACGCGAGCCTCTGGGTCGGCTACACCCAGGAGGAGATCGTGAGCAGCATCGCGTCGGATGAGAGCATCATGAGCGACATCAACACGATGCTTCAGCCGGGGAGTTGAGGGGGAGGGGCGGGCTAAAGGTCATCCATTGTTCATGAATTCGTCTTGTTCTCTTTTGGGACAGACACAACCTAAAGGGGAGGAGGAGGCACTGGGGAAATAGCGGGAAAAGGCCTCTCTTCTTATAGTTTAAAATGTGGAAAGCGGGTGGTGTTTGCCGGCCTGTCTCAAGACAACAAGGCAACACGATGTAACAACAAATATCCGGTCCGATGGGGTTTGTGGAGTTGGGGGAATGGCTGATCTTTTTGTAGGTAGGTAACCAAGATCCTGTGCATTAGGTTTTCTTATTCTTCTTTTTCGAATAATGAGATCAAGAACAGAGACAGAGGGTAAACTACTTTTGACCAAGATATATAAGTATACGTGTGTGTGTGCGATACGTCCTTTCTTGCCCATGTGATTTCGAAATGCGCGATCCATACATATTATGATTGCACTGCTCTGCGTCTTGGTCATATGCATGCAATCTTCCCCTGCCTTGCCCTGCTGCTGCTGCTCGCTTGCTCACCCACACACCGCGATTCTTTCCTTTTCTTAACCTCAGCGCCGAGTCAACGCCCATGTTTGCTGGGCGTGTTCTTTCTTTCTTTTCTTTCTACCCCATGTGCCTCATGTGCCCCATGGGCCCGGCCCCGTCGTTTGCTAGGTTTATTAGGTTATACGAGAGGGGCGTCAGTAGTTTCGACCGCAGGACGATCCAACGCGACGACCCTCTCCGTGTTGGACGATGAGCGGCTGAAATGGGGGGTTATTAGAGTTGTAGTATGTAGTAGGGCAGGTCGTTCTGATGCTGGGGGTGGTCGCCGGGCTTTTCGGGCTTCAGTGGGGTTTGGGGTTGGAAGGTCAGGTCCCCGATTGGCTTTGGTCAGGGGGTTTTGGTACTGGACGGCGACCATTCTCCGGGGAGCTGGAGCTTGGGGCGCCCGGGGGGCTGATCGCTGCGGGGACATGGGGCCAGGTCGCCGTCCTGGGGGGTGTCATGATATGATATGTATATGTTCAATGCCTCCCTGCACTATTCGGCGACCACCCTTCGACGTAAAAACAAATGAAGGAGCCTCACTTGGTGTACTGTATATTCTTCTACTTTGCCTCGCGTCTTGCCAGGTCCCCGACTGCTACTCTGCTCCGGCCTAACAAGGGTGCGGTGAAAGTGACAACCCCTAGCTCGCTGCAAAACCTACTCGCGTATGAGGTCTCGGGATTTGAAAGGTCGCCGGCAGCCTCGATGGTCAACACTCGGCTATCGGGCCCCGCGGGCATACCTACCTTAGCGGATAGAAGGCCGAAAACGCTATTCTCTTCTGGCGCCCCCCAGGTCGCCGAAGACATGGTCGTATATCCACAGCTTCCCCGGGCTGGATCCCCGAACCATGCCTTGAATCCCCATTGGGGGTGACGGGCTCGATGCCGGGCAATAACGTGCAGCCATGCTTTCCTTTTCATTCTTGGAATGGTCGCCGTTCTTGTGGCGTTTAGTTTACTTCGAATAACGTAACCCCGAACCTCGCTGGCCGGCTGTATCATAAGCGGACGCAACGCGCTCACTCTACGGCCCCAGCTTGTGTTGGTTGACAGAAGGTGAGACACTTGGCTGGGCACCAGCCCCTGATTGGCTCGTTCTTCTTCTCTTTCTCCCAAAGCAGACACCGGCGGAGGGGGAGTGTTCATGATATTGGCTGACCAACAACCGACTACTTTCTTACGGTCGCCGCTGACACGCTCGCCGACCACTAACTCAGGCAATCATTGCACATATACACACACGCGCGCACGCGGGCTGTGAAGAAGTCAATCAGCAGAATGGCCGGAAATCTTTTCAGCTCGGGTGACACAGGCAATAGGTGTTTGGATGGCACCGGCGGCTACGTGATTGGGCGAGTAGATGGCAGAAATGTGAACAAGATCGGCGGCTGGTTGGATGCTTAGTCGGCGACATCAAGTTCCATGTTGGTTGTCAGAGTATGTTGAAGAAGGCCCAAAGAGTCTTGTCAGGTGAGCATTGGGAGTAAGACACCACCACTGATTGTGTCAAGGCTGGTGAATGTCGGTGTTACGGCTTGCGAAGCCTTACAGAGCGCGTGAACATCCGCCGTGTAGATGAAACCCCTCCGAGTCATGAGAAAACCAAACTGCCGGCAGTTGTTTGATAACAGTAGCTGCATAACATGCTTGCACTCACCCCGAGCCGTCTCATTTACATTGGCTGCAACCTCAGATGCCACAAACACGTGGAACTAAGCCCACGGCGTTCAACCACCAAGAAAAGCGGGAGAACATGCACGACGACGGCGACAACGGCCCAAGTGCGTCCGCATCCGCATCCGCCCCTGCTGCTGCCGCTGTCGCCGCCGCCAAGGATCCAACCTCGCTGTCCATATCGGTGGATCTGGAGCACGGCAGTTCCACGGCAGCAGACGCGCCCCCTGCTTCGCACGGCCGTGTCGAGCATCGCATGGCGCGGTGTAACCGTGACGGTCCGCGACCGCAAGATCGAGGAGCCGCGCAACCTTATACACAATTTCGAGGGCTGTGTCGAAGCCGGTACGAATTTCTTCTTCTATTGCTTCACTTTTGCCTGCCGGCTGGTGCATGGTGGTCCACGATACCTGTTCCACGTCTCCTTCAGGGGAAAACAGGGGCGTAGCAGAGCGTAGCATAGCCAACAAAGCGAAATGATAACCAGGTAAACTATGTGCTCTCATCGGCGCCAGCGTCTCCGGCAAGGCCACTCTGCGCAACGTCCTCGCCCACCGCCCGACCCAGAACCAGGACGTCTTGAGCACCACCCTCGTAAACGGCGCCGAAGTGCAGCACACCGAGAAAAGGGGGAAGGATGAGAAGAAGAGAATGCCGACGGACCCCAACTGTCGAGCAAAAAAAACAGCGCACTGTCGCCGAGAGAGACCGCAAATCGCGCATCGACAGCCTCATCGCCTCCCTCGGCCTGGCGCGAGCAGCCGCACACACCCTGGTCGGCACGCGGCCTCGGCGGCGTCCAGAAGCGGCGGCGCGTCGGGTGGCGTACGGGATCCGCGTCGCCATGTACCTGAGGCTCGCCGTCATGACAGGGAAGGTTTGGTTGCGGCTCGGGGCAGAGCCGGCGTCGATCATTCCGATTTCTAACGGTCTTGTGAGTTCATGTTATGGCACGAATACGGCACCATGGGATAGACAGACGCCCGACGAGGCTGTGGGGGATCTTCAGGGGCTGGGTCGTCGGTGCTATTGCTAACCAAATGGATCGCTAACAGCTTTTCGGCTCGGCTTTCATGTCTTTCACGGCGGTGGCTTATGTGCCGGCTTTCCTTGAAGATCGACAGCGGTACGTCAAGGAACATCATAACGGGCTGCACGGCGCGACGGCATCCGTAGTGTTCAACTTTCTGATTGGGATCCCTTATCTCTTTGCGTTGCCCCTTTTCAATTACTTCCTCAACGCGACATCCACTCTGACACGATCGTCCCTCCTACGCGAACTCCCATATTACGCTCAACGTTGGCCGATACCACTAACACTGTAACACTCACCACAGTCCTCATCTTCGTCCTCTTCTCCGTGATATCCCACTGGCTGTCCCACTTCCAGCCCACCGCCCCCCGGGTTCTTCACGTACCTGCTGTGGCTGTTCCTGGACCTGGGGGCGGCCGAATCGCCCGTGAAGCTGATAGCGGCACTGTTTCCCGAGCTTCGTCGTGGCCCTGGCCCCGGCCGCCTTCGTCAACGACCTCTGGATGAGCGTCGGCGATTTTTCTCGTGAGCCCCCGCGCCTCCTCAAACATCTTCTACCGCTACGGCTTCCACTACTGGGACTACCAGAGATGGGTCTCCGAGGACATGATGGTCAACGAGTTCGCCGGCCGCGCCTACGCGTGCGCTCCTTGTCAGGGGAAGGATGGCATCGGAGAAGGGGGAGGAGCATGCGACTGCATGTTTCCTACCGCGCTGGCGGATCAGTGCCTCGTCGCCGACCAGGGCGTGCTGGACCAATACGGATACCGGCCGGGACATCTGGGACGCAACGTGGGGGTTCTGCTGGACATCGTGCTGGGGTACCGTATCGCGGGCTAGGTAGCATTGAAGGTTAGGATGTAATAACCACCATTTAACATTGATGGGCCACGGGAGCGAGCAATCCGCTGTTTGATAACAACTGATTATTATACACGATAATATGGATGTCGTACTAACTCACTACCACCACTCCCACCCCCTATCTACCCTTTCGAACCACCCCCCACCCCCGCCGTCCAAGCCCTGCAGCTGCGCAAAGTACCAGCCCTCGGAGATGTTGGGCTCGCCCAGCTGCCGCTTCAGCCAGCACGTCCACTGGCCCTGGTAGAGCCCCCAGCCCGCGCCGACGCAGCCGGCGCGGCCCGCGCACTCGTCGAGGCACTCGGCCATGGTCGCCGTGGGCTTGTGGTCGAGGTCCACGGCGCCGCGGCCGCTGTTGTAGTCGCGGCCGCACTGGATGTTGAACGGCTTGTTCCCCGCCGACACGTACACGTTGTGGTCGTCCTGCGGGCACCGGATCGGGCCCGGCACCGCGACGCCCGTGAAGCCGGTAGACGAGGGGGCTTGGCCGCGACCGTCGTGGTTGTTGTGGGTGGTGGTGTTGTTGACGGGGCGCTACTATTTTGGGAAACAAAGAACTCGGCGTTAGTCAGAGATCGTCGGCAGTGTATCAAATTTCACACCTTAGCTGGCGTACCGGCTAGGTACGCTCCAGCGACCAATTATCATCTTCTTTTACGAAGAGATGGTTCGGTGCCTTTTTTATAGATGTGCAGCTCTTTCTTTTCTTTGTTTTTTTTCTCACCTCGTGGAATGTGACTTGTTGTTGCTGTCCAGCGCCAGCCCGACCCCGAGCCCCGTGGCGATGCCGCTGACCAGCAACAGCGCCGTGATGGCCATGATGATGATGAAGTGCGTGCGGTCGACGCCGCAGACCATGCGCGGCCGCTTCCCAGGCCGCGGCGGCAGCGTCCGGTAGCTCACGACGCTGGGCGCCAAGTCGCCGCCGGGCGTCGTGCTCAGCGGCGAGACGACCGACGGCGGCGGCGGCGGGCCCGGGTTCGGCGTGTTGGCGACCCAGTGGTGGGCGCGCGCGATGCCCTCGGCGGCGTAGCTGGTCGGCGGCGGGTGCCACGAAGACTGCTGGGGTGGTGGCTGGTAGGGGGGTAGCTGTTGCGGAGGAGGGGGGATGTGTGCGCTGCGGGCGGCTGTCGCAAGCGCTGGGCGACGCTTTCCCAGCGGCCGTGAACTGTTGTCGGCGTGGAGACGTCGGAGACTTGCCGTTGTAGACCACCGGCATTACCACCACCACCACCACCACCACCTCCTCCTCCTCCTCCTCCTCCTCCTCCTCCGCTGCCGTACTGCGGATAGGGGTACTGGTTCTGTTGATACGCCATCTCCAATTAAATGAATGAATGAATGACAGACACAAAGGAAAGGAAAAGGAAAATGTCACACGCTGCTCTCTTGCAACTCCCAACCCAACAGGAAATCCGGTCTTGATAATCCTTCGTTTCGTCCAAGTTCGGAGAGCCAAGCCGTAGTAAGCAAGGTTACTGCGGGCACTTATATACGGCGCGTTCGTTCCAAGCTGCTACACGAAAAGTGCCAATTTGGCGGCAGTCTTACTCTTCCTCTAATAGACGAGATGAGCCTCCTTCCTTCACCAACAACCTCACAGGCCACACCCACACCGCAGCCCACCCCATCCTTTCTAGGGCTGGGTTCTCCGAAATGGCGGGCTGACCTGACTTGCATTCGGATCCTGCTTGCCTCAAAGGAGAACCACCAAATGGATATCGTCACGTCTTGGCGCAACCCCCGATTGGCTGGGCCTTTGCGGCTCGGAACATCCTTGGCTGGGTTTTATTCACATGAGGAGGAGGAACCAGGCAACTGTGCCGCTTAACCTCGACGGTGTGCCCACCTCAGCCCGACTAGCCGGCTGGGGGAGCCTCACTTACTCAGCCGCATCGCTGGGCTGGTCGTTGCTCAAAATAAGCAGCCGTAATTTCTTGATGCGCTTGAAGGAAGCGGCTTTTCCGATGGAATCGGGAAAGCGACCGTCGGCAATGGAATGCGTGCTCTGGCTATTTATTCCGTCTTCTCATTGAAGATGTCCGCCCTTGAAATACCCGTAATCGAAGTTTAAATGATACACACCATCGAGCTACAGTAAGTCGGTGAGGAGCAAGATCTACTGCTGTAGTGCGGTGTATTTTTAGACGTTAGCCCTGATTGTGGTCCACGCTGCACTGCGGCTCGGCGGTGCTGTGGATATTTGATGCATATCGAGATTCGCGAGCTGCTTCTCTTCTTCCATTCTGTTTCCAAAGCCCGGGCCTCTAGCGATCGAGTCTGGCAAGGATGTATGTATGGGGGTTTTGATATTCTCAACGGAGATATATCGATGTCAAAAACTTCGAATTGACTTCAGGGCAGTCGGCAGGTACCCCTTGCTAATAGTCAGAAGCAGACTCCGAGCAACAAGAAACGCCTTATATACTTCAATAACTTACTAACAATGGGCTGGTAGTTCCAACAACGAGTCTCTCATCAATGCAGGACGCCGCGAAATGCGGTAGTAATGCGGATTGCAGAATTCAGTGAACCGGCGTCATTCCAAGCATGCTTGACAAGTCTTGCTGCCATGGCGATACAAGGTCCTTTGTCTTAGGTGTGTTTGCCAGGAGGTACTTGCTTGCTAGGCCAGGTACCTGCTTGATCTGCGTGCAGTTTTGGCAGGTTTGGGCAAGGCAGACCCTTGCTTTGACACGAAAGTTTAGGCCCTCAGGGCTCCGCTGACACGCTGCACGCTAAAAATTGAACCCCCGCGACGGGGAACTCGCGATTCTGGGCTATCACACGAACTTTGAGCTTAACGTGTCTTGGTTCGTTCTCCGGATTGAAGAATAACGCAACTAATAAGTCAGATGGGGTTGACGCGCCACCACGACATCCTCTCACTCCGCCGCCAATTTCTCTAGGAGTGCGTCCTCACGCAGAGAAGAAAAAGAACTGGCGACAGCCGCCAAGGCATCATGCCACCTCTGGTGCTCGCTAGTTCTTCGCCGCTGTCATCGCCGGACTCGTTCCAGACTGCCACGGATTCCCCCAACCGATTGGGAGATATTACCAACACCGACATAAGCAGCCCCGACGTTGCCGAGACCGAGGCCCAATACCGCCTGGCACGACAACTGCCACCAGAACTGAAGCAACACTGCCAAATCTATCTGGAAGAGAACATCCATTCGATAGCCTTGGGCTTGCTAAACGACTTGCTCCCTTCCGGTCGCGATGGCCACAGCAAGCGCGCCACGATACCCGAGTCGTCGAGCAAAGGAGCATCGTACTGCCCGCCGCCCAACCACATAGCGCTCTTGACCACGCTCATCGTCCACCCCGACTTCACCAACCGGCCGAAAGAAGAGACATGGCCGGAAACGGCGAACAATTCCTTGGCGTACCTGCGCTGCCTGCTCCAAACCGTCGGCCCCATCAATGCGCGATTCAAGGAGGCCTTCCGCTTTGGGACCGGCCCTTCGCGCTACTACCGGGGCGGCTCCTCCACTTCGGATAGCGACAACGAGCTGCTGGAAGACACATGGGGCGATGCGCCCATGGAGGGCAAATACTTCAAGGACAGCGTCTGGCGGAACGGACAGGACTTTTTCGGCGTCGTCGGCTGGGCCTTCAACTGCAGCCAATTGTACCCCAACCGCTGGCATTACTGGCAGCCGTGGCTGGAGTTCATGTTTGACGTGGTCGAGGCAGACCTCCACGAGCGACTGAGGCTGGACAACGAAGCGGACAACGCTGGGGGCGTGAACGCGGGGATAAGTTCCGCTTGTTACGCGACTCGATCTTGGCCGGCTTCATCGGACAGCAGAAGGGGCGCTCAGGAGGCTTGAAATGGATTATGAAGGCCCTTTTTGCCGATGGGAGCAAAGGGTCGAGCTCCGTCTTTCAGGAGATGTGGCATAACGAGCACAAGGGCATCTCGAAAAAGGCCATCAACAAGCGCAAGAGGACACAGGTGAATCTGGAGAAGGGAGAATACGGGGCCTGGCTCGACGACGAATCCATCTACTCGTCTCAAGCCTCGGAACCGCCCACGCCACAAAAGCTTTTGTCGAGCTCCGGCAAATCTAAGCTACAAACCTTGGAACCGGCGTTTGTTGAATCGATACGCCTCCGCCAGCGGTTGTTTGCGATGCTGTCGTTTCTTTCCCACTTCCTCCCCGAGCCGCCGGTGTCTCTCCCGGATCTTTACGAGAGTTATGTCGAACACCTCAAGGTCCTCCCCCTGACGGTCTTCAACGCCTTCATCACGCAAACGACGTCGAGCCTGCGTCTCGACAGCCAGATCTCGATCCTGCAGGACATCCTGATCCTCTTCATGCCGTCGAGCGCCGTGTCGCCCGCCCGAGTCGACGCGGACCGGTTCGATGCTAACGGCACCAGCCCGGCCATCATCGAGCGCTGCTTCCTGCCCTACGCGTCCAACACGATCGAGCCCGAGGACAACGCGAAGGTGAGCATGCTGCTGGAGGAGCTCGTGCAGATGGTCTGGGTCGACGGCACCGAGCAGTTCGGCCCCGCGCTGGTCGACGTCGCGAAGAAGGGCATCGCGGCGCGCGAGGCCAAGGTCCGCAGGAAGACGCCCGGCCGGGGCCGGGGCCGCGGCGGGCCTCCCGCCGAAGACGGCGACGCCGAGGCCAAGGCCGCGCTGCAGGCGAGCGGGCAGCGGCTGCTGACCCTGGCCCGCATGGTCGTCGCCTCGCTCGAGAGCTCCGGCGAGAGCTCCGGCGAGGACGAGATCGAGGTGAAAGGCAGCGATGGTGAGTTCTGATGACCGACAGCACCGGCACATCTTGATGGCGAGACGTTGAATACTAACTACGCTCCTCCTGGGAGTAGACACTTTTGACGAGATCACCTTCATGACTGCGCGGAGTACTTAGGAGGAACGAAGCGAGTCGGAAGAAGAAGAAGAAGAAGAGCAACCGGAATCTCCTGTTCGGAAAAGAAGACAAGCTACGCCCTTCGCGCATAAGGCTGCCGCCCCGGCCTCCTACGATGGGGCTTGGGGAGCCGAAGACGAAGTGGTCCAGGGTAAGTAAGTTCCAGACCGAACAATGGGTCGCTTTTGTTTCGTTAGGTGGACCAGCCCAGCTAACATCTATGTGTGTTCCCAACAGACACGATTGTTGTATCGTACAGAACAGATTCTTAGAAGGGACTGCAAGATGATCTGAAGCACCGGGGTTGTCGTCGCAGTCACGGGGATTCCGCCCACGGAGGATCATGTGACGGGAAGTGTAGTGTTTTGTAAGGCGTATAGTGATACCCCTCTATGTAAGTAAGGCTGGCGTTTGGGTGGGCCTGTTGCTTTTTATTTTCGGCGTTGGGGGTGGAGGGTCAACTTATCTCGGCACGGACTAGGACGTAAAACCCCAGGGAAGGAAAATACCCTGCTGCGTGTGCGTCCTTGCCTCCCCGATGAGGCCGTTGTCAAGCGGGTACCTATTGTTGAAGCTCAGGAAGATTCCAAGTTTTCATGCGGCGGCGCGGCAGGCAGTGAGATGAGCCTTTGTATTAGAGCATGTCGGCATACGTATAGTAGCTGTACTTATATACATAAAACGGGGAATAGAGCATAAACAAAGTATGCGTCTTGAACTGTTGTTGTTACAGGATTTCCAATATCGATGTGGCGAGATATCACCACCCCTGCCACCAACAGGCTCTGTTTTTTCCTCTCCTTTTTGAATTTGTATTCTTACAATGGCAAAATTAAGATTGTCACCGTTTACGTGCGTTGGTCGGGGACCAGGCGGCCGGCTGCCACTCTTCACTGGGACCCGATGCCGTCGCCTTCTTCCACGGATCCGCCTTGTCCTCTTCCTCCTGTGTCTGTGTCTTCTTCTCGGCGCCCGCTACGGGCTTCTGCTTTACCTGCGTCGTCGTCGTCGTCGTATCCGCCGTATCCTTTTGTGCGATATCAGCAGCAGCAGATGGCGGCGGCGGCATATCTTGTGTAGCGGCGGGCCGGTCCAAGAAGCTCGGCTTGGCGGCCCAGCGGGCGTCAGCCTCGGCGGCGAGCACCTTCATGCGCTGGCGGCGGGCGACGTCGAGGCGCTGCTCGGCGAGGGTGGGCGGCGTCGGGCGCTGGTACCGCAGCCACTGGTGCCATACGGGCGGGACCTGGACGTCCGAGAGGTGCGCGGACCGCGGGTACTTGACGATGCGGCGCCAGCGCGTGTCGTCGGCCGAGGACTGGAACGCGGGGGTGTCCGAGGCGGTGGGGGGCGGGGCGCTGCCCGTCAGGCGGAAGACCCAGTAGGTGTTGCCTTGGAGGTCGGAGCCTGGAGGGGTGGGTGACAGGGGGGTTAGTTAGTTGGTGTTGTTGTTGTTGTTATTGTTGTTGACGGGACGGGATGCTAGCGGTGACATCATTCTCTCCTCCCGGAGAATGCATTGATGGGGGCGGCATGGGTTTGTGATCTTCGTAGGGCGGGCGAGCTTGAATCTTTCGCGGTCGCCCCGGACGAGGACCGGGTAGGTAGGTAGGTAGATAGGGCTGCGGCTAAGAATAGCCGAGGAGGAACAACTTACCGACGAGGAAGCGCTTGCGCCATGGCAGGCGCAGGCTCTTCCAGCGAAGCCAGGCTCGCATCACCAGGCCGACATTGGCAGACGACATGGCTGCTGCTGTGTGTGTTTGTGCTATGCGGAGACCACCAAAGGGCTAGCCAGCTGTCAAATCAACAAAAGGGTGTTTGCGTCTGCATAGACCAAATCGAATATCTCGTGATCATCGACTTCCCGACGACGGGATCGATTAGATTCGATGGATAAGAAATCCGTTGGCGCCACAAATTGTTTGGGTCGCATTGAGCATGCAGGGAATGCATATGTCAGGCAGCATGTGTATGTACGTACATCCAAAATGCAAAATACCAGCCACACGGGGCCGGCGGTGCCCAATTCCAGCGTAACGTCATCCCGGGAAGGAAGGTGGGGGTTGGCGATTGCTGGCCACAGTCTGCCCGTCCAGAACCCCCTTAGCACTGGCACCCCCTGCCCTCATTTAATTGATTTCGGCCTTCAACGCGTCTACTGCCTTGGTTTGCCAGGTAGTAGTTTCCGGTCATCAACATATATCGGATTGGAGGGGAATGCCACTATTGCTTAGATTGCCATATTGCCTTGGTTCAAAACATTGCGGCTGGGACGACCCTATAGAACCGTTGGATTATAACTTTCTTTTTTTTTCCTTTTATTTACCCATCGCTATTGTTCTGGCCAATTTGCCGTACCAAATTGACGGGCATTCTCTCCCACATGTTCATCGCCTAGAAAAGGAGACATAGATCTGATCTGTGTGACTGTCCGTCTGCTGTGTGTGTGCGTGCGCGAGTGTTTCAGCAGCCCACCCACGTCCAAATCGGTACCTAAACCAGACGGAGGCCTGTTTGGTCTTGGGATCAGCATCCATCCATCCATCAAGCATAAGCGTCAAGCGCCCGCCTCAAGCCAAGAAGTGACCTCATCCCGTCATTCCTGCGCTCTTTCCCTCTCACCCTCTCCTCTCTCTCTATTTGCGCCAACGTAACCTGCGTACGAAAGCGAAGCGATCGGAACTACAACACGCAGCCAGAGCCGCGTCATCATCGTCTTTACCCTTTTGCTGCGACGACACACTTTTCGACTGCATGCCCCAACAACGATACAACGACCGCATTCTACCTACGGCGGCGACGACCTCACTGCTACATGATTCATATGTATGCGACATCACCACCCATAAACCGCACCGCAATTGACTAGACATCATCTGCTATTTTGTCGCCCACCATGGCTTCCGTCTCTTCCCTAGATAAGGACTTGCGCAAGATGCGCCTCGACAAGTACACCCCCGCCGCCGCCAACCAAGCCCGCGCATGGATTGAGGGAGTCTTGGGCGAACGCTTGCCGGGAAATGATTTATTAGAAGGCCTGAAAGACGGCGTGGCGCTATGCAAGTGAGTCAATCGTGCAAGACGAGGTTCCTCCGGCCCGCTCCAGGTTTTTAGAGCGAATACTGACCGTGGCGCCTCGTTTCACTACAGACTCATCAACCTCGCCGTCGGGCCGCCAGGTGTCAAGTTCAAGCAATCCGCCATGCCTTTCGTCCAGATGGAGAACATCTCCCACTTTTTACGGGTGTGCCAGATGCCGCCCCTCAACCTACACCAGCACGACGTATTTTTGACCGTCGATCTCTACGAACAGAAGGACCCTACCCAAGTACTACAATGTCTTGGCGCCTTCTCCCGCGCCGCCCAGAATGTCAACCCCTCCGTCTTCTCCACAGTTGTCGGGGCCAGCAAGCCCCGAAGTCCATACTGTCGCCGCAGAGCACCGGGCCGGTGACCCCGGGTAGGAATCGCGGCTTCTCTAATGTATCCAACAGCTCCTCCGTCTATGGCCGACCTACCCTGGTTTCTAGCAAGACGGGCGACTCCGGCTCCGGTCGCTGGAGTCCGACGAAGAGCCCGACGAAGAGCCCAACCGGTAGTGAGCGCGTGGGCTCGCCGACCGTCAGCAGTTGGAGCAAGCGGGACCATGAGGGCGTTACCAGCCCCGCGTGGAACATTGCCCAGTACGGCTACATGGGCGGCGCGTCGCAGGGTAACCTCGGTGTCGCCTTTGGTGGGCGGCGGCAAATTACTAGTGCTGGACCGCACGTGCCCAACCTGGCCGACAAGGAGCGCCGACGAAAGGAAATGGAGGCAGAGGCGGAGCGCCAGCGCCAGCAATTGGAGGAAGAAGAGCGGAGCCGCAAAGCCGAGATAGCAGCCGAAGAAGAGCAAGCACGCAAAGCCGAGCAGCGACGATGGGAGGAAGAGGCGAGGATCTTGCGCGCCGAGGAGAAGCGAAGAGCCGACGAGGAAAAGCGACGATGGGAAGAAGAGGAACGCCAATGGAAGCTGACCGAGGAGAAGCGCCGCCGGGAAGAGGAAGAGGCCGAGAAACGACTGGACGAGGAACGCCGCGCCACCCGCTCGCGGAGCAAGAGCAACACGAAGCTGCAGGGCCAATTCCTCAGCCAATACCAGGCCGAGCGGGGCATGAACAAGCCCATGTCGGACGGCGACCGGATCAAGGACTTGGAACGTCAACTGGAACTGGCGCGTCAGCGCGAACAAGAGTACGAGGAGGAGCGGGAGCGCCGCACCGGCAAGGTGCCGGACCCTAAGAGCCGGGCACGTTCGAGGAGCAGAGCGCGACCAACGAGCCGGCCGGCAAGTCGCCCAACGAGTCGGCCATCAAGTCGGCCACCTTCCAGGCAGGAATCTTGGTCACGCGACGAGCGCGAGGTCTTGAAGACCCAGTGGGATCGTCATCAAGAGGAGATAGCCGCCAACCCTCCAGCAGCTGCTCCGGTGCTGCCTGCCCGCCCATTGCCAGTCCCGACCCCGACTTCGGTGCCTCTGAAGAAACAACGTACAGGAGAGAAGCCACCTGTGCCCTTGAAGCCCCAGCGGACTGGCGGCGAGTCTAACAGGCCCCTGCCGGTTCCAGGCCCGGCTAAGAAGCAGCCGATCGGCGGGCCTATTAGCCCCCTCCCCCGCAGCAGGTCTCGAGCCCAGTCACGCCGTTGTCTAATGCGCGACCGCTCCCTCAGCCCAAGTCGAGGTCGCCGTTCGCCAACAGGACGGACCGCTTCCTGGCCACCAACCAAGCGCCGGCGTCGCCGCCTCCGCAGCAGACGTACGCGCGCGAGCTGGGCGCGACGGCGGAGCAGGACGCGGAGGACCGGCGCCGCCAGCAGGCGCAGCAGCAGACCAAGGCGGGCGGCTGGGCGTCCAAGTCGCTGCTGGAGCGCGAGATGGAGATGGAGCGCCAGCGCCAGCGCGAGTGGGAGGAGAGCCAGAAAGAGACGGCCAAGGCGGTGCGGGCGGGCGACGGCGGCGTGGACGGCATCGGCGGCGGCATCGGCGGCAAGTGGGACGTCAACCAGTGGACCGGCTACACGGGCGGCGATAGCCAGAACAAGGGCGGCGCCGGGATCGGGGCCGGGCGCAGGCAGATCGTGGGGCCGCGGCCTTTGCCTGGACGGCCTTGAATCGAGATCATGATACGCAAAGAAGAGAGACTGAGAGACCATGTGCGCGGACAATACTAGATGACGCGCGACTTTGCTCTCTCCTCTTCAAACTACTACCTACCTATTACGAGTGCGAGCAGAGAGAGAGAAGCAATACCCCTGGGTGGAAGATTAGAGAGAGGAGAGTTGGTGGATGGAGACAGACATGTTCGTTTCGAGTGATGATGATGATTAAAGAACCGCTTTTTAATATGATATATCCCAGAGTGCAATGCGCTTCTTCTTGTTGAATGTGATTGCATTGGATTGTTTTCAATGCCGTGGGGTAGGGTCTGGTATGCCCCTTGTGGAGTGTTTGGATATCTTCGGTTTCAAAAGTAGGTTTAGGATCATCTTATGTTAGGCTGCCTTCTTCGTCCATAACTGTACACATAGACGTAGATAGGCATGTGGACTTGGGCAGATAGAACACTGTGGCGATGGTTGGGTTTTGGTAACCGCCAATTATTTGGTTACACACTACGCATTCGGTGTGCACATTGGAGTAGATCACCTACCAGACGATCGTCTCGATCATCCTCGTCGTCGGCATGAGGTGCTGGGTGGACACTCCTGCTTTCGGCGCTCAAGATGCCCTCCCTCTTTTGCCCTAAATGTTTTGTCTGAATAGTGCGCACAACCCATTCCTCCGCCCCTTTGCTTTGCGCAACGGACCGTGAATGGGGGGGTCGCAAATCGGACTGTGGGTGGGAGAGGGGAGGTCCTGATCAACGAGCAAAGCTGTCATAATGACAGCACAGGGAACGACGGCACTCATGTCCTGTCTTCCGTCTTCACGATCTCGTTCCAAGCGAGTAAGAGGTGCGATTCGTGGGGGTGACGGATATAATTATGTGCTCCAAGTAGTAGGTAAGCAGCAAAGCAACCAACCAGGGTGGAAGCCGGTTTAATACCCTTTCCAAGCCATGCCACTTGAACTTATCTTCTTTCCCTCTCGGTTTGGGCTGGGGATCGAAAACCCGTATCCTATCGATCGTGTACAGGACATCTATCAGTCGGTCCCGTTCATCACGTACGAGTGCGACCAACCCCTTGCCCCTTTTCAGCCGCCGCTACTGAACAGCTTCGCCTACCGAGCCGCATGGCCCCTGAACGGACTGAATCAGATACATAGCTACCCATCGGAGACGTGATATAAATGCAGGAAAAGGGGACTGCGTCGGCAGGCACATTGTGTGTGTTCTAGGTGTGTGCGCGTGAGTGTCTAATTATTGACCCGTGGTTTACTTTAGCCAATGCATCGTGCCCGGCAATGGAACCCTTAGCACTGGGGGTTCTGGAAGTACTTGGCAAGAAGGGACGGCCCACGAGACGAACGGTCGACTACTGCTGAAGCATCGGACGCGGTGGCATAGCCGTTTGAGATGTTGCATGAAGACCATCTGTCAATCTCAGGTTGGCGGTTGCTTGGCCCTATATAGCCGAGCCACCTGGAAGATAGGAGAAAGAAGCAAAAAGAAAACAGCTCTGGAAGGTCACGAGCCCAGCTCTTCTGGACATGATGAGCGAAAGTCCCCGTTGTCTCGCTGGCGCGGCGGGACGATGCCAGCTGGTGATAGGGACGGGCTGTCATCACTTCACCACCACCCCTATCGACCCGCAGCGACGGGAAAAAACCACATTTGGTAAAGAAGTAAAAGCAAAAGGAAGCCATAAGCCGAAAACATTAAAAAGAGAAAAAGGATTGACAAACACGAGAGGAGGAGGTATGTGTGGAAGTGAGTGAGATCCCGAAGGTCAAAATGGCCAAAAAAAGGAAAGTTCTCTCTGGCGGGGAATTGAACCCCGGTCTCGAGCGTTTCATGTCGTTCGCATGGAATGACAAGCTCGCATACTGACCACTATACTACCAAAGACCATTAAGGCATCTTAATTGATGGTAGGCAAACAGCTTAAGAGAGTATATGATCGATTTAGAAAAGGGAAAAACTAGCCTGAGTAAGCTTGTCCGACGCCCTCATCGCATTGAACAGCAGCCATGTGCAACCTCTTGCTATGGCTATGCTCCAGAACTAGCTGCACGCCTGCAAATCCCATTCCCCAACCAGCACCCCCAGTCGTCGCCGCCGCCGCAAGCTCCCGCTTCAGCTCCAGCCGCATCCATCCATCCCCATCCCTAACCATATGCCACCCCCCCTATACATAACGCCGGGATCCGTCCGGCGCCTACTTTTATCATCTGTACCACGCAATAACACACCGACACGCTACACTGCATAAACTAGCCTTCTTTTTCCCTTTCTCCCGCATGAACGCGCGGGGCGCCTGGTGTCCCTGCCTCTCCCACATTAGTTCGTTCGGGCGGGTCGGCATTTTCCCACGCGTGTATGTCTCTATTTCTATCCATGCTTCCAGGGATGACACAAGGATAGGGGATGGTCGATAAATCGCAGACGAGAAGAAAAGAGCTAGAACACCTAGAGAACTCGAGAAAAGCACTCCGATCAAGCCACTAGATAATAGATTTCAAGCAGGACATATTGACATGTCGTCGGTTGTTTACTTTGTTGAACAAAAGGAACTTATATTGGTTGCTTGCCGTAGCGGCGGCGGGTATTATACGTGCTTGCTCTGACGGTTGCAAAGCATCCCACCCGGGTCTGGTAGTCTATCCTCCTCCTCTCTCTCCTTCTTCTTCTTCTTTCTCCCCACTTACGCTTTCCTCTCATCGCCAATAATTCCATCATTGTAGTCCCCCCCTCTCCTTTCCCCCACACCAGTGAAGTCTTTATGTACAGCGACAGATGTAAAACCCTTGTCCCCTCCTCTCTCCCGTATAGGCCGAGAGAGAAAAAAAGAGACCCCAATGTGTGTCGTCTTGGGAATCAAAAAAATAAGTTCGAGTTTGAAAATCCCACAGATATTTCCTCAACACCTGTTCCATGAATCGACCCCTTGCCCCGGAAAACAAAAAGACCAATGCCGATTCAAAATACACGTCCGCATGCTCCCCGTTCCAAACACCAGCCACGCGTCCGGATCCATGTGAGAGCAAAAATCTAGGAACCCCTGCGAGGTGGTCCAGAAAATGAGCCAGCCATGAGCGGGAAGTGGGTATGCCAAATTCGTAACGAAATGAAGAAAAACCGTTCCTCATAAGCGCCTGGATATCTTGAAGCGCGCCAAATCACAATAGTTGTAGTAGTAATAGCAGTAAGAACAAGAGTGGGTGAGAGAACTGGCCGGCAGACGGACTAATACGTCTCGCCCAGATCGGCCAGCTTCTGCGTGTGGCTTGTCCTCCTGCTGGCGTTGCTTTCGGTGCTCATCCTACGAGGCGCCGGAATCCCGCTAGGTGTCGGTATGCCGCTGGCTGAGCCGTCCACGTCGAATTTGCTGTAGGTGCCTCGTCGGCTGGGTGTTTGCCGCCCGGTGTCCGGCTCGTCCATCTCGTCAAACTCCATATGGCTGCTGATGCTTTGAGAGTGGCCATGGAGACTGCCGCCCATCGAACTGCGGGACCTCAGCCCCATAGGAGTCCGGCTACCTCCATATCCCATCGAGGAGCGCGACATCGGCCGGGCAATCTCGCTCCTCGAGGCAGGCCGTTCGGGCCTCGCGAACTGGGAAGAGACACTAGCTCGACTGCTCGGACGCGAGATAGAAACGGAGCTCGAGTCAGGGTCGTAGTTGCTGGTCCGGTTTGGCAGAGGACCAAAGGATAGACGAGAGACGCCCGAAGTACTAAGTCGGGGTATGTGTCGGGAACCGCCGGTAGACTGGCTAGGTGTTTCGTCGGCCAAAGAGGAAGTCGTAGAGCTAGTAGTGCCACGCTTCCGGTTGCTGCGCATGGTAACGGTGGAAGGCACCACGGACATGACAGACGAACGCGGCGACGCTCGCGGTGGGGTTAAAACAGGCGCCGGCAGTTTGGAGCGTACGTTGTGGACGCGCGCCTCCAACCGTTGCATCTGAGCTGTGAGAGAACGAATGTGGGTAAGGGAGTTGGATGTGGGGACCCTGTGCGAGGCCGAGCGGGCACCTGTTGTCGTCCTTGCGGGCGCCGGGGTACGCGTGCCCGTAACTGAGCGTGCTCCCGGTGGTCGCATGCCGCTGGAAGAGGTGAGGGCTCTCGGTTTGGGGGTAACGCTCCTGTCGGCCGAAGGGATGCGCGACTTGGTAGTCGCCGGTGTGCGCAGCCTGGTTTTGGATGAGGGTCGTGGTAGTGGCCCCGATGTGTCGGACCTGGGAGGCGAGGGCGGATCTTGGATGGTAGGAATGCTTTTGCTGGGCGGAGGGAGAGTGACATCATCAGGGGGAGTACTGATGAGAGGCGAACTGGCCGTAGAGAGGGGCGAGTGCTCGAAAGTGGGCGATGCGGGCATGGAGATGTCGGTACTAATGGTGGAAAGGTGACGGTTCTCGGCCTTCTTGAGCTTATCTTGCAAGATCTCGGCCTCGACCTTGAGGTCTGACAACTCCTCGCGCAGCCTCTGGGACTCGATGCGGAGCGCTTCTCGCTCCTGTTCTCCAATTTTTATTTCCTCCTCCATCATGACGGTCCTCTCGATGGCCTGATTAAACTTGGATTCCATGTCCTCGAGCGACGAGGTGGTGTTGCGGGCTTGACGCTCGAAATCATCGTTGACCACCTCGATGTCGCGCAGCTTGTGCTGCATCGTCCTGTTGGTGTCGCGGAGAGTCGTAATCTCCTTCTCGAGCGCATTCTGGGCCGCGTTGGCCTCGGCTTTGGCGTTCTTGCATTTTTCCTGATCGAAACCCCTCATGTCAGTCTTGGAGTCCAAGCAGAGTCCTCACGTTGGGCTACTCACCTTCCACTCATCTGCTTCGAACTGCAAGGATTCCGCCTTTTGCTGCAAAGAACGCTCCCGTTTGTCGGCAGCGTCCAGGTCCTTCTCCAGCTCTTGTTCCAGCTCGTGGCTGGAGTCGCGGAAGTCGGCCAACTCATTTGCGAGCTGCTCATATTGGCTCTTGTACCAGGCAAGCGACTCTTCGGCGGACGCATCCGCGTTGGGCGGGGACGACGGTGGTTCGGCCATGCTGGGTGAGGCTAGGCCGGGAGGAAATAGGCGTGGACGGGTTGTTTACACCATCAACAACTGTCGCATTCGCTGGCCAAAGACGCAAATGTCTTGAATATTCTTGGGGAGAAAAGGGAGAGATAAAAATGGCGTTTTAAGCGGTGGTCGGGAGAAGTGATATTATAAATCGTAATTGGCGAAGAATAGTCGACAAATGAAAGTTTGATTTGACAGTGCACTCCTGACGGGCGCATTTGTTAGCATTGATTGCTCTTGACTGGTAGTGGTTGAACGGCGGCGGTCGCGGTCGCGGTCGCTGCTGCGAGCTGATTGATTGATTGAATGCTGGAGTTGCGTCGCGCGCAAATGAGGGACACGGGATGGGGTTGAGTGTGCATTCGAATTGGCAGGGGGCTGGCACTGCACATACTTGAGAAGAGAGTAAAAAAGGTCCGCCGTCGTAACTCCCGAGACAGATCTAACTGGTCGTGATATGAAGCTGCACCTGCAATGATGGAAGTCACTTGCACCCTTGGTCGTTCCCGTGAGTTGTTGTGGTGTGCCGGGTGTTTCGTCAGGCGTTGGTTTTGGGGGGTTTTGGACTGGAGCTGGTCGGTCGCCCTTCGTCCTTGCCGGTTTGTCGAAAAGGAAAATAGAAAACGAGTTTTGTCGCTTGAAAACTCACTTACCGCATCGCCATAGTCATGCGAACGGGAAGTTGTTGTCGTCGTCGTGGGTCGGAGGCGCTGTCGAGAAGCTGCCTTGCCCGCCTTTGTCGAAGTCGAAGCGGTGGTGTTGTCGTTGTTGTTGATGGGAAACACAGGCGCAACCTGGGATTGGAGTGTCGATGTCAATACTGGGCAAGCCAAATCGAGCGAAGGGGATACATCGGCCAATGTACCTTTTTTCTTTGGTGAACCGAAGACCGACCTCCCTAATAATTGTGAAGGCTATCCGCCCCTGCATACGCTGGCTTATGAACTGGAAGCCCCCCGGAGGACCGTGTGTTGACTTTTGGGCCGCTGCAATTTGTTGATGCCGACCCCCCCAGTCATAGCGTCCCCACCCGCCACCAAAGCAAGCCAGTCAGCCAACTTAGTAGCTTAGCTCTCTCTCCTTGTGCTGGCATGTCGCTACTCCTCTTCCAGCCAGGCCGTACCCTGGGCAACTGTCCTGTCTGCCCCCTCAAAATGCAGGTCCAAAAACCAAAACACAAGCCCAACCTGCATTGATTGATTTTCCATGCTTTTTCTCTCTGGGCAGTGGTGAATCGGCCGACGTGCGTACGAACTGGGTGCTGGGAGCACGGGAGCATCAACAGATCAAAGTGAAGTGGTGGTGTCGCATGCATTGTCCGAAAGTGTTCACTTCTGACCCTTCCCGATCACCGCCATTTCTCAGTTAAGCCTAGCACTTCGTCATCCATCTCACCGTTCCCAAAGCTTCGTCCCAACTTGTCAGGTAGCCCCCCGGCTCTAAATTGCTTCCGCAACGGTTAGATCTTCCTGTGATTGCAACCCTGCCTCATGTTTCATCCATGTGATCGACTGCCACCTTATTGCTCATGCCGCCTCTCTCTCTTTATTTGAACGTCAATGCGCCCCCTGGCTGTGCTTGACTGCTGACGCGCCATGCCGCGCCGACATGACAGACAGACACATGGGATGGGATGGGATGCAAGCAATTGTAGATCGTCACACACATACATTGGCACAACAACGACATCTGTGTATGGATATCTATATATTGCGACAACAGCCGCCCAAAAGCCCGACTTGTCCAGATGCCTATGTTCGCGCCCGCCTTACCTTCGGACACTACCGAAGCTACTGCTGACGGCCCCACACGTGCGATGGTGTGCAATGCCAGAAAGGGTCACCTGCGCCAGCACATTGGCAGATTGGGCAGAACATTGGGGGACTCCCACCAACCACTATGACCACCAATCCACACCACAACCGCCGCAGCAGTCTTTATTCTTGGGGCAACAGCAGCATCCATCCAGCAGCAGTAGTAGTAGAGCAGTAGGCAGTCAGCGCCTCCGCCACCAGTTCGTTTCCGCCTCATTCACACACAACCAAACAGCGTCCCCCCGTCGTCTGGGAGACCATCCTGCGTCCTGCACGTCTTCTCTGTTCGGGTGGTAGATTGCCCCACGATTGGGCCTCCACGGCAAACAACCTGGTCCGCTCTTTGCGTGGTCCGGTCCATGAATTGATCTGGGTGCAGGTCATATGGGCCCATCATGACGAGGTAACCCCTCCCCCAGGGCTGGTTCTGCGAGGGCATCGTAGACCCGACCGACGTTGTTGCCCGTCAACCACGTGCCATGGTACTCCGTCGGCTGTTTTTGAGGAAGACGAAAGTCTGCGAAAGAGAACCCATTGGCCCACACACCCATTTCATCCCCGTCTGGTCGGAGGGGGTGATCCGCCGCTGCCGCCGCCGACCTCTCTGCTTCACCACAAGCGGGCCCCCCACTCCGGCCCTTGTGACCATGGCACCTTCTCCCCGCGCGCGGCGAGCTCTGAGGTTAACAGCTCCAGGGAATCTGAGGTGGGAGTTGCGTCTCTGCTCGGCTCCGATGCGTCTATCAAGCGCCATCTAAAGGGCAACTGGAGGAAGATGCTGTCGTCCAAGATGAAGACCAGAACCACGACCAAATCCCGCGCCATTGCCGAACAATGTAGCTTGTGGCTAATTTGTGTATTCATGGCGATTCTGGTTTGCTTAGAGGTACGAGCTTCGTTGGCAAGCTCGAAAGAGCATATGGCACCACATTGATGCGTCCCGGTGTATATCTTATGTGTTCGTTCACTTGTTGATGCGATCTTTAAATCGAGCAGGTCAATCTTGTCCAGTAGCTTTGCCTTGCCGGCCTGGTCATCGGACGATTTTGAAGAGTCCAGCTCTCGGTCCTGGGCTGCCTCCTTGTTCTGGGCTCTTGTGTTCCTAGACGGGCGGTCTTGAACAGGAAACTTCCTTACTTTGCGCGCTTCGAGGGTGTTCCTGCATTCAGCGCGCGTCTTCTCTTGATGCTGCTTGACAGCGGCGAGTCGTATCATGGGTTGCTTGCGTTGTCTGTTCCTTTGGCGCCGATGGCTTCCGGCTCGTTTGCTTCCAGCATCGTTACACGATGCGTGAGGCTCAACCCCATCATCAGTGCCATTCAGAATCTCGGCGATTTCGTTGTTGATTCCAAGAACGGCCTCGAGCCTCTTGCTGTGTACTGACAGCGGGGCATCCTGTCTGTCTTTCGAGTTTCGCTGAGCTTCAGCATTGCACACGCTGGTACTCAGGTCCGTGACGGCTTTGATGAGGCGAATCTTGAAGTCCTGGAGTTGCCCGTTGCCCTTGGACAGGAGCTTGAGCAGCGATTGGGTACTATCTTCGAGATCTTTGCCACAGCCTTGGAAGGACTCAAGCTGGAAGCGTTAGTCAGTGCACAGTTCCTAGTAGAGGCTGCGAGCGCGCGCGCACCGTACCTTATTCTTGTCTACGCTGAGCTTGACTCCTTGGACGGCTGCGTTGGTTGATCGCCAACTGCAAATACAGGCGCCGAAGCTGGTGGAAAACGCGCTTCCTACTACGCCATAGGCGATCACGGGTGCTGCCAGCAGTGGCATCCTGCAGGATGTGTGTAAGGGTCTGATCTAAAATAAGGTGCTATTGCACGAGGAAGAAAAAGTCTCTTCTTCACGTCAACCTGTAGAGGTAACCTAAACACTAGACGCGGGGCACCCAGGCGCATTGTATGATTGCGGTTCACCAGGCTGGGGGGACTTGAAGATGTACAGTCTACCATGTCCTTCCTGCGTCTCAGTGCGGCTGAAACTACGTGGCAACCACCGAGAATTGCTTCCCCTTGCACCCCCAATCACTCCGTATGTATGGGCAAAGTCAGCTGATCACTTCTCAAGGCCGCAGCGCAACTTTCTTCAGGATCCAACTTTCTGTAGGCGCTGACGGAGGAGTGCGGCTGTCGCGAATCTACCCAGGCTTCAAATATTTTCGAAATACGAGCCCCTTTCATCTGGAGAGATGTGCCTCCATTCGATGCCTTTAGTCAATGGTGATGAGCCCCATCAGTGTTTCTCGAAGCTGACAAATCTACATTGATTTGCTAACTATATCGTGGCTGGCTCGCTTCGAATTGTTCCTCCAAGCTGCCCATCCACGGGATATACAAAGCCTGCGGACTACGACCAAGACCACTCCCACGATCTATAGAAGTCACATAATCAAGCCGCGCTCGCCGAGATATAGGGGCACTAGATGACAGTTTGGCATCGAACCGAAAAAGAACAAACATTTTAAAGAACAAACATTTTAAAAAGGGGGGCGCTAGGTGCCCACACAGGTGTGAGTCTTAGATAGCCTGCCCCAGCCTACTGTATTTTGCAAAGCCGAAGCCTCAACAAACGGGTCATGTTCCAGATAGGTGTAGCACTGTATTAGTAGGGAGGCGTCTTGAACAATGCAATCGTGCCGTCTCTTCCGCCTGGCTCTGCCGACGAACCCAGGACACTGGGCGAGTTGCGATTTGTCTTTGTCGTCTCTGGAATTCAACTCAGCACAATGACGGTCGTTACTCTAGAGAGCCTCTTAGCTCAAACCGGTAACGGATGCGCTCGTTCTTTTTCTATTCCCGTTCATTGCCAGGAGCCATCGTCATTATAGAACTGAAACATCCACAATGGAGCATGTGGTTTCAAAGATAATAGCGCTCAGAAAAGAAACAGGGTTCTCTATACTCAGATGCGAGATTGTATTGCTCCCGGCAAGGTCAGAATAGCTGGCATAGGACTATATCCCCTTGACCAAAAAGTGAATCAGACAGAGTGCTCACTACTGGACTCGAACCAGTATTCCATTCAGCTTCTCTCAAAGGAGAACATGCTTTACCATTAAGCTAAGTGAGGCTTGGGCGAGAACTTGGCGTGCTGTATACTCGGCGATCCTCTTATGGCCTATATTAGCCCTTGTGTAACAGCTTACTATATTCAAAACAGACAGATAAGAAGCGCAAAAAGGAAACATGTGTCTCCGCTAACTACTGGAATCGAACCAGTATCCCGTTCGGCTTCGGTCGAAGTAGAACGTGCTTTACCATTAAGCTAAATGGGCCTTGCTCGAGAACCTGCCGTGCTGTATACTCGGCGATCTTCTTATTGCTCGTTATAACCGCCCGCCTGTGACTGTTTCACTTAACGGAAATCATTGAATGCAATACTTGACATGCGACTTGCGCTAGAGAGACGGGTGGTATCAGGAGGAGTTACGGGCTTGCACAAAGGGAGCTGTTTAAACCTAACGGGTCGTCAAGCGCAATGACAAAGGCCAGTGTGGTTACACTTTGGGAAAATATACTCTATCTCTGGGCTCTATTGGTTTCATCTCAAGGTCCAGATTACTCGCTAGGTATACTAAGCAAAACAGGCCGGCACTATTCTGCGACCTGAACTCTGCAACAAGAATCACCGAAGACCATACCGGCTCACACCAGGTCCTTCTTAATGAAGCCATCAGCCAGCTCAGCCACACCATACACGACCGCCTGCGGATTTGCCGTCGGCTCAAGGGGCACGATACTCGCATCGCAGACGCGGAGGTTAGCGCACCCGTAAACGCGCAGCCGGCTATCGACCACACCCCCCATAGCGCGCGGCATCATGGCGCAAGTGCCGGTGTGATGATACGCGCCGTCGAGGGTCCGGCGCACATAGCCCCTCGCCGCATCCAAGTCCGCGAAGCGCCCGGCGACGGGCTGCTTCAGGAGCCGCGCGAGGGGCTGCGCGCGGCAGACGAGGCCCTCCATGAACCGGAGCTGGCGCGCCAGCACCTCGAGGTCCAGCGGGTGCGTCAGGTAGCCGCAGTCGATGCGGACGCCCTCGTTGGTGCCGGCCTCTGCGGGGTCGGCGCTGCTGATGTGCGCGCTGCCGCGCGACAGCGGGTGCGACAGCTCGACGGCGACGGCGACGTGCTTGCCGGGGGCGCGGTAGTTGGGGTCCGGGCCGTCGAAGGGCGCGTACGCGGGGCCGAAGATGTAGTTGCCCGCCGCCTCCAAGGGCGTGGTGAGTATGGTGCGCACGAACTCCTCGTGCGCGGCGGCGAAGGCGGCTGTGGTCGTCGCGGGGGATCGAGATGGGGCATCCGAGCCTTGCTGCAACAAGCTGTCGATAACCTTGCGTCCCTCCTCGGTGTGCAGGCCGGGGAGCGGCAGCTGGGCCATGGCGGTCATGTTGCTCGTGCTCAGCGGCCCCCGTGCCCTCGGTCGCGTAGTCCTGCATAGCCGCGGCCACGGCTTCAGGTTCCTGGCGGAAAAAGGCATCGATCGTGTGTACATCGTCACGCGCCTCGAACGTCAGGCCGGTGAAGGCGTGGTTTTGGAGGTTCTCGCCGACGTGCGGGTTGTCCACCACGACGCCAATGCCTAGGCGCTGCAGAAGTTCGGCACCGCCTATACCCGAGAGCTCAAGTAGTCGGGGCGAGCTGATAGCCCCGGCAGAGAGGATGACCTCCTTGCGAACTCCGATGGTTTCGGAAACGCCGGCCTTGGAAGTGATCTGGACCCCTTTCGCGATAGCAACACCACCCGACTGGGGCTTTTCGAGGACCACCCTCGTCACGGTAGTCTCTGTCTGTGCCGGATTGGATCCAGGTACGTGTTGGCAGCATAGCTCCTCTGCTTCGTTTTGGGATCAATAGTCTCTGGGGCGATGTTTGGCCCACCCAGTTTGCCTGAGAGGGGAGAAGTCCTTGGAAACCCCTCGGATTCCAGGCCCTCAATCCAGGCCTTCTCCCAAACACTCCCGGGCTCGGCAAGCGAGACCTGAAGTGGGCCTTCGCCTTCGGTCACGCCCGAATGATTGTGTAGCGTATACGCCTTCTTCAGAGCCTCCTCGTATGCCGCATAGTTCCATCCCTCATTGCCCAGGCTCTTCCACCCCTCTACCGTGGCCTTGGACGACGAGGTGAAGAGGAAACTATTGATGGTACTGGAACCTCCCAAGGCTTTGCCTTGAGGCACCACGACCTGCCTTCCAAGGCCTTCTTGGGTTAGAGTAGGGAAGGTCCAATCTGCTTCAGACTTGGTGAGCAGTGGCCAGGCGCCCGGAGTCAGCGTGTTCTGGTCTCCGGTACGGTCTTGGCCTGTCTCGAGAACGAGAATCTGCAAGTCTGGGTTCTCGGAGAGGCGATTGGCCAGAACGAGTCCCGAAGTTCCGCCACCTATGATAACAACATCATAGGTCTTTGAAGACATGGTGGGGATGTGTTGCTCGAAGAAGATGATAGGAAGTTTCAAGGAAGTTTTGCATCTGGTAAACCTTAACGCTTGATGAATATATAGGAAGAAGCGAGGAGCAGCTAAAATCTAATAGAAATGAGTCCCTATTAAAAGTTGGGTGGAGGAAGCCAAAGGAGTTCCTCCGCCTTGGGTTACTGCAAAAACGAGGACTCCGAAGAGTCACCTAGACTTCTCGGTTAGTAGTAGTAGTAGTAGCACCGAACCCTGTAAAAAGGGAGGTGTCAGGCGGCTGGGGCGATGTAAGGAGACACTGACTTATGCAAGTGCAGGGATATTCTTCCGGAAGGACCACTGAGCCGACATGCTGTGTGTAATATACACTGCACCTTTCTCTCGCGATGCCCAATAGCTACAAAATAGCATAGCGGAACGATATAAGGACGTACCTTCCTGCATGTTTTTGGGGGCGGCCTGTCTGGGTGAGATAGGGCCCAGTAAAGAGAACACAGACACAGCGTCAGCCGTGCTGGTTGCCGCTGCAGGTGATGATGGTACACGACATCCTCCGACTACCAAAAGCGAAAGCGAAACGAAGAGCGAGTACGCATACCAGCGCGACTACCGGTTCTGGTGCATCATATTCGCTCTATGTATTACTATGCAGATCCTTTGTTCGCTTGAGAACACCGTCGTGGTTACCTCTTTACCTACAACTGTCAACCAACTAGGCCTGGGAAGCAATTACATCTGGGTCACGAATATATTTTTCTTGGCAACGTATGTTTTCTGTTGTCTTCCTTCAAACGTCCGCCCCTCCCTCCCTCTGAGCGCTCTTCTCTGATAGAAACCGACCCAGATCCATCGTGCAGCCCCTCATCGGCCAGCTCGCCCGCCTCTTCGGCCGCCGCCACGTTGCGCTGTGCGTCGTGGCACTGTACACGCTCGGTAGCGGTCTCGCGGGCGGTGCAAACGGGGGCGTCATACTGATAGTGGGCCGGCTCCGTGTACCCATGATCATCTTACCGTGTCCTGGTTCCGTTAATTGTAGGCCTCGCTGGCCTTGTCGGATTCTTTTGGCTTGAAGGCTCTACTTGGGTGCCGGAGCCTGCAATATTTGTGTCTAACAGCAGTTTCTTTCCATTGAATGCAGCACTAAATTGATCATGTCGGCAGGCCACTTCGACTTTTCGCAAATCGGACCTCAGCAGTGGTATATCTGAATGCCTTCATCGTGTCCATGCTGAATTATTGGATCTTCTTTTTACCGCCTCTCTACTTCTAAGCTGTCCGGTTGTCCACCCCCACCCGCGCAGGCGTGCAGATCCTACCCATCACCCTAATTGCTGTGCCCAGAGCCGCTGTCGGGGCCGTTGCGCTCACCAAGTTGGGCCGGTACAAGTTGCTGCACATCATCGGCTTCGCTCTGCTCACGGCCGGGATCGGCTCCTTCTCCGTCCTCAGCAAGAACTCGAGCACTGCTGAGTGGGTCTGACTTCAGATCCTTCCGTCCATTGGAGCCGGCATGGTCCTGGATACCCTCCTCCCGGCATTCCAAGCGGGCATCGAAGAATGCGACTCGGCCGCCGCCGCGGCCAGTTGGTCCTTTGTGCGCAGTTTCGGGAACATCTGGGGCGTCGCGATTCCGGGAGCCATCCTCAACATCTACAGCAGCCAGTATGTCACCGATCTCATAGCTGATCCTACGGTAAGATCGTCGCTGCAAAATGGCGACGCGTACGCTAGCGCTACGCGCGACTTCGTCGTGACCCTCCCCGAGCCGCCCCAGAGTCAGGTTATTGAAGTGATTACGAAAGCCCTAGCTAAGGTCTTTCTGATTGGTATTGCATTCCCAGCCCTGGCATTCCTTTTTTTCGTTTATAGAGCGGGAAGTAAAGCTGCGCACAGTGCTCGAAACGGAATTCAGGCTTGAGGACAAAAAGGAGAACATATAACGTAATTGATAGGGTCAAGAATAATGTGTAGAACATGCCTCTAAGTACCATGCTCGAGTGGCAACTGGCTCACTTATGCTTCAAGAACGATGTTTCTATCTTATTGAGAGTAAATGAGCCTCATGATCTTCTCACACCGGAGCTGGACGACCGCATTGAGGACCATAACTTGAAGACGCAGTGCGCATTCTAACCGCTTCCGCATTCGTTTTTCCAGCAATCCCATGAGGCGGGAGGGAACATCATGGGCCTTGAACAACACGACAGTGATAGGATCATCTGGGGGCTGCAGGTGATGGTGCGGACCCTGGAGCTGGAGCCTCGGGCTTTGCCTTGGTCGCGACGATGCTACGATGGCGTGCGAGACTTCATCACACAGCTATAGCTCAGATAAATAAAATCCACGCTTCTTTTCAATGCCTTTCTGAACACTCTTTCAAGTCAGAATACTTATTATGTGCTATCTTAATTGATGGCTTCAATCAGGAAGCGAGTACTCCCCCTAGTATGAACGAGCTAACGCCAATTACGATTTGCCAGCATGGCTGTCGGGATGTGTATCTTTATAAATCTCTCATTGGATCAATATAGAAAAACGATAGTGAAGGCTGAAATAGAAAACAACCGTGTGCATACCCCTGAACGCCCTAATCCGGATACTCCACCAACCCAAGCCCCCCTTCCTAAGCAACCCCAAACTATGGGTAAACTCACGAACCAATCAGCTTGATAAACCCTGTGCTTCCTATTTCTTCTTGTAGCTGTCCTTCTGCATATCCAAAGTCATGAACTTGACCTCAAGGCCACCCAAAAGGCCCTTCTTGACGTAGAACCCGGCATAATGGGAGTAGGCATCCGCCGTCTTCTGATCGAAGCCATCGCGCTCCTTGCCCTTGTCGACGACGACGGCCTCGACGTCGATGTACTTGACGACCTCGGGCGTCTGGGAGATGTGGAGGTCGTCCTTGAGGATCTTCTTGAAGGCGTCGAGGTCGTTGGCGTTCTCGAAGGTGCCCTCCTGGATCTTGTGGTCGTCGTCGACCTTGACCTTGGCGTAGATGTAGACCTTGGGGTCCTTGAGCTTGTCGCCCTTGTGCTTGTCCCAGAAGGCCCCGAGGTCCCTCTTGGCGTTGGCCTTGCCCGTGGCGCCGCAGGTGTAGTGCCCCACGGCGGCGCCCTTCTTGGTCGCCAGCACGATGCCGAAGCACTGGTTGAAGCCCCGGGAGCTGATCGACTTCTGCTTGTTCGAGGAGAGGTCCACGAAGTCGGTCTTGTCCTGGGTGACCTTGACGTCGGTCTTGTCCATCTCCTTCTTGAAGTCCTTCAGCTTGCTCGTGTCCTCGCGGGCTGCCAGGGCCGCCGATCCCTCGACGGTGCTGTGGACGCGCTAGTTAGCTCTCTCTCTTACTATTCGACGAATAGGACTTAAACTAGGCTTGGGGTGGGTGCGAGTAACAGGAAAAGGCGAACTTACCCTAGTGGCTGCGGTGCTGCGAGGCAGAGGTTGATGGCAGATGGTGCCAAAAGCAGTGCGGCCAGGATTCGGCCGAAGCTCTGGGGCGAGAGGAGCTGCATGGTGATGATGAAGTGCTGAAGATGAGAGGCCGATGGTTTGGCTAAAGTCGAAGAAAAGATGTTTGTTGAAGTTGTGCTGTTTGGTGGGACAGTGTGTGTGATTGTTGATTGAATTAGAAGAATGGTAAAGAGGGACATGATGAGGCTTTATATGTAGTGACAAGACGCCATCAACCTGTCGAGCTGACAGCTCGACATCTAACCAAAAGATAGAGAGCAAAAAAAGACGCCATCAACGTCATTGGTTTGTTGATTACTCTATAGTTTGTTGTTCCCACCATGGATTGAGTTGTGGTTCACGCCCTTTAAATTTTGGAATATACGAGATCGACACTACCCGTGGCCGGGGGAGCTATTTTTGGTATTCTAATAAGCTTTTTTTCAAGTTCAGCAACTATATACGATACCCAAGCCACCACAAGAGTAGTTCAGTGCATTATTAATGGCAGCCAGCTATCGCCCCAACGCGTCAAGATCAGCAGCGCAGTAAGCGTCTTAGGTGAGACGCGAAAGAGGATGCCTAGTTATTGAAGGGCGCCAAAGGAGCATACGCAGCAATGCCACCTGCAGGTTTCGTATATAGCCAGCTGGGGGCTCGACGACCTTATATAGTGCTAACAATGAAACACTCTAGCCCCCAAGCGAGAGCCGCGCGGTAAAATCCACAGAGCGCAAGGGTGTCAACCGGCTCCGGAGCTCGATCGATACAGTAAGCTAGCCACGATTCCTGATGACGTCGTACTGATGATGTCAAAACTATCTTCAGACGCGTTATTAGACAGCCAAAGATAATTCATATTATCATATGCAGGTCGCACCGACAAACAGCGCGTTCTGTATACGGCTGATGGTTGCGCTCGTATATTAGACTGCCACTTTTGCAGGCTACCGCGATGTTTGTCGGCCTTGGAGGGCGCGGTCGCCTCCCACCTTGTCTGTTCTTTCTTTCTTTTTTTTTTCTTTTGGTTCGATGTCAAGCTGCCTGCCCAGCAAAAACAAACCTCACACAACATTTCACTCAGAACTTGTAAGAACAAGAGGCCTGTCTATGTAGTGCTGATTATTTCCGCCGATAGGCTCGCCGAGTGCTCGGGATAGAGCAGCGGGCATCCGATTCTGAGGACCACGGGCCGTAGGACCCGCCGAGATCGGCAGTATATCAGCCACCTTTAACATAACAATAATACACTCTACAGTGGGATGGTTGGAATGGTGAGTAGAAAGACCTATCTATGGCTTCAGTCCTACCTTGGAACGACTAACTGGTTACCGAGGAGGTTAAGAGGCAGTCAGGTGGATTTTGGGTCATTTGACTTGTTTGAATTCGGCAATAATCGTCGAATCGGTAGGAATAGCTTTGTCGATTGCCCCATACGATCCGCACAATCCACCCCCGAAGTTACCGATCATCGATCGACGTGCCCGTGTTCACCTAGCGCTTGGAGCCAGCGATGGGGGCAGCAGGCTATATATAGCATCACATTAACGAAGCAGGAAGACGGCAATGTTTGACTCAGGTGATAAATAATAAAGATGCTATGTGCAGAGCCGAGTAAATTAGTCACATTAGAATTGAACCATGTACATAGTTTCCCAACTTTCCATCATCACCAGCGCCCCCTTGTGCCGTTCGTTGCAGCATCAAGACATTTAAGCGATGCCGAAGGACTCGGTGGGCTTGATGGTGAATGACAGGGGCTCGAAGCCACCACGGTTGAAGGTGGTGTTGGCGGCACCGGTGTAGTTCCAGTAGGTGTTGCTGCAAAGGGTGTCAGTAATGTGCGCACAGTGATGAATAGGAAGGGGGAGACAGGAGGAACATACTCTTGAGTCAGGTCGGCGAACTGGAAGCTGACCTGGATGGGGACGACGGTGCGGGATCCGAGGAGCTCGGCGGGCTTGTTGAGGCGGGAGACCAGGGTGCCCTTGACGCCGTCGCCCTTGATGGTGCAGGGGGCGTACTGGGTGGCGATGTTGCCGTCGTGGGAGGCGCCCTGGCAGGCGGCCGAGAAGGCCGGGCGGGCCGGGTAGTCGCCGGTGGCGGCGCCGGTGATCTGGAACTCGTAGCTGCAGTCGTCGTTGTTGCAGCCGGCGTCCCACTCGGTCACGTCCCACTGGTAGTCGGCGGCGCGGATGGCGACGGGGGTGGCGGCGGCGGTGGCCGCGAGGGTAGCGAAGACGGTGGAGGCACGCATGTTGATGGTTGGGCTGGGTTGGTAATTAAAGAATTATTATTTCTGAGTTTTTGTTTTTAGGGTGAGAGCGAATGGAAGCTGAATACCGGCGATTGATATTTGGCGTGGTGAGCAAAAAGAGAAAGGGAACCTCCAGTCGATGGACGTTGGATTTAAATACTGACTTGGGAGATCGGACGAGGGGCCCAGAATTGAGTTGCGATGGAGCCATTAGACAACAAAACAACAATACACGGGATGGCTCAGCCTCTCCCCACGTCATCTGAGGTCCCGGTGGTGACGATCGTTCCCACTTTGGTAGGCAAGAGCCGTTGGTCTACCGGCAACTAGGCACCGTCGCACTTGGGGAATACGAGGTCGCATTGCTGGGCATGACCAGCCAAAATGAACCGTCGGCGCCTGTGGAGAAAGAAGTAAGGCCAACTCCGCTGGAAAACGGGGATCGTGCGCTGCTCGCATTGCATCGCCAAGCGAATCTTGGAATGGGAGGGGGCCGGAACAACCCGCGGACCGGCACTTGCAAGCGCGGGCATGCACTAAACAGGGGTTCGCTTCTTCCGAGTTGGCATCCAGCATGTCCCGGTCCTTGTCGTCGAACACGAACACACGCGCGGACAAAAACAAGTCCGTCGAAGCCAAGCTACACCCACGACATGGATGGAGACAAGACAATAAATACAACTGCATGCTTTCCTTCATTGCTTGGTTACGACTCCAATATCAAGGCTCGAGTCCATATTTCTCAATGCCCAGCAGAACCAGGAGTGAGGCGGTCAAGAATTGCCGTCTGTGCCCATTGGCCTCCTTAATATCCAAAAATAACTCCAGCGCCAATTGACCGCTTCTCCCCTATTCGTCGCCCACTACCCCTTGTTCATCGTGTCAATCAATCGCAGCCACCTCTCCAAAATGACCCGGAGGTCGTTCAACAGCTCGTCTTCCAGCACGACGACGGCGCCCGCGATGAGGTCGAAGCCCCGCCGGATGACGCCGAAGTACGCATCCAGCCCTTGCACTAGCTGCGGTATGCCGTGTAGCCCTACGACGAGCCGCCGCCGGGCTTGTTCCGTCTTTTCGTAGGTGAAGTCCAAGTCCGCCTTCAGGGCGCTGATGGTGTTGAGGGCGTACATGACCACCGGCTTGAACCACTGCGCCGGCGGTCTTTATACTCTGCCCTGACCCCAGCCATGGATTGTCTGGAACCCATTACCCTGCTGGGATGTGTTGCCCTGTCCATAAAATACATTACCCTGCTGGTGTCGTGCTGCCTCTTGCTGGAATTGCGAATCCTGCTCATGGCGGGCGGCGTCCATCACACTGTCCTGTCGGAGCTGCTCCAAGTATCTGTCACGGCTGCATTTTCGCCAAGGACTCGCCATGCTTCCTGTGCCTTGCGGATCTCCTCACGTTTGTCCTCTCTTCTCACGTAACTTTTAATGTGCCGAATGCGTCGGCAATAGCCTACGCGGATGCCTTCAAAGTCTGCGTGACGGGAAACGCCGAGGACTTGGAATAGATCGTCCACCATCCTTGTTGGGAAATGTCCGTCCTGAGCCAGGTATCAAAGTGTAAAAAGTGTTCACGTGCCTGTCTATCAGATGGGGGCAAAAAAATAATTCAGAGATTCAGGTGATACACCCTGGTAGTCGACCGAGTCTCACATTAGGTATGTTTCGAGGACTGCCTACTTACACAGTATTAAATTGGGTATGTTAAGAGAAATATCTCTAGTTTATGTTATCCATCGCTGATGTAAGATAGTTTGGCAATTTATTATGTGCCTTCAATAGCTCTGCGTGTAACTACATGGCCATCTCCATTGCCCGTCGCAGATAACGAACTGAAAGCGAAAACTATTACTCCGGGCAGTTGGGATCCTCTCTTTGATCCTGCGATTGAGGGGTGATACTTACCTAAAGTAAGCACGCGTTACATGGCTGCATGTCGGCATTCGGCATTCGAACGCCGGCTTATCTGGGAGGGCCGACACCCTTCTCAGCTGAACGGCGGTTGTTAATTAAAACTCCGCCTCAACAAGTTCCTGAACGACCAGAAAGAGCAACGCCCATGACTGAATTTTAGGCCTACAACGAGACAGTGCAGCGACAGTCCATCTTCATGGAGCCAAACACCCAACAGACGAAGATACAGGCATACGGAAAGGTAAGTCACCTGCCCATGCGCTATGCTTCGATGTCCATCCCCCCTCCTCCCCACGACGATGCTGACGTGTCCTGGTTGTGGCACGTTTCACAGGCATGCTCCAACTGCTCCAAATCCAAGTGCAAATGTGTGAACCGACGAGATGGAAAGGGTTGTGTCAGGTGTCATCGACTTAACAAGCCCTGTGTACCGATGGACTCTGCCCGGAAGGCCGCAGCTCAAAGTAACATCAACCCGGTCGACCGCATTGCCCAATTGGAGTCCAAGCTAGATGGCTTGATCACTGCACTATGCACTGGCAGTATTCCGCCGTCGGGTGCTTCACCCGGTGTTGGGGATATGGCCGGGACGAATGCTGCCGTCCCAGCAAACGGCCAATCCCAAGCCTTCTCGCAGCCATCTGCTGGCGCTTCAACAACAGCTACGTCCATGGCGGTAGCTGGGTTCACTTCGACCCTGCCGGCGCAAAACACCCCTGTGAACACAATGCACCAAGCCCCAGCCACTGGCCTAGTGGCATCCGACCTTCCGCTCGACGTTGAAGAGTGTCTCCAGACCTTTTGCCATTCCATGCTTAGGTACTTTCCCTTCATGCATCCACCGGCTGACTTAGCTTGGCTGCAACGCGAAAGGCCATTTTTGCTCCTCTGCATATGCGCTGCGTCTTCCAAGTCAACAGATGCACGCGCCGTCCTGGGAGAACGCATCAAGCAAACCGTAGCGGACAGACTCGTTGTGAACAGCCATGGCATCGTAAACATTGATCTTCTTCTCGGTCTCTTGGTGTTCATCGCTTGGGGATACGATGCATTACTCAAAGTTGCACCTAACAGTCTGTCACGCTTTACACATCAGGCGATGCTTGTGGTCTTCGAGCTCCGGCTCAACAGGCAGCCTACCGACGAGACCAACATGCTTTCTATCAGTAGCACGCACGGTGAACCATCTACCATACGTGTGAACGAGCGCACCCATAGCCTTGAGGAAAGAAGAGCGGTTCTAGGGTGCTTTTATATATCTGCCGTGTTTGTTCCCTCCCCTTCGGGTGCGCGCTCGTTGGTCCGAAAAAGCCACTGACTTGACCAGGATATCAACGTACTTTGGACAAATTGATGCGTTGCAATGGACGCCGTACATGGAAGAAAGTCTCACCATCCTTGGTCACCAAAAGGAATCTCTCATAGACGAGTCTTTTGTGCATCAGGTCCGTTTGCAGCTCATTTCTAACGAGATGGAAACAGTTCGGCACTCAACAGTACCGCCGCATTTCTACTTAAGAGCGTTACAAGCAAAACTGGACGGAGTTAAAAAGGCCATATCCCCGGAAATCCAGAAAGATAGTGAGTTGCCTAGCCTGAACTACCTACAGATACCGCTAATTGACCTCTTGGAGCACTCCTTCTTGGACACGTATACTTCGCCGAATTAACTCTCCTTGAGCCCGTAATCTGCCCCGAGACGCCGGCTACCCAGCGAATCGAACACCTGTATACATGCTTACAGGTAGTAAAAGCCGCCATGGAAACTTTCCTGAAGCTCCCCCAACGGAGTACCCTGCTGTTCCTTTTTCTCAGTTCGTGCAGATCGCGCGATACATCAAGGTCGTTGTGGCTCTGTCGACCCTCCAGGATCCCACCTGGGACACCAACATGGTGCGTCAGACGGCAGACGTGCTTCAGTTCGTAGACCAAGTACTCTCGAACATCCAAACCGCCTCCGGTGGCGAAATGCGGTCGGGTGTTACGTTCCTAGCTGGTGCGTTTAGGGTCTTTACAGCGGTGCGGGCATGGTGCGCGTCAAAACTGGTCGAGAGTCCTGCACTGTTTGACCCTTTCGAGCCCACTGGTACGTGGACAGGCCGCATGTTTAATGCGTTTGCTTTCGAGGGCCTGGATTTCTTCACTTGAGTTTTCGACTGCCCCGGCAGTAGCTACTCAGCCATGTCCGTATTTATTTTTGGGACATATATGTTAAATGGGCTTTGCGTAAGATAGTAATGAATGGTTCAAGTGTGTGGTATATTATGTCTGGTCTACTTACTGCCTTTGTGATACTACTGTGTCTCTCCACTGCCGCATGTGGGCTTTTCCAGCAGGACTACCTGGGTCTGAACCCACCCCTCGCATCATCGCGTGACCGCAAACCCGTAGCCCAGGCCAGCTTTCCGTGGCCCGACAAAATACCGACATAAGCGTTTGGGGTCTTCTTCTTCATGGGCGGGATGGTATGGTGGAACGTCAAAGTTGCTTTCATGATCAAAGCCAAAGGGGTGAAGGCCAAGTTCATCTTTGGAAGCTCCCTCGTGAATAATGAAGTCAGCACGATCATCTACAGGGACTTCCTCCCCCAGGCTCTGGCAGAAGGAAGTTTCGTCCCTTCTCCTGGACCTTTAGTCGTGGGCAAGGGTCTGGAGAAGATCCAAGAAGCTCTATCAGCCAGAAAGGTAGTAGCTACTCTTTAGCCAGACTATCAACATTGGGTTATTCATTTTGTCGGCACGTTTTTGCAAGTCTGGAGCAATTAGGTATAGTATCGTATCTCACAAGCGAATGTCGCACGTAAGTGAATGTCCCATTCCTTATACCGCGTCTTATACTGTTTAATATAAAAAGCTCTGAGGATTAAATGTATAAAAATTTAAATATATAATCGAGTAATGAATAATCCGAGTAAGACCCTTGCCACAACCGGCATCCGTCCATCCATCCTTCTTCAATGCCTAGCTCTCCTTTCTAGAGCATCTCTTCCAATTCGTACGAGGTCAGCATTTGGAACAATCTTCTGGTCTTTCTGGAACCCATTCACTGCTTGGTCCAGAATTGCTGCAGCAAGTTCCGTCCGACCAATGTTCGGGATGGCACGGGTGACCAAGTTCATGGCTCGGAACATGTTCCCTTGCACGCTGCGCCAAAAGGTAATATGCGACCATACCATTCCGGGTCGTACAATGTAGGTATTAACAACCTGCTGATGCTCCTTCCCAAACTCCTGGACTATCTGCTCTGTTCTGCCCTGTTGAACGTAAGTATCATGACCGAAGCTTGGGGGGGGCATTGTTCAACGCACGCGCATGAGGTTATAGTCCCCGAAGACCAATGTCTTCTTGGTCAGGTCTTCCGGGGTCCCCTCGGCACTCATATAAATGAATTTTGTCGGGTTTGCAAGGGTGGCATTAGCATTAGCTTCCAGGACCGCCCGTAGCCCAGCTACGGTGCAGTCTTGACAGACTCGTTTGACTTCGGCGAAGTCAAATTTGCTGAGCCTAAACGGGGTCACAGCGACTGTCCTGGAAGTTTATGCGGTCAGCTATGACTGTCAAATGCGCGTTTGTAACAGGTCCTCTTTGGTCTTGATGGAAAGGGCGCCCACCAGATACAGACGTCGGCTCCAGCCAATTCCGACTTGACGATGTCGGTGAATTCCTCGTAGTCTCGGAGGGTCACACTCTTGAACTTGGAAGAGTCTGGGACATCTGCCTCGAGATGAACGGGCCTGCGGGCCACGGCGACGATTGATGTTATCTCAGGGATCGTCAAGCCTTGCCTGATGAGCTCAGTAGCCACCAGGCCGGTGCCGCCGATAATAACGATCTTCATACTTGTCTGTAGCCTTGCTGAATCGTAGGTTCTAGAAATGAAGATGCTCACTTCAATATGAGCCTGATGGTTTCTGAGAAAGGATTGGTCCTGGTTATCGATAAATTCTTTCAAATCTGTATTTTTTGCGGCGAGCAGACAATGAGTTATTATGGCGTCGGTGCAGGGGTGGGCTCGGCGTTCACAATCCGAACGCCGCCAAAGGTCCTAAGGGACGGAGAGATTGATAGCCCGAAATAAGCGCCATGCTCACGTAGCTATCCGGATCAGATTCCAACATGCATGTGCCATATGCAAGGGACCCTGTTTGCAGCAAGGCTGTTAGCCTTGTATTCTCAGCTCTCTCCTCAGCCTCAATATGGCTCGTCTCCAGATAAGAGTGATCCTTCGCATAGGCAATTCAATATTGGCTCCGTTATTTTATTTACTCCGGACCCTTTGCAGGTGAAGGGACTGGAGTGAGCATGTTAGCCTTTGGGGGTAGCAACTTGAGATATTAAAATGTAGACACGGGGCCGTCATGAGGCCAAACTCATACTTTAAGTGCATCCACACACTGCATGATTTTGTCAGCTTCTGACCTTTGAGCAACTCTCCAAGCCCTTGAAATCATGGACTCTCTGCCATGGCTCTTCTCGCTAGCTTGGTACCATTACTGGTATCCGGTCAAACCCAGAAGGACCAAATCAACGCCAACACATACGCGAAAGGTGATATCATCAACCGCGATGTCGCTGTGATTTGAGGGGGCTCCCCCGGCACCTACAGCGCCATCAATCTGGCTTTAAACCTCGTTTCTAGGACACTAGTACTATAGAAATTATTCTTCTCCCAGAACGGCGGGACGAGTAGCAAGGGCTAGAGCTGGGCTTTATTTAGACTTTGAGTCCACTTAGTTTTTAGGGTATTGCGAACGATGCTGTCTCATTTAAATATGTTCCATTCTTGGTTCTTCAAGAAGTCGTGCACAATAAGCAAGCGATGAATGATTTCTTGTATCACCGTTCCTGTATTGAAGGTGATTTCCTTTATATCGCGCCTGTGCTCTTTCAAGGCCTGATGGACGGTAAATGTGGCCAGAAGATGGGAAGGATCCATCTGGAACGGTCTCTGATGAACACGTTCCGACCCAAACTAACCGATAGAGGATCCATCAGAGGCCGCATGGCCCAATAGGGGCCATAGGGCACGCCGGCGTTGTCGACTGATCTGACAAGGGGGCGAAACTTGTTGGCCGCGTCGATCAGCCTTTCCAGGAGCACGGTACTTGAAGTGCAACCACCCCATCTCTCCCGAGCCAGCACATATACAAGCAGCGATCCAAACGAATAATCCCTGGACATGTGTGCCAATTCATGGCTCCCAGTGGCAGCAATGGTAGTCTGGAGGAAAGCATAAGTTAGAATCATACGACTCGACTCGAAAAAGTTACAGATTGTACATACCATTGTTTTTCCGGGCCGCATGTGCTGACCACAGCCACTGAAAGACCAGGAAAGTGCTCCACGGCAGCAGTTCAAGAAGACCAAGACGTCGCATGGTGCCCTTTCCAGGGTGGCATGTATGGCCTGCCAGTCGAGTACGGCATAGGTGCCATTGAAACTTGCGGTCAAGTTAAACTCTTGTTGCCGGATGACTGAGTTGTTGGAGTTGGGGTATGCGATGTGGCTTGCGTGACCAACGTAGTAAACCACGAAGAGGTCGTTTTGTATGGTTGAATTCGTTAATTCCCAGAGGAAGGACTGGACGCTGGCGTTGGTATGATGGAATGGGATGTGATATTGATGGACCTCGAAGCCCCAAGGTCGAAACGCTTCTGCGATGATTGTTGCTTCTTGAAGAGGACCATAGTTCACTTCCACCTTGTGGTTCAGATCGTCGTCTTGAAACATCAAGACGACTAGAACCTGGCGGTTGTATTGCCTTTCGAATCCAGGCATGTTGGTGAATCGCGTGTTCCAAGGTTGGCACGTTGCGTGTTTTCGGTACGTGGAGTGTTGTCGTGATGGAAACGGGACAGGTGCAGTGTTGTGGAAGAGAACAACAGACATCGAATACAGAACATGAAGATATCAGAGGGAAAGATTGGGTTGGTTCAGTGCTTTTGCCTTTCTTGAGCCCCGGAAGGCCGCCCTGAAAGAGCCCTGAGTTGCCCATCGTGCCGGGCCCCTCGTCACTATAGCTGCTAAAACCGTATGCGGTACCCTATACCATTCGGGGCATTCGGCCCGGACGATAATTGGATGCTCTCAGACAGGCCTTTCCTGACAAGGAAAGGCAGTGGTATCCAATCAAAAGCGAGCTTCGCAGCCATTCGTCCAGTTCTGTGAAGATCACACGCAAATATGCAAACATCAGCTTGTGTGTAGCCTGTGTACCCCTAACCCCCATGAGAGAGCCAGACTGACACAGAACCGGCCTTGAGCATAAAGAGATCTGCCAGTAAACATTTAACCCTGGCTAGCAAACCCAACTTTGTGAAAATTGTCCACTTGTCCTCGTGCGCCTTCCTCCCACAACACCAAACACCGTGCCAGATGCCACCACTTGCCCGCCCACAGCAGTACCATGGTACTGACAGGAGCTAGGCAGCAGCTAGACCTCATAAATCCAAACAAACCGACTTCCCTCAACAAATCCTCATGACATGGTAGTATGGCCGAGTGGTTATGGCGCCCGGTTGCCGGCCGGGTGGGTTTCCGTCGTTGGGTTCGAATCCCACTGCTATCACCGATGGCAAACAGATATATTGGCACTTATCTGCTAGTTTATGTACACGACCTCCTGTCGCGGGTTCGAATCCCGCTACTACCATCATAATCTTTTTGCTCTTTTTGTTTATCCCCCTGGCATCCATCCTGGTTTGCTACGACGCAAACATGGTGTCGATGGAGCCGCCAATATCCTCGTCGGCAGCATCATCAAAGACCTCTTGTGGGTTCTGTTTTTGTTCTTGTCTCTGTTCCTGCTTGACCTCTTTTTGAGCCATCTGATCTTCTCGTATGTTGCGGTGGTGCTCCTCCAGCGAACACGCAGGCCGAATAGAGGGATCGTACTGCGAAAACACAATCCACAAACGACCCTCAATAACCTTCTTATTCACAACCTCGACAAAGTGATCAAGACTCTCCAAGGACCCGAAGCTCAGGTACCCGAATCGTGGCTTGGAATATCTAATACTCTTTGCCTGCGATGAGATCCCGCTGGCTATTGGGCTGTACTGCTTGAAGTAGTCGGACAAGCCTTCCGCTGAGAACGGGACTTCGAGTCGTTTGTGACCCATTTCGGCCATTGGCATCAGCATCACCGTATAGGGGAAGAGCTCCTTGGGCATTGGTCGACCCCCGTTCCAGAACTGGCGAGACCTGAATGCCCTGTTCCACCGCCACGAATATTCCCGCTTCTTACCCTCCGGGCCCAGATTCTCTATGGTGGGCACGCTAGGTCGAGGCGACGTTGGAAGATGGAGCATATTGACAAGAAGAAGGGCAATTCTGACGGCATCGTTCCCTGCGCAGAGTCTCCTCAAGGGGTCGCGCGGTTTCATGCAGCCAAGCCCCAATGCGATGAGTGTGTTTCTCAGCGAGGGATAGGTGTCCATGCAGCACAGGTCCCGTACCACGAGCTGCAGATCGACGATGGTAGAGAACTCATCCCTCAGCCGAGGGTAAGTAACGAACAGTACATTAAGTTCATACCCAATGCTAAAGCCAACCAGACACGGAGTTCCAGCTTCACTCTTGAAGCTGCGTATAATCTTCAGTGCTTCTTCTTCTACTTCACCAGGCTCGACGAACTTCGACGGGCCATACCAGTAGTTCTCTCGGTCACGGTCACCGCGCGGGCGACCCTTGACGCGGATGCTGTGGCTCTGGAGAAAGGTCCTGGCCACGGCCCGGGTATGATGATGTTCCGCGCTCCAGTCCTCTGTATCGAGCTTTTGCGGCGGGTCCAGCTGCGCCAGCGGCGGCACGTACGTGAAGCCCAACTCACTGAGCTCGGTTGGGGACTGTCGCCAACTGTCGAAGTCAACGGTGACGAAGCCCGTGGTGTCCTCGGCCGCAAATTGGTGGAGTTCGTCGAATGTTCGGGGCTCATGTAGTTGACTGCGGAAGGCCTGCACCTGGTGGCTACGTTGGGTTTTGAGGTCGTGTCTCTTGGCCTGTACGTCGTCGTATCCCATTTTTCCTGCTCTCGAGGCAAATGGAGAGGTGTGTTAGATAATGGAATGAATGCTGAAGACCGCAAAGGGATGGTGCCTGGTATATCAGGTTGGTACCTAATTGGTCTCTGGTACGTCGTAGAAATCTTCAAGTTAATTAATATGAACTGCAATGTTAAGTGGAATTGAGTGACTGAGTGACAGTTTTCCTGATATGTGACCTGAGACCTGATAGGATCTTATCATATCTTAATATTAAATTGGATGCTTTCTCCGGTGATGCTCGTCTATAAGATTTTATATACTCTCGGTATGGGTTTCTCCAAACAAGAATTTATAAAGAATCTGGTTTAAGAGCCCCATTCACATGAACTTTATTACTCTTGATCATGAAACGTTTTCAACTTGTCTAAAAAATTGAGGATACTTTAAACCTCCTGCAATCTTGAGATGGTGCGGATATGAAGACATTGAGGAGGCTACGCAATGATGTTCCGTAATCACATGTACACCAGATACAGACAAATGATGTAATGGTCACTACTGGTAGGTTGACTGGCCATGGTCACGTTGCATGGCGTTCTGTGTACCTGAGTACCTCAACTTCATAAAAACCCCAACTTCCCCGGATTTGTTGGAGACGCACTGCAACCAGAACTACCGACCTTCCGATGGACACCCAACCTGCGAAAGCGGCCACCCGGCTCTACTTCACCACGGCCGCCACGACTGCTTTCACAGCGGCCGCATTTATCATCGATGTGACTTATGTCCGACCAAGCCAGCTCTCATCCAAGCAGATATGGTTTGGCCTACTGTTGGGTGTTGCGGCCCTCTACACCCATGTCTCCCTGCGGGCAGACTACATCTATTACCGCAGAATGGCCAAACACGGCTGCGCGCCGCCCAAAAGGATCCCCGACGACCCGACCGGGATACGATGGATCCTGTCCATAGCGACGGCTATCAAGCAGAACAGCCTACTCGAACGCATCTCCCAGCTGCTTCTAGAAATGGGCCACACCTTCCAGCATCGGATCTTCCCCGAATGGAACATCAGCATCTCCACGGACGAGCCTGAGAACCTCAAAACGGTGCTTGCGACCAGGTTCGACGACTGGGACATCCCCCGCCACCGCGTCCGCGGCTTCCATCCGGTCCTGGGCTACCACTCCATCTTCACCGTCAACGGCGCCGAGTGGCAGCACGCCCGCGCCACGCTGCGCCCGGCCTTCGTGCGGAACCAGCTCGCCGACCTCGAGCGCTTCGACCTGCACGCGCGCAAGCTGCTGGCGAAGCTCCCCTCGCGCAATGACGCCCAGGCCGTCGTCGACTTGCAGGACCTGTTTTCCCGGCTCATGGTCGACACCACGTCCGACTTCATGTTCGGCCAGTCCACAGACCTGCTCGGCAGCGCCAACGCCGACTCTCTGACCTTCGTCAAGTACTTCGACGCCTCCATGCACAAGATCGCGCGGCGCGCCCGCCTGGGCTGGCTGACGCAGCTGCAGGGCGACAAGGAGCTGGACGAGTACGTGCGCTTCATGCGGGCGTACATCGCGCGTTTCGTAGGCAAGGTCAAGAAGCAGCGGGGGGCTGCAACCGAGGAGAAGAAAGACCAGAAGGAGGAAAACCGCTACGTGTTCCTCGACCGGCTCATCGACACGGGTGAGCCCGATGACGTCGTCCGCGACCAGGTGCTCAGCATTTTCGTCGCAGGCCGCGACACGACGACCAGCGCGCTGACGTCACTGTTCCTGGAGCTGTCGCAGCGGCCGGACGTAGTGCGCAAGCTGCGGGACGAGATCGGCGCGCTAGGCACCGAAGATCCCTCGTGGGAGCAGCTCAAGAACATGACCTACCTGCAGGCAGCTATCCGTGAGGCTCTGCGTCTCAACCCGCCCGTCGCACTCAACTCGCGCGAGGCCATCCGCGACACGGTGCTGCCCCGCGGCGGCGGTCCTAGCGGCCAGGAGCCTGTCTTTGTGCCCAGGGGGACGATTGTGCGTTACCAGCCTTGGTGCATGCAGCGCCGCAAGGACCTGTACGGCGAAGATGCGGAGGAGTTCCGGCCGGAGCGCTGGGAGACGATACGCCCTACGTATGTTATTCCTGATACGCGCCATTACTGAGTTGTGACAGAGATTTGCCGTTAATGCTGACACACAACGTCTTCTCAAGCTATGAATACATCCCCTTCAACGCTGGCCCGCGCATATGTAAGTCAGACCCCAAAGGATTCTTCTCTGTTGGTTGGATTGACCGATCTGTCAATCAATGCCATTATTGCTAAACAACTTCTGCTGCTTATCTACGTCACTGAACTAACCTCGCACGGAGCAGGTATCGGCCAACAGTTCGCCCTGACTGCCATCGCCATGACCACTTTTCGAATCTTGCAGGCTTACCAGCACATTGAGAGGCGGGACGACAGGCCCCCGGTGCGGAAGTTGGGCATCAACCTGTCCATGCTCCATGGGTGCTGGGTCAGCATGACTCCGGCTTGAGTTAGGAGGGGATTTGTTAGCTTGAAGTTCATTCTAACGCATTAAAAAGTCAATACGATGTTCTGGGTCCCAAATTCAGCAAGCGCGGGATCCCGTCTTATGATTGTATAACAGCGATAATGACATGAGATAGGTTCGCTATCTACAAGAATGGAAGAAACTGAGCTGAAGGAGAAGGCGCTGGGCCTAGAGCATCCCGACACACTTGGCAAAATGAACACACCTGATTTAAACCCTTTTCAAGAAAGACTGACTCGCTTTTGGATCGTAACAGGACACCATCCTTTTTCCTTCGAGCAACCATAATCGAACTTGTTCGATTTTGGTAGTGGCAGATCATGAAGAGCTATTTCAACTCTCTCGGTGAGATCACAGTTACATGTAGGAACACCCCAAACAAAGCGTCCCACAATTCACCTGTCCTTGACCAAGAATCCTGCCCCCCCTGGCAGGGAAAAGTGATATTTTAGGCCAGGAAGTCGATATGCTTGAGCATGTGAAATATGCTGCTCATTCCGAAACATTGCGATCCGGGTAGGAAGTGTTCGCCACAGAGCTCGCATTTTACACCAACAACTGCACTGGCGTCGCCCAAATGCAAAGATCCTCCGTGGGCGCTAAGATATCCCAAAGGGGTGACAATCGACGGAGCCTTGATATTGGGATTGCTTAGTCCTTGATTGCTTAGTCCCGCGGCATCAGCTATCCAATCCACTGCTTGGTCTGCGAAATGCAATTCAGAAGAGCAAGCAGTTCTGAGATGGGCCTCAAATTGATCGCATAGACCCAAAGTCTCGAGACGTTGGATCATTGTATCAAATTCTCGCCCATAAAGCCTTGCAAGAGTCGTGACAAATGCATGTAGATCGCTTCCACTCGTGCTTAGTATGAGCTTGAACAGTGCGGGAAGAGTCTTCATGCTACTCTGGTCCCCAAGCAGTCGTTGAACGAATGTAACACGGCCTAGGTTTTCGACTGTCATTGTAATGTTTTCTGATTCGGAGACAGGTTCGCTGAACTTTGGAGGGTGTTCTTCTTCGCCCAATGCGAATGGGACAAGGTCCAGATATCCGCAAATTTGTGCATCGGCGTCGCTGACATCCAGCAATGATGAAGCTGGAACCATCATAAGGGGGCTGTAGTCTCCGCGGATAATACACTTTCGGGCCACTTGTGATAATGCCATACTCATGTCCTGGCTAAGATCCGACTCAGTGAGATTGATCTGCAAAATTCCCAGCAGTCCATAGAAGAAATCACGAGGAATCGTGACACATCTGCGCGCAAGCAACTCGTAGGCATTGCCAAACGTGGTATGGAGTCCCCGCAGATTTTTCTGTCGAACCACTTCCAAACACCCCAATTGCCATGGAACCAGATTATATCCCATGCCAACCATCTGTTCTGACGCCTTGTGGCTCCCCATCTCAAGATTCTGCTTCCGCCACGTAGCAATAAGCTCAGGGAATAGGGGTTTGTTGGCGGAGTTTCGTGGAAGCAATGTGTAATCCTTCAACATGGTGCGCAAATCGTTACTTTGCGTGTATTCCATGGCTGTCCAAACTCGACTGAACCATTTCGAGTTGCAAAACGCGCTCACAGCGCGACAAACCTCGGAGTTTGACGTACCGTGACGCATGGAATCCGCATTCTTCGGTTCGCCGTCGGCAAGGTATGCAACAGTTAAACTCGCTTTGCCGTAGATTTGAGGAATGCATTGGATGATTCGAGTCTTCGTAGGTCTCAGCCATTGCGGGACGCTGACGTAGTCGTGCCAAATCTCGAAAGGCAGACCATCCTTGGCTAACCCCAGACATATCTTGACGGGTGTCTCCAGCACCACTTGTGCCACAGATATCGCAGAAGCAGTGGCCTCATCCCTGCGATACTGAAGCTCCGCCACGCCGGGATGCCATACGTGTGATATGGCAATGTATTGCACCGACTCGAAAAGGCAGCTGAAATGGCGGTGGAATATCGTGATGGTCTCGGAGAGCGTGGGGACGTCGAGACGCTGCGCGCAAGGCCTCTCACTCGGCATCAAACTCGCAAGAGACAATGTGCGAGCAAGGCCATCTCCAGGGGGGATTCGATGATTGCAGTGAGAACAAAACAAGTTTTCCACGTCTATTCCAGCCCAAATAGAATGTAGTATTGCAGAGGATTCGGCCTCATCAGCGGTCATCGTGGCGGTTGATGTTGGCAGGCACAGTTTGAAGAAGATGCTGCCAATTAGGCAAACGCTTTAGAGCATAACGGATTGGGCAGATTACAGAGGTTGCCAGGCAAGTCAATCAGGAAGCATTGATGTGAAGTCCTGAAGGCAAGTTGAGCACAACAGTATTTTTGCATCATAGGTTGAGCCGATTATGCATCATGGCATATTTATCATCAGGGAATTTACATGTTGGAGTGCGGTGTTTCCGCTCGGCGACTTGCCCCAATCAGACAAAAGCGACAAAAAGTACAATATGTTCAAGTCCGACACTCCACGTACGTCATTATGATAAATCTTCTTGCATATTTCAGTGAGACGATGTGGTAAGCGTGGGATCCCTTTTTAGGGTGGCACAACAGCGAGACAAGTGGCATCCCCCGCCTTCCAGCCCGGCCGGAGGATCAGGAGCAGATCGAGCCTTGCGAGTTGTCGCTACCTGCGTACCTGTATCGACGAAAAACTGCGGATATCTCCGCCCATCGGAGGTACTCTGTGGCGTGAGCTTGCTCCCCAGGAAAAGAAAAGCCCTTGGATCGTGGACGGCCACGTGATCCCCCGAGCATTCAAGTCGAAATCAGCGCCTATGCTATCCACCATAGCGACGACTACTTCTCCGAGCCTTTGTCCTTTCAACCGGGGCGGTGGCTAGCAGGCTTTACGAACTTCTTCCACGCGCTTGGCGACAAGGGGTCTTCTCCGCCAACCTCGAATCAGACGGCCTTCGTGCCGTTCTCGACCGGGACTCGATCGTGTGCGGGAAAACCTATGGCGTTTCTGGAGATCAGCCTCCTTGCAACGAAGGCTTTGTGGTACTTCGATTTCTAGCAAGCGCCTGTCAGACTTGGTGCTATTGGAGCTGGGGATGGTACGTAGCAGGGAGGGCGTGGAAGAATGGAGGAGTTTCAACTGTTCAATGTCATTAAATCCCAGCACGAAGGAACATAATTGTTTTTTAAACCTCGTGGTTTTCATTTTCATGAGATTGAGGCGTAACAAGATCAAACAGCCCATACAGGCTTTGATTATTGTAGCGCAAACGAGGTGCACCCAGAATTTGCTCTCTGCCGAAACTGTAATTACAACGGATAGATGGCGAGCTTTGTCTAGCCCTTCTGAAGAATATAGGTACACCTATAATCAGGTAAACGTATATGAGACCTCTCTGTACTTAAAGCAATGTAGAAGCATCTTCCACAAAGTATCGTTCGCGGCAGCGAAGAGCGGGTGGCGGGTACTCCAAAGACCACTCTCAATATCCATTTGTGATATCGATTTGTATGCTATCCCGTCGTCATTCTCAAGTAGGAATGAATTAAGTCGTAATGGGGATTGGTTCCTGGCCTCGACCCCTATGAGTTCCCCAGCGTTATATTTCCTCATCCACAGCTGCTCCAGGGCTTCGCCGATGGGTGGCGACGAGGACAGAACAACATGGACCTCTGAGATAACTCTCCGGAAAGATTCATTCGATATGATTGTTTCTGTCATCAATCTTGTAGTTTCGTTTCTGTCTTTCGGTTTACTCAAGTAATTTCTAAGAGTTGCGAAAAGCTCCGAGAAAATCATTTCGCCGATTGTCATGGTGAATATCTGTACAGCCGTCTCGATCGGAACACCATGAAGCCGATGGCGCTCAATTATGTTTTGAACACCTAATAAGCGATATCTCTCGCTGCTAGCATCGGTCTCTCCTGCGGAATATTCCAACCTCAGGTCTACGGACGAGGCGAGGTGGGAGATTATGGGGGACATAGGTCTTTAACAGCGGCAGCCTTCGTCGTTTCCAGCGAGAGGTTCAAGTAGTCCAGGCATGAATTCGCGATGTTGTTCAAATGCCAGAAGAGTAACCCTGCTTCGTAACCACTCTCGCCACTAGGAAACATATTCATCTCGTAGGCTGCTCCCCAGAGATGGGTTTCTGTGTGTCGGAGAACGAGAGAGTCCCAATGAACGTCAAAATTGACTAAGTCGGGATTTGCGGCCCTAAATTGCCTGGATTCCCGTCGCAAAAGGTTGATGGTTAAGCATTTCCCAGCAGCGTCACATGCGCCGATTTCGGGTGGATAAACGGTACGTTTCTCAAGTCCACCGATGAGAAGGACAATGGACGGCTCCAGTCTGGTACCCACGAGGGTAGTGATTTCATAGTCGCGCTGTGAGACCCGGCTCTAGCAAGAACAGCCAGCCAGCCAAATTCTACCGCGGCATGTTGTGCAACCTTTGTGTAGAGCTGGCATGTGTCCATGGTGTAGTCCGACTCGATGGGACCCATCCGACCACCAGGCATGAGACCCAAAAGAGAGAATATCTTGTCTTTTGGGTCGGTGGCTTGGCAGGATCGTCCAAGATCGAGTAAATTGAGTGTCTGGCCTGGCAATGAGTACATCGTATAGTCAAACCTCAGCAAAGGCGGTAGCCTTCTCAAGTTGTACATAGTTCTGGAGATCTTGGGTGATTCGGCGAGAAATCGGTTTAACAAACTGCTCAAACGGCTCCAAGCCAGAAGCTCCCAAGGTATCATGTCTTCCCCGCATAGGAGGGTGGCCTTTCTCGCAAGAGCCACTTCTTGCAGAACCCAGGACCGAGTAAAGTATCGTCTTGACATGATCTCAAACAAAGAATCCCATTTGACAAGGCCGCAAGCGACGCTCTCGAGGGCGGCTCTGGATTCTGTCGTCGCCTCCCCAATGTAGATGAGCACCTGCTTGGCGCCGGCGTAGATGCGTGGCATCAGTTCCACCTGATGCCCGCGTTCCTCGATGTTACCCTGGTCAATGCATATACTATCGATCCAGATGTTTCGATGCGAAGACTGTCGACGGGCCCGTCGGAGGGCGTTTTCACAGTTCGCAGTGACCTGGAATGGGCTGCCTGAAACATGAATAGTCCTGGATTCCGTCGCGTCGCCAGATTCATCCGCCCATGTGTAGGATATGGCCTCATAGTCAGGACGGGAGGCTAGGTCCTGGGTGAAGAGGTCGCAGACGATGGCGTCAGACAAGCAGCCGTTTCTGAGGGATAGAACACGGATATCGGATCGCTGCCGGATTGGAAGCAATCGACTTGGGGGGAATGGGGGGCCGACAGCCCCGCAGCTCAAACAACTGTGTCCGTCGCCAAAGGCAACGATATCTGCTTTGGGGCAGTCCCCGCTGTGCCAATCCATAAGTGAGTTGGAGTGGTTCGTGAAATGGAAGAAATAACGACAAAGCGGGGTTCCATTTTCTTCGAGTAACTAGGTACGGCGAGGCAACCGTCAGCATAGGGCAACTGCGCGAGCCATGCGGCCTGACTAGGTATACGGAGGCTGTGCCGGCATATACGCGAGAGCAAGCACGGCCGCACGACACTGAACGGGGAACTAAATTCTATGTAGATATACTTAATATCTATTGAAAACCCTTTGTTAAGATATATGTATAATAATAACTAGAAGTAGCGGGTCTACATCTTTTCCATATACGAGTTATGCAGCACAGCTGGTACAATGATCGAACCTGATTGGTGCGCCTGACCCCCAACCTTGATCCAGATAATAAGCCAATATCATGCACTCCGCAGTCTAGCCCCTCTTGATTGAGAGAGAGAAAGAGAAAAAAGAGTATAAGATTCTACGCTGTCACCATATCACCACGAACTCAATTTCGGGGGTTTTAATGTCACTCAGATAACCAACCTCAACATCTCCCGACACGCTGTAGGCGCACTGCACTGATATTTGGGGGCAATGGAGGAGTATAACCACTATTACTCGTCCCCTGTCGTCCTGAGGATGTTCTTTGGCGGGGCGATCGCCTCTCTCATATACCTTTTAGGCTTAGCGGTCTACCGCCTCTATTTCAGCCCCATCGCCGGGTTCCCAGGCCCGAAGCTGGCCGCCCTGACGTTGTGGTACGAATTCTACTACGACGTCCTGTGTGGCGGACAGTACTGGGTTAAGATCGCCGAGCTCCACGAGCAATATGGTAAGTCAGCTTCAGGAAGCCTACCGGATTTCAATTCACTGCAGAGTGACTGATATTGCTTCCAGGCCCCATCATTCGGATCAACCCCTACGAGCTCCACGTCCGCGACCCGGACTTCCACGACATCCTCTACAGCGGGCCCGGCCAGCGCCGCGACAAGTGGGCCTGGTCGGCCGGCATGTTCGGCAACAGCACCTCGGGGTTCGGCACGGTGCCGCACGACCTGCACCGGATGCGGCGAGCCGCGCTGAGCCCCTTCTTCGGCAAGCAAGCCATCGCGCGGCACATGGAGCCGGCGATCCGCGAGCTGCTGCACGGCAAGCTCTGCGCGCGCTTCGAGCGGCTCCGCGCCACGGGCGAGCCCCTCGACGTGCTCTGGGCCTACGCCGCCCTCACCACCGACATCATCACCCTGTACGCCTTCCGCCGCTCCTACGGCTGCCTCGACGCCCCGGACTGGCTGCACGAGTGGCCCGTCGCCATGGTCGAGGGCACCAAGGCCTGTCACGTCAATAAGCAGTTCGCCTGGCTCCATCCGCTCATGCGCGCGACGCCTGAGTGGATCGTCAAGATCGTGAACCCGGCCGTCATGCACATCATCAACCTACAGCGGGACCTGGAACGACAGATCGCCGCGCTTATGCAGGAGGAGGAGACGACGGAAGGAAAGAAGTCGGAGCCGCAGACGGATGGTCAGCAGCAGCCGACCACAATCTTCCACAACCTAATCCACGGCGACTTGCCGCCCGAAGAGAAGACCCTCCCACGCCTCGTCGACGAGGGCCAGACCATGATCGCCGCCGGCCAAGAGACGACGTCCTTCTTCCTCAAGACGGTCACGTACTACATCCTAGCCGACCCGGCGATCCACGCGCGGCTGCGGGCCGAGCTGCGCCAGGTCGACGTCGCGACGGCCTCGGTCGCGCAGCTCGAGCGCCTCCCCTATCTCCGCGCCGTCGTCCAGGAGGGCCACCGCTTCGCGCACGGCGTCGTGGGCCGGCTGCAGCGCGTGGCGCCCGACGCGGTGCTGCGGTGCGGGGCCTGGGCCATCCCCGCGGGCACGCCCGTCTCCATGACGGCGCCGCTGCTGCACCGCGACCCAGCGCTGTTCCCGGACCCGGACCGGTTCGACCCGGCGCGGTGGCTGTTCGGCGGCCGCTCTTCCTCGGCTCGCGGTGAAGAAGAGGCGGCGGAGGAGGACGCAAGGAGACGCGAGGTCATGGCGCTCGAGAGGTTTCTCGTGCCGTTTGGGAAGGGCACCCGGCAGTGCCTCGGCATCAACCTCGCGACGGCCGAGATCTACTTGACGCTCGCGGCGGTGTTTGGGAGCGAAGGGCGCTTCGAAATGGAGCTTTACGAGACGACGGAGCGGGACGTAGAGGTTGTGCATGATTATTTCATTCCGCATGGACACGCGGATTCGAAAGGGGTCAGGGTTGTGTTCAAGTGAGGGCATTTGAGTGGGAGTGATCTATCAAGATGCTTGGTTGTATTGACTTATTCTTGTGACTGGACTGAGAAAAACAAAAGGCGTCATACTTGTGTGTTTAGTAGTTGGGTTTGGCAGAGTAGTGTCCGGATGATGGCGCTCAGGGGTACACACACACGCCATTTCTATTACCAAGATCCGTATGATCGTACATGTCCATAATGGCCACTTGGTTGTGTGCGTTGAATTAATGAGTCACATTCATAAGGTTTCGTTTGTGTTGGATTGACGACTTAATATTGAAACGAAGAGAAAAAGAAAAGAGTGAAACGCCTCGAGCGCCTGCTAGATCATTGGGTGGACCTGGTCTCGCGAGGGATCTGGGCCAGCGGGCCACGTGAAGTCGAGGGCGAACTTGATGTTTTCAGGCAATCTTCAGTTGGCTGGATGGATTATTATATTTCGCCTAATTACTATCTCTTAAAATAATTGATAATACTCTATTGCACCGCCCGGGTTTATAAGTAACCTACAGTCGGACACCTTTATCGGTCCTAGTTGATTATATTTTACGTAGTTTATGAACTATGAAAAGTAATATTAGGGGTAATGGTGAACATTGAAGCCTTGTTACTTCCTTCATTATTCATAATATCAGCAATACCTGTGGTGTTCCAGTTGGTGCTTCTAGGGACCTAGTCAGCCGTGGACGGGACAAGCCTTCGTACTGAGAGAGACATAACATACTCATCGGACTTGTCTTCAAACTGGAAGCTGACCTGTATAGAGAAAACGGTGCGAGGGCCTTCGCGCCCAGCGGACTCCATCAGGCGCGATACGAGAGAGCCCGCAGGGTCGCCAATGAACTCGCACGGCGCGTACTCGGTGTGCTGCTGACGGTCCGCGGAGCGGCCGATACAGTGGGCCTTGAAGGCCGACTTGGCCGGGGCCCTGGTCTCGACCGGGCCGTCGATATCGAAGGCGTAGCTGCAGACGTCATCACGACAGCCGGCGTCCCAGTCGGTGACGTTCCATTTATAGGCCGGCGCGGCGGACTCTGGCGAGGTGGCCGAGACGGCCATGACTAGGGCGACGATCAGGAGAGCGAGGGCTGCGACGGCGGTGCCCGCGGCGGCGACATAGGTGGCGATGCCATGCATAGCGGCGACGGTGGTCGAGGGGATCGGGATCGGGATCGTGGGGAGGCTGTTGTTGGATTGCGAAGACGATAGGCCACTACGATAAGGGTTTGGCCAACTCCCTTTTGTCTCCCTGCCCCTGGGCACAGCCTCATCGAAGAATTCGGCTGCCTAACCTGCAATGACCAGGGGGTGGCTTGTGTGACTTTCCTGGGTCTTGACGGGATACGACGTCGTATTACTGCTTCAGGCGCAGCAGGCTTTACATAGCAAGATCGGCGCCGCAATCTTGTGGCCTCGCCCTGCAAATGCAAAGCACGGCTGTTACGACCCGCTTAGTCGAGGCGCCCACAATTACGTCCCTCTGGGATTCCTTGAATGTTTCGAACCTTGGGTATCACAGCCACTAAACATTCAGATGCCGAAGGAAAAGTCTGAAATAGTCTCCATAAGTTCAGTCACCGGCGCCCATCTCAAATCCCGTAGCTTCGGGTGTACTAATGCGAAGATCCCACCCACCCAATTGCCCTTCAAGAATGACCGCCACATTCTTTCGACTCCTACCTTCTAGACTTTACACTTATGTAAAAGCTCCGAGGTTTTACAAACCCAACGTTGTACGTTTCCCAGGATCCGCCTGGCACGGCAGCAGGTCCTTGAAGCTGGAAGTCAAAATCGCGAATTATTCTAGGGATAAGCTTGGATATCTCCAGAATCGAGATATGCTTCCCAATACAGTTCCGTGACCCCAGCCCAAACTACCAAGAAATCTAGTCAGCCGTCTGTCTGCACGCTCGGTAATGAGAACTTACAGGCATCCAATTCTTGTTCATGGCGGACAGTTTTGCTTCATCGCTTTCCAGCCATCTATCTGGACGGAAGCACTCAACATCGTCCCCAAAAACGAACTCGTTCCTATGCTGAACCCAAGTATGGCTGGCGACGACCGACTGTTGCGAGAGAAGTCAGCAAGATTAGTTCCACGGAATGGTATATGTCCATATTCCTTACCCCTTCGGGAAAGAACTTTCCACAAATGGTCGCGCCCCCTTTAGGTACAATTCGTTCCAGTGGTGTCCCTACCGCCGGATGGATCCGCAGGGCTTCTTTGATGACGGCCTGGAGATAAGGCATTCTCTGGGTCTCCTTAAACGATGGGGCTTCTGAGAGCTCTCCACGGTGGGCGAAGTCTTCAATCTCCTCGCGTAGCTTCGTCAGGGTGCCCGGGTTCTTCAACAGGTGATAAAGTATGGCCGCCAGGCTGACTCCGGTCGTGTCGGAACCACCGAACATGTTGACCATACAGCCAGTAAGGATGTGATACTTGGTGAACGTCTCGGGCGCGCTGTAGTGCTTGGCCAGGAACTTGGAGAGAAATGTTTCCGAACTTGGCGCGTCGGCGTCCTGTGTTTGACTCTCCATTACTGGTTTCGGCGACGTCATTTCTCTCTCCATCAGCTCTTGGGTGTACCTTAAGAGGTATGCGGTATTATTACCGCCAGGACGGCTGTTGCGAGGGCTCACTTTCAGGGCCAACCTGTTGAGACGAGGGAAAATTCCCACCAGGGACGTGTATTCCACCCTTTGATCGAGGTTATGGATAACGCTGGCAATATCTTCTCCCTGATCCAGAAAGCCAAGGCGCTGACCATACGTTATGAAGCCGATGACATCAAACGCGAAACACTGAAGCCAGTGCCCGGCGTTGATTGTGGTCCCGGCTTTGGAGAACTCGAGAAGCCGCTGAGAGAAGATGGCAGCGCATTCGTCAAGATAAGGCTCGTAATGGACAAGAGAGGTCATCGAGTACGCGTTGGAATACAACCGCCTACTCTGTGCGTGATGTTGGATGTCCCTCGTCGCAAAGAGGTTCCAGATGGCGTCGCTAGGCTGCAAGGCGCTGTACCACTCCGACTTTGGGAACTGCGACCCTTGGCCGTAGATGGTCTTTAACGACGCTGTGTCGTTTATGCTGTACCTGTTCGGGCCATATCGGACAACGGGGCCTACAAGGATAATGGGGACCAATTAGCCTACGTTGGGTTATAGGAAGAGGTAGATCTTCTTTACCGTGTTGTTGGTGAAGCTTCAAGATAACCTTCTCATAACCGCCTTTCTTGAGCTGGTAACAGTACCAGAGGTCAGTAAACCGTGCGAGTAGCGGTCCGGGTACCGACCGCAGGGGTGATCGAAGCCAGTGAAGGCAGTTGGCCGTGATATAAACCGGCAATAGTATCGCAAAGGCCACAATGGCCAATGACATGAATGTGCTCATTTCGGAGGTGAAATGCTACTACTAGGTGAGACAATACCTCCAGGACTCTCTGATCGGAATTGCAGAGAGGTAATTGTCGCCTACATTGCCTCAGCAATGGTTATATACGACATTACGGATTGCCCTACGTATGGAAGTGGGTAATAGACGGAACTTGCTAACGTCCGTGGCTAGGAAGCATTATGAACCCCAGATCCCTGATGAGCCATTGATGAACGACGCCAAGACTAATCGTTGCAAAAGAGACCCCAGTCGCCAGTGCTGAAGGTCTGTAGATTGCGAATCGTTTACGGTAGACCCCGGACAACCATAAGGAGCGAGAAGTCCGAAGAAAAGTTCGCGACGCGACGGCCCTTGGGCTCAGTCTTGTTGAAGCAAAGGTGAGCTACTGCAAGTCGACACTCTGAATATCGCTAAGGATGCCAAGGGAAATTATCTGATCCGACCCCAATTGTCGTGATTATCATCGGATATTATCAGATCCGTTGTCCGCTGATTATCTGATCCGCTATGGGTCCGGGTACATGTAAGCACCTACAATGCAACTACAACCTGGGAGCCGCGGGGCCCGAGCAACCAATAAATAGAGTGGGGAGCACACCTGATCCTTCGTCGCGTCTCCCAGAGTCCGAATGGCTCCCTAAGTCTGGGGCTTTAGACAATATGACATCTTGGGGCTAGTATACATGAGATAGCCCGACCAGGGCGCGATAAGTACGTCGTTACATACAGGGAGCTGTACGTCGGAACAGCCTGATACGTGGTTGGAGGCCGAAATAAGGGCACCCTTGTCGTGTACCGCACACAGGCCAAATTTGCACTAATGGTGTATAAGTTCAGCACAAATTCTCTATACAGCCCGTGGCTCAAACCGATTACAGTTAGTCTCTGCCAGTGCACTGATCAACTACACGACATGGGCCCTGGAACTTACCCATCACACTATGTACTTGCTAGACGTCTAGATATCCTTTTTTGACAGGAAAGCCAAAAGCTTATGCACATGCGACCCTAGCTCGGTAGTCGCCGAGTTTAGAACCAGCTGCCTCTCCCCTCGTCTACTTTAATATTCCTCGGGTTCGTCGAGATGATGCGCCGTCCGGGGACGGTATCCGTGAACGCCCCCTCGAACGTGCCGTTGATGGACCGCTTGCCCATCTCGGCGAAGCTGTCGTAATCATCATTCTCGCCGGCGACGGCCGCCCACTCCCCGCCGCCGTCCGGGCGCCGCGCGGGCCCCAGGTCGCTCCAGCGCGAGACCGTGAGCGCCTGCCGGAAGCGCCCGGGCCCGTTGGTGGCGGCCACGCTGCGGTCCTCGGCCGTCTTCAGCTCGAACAGGTACTCGGTGGGGCAGCGCGGGCAGCGGCGGATGGGCCGGCAGCGGCCGCAGGTGGGGATGAGGCCGGCAGCCTTCCGGGGCGGCGGCACCACGAGCCGGTTTCTGAGGTGGAGATCCAGTTTGGCCTCGTCGACGGGTATGTGGTCCAGGGCGCACTTGGGCACCGACGTCAGCTCCCCGGCCTTCCAGTGGCTGCACACGCTGAAGTAGGGCGTGTAGTCCTCCCGGCTGAAGAGCAGGCTGCGCTTCGCGGCGTCCGGCAGGCCGCCCTCGACGAAGACCTGCGACGTGACGCGCATCAGCACGTGGCCCTGGTCGGTGATGTGGTAGGCGCTGCTGTGCGACCAGCCGGAAGCCGGCTCTTTCCATCGTCGCCCGAGGAACTGGTGGGGAATGCCGTACTCGGGCCCCAGGGCCCAGTGCCGCTTGGCGAGCTGCACGAACGTAAAGGGTAGCGTTCGCCCCTCGGTGATGCGTATTCGCGGCGGCGGGAGCATATGATTCTTCCGATTGGGGCACTCAAATAATGGGTTGAGCACATTTTGAGGTTTCAGGCTCTCGAGTCCCGGTTGGATCCGCAGATGCCACTGGGCGCATGGGAAGCAGAGCAGGTGCCGGGGAAGTTTTCTGTCCATGGCGAGCAGGAAATCGAGACGGTCCGAATGGTTCGACGGGTCCCGGAGCAGCCGGTACGGCAACGGACCCAAGCGCGCGGTCATGGTCCGGCATGTTGAGGAAAGTATGGCCACGTCCAGCGCGGACAGATACTCGGCCACATGAAGCCACAGTTCAGGAGACAGAGAACCTAGCATAGCAGTGCCGTCTGGTTTGGACGGGTCGTATTCCAAGAAGTCTCTATGATGGTCCGCCTCATCGATCGCGTCGAGGTCCTCGTTGTACGTGAGAGCGTGCAACATGTCCGTCAGATCCTTCCGCTCTCCGGTGTCTTTGTCCAGAACGTGGCGAGGTTGTGTTGGCGCCCGCTTGGCCTTAGTCAGTTGAGGATGTTGGGGGCTCGCGGGTTGTGGTTTGCTGGCCGAGTCCATGCTGCTGCGCCGCGTCGAGATGCTGGCTGAGTCGCTTCGCCAGGGTTCCGCCAGCTTGTCCGGGTCGAGGCTGGCATACCCTATCGTCGACCTCTTCTTGGTCAGCTTCCGCCGCGTGCCCGGCTCTTTGCTTGATCGCAGCCCCAACATGGCCCGAAGGCCCCCCTCTTCGTAGCAGTGTCGGCCATGACAAGAGAATGACTCGAGCGTGTCGCTCCGGGCCTTCTGTAGGTGGGGGTTCCACTCCGTCGGTAGAAGCGAGAGGTGGAAACCAAGCTGAACCAAGATTGAGGCGGGAGGAAGAATACAGGGCTTGGTCAGGGCTTCTCAGGAGCACGAATGATGATGAAGAGGGAAAATGACGACGGGACTGAAGTAAAAAAGACGGTCGTCATCGTGGAGTAACTAGTGCCACCTTTAGTACTCCGCCGCATCCGAGATTACTATCGCCCCTCAGATGGATGCGATGCAGGATGGCCCCGGTAGACCCAGATCGGTCCGGAACAGGTCCCCATGATTCCACCTGCGGAGATACGATGCGGTCGCGGATGCGTGTCCTTGAATCCCGGCTGTCCCGTTGCTGGACAATTAAAGATCTGCTCTTCCCGCAGGAGCTAAAGAAAATATTGGATCCTCTATCGATAAGCCTATTTCAACATCCCCACCGGTTCCGTCTTCGATCCTCATCCAGTTTATTCCGTAAGAACAAAATCGCCGCATATGCGCGGGTAGATATAGCACTCATGATGTTGTGAATACATAACCAAGGCGTACTCTAATAGAAGCCGACAGCTGGGGGAGAGAATCAGTAAACATATTATCCAAATCTACCAATAGGGGAAAGTGGAGCACAGGGGCTGAGCTGGTCAGTCAGCTCAACTAGGTGGAGCAAAGACTCAGAAACTTTCATTATGAGATCTACAGACAAGTCGAACTGTGGTGGGCAGGGTGATAAGTATTGAGATGATACTGGCATATTGCGAGCTTCCACTGCTTGAACGCGATCGTGTCTCTGCTGGACTTTCTGTAATCTCATTCAGGGGAATGAAGTAATGTTTCAGCAAGCTGAGTGGTGAGTGGCAATTGTCATCACGTCCATGGTGTCTATGAAAGGATTACCCTGCATATACTCCTGAGCTCGGTATTTAATGATGTAGTTATCTTTCTTCCAAATTCGTAAGTCTAGTTCCACTTAACTACGTTTTCTTGAGGCGTGTACGATATGAGAAGTAGGTCATCGAGTTGACTTCTACAGTAAAAGTAATTCGCACTTCCTTTCGTCTCTTTATACTAGCTATGTCAATGAGATCACGCCAAAGCTTTCTCCAATTTATTGAGAGCTTCTGCGCCTCGAACCCCGAAACTCCCAAATGCATTCAATGGCATTTCTATGCGCGGCACGGTAGTTGTTTCGCTGGAGGAAAAGTCGTAAAGATCTGGGGCTGGCCCATTTTGCGTCCGCCCTTGATAGTTCCATTTTGCCTCGGAATATATCATTTCCTCCAGGGATCTATTCCAACGGTGTCTTTGCCAAAACGATGGCGGGAGATTCTTCAGAACCACCTCGACCATCTCAACAATGAATCGAAACAAACTCTCAATTTCCAACATGAGTAGCATGGTGCTTAATGATCCTGCTTTCGAAATTGAATTGCTCGAGCCCTGTTGTAAGTAACTCCCAATAGACGCATAATACGACCTGCCTGACATAGACCAAATGTAGAGCACGACTGCCGCTGACCAGTGAAAAAGAACTGGGAAGTAGATGACGTATCCAATAACAAGTGAATAATTGTTATCAAGAATCAAAGGGTAGCTTAGCGCTCCCAATATGAAAGGCCCAATCGTATAGATGAACATTTTGCGCGTGGAAATACCCTCTCGGACCAGGGCTAAGTTGATGGGACGTCGGTCCATGGGCCAGTGAGTTGTCTCATTATCTGGGCACGGCATAGTCAGCAGTTGATACTTAGTGCTCAGGTTGAATTGTACTAACTACCCATATCCACAAGTACTGTAGTGTATCTTTTCACTAGCGTTGCCGGAATAATAGTTCGGTGTGCGGACGGGCATGAAGAAACCGTGCGACAGAGCCTGAAGGTAAAGCTGCATGCGTATGTGATGCTAAGCTTATTGTAATCATCACGGTGTATAGCGAAGCAAACACCGCGATGTTTTGTGTCTTGAAGTAGCTGATGACTAGCTGTGGTAGCGAAATAAAGATAGACCCCCTTGCGGTAGGAAGTATTGCTACTGAGCCTCGTGGCGAGGGTAACCTCGATGTGAAAGTCATTTCTACCGCCTGGGATTATTGGACGTACGCGGAATTGCTGTATTGGAAGGTGTGGCAACGTCACCCGGTACCCAGTTGGTCCCTTTTTACTGTTGAGCACGAACAGTTTTTTAAACCCAAACCTGGGGCGGGAAAGGTAGGTTTTGAAGCTCTCCACCGAGAGTAGAATATCGCGAGGGCGTTCGGGGGCATGAAACTGCATCTCGTTTAGTCTCCCAGGGCAATCACTAGAAAGGCAAAGAATATCCAATGGGATTTTAGATTGGCAAAGGATCATGGCCTCCATCCTGAGTGACATGGTGCGAAATTCGCGAATTCGAGATGCATTGAAGTCTAACAAACTAAACCGCAAGTACGTTAGCTGAAGCGCAATCGGAACGAACTCGACAACTCTATATCCAAGAGAGAAATGAACACAGGCTGGTTACTTAGCTACGATCTCGAAGAAGTCATCCGATTTGGTGGTAGACTTTCCGATTAGGCTGTTCCATACCTCCATGAGCTGCACATCACGAGCACTCAAGCCGTGAACTTTGTCGGCCTTATGGCGCCCAATAGAAGGAAGGAACCAAGACTGGCGGCAGTCCTTGAGCAATTGGAAATGCTCGTCGAACGTTCGATTCCACATAGCGATTTTGATGGACTCATTGTACATCTTCTGGGCCTCCGTTGTGAAAATGACTCCGTTGTTGAACTGGTACCCAAGTTTTAAACCAAATGCGCCTTCTTGAAGTGTCCAAGCCCTTCCTTTCCAACCACAGACATGAGCGCGTGCTGATAGCTCAGCAAAGGAGATGTCGTAGGCTGAAGTGCTCTGAAGCTCACTGTCTAGGGCGAGCACAGCATCTGCTGCTGTGTAAATGACAGTCATCATTCTGATGGCCTCTTGCTTCAATTCATGTCTTCTCCTTGACTGAACATTATTATCAACATCGCCGGCTTGAGAGTCGGGCGGCTGGTGAGCCACAACTGGGATGCAGAATGTATCGATCCATAGCCTTATGGGCTCATGACGCTTTTCTGGACACTGCATCGCTCGTATCTGAGAGAGTAGGCGCTCGAGCTGACATCGGGACATGGCATTGGAGAGAGGGTTGCCAAGGCCATCTGCCCAAACCTACGTAGACATTGCATTAATAAAATCTGAAGCTGTTCAATGTCGACCTACTGGTAAATAGGACAATTTCAATCCATATAAGCCAATCAGAATAAATAAAACTCTGATATCTTACATGACTTATCGCGGTGTACTCCATCCTCGGGCGGTGCTTTATGAGTTTGACACTTGACGAGTCTGTGAGTATCGTTTGGGATTCTATCAAGGGAATGCCACCCTGCTCGATTATTTCCATCATTTGATCCTCGTTGATGGCTATGGGTCCACAGGTACAGTCTTTTGAAACATGACTGAGAGTGTACTGTTCCTCATCGACCTTATGAATGATGCAATGGTCGGAATTGAGGCATTGCTGGTGAGTTGGATGATCGGGATGGATGCGTCTTTTCATGCTGGCAAAATAACAAATCGATGTTGCGCAGCATGTCCTCAGGATAAATTTAATCTGATGAGGACTGTATCTCTCATCTCAGCCAACAAGTCCCGTTTTATACACGAAATATGGCACTCACCACCAACCATTTGCAATCATGTGATGCAGAAATGGAAAACGAGAACAATCCAAATTAATAATAGGTGCCGGGTATCCAGAAACAAGAACCAGGCGTTCAATCAGGTGCTGCACATCGGGCTGTCTCGTGATTGCTTGGGTTGTGATGGCCAAGGTACAGAGGAGAATTCTCACGGATATGAGGATCAGGTTGAGGCCATTGATACCCAAATTCTCTACTTCCAGTTGCTCACAGGCGTATACTGCTTCCGCAAGGAGACGAATGCATTTCGAGCTGGTGCGTTGGTGGTCTTCGGGCGATGCCAGTGTTTGGCTGGCAAACCAGTCACGGCGAAGCTGTTGGAGTGGGAGGGAGCAAAGGACCAAATCGCCAGAAGTCCCGGCTTTACTGAAAGCGCTTGGATCGAGTTCCTGACCAAAAAATTCCGACACGACATAAAAGTAGAGCCATGTTTGGACAAGATTGAGAAGATTCTCATTGGTCGATTGGGTTTCGCCATCCAGAGTAGGTAATACGGCTGTGGCGAAGTGGGATGGGAAAGCGCCGAATCGAACGTGACCGGGGACACAGCGCGAGCGACATAGAAGAGGGACATCGAATGGAGGCCTTGAACCTATCGCGGGTGAAGGGACGTGATCCATGACATCTTCCGCTTCGTGATTAGCAGATGTAAACCAATGGGCACGGGTAGTAGAGTAGAGTTAAATGCGTGAAGAAGAGGGGAAACTTGAGGTGGGAGTTCTTCTTGTGAAATCGCGTTCCTGTACGACCTGATTTCGAATCAGTCGGTTTCTATTGGCCTCCTAGTGGTACTGCTACCTGCACCCAACAGGTGCTGCATGACATTCCGCTACTTATCAACAACTGCAAAAGACCTCGTGATAGGATTTCTCAAACGCCACCGAAGCTACCCCGCTTGTACATGAATCCTAGCGGACCGAATGGTCTATCACCATCCATGCGGATGCGAGCCGCGTTCCGGGCGATGTTTACGCTTGTTCATCTCTTTCGACTTTGGGAAGGTGAGCCCTCCGCCACGTCAGTTACGCTCGCCTACTGAGTATTTATCCGGAGTAGGTCTACTTGATTTAAGTCTTGCTTGCTACTTCAAATAGATATAACGCCACATATCAATCAGAGTGAAGTTATAGTCATTGTGATCGCAACAACCCCCTTTTCGATTGCGGTATTGGAACATTCCGAATTATGGTCGATTTTCGGCTAACACTATCATTCGAAATGACGTGGCGAAGTGAAAACTTCATCTATTGCAGGGGAGCATCTGGGCTCGTATCCGCCCTTTGCCATCTCCACCCTACCAATCTTCAGATATCCGCCACTAAAGCGGTCCTGCAGCCCAACCCACCTTAGTGAACTCATGCCATCCTGTCTCGTTTCACGATCATGTTCTGGTGGGGGTAAGGATCGATATCCCTAGCCTGTACTCGTCGGTAAGGCGAGTCCATGTACGTGGTACAGCGATTTTCCTGATGGTTTTCAGTCAGTCTCACCTGTATGCAGAGCAGAGCTAATCCGGGGAGAAGAGCACAACACCACCGCGATGTTTGTACATCATACTCACCTTCCGAGGATCCCAACCGATCCCGAAACAGTCCGGGCGGGTGTTGCAGTACGTCCGGACGCAGGCGGCGGGCGACGTCGTGTCGTGGTCTTCGGTGTCGGCGAGGCTGACGCGCGACCGGACGCGCAGCACGTACGTGGCGCCGTCGATGTCGAAGTCGGCGATGTTCTCGGGCCACGCCTGGAAGCCCGGGTTGAACGAGATGTCGTCGCGGCGGCGCGCCTGCTCCTGCTGGAACCGGGTGGTGCACTCCTTGTCGGCGCGGTCGCGCTCCTCCAGCACGGCGCGGTCGATGTTCCCGGCGGACTCGCGCTTGCAGGCCTCTCTCTCGGTCTCCCGCAGGCGGTCGCGGTCGGCCTCGCACTTGCGCTCCACGCGCTCCTTCTCGTCCTGCACGGCGCGGTCCTTCTCGGTCCGGCACTGGCGTTCCACGGTCGTCTTCTGGTCTTGCAGTGCCGAGTCCCGCTCCGCCTCGCAGGTGCGCTTCATCCGGCTCTTCTCGTCTTCCAGGGCGCGGGCTTGGTCGATGTCGCACTGGCGCCTCTCCTCTTGGAGTGCATGATCTTTGTCCACCTTGCACTGGCGGTCCCCGCGGTCCTTCTCGTCTTGCACGGCACGGTCTTTGTCCGTCTTGCACTGGCGCTCCCCGCGCTCCTTCTCATCTTGCAAAGCCTGGCCTCGGTCCGTTGCGCATTCGCGTGCACCGCGCTCCTTCTCCTCCTGAACGGCGCGATCGCGATCCATCTCACATTTGCGGTCGACTTGGGTCTTGGCGTCTTGGAGAGCACGCTCCATATCCGCCGCGCATTTGCGTGCGGCGGCGTCGCGCTCACCTTGGAGGGCAAGGTTGCGGTCGGCATCGCACTGGCGTTGGATCCGGTCCTTCTCTCCCTGGATGACACGGTCGCGCTCCGCTCTGCACTTGCGGTCCATGCGTTCCTGCTCGTCTCGTACAGCCCCGACTCGTTCCGCTATCTCCTTGCTCAAGTCCGCGGCGCAATCCCGCTTGATGCGGTTGATGGTTTGCTGTTCTTTGTAGAGCTTTTCGGCGCACTCTCGTTCAGCACGCTCTCTTTCGGCGCGGTCCTTGGCGCTTTCGGCGCGGTCTTTGGCGCATTCCTTGTCGATCTGGTCTTTGGAACATACGTCTCTGCCCGGAGGGCTGATAGTCTCATTGACGAAGCCGACGCGGGCCAAAGCGTGGTGGCCGCGTACGGGGTCGAAATAGTCGTCGGGCTGCATCGGGTACTTGAGAGCGCAATTTAAGGTCTCTTCGTTCCACACAGCAATACTGCAGTCTTTGTGAAGAGCACACTCGTTCGCACAGTCTTGGACACTAGCGATGGAGCCAATGTTGTCTAGCTCTTCGGAAAATCCATTGGTGGAGCACTGAAGTTCAAATTTGAGAGTAGACCTGATGCGAGTCAACTGTTGAGCCTTCAAAGGGTGAACATGGGGTATCATACGTCAGGTAAGGCGGTGCTTGGCTGCCCGAGCACTCGTGTGGGCTCGCTACTCTCACTAATGCGCCTAAAAGCAGGCTGAGCCTGACAAGAAGAGGCATAGTGGCAGATGGAATCACAATCGCTATACAATCGAAGGTTCCGAAGTCTGATGCTCAGGGAGTTGAAGGTGAGGTCGGGTCACTTGACGACCAGGGAAAGACTTGAAGTTCGTAAATGTTCAGCGATTGGTATTGTACAAATGTATTGGATAAAGTATCCGTCACTTTGTTTGCCTCAGTGCATCCATCCCCAGATTCCCTTTTCGGGAAACGTAACCATAACGTAATTCCGAAAGCAAAGGTCCCTGAAACGATGCATTTTGTAATTATCTAGGTTGAACCCAAGTTTGAGTTGCGGGACGGGACATAGTATTACGCAGTTTCGGGCCGTAACTATTTGAGTAGACAGAGGCGCAACTGAGACAAGGCCGGGCACACAACTGAGACAATGTACCAATCGGGCTCATGCTCGTACAAAGCATATTCTGTGCTTAGATATTGATGAGTGTGGGGAAAAGGATGCGCGTTAAGGTGTGAGAGTGAAAATAATCTAAGTTTTTTCAGGCGGCATATAACTCGGTATTGGACTGTCTATGGTATGATCGCATCATCATTGAGCCTTCTATTGGTATTCCCGAATAGAAGGTTAAAGAATTATTCATCATGCGAATGGTTGGTGGTCAAACTGACCACCCTTGCAAGGGCCGGCAAATCCAGGCACAGGGGCCAATGTGCATCAAGACCTTATGATATCCAACCAGATGCAGTAAAGTTGGAACTTTAAGTACATGAAGCGTCAGAGGCTCCGGCTTCGGTGTTGGCCTCGGCTCCAACATGAACCCCTGGAGCATGAGGCCTGCTCCATTGCTCATTGCACTTGGAATATATCACCCCAGCCCATCCCTAAACAAACATAGATATAAACAAATCTACAGAATCCACGGCTACTTGCTGTATATCTTTGCTGCATACTCTTGTTGCAGTGACATATCTCCCCCGCGCCATTTGTATTGTTCCAGGACCATGGCGCGTCTGAAACACGTTTCTTATCTCTTCCTGCTTGCCTCCAGTGGGAGGGCGCAGGACCCTCTCCTCAGTCAGCATGCTACTGATGTATCGAATATGATGCCATCTGGCATTGGTCTAGAGAAGACCGGGATGCTCTCTTCGTGCCTGGCAGGTTCGCCCTGCCAGATGGCGGGGAAGAGGATCACCATCGACGACATCATTCTTTCTTCTGACGACAAGGGAAACCAAAAATGCTGTCCAAAGGGCACCCATTACGACGGCACTCAATGTGTCTATCCACCATCGTCTGTCTGTCCTCGGGATATGGAGTTTCAAAACGGCGTCTGTGTTCTCATCTCTGGCCCTACCTGTACGGACCGCAACTTGATACCAACCAAGGACGGCTGTGTCTCGAGAGTCCCGCCCCAATGCCCCCCAACTACGACCATGAAAGACGGCCAATGTGTGCTGAATCAGCCCCCAACTTGTCCCCAAGGCTATATGTTCGAGGGCAAATGCGCCATCCCTGAGCTGCCCATTTGTCCGACAAAGGGTTTCTATGCCAAGGATGGGCTCTGCGTTTCGCACAACGGCCCGGCGTGTCAGCACGACTGGCTGAAGGTCGTCGGCGACAAGTGTGTCCATGTGAAAGAGGCCGAGTGTCCCAAGAACACCAAGCTGGACTCCAAGGGGCGCTGTACGTCAACACAACCCCCAGGATGCCCGTTTGGAATGGTTCCCAGTGGCGATCGATGCATTCATTCACAGGGCCCATCCTGTCCTGACGGCTCAGTCCTTCAAAGAGGCATTTGCGTGTCCAAGGTCACGCCTTCCTGTACCAGCGGCCAACTGATCAATGGGCACTGCGTGGATAGTACCGGGCCCAGCTGCAGTGGCCTTGGTTTCCGGTTCAATGCGGCCAGTGGATTCTGCCAGCAGCGAAACGACGCAGACTGCGGCGAAGGCTTTGTCTTCCGGTGGCACCGAGGCACAGACAAAGTGGTATGCTGCCACAGGGACTTTGGTCAATTTGACGGCATCACCTGCAACAAGCCAAACCCTGATGGAAGTTTGTGCCCAGCCAACTCGACCCCGCGTGACGGACTATGCGTTTCAGAGCCGGGGCAACAGCCCATTTGCGACAAAGGCAACGGTGCCATTATCAATGGACAGTGCATCACGAGGAAGGCCGGGACATGCCCACACCCCCTGAAAAGCCAGAACGGCAAATGCGTCCACCCCGATCCGCCATACTGCGGGCCCGACGCCAAAATATCTCCTTCGGGCGACGAGTGTGTGCTCATCGTAGGCCCCAAATGCAAGGACTCGACCATCCCCGTTGGCCAAGAGTGCGTCTCGAACCTGCACACGCCCGAATGTCCCGCCGACCTCAAGCCCACCAGCGACGGCATGTGTGTGGGCTACCCGTCGACCGTCTGTCCGGCCGACACTATCCACGCCGGCAAGTACTGCGTGCACCCGACCGACAAGCCGGGCTGCCGGGGCGGCACCACCATGTTCAACGAGCACTGCGTGCAGCCCGTGGGCCCGACCTGCCCCGACGGCTCGGTGCTGCAGGGCCGGCACTGCATCGCGCTCGAGAACCCGCGCTGCGACCTGCCGGGGTTCACGTACTCGCCCACGACGGGGGCCTGCGTGCACGTCACGGGCCCGACGTGCAACGCGCCGTACCAGCTGCGCGACGGCCAGTGCTACTCGGACAAGGCGCTGCAGTGCCCCGACGGCACGGCGCGGCAGGGCCCGCTCTGCGTGGCGCCGGCCGACTGCACGGGCGAGTACACGCTCGAGGGCGACCGGTGCGTGTACGCCGAGAAGCCGCGGTGCATTAAGGCCGGGACGGAGCTCGACGAGCGCACGGGCGAGTGCGTCTCGCGCGAGGAGACGCCCAGCTGCGCCCACGGCCACCTCGACGCCAGCGGCCGCTGCGTCACCCAGATCATCTGCGGGCCCAACCTCGTGCCCCACGGGCCCTACTGCGTCTCGCTGACGCCGGCGTACTGCGAGCGCGGCTTCCACATGCAAGACGGCAAGTGTGTCCTGGAGACAGGCCCGGTGTGTCCTTACGGATACCGCGCCAGCGGGACCGAGTGCGTCTCGACCAAGCCGGCAGAGTGCCCCCCTGAGACCTACGTCCAAGGCGATCGCTGTGTCGTGGGCGCCACCCGAGAGTGTCTGGTCATGGGCTCGTGTCCCGAGGTCGGCCAGTTGCGCAAGGGTTCGCCCATCGCTTAGACTACCTAGGAACTTCTCAGGCCTGTCTATCCGCATTGGTGGTAGTTAGGGGTGAGGCCAGGTAGTTACCTCCCCTCTGGGTGGCTAATTGTAAAGCCGCCGTCGCGGTAAACCTATCCTCGCTGGAAACATCTATACCGGTTGCGCCACGTTCATTTCATCCGGTATTTTGTTCCATTGTTGTTGATTTTTTATATTTTCTCTCACAGTTACTTCACTCGATTGTTCCCTCTATAGATAAAACCTCCGCGTCGTCATTGCCTTTCTGGTTTCTTTATACAAAAACCACTAGAAGGGACAGCGTCATAGGGGCCTATCATCTGAAGTAATTATCAATAATACTTGTCTACGATTTATATTCCTATATATCTGCATTGTCTATGTATCCAAGCTGTGTCTGCCCATGACAAGAAATAGTTGTAATCAATAAAGTTGTGTCACACGTAACAGGCCGGTTGAGTTACCGCCTATGTCAATTTCACTTGTCTCTTTTCTCCGTTGCACAAAACGACTCGGCGTATCCTTGGCTAGTCTATACACACACAATGAAACAGTCATCCGGGTAATGTCGGCGTATTCTAGGGAAAGCTCGCCACTGTTTGCTAGGGCAATTAGGTATCACCATAGGGTGTACATCACACTTGCTAATAGAATCGGAGGGTCCATAAAGTATGCTGGCGGTCAGATCGTAATTTGTCAGGATTTGAGAATGTAAGCTCCACACGGATTTGAATTGTCATGGTCTACGCCGTTTCTACTCCTTGGTCAAAGATCATCAACTTCCCCGGTTATAGGAAACTTTGGGTATGAGACATTCCATCTTGAGGCATTGTTCTGCGGATCATCTCGTGTACATCTCGGCCCATCCAAGTAGGTTAGAGGTTAGATCGACGTCACGAAGAGACGAATTCAAAAAAAAGTTAAACTTCTATTGTCGGTACGTCCCTTCCCTGAAGTGTGAGCATTGTTGTCCGACTTCCTTTCTCTGCCGACCATTTCGTGTGTGTCTCGGCCCATCGAGGTGGGTTAGATTGACTTCCCGTGGAAAGGAGTCAAACAAGGTTAAGTCTCTACTGACGGCACGTGCCGTCCCAGGAATGTGGGCGACCGCATATGCTTTTTCCCCGCCTTAGGTGTTCGGGCCCGGGACGAACCATAAGCAAGGTTTGGAGTGAATAACTTCTCGTTAAACTCAAACCCTGTAAACGGTCGGATAGATCGTAACCTTGATTCAACGATCTGGTTTATGATGTCAGCAAAATTCACATCGAAGGCGAATTGGCATATATTTTGAGGTAAACACCAAGCAGTTCATTTCAATCTGTTCCTCAGCTCGTCCGCCATTCAACATACTACACTATCACAATGTCTATCGCCGAAAAAGCACGGAACAAGACGCTGAAACGAGAAGATCTGCAGGATCTGATCCATGGCGATGATATTAACAAAGTAGAAGATGGCCACACTCCGCTGGGATTTGCGGTGATGAACGGGGACGCATACACCATCCGCCTTCTTCTCGAACACAACGCCAGCGTCACGAGACGGTCTGACACCGGCCTCTCGCTGCTTCATCTGGCTGTCACGGCCAAGACCAACGCCCCTGGTGTTGTCAAGATTCTTCTTGGAGCCACCGGGATTGAGATAGACGCCGAAGAAAACGCTTATCCTCACGACACCCCCTTGATGAGAGCATTGAGAACCAATCCCGACACGGACATCATCACCCTATTGAAGGACGCCGGCGCCTCTCTGGCTAGGAAGAACAGCAAGGGTGAGACAGCCGAGGATCTTGCCGACCGGCTCGTTAGCATTAAGGCCAAGGAAGCCCTTCTTGACATCGACAAGAAAGGCACGGGGGCCGTCGAGCTGACAAGATTCATTGTCTCGGCATTCCTTCTCCTCCTCTCGTACCTACAGCCATGGAAGAAGTTCAAAGACGCCGTCATGTCTGCGATCAAGATGATCTACGACGAGGTCGTAAAGCCCGGGATGGTCGCACCGGTAAGCTCTCCTGCGAACACTGATTTCGAGGACTTGCTTGAAAGAAGCCCGCTGACATCCTATCGTGGAATAGAAACCTACACACCCATCAACGAAGAAGGAGCTGCACGACGTGTTGGCAGAAGTCATCACGGAGGAAGGTCTAGAGAGCTTCTTCCCCCAGGCCACCCCTTGCTGCTAGAGATTATCGAGCAAGCATATAGCGTCGTGAATGCCCCCACCGGCTCCCCCGCCAGCTCCCCGACAATTATGACAAAGACTTTGACTACATCCGAGGTGAAATCATATTTCCTGTTTGCCGTATACCAGCCAGTCATATACTGCGGTGAGTCATGGTGCCTTTGACGGCCTCAGTTTTCTTTCAAGAGCGAAAAGGGGGAGGTAGTTTCCAATGAATGCTAACGTTATGTACACTATAGATGACAGCGGCTCGATGAAAGAAGAGAACCGTATGGCCTCGCAAGCGAGTATTGTCGCCTTCATGTCCGAGCTGATGCTCATGTTCGCGCCCACCGACAAAGGCGTCCACCTCCGCTTCATCAACAAGACAGGGCCGGGGATGGATAACATACGCGGCGACGCGTTGAAGAACCAGCTCAGCTTCACCCCCGCGGGATCCACGAAGATCGGGAACGGGCTCAAGGACAAGGTGCTCAACCCCTTTGTCTACAGCATTGTCGACGGCAAGAAAACCTTCGACCGGCCGGTCCTCGTCCTGACCATCACCGACGGCATCCCGAGTGAGGAGCCCGAAGATACCTTCGCGAATATGATGACGGCCTGCAGCGAGAAGGTCAAGGCTGCCAGCTACCCTCCCTGGTGTAGGTTCCCTTATTCTAATGGGGTAGTGATCTATGACGCGACTGACACATGTTTCCAATGATAGCCACGAAGTTCTCAGTCAACCAGGTCGGCACTGACGCCAAGGCCGCGGCGTTCCTCGATAGAATGCAGGCACAGAGCAAGAAGCCCGAGTACAAGCAGATTCTCCACGTTACTGCAGGTAAGTCAACAATTTCTCAGGACTGTTTCGCGCTGGCACGGGACAGGTTGGTTCCTTCTTTAAGATGCATCTACTGATTAACATGACCACCAACGTATAGACAAGCTCGACGCCAAGTACAACCAACTTCGCGAGAACAAGCTGGAACTGAAGAAATGGGTAAGTAATAACCACCGAGTCGCTAACGTAGATCTGACTTCTAACGGTGAACCAATCCTACAGCTTGTCAAGACCTTGACACAAGCCATCAAGAAGGGCCCTTAGGCGACATTTTTTGATTTGCATCTGGCGCAGACTGATGATAACTTCAAATTATGTTTCTGTCTACGATGCCAGACGCTACATCTATTTGGTTCGTGTGCTTTACTGATCACGATGACTAGTATTACATAAGAGATTGGAAAGACAGATAGTGTAGAAAAATTTAACTAAACGTCTTATTGAATTATCTCGTACTGCGGAATAGTAACCTCTGGAAACATACCTTGAGCTAAGTGATCCAAGTCACCCGATGGGCCACCCTTGAGACAGAAAGTGAAGAAAGCGTGCATGAACGCCGTATCGATCTCCAACAGTCGCTGCCCCGCTATCGACCCCAGCTGCTCCTTCTCCGCTGAAGGAAACGCATCGCCAAGAAGGTCCCGCAAGACCGGCAGATCGCTAAACGCCGAATGCAGCGTTCCGTTCACCGTAAACTCCCGACGAAAGCCACCCAGATGATCCCAGAACTCAGGCCAGCTGGGCTCCGTGCTGCGATTATGACCAGCAGCCTCCATCTGCACGAACGGCTTGTCAAACCCAGCCTTGGCCACAGGCCCGAAGATGCCCCCCGTCAAAGTTGGCGCCGCACACGAACCTTGGATCGCTGTTGGCCAGCACTTGCGCCGCCGTGGCGCCGCCGAGCGAGTGCCCGAAGATGCCGACGCGGTCCAGGCGGAAAGGGGCCTCCGATGAGTTTCCAAGCGCCTGCGCGACGAACTCGATGTCGGCGACGCGGACGGCGATCAGGCCCGCCAGCTCGTTGGGGAAGTCGTCAAGGTTCGTGGGGCGCCACGGCACGACGCGGCCGTCGGGGAACTCGACGGCGGCGGCGTCGTAGGTGTGGTCGACGGCGACGACGGTCCAGCCGCGGCTGGCTAGCTGCTCTAGGTGGGCCGTGTGGAGAAGGCGTGACGAGTTCAGGCCGTGGCTGAAGATGAGCACAGGGGACCCGCTGTCGTCGTCTTCATCCTCGCTGTTGGTGATGGGTGGTGAGTCGATATAGGATCCGGTGAGTACCCGGGCGGCAACTCCGGAAGTGCCGAGGTACTGGGGTAAAGCGGCAGCTGTCTGGGAGGACATGTAGCGCGATAGGGGGTAGTTGCCAGAGTGGACGGCGAACTTGGAGGTGGGATAGAATATGGAAACCATCAGGGCTCGGGGCTGGGGGTTGGCGCCAGAGGGTCTATGCGCGACTCGTCGATGAGCTCGAAGCTGACGGTTCCGACTGGGTACTGGCCCGCAAGCTTGGGTAACTGGGTACATAAAGACCCCGAAGCGACCGCAAGGAAACTCCAGGTAGTATAAAAAAGCATTTTGTCTCTGTGGTGAGAGTACTAGAGGAATGAGTCCGATCAACAAGGCAATATCTACACGGGCGTGGCGAAGATTGAATCTGATACAGAGTAAGCCGGTCATTATGAAGGAGGGGAAGAGCGTGATAATGTAGCTTAGCCTAAATGTGTGTACATCCATCTTACGGTGAGCTGCCAATAAAATGACAGATGACAATCGTTGTCGGGTTGCTGGTGTAAGCATATTGCACTTGTCAACATATCATCCGATAGCCTTTTCGCGGTGCGGAAACCTATTTATTAACACTTTCACACTACCACCTATTTGCTCTTTAAATTGACCACACTCCTGATCCAGAAATAACAACTTCTCGATACCATGTAAATGCGATTGGCAAATGTCAAACTGCAGCAGCCAGGTGTGGAAACTAGTTGACATTGGCCAAGATATCCAAAAGATCGGCTTTATCCCTCGTCAAGCTTGCCTCCAGCGAGTTGAAGGGGATACCATACTTGGCTTGAACCATCGCGGCCTCCGTACTCTTGAAGATGGAGTCATAGGCGTTGAACAAGAGCTGGAAGTACTGGCCAAAGACCAATGCATTCATGGTCTTCAGCTCCTCGACGGTGCGCTTGACCGCCTTGACCCCGCGCTTGCCGCCGACCTTGTTCAGCACGGCCGCCACCTCGTCCAAGCCCAAGAGCTCGCTGTACACGTTGATCTCCTGGCCAGCGAACTTGCCGCCGTCGGCGCCGTCGAGCAGGGCCGCCGCGACGTACTTGCCGATGTCCTCGGCGTCGGTGAAGGCCATCTTGCGGCCCGGGAGGAGCAGGTCGTCGAGCTCGCCATGGCTCGCGAGCCGTGGGAAGTTCATGGCGTGGCGCGGCGTGGACAGGTCGTAGTGGATGACGGCCGGGCGCACGATGGTGTAGGCCGCGAAGCCCGCGGCGCGCACGTCCTGCTCGGCCGCGTGCTTGGAGGCGTAGTAGCCCGCGAGCCCGCAGTCGCGGACCGCGTCGGACTCGCGCAGGGCGGCGTCGTCGGTCCCCACGACCGAGGAGTAGACGACGGTCGCGACGCCGGCCTTCTTCGCGGCCGCGAGGATGGTCTTGGACTGCTCTGTCTCGAGGCCGGGCGGGTGCGAGAACGTGTTCAGGAACACGCCCTGGCAGCCCTGTGCGGCCTTGTAGATGGCGTCGAAATTGGTGCTCTCGCCTTCGAAGAGGGTGACCCCGGGCTCCTTCAGGACGGCGGGGAGCTCTTTTTTGAGGTCGCGCACCATGGCGTGGACTTTGGCGCCGGCGGCGAGGAGGTGGGTGATAGACCAGCCGCTTTGGCCGCCGGTCGCTTGGGTGATGAGGAAGGTAGACATTCTGGGTGGTGTTTGTTGGTGGTGGATGGAAATTCGATTATGTTGTCGCGGGGAAGATTCGAAAAGAATAGACAGTGATCTAGAGCAGTGTTTGTGGATTTGAGTGATTGAGTTCTTCTTTTACTGGCCTGGAACCATGACATTATATATATCACTCTTCCTGTCTGGATTACTCGCTTGAGAGCATTCCGTGAGTCTCTGATTGATTTTTAATCAAATCTTGAATCATTCGCGGTCGTTCGCAGAAGCCGGTTTGGCTAAGCATACTGCTCTGGGTGAGCAATGTCGATGGCAGCGTGCTTCAATAGGCCGCCACCTATACGGGTCGTGCATCGTAAGTAAACAGGGGCTCTAGTCTCGAAGAAAGTTGCTTCAGGTGGGGTCCTGTAGGCGGCTATCAATGGAGACAGTCAGATGCGCTGCAGTAGACGGAACGCTGTCGATACGATTAGCTCAAAGGGGCTTAGGGGCTCAGTTAGGGGCTGACCGGGACTCTAGGGTGTTTGTCAGCGTCTCCATCAATGGCAACTTTGCCCGAACCTCACCCTCTTCGGGTCTGGGAACTCCCCGAGCTGGGCCGCCGAATGGCTCATGTGCAGTCAGCATCATCATCTCCCACATCGTAGCCAATTTCACACCCCGCACCACATCCCTTAATCGGTATTGCGACGCCCCCAACAAAGAACATGAAGACCCGGAAAGGCTGCTGGACCTGCAAAGGTGAGTGGCATGACACCCCGCGCGGTCGGAAACCCCCTAACTCCTAACTCCGTCTTACTAGCCCGCAAGCTCCAATGCGACGGGCGGCAGCCCACCTGCGAGAGATGCGCCCGTGGACAGCGGCAGTGTCAAGGCTATGAGCTGCGGTTATCATGGCCCAGGGATGGAGACAAGAAGCGCGCCATGGTGGCTGGCAGTGGAGGGCCCCCGTCTGTTATGGTATCTCGTCCACAGTTGCCCGCCAAGCGCTTCTTCATCAACACTACCTGGCAGGATCTCGAACACTATCACCACTTGTATCTCCAAACCCAGCCATCTCAATGTCTCTCTTCTTGCTCTCCAGGTCTGTGGAGGCAACCTCACCAGCTAGCAAACCCTATGGAATTGGTTCGTCATTGTAAGTCAGCACTTCTTCCACTTGCCTAGTGTATCCGCTGTGTGTCTCGGCTGTCTCAATCGTTCTCGACTAATTACCCCAGCAGTCTACGAATCAGCTTATCTTGCTATGGTATCCTTTGATAAAATCACATCAGAAATACGAGACTCGCTATTGACCTTGGCCCTGGCACAAGATTCGCTGCCAGGCCTCGCTTTATTGTTTGCGTTGCTTGCTTTCACTTCCCTCCATCGCCATGGACTTCAAGAACAAGCGGTGCAGTTGAAGATATCCGCGCTGAAGTACTTGGCGGCTTCGGTCAAGGGTGCATCACTCATACCGGCGGAAGCTGCAGCCCAGCACGTGGCTGCGTCCATGTTTCTAGCGCATTATGAGGTGAGAAGGTGTCAGAGCGTTCCCCCTCGTTGCGTTGCTGATCGCGGCGTCAATTCAAATAGATCCTGCTACCGTCAGAGAGCTCGGGGAGTGGTTGTGGCACGTCTGGGGCGCCATGGACATGATCCGATCGACCAACATGTCGCAACAGGGCAAGTACGGCTACTTGCTTGACTGGGTTTACTACCACGAAGCGCTCTCTCGTTTCGCCATGCGTCATTGGCGCCACAGATCATTGGCGTTGGAGGATTCCGACTCCAGAAATTCTGGAACATTGGGTCTACAATGTCCACCCCTTACGAGGCATCGCCCGGTATATTGCTCCCTACCCTTTTACGTACACAAGACATTTTTTTGTGGTTTGACTGGATGTCTATATTAACACGGTCCATTACAGGCGCCTTCGTGTCCCAACCCAACGTTTTCGATATTGACCTTGCTCTCTGAGATATGTGAGACACTACTCGACCCCCGCGATCCCGCAAGCCGCGCCCCAGTGTACCTCGACCGCGTCCAGGGCTTCAAAGGCCAGCTCGGAGAGAGCACCGCGGCCTCCCTCTCCGAGCCGCAGACCACGTCCCAGGCCGACATGGGCGTCGAGCTGTACCAGCTCGCGACGCGCGTGTACCTGGCGCGCGCCACGCAGAGCCCGTGGGAGACGGCGGCCAGCCTCGAGTCGCTGACGCGCGCCGTGTTCACGGGCACCCTGATCACCTGCAACAGCTGCGAGCACCTCTTCCCGCTGTTCATCCTGGCGTGCGAGGCGCGGCGCGACGAGGACCGCGCCGCCGTCCTGAGCATGCTGGACCGCACCGGCCGCAACTCGCCGCGCGGGGAGCGCAGCATCGGCTTCGTGCGCGGCGCGATCCAGGGCGTCTGGTGCCAGCAGGACTTGCACGCCGACGGGGAGCTGGTCATGGACTACGTCGGGGTGGTGAGTGCGGTTGTTAGTGCGAGCAATGCTATTCCGTCTTTCGTTTAGCTAGCCGGGAAGGCGTATTTATTAGATAGTTCGGGAATGTATCTAAGCACAGATGAATACGTACTTCTCTTTGGATCAGTATCAAGCCGTAGGATTGAAATTAGTACTTTCAACCGCACTGTCAATGATCCGTTGTCTCGGACGTCTGTGTCCCATGGTTGTAACCGCGCATCCAAGAGATGAATGTGTTCTATCAACTCTTGAGGGATCGAAAGATACTCCTATAAATAGCAGGCAAGGGCCTCTAGTTTTTAAAGTCCCAAAACGAAAAGGGGAAGGGGGGAGGTGCAAAAATAAAAGAATCCGTGCATCAGCCGTGAATCGAACATGGGTCCCATCGATGGCAACGATGGATTCTACAACTAAACCACTGATGCCTGAGATGGAGGACATCGGACGAATAGTAAAAGAGTAGCAGAACGGATTTATATTGGAAATGTTAAGCAACCTATTTCTTATTGCGGAATGGTTGCACACCCCTATCCGGAAGAGCTTCGTACTAGAGAGCATACAACCTACGAATAATACATATTTGCACACTGTTTGGCGATATCAAAGACTGCAAGGCACAGTCTTGGAGTAGAGTACCAGCATTGGGTAGGGGTTCAAGCCCCGTTTCCGGGACTGCTATGACACACGGACCGAGCTTGAATAACACACAATCTCTATCCGAGCTCACACCACTCGATGTACGCAGAAACTATGGGAATAGTCGTAAACGTCGCGTAAATATACGTGGCACTGGTCCAGCGGAGACAGGGAGTCCTTCCCGGGACTGGGTCTCGACCGCTTTAGAGCATATGCCACAACACGCTATCGCTTGGGCGACCAGTAAGGGAGAGTACCCCCAGGTAGACTCATAGAAAATTCCAGCGGCAAGTACATTATATAATGTTAGAAAGATCATTGGATTGAATGGTAAGTATTCTACGAAGTTGCCGGTAACCGTGATGCCATGCAACTCGCTAAGCCTTGTTCCGGAAAAAACACAATGGGCTCAGTGAATCCAAAGCAAATCAGATTGGACATGAAATAATTCTGAATGACTCTCCCCTAATGAGAGCGTCATCGAGGATATACCAGAGTCATCCCCATGTAACCATATGAGTGTACAATTAATATTTGTTTGGTCTACAAATCATGCATCTTCTGCAAGCCATCTGCGTATGCCAATTTTCGCTCATTCGATAAGCCATTCATCATCGATATGTCACATAACTGTCCCCTCTACTAATCTATCATAGCTAGGCCGGGTGGTCGCCTGCACATGCTTCTGATATGTGCACGAGTCTCAGCCCGCTGTTGAAACTTGCCGCCAAAGCATTCCCACACGACATCGGCCCAATCACAAGAGCCGTGATTATCAGACTCTCGTATGTGTTGTGATTATTGACGTTGCCAGATCGAAGAGACTGCGCTCCAACCATCCCAAAAGCCTTTTAGGGTTCTAGCTCGCTGCTGGACGACGAGCTTGAGGTTAGTCGCGTTACACAGCACCAACTGAAACTTTCGGATACAGCAGACCGCGTTGGAGGGTGACGGAATTATTCTGAAAGTCTAACGTGCAGCCGCTGGTGCGCTCCAGAGCTACGTACCGCTCGTCGACGTCCAATCCAACGGATAGACTGGTCGGTGTTACATGCTGTTGTCGTTTTCAACCGATTACAAAGTATGTGGATCAGAGGTTCTGCCACGGATAACTTGATGATCAATTCAAAATATTTCCCGATTGGCTGCATGTAATGCATCGCTTTTGGCGCTGACGATCACAGAACCGTGGAGCGCCCGGGCAAGGTGCACTCGTATGCACTTTCGTACAATCAATAAGTTTGATGTAATTCCATCAATGTATGACAAATAGCTTCTCACCCGAACGTCAAGCCTGTATTAGGATACAGGGTATGAATCGCGCATCATCAGTCAGGATGTACTATCTCCCTCACTTTGTCATCTCGATATCTGATTTGCTTGAGAAATCAGGAGGTGTGAATCTAGCTTGATAATCCCCTTTACAGGTGAAGGTAGGCTCGATGTTTCGGGGACGATATGCTTTCAAGTAGTCTTTGATGTACAACTTCAATAATTAGAATTCTTCCTGCATAAAAAGGCCAGACTCGCTCCCTCTCTTGCCTGTGTAAATCACAATCATCAACACCAACATCAACACCAATATCACTTTCATCCCTTCCTCACCTCAGAGGCTGCAAAAGACCAAGCAGCCCACTTCTACTTTATCTGCATTTGAGAAGCTTTTGACTTGCTTCCTCAGCTCTTATTTCCTTTCACCTCTTTCAACAGGACTTACACAATACAAATCTCCACCTGACAAACCCCAATCTCCCACAGACATAATTCAATGTTTTCAAAACTTTCAAAGTTCACGCATAGGCGGAATGACTCTGGTACAGCCAGCGCTCCTGACGAAGGGTCCGGTAGTCACCAGCCTGTGGAAGGCGGAGTGTTCAAAGACTTTCGTCAGCAGTTGGAATCACTTACAGCTGCTGGCGGCAAGAATGGACGCTCTTCCAACTGTACTGTGGAGCTTGACATTACTTGGGAAGTCCACCAAGCGATGGAAAAGTACAGAGACGGAGCAAAATTCTCTTCAATCCTGACCATCACTGGAGGCGAGGTGGACGCTCAAGCAGCAACATGCGAAGACTACCTCAGGGAGAACATCAAAGGCGGATTACCATTGTTGCAAGCCATCCAGAATGCCTGGGGAAACCGTGGCTCTGGGGAAGCAAGCGGTATCAGTGTCAACATATCCGGTCGTGGCTTTGACAAAGCATCCATCTCTGCATCTGGCTCTGCCGACACTGTCATTGATCTGGCCCGTGCATTTGCATGGTTTTCTTGCGCCATTCGACCATTTGAAGAACAGGAGGGCATCACCTTATCGACATTTACTTTCTCCTTCCAGAAGCCTTCTGAGAACAATATTGTCAGGGGGGCTTGAAGCTGTTGCCTCTTACCCAAGTGCCTCGCACCAAAATCAAGCCCGATGGATGTTGTTGGCATGAATTGTTCAAAAAGGCCGTAATCGTTTCGAACGGCCCATTCTACGACCGAACCCGTTTCGGCGGCCCAGGGAAGCCAAAGGGTCTCGATGTTCCGTTTGATGTCATGGTGAAGCTATCCGCCGTGAACTACCCTCTTGAGACCGACAGAGGCGTAGTGTTACAGGGGTTTAACACTCTGCTCGTCGCAACGGCGGAATGGCGTTATGGCGCCGGCACTGCTATACAATGGCATTTCAAGGACTCTTGTCCCACATATGAGCTTTCGGATTATCTGCAGGAGGAGAGATACCAGGTCTTGAGCGAAGAGCGTGACGGCACTCAATTCGAGACCGTCAAGCTTGCTGCCCGCACATTCATTGGCTGGGGCAAAGACTGCCATATGAAACTCGCCGAGGCGGATCTAACACGCCTCAGTGTGACAAGGCTTGGTAATGTGGACAAAAAACCCAAGATGAAGAACTTCAGTCTCGGTGCCACTTTATCCCAGATTCTTGGAATCTCAGCCGCTGCCAACATTGAACTTCAGGATGGTCAGATACAATACCCAGAAGATCGAGTATTTGAAGTGATGTTTGAGCAGGCCCAATCAGAACCAGTACTACTATTTGCACCAAAAGAAAAGCGTGGGTGGCTCATCCCTCGACTGCAGGTTCTGGAGTGTATGGCTCGGGTCAACAAGAAGGAATATCCCAATGGCGCCCAGACACTGCCGGCAGCCTTGAACTTGTCCCTTTGCAGAACACAACTTTTGGAAGGTCTTTCTGATAAGGCGCTCAAGGAAGAATTGAATACAGACTCCGAAGAAGCTCTTGCGAAAGCGGGATCCCTCAGAGTATTGATTAGCGATCTTGCAAAGGGTCTGAAATGGGCAGAATCCCATTCCCTTACCTTTCGTCAGTCCAAAGCAAATCCCAAACAAGTTATACACTCTACAATCTACGGCATGGACTTTTATAAGATTGCCACGCAAAAGAACAGCTATTATGTCCAAGAGTACGCCGTCAAATCGAATCACGGGGGTTGGAGTGAACTCTTTACTAGGAAGACTATTCCAGGAGTGATATTCTGCGACTACCTTGGGGACTTGATACTTCGCGATTCGTTTACATCGCTCTGCAGCGCAATACCAACGAACGAAGATTGTTTGGCCGCTGTTGTTAAGTGTTTGGGGTATCTCCATAGAAATGAGGAGAGAAAAAAAGGGTTTCATTGCAAGTTGGACCAAGCATGTTACGAACCATGTAGGGAGTGCCGGTCGTTCGGGGGCCATCTTCAAACCATGGATGGCAAGGGTAAAACGGAGGATACTGATCTTGGATCTTATACTGATAAGAGTGTTGTGGTTTTTGGAAAACTCGGCTGAGAGGGGCCAATTGAGGTGGTATAATACAGGTGTGCTGTATTCTAGAGCGCTCTGGGTTCTGATATCGTTGGTGTTTTCTCATATCTTGCTTCCATGTCTGAAACGGTCGCAATCTTTCTACTAGTAATAAGGAATTCCAAGATTGTTCTTTTGATAGCACCCTGCTTGTTTAGTTTCTGTTGGGTTGATACCTTCATATTGAATTGAAAAGAAGAAAAGAAAGAATAAGCACCCTGCTTATAATGAAATATTTTACAGCGTTTTGAAGTTACAGAGCATTCATAGGAACCTCGAACGCCAACTGTACAATACTCTAGACGAAAGGACGATTCTGGATAGGGGCTAATTAAACCCAGGCGACGAACCTGAATGACAAGAGCGAAAGCTATCCATGATAAAGCAGGCGGCTGAATCAAGAATTGAGTTATTACTTACTAACGACCCCTTTCCTCCCCCTTTTTATCACCCAGGCCTGAAGTTATTATATTCTATATATTTAGAAGTTATTTAATAACTAATATAACCTTTTATACCCTGGCTGTACGCAGATGTTGCGACGCACTAGCCCCGTTACAGTATGTAACACTGTCATATGATATATCTAGTCCCTTCCCTTCAAGACCCCCTACCCCTTCCTAGCCCTCTATAAGACCCTCTATATGCCCCTCTCCCCCTCGCAAGCCGCATCTCCATCTCCTCCTCGCTCTTAATCCTCTGGGCCAAGTTCGCCTGCTCCTCAATCAGGACCCCGCGCGGTGTTCCGCCCGCGTTATTCGCCCCGTCGCACAGTCCCGCAGCGCCGCTCGCCGCCTCGAACAGATCGAGCACGTGCTCAATGTCCCGCGTCACGTCGTTGAAATAGTTGCCCGCCTGGCTCCGCGACGCCATGTGCGCCGCCGTGTCGCCATGGGCGTTGGGCAGAGTCGGGTCGGCGCCCCGCTTAAGCAGGAACTTCACGATGTCGAGGCTCGGTGGAAGATTCCTTGCCGCAAGGTGCAGCGGTGTGTTCCCTTCCGCGTCGGCAGCCTCGTTCAGCGCGGCGCCGTGCGCCAGCAGGCTGGAGACCAGCGCAGTCGGCGCCGGGTGTCCCCGCGTTGCGATCACGAGCCCGAGCGCCGTGTCGCCCTTGTGGTTGCGAAGCGCGGCGTCGGCGCCGTGGTCGAGGAGCAGGTGGTTGACGGCGTTGCGGAAGGACGGCGGATGGCCCTCTTTGCCTTCGTTGTGTGTTATCCACGAGTGACGCTGGAATGTGGTGGCGAGATGCAGGGGCGTGTTTCCCAAGGTGTCGAGGTCATTGACGGGTGAGTGCGGGAGTAGCAGCTCCATGGTCTTGACGGCGCGGCGCGTCGTCTCTTCATTTGGTATCATGTCCGCGTCGTGCGTGCCGCAGTTGGCCGCCCAATGGATTGGCAGGCGGCCAAGCTTGTCGCGCATATGGACCATGTCCCGTCCTTCGGAAGTTCCTAATAGGATCTCGATGGCGTCGCAGTTGACAAATGTGGCCGCAATATGCATGAGCGTGACGTCCACGTAGCTCTTCCCCTGTGGCGGAACCTCAAGCACAAGCGGCAAGCTCAGAGGTGCGCCGAGGTCGATAAAACGACGGAGCAAAGCCGGCCCTATATAATTCATGGCCAGGCTCAATGGCGTATTATACAGTTCTCGGCCATCTTCTTTCCAGGGATCATTGTTGCCATTGCATAAGCGATCCTGCACGCTGGCGCCGTGGTCCAACAGGATCCCTACAATTTCTTCCTGCACACGTTGTTTCGACGGGCTGTGCCCGAGGGGGGTGCATGCGGAGAGAAGCGGTGTTCGTCCATACTCGTCTTGGGTCGAGATAAGCGCCTTGATGTCGTCTGAACTACTCAGCAGGTAGCGCACCATGCCTACTTGGGAAGCCCAGCAGGCCTGGCGTAGCGGCATATAGGGAAGACGCAGATGAATGCCTGCGGCGGCTTGGGCCTTTTGGTATGCGAGAAACCTGCGGTAGACGTCGACACTTCCATGCGAAATCGCCTCCTCAAACATATCGCCATGGCCGTTTGTAATCCTCGAGTCGTGCAATCCATACCTCTCGATATACTCTTCAAGTGCTTCGACATCGTTGGCAGCGATTATTTCTATCAATGGACCCCAACCATCCGGCCCATTCATATTTTCAGCATTCGGGGTATACGAAGAGAGACTCGGCATTTTTCCCAAAAAGAAAAAGGAATCTGTGATATTGAAAAAAGAATGAATAAAATCCTGTTTCCTAGTGGTAGGTCGGGATACTAAATACTGAAAGGAAATGAGGCGCCCGTACCCGCAGCGTCTCCACATTGGTCTCGCCGTAGTGTGCAATGAAAGAGCTTGTTCTCGGCCCGGGCAAAACTCTGAGTCACCGGTGAAGCTATTCGCAGTCACCATGCCCACCCGCTGTTCATGTGAAACTAGGTTTGATTGACGGCCCAAGACGGCCTCCAGGACTGTGCTCCCTGGTCAAGCCATCTCAAGAAGTGGATAGATGATGGACTCGCCGTGCCATCCCAGGCTCAGGGTAGCCGGAGATAGGGTTGCTTATGGGTCAGACCCCCTGTCGTATCCATAATAGGGGCGAATTCGTCGAACGACTCAAATATGAATGGCTTGGGAGCCTCGGGCTTGGGATGGATGAGATAAAGAGCCTGTTGGGTTTATAACTCAACATCGAACTCAACATCGAGCAAACAAAAAGAAGAAGAACACTCAGTCAGATAACCAGCTTGAGTTGACCGCTGCGGACCAACCAGATTACCGGGCTGCCGGACAACTCTGATAAACGTTGGAGCCGGATATATATCGCCCGATATTCAATCTCCTTTCTTGGCTCTAGGCTTTCACATTCTTGAATACATATACCTCATTCTCTGTAGCTGTTGCGTACTTATGGGCAAGGTGACTAGCGATGGGTCAAACTGTGAATAGAAAACCGTCAAAATGAATGATTGAATATGGTAGCCGTTTTCAAACTATCGTGATGCGCTCTCGTTGCTGCTGGGACCTAGCGTATTCCCCATCCATGCATCCGTGTACAAAGCAGTCTCCCACCATACAATATTGCACCATACCACTCCCTTGTGCTTCAATTGGTCTGAGAACAAATGGCATGCGAGCGCCGTCAACAATCCATACTTCGTCACCCTCGCGGGCCTGCGGCTGGCATAGCCCCATCAATCGAAGGGAACCTGTGATAAACATGGCCCTTCCAGTCATTGCTGCCTCTACAGCATCTCTGTATCCTCCGTCTACAATTTCCAAATCGCCCGTGCGTATGAAATCCTGCCACCACGATCCCCAGGGGTAATCTAGTGGCAGGGCCCTCCGCCACTGTTCGGAGTCACCCATCTTCTGGAAGTCCAGCTCCTTATTGATCTTGCGCCAGGACACAAATAAGGCATTGCGCATAGCGAAGAGAATAGCCTTCATCAATCTTTGCCAAGGTGGTAAACTGGCGTGATAGACGTCTGCACATGTCAACCGTGCCACTTCCACGTGTACCTTGGTCATGTCTCGGCTTCCCAGATGGGTTCCTAGCATGCCGTACCATTCCGTGAATACCATTTTTAGATTTTCCTTATCACTGGCATTTTCCACGGCGTTTGTGACAAATCGTATTTTGTCCACTTTTTGACCATGAAGGTGAAGCTCGCGACCAGAAACCTCCATAATGCCAGTCTCCCAACCTGCAGCCCTGTAGAGTCTTGAACATGTCATTCTATCCATGATGGCATCCATTGATGCGCTGGAGTCAAAATGACTGAAGTTTTGAACCCAAGATGGCTTTCCAGAAAGGCTTGCGGTCGGCCCAAATCCTGACCCGTAGAGGACTCTGAAATCTGGCCACGGCTTGGTAACAAAGCTAGTCGAAGCTTCTTTGAGCATGCGAGTGAACACTTCAGTAAAGACAGCCTCTATGGGGCTTTTGTAGTCCAACTCATAACCTTTATAACACTCGTCCCGTGCTTGACTCCAAAGTGAAAAGACTTTGTCTTGATTCATCTTGCATTGTCGATCCGAGAAAGACCTGACTACGACGAAGAAGTTATCCCGACCGTCTAGTTTCCGGCCTGATACTGATCGTCTTGCATCGAGCTTGTACACTTTCCTGAGGAAAGTCTGGAAAGTCCGCATCTTGTCTCTAGGAAAGCGTTGTACGGCGTCTTTACAGCAAGCCCGCGTGCTGGTCACCAGGCGCCACCAACCCTGGTCGGCATCTTCAATGGCTTGATAGTCGCATGGTGTCGCATCGCAGTGCAAGAATGTTGCACGCGGAGGGAGAATAATCTCTTGTGCCGTCCATGCTCTTGTCCACCAGGGGCTACAGGCAAGGAGCTCAAATCCTTCCCACATAGCTAGGAACTCGTCAGATTCTCTGAATTCGTACTGGCCCGTATCCGCGTTGGCATAGTAACCTGGCATATCGTGGAAGTGGTCGCCTGCGAGATAAGAAAGAAAACCGCCGAGATCAAAGGTAAATTCGGGCGAGGAAGTAGCGAGCTGTGGAGTCTCGGGGGCGGCGGCAGCCATACAATGACTTGCGAGCAGGATCGGTATATTTCTGTCATCATTTGAACCTGATGCGACTTCTCGACATCATCACCTTGGTTGATGCAGATTGCGTCGATCCAAATGTCGAGGAGAACTCCGGGATTGCGCGATCTGATGTGATAAAGCGCGGAAGCAAGGGAATTGGTGATGGGTATGTCCTCGTCGTCGACACTCATCATCGCTGAGTGGGCTGAGGCAACCTCACCCCACATATATGACAAAGTAGTAAAGGAGAGTCCAACCTCATCCAAACTGCGGACAATCAGGTTCCCCTGAAGTTTTATTCTCTCTGTACCATCTTGGAGAGGATTCAGGCGGAGGATACGAAATTGCTTAGACCCCGGCACCAGGGCATGCTGGAGGTAGATGGGTCTGCTTTGGCTAGCCATTTTACTGCTTTAAAGCAGTCAGGAAACAAGGACAGCATGGACCGTGATGAGAGATGTTGGATATACGATCCTGCTGATATGTGTCTGGGTAATTCGAAGCAGGGGAAATTGGAGAGATAAGTAGACATCGATCGAATACGCCCTCAGAAATGGGAGAAGCATCCATGCGAGGTCATCATATATGAATTCCCTACCGCCAAAACGCTGCGGGCTGTGGAAATGACACATTTCGCAGGTAGATTAGTACGCCGCTCAGCCTGGTCGAAGTCATATATACTATAGATGCCCAACGGGTGCCATCACTATATTATACAGGAAGGCAGAGCGCCTGGATTATGCAGGATTTGTGCGACCACACTGACATTGGAATAACTTACGTCCTCCCGAATGCACCGTCTCGTTGGTGTCCGCTTATCACTAGAGGCATTTAGACTGTGAAACAGGCACCTCTCTCACCGAAGCAACCAACAGATTGGACATTGCGGCTAAAACATTGCATGGACAATATAACGAACGGTCATATGTCACTTCTCCCCCCTCCAAGGTAGCGCAGATGACGGAAGTCCCAGCCCTTCGCCACCAACTCGATGACGAAGATGGTTGCCTGCAATGGATGACGGCGAATGCACTGAAAATACTGGACTATGAAACTCAATGAAGCCAAACGGACTCTGGGTTACTGTCACCTATACCTCTCGACGGTATACTATAGCATGTCATTCGCCATCACGATCTATCATCGTGCCATTAAGAGTCACATACATGATGGGGCATGGAGGCTGCGGAACATAGAGCTATGAAGATAGGGGTGAAAGCAATGGTCCACCTTCAAACTCCACGGAAGTACCTTTCCCAGAATATATTCCCTTGGAATTGGAGATGCACCAGAACATTGGGATATTGGGCGCCATAGTACCAACGGACCGGCTGTGGATAGCGGGATGTCGCCTTTGGCCGGCATGGCACATCTGCATCTGTCCAGTCTTCCCAAAATCAATCAGCTTCGCTGACTGAGCACCTAGCTATGTTGTGTTACACTGTTCGGCGCTGGAAATCGCGTGGTCCGAATTAATTGGTAGCCTGGTAAGAGGAGACAAGCTTTACGAGGTGTGGCTTGGGGAAATGTAACCATCCTTTCCATTGAGCACACCCATTCGGCTGCTGGAATGTGAACATTGGCAGAGAGATCATTAAATATTTCTTGGTCCATTGACGTCACAACTCTGGATAGAAGCGATCACAAGTCAAGTACATGCAGCCGGCCCTGACTTCTAAGCCACCTTTTCGCTTCACCTCCCTATTTAGAGAAACCCCATTTGATCCAAGCCTGGACTCTACTTTTCAGCTGATGGGTGCAATCTCGCACCCTGACACGCTTGTGTGACTCCAAGGCCTTTTCTTCACTTCCTCCCTTTCCTGGCGTTTCCATCGTTCGCCTATCTAACGGGCTGACCAGCGTTTCAGTGCCGGTTTGAAAGCTGCCTTGGCTAGCCCTTATGTCCTGACCATCGGACGGGGAGAGGTGATTTCCCTTAGCAGGCAGACCGCTCACAGCCCCATCATTCGTGAGTATAGTCTCTAGGAGGGGTCGGAAGTGACTTCGAGTATTAACTGCATGTCGGGCCTCGCAGACGTGCCCGTCATCGGCTGCACCAGTGTCCAGGTCGGCAAAAGAGCAAAGCTCCGATAAACCAGTTCTTGGATGAACCACCTTTCTCGGACACCCGGTCCAGTAGTCCACGTCCGTCTTGCTGTCGTCTCTCATCTTCTCGAACCGTTGCAGGATGTCGTTAATGGGCACCCGCTTCTCTTTATTTACACGCAAAAGACATTCCTCGATAATTTTGAGGTAGTCGGTGGAGAACTGAGAAGACATAGGGTGCTGGTATAGCTGGTTGAATTGCTGTGGAACGTTTTAGTATATGTCATGTCCACATGGGGTGGGGGGGAAACTGACAATCTTGACTGAGAGCTTCGATTTGGCCAAGAAGCCGCATCCGCTTGTCTCATGTGGCTGGTGGTGGAAAAATCGATCTTTCAACCAGTGTTTCTGGATGCTATTGGCGTGGTGCCCATCTCTCTTAAGTCTATCGTGACGTGAGAGAACGAAGTCCCCGTGGACAGTTCCATCGCTGAAGGGGTCGTTGTCCACGCCACGGGACTTCGAGAAGTCGTCAACCCCTTTCCAGCCCTGGAAATACCAGGTCATGAACTCCAGCAACACACACCCCAGCGACCAGGTGTCGTAGCTTTGCCCCACTGTATCAACCCAGTATGCTTCTGGCGCCTGATATGTGTCTGTGATATGGAGCTCTCTCAAGTGGACAAGGGACTTAGAGAAGGATGTATGGAATTGGGCACCACCCAGGTCTGAGATCTTGAGCTTCCCCAGGTCAAGGTGATTGCCCGGCTCCCCAAACCACAGAATATTCTCTGGCTTCAGGTCGCCGTGTGTACCGTGCCCTGCATTTCTTGTCCCATTCGACCCGCGTCTCACTCCATACCCGTGAATGATCTTAAGGCCTTGTAAGAGCCTGTGGCTCTGTTCAAACACCCATCTAGCTAGGCTGTCATTCCGCTGAGGTGTGTTTGGGTCTGGGTACTGGTCTCTCCAAAGGCTCCTCAAGTTTCCATTTGCCCAGGGGAAAACGAGGTGGTACTTCGAATCGTGGATATAAGCAAATAAAAGCTCAATCAGGTAGTCCTGGTCAATATCTCGAACTCGCATCAGGTTGCTTATCTCTTTCTCGCACGACGCCGGGTATGAGCTTGGGCGTGTTTGAAAGTCGTTCGCGTGTAGCGTCTTGATAGCGCATGGCAGCATAATGTCCTCCTCATTGCCAGAAGCGGTGGATGTCTTGCTGATCGACGAAACCTGTTTAATTGAATGTGAGCCATTTTCGCCTTGTTTCAATGATGACTTGTTAAACACTGACCGACTTTGTTCCATCATTGTAATGGGCTGCATGAAGTTTGACCTTCTTCACTGTCCCGGCATGTCCGAAGTTTGACGACGCATTCTTGTCCTCATAGAATGGCAAGATGGCATATTTGTGTACTTGAACGATCCCCCTACCAAACACTGGCACAAGAAACAATTGCTGTTTGGTAAACAACGCTTCCATCTCAAAGTACTTTAGTTTTCCAAACAGGAATTCGTATCCGCGAGACTGGCCATTCAACTGCTTCATCTCGAAAGGTAGATCGGAGTCACACAGTCTTCCTTCAGACTCGATAAACCCCTCAATCAAATCTGCTCTCTCAATCATGTTGAGAAGAGCAAATATCTTCTTCATGCCAGTCTCGGATCTGTCGTTCGGGGTGACAATGAAAGCGGCCCAGTTGGCTGCATTCTTCAAGGTCTCTTTGGAGGGGAATCTCTCTAACTCATCCCTGATTGAGTCTTCGGTGATAATTTCTGATATATTGATCACGGGAAGAAAGTGAGTCTTCTCCTCGGAGTTCGGGATCAACGCCCCTCGTATTCGATCGGCTATACGAGAAGAGTATTTGATGACTTCCTCAGTATGAGAGGAGAACGAAGAGTCTTCAGGGGAAGGTTGCTCATGGGCGTGCAATTGGAACGGGACCGTTTGATGTAGGCGCTCAGCGTCAGGGCTTGGTGTCACAGACATGATAGGTTCTTGAGCCGGTACAGTGACCAGCATGGACCTTGGATAATGGAAGGGATTGTGGGTATGAGGTGAAGTTTTTGAAGGATCTCGGATTCAGATGATAGGTGGTCAGGATGGAACAAGCCTCGTTAGCGCAAATGAGAGTTCATGCAGTGAATCAAATAACTCAATATCAGATCTGTCATTTAAATAAACTTTTCGCATTATTATGATTCTGGGCGTTGCATGCAATCAGAGCTGATTTTCATGGAATTCTGCCTAGCTACGCCCGATGGCGTTACACTTTTGAGCGAGATGCATTAGCTCGGCTTATCATGTTGGTGTTTTCGGGCGTCTCAAGGATTCCCCGACAGAATGGCCAACAAGCTCCCAGACCCCTGAGGTTTTAGAATACATCGAAACCTTAGCCACTTACACCATTCTATACGGCGGTCCTCACTTGTTTGTTATATCTCAGATGATTCCGTGCCTATTTTGAGATAATTCATATTATAAAACAAAAACTTGAAATACGCATTAGAAATTCCGAGTCTCAGTACGTGACTCACCCCTTTTTCAGCCTGACAGGTTATTCACAGTTTCGCAACAAACTATTAGTAGGTGCTTATCGCCCGGAGTGTTTGTTATAACACTTTCTAGTTTGGGATAAGCAACAGAAACTGGCAATCAAATAAGAGCCAGCATGGTTGTGAACCCTACCTCCAAGTCAGGCAAGCAACAATGCTACAGAAACGGGCTATCCCAAGGGGAGTCGATCTACACCACCCACCGCGAACAGTCACATCAGAAACACCAAAAATGGGGACACAAGCAAGCGCCAAGAATGTCAAGGTCCCTCTATTTCGGTCCAACTCGGTACCTACCCTCCACGTCACGCGCCCAGTATACACTCGTATAGGCTGAATTGACGCCCGAGTAAAGGTTGTACATACTTCTAGAGTAAAAACGTCGATAATTAAATCGATCACTGGATTTTCCAGCATACTCAGTCGGTGTGTGGCTTCTAATACCACACACAGCCATAATTCGGCTGGGGTGGCTTTGCTGACATTGCATTTGGACCTAGCCTGCAGCTCGCATACCACTGCATGAAATCTACCTTTGGACTAGGCAGACTACAGGTCCATGCCCAATGAGAGTATGGTGTGTACCTTTTTCCATTTCATAGATTTAATGTTCATCAATAACGTTATAGGCGCCACCACCTTGCATGGAATGGGGATATCTTCCAGTCCTGCGTCAAGTCTGCCTACTGAGCTAGCCATCAACTGCCTTGCCAATGAGTCTCCTTCGAATGCTTCTGGCAACGCATCATACGTAAGGCTTTCGAGGAAATGAATCTTCTGGGCTCCAGTTGATTTGTGCCATGGCCCATCGCAGGATTTTCGCCGTTGATCCCATGGCATCTCATTTGATAGGTTTCTTTTGAGGAGTTCCGAGGTCAGTGATCATAATAGACACTTGATCATGTGCGCACATTTTGAGAGTCATATCTATACGATTTCTTCTGTTTGTTTGACAGCTTAGCATCGAACTGAAAGCGAATAAACAATTCGTTTCATTATCTACTTCATGTCACTCTGCCTCCTCCCCGTCAGTACAATGACGCCATCAAAGAGAGAGTTCCCCGTAGGCATGAAAACGACAACAATGGAACTTCCCATACACTCTGTCAAGCCCCATATCCTAGAGATGCAACTAGGGAACCTTTTAGTCCGTCAAACTTCAGAGTTGAGGTAATGGTTATCCCTAAGAAGAGGTCACTCCATTACCAAGCACTTACTTAGCTGTGAGTGACACGGTGTATATGATATTGAATAAAACAATGAACTTGACGCTAAAGCCCTTAAGAGAGATAAGGCCGCATATTTGAGAAAGCATCTTCTTCTCCACACGGTGGAAAGAACCAGAGAAATATCCTATGTCATTTGGTACTCGGCTTCCTCCGAGTTTCGTCTCTGTTTTGGGCGATGAATTACAATATACCACCATAACCCGACTGTGAGGAGAGTGAATAGCAAAGTGAACAGCACATATATCCAGAAGAAACTAGAGATCCCAGACTCGCCACTTGTTTCCGAGCCTTGCCAGCTGAAGAAACTGGTAGAAAAGATGCCCTGGGTGTCGTATCAGTAATCCTCAATGGTTCTTCTGAGACCCGGGTTACTTACCGCGAAAAAGGTGCCTGGAAGAAATAACATAGTGATAATCGCTATAGATCTCATAACCTTCGAGTCATGACTAGTAGCTATAGCTATGGACAAGTTTGTTTCTCCCTGTGCCTGTTGCCTATTAGCTTGGATATGAAGGGCAGTCACTTTTCACTTACCCATTGCGTTGCTATGGACATTCCCTCTAACCTCATAGAACAACTCAGGATTGCCTGAGAGTATTCTTCCTCGATTGCCTCTATACGGTTCGCCATTATTTGACTCGTTTTGGCGTGGCAAGTTAAGTCGTCAGCCGAGTGTCCAGATTGCGCGGTTTGGTCCTGCTTGTGGTTTTGTTTTTGGCTATTCCCGAGATCAGCAACACAATACCGTAGCCTTTCCAGCTGTGCCTTCCAGGTGGTCAGACCATCTCGGAGGTATGCTGTGTCAAGCCACAGTGTCCTTCGAGTTGAGCTGCGCTGTTCCGCTTCGCGAGACGCGAATCCTTCGTCCATGAGGTTGTGGATGGATTCCAGCTCTGCTATCTTTGTTTCCATCAATCCGAGGGCTTTGGTCACAACTCCCATGTGGCGAACTCGCTCCAGCTCTACCAGTATCCCAGGCATTACAAGAGGAAAGAAAATATCAGGACCAACTGCAAACAGTCGTTTCTGGACTTCGGTTTCTATCACCTCGTCGCATCCGAACATGATACAGTATGTCTTCCGGCATTCTGGCAGGTAGGTGATTGTAAGGGCAAGGTCCTTCTCCCAACTATTGGAAGACCGGCAATTGTACACTGTTCAACCATGAGTTGGTGTCACTGATAGCTGTGGGCTTTACTTACCATGAGCCAGACGCATTTGACCAGTACTGTCGGTCATTCGCACTTGAGCATGGGAGAAGACGGGAACATCGGCGCGATTCACCACAGCACTGATAGACCCATGTATGCAAAAGTGTTCTGTTATGTGACGAAAGGTAACCTGCGAGAATGGTACAGTCCGAAGACTACGTTTTCCTCGAGTGGCGGCATTGGACGCCGGTGCTGTTGTCATTTCGTTTGATGAAGGGCCCCAAGGTAACGGGGTATTGGGCAGCCCAGATTTGGCAAGTCTAGAGACATGAGTGTCAGGGTATACTCGAGGAAGCGACAATCCCGTCATCTTCTCACATGATGTACACCGCTGGTTCCGAATCTGGCTTATCATGGCGTTGCTTTGAGCAGATTTCATGTCAGCAACACAGCAGAACCGACCAACGGCTTACTCACATATCATGCTACTTACGTGTGCTAGCCATCCTTGCCACTGGCTATCCAGTAGGGATCTAGCATGTGGCTCCTGTTTGAATATCAGTGACTGCTAGGGGGCGACTGCGAAAACAACTCACGCTATTGCCACTCTCCCAGGTTATAAGCGTTGTTGGTTTTTCCTCATACTTGAACACTTTCGCCAAGTCAGCAATGCTGATCTTTGAATTGTCCTTTGTCCAATTCATTTTGACTAGCACGTTGTATGATTAGGAGGTGATTTATCACGATGCTCCCAGAGGCGTGATCAACCGCCAACTGGAAAGCGTGACGTGTTTTTTTGAATGCAATGCAGCTATGCGGAGAGTAGGACGATAAATATCAGATCAACGGGTGACAGCGTGTCATGAAAATGCTCGGAAAGTGATGTTTAAACTTGGGGACAGCTGCCACGTATGACAGTGCTCCTTGAGAAATTCGGTCAACGTCAAGCAAGTTATTGCCTGTCAGATTTCAAAAAGCGGCAGGTGACAGTCGATTGCCGCCCTATATAGGCTGATTGGGTATCGGCAGCTGCATTGAGGGGTGGTGTCACAATGCGCACATGCAAGCTTAGCAATAGAATGCTCCCTAAAAGTACTTTGGGGGTACGGCTAATTATGTACAGGTATCTCCCGAACCCTTTTAAAATGAGTTTTCCAGAGTTCAATATAAGCTCCCCATCTCGATGATCATCAGGAGATGCCTTAAAGCCTTTGAAATATGCATAATTTATCTCGTTCATCCATTGGTTACCTCATCTACCGGCACTCGAACTATCCAGATGAGCAATCGATATGACGCATGTCAGACACGTCTATGCAAGATATGCCGTCGAAGATAGCCTGGGAAAGTACCTTATGAAGAAGTTTGGGGCTTACAAATTCGACTTCGAAGTTCGTCTATCTGCCTTGCCATCAACAATGAAATGTAACGCTGACTCACACCTCTAGTGGAAAAGAGGGTTCTACGAAATCAGGACGCCTAGAGCTCTCAAAGATGTATTACATCCCCATCCTTGCATAAACCCTTCGACCCAAGCAGGTTCACCTACTAACCGACGTCACTTCAGGCTGAGGTTCAGGAGGTAGAGGAAATCGCAAAGGCTGAGCATTACGATATGAACATTTGATTTTCAGTATTCACAGACTCCTGGGTCACACAATGTAGGGATAGGAACTGGGTCATTGTCTTACTCTACCAACAATTTGAAGTATCATACTATTCCAAAGATAAGGAAGGTGAAAATATTCTTTCAGTTGTAGATCATTCATTTCTCAAGCTTCACGTAAGGTTGAATTGGAATTGAGTGAGTAGGAAGTAAATCATTGCTATGTGCATGCCAAATTGCAAGTATAGAGCTGAAATGAAAGTAAATGAGACTGAGATCCAACATAGTGTGAAATAAATTCAAGAGCCAAAAACTGAATATCCGAAAGGCTACCGAGGGGGAAGTCACCTCGTTCATTTTCTAGCCGGATGTATCGCTGAGTTCCTGACGAGTTGGTGGTTGAAGTAAATCCCCGCGGTGCTTCGCAAAGTGAATACCGCTCAAAAGCTCATAACTATCGAAGTCCAATCCTGCTTCGACCTCTGGATTCTGAAGAGGCGATCGGCTCAGATCTGGGGTCGGGCGAGTGTAGTAACCACCCTTCGGCTTTTCATTGAAAGCTTGAAATTGGTCTGCCAGCACGTCTGAAGTCGTTCGTTTTACACCATCTGACAGAACGGTCAGCATTTTGATGCCGATGGTGTCGAGAACATCGTGCATGAAAGGGGTGCAATCCTCATGGCCGTGCATCTTCGATATCCACTGTGACCCCTTGGTCAGCTGAGTTCTTCTTATGAGAATGATTGTACTTACGTCGATGACCTGAGGCTTCACCTTGACGCTATATATATTCTGGCCCCGTTCTCCAGATCTTTGTCCCACCTCATAAAATACCAATTCTTTCCAACCTCTCATCGATGGCGTCGCCCGCTCCCCCCTAAATTCCTGGAGATATTCCAACCCCCCAAGAGACCAAGCGATTATCTCGAGGAAAACGCAACCAAGGGACCAAACATCGAACGTCCTGTTAATCTTGCCTCCTTTGACAACGCACTCGGGTGGGTGGCACACCGGTATCGCTGTCACCTTAGTTTTGGACACATAAGACTTACTGACCTCGCTGTTGAAGGCGGACAGGCCCATATCAGAGAGTACCAGAATGCCCAACTCGCTGTCAGTTGTCCGGAACCACAAGATGTTGTCGGGCCTGATGTCTCCATGGCGGCCGTATCGCCGTTCCATCTGCCCATTACCAGGATCTAACTCAACCAAGCCATCATGGATTGTCCATACGGCATTCGTAAGACCGTAGAGCTGTTGAGAGAGCCACTCCATATGATGGTGGTCATGTGGAGGGGCGTCTTGGTTCCTTTCCCAGTAGTCCGACAGAGTACAATCTGCGTATGGGAAAAGGAAGTGCTTGTCATTTTTCCACTCAAAGGAAACCAGCAAGAGGACGAGGTGTCGTTCGGTGTGCCCACTGAATCGTTTCAGTTGTTTCACTTCGTGCTGGAATAGACAATTGAACTCGTCTTCATTAGCACCTCCCGGCTTCAGGGGATGAAGCATTTTGAGTGCGAATCCGTTTTTCTCCAGTTTCAGCTGTACACGTGTCACACAAAACATTCCTCGGAGATTGATCAGTGGTCCAGGGGCTCACATACCCTCCCTTCGAGTGACTTAGTAAAGCCATGACTTGATTTACGCATCAAGACGCCACGGACAGTGCCAAATGCACCAGTGTTCCTGTCATCTTCTTTCCAACTCAGAACGGCCTTGTCCTCGTTCGTAAGTTTGCACCATGGCAGGACGATGTTGTTCTCGAAGGAGAGTTCTTGTGCATGGCCGTCGGGGTCCAACTCGAAATAGGGAGTATAGACTCTCCACTGCTTTCCAGCAAATGTTTCGCATTCGTGATAGGTCCAATCGCTTGTACATTGCACAACCCCGTTCGTCTGGTTGTTGACCAGTTTGCCGTGCTTGTTGAAAGCGAATGGAACATTGGCATCCGATAATATCTCTGAGTGGATCCAACGAAATATCTCCTTTCCACGGTCCATAAGGATCAATATTGCCATCAGCCTAAGGAATCGGAAGCCGGGATCTCGTGCTTTTCTCCCAACAACATAATCTGCCGCGATATTGGCTTGACTCTCTTCCACCTCCATTCCACGTAAGGCTATGACGAGTCTTTCCTGTGAGAGAACTCGCTCCAATAGCCTTTCAGGCCAGAAAAGGTGATCCGGGGGACAATCATCGTTTGCATGAGGAATTCCCAAGCGGCGCAAAAGACTGAAGAGTGGATCATTGTGGCGTGGGTGAATTACTGGCAGGCCTTCTGCATCATATTGAAAGTCGTCTTCATTCGAATCCATCGAAGAAAATGGTCATCTCCATGAACAAGGGGTTCTCAATATGATATGAAAAAGCTCTGATATGTATATTAGAATATCAACTTGTTCGAAACACTCGGGTTCGTTAATCAGGGCTCTTCACCTACACCATGTAGCCCTCGAGATTGAGTGACCTTTTTATAAGCAATGCAAGTACTGTGTATCAACAGTTGTGCCATATCAGATGGGATACCAAACCAAGTGGTGTATCATAAGCCGACTGTCTTCTTTGCTCTCCCCTATGCCTCTCACCGGTCCCCGAGCAGAGCCTCAATTCTCTGCTCTGAAGATAACCATACGCGCATAAGGTGTGATATTCCTCATACTCCAACTCGCCGATATTTGTCGTGATATGCACAATTCGTGTATCCTGCGGAGATGCAAATCTCAGCTGCCCTACCACCTTGTGACGGCAGTCACCAATAGGAAAAGTGTGCTTATCAGTTACGGTAACATTCATGGTGAGTTTCTCCAAAATGTTCTCCTTGGTGGGGTAACATCACATAAAGAGGCTTGTGTCGGCATTTGCAGAAACAGTCGGTTTCGGGCAGGTGAGAGTGCAATGAGAATCGTCAAGAGGCACTGCGGGATCATTCAGGAGTCTCGGGGAGTCAATATATTCACGGTTATTCTTGGGGCGGCACCACCACCCACCTCCTTTCTGTGAGCCATCCCCACCAACATTGATACTTATCGAAAGCATGCCATCCTTCATGTTGTGTAACCCCCAGATGCACTGTCAATCGCGTGGGCAACGCGCATTGGACAGCCTTACAGAACAAGGCAAACATAGCGGAGGATAGTCTCCGCAAGTTGGACAATCTTTTCATTAGGTAATTATTGAGTAGCCTCGGAAGCAAACATGAGCTGTCGAATAACCACCAACCTTTTTACTGAATCGGTAAGCCAAACAACAATTATATCCAACGTACCTTGGATCCCCACGTCGCGGTTTCATTATTATGTCCGGCAAGACCCTAAGTCCGTCGCACCCGAGAAGGTAACATTCGGGATGATCCGGGCACCGTATTTGTCACCACTTCTCAAAAGCCTGTGTCAGCATCCAGTTAAAAGCTTTCCCCCGCAGAGGCTGCAGAGAGGATTGGCAGCCAATTCCAAATTGCTCCGAGATGCTTTCCTTCGCCAGTCGCCATCGAGAATATTCCCGAAAAAGAGTGACATGTCTATGCTCCGACAGACCGGAAGCCATGCAATGCTTGATAGCCCCGGACAGGTGAAACATCGTAGGGTTGCAATTATGGGAACGCGCGAGTCGATGCCCTGAGCCCGCTGGTATGGTAATGTGAATCAATTTGGAGACTGGCAAGAGCTAGGGAGACTTCCCATCTCAATGCATCTGTACGAGGAGATGCAGGGCTCTTTTGTCTTTTGATTGGAGAAAAATGAAGCATCACAGCATAGCAGCAGAAGTAGGTACTCAATGAAACAGTAATGCAGTGCTACCTGCTAGAAAGGAATCAACAAAGGAAACAGCACCTACGATATCTGCTTCATCAGGCACCAGCAGATGACGACCATAGTTGTCATCTATGTCTCTCTTCATCACCAAGTGCCATTCATCTCCGAAGTCCATAAGAGGAGCGCTGGAGTCCGAGCATTCACAGACAGACGGTCGGGTCCTACGATCAGCTCCACCCCGAGCCGAGTTTTCTTTGCCATTTGGGACTAATAGGAGGAGTTGATGGACGAGCATCATTCACGAATGCCGTACTGTATTGAGAAAGCCTGCAGGCGTCTTGCCGATGGCTCAAGTTGATTCTTTCGTAGAAATTAATAGATTTGTGTTGATGAGCCGGTCATTCCTTGACAGACAGCACCGCACTCAGTGACAAAGCAAAAGTTGGTGGAGCCCCTGAATTGCCGGATCAATGGCAAAATCCTTTTGCCCACGGCAATTCCAGGACACCCCCGCACGTTGATCGCGTTTTCTTTCCACCAAACTACGCTTTGACGGCCAATGCCGGCTTACGCGTTTCATTTGCAAAAATATTATCAAAAGATTTGCTCTGAGAAACAACCAAAAAGAGTCGTGGGTTTGTCAGTCTGCACTAGCCGCGAATCGAACGCGGGGCCCATCGATGGCAACGATGGATTTTACCACTAAACCACTAGTGCTTGTCTGTAACGACAACTGGGTGATGTAATTTGTTGTCGCTATTTGTCTTTATGTTTAATTGTGCAGCTTGTAATTGCCTACTGCTACTTCACAATCCCTTGACATAGGCCATGCCCGTTGCACACGCCTCTATTTCCATTGTAGTGACTCGAGCCTGTCGAGGTCATCACTGTGGGCGCTGCCACTATCAATCCGGATGTCCGTCTTGCGGACGACACCCTGCCTCTTGGCCCCGGTAATCCCCCATCTGGGCTCCATCTCAATGGCCAAGGGCACCTCATCCGAGTCATCCTGCGCACTCGCCCGTCTTTTCACCTCACCACCGGCCGCGCTCCCGCTGCCGCCCGTGACGTTGGACGTGCGGAACTTGTCCTGCGCCGAAGCGCGATCGCAGTCGTGGACGGAGTGGTACGGCTCCCCGAATGACGAGGTCGTCGCCGTGCTGCGCTTGTTACTCTTGATGATGCTGATGGGAATATGCAGCCCGTCCACGACGATGCCCAGGAGGCGCTCGAACAGCGGCTTGCAGAAGGGCGTGCACGCGGCGACGACGCCCACCAGCTGCTCCAGCGCCGTCCAGATGCAGATGTAGACGGCCTTGGCGCCGAAGTCGGTGCGCGCCAGCTGTTCGGGCGTCAGGCTGGCCGCGTCGCCGAGGTCGCGGACCTCGAGGTTCTTGAGCAGGGAGCACGCGCCCGCGAACAGGCCCAGCGACATGAGCGCGCCCAGCACGAAACGCTCGCGCTTGGGTCGCTTTAGACTCCATAGGAAGCTAAGCGGCGCTAGCGACAGAAGCACGTCGGTCAGGATGGCGATGACGGCACCGACGGTCGAGGCGATGGTGATGGCGACGGGCGGCAGGCATTGCGGGTTAGGACCTGCATGCTCGAAGTCACCCCAGGCCGCGGGCAGGGGTCGGCATTGGAACATGATGAAGAAGACGTTGCCGAAGCCGTAGAGGCCCATCAGCACGATGTTGAACCAGATATACACCTGGAACCACAGCGTTGTCTTGATCTGCAGGAGGGTGAGGCCGATGGATGCCTTGATGAAGGCCATGGCTAGGCCCCAGATGGGGATCGCGAGGAAGCCGTTTTTGGAGATATTGGCAAACTCCTGTTGGGTTCTGAGGCCAGGCGTGAACTGCATGGTTGATATCAACAGGCCCCAGTCCGCCAAGGTCAAAGCCTAGTGGTAAAAGGCCTTGGGTTAGCAGTGATTTGGCAAGCGGGGAGAGAGCAGCTGCGAACTTACGAAGCCCAGAGAGATGCAGACCTCCGCCCATATGCTTGTGCGAGTTCTGTACCTCGACATCCTGATGCCTAAAGTGAAGGTAGACAGAACCACCAAAGGGACCGTCACTGCGAAGAAGACGTACGCTGAGTGCACGGCATAGTCAGAAATAACCACCGGTGGTAGGGCTGTTGGATCCATTTTCGCTGGAAGTTCCTTGGTCTACAAGGTACTCTGTCATCTAGCTTGAGCTACAATTGTCTACAAACATCCAGCGTCACTTTTTGGTCGGATCCGAATGCCTTCATATATACACTCATTACCCCCTAGACCTCGTTGGTCCTCATAGACCGGTTTCCGTCAAAAGCTGACTCGTCCTGTCTTACAAGACTCGAGCCAAGAGATATATCATCATTGTTTCCGGAACAACAATCCGGGGAGACACGACTACTCCGTCCCAAAACAGAACGCCATCATCCAGGAAGAGGCATTTATGCCTTCTGTGCGACGAGCCGAAGCTGCGAGTAACGACGCCACGCCAAGGTGACAACTTTAGCCTGTCTAATGACAAGCAGTCACGAACACCTCAAATCTCTGTGGGATCGTTGGACTCAGGGACGCGATTATCAATCATCATGTCATGTTACCCCAGAGGACCGAGCCGATCGATCCCCAGATGGTCCCCAGATTGTGTAGCATCCTATCGTGGCAAGAGGTAAACAAAACACTTTCTTAGTACAGGCTAAGATGACGAAACCCGGATCCGACAATAACGCAACGGTGTTAAGGGAGTGTCGGTGGGCTCGCTTCCGATTGGATGAGCGGATGGTACCAGTTCCATGCAGGGTTCTCCAACGAAGCTAGCAAACTTCCACCGGGCACCAGGAACCAGGGGTCTCATCCGAACCCGCCCGTTCCGTGCATGACATGGTCGTACAGTCACCGGGTGGCCGCATATAGTCCGAGGCTCCAGACGAACCAAACCTGCAAATGTCTGCACAACGGCTGTCTGTCTTTGAGAACGGCTTCGTGCCTCGTCTGTCCCATCCTCTGTGATAAGATTGCAATATCGTGATTGATCTTCCCGATCTCTGGGCGGCGGAGGATCCATTCTATCTTAGAATTTGGAACCAAGGGATGGAAGGGACGAAAGGGATGAGAGACAACAACTTAACAAGCCACTTACCACTGCCAGCTATAGCTTGGTCAACCAATCTGGAGCGGCTTTACTCGGAGCCGTGGGGACAGTCAACATTCGAGTCGGTGCCCCTTGCACCCATCACGCGTCTGAAATTACTATTCTCGGCTGTTTGCATAGGCATGCGCCACATCCACATGCCGACGCAACGTGCAAGCCGGAAACAGTGGGCAGTTGAGACCGCATTATAGCGACGAGGGGTATAATAAACGGATATTTGGTAGTTCACTTCGACACGGCGTTTCCCTTTCTTGGTCGGGCTGGGCGTCATCCGGCTCAACGGAAACCAAGAAACCAACGTGATTCTGAGCCCCTAATGAAACTGGGAGAACATTTGATTTGGCTCTTAACCTTGACTGTTTGTGTGCACACTTTTCGGCGTCCAAGTGGCCGCCTCCGTGGACCTTCTGCTGCGCTGGGCGTATAACTTGACACATCACTCGAGCAAATCTATTTCTCCCTCCTGCACGTCACTGCAAGCCCATATCTCAAACAAGTGTTGATTTATTCCTTCGGCCTTCTTCGTCCATACAAAAGAAGCCATTCGCGTCTTGTCCTGTCTTAGCCACCCACCCTCCAACCAGCACCCTCAGTTCGGCGTGTACCTACATTGACCGAAACGAAGCACTGTCCAATGGGCTTCTTCAACTCCAGCTTCGGTGTCTTGGCACTGCTGTTGGCGACCGTTGTGCTTCCGAACGCCAGTCGGGCGGCAGTCGCGACGCCGCCGCCATCCGGAGCTGCTGACGCGGCGGCAGTAGGAATCGACAGTACCTGCACCAAGCCGCACGTCCGTAAGGAATGGTGAGTACTGAACACCAGCATAATCATGATCATGATCAACCTTTTTGCTGTGCCACCCGAGCTGTCACTGTCTCAGATCTATTACATACTTCTCATCAGAGGGAGGGAGGCAATACAGATAATCATGATCATGGTGTCGATGATGTGATGTGCCTGAACTATGCTGATGACTAGTCATCCCTTTCCCCTTGGGGGGGGGGAGACGAAACGAAACAGGCGACGATTGACGATTGATGAACGCAAGTCGTACATCGGCGCCGTCAAGTGCATGATGGGCAAGCCTGGCGTCGCGCCCCTCGAAGCCGTGACCAATCGCTTCGAAGACTTCCTGGCCACGCACATTGTCCAGGCACTGGACTCCCACTTCGTCGTAGGTTCACCGCCCCTTCTTGACTTCAGTATTCTACGTGGCTAAGATGTGATCTTGTCTGACCTTACACGCCCAACTAGGGGGTATTCTATCCCTATCACCGCTTTTTGCTCTCAAGGTATGAGCAGGAGCTGTGGGAATGTGGATGGGATCGTGGACTAGGTCAGCCCTTCTGGGACTGGACGCTGGATGTGGAGCGTGATGAAGACTTATTCAAGTCGCCCGTCTTCGATACAGACACCGGATTTGGTGGCAATGGCGGCTGGATTGGCGGCAACTTCACGCATCCTGCCCCTGGCATGGTGAGTTGTACTTTTGCAGTCTCATTTCTAATCCACGTTCTCACGAGACCTACCGTTCCTTTCCTTCTACACCTTTCTTAGACCCAAGAGCCACCAAGTCAACTAACAGCCGTGCCCATGTGCATGGGCTCGACGCTGTAGATCGTTCAACCCCCACAAGACGTCCCCGATCGTACCGGCGGCGGATGCCTCCAGAACGGCCCCTTTGCGGACCTGAGCACGTTCCTGGGCCCGCACAACAACACAGACAAGAAGGGCCGTAACTGCGTGCGGCGCGATATGGCGCCAGCCTCGCTACGCAACATGTCCGGCTCCGCCCGCGTCGCCGAGGCCATGCAGCTGCCCAACTACGGCAGCTGGGAACGCACTACCAATGGTGTCTCGCTGCACCCGGGCGGGCACTGGGGCGTCGGCGGGCTGTACGGGTCCATGACGGACCTGTGGGCGTCGCCAGCGGATCCTGTGTTTTGGTTGCATCATTCCAATCTGGATCGGGCTTGGTAAGTACATTAGCTTTTCTTCACGTCCCTCTCGGGCTTCGTTCTTTTTACTAGGTCGATGAAACCGATCTCAAGCTGACTCTCGACGGCTTTCCAGGTGGTCGTGGCAGACCAGAGACCCAGTCCATATATACGATATCTCGGGCCCTCTAGTCTTCTTCGACTACTCCAACAAGATGGCGGGCAACCTCACGCTCGACTCAACCGTCTGGAACGGGCTCGGGGACTACCGCAAGGAGACGACGGTCGAAAAGCTCATGCATATTCGGCGGGGCGAGCTGTGCTACGCCTACGATGAATTGTACTAAACTGGCTGGTGGTGGTTAAGTATTAACATCCGGAGTGTGTTTAATCATCTTTTCAGCATCTTGCACCCTGTTACAGACAGAATGGGTGAGAGGAAGACTGTAATTAGCTAAAACAATAACAGTAAGATAGGTAATTAAGTGGCTGACCCCTTTTCTATCTCTAACTGATATATTGCCCGTTGCAAATTCCTTCCAATGTCGTCAAGTTAAGTCATCCCTTTATATATCGGTATGCGACACTAGATGGAACTACTTTGCCTTCCTATCCCGGCACGATTTCAGTCAGAATCGGGGGTCAAATTACCTGTGAGGCTAGCAATATTCAGGGCAATATATGTGACTTCCTCGCTATGTAAGTCAACAGTGGCTCTTTCGGTAGACCAGAAGAGGCCATATACTCACTGGCATACTGACAATAGCCATCTAGAGCCCCGTGACACACCAGGGCGGCAGTACCTGTGAAGATGAAATGAAGGGTAGCAGGTGCTACAGTAACCTCACTGGTGGGTGACCTTCTATTCATATACGATTGCCTCAAAGATTGTATTGAGGAAGGGCCGAGTCCGTGTTATATTACAATACGAGAACGACTTTCCATCGTATTCTTACCCACCCCACAGCCTTCGATAGCTCAATTGGTAGAGCAATGGGCTATAACTTGTTATAAACAGGTATCAGTCCACCGGTCGTCGGTTCAAATCCGGCTCGAAGACCAAACTTTTGCTAGTTAGCTACCCTCAAACCGAACTCGCGGCTCCTTTCCAAAGTTGTAAACAGGCGTTTCAAGGATGCCTTTAGATTCCACAGATTCTTTGGGTTAAAAATACATTAGAGCAGATTCGCGCCATGGAGTTCGAGATGAGATGATTTATTGCATTCCATATCCAAGGAGATGGGCGCTGGTGGCTCCGACTTGGCGATTCGAACGGTACGTACTGAGTGAACAATGCAGCCATTTGGGTAGTTATCAAAGTATGTACAATCCATTGAGTGCCTTTGGCTGCCATCCCTAATGAAAGATTACTTCCGCCTTGACAGTCGGCAGTGTCGAAACCTCTTATTTTTAAGCATCGAACAGAATCAGGAGCAAACACTAGGCAATCATGTACAGCCTCATCGCAATGTTCTCTCTTTGAAGGCATTTTGGCAACCATAGATAAAACCCAATCAGATATCGTACCCCAACAACATCTATCAACTCAAGAGGAGCCCTGTCTGCGTGACATATAATCACTACCCCTGAAATACCCTATCATGGTGAAGCCTCGTGAAAAGATGGGATCGACCAACCAAATACTCAAACCCAAATTCTTATTTAGTGATTGTGGAGGATGACCTACCGCCCATGCACGTCGTATAAGCTTTGGGGATAGGGTCACTTATAGCTTGTGGTTCTCAGGCTTCGCGCATACAGTTGCCAAGAGGTGAAATGCGCACCATCAAATTTCTGGGAAGGTGACACGGACAAAAATAGAGAGCGACCTGTTTCCAGAACACCGGCATAGCGAAAAGAGGCTTGATTGTTTGGTCGAGATGCTGCATTGACGCCTGCATCCATATCTCCGAAGCGTCTTGAGTGGTTCCTTCTCCAACAGATGCTCTACCGCACTGGGTCAACATTAATATGGATAAATGTCAACAACGGCCCTTCTGTCCCATCGCCACGTGCCGGCAATTCAGCCCACATATCATGACAGCACGGCAGATGGCATAGAATCTTACCCCGGTCCTATAATTGCAACCCGTGGATTCTCCATGTGTTGTTTTTTAAAAGCCTTCCACTCCGTCCCAAGAACCTCGCGTGTTCCATCTGTTGATCGACAGTCTAACACAAGATTCCCCTAGAGCCCCTTGAAAGAAATACACACTTTCGAGTTTCCGACGAACCCCTTTTGCCCCAGCATACCGCTCACCATGCATTGGTCATCCCTCCTAGCCCTCGCGGCCGGCCTAGCCGACGCGCGCCCCCAGAACGAGCTGGAAGAGCGCCAGTTCGGCGGGCAGCGCACGACGATGCTGCGGTTCGGGTGCTCGCAGGTCGTCATCGACCGGCTGGACCCCCTGGTCAACCCGGGCACGATCCCGAGCCCGCACGTGCACCAGATCGTCGGCGGCAACGGCTTCAACGCGTCCATGACCACCGGCGACGTCTCCAAGACGGCCACCTGCACCACCTGCGAGTTCTCCGAGGACTTCAGCAACTACTGGACCGCCAACCTCTACTTCAAGGCCCGCAACGGGACGTACAAGCGCGTGCCGCAGCTCGGGGCTGCGTAAGTCGTCTCGCTGTTTCTTCCCCCTGTCATTTCATTTGTTGGTTCATGCTGACGTACTATTTGTCTGCGACTGTAGACTGCAGTTTGGCGACCAATACAGCACCAAGATCGGCGGTGGTGTCCTCGTGTACTATGTCTCGGCTGCACCCGGTCAGATCACCGCCTTCAAGCCCGTAAGTCACACTCGTTATCCAGTTCACCTGGAGTTGCCAGCCAGCTAACCAATTTCCGACCTAACAGGGCTTCCGCATGCTCGTCGGAGACGTGCACAAGCGCACCGCAACTGGTGTCAACAAAATGCAGAACTGCTACCGATGCTACACTGGTCCAAACTTTGGCGGTGATTATGCTGCTCCTTGCGCAGACGGTCGGTAAGTGGCAACATCATTTGAGGGAGAAAGAGAAATAATCAAGCTAACATAATCTTGTGCAGACTCGACACCGCTGCCCTTCCCACCGCGCCGTGCAAAGGCGGCATCCGCTCTAACATCCTGTTCCCGACGTAAGTCAACTTCCTGCCCGACAAAGTTTTATTATTCCCGGTGATCATCAGCAGCTATCAACTGACACCCCCTCTTCACCAACAGGTGCTGGGACGGCAAGAACCTCGACAGCCCCAACCACCAAGACCACGTGGCGTACCCGACGTCGGGCCCGGCCAACTTCCTGAGCCTGGGCGGGGGCCAGTGCCCGTCGACGCACCCGGTGCGGATCCCGCAGCTCATGTACGAGGTGGTGTGGGACACGACGGCGTTCAATAACAAGGCCGAGTGGCCGGCGGACGGGTCGCAGCCCTTCTACTTCAGCCAGGGCGACAACACGGGCTACGGCCAGCACGCCGACTACGTCTTCGGCTGGAAGGACGACTCGCTCCAGAAGGCCATGGACACGGCCGGCTGCATGGGCGCCAAGTGCGGCTCCCTCAAGACGCAGCAGATCGACGCGGGCAAGAAGTGCTCGGTCAAGCCTCTGGTCGACGAGGACCATGATGGATGTAAGTCTGCCCTGTCCGAAACATCGCGACATCTCCTATTCCTGTGCCTTCCCTCTTTGCCCGTCTTGTCTCGATTGGTCCACTGTATACTGACAATGGCGGCATCGTAGGGATCAAGGAGCTTCCCGGGATGGTCATGAGCCGCGTGGAAGAGGCCTAGAGATGGGGACGAGCTGACTGGGTACTCAAGGGATGATTGGCGTATGGATAAGCGATTGTTCGCTAGTTGGTTTACTTGGCTATCTACTCAAGCTTGACTACACGATTTTGGTTTATAGAAGTTGCACCTGGGTGCTTATCACGATTAAATCATTAAATCGAAAAATTATGCTAGAGATTAAACACAGACCGGAATGTATGGAGAGCCAAGCGGGTACTGTTCAGGTAATGGACAAAAGATCATAGTTGTCAATAGCCAGTCAACTGTCATATTACACCGGTACAGAGTACAGGCACTAGTGGTTTAGTGGTAAAATCCATCGTTGCCATCGATGGGCCCCGCGTTCGATTCGCGGCTAGTGCAACTTCCATTTTTGCAATTTTTCTTGTTCTTATTTGACACGTTCTTCTACTTCTTTTTGTTCAAGCTGATCCTTTATGTTATAAGTGTAATTGCAGGGTCAAAAATCAAATGCGGTTGCGACGTCAATCGATAGAATCTTCAGTGAAGACAGTCGGGCAAGCCCGGGCAATGGGCCGATGATAACAGCAGCGCCCCAAGTCGGTCTGTTCCCCGAACTTGATCGACCGAAATTGAACACTTCCCCAACCTTCTCCTCCACATCCCAGCGCGGTGAACAGACTCGCCCCAGACTCGATCTCATGGCGCACGCGATCAAAGTACGGGGAAGAATATTGCATGTATCTAAGAAACGTTTGCGCCAACCCTCCGAGTTTCTCGGAGCTTTCTTTTCCGGCATCGCACATACACTCTGGGTACTGTGTATGCAGCACGGCAAGACCCCTGAAGCCGACGTTGCAATATGCCCAGTCGGGAAGCTGGCGGCGAAGCTTTGCCAGGCGATCCTCTGCGGCTCCGTTGCGCTAAGAGAGGGGGATGCAGCAGGGAATGTTACGCTATCAGCAGAAGCGGGACGGATTGACAGCGACCGGCAGATAATACGAGCACCAGCCGAGATAATGAGAGGTGCCTTGCATGCATGCATGCATATGAATATCGTGTGATGTCCTGGACATGGCGTGGCTCTCGGTTCGTCCAGGAGCAGGGCATCAACGTTCTTCTTCTCATCGACGCCTGCTTTCGTTTAATCCGACTTCTCAATTATATCTCTTGCGAAGGCATTGATCAATCTTTTCTCCTTTTAAGAGGCTGCGATCAACTCGGGAGGATTGGATTGGCAGAGTCCAGTAGTAGCCATGCCTGATAGCACCACCAGCAAGAATGGCGGGGTCGTCAACACGACCGCTTCGGTCGAGAAGCATCAACACATGAACGCCGACGAATTGCGCCTGGCGCAAATGGGTGAGAGCAATCATTATAACCCTTCTTCATTCCTATGTTGTTTAATTGCTGACGACGCGTCCGCCCGCAGGCCACACCCAGGAGCTGAAGCGTCACTTCACCATTCTCTCCCTCATCGGCCTGGCCTCCACGACCACCATCTCCTGGACTGGTCTGGGCTTGGGCATCGTGACCGAGATCAACGCCGGAGGACCGGGCGCCATCATCTATGGCTTCGTCCTCGTTACGTTCCTGCAAGGGTTCCTGGGCGCCTCCCTCGGCGAGTTCGTCTCGAGCTACCCGACCGAGGGCGGCATGTACCACTGGATCGCCGCCGTGGCGCCCAAGCGAATGATGGCCTTCCTCAGTTTCGTGACGGGGTGGTTCACCTGCTTTGGTTGTGAGTAGTGCGCCCGTTAAGAGCCTGCGCGCAGTGGGTGTTGCGGCGTGAGATGGGAGCTGACATCCGGCCTGCAGGGATCTTCACCACCGCCTCGACCAATCTGATCTACGCCCAGACCCTGGCGGCGCTCATCGCCCTGTACCATGCCGACCTGGAGCTGCAAACGTGGCAGACATTCATCATCTACCAGGGACTCAATATCGCGACGGCCTGCGTCGTCATGTTCGGTAACCGCATCATACCGGCCCTGAACAAGTTCTCACTCTTCTACCTGCAGCTCGGCTGGCTCGCCGTCCTCGTCACCGTCGTGGCCTGCGCGCCCACCCACCAGTCGCCCGAGTTCGTATTCAAGACTTGGGTTAACAACACGGGCTGGGAGAATCAGGTCATCTGCTTCATTACGGGGCTCGTCAACCCGCTCTACAGTCTCGGCGGGCTGGATGGTGTCACGCATATCACTGAGGAGATGCCTAATGTAAGTATCCCCCGATTGATACATCTCAAGCAGCCCCTTTAAGATCTGCATTAGTGAAAGAAAACGTAAGAGGACCGACAGCTAATATGACAACCCCTCCATAGCCCTCCCGCAACGCCCCCCTCGCCATCGCCATCACCCTGACCATCGCCTTCTGCACCGGCCTGACCTACCTCATCGCCCTCATGTTCAGCGTGCAAGACTACGCGGCGCTGGCCTCGACGTCCACGGGCCTGCCGCTGGCCGAGCTGTTCCGGCAAGTGACGCGGTCGAGCGGCGGCGCGTTCGGCCTGACCTTCATCCTGTTCGTGGCGCTGGGCCCCTGCGTCGTGTCGTCGCAGCTGTCGACGAGCCGCGTGCTCTGGGCCTTCGCGCGCGACGACGCCGTGCCCTTCTCGCGCTTCGTCGCCAAGGTCTCGCCGCGCTTCGGCGTGCCCCTCAACGCCCAGCTCGCCGTCGCCGCCGTCGTCGCCGCGCTCGGCTGCCTGTACCTCGGCAGCAGCACGGCGTTCAACAGCATGCTGGGCGCCGCCGTCACGATCAACAACATCGCCTACCTCATCCCCATCGGCACCAACATGCTGACGGGGCGCGCGCACATGCACAAGGGCCACTTCCACATGGGCGGGGCGCTGGGCTGGGTCGTCAACGGGGTCACGGTGGGGTGGCTGCTGTTCGCCATCGTGTTCTTCAGTTTTCCGTACACCATGCCCGTCGTGGCGGCGAGCATGAACTACACTTGCGTCGTCGTGGGGGCGTTGCCGGTCATCATTCTAGGGTGGTGGTTCGTCGCTAGGAACGATTACAAGCGGAAGATCTCGACGCATAAGGAGCATTGACAAGGCCAACGAAAGAGCGGATAACTAGGGACTTGGCCATCTGAATGCATCTATGTGATGATAATGGAAGTAAATGTTCAAGTTTGAGCACAGTAGACATTGCAGCAATGTTGGGCAAGAAACCGAGTGCACTTCCTCGGCAGGGCCTGCGATGTGAACAGACCACTCTTCGGCCACAAATCAATCAATCAATCAATCAAGTTATCAGATATGTATTGTACCTCGCAAGATCCGTTTAATATTCCCCGTGATGGATATGCGCATTGTCCATTCATCTCTTCAGTATATGCCATGCCCCCATCAGCCTGTTCTACTCGGCCCCTCGCCGTTCCGTGCCGTACGACCCACGATCACGAACACACACGCACATTGCCCCATCACTTCTAAAGATCAGTGAGGCCTTCTCAATCCCGGGAATCTAGACTCTAGTCCAGCCCGCATCCATATAGCGGTGGATCCTTCTGAGGCCCCCTCCCCCTGACCCGGCGACATCGCCGGCGCGGACATGCCCGGCGAAGCTGTGTAGATCTCGTCCCCCCCACAACCTCATCTGCCGGCAAGCTTGGCCGGCCCCTTATCAACATCAGAAACATAAGATTCTAGACCGGCCGGAAAATCGACGAGGTGCAACTTACCTACTGGGAGCGCTCCTACATACGAGCAGAGCAATAGGACACTTTACCAGGACCATCATCATGTGCGCCCATCAAGACAGCCAGGAAGGATAAAGAAGCAGAACACAAACCGAAAGGAAATAATTTTCTCAGCACACGGTTATTGTTATCGCCATTATCTATTTCTACTAATGATCATTGACGATTGGCTTTCTCCATTCACCACACCAATTCGAGGAAGGACAAAGCATCGTTACAGCTTCCAGGAACACCATAGCCCAATCCCAAAACGAGAACCGTAATCCGCGAAAGCGCACCCGCCGCATCATCATACATCTCATGAAACGTCATAAACGAGATCTCTCATCATACAGCCATGAACCGCTCCAACCAGAAGGACCCAGATCCAATTGACACCCAAAACTCCCGCCCCCCTCCGACGCGAACCTAATTCTCACTGCAAAGGCGTCTGCAACTGCGCCGCCCCCGGCGCCAAAGGCCAGCTCGGGTACGTCACCTGCTGCAAGCTCGCCTGGTCGAAGATCTGCCACGAGTAGTCGAACGACGGGCTCAGCGGCGGCAGGGCGAGCGAGGGGTCGCGCAGCGCCGTGGGGCTGGGCGTCGCGACCTGGCCGAGGCTGTGCTCGAGGCGCGAGACGAGCTTGTCGCGCAGGCTGGGCCGGGGCTCGTTGGTGCGGCGGAGCATTTCCAGGTGGATGCGGATGTTGGTGAGGTCTGCTCCGGTCAAGTCAGTTGGTTGTTGTTTTGGAAACGGATGGGAGGTGGGCTTCTTACCGTCTAGCTCTCCCGCCCCGCCCTCGACGGCCTGCAGCACGATCAGCGCCGCCCACGTGATCATGACGAAGTCCCAGTTGGACCAGATGGACTTGTCGTTGAGGTGCAGCCGCAGCGTCGCGCGCGCCGAGAGCAGCAGCTCGAACTGCTCGTTGGGCGTGATGCTGTTGGAGTACAGGTTGCACCCGCGCGCCGGGTGGTAGATGGACAGCACCACGAGGCGGTGCAGCACGTATTGGCGGAACACCAGGGTCCGGTCCTGTTCCGACATCGCCGCCGATGACGCCGACTCGTGGGCGCCGGGACCGGAGCCAGAGGCGTTGCTGCTGCTGAAGTCGACCAGCCACTCGTCCAGCTGCCGCGCCCAGTCACGGATCACGGCGGCGTCCACGGCGCTGAACGCGCAAGTCGCGCTCGTCGTGTCGGGCGGCGCGTCGCCCGTGAAGCAAGACCAGATGGTCGGCAGGCCGCGGCCCGTGAAGTGAGCGAGGCCCGTATGCATCATGCGCGAAAGGCGGTAGAGCTGGTCGCGCGGCGAGGTCTGCAGCGTGGGAATGGGCGCCTCGATGGGGATCATGGGGCACGACAGGTGCAGGGAGGCGTGCTCGAGGTCGACGATCTGGCAGCCGCCGAACAGGCGGCGCCACTCGCGCGACCGCTCGTCGACGTGCGGCGGGCTGTGCTCCAGGATCAGGCGGTACGCGATCGAGATCCAGATGCCCGTCTCCCTGACGTACGCCTCCGTCATCAGGCCCGCCAGGATGATGCCCAGCACCGTCTGGAACGCCCACTCCTCGGCCTCGTCCGAGTGGTCCGGCGGCCGCCCTATCTCGCTGTTGGGGATGCTGAGTTGCGCGATGGCGTTGCAGAGCACCGTGAAGTAGTGGGGTGCTAGTTCCGCCACTTCAGGCGTCCCGCGCGCGCTTGAGCAGTAGAGGATAGACGCGAGCAGGACAGGCCGCGGCGACGAGAAGGTCTGCTTGTTGGGGAGGAAGTGCAGGCGCGGCATCGTCTCGTGAAACCGTAACCAGAGTTGCTTGATGGTGTTCCGATGCCAGATGACGCCGCCGGCGCCAACCGAGGGCGGACAGGCCTTCTCCAACGCCGCCGCCGCTATCCAAAGCGCACTCAGCGCATGGTCTTCGGGCGTCTCTGCTTCGTCCTCTTCCATCTGCCCGTTTGGCGGATCCATCCCCAATAGGCTGTCTTCGGGCGCATTGAAGCCCAGGTAGTCCTCGATCATCTTAAGCCGCCGCATCACCGTCCTGTTGACCTCGGCCTGTGAGGGGTCTAGGACGCCCAGGTTGATGGGCAGACCGGCGGCATTGGCCCGCGGGACGAAGATGCAGGGAACGCCGGACCGGTGACAGCGCCGACAGGTGTTCCCATTGTCTATGCGACACTTCATCTTCTGCCTTCGACAATTGACTGTTCATATTGGGCGATGGTGAGTATGCGACACGTGACACATGGCATAAGATGCAAGGTGGGTGGACGCGTGGGCTACGATTTACTGACTGCATGCCTTGCGGGCTTTCGGCTCGGCAGACTCCTCTGACCGAGACTCATCCGTATTGTGGCTCGGCCCGGGGTGTGCACTGGCCGGAGACATGTTGTTGTTCGTCATCTTGCTGTACCCGGCGCGCGATGCCGAAGATGATGTTTGGGACAGCAATCTAGGTATGCGGCACGAAGGATTGCCCCACGTAGGAAACAGCGCGGCAGACGGTAGACTCAGCGCAGAGTTCAATTGCTGGTGTCACCCGCAGTCCGGACAATGATAAGCTCACAGGTAGGAGTAATTCTGCAATTGAAGGTGTTGATAGTGGAAACCAATCCCAATTGCTGGCCCAAGATTGCTCCGTCACTCCCAGTGAGGAGGTCCAGGCCTGGGCCGAGAGTCAGGTGAGGAACCAACCCATGAGCGGCTCCCGTCCGACATGCGGGCGTGGGTGCGCGCATGGGTGAGTGATAGCGGGAGAAAATGGCTTGCGACCTACCCCCTGGGGTAACGGGTGGTGGGGGAAGGTCACTATCAGTGGAGTCGTCCTCCCAAGCCGTCGTCCATTCTTTTACGTACGAATCGTGCTGGCGTGCCGGCCAGGAGAATCGTGAGTCGAGCGGTAAGTGGGAATCCTCTTGGCCCATCCGGGAATCGCCGGTTAAATGCCCGGGTATTGTCGCGCCCAATGCCATGAATGGATGGGCTGCATGCACAAACACACACACACCCTCGCTACCCCATGAAAATGCTTTGCTCCACCGACCCGGTCGGCTCCTTGGAGATTCAGCGAAATACCGGGCATTGCAGAACACCTGCCGTAAGATCAGCAACGATGGCATGTGAGCTGGCGATTGCGACATCCACCATTGGGGTTGCTTTTTCCAATCATGTTTTCTTCATATATTTTCTATGAGTTCCTCAAGGGCTCGTATGCCATCTTATTTTCTGCTCTTTTCCGGGGTCGTTGTTGGTCGCTGCGTCACTCCTTTGCCGTGAAGAACGACATATAAGCCTAAAGACCTTTGCGTGTGATGTCGCTCAGTGATGGCTCCTCATCACCAGGCTTGCTTGCCCGGGCGCAACAGATCGCCCGAGAGTTTGAATTCAGCAGTGAAGATGCGCGCAAGGTGACGGCACACTTCGTGGGTCATATGAGTGAGCATTTATTCCCCAGCAGACTCCGCCACTGTCAATACTAATTCGTGCAGGAACTGCTTTGGAGCAGCAAGAAAGTCTCAGCCAAATACCGTCATACGTTAGGGCAATCCCAACCGGGAAGGAGGAGGGAGTCTTCTTGGCGGTCGACCTGGGCGGAACCAATTGCCGAGTGTGCTCCGTAGAGCTGCACGGCGATGGGACATATTCGCTGGTGCAGACGAAGTGCCCGATCCCTCGCCCGCTCACCGTCAATCCGAGCTACAAGCCGCTCTTCCAGTTCATTGCGGAAAAGATCCGAGACTTCCTGAAGGACCACCCAGATGCCGACGTCAAAGACGAGGGCTCAAGCACAGCGGACGGCGCGCACCCGCCGCGCGAGGACTTTCGGAAGTTGGGCTTCACCTTCAGCTTCACCTACGAGCAGCACTCATTAGGTAAAGGCAGCGTCATGTTCTGGGACAAGGGCTGGGACATTCCCGAAGCGCTAGGTCGCGACCCCTGCGCGATGCTGCAAGAAGCCCTGGACGAGCTGCGGGTCCCCGTCCTCGTCGTCGCGCTGGCCAACGACAGCGTCGGCACCCTGCTGACGCGAGCCTACACGTCGCCGGGGAACACTGCGGGGAGGACGACGGTGGTGGGCGCCATCTTTGGCACGGGCACCAACGCCGCGTACGTCGAGCGGCTCGACAACGTCAAGCGCCTGCACGGCCGCGCTGACGACTTCCAGCACTTCCGACGCGGCGACGAGTGCATGGTCATCAACACGGAATGGGGCTGTTTCGGCGACGGCCAGGACGGCCTGCTGCCGTCGACCGAGTACGATGAGATCCTCGACGCGGATTCGCCCCACCCGCGGCACGAGACGACGGAGAAGCGCATCTCGGGGCTGTACCTGGGCGAGCTGCTGCGGCTCGTCGTCTTGCGCTTGGTCGACGAAAAGCTGCTCAGTCTGACGCTGGACCCCGAATCGCCCGTCTTTCGGAAAGAGGGGATCGAGAGCCCTCTGCTGTCCCAGATCGCGACCGACGACAGCGAGAACATGGCCGACGCTGTTGTGCACCTCGCCAATGCGTGCAGGGCGGAACAAGTGTCGGTGGAAGACGCCCGCGCCATTCAGCTGATCGCCAAAGCCATTGCGCGCCGTGCTGCACGCTTAGCCGGCGTGGCGCTTGCCGCCATTATCCTGCAATGCGACCAGTCGCGCGACTCGCAGTCAACGATTCCAGCACCGTCCCTAATGTCGTCAAAGTCATCGGACGTTGTGAGTGTGGTTGAGCACAAGCTGACGAACACGTCGAAACCTTCGAGTAGCAGCAGCAACAAAAACGGGTTTGGCGCCATGTGCCACCGCTTCCGGGTGTTTATCTACGGGTTGGCGCGGAGTCTAGGCCTGGGCTGGCTGCTAAAGCCTGCCATGGCTGCTAAGAAAAAACGGCCTGGGGCCGCCTCAACCGTCGTGGTGTCGGACGAACAACAACCACCTGGCCCGTCATCACTACAGCCAACAGATAAACAAGACAATGATGGGGTGGTCGAGGTGGGCGTGGACGGTTCCCTGATCGAGTTCTACCCAACCTTCGAACAAGACATGCGCGAAGCGGTGGGCGACGTTTTGGGTCCCGAGCACGAGAAGCGCCTGCGCATTGGCATGGCGAAAGACGGATCAGGGGTGGGAGCAGCTCTCGTGGCGCTCGCCGCCACCATGCAGAAAGAAACATCGCCAGCCAAAAGCAATTGATTCAATTTGAATAAAACCCTATAACTCCGCTTCCAAATGCATCATGTCTATATCTCATAATTCCTCATCTAGCCAGATTCCCATCCATCCATAATTCATTCATCCTTCGTTGCTGCTGATCGTCTGCTTCCTCCTCATCACGTAAGACCCGTTATGCGAGAACCCGGGTCGCCGCCGACCCGGTGACTTCTTCTCCTCCATCTCTTCCCGCGTCTTCTCCTCCTCGATCCTTTCGCGCGCTTTGTCATCCATACCCTCCCGCAGGATCTTGATCTGCTTCTTGATCTCGACCCAGAGGACCAGGTCCTCGAAGTCTTCGCCGCTGCCGCCCACGACGCCGACCCAGCCGTCGCTGAGGTCGCGCGTGTTGAAGTAGCTGCGGACCGAGGACCACGACGACGAGCGCTGCTTCATCTTGCCCTTGTCCTTCTTGTTCTTCTGCGCGATGGCCAGCAGCGCCGCCACGAAGGCCTCCTGCATGTACGCGAAGCTGAACTTGTCCGTGATGTCGGCGATGGCCGCGCACAGCTCGTCCGGAAATTCGATCTCCTCGTTGGCAGCCAGCTTGCCCTGCCAGAAGTGGCAGTACGCGACCCGCTGCGTCACGTCCGGGTCCGGGAAGTAGTACTTGCGGTCGAAGCGCGACGGCCGCTTGGCGATGCCCGGGTCCAGCCGGTCCAGGTGGTTGGTGCTGCCGACCATGAAGATGCCGTCATTGTTCTTGAGCCCGTCCACCTCGTTCAGGAAGTAGCTGCGCACGCCGTCGTCGATGAGCGAGTCCAGGTCTTCGAATACCAGGTAGCACGGCGCAAACTCGCGCGCCTTCCCGAAGATCTGCTTGATCGAGTACTCGGGCCCGCCGTACGAGGCGAGCGACCGCACGTAGAGCGTCGGCACGGGCACTTCGAGGTCGTACAGCATGTGCATGGTTGCCTTGATGGAGACAGTCTTGCCGTTGCCGGGCGGGCCGTGGTAGATGATGCCTCGCTTCCAGGGCACCTGAAGCTTCGCATAAGTGTCGCGGCTCTCGAAGAAGGAGAGGTGGTCGTCGATCAGTGCCTGCTTCATCTCGGCATCCAGGATCACGTTGTCCCACGACGCCTTCTGGATGCTCGCGTACAGCTCCTGGTTCTTCTGCCACCTTCCTTGGTCGTACACCCAGATCTCGTCGTGCAGGTCGGCGCCCCACCGACCGGCTGCGAGGAGCAGCTCACGGGCCTTGGCCTTGTCCGGGGTCAGCACGTAGTAGTTAAGCACGGATGGGTAGCCCTGCGTGCCATCGCGGCCGTCGACCAGGTAGACGAGAAAGTCCTGGCCCTGCCACTTGTACAGGTACTTGCCAAAGGAGACCGTCTCGCCCAGCCCGCCTAAAGCGCCATCGAGCCGCCGAGCAGGCGGGACGTAAATGTCCCACTGCAGAGACGCTGGGAGATTCTTGCCGCCATTCACGTCGTCCACCACCGGCTCGTAGGTCGCGAGGCCGGCGCGGGCGTAGGCCAGGAGGTTGCAGCTGTAAGCAGGGGTCACAACGAGCTCCAGGTTCGGGTAATTCTCCCTCAACGACCGGGAAATGAAGGCATCCGTATTGACACGCGGCGCATTGGTGTGTTCGAAGAATTCCTTGGTCGTGCTACCACCTCGGATATGTGGTGGTGATGGTGGTGGCGGTGGTGGTGAATGGCGACGGCTGTAGCTGGTTGCAGCCTGCGAAATGGCGGTCGACGGGCGGCTTGGGGATGTCATTGGAGCGGTGGGGGCGGCGCCCTCGTCGAGTGCCCAAGTCCTCTTTCCCGACATGATGTGGTTTGAATCGACAACGATTGGTGTTGGGTTTGACGAGAGCGTGCAGTCAATGCAATGCATTGGAATCTCGTCAAAAAGAAACTCCTTCGTCAAAAAGAAAGTTGCTTTTCCCCGGATTGAAGGGGGCGATCGAGACCGCTTCGACAAGCAAAAAGGCGGCCGGAATTTCTGTTGCCTAACCGCCGCTGGGCTGTCGATTCGCTATCATGCCGCCAGCGAAATGCGGGGGGTCAGCAATGCTCAATGCATACGCCACCAGCCTGCAACCCACCCACCCGGTGGTTCCGTTCCACGAAATGACGCTATCAGGAATGGCGGTGCGACCTTGGCCATTGGTTGAACACGGCGGTGGGCGGCACAGCTGACAGCTCATTGCCGATATTTCGATTTCTCGATGTTCATGCCTGGATGCTCAGGTGTGCAAGGGATGCATGACATAGGATGCAGGCACAACGAGACTCGGCATGGTACAGGTCTACATATATTTATTGGCCAATCCCGAGTTCCATACGGATTCAGCGCCCACTCAGTGTGTGAACTACGGGGCTAGCAGCAAAGGCCCAGAACGATTTAAAGATTGATTGCTCAGATTGACATGACAGGTGACTGCACCTGCGTCGCTTTCGTTTCAAACAACATCGATGCAGGCACAATCGACCGGGGTACCGGACATATCCTACAGTCGCTAGCAAAACCAGCGTCCTCTCTACACTCTTTAATAATTACTATTCTATAATTAGCGCTGGTTTTCAGAAGCAGGTTGACGATTTGGGCGTGCCCGTTCGTTGCAGCTAAATGCATCGGTGTCTCGCTATCTTCGGTTGGGATATTAACAGAAGCACTATACTGGACCAAGAACTTAGCTATTTATACTTGCCATCCCTGGAATCTGCACTATCTATACATAAGCAGTATCTGGACAGTCTTCTCGTGTCCTCCAGATGAAGCAGCCTGAAGCGCATTGTCGTAATCTCCACCTTGCGCGTTTATATCGGCTCCTTTGTCGAGTAGCATATGGACAATCTTCTCGTGTCCTCTGGATGAAGCAGCCTGGAGAGCATTACCGTACCATCCGCCTTGCGCGTTTACCTCGGCTCCTTTATCGAGCAGTATCTGGACAATCGCTTCGTGTCCTCTATATGAAGCAGCCTGGAGAGCATTGCCGTAGTCGCCGCCTTTCGCGTTTACCTCGGCTCCTTTAGCGAGCAGCATCTGAACAATCCTGTGTCCTTTGTATGAAGCAGCTTGGAGAGCATTGCCGTAGTGTCCACCTTGCGCGTTCACCTCGGCCCCGTGGTCAATCAGCATCTGAACAATCGCTTCGTATCCTCCAGATGAAGCAGCCTGGAGAACATTGCCGTAACGGCCGCTTTGCGCGTTCACCTCGGCTCCGTTTTCAAGCAGCATCTGGACAATCTTCTCGTGTCCTTTGTATGAAGCAGCTTGGAGAGCACTGCCATAGTGTTCGCCTTTCGCGTTCACCTCAGCTCCTTTAGCGAGCAGCATTTGCACAGTCTTCTCGTTTCCTTCAGATGAAGCAGCTTGGAGAGCATTGCTATTCCGTCCGCCTTTCGCGTTCACCTCAGCTCCTTTGGCGAGCAGCATCTGAACAATCTTCTCGTGTCCTTTATATGAAGCAGCCTGGAGAGCATTGCCGTGGTCTCCGCCTTGTGCGCTCACATCGGCTCCTTTATCGAGTAGTATCTGCACAGTCTTCTCGTGTCCCCCAAATGAAGCAGCCTGGAGAGCATTGCCGTATCGTCCGCCTTGCGCGTTCACATCCCTGCGCTTCTTGGGCAGAACTGTCACATTTTCGTTGAGTAGCTCGCTGAGAATCTTCGTCAGCCCTATGAGAGCAGCGTAATAGACTGGGCTCGGCGTTTCCCTACTCTCTAGCCTCCCCAAGTAGTTATCAATATTCCAGATATGCACCCACGTGTTAAAGGTGCCCTCTGGGTCTTGGAATAGTTGTAAGACTTTCCTTTTAGTCCTTCTTCCTAAAGTGCTGCTTGCAATATGCTCAGGCCAGTAACGAGCAGCATATTTAGCCAGGTGGTAGGAGTTTTCGTTAGAACCGGCGTCTCGCAGCTGTTTAACCTGAGGCTCAAGTAGCAAGGTCAGGCAAACCGTCGCCATGTCCATATGGGCGTCCTGTTTCCGAATATGAAATAGAGAAACATCCTCACGCTCCAGGATCCGTTCGCCCTCAAGGTATTCCTGTACGGAGAAATGGGCGATGCGGACAGTCTTTTCCCTCTTATCGAGGTCCAAATCAATCTCTATAAATCCTGGACAGATAAGTTGAAGATCGGTAAGATCTTGGAACCTACGTTCCACGTCGAACCTAGGGTTTTCACCAAGCTCGACCGCAAGGGCATCGATCAGCTCCAAGTCCGTAAGGGGTCTCATAGCACAGCACAAAACGCTTAGCATTTGCCGAGCATATTCGCGCATTTCGGGCTCGATGTTCTTCAGCATCCAGGCATAGGTGTCGTCCAGCGATCGGGGCAGGGATTGGAGTAGTTGGTTCAGAAGATGCTGATTTGCTGCGCACGCTGCCAGTGCTGTAAATTGGCATTCCACCCAGCGGAAACTAAGAGCTCGTTAGTGAAAGTAAATAAGTATCGTAAGGGTACTAACACTCCATTGGCTCGATCGGTCAGTACCTTCTCGATTCGGTCATAGTATCGCTGCCATTTCCGTAAGCGCCTATTCTCTTGTAGGTTCTTGGCAACAAAGGCGGCTATATCCTGATTCACTTTGGCATTCTTCATCTCAATGGTCTCCTCCGGCGTTGCTTCCAGTTCGTCCTGGATGTCGACTTCATCGCGGCTTGTGGCCAAGAGGTGTAGGCCTGATTCTTGCCACGCGCGCATGGCTTTAATGACCTGGAGCATCGCCTCTCGATGCTGATTCCGCGGACTTTCGTCTAGCGCATCTACTAGCATGTAAACATCCTGGAATGCTCTCACGAGCTGACGGAGGCAACCTAAAAGAGCTTCGTCTGGCGGAGTAGCATAGCGGTAGCTGTCGTGTAGGCGGGACAGATCGTTGTTATTTCCTAGCTGTGCCGATAGCTGTACAACGATGGCTCGCAGCATAGCAGAGGCGTCTTGCTTACTCTTGTCGTTGAATGTGAAGAAGAAAAAGGCAATGCCTATTCTTGGATTCGACCTGCGGTGCCGAAAGGTATACTGAATGGCAGTGGAGCATAACACGGACTTGCCGCACCCGGCGAAGCCTCTCAGCCATAGGAAAGACCGCGGGCTATGAAGCCAAGCATTGAAGGATTTGCCGTGGACGAGCCAGAGCCCAGTGTCAGGATGTTTCTTCCTGCAGGCCTCGTTGAAGTTGGTGGTGGCATCGGGAGCCTTGAGCCAACTCTGGAGCTTGGAGGAAAGTTGCGAGGACCTAACGAGCTCCAGGAGTGCCTTGGTGTTTTGGACACCATCTTGAACACGGTCAATGACCTCCTGCTGCAATATTTGTAGGGCTAGCTTGAGGCGGTCGGTGATTTCGCTAATGTCTTCGTCTAGCTTTTCCAATGTGCTCTTCCGGAATGGGTATGCCACACGGCGGGCTGTTATCTTGACTGCGGACTGGATGCTAGTCGTTGCAGTCTCTTTGAACTTGTCTGCCTCGTCCTGGAGCTCCTGTACGAATTCCTGGCACTCTTGGATCAGCGATTCAATCCTTCGAATAGAATCCGCTTCGTCGGCTCGGAACTTGCGATTTTCGCAATGATGATGCAAGCGTTCGAGGAGACCTGCAAGACTGTCGAGTCTTTTCGCAGTGTGGGCTGCGTCGGAGTATTGGGATCTTAGGGCAGTGTAGTAGTCGAAAAGCGATTGCGTCACTTGAATGCCGAGGGAGATGATCCCGACCACGCTCCCCGCTACCGACAGTGGGTCGGCCATGGTTGCGATTGCGACTTTCGAAGTGGGACTATGAAAGGGTCGAAGTGGAATCGGAGGGGGTTAAATGTCGGGAAGACTAGGTTGTCCACCGGTTTGAATAGTTTGCATTTCTTCCTACTTAGTTGCACAATAGAGGGGCATTGGTAGGATGCTGGTAGGTGGCTAAGCTAGCATTGCCACGGCAAGGTGCATACAATCGACACGTCCTGGTGGCTGTGTGCAGGACCACTGCTCGTTGCGTGGAAAGGTGCATGCATTGAACGCAACCCGATTGGCAGCGCACGCGGGAATTGGATTTTAGCAATGACAAGTGGTCGCTCAGAAAAGGCATGAGGCCAATCCGAGACAGACGAAGTGGCTTGGGCATGGGAGATGCAGAGGACAGCCCCAGAAGGCGCTTATATGCCTTGCGACCCTGCAAAACGCCTACGCAGCCACTCTGAAAGCCAATCAAGCAGGGCGAACCAGCCAGACATCGGGGGATTTGCAGATAGATCAGTATCCTGCCATGGGATAGTGGGCGAAGCTCAAAAGGGGGTGGACAGTCATTCAGAAAGCTGTCGGCGCAAGACAACAGCAAGGCATTGTAAGGGCAGATGGATGCGGCTTCTTTTGCTCGCATGTTTGGATAACGGGACGACAGGGAACACAGCCACCATCAGAAGAATGTAGTTGTAGGGAGGGCAAATGTAGCCCAACAATTTGGGAGAAATGACGAGAACTCAGGGACGATCAATGTGGGAATCCTATAGACCTCGAACTATAGCATCTGTTCAAGGGATGAAGGTGCAGCGTCAGCAGCAACTGAGCGCAAGGTTGACTCATTCTTTGGAATTTCAGAATAAACATGAGAAATGGTGGGGTTGACAGGACGAGCCCGTCCGCCGTCCAATAGCGTGAGCGCTTTCTTGGCTGATGGCTCTGAAAAGACGCTGTCAAGGCCTTGCCAAGAGTACCGTGTACAGGGATATTGCACATGAATCAGCCGGACCTAGCAGCATCGTCGACAAGGATCGAATTATCATCGTCGATCGCATCACCAAGGAGATGATCGAGGCTCTGGCGAACTACTCAAATCCTATCACTAAGGCGGATTTCCAACAGGTACGACAGGGTCCGAAGTGGGCATGGTCGATCACCAGCTCTGCGACAGTCGTCAGAGATAATGACCGTTAGTAAACCTGGCCGTTCGGGATCAGTTTCTTTTTTTCCAAGAAGGAGAGAGAATGCTAAAATGAAGAACAATAATCTCTTGATCCGTTGGCCTCAACTTCCAGGCCAGAAAGGGGACGCTCCCACATTACCACAACCGCCAAGCATCTTCCAGCATGCACGCCAGCTTGTTGCAAGAGCATGTCCGAACTTTTGGGCAGTTTCGCCACCTGTCAAAATCTTTTGATATATATATTGACCCCTCCCGATCTTATCCTCTTGCCTCGTACTAACTTTCTCAATATCACTGGCATGCAATTGCCAAGGAGTTAGGACTTAACATTGATGAGGGCACACTTAGTTACCACGATTTCGTGGCAAACCTTCTTGACAAGCCGCACGACTTTAACGACTTTGAAGCCACTGACGAGAACATGGAAGATGTCATAACGGCCGTTGCTGTTGGATGCAAAGTCGAGGTGAGTTCTTTTACCTCTTGTGCTTGGCCCTTACAGGGTCCTAGCTTGTGTTTACCAGGTCGACTAGGAGCACGTCGTGGCTTGCTGTGGCATGGCCGACGCCTGTGCTGCATACGTACACTTCTCAGAGTTGGCTACCTAGGATGTTGGCGACCTCTCGAGAACGGTGGAGGCCCCAGATGTAGATGTCGACATTATCAGCTCCGATGGGATGCTCGTGAACCATTCTCTGGACGTAACTGACGAGTTCAAGGTAACCATGTCATGGATTTACTGAGGACAAGGCCTAGGATTTATGATTTGTTGTTGATGAATTGGTTGAATAGTGAAGGGAAAAGGCTCTAAGAAGTAGATCTTGAGATATAATCATACACAGATACAGTCAAGGCACTCGACTGCCATCTTGACGGCAAGTCCCTCCCGTGCGCCATTTTCACGTCTTCCTTTAGTCCATATCGAAAGGCATCGGTCCTTCCCATTCTTGACTCGCCGACACACTACGGTCTGGCAACTTCTTAAGTCTCTTTCCCAAAGTTTGTCTGCCGTTCCTCAGATCTCAGTCGAGCTGGGTGTCGCCGGATTGGGCCGTCTTTCGACATGCCTCAACACGCATGGCAATACCTATCTGCTTCATCATCATCATCGATCTCCCTTTCCAAACTCCATTTATCAAATAGATGACAGATGATGGTCATTGAGACCTTTTGAATATCGATATGTGGGTTATCAGTCCCTAGTAGGCTCCGGTCTGGAACTACGTGGGTAGTCAGAAATGGCAGGTACTGACTCCCCAAAGGCTTGATTCCTAGGGCCCCAAGTGAAGGGCTCAACAGCCAAGGCTTCTGACAACCAGTGTTCCCTTTACGGTCAACGATGCCATAGGTCTGAGGGTGTGGATGTTCACCAGGCCGTCTCCAACGTGCGCCGCGATAACTAACGCGTACGCGAACTTATACGCGAACTCGAACTTGTGCGTGTACTCGAACTCGAACTTATGCGGGTACTCGAACTTAGGCACAGACTCGAGGTATTAGAGCAACTTGCCGCGGCGTCGTCGGCTCCTATGTCTCGTCTCGCCGCGACCGACGTCATTGTCCACGGCGCTTGGCGCTGGTTCGTGGAGTGGTTTGTGCGCCGCCCTGCCGCTGATGCCTCTGCTGATGCCATTACTGATCTTGCCGCCGCTATCGCCATTGGCGATGCCCCCGCCGATGCCCCTGCTGATGCCCTCGCTGGCCGCCGCTTCGAGAAGAAGGCCATAACTCGTATCAACCGAATTGGCAAGAAAAGGGATGTTGGGGGTGTTGTACAAGAAGTCCAGGCAAGAAAGGGGAAGCTCGCCGCGTATAATATAGGACATAGTGAGAACAAGAACAAGAGAGGGAGCGAGGCGGGCCTCTTTTTATAAGATGCACTGAGTTATCGGAGAAAGCCAGAAAGCTGCTATAAGGTTATTTCAGCTGACTCAATTTCAATTGGTATCAATTGTGTACGTCGATGTTCAAAGTTATATTTGATCATAAGGTTTGGTCTCTGTTGGGTTGACAGCTTGACATTGAACCGAAAAAGAAAGAAAGATAAAAGGGCCACAACCCGCTGACAGCTCTGTTTAAGTTTTCTCTTGATATTTTCATCGAGGCCTGAGGGTCCACGTAGCTCTGGAACGCTGTATTATGAAGAGATATAAGTCTTGATCTCTAATAGGGCCTCAGTTTGAACCTTTGGGACGCTGCGACCGACGATCGATGACCGACGGCGCTGGCCTCGGGAGGCTTTGCTCATATATTCTGGACATCATTGGCCTCTTTTTCCGCGCTTCCATTTGGTCAGGCAACAAGGAGCTCGAACTGTGAGGTTGCGGTCGTTAGCTTGGATCCTGGTTAAGTATATACAGCTGAGAGTAGTCGGGGACGGAAAAAACCAATCCGACAAACCTTTTCAGTTCATTTTATGCAATACGACTTCTTAATGATTGTTGGATGTTGTAAAGTAGGACGAAAAAATCACGAGTAGGCGAGGGGCAGAATAATAGGTGTGTGATGTCAAGCTTTTCAAAAGGACTGAAGTGTGTTTGGGTTGAAGCCATGGCTTGTTGGAAGGTTAATTGGAGGCGTACTGGCGTGGCGTACTTTTTATTACGGTAACTGTGCTGTGCCTAGAACCCTCGTGGCACATGTGCACAGAAATATCGTGAGCAACCGGTTCTAAGCAGATCGATTCATGTCGTCTGTTACCGTCTCCAGGTCTTCGGTTGTTTAGAGATTCAACTTGCTAAGGTCCAGCACCACATTCAAAACCCGAAATCCGACGTACTTGTTGATTGCTACGTTCATTCTGGTGATAGGAGCGGAGAACTGCTTGTTGGCTTCCTTAATCGCTCGTATGGTCGAGTTTGTGGTATCTCTGATATGGTATCTCTGATAAGCTATCAGGAGCCTCGGAGTCGTCTCCATCTTGATATGCCTTTCTGGCGTGTATACCTTTATGTGGCAGTTTGTCCTTGTTGTTGGTTATATATTTCTCTCTCGTGTTGACGATCAAGGTCGTAGCTCTTTCACAGCATATATCTATTCCAATTCAGAGGATTGTTCCGAAGTAATGCTGATGATGTACGTTATTGATCACTTCCAAGTCATAAAGACTGAACGATTGGTGAAAGGCAAGCAGAATCGATTTATACTCTAAGAATATGAAATGCTCAGCTCGAGAGAGAAAGCGTCTCTTGAACCACCCTACAGATTAATCCCCCTTTTTCGCGATTCCCGATCAAAAACCGACTCTTTCTATATATATGGAGTAAGAGCGATCAGTGTATGAAATGCAACCACCATTAAACTTCCCTTCAAATGCCAGAACAAATGAAAAACTCATGATAGGTGAGAACATGCGATCTTTTTCCTCCACTTCTAATCTGTACAAGAAAAACCACCAAATCAAGCGGAAAGGGGCAGCGAAAGAGGCCGGTGATTGAGGTGCTCATCGAGGCACAATACTTTTATCCGTTGTTGCTGAGCCACAGAGAGAGAGAACCCCTGTCGCTGCCCTGTATCAGTATCAAATCCACCAAATGAAACGCAGACAAGTGTTATCGCGGTTGTTTAGACACCCATGAAGGAGTGAATTGGTGTCAAGATCTGGTCGCTGCGCTTAGGCCGAAGAGAAGGTGGGGATGGCGACGTTGCCAACCGAGATGGTGGAGAAGTTGAAGCCCGAGACGGTGATGGCGGTGGGCAGGGTGACGGTCTGGCCGGCGACGGTGATGGCCTGGCCGGCGGTGAAGGTCTGAGTCTGGCCGGCGACCATGGCGAACATGGCGGCGAAGCAAGCGATCATGTTGAAGCTCTGCATTTTGAAGGTGGGGGTTGATTCCTAAGAAGGAAGTGGAGTTGTTTTGTTGGTGAAGAGAGAGAGTAAGAACTCTGAAGTAGTTGATTGAGTAGTGGTTGTTGGTGGTGAGTGAAGATGAGAGTGTGTTGAAGATGTTGTAGTTGATGTTGTAGAAGGCTGAAGATGCTGCTGATGATGAAAAGAAAGTGTGCTCTATCCGGGAGAATGCCCCTATACTTATACAGATTCCCTTCACACCAAACCGTGCTCCATGCCCTACAGAACCTTCATGGCTGGAGCAAAACTTCGCCCCTAGTAGCCGTGAAGTTGCTCTGTTCGCACGTGAAGCTGGTGAGGAGCCGTTACTTTTCCCGAGCCTGTGGTTGCGCATCGTCATCCTGACAAACCCAGAACCAAGGAGAACAGGCAAAGAAGGAATGTCCGGCTTACGCGAACCACCTGTCACGGATCTCCCGTTGGCGCTAAACAAGACCAAAATAAGCTTACTTCCACTAAGTAGATCCTCTGTCTTCTTCCCAGCAACGGGCGCTCAGGGGGCTAGTTTGCCCCCAGACCGATTAAGCGCGCACTTGTCGGTCTTCCGGGGCAACGTTTAGACTGCTAATTTCCATCAAGCACCGCTGGATGCCAGCCACCACTGCTCCTCGCCCCTTTGCCTCTTGCAATTCGAAACGGCGCACGTGGAAAACACGGACGCCGCATGCTCAAACAAGGGTCCATGGCCCTGCTTATTACTCCCTGGGATTTATTGCTTGCCCATATTTACAGGGTCCAGTGCTGCCCAAACATTATCCGAAGCGCTGTCCACTTCCGGCACGCTCTTTCCGGTGTGGGTTTCTCAAGAATCCCATAGCTGACACTAGATCTTGCGTAGAAGATGTGGCTTCAAAACTCGATCATCTCGAGCTTGTGCCTGTGCCGAACTCATTACCGCCTCAGGCCACTAAGCCAATCCTACACGGCCTGTTCTGGTGAAGGTTCCCTAATCTCTCTTACTCATCAAACCATGTGAGGTGCTAATTTGACCATGACCGTAGCCGCGATGATTGAAATTGCAACATGAGACTTTGACGCAGCAACCTAGATCTATTTCAGGTCTTCCCCTTCGAGCTTTCTTCTGCCCGTTCTATTTTGGACTCATGCTTCCGTCATTATCCTTTTCAAACCCACTTTTGGCCAGTGAGTCTCTTTTATTCTCAAGATCTGAATATGAAACCGAGATCCCGGGTAAGAAGGGGACTGCATCATTACACATGCCATTCTATTACGGATACGCAACCCTAGACACCACCTTCCCCACCCCCATACCCTCTCTCAAGATGCTCCCTCATTCTTATCCGCGAATTTCGCCGCCGCGGGCGCAAAGTCCTTCAAGAACGACCAGTGACTCCCCTCGGCCCACCCCTTAGCCTTCCAGTCATTCGCCGGCGCCGGGAAGACGTCCACGACGCCCAGGAGCGTGGCGTCGTGCGCGAAGACGAAGAAGACGTTGTCCATGGCGTCGGGGATCTGGACCTCGCGCATCGAGGCGAGCGACGCGGCGCGGTCCTCGTCGATGTCGCCCACGTCGACGAAGGGCTCGTCGGTGGCGTGGCGGCCGCGGCTCGTCTGCAGCGCGCCGAAGAGCCGCGCGCCCGGGCAGAACGACAGCGGCGCGGGCGCCCGGTACCGGCCCTGGTCGGCGTCGGGCGGCAGCGGCCGGTGCGGCGACGGCCGGATCTCGCCGCCGTGGTGGCACACGTCGCCGCCCATCATGATGAAGGTGTCGTCCTCCTCGCCGGCGCCGTGCGTCGTCCGCGCCAGGGCCGAGAGGTGGCCCGCCGTGTGGCCGGGCGTGTCGAGCAGGTAGAACGACCCGTCGCCGAAGAAGTCGTGGGCGCGCAACCCGCCGATCTTCAGGTTGGCGGCGGGGCCGGGCTCGAAGTTGATCTCACGGAGGGTTCGGTCGCTATGGAATAGCAAGGTCGCTTGTTAGCGGGAAAGGGACATTTCTCTCACATGCTTGGGGCCGTCTCCACTCAGCAAATAGCAGGCGGTTCATGTTTGCGAGGTATGACTCACACAAAGTACGCCTCGCATACCGGCGAGTTGGGGTTGGTAGGGTACCCGGGGCAGTATGCCTTAGTAAATCCTTGACCGACAACGATTTCGGTCGTGTTGGGGAATGTGTTGGGGTTGCCGATGTGGTCCAGATGCTGGTGACTAGAGTCGACTAAGGTGAGCTCGAAGGTCGTCCAACCCAAATCCCGCACCCGGCTGAAGGGATGACTCACCTCCAGATGATGCTGCTGACTTCCGACGGAGCGACGCCGTGGTCCTGTAGCACCTGCGCGACGTCTTTCTCGACCTTGAAGTGCTCGCGCATGCCATACTCGTCCATCATTTTGTTGTAGACGGGCGCGAAGGAATCAAAGTCCTTTGGCGCGCCCAGGTCGAACAAGACTTTGCGGCCCGACGCGACGTTCTCCACGAGCAGACACCACGTAGGACAAGGCTCGAGCGTCTCGAAACCCTCGACGGGGTTCTTGAAGAACATAGCCGCCGGCATGTTGCCGAGCCGCATCGTGGAGTCGATGATGGACACCTTGGCCGTCGCGCCAGCGGGGATGTTCCATTTTACCCCACCCATAATGGTGAGCTGTTGCAGCGACGAGAGATTTATTGATAGGGAGTATCGAAAAGGTGTCTGTCAAAGATTGGCCTGTAGGTGACGGAGTGAACGGGTTTATTCGAAGGGAATCTTGTACGAGGGGCGCAGGATTTATAATCCCACGTTGCACTTGGATAAAACTGGGGCTTTGGGGGCTGCGGAGGTGAGAAAGGCGGTCTTGATTTGCCAGGAGCCGAGCGGCCGAGAATGTCTCTCCGGCGATAACGGGCTTATGGCGGGAAAGTGTTAGGCCAGACCGACTTCTCCCTATCAGTTACCCCAGTCAGGCGGTTTTCAGATGCGTGTTGCCGGACCCGACGGGTAGATTGTTTGCCAGATTGGGTGTGTGGCATTTCTCCAATTGCATCGTGCCACCCTGACAGTCCTTCGTATTGACAAGACTGGCCCTTTGGTAAGTGCGTTCTTTCTTCACCGCTATGAAGCTCACATAAGCCTGTGCGACTGTTCATGTACCGGAATCCTCGGCTCCGGCAACCCAGTGAGCTTCCACCGTCTCCGAGCTCATGTGGTTGGTAGGCAGTTAGGAACAGGAAGGGGTTGGAGTTAACATAAAGGTATATTGACGCCTATATGCCCAGTCTCTGGCCAGTATGTGTACGGGTGGTTTCGACGGCATCGTTCTCAGCATCGTTGTCGATCTGGTTGGTAGAGGGTAAGCAAGTGCCGGCGGTGCGGGGCATTGGTGTTAAAGGGATTCAAGGACCAGATGTTAGTCCTCAAAAGCGCCAAAGCAGAGAGGCTTGGCGATCCGAGATCTATCGTGGTGGGTACCGCGCCTCGACTCTCCCTGTCATAAAATGGGAACGTCTATCATTGGCGTGTCTTTTGATGAACCTGCGTCGGATTGAGACATCGGTAGGGTTTGCCTTGGCCTTAGTAGCGATTGTGCTCAACTGCCGGACAGAAATTCATTGAGACGTCTCCCATGTGGTGTAAGTTACGGCGATAGCCACCTAAACAACCCCCACCTGTACCACCTAGAAAACGGGAACGTCGGATCTACACTGCAACAACCAAAAGCCGGGACGCTACACAGATGAGAGTAGTAATACATGACACATTCTGATCAAGATGAGCGAGTCATTTGCAAATACCACCCCATCTCAATCAATTGAGTAAGATCACACCTTGAGAAACAATGATACGGTAAAAGAGTGTTACCTGCGATCCATAATGTCTACCCACTGAAAAAACCCAGGGTCCAGGCTGTTGGGATTCTTTGATCCCCTAATCGTCAATCGGGAATTAATTACAGACGCCCCGGAAACTCCTGCTAGCGAGGTTGTACCTTACATGACCCCCCACCGGAATGAACCCTCCCCTAGCAAGTGTGCGAATGCGATACCAGTCAATAGCGTGTGCTAGATAGCACCAGGACGAAAAGAGAAAGCAGGCATGGAAGCAAGTAAGCCATGCAATCGCTGGGCGCATGTTGTCTCGCCGGCGCCGCGTATCGCAGCGTCGTCGTGCTCCAAATCTCGTTCCCGCTCATCTGGTGCTCCAAGCCCCGGATGTACTGCCGTATCGCCGACGAGTCTCTCTTCGCCACGACCGTCTTTTCCACGGCCTTGTGCTCGTCCTCCCAGTCACGGCAGCGCTGCGTGAGTATGCGCTTTGCGTCCTCGACCGACAGGAGCGACCTCCTCCGTTCGAGCTTCTTGTTTTTACCTGGGCCGCCGAGTAGATAATGAAGCAACAATAGCAAATGAGACAGGAGTGGTTGCAGAAGGTGGGAAAGCGAAGAAGAAGGATCCTGAACCGCGACCTGGGTTTCCTCGCACAGGATGGCCACGCTGGACCGGAGCACGGCGCCCTCTTCCTGGGACTTTTGGGATTGCCGCACCTCCTTGTCGTAGCTCCACACGTCGTTCATGACCGAGACGTGGCGGAACCAGATGCGGTCCAGCGGCTCGACTAGAGCCAGGTCCTCGGCCGACATGACGAGTCCCATCGCGAATCGTCCCAAAGCCGTTACCAGTCTGTTTCATGTTCAGCCTAGATCGAAAGGGGGCATGGGAAGGAGGTGCCCATATAGTTACTTACGACGCTCCGACGTCACGACCTCGCCACTCGAGGTACTCTTCCATCCCCATCTTCTTCAGTCGTTCCTTCTCCGTCTGCGCCGCCATGAAATCGGCCATGGGCTCAACCACTTCTCCGGCCAGCCTAGAATCGAGTGCCCGCATCTCGGCCCAGATATCGTAAGACATCCATTCCACGGCCACCGAGCGATCTGGCAGAATATCCCCCTTCATGAGCGCCATAACCTTCTTGTTGTATAGTCGGCCATCTTCTAGGGACATGTGGTCGAGGAGGTCTGCGTCATGTTAACATCTTCTGGGGGTGAAGATAGAGCATCAGGGATGGGGCGCTCGCAGTGACTTACCATCGACTAAGAACAGCAAAGCGATCAAACGACACGCGACACCGATTCGGTCATCTAGCGCTTCGGGGTAGTTGTAGCACATACAGCTGGTGAAATCGGATCCCAAGAAACCTTTCTGTGACTTGCTGTTCGGGAAGGGCCAATTCTCCAAGAAGTAGGAGTTTACTTCATCATTGACCTCCTTCACACGACTATGGCAGACGGGAGTGAGCCGCGTAGCTTCGACAGCCGTATACCATGATGGCAGATTCTTAGACGCAGAGCCCCAAGAGAGACCATTTCTAAAGGAACTGAGTAGTTCTTTAGACCGCCCCGAGAAGGAAGACAAGACACTGCCGATAATGGATACCGGTAGCATGACGACGATTCTTGATTCTCTTAGTCTGTGTATTTGATCTAGGAAATGTATTTATAAGTTTTATTTTCTGCTGGGGTGACAGCTTGACATTGGACTAGGAAGAAAACAAAGAAACAAAGACTGCTGTGGATGACAATAGGGGTTTCGAGGCTAGTGACAAGACGCAATCGATTCAGTAAATAGCTATACTACTACATTTTCCACGGCCGTAGGGCACTGTAAATGGGAAGCAGTTATATATCATTATCCCGGTGCCATGAAACGGGACGCCTGCTGGTTTCCGAGAGCGGACTGTGAAAGCCGGCGAGAGAAGCTGGATGTCGCCCCATTACATCGACAGTGGCATTCAGCCCAGTGCGATACTACCCTCAGCCCCTGGGCACGCCGCATGGGACTACCTAGTAGTTGACGCGTACCGGTCAATGATAGCGAACCACGCCGCACCAGCCAGCTTGGAGAGGGTGCGAGGTTGGTGGCCAACTCGACACCGTAGGTGTGATCGGTGTCAGCATCCGAGACACAGCATGGCGATAGGAACGAGATGTTGGCTGTGACTGTGCCAATGACGATGAAGGATGAAGGATCATGGCCAGTCATGGTTGGAAATAGAAACCTATGAGATTGAGGAGAACAGAGCCCGTCAGCGTAGGCAGATTCTGCTCTCCATCACCAATGTTGGAGGGTTACATTTGTGAGTTTGCTATATCCCATGGAACATCCCTTTATCTTGATGCCTAGTCCTTTCAGTAACACGACCAGAACAGGCAAGGCGGGCTACAAGCAGTACGGAGCGCGAGTACTGCTAGCGGCCTCATTTGGAACGACTGGGGCTCTCCTAAAACGCGAGTCACAATGAAGCTGGGGAAACCTTGCACATCATGCTCCAGAACTCTAAGATCGGCTACGATTGAGCTGCACGTGTCAACCATGATTTCGGGTCGTCCAAATGGCGGGTGACAAGGCTTCATGAGCTCCGTCTCTTCAGAAAGAGGGGGGGGTGGAGGGCTCCTTGTGATAGAGCACGATCGGGGGTGATTGGAAGGAAGAGATTGGTTGGTTCGCCTTGGAGTCTGAAGATGAACTTGGCTGGTTCCTCTATCGCATGATTGGAGGGTTGCAACGCAAGGCTGGGTTATCACGTTGGTCAGATTGCGTTGTTGGTCAGCCTGTTGTGTTGGCTCAGCACTTTCTATGGCGAAGTTGTTCCGTTTCTTTAAGTAGATGGAAGGATTCTAAGACCCAGAGGACAGCCTGGTATACCCTCCAATGATTATCAGCTTGAAGCCAAGTCGATTCGGAGCTCTTTCTAGTTCTGGGACATCGCCATGCCAATTGTCGATATCCAAATTGTTTGGATGTTGCACGTGTTTGGTGGTCCATCTCCATGTGGTAGGCAACTACGCTAGCTAGTGCCCGTTGCCAGCCACGATTGGCCGACATTGGCGACTTTAGCCCCCCTAATTTTACCCCTCCAAAACCCTGGCCAATCAACCAACTCCCGAGCTGCAGATAACAAAAGCTGTCGTCAATTGTTTTCTCTCTTGTCAATCTCTCCTCTTACTATTCCGTGGTAGCGACTCTCAATTTTATTCATCATGTCAACAATACCCAATTTTACGACTATACCACCTGAGGTCCGCCTCATGATATATAAATGCGTTCTCTCCTCGTCGATGCGAAAAGCCAATTCGTTCTTTCAGAAACCTGCCTACGATCTGGTTTTCCGGGGCACGTCGCCGTTCACCAGGAGTTTTTACGAGCATGATAGCGACTATTCCAGTGAGGAGGAACCCAGTGAGAACGAAACCGATGAGCAGATCGAATGCCGTACGAAGAAGCAGAAAAGCCGGTGGGCGCTGCTGCACGTCTGCAAACTCGTCCGGCAGGAGGTGTTAGCCCAGATCGTCCACCGGTTCCGGGATTTCACCGTCGCGGACATGCGGGCCTGGGCGGCGTGCGTCGGCGAGACGCGCGTCGCGGCCATGCGGCGGTGGACATTGGAAGCTGTCATCGACTGTCACGACTCCTATGACGCCGATCCCGGCGAGGCGGACTTCTTCGAAAGCGAGAGCGAGGGTGATGGCGAAGAATCTAGCGCAGACGAGGACGAGGACGACGATGACGAAGACAGTCCTCGCTTCCACAACTTGTTCCACATTGTCGGCCTCGAGATCGATCTGAATCGGCTCGGCCCCGACCACATTGGGAAACCCTATGAGGAGAGCGACAGCTACGAGGAGCCCGTCTACAGATTGACGGCGGACCATGGCTATTTTGCCGGTTGTTTCGGGTGCTGCCTGGACTCGTCGACCAACGAGGTTCACCGCTCCGTGGGGCACCGGCTTTTGCAGGGAAGAAGGCAGCCCGCGGTGATAAGTGGGGAGCTCCTCTGCTCTATGCTTGATGGCCTTTCGCAAGGCGCAGGCAACAATAGCAAGCGACGCCGGCTAGACTGGCGAATGTTCGAAAATAGATTAACCATGGGGCGCTTTAGATGCTAACCTTTGGCCAAGCTAGGCCTTCGCAGGCGGATGCTCTTCTTTCCAGCTAGGACTACTTTGTCACTTTCCTAACATAACGACGTCTTTCCTGCAAGTAGATTGCCGGAGTGAAACCCCCATGCATAGATAGATGCCCCAACGGACAATCCCTCCGAGTAAATCCTCCGAAGAAATGGCTCACAACTCTTGGCTTCTCATAGGTGGAAAGGCACGATGGGACAAGAAGTCTGCAGGAGAGGGGAGTCTATTAATGTACTTTTTACATAACCAACAGTGTTCAGTCTCACATTGGCGTCGCACATGGCCGAACTGCTGACGCAGGCTCAGACAAAAGGCTAGTCCCTAATCAACGACGATCTTCTTGTTCATGACTATTGCGACGCACAATGGAGAGAAACAGTAGTGAGAAGAGATGCATTGAAGAGAGAAAGGACTGAGCTTGCAGCCCAATCCTCCAGCTATATATACATGTGGCTGTACCACAAGACCTCAAGAGAATTCTGTATAAGCCCAAGTTCACCACGGCAGTACCTCAGGAGGACCCCGACCCAGCCTGGGACGGAGAGTACTCCGAGGGCGACGATGATTCCTTCTCCAGTTCATCCTCCTCATATTCCTCTGCGGCATCACCGCGGCTCTCCGTAGTCGGCTTCTTGATTGCCCCCGGGCCATGCATGGTGTCGATGAATTCATAACCCCACTGGTCCTCGAGCTCGTAGACGGGAGCGTCGGCCGTAAGGAAGCGACCGCTGACCGCGTCGAACAGCCAAGCGGCGACGTGCTCCATCGAGTCTCCGGGCGCGATTCCGTACTGCTCCTGCAGAAGCGTGGGCTTCTTCCCACCACACCAGAACTCCGCAAACTTGGCACCAAGCTTCTCATCAGCCACCAGCTCAACTTCCTCCCGCCACTGGTGTAAGTTGACAATCAACTCGTCGTGATCCTCGTCGTCGGTGACCGGCTTGCGCGGCTGCTTCTTCAAGTTGTCATGCTCGGGGTCGTACATGATGACTTGGTATCCCTGAACGCGGGTGTCTCGGGCTGGAGTCTTACGGAGGGCGAGCCCCAGACCGTGGCACACGCAGCGGTCACTCTAGTACTTCGCGCGCGTCACGGTCTGGCCGCTCTGCTCGTAGAGTTTCTCGTACTCTTTGGCCGGGTCGGTCCTAAGGGTTGGCGTTAGTCAGTAACATGGCAGTAATCCAACAGCGTGAAGCCGTTCATTTAGGAGGATAGCAGGCGTGGATCCACTTACCAGTAGTTCATCATCCCGATGACCATGTCGCGGCCTTGCTTGTTGATCATCTCGAGGGCGTAGTCGAAGAACTCGCCAATGGTCCCCATGCGCTCAGACAGCGTGCCAGTGGCCAGGTAGTGACCCTTACGGTCATCTTCGTTCATGAAGCCGACAGGGGGCATGAACACGGCAAACTTGCTCTCACCCGGGCAGTATTTGGCAATGTAGCACCAGCATAGGAAGAGCTTGACATCTTGCGGGTACGTCAACATGTCAGGAATGCCTGGAATGTCCTCAATCGTGATAGGGCCTTCCATGGGGAAAGAGCCAGCAGTGGCTCGAAGCTGCCAGGCAATGTGGGTTTCTGCGAGCCAAGCTCGCTCTTGTTCGTTGAAGTACTGGGGCATCCAGGCAACAGCAGAGAGATCTGTGCTACCTTGGGTATCGGCGGTAGCACTGTCCTGAAACATCTTGGCGATGATTTAGAAGTGGGAGATCGATAATCAAATTTGAGAGTTGAGAAGTTGTGAGGTAGGGTTGTGAGAGTGGTGGGATGGCAACTCAACAGAGGGGAAACAATTCGGAACTTGTAAAGAAAAGACAAAGAAAAGAGAGGGCTTAGGATTGAGCACAACCTTGAAAATTAGAAAAGATCAAATTGAATTAAGAGTTTAACAGTTATATAGAAGAATAAGCCAGGCAAAAAGAAAACCTGAGGCAGGCAAAAATAAAACCTGAGCCAGGGCAAAGAAATTGAAGTTTTAGTCGAGCACACTGCTACAAAAACAAAATTGAACGCGCAAAGCTCACATTCACCTGAGCTTCATATCCTATGTTAGTACACTGAACATTCACAAATTCTACATTCGACACATTCGACTTTGACCACAGCTCACAACTCGCAATTCAAGGGTTTATCACGCGAACGGAGCCCGCTATGGATGACGTTTTCTGCCTGTCCTTTGCTTGTTAAAGCCTCTCCCATGTTCAACCCCAAAGAATGTCTGAAAGTCTTTTGAAATTCCCTCAAGCTGTGCTTTATATTCCAATACCAGACCGCCAACACACGCAGGCACCTGCAAACTGTGACTGTATGGTTGGGTGAGGTTGCTGTAAAACATCATGATTCAAAGGAATACTCTTGCCATCTCCCTTTCCAATTTGCTAATGGTTTCAATACCTAAAAATCACTTGACATCCGGCCATTCATCTGTCGAGGCACCCCCGATAATGAACGTGGCCTCCAGAAAACGTAAGTCCATCATGGCTACTGCTACCTGTCATTTCAATATCTAATGCTCGTCGACCAGATGTTCAAATCAGACCGTAACAGCTCCCTTTTGTGTGTTGGTTTGCTCGAGCTTGGCTTGTAGTAATCAAATCATACATAGACATTGAACATTCGCTTGTCGTCATTGGTACCCCTTCATCCTATATAGCACGCTGGGGCAAGCGGAAATTGTTAGGATAGCAGAAACAGTTTTCAGAAGTCAGCCGTGTGCGAAGGAGACAATACAGAAACTTCCCTTAATAAACTCAGAACCATTACCAGAGACAACCTAAATATCCCCATTCGAACAGCGAAAGAACACCTCGTGGCCAAGGGAAAGTATGAAGTGCGCAAAGAAGGTCGGGGAGCTGGTGATTCGGACGTATGCAGTTATGGGGAATGTGGAAGCATCCCATGAGAGTCGACTATCTGGAGACTTGGCTAAAGGTGATGAGGTGATCTACAGGACAAGCAATATGTAAAGTTGTGGCCGAGGGGGATGGGGGTCTCAATAGTTGCAATAGATGCTCATGAGAACATATCAGGGATACGAGGCGAAATTTAAAAGGATGAAGCATTAAAATAAAAATTGACAAAAAGAATAAAAAATGACAGAGTACGTATGGCAGCTCAAGTTGTCTCAATCCTGGCTTGGACGCGACTCGAACTTAGGGCCCCTCATTGTCATCATCACTACCAAGTTTGCCATACCCTAACATCTGGCCATATGGTACGGAAAGAGATGCCAATACAGACTCACTACCACTCGACCAGTTGGATCTGATCGCCCTGTCTACGCTTGCTGAAATGTTCTGCAATTAGGCCCTATGAGGTAGGTAGGTAGTTAGGTAGGTACGTAAGTACGGTGTCTGTAATGCCTACAGTGGTGCCTAGCTGTAGGTGGTTATGGGGGGTGATTGTTGGCTAGACAGATAGTTCGTACCACAGCTACTCGGGTTGGCCACAAATACGCGTCCCATGCAACTCACTGCAGCGGCTGCTTGGTTGGGTCCTTCTCGTTCTTGGGAGTTCCCTATAGACTAAGCTGTTCCGGGTGATCAACCTTCCTATCCATGCTCACCATTGGGGGTCACTAGAGGTGCAGACCTTGACAACATGCTCCCCGAAATCGCTCATATACCCTTGTGTATTCCAATCCGAATCAAACTAGATCTGCAGTAAAAAGGATGCCTGAAGAGAGTAATAGTTCACTTCTCAACGTGCCTTCAAAGAGCTTTGAGATTTTCCATGGCGGACATTACAAACTACCGCCAGGCCGGAGTTCCCAGAATCGTTGCCAACCTATAAGTAAGGATTTCCAGTTTTTATCGAACCTCCAATCCTTTGGAGGCCAATAGCTGGCAATGCCTTGTCGTCACTCTAAACTTAGCGCACCGGGCGGTTCTGTTCTGTCCACTTTTATCTTGGTCCACCTCTTCCCGGGCTTCGGCCGCGGGCATCTCCACAGTATCGGTCGCTGGCGTCTCTGCCAGCAGAGTCCAGTCATCCATCTCGGTGTGCATTTAGGTAGTGTCGGTCCAACTTTGCCCATCACTTATCGGTCCCGGGCAGTTTGGGCTTGCCGTACTATTGGTCATCTTCTCCCTTGGAGTTCCTGTGATCAAAATTGTGTAATATCCGAAAGGGCGTACGCACTGAGCTCACACAGATTAGCAAGGATCTCATGCCAATGAAATTGACCTGATTGTAGCATTCGAACTCGCTACGTGGATAGTATTAATATGTGAGCTACTTTTACTAGATACACTAATTAAATAAGTCCTTTATTTGACAGTATCATTTGATTGTCTCCATAAAGTGCGCACTCCTACGTCGGTAAAATCTACTCTCCTTTCAAGATCGCGTCGGCGATCTTCTCAGCGAACATATCTGTGTAACTCCAGTCAGCCAACATGAAAAATACACACACAGCAGAGAGTTGAGACCCAAATGGCCGTGTATATAGAGGCAGACTTACAAGTGATAGACATGGGATAGCCTGGGGGCAAGATGGCGAACGCGCTAGCGTCGACGACGCGCAGCCCCTTGACGCCGCGCACGCGGGCCCGGGCGTCGACGACGGCCGTGTCGTCGTCGGCGGCGCCCATGCGGCAGGTGCAGGCGCCGTGGTACGTGAGGCTCATGTTGTCGCGGATCCAGGCCTCGATCTGCGGGCGGGTCTGGACGTCGGGGCCCGGCTGCCAGGCGGCCTCGACGACGGGGCTGTTGAGGGCCACGTCGCGGATGCGCAGGAAGGCGGCCACGGCCATCTCGAGGTCGCGCGCGTCGCCCAGCCAGTTGGGGTTGATGACGGGCGCGTCGAACGTGTCCCCGCTCCGGATCGTCATGTTGCCCCGCGCCGCCGTCTTGTACAGCGTCGAGCCCAACAGCAGGTAGTACTCGTCGGGCCCGATGTCGGCCGGCACCGCGGAGCTCTCCAAGCCCAGGAAGTTGATGTCCGGCCAGTCGGATGGGTAGCTGTCCATTAGCGCTTGCGTGTCATTGCTGAGAACTAGTTGACGCATGCTAGCCGGAATGTTCTCGTACCCTGAAATGACATGTCAATGGTGGGGTTTGTTGTTAGAAGGGATTGCAACTCACCTGCGGCCTGGGTAGCACCAATGGATGACAGGGGGCCAGATTGATTCGTCAGATACTGGTTTGTCACATCGGCAAGGACTTTCGGGTTGTGAGCGACTATCTGGGAGTTGGTTTCCACTTTGACCTTGAAGATGTGAGATTGGAAAGGTTGGTCCTATTCAATGTGTTAGCCCGAGTCCTCTTGGAGCAACCCGTCATAATCAACTACACATACCCATTGATTCTGGCCAACGCCTGGCAGGTCGGCTATTACATCAATACCATGCTGAGACAGAGTCGCCGAAGGACCCACGCCCGAGACCATGAGGAGCTGAGGTGAACGCCACTGTAGTTGTTACGCAGGAACCATTAGCCATCCAGATCCTCCAACGTTAATGGCTTGAGGGGATACATACCACACCAGCGGAAACGATGACCTCTTTCTTTGCCGAGATAGTCCATTCCACGTTGGTTGTCTTAGAATTGCCCTTTACCACAACGCCTGTTGCTTTCTTGTCCGAGTCGAACACGATGCGTTTCGCCATCGCATTGGGGTAGATCCGGAGCCCGGCGCTCTTGGCGCCCGCCTGTAAGAACGATGTCTCGGACGAGCTGCGAGTCGCCGTCCGGGGGTCAATGGCCGCGAGAAGAGAGCCATATCCAAGGAGGCGACCACTGTCGAACCCGGGAATGTGCTCCAAGCCCTGGCGCTCCATAGCCTCGCCTATACCGACCATGGACGGCGCGACATAGTTGCCGTAGGACACGTGGAGAGGGCCACCCGCGGCGTCGTAGGCTGCCGGGTCATAGCTGATGTTCAGCTTGGGATCGATTTTGGTGTAGTCTGGCGCCGAAAAGTTGCAACTCTTCTTGTAAAAGGGGAATACGTTACCCCACGACCAGAAGTCATCTTTCACGGCCTTAGCCCAGCGGTCGTGGGCGCCAACTGTCGATCGCATGTAACCACCGTAGTTGGCAGCGGACCTGGTAATCCATCAGCGCCTGTCTTCTTAGAGGAGTGAAAGGGCAAACACTTACGCGCCTCCAAAGGTCATGCCCTGGACATACCCGATCTTACGACCATTGTAGCCCTATGGAAGCTTGAGTTAGCGCAGCCGATCAAACATGCTGGGTAATGGAAGTCAGTTGGGGGACTTACGGCGATTGGCTCCGTGTCGATCTGGACAGCCGTCATGGAACTCAGGGTCCCGACATTGGTAGGATTCGCCGCCTCGAAATTGTATCCGGGGACCTGCGTCCTATTGCTGCTGAGGATCTCGTAGAAGGTCCCTGCCTCGATCAAAGCTACCGAGTAATTGGCAGGGTCCAGAGCCAGCCTCGCCGCAATGGTATTACCCGCCGTGCCACCACCGACGACGACATAGTCGTAGGTCGCGTTGACCCCAGGCATGCCAAAGTGGTTCCCGAATATCTCGGTTACACCTTTGGCATTGATCGACGCCCCCACCGTCTCCGAGGCTTCAGCAGCAATGGCGGCCGCCAGAACGCTGAGCGCCGCGACGGACCGGCGCGCATATTGGGGTGACATTTCGAATGCAGGAGCAGGTCTTGGCAACTGACAAGCCTATGGGAAAGCTTGGGAACAACGAATGTGATTCAGTTGTGGGTGGATCCCATGCAGGTAGGTTGCATAGGTCCCTCTCTCGTGCTGCTCCTGGGTTGCTTATATGCAACCCTCGGCCAAGTTGCCCGGGCTTCGGAGTGACTGCCCGAGCGACGGCTCAGCTCCCCTGCGGTCATCTTTTAATACGCTTTCATTTCCATTTCCCGGCACAGACCCTGGATAAAAACAAGCAAGCAGGTGCAATCGACCCAAGTAACCCACCGTGCAGTGCAGAAACGCGGAATCATGATGTCTCATGCCGCGCTAAGCCTCTACCTTTTCAGCTTTATTGGCCTTGTTCAGCTTTGGGGGCGCACCGTCATCGATGGAACTTTACTCAATCTCTTTTCCGCCCTTCATGGCCCAGCTCCCTATCTGCTACCTGGCACACAGACCCCTCTCAAATCCACTTTCACTGGCATATTCCCCATTGATTACCTGCTCCGCGTCCTTGTCGTCTTCTTCTGGGAGGTTGCAGACGGATCGCATCCCTCGTCTTCAGCTATTGGGCTCTACTTTTTGGGCCAGTACTTTTCCGTTTTGGTTGTGTTTTACTTGGAAAATGTTCGCAACGGAACTGGTTCCGGTTTGCTAAGGTTGGTCTCATCTCCACGGCCGTGCTGTCCAAGGATACTGACATGCTGCAATCCTGACCGACACTATGGCTGCTTCTTTTCCAAGCAACTGGGATCGGATGTACTGGGCCACTTTGGGCCTTATCGTATATCCGACATCTTCCGGGCCGTCGTGGGAATCACCTGCTCCTGGCGGAATTACAGCGCTTGTCCCTCGTTCCGCCTCATGTCCCTGTCATGCTCCTTGCCGCCCTTACTATTGGCTACGCTACGACTGCCCTTTCAATGATGTTACCCTCTCCACATACCATATCCCATGAAACCAAGCAGATCGTCCTGGCTGTGTGGAATGTCTTTCCCATCTGGGTGTTTGCTGCCTGGACCGTACTTCGTTTCACAGTACATCCGTCAGCCCGAATCCAGCAACCGTCCGCCGCCACTGTCCACAATACCGTCTTGACGAAGGGAACGCTAAGCTCAGTCTACATTCCCTCACTTATACTCAGTTCTCTGTCCCATGTCGCTATCCTAGCTGTCTCTATGTCGACATACCTGTTCCCTATCATTTTTCGACCTGAATATTTGATCGACCTTCACCCCTCGAATGTCTTCCTTCCACCCCTAACAGTGGTGGCTGGGGAGACCGTAGGGGACGGAACTCGGAGTTTCATGCTATGGGACCAGCTTTTGGGTTATAGTTCCGTGATCCTTGTTATGCTCTGGAAGCTTCACAGTGTGGCTGATCTGGTTGGAAGTAGTTTGAGCTGGTTGAAACTGATCGCGGTCTCAGCTATTACCTCTTCCATAGTTGGACCTGGGAGCTGCTGCTTGCTGATCTGTTGGTACAAGGACTGGTTACTGTTACCGCGGAAATGATTGTTTCTGGTTGTCCCAATGCATGTATGAAAATCTATAAAGTTTAGACCCAGAAAATACATAATGGCAACATGTATAATACGCCATGGTTTCTGCTGTGGAAAGGCCACTGGGGGTAAAAGATATGGTTGCCGATTAGGAGAGAGTTGTCACTATTATGTATGAGCCAGACGAAAACAATGTGGATAAAATATGTCTTGCCCGTCAGCTGTCCATCAAGAACAATTACTATCTCCAAACACAACAATGCCCATTAATAATTCGCGGAACCGTTTTTGTATTGAGTAACAGCTATACAGTTTGCTGGCACGGCTGTTTCGAAAACGGTGGATCAAGGTCGCGATAACAGTCTAATGCTGGAAAGTCTGGCCAACAAGCTTCTCACTCAACTTCCAAAGTCTTTCGGCCTCGACGAGACTGGTACCCCAAGGCTTCACCGTCTCAACCCACGGATCAGCGATGTGTGAATTCTCCAAATACACGCCATTGTTGTCTGTGAGTCCATGATTAGCCAGTCTACCACGTTGAACGGGGGGCACGCGCAAAGAAGAAAAGGAAATGCCAGCATATAAGTACTACGTACCCTTCAAAGTCGGATCGAAGGCGGCGTAAACGTGAGTGGCAGCACCCTGGTCCTGTGACTTCCACTTGAACTCACGCCATCCTTCCGCATTGCCAAGGGATCGGTCAATAGCCGCTATAGCATTTGGTTAGCCGTTTTCTGTCTCTATTTTCCCAGTAACAAGTGCAATTCATGAAGCGCGAGATTACACTTACGCAAACCAGCAAAGTCATCGCCCCATTCGATGTGGCCTGAAAGGTTGGTGGATATCACACCGGGGTGAAGGCTGTAGGAGAGGAGACCTCGCTTCCCGAGCTTCTCGGCCAGGGACAGCGAGAAGAGCATGTTGGCAGTTTTCGACTGCCCGTATGCTACCCACTTATTGTAGGTTTCGCCATCCTGTGTCCCCCGGCGGGCTGTCGTTAGCAGTCGTCGTCTTCGAAGGGAGAGGGGGTGCGGTTTCCGCCGAGGCCCGGATACTACCGCTAGAGGGAACTCACGTGGAAATTGTAATCATCAAAGCGGAAGTGGCCGAGGCGATGGCCATCGCTGCTCACGTTCACGACACGGGGAGAGCTGGCAGCGAGAAGCTTGTCCATGATTAAGTTGGTGAACAAGAAGTGGGCGAGGTGGTTCGTGGCGAGATGGCTCTCGTAGCCATCGGGCGTCTTCCTGTACTCCACGGCCATGATGCCGGCGTTGTTCACGAGCACGTCGATGGAGGGCACGTCGGCCCAAGCCATGACCGACTCGGCCGCTTTCTTGACGGCGGCGAGGGAGCCGAGATCCAGCTCGAGGACTTTGGTCTTGACCCCGGCGTTGGCTGCCTCGATGGCCTTGGCCGTCTGCTCCGCCTTGGACGGGTTTCGCCCCGCCAGGATCAGCAGGGCAGGCTGGGCCTTGGCGATGGCCTCGACGAAGACGGCGCCCAGGCCGCCTGGGGAAACGCCGGTGGTCAGCACCACCTTGCCCTTTATCTCGGACGCATAGTCGTTGACAAGGCCGCTGGCAGTCGACGATGCGTCATAGGTCGAAGGCATCTTGCGTTTTTCTTTCGTGCTTTTGGAACAGAAGTCTTTCTGCTCTAGTCAGTAGAGAGAATAGATTAATCCTCTAGATACCCGTCGCTGCACTGTGACACGATGTCGAGGGTAGGAGAAGGGACGTATAATGACAGCTAAGAGTGTGTCCGCTGTAAAAGGAGTACATAGTGTTTAAAGGATTTAGTTAGAGATTTCGTAGAAGTGGGCAAGCGTGTTTGTTCTTGGTCGGGAGATTGTCCGATTGCGGGGCAATTGCCCGGGGAAGGTGGCCGAAAACAAGACTCGCAGCACCAAGAATCAAATGTAGACACATCGGAGTCACTGCCCGAAAGTAAGCGGGATCCAATTATCTATCCACCTAGAGTCTCGCTTAGGTGACGCGTACCAGCCCTTCTGTCAGAAACCCCTAGGCTCTGTACCGCCCGCACACACCAAAAACGACTCTCCAATTCCGCCCTTTTTCAATGCCAGCTTCACTAGTCCATAACGGTAGAAGCGACGACCAGCGACTGCCGCGTTTCCACCGTCAGCCCCTTTTCGTGCACGATGATGCGGCCGTTGCTCGCAAACACGCTGTTCTCCAGAACCTTCAAGGACGGGTCCGCCACGAGGAACTGGTGCTGTCCAGCTAATGAAACGGCACACTGATTAGCCACTTCCCTGCGTTTTTGAGGATCGGCACGGGCAACATAGTTTACTGACTTGCAAAGCCGAAAGGCACAGTGACGGCTTCCGGTGACATCTCGAAGATCTTCTTGACCTCCGGGGCCATCTTGATGATGCCTTGGTAGCGAAAATCGATCGAGTGGCCCTCCTCAGTTCTAAGACCCCAAAAACCCTAGATCAGTATTTTTCCCCCGGGCTCATAATCCTAGTTCTTTGAGTTGCGGCTTACTTGGCGATGCCTCTAAGGTCGATCCGGCCGTGGCTGCCGTCGGGGTCAAACGAGAGCCAGTCAGCCCCGAAGTTGACAGTCGCTTTGAAGGCTGGTTCGAAGCCGGGCACAGTTTCGATGGTACCAGTGGGCGTTGCCTAGAAGAGACGACAATATTAAACTTGAGAATGCATGAGCTGGGTACGGGGCAACCAACAAAGTGCATCAGTCTAGATCCATTGTGGGTGACGCCTATATTGGTATGTTACTATCAGCGATGATACATTCGGCGATTGAAATCAAAGCCAGGTCGAATCGTTCTGACTTACCGAGATCATTGAGATCAGCAACGTGCACCTTAGTGATGAGCGCTGGCTGAAGCGTGGGAAATCCTGACAAAGTCTGATTCATGTTGACGCACGAGAATCACAACTAGGCTGTGTGTATGTAGCTGTACCGAAGAGATAAAACCTGTTATACCTTTTCTGAGTAAGCCTTTACCTATTATGTTCATACGTATTCAACCAATTTACTTATAACAGAGTACTCCGTTGGATATAGTGGGATCAGGTTCGAGGCCAGTTCGGGCAATTTCCCCGGAACACGGAAATGGTGGCCGATATGCCGGAGATCCGCACCGTAGACTAGAATAGCTAATAAAGACAGGCCCTCAAGAGTCTTGCACGATGAATGGGGAGGGCTATCATAGTAGACTTGACCAGCGTGCAGAGAATCGTCTACTCACAGGAGGACAAATATTAACAAAAGGACGTGCCGCAATATCAACAAATGTTCATGATTACTTTGGTGTCGCTGAGGACTATTATGAAAAGCTATGCAATAGGTCAAATAGACACCCATGAGGAGGCGGGAAGGGCCAGTAAGAGTGGTTCAGGCGTAAAATATATCCGCTCTTTCATTGACAATATCATCACTACAAGCATGTGTTTTTTAAGTGGTCTAGAAACGCTGTTGATGTGCCAACTATGTCTCATGAGTTCTCTCATTCAATAATGTCTCCCACAGGGGTTCCCGGGCCAAGGAGTCCACTAATACCTATCTATATTCCTAGGGAGTATAGTTTAGAATATGCAACAAGGCGATACAAATCCATAATAGCACATGCCGACGGCAGCTATGCACAACCCCAAGCCCGAGATCAAGAAAATACGGATTGACTCTTCTGACCATCCAGACTTTGCGTCTAGCCACTCGACTGTACCCCGTGGGAATCCTTCTGTCGTAACGTAATCTAACTTCGGCGCGCCACGAACCAGACGACTGACCATCTGGGCCAGGAGCCCATCAGGGAGCATCGGCATAATCCACACGGCCACCCAGCGGTTGAGGGGCGAGTCCCACGCCTGGACGCGGGTGATGAGCCGCGAGAGCTGCACGATCCTTTCGACCCTGGCGCGGTGGCCATCCTGGTAGGCTTGGAAGCAGCGCTCCAGCATCTCTTGGGTCGGCTTCTGCTGCGAGAGTGGGGGAAGCGCCGTCGTCCCTTGCAGCGTCCTCACCAGATGGTTGCACAGGACTGCCACCGACTCGAGGCCCGTGTTGCCGCCCAGGCCAATGTTGGGCGTCATCTTGTGCGCCGCGTCGCCGGCCAGCACCACGCGCCCGGAGTACCAACGCCGCAGGACGCCCTCCTGGATGGGGATCAGCACGCCGCGGTGGCGGCGCCGCCAGAGCCGCCCAAAGGTCACGGACTCGGAGACGGCATGGTCGGACAGCTGCTCCGCCAGGGCGTCGGCGTCGGCCTCGCTGTAGGCGACGCGCTGCGGCCACGCGATGGGGGTGTCGAGCTTGCAGAAGACGAACCAGAAGGCGCGGTCGGGCTGCGTCAGCGCCAGGAACGAGAAGCCCTCGTCCGAGGTCGACGTCATGTCGCGCTCGCCCAGCCCTGGCTCGGGCGGCCCTGTGCCCACAAGACACTTCCAGCCCGTCTGTATGCGCTTCTTCTCCTCGTCCACGACGACCTCGGGCGCGGTGGCGTTGGCATGGGCCCACATTGCGTTTCTGACTTGGCTGTACACGCCGTCGCAGCCGAGGACCATGTCTCCTTTCTCGACAGTCCCGTCGCCAAGCACCACTTCCACCACCTCCGAGTTTTGGGTCACTGATTTGACCTCAGCTCCCGTCCGAATTGGTGTCTTGTCGGGAAGACAGTCGTACAGAATGCGTAATAGCCGGCGTCGCTCCAGTAGCAATATGTCTTGACCATGGATACGTTTCATATGGTCAAAGTAGCCGTTGTCGGACTGCATTATGCCGTCTGGGCCACGAGAATAGTATCGTAGACATGGCTTACAAGCCGCTTTGGCAGCGTCCAAGCAACCGATCTGGTGTAGTATACGGGCCCCGTGTGGATAGATAGCGAAGCTGGCACCTTCGGGCGGATCGATTTCGGTGCGGCGTTCCAGGACCACGTGATCGATGCCGGCCTTCTGAAGGCAGTGTGATGCCGCAAGACCGGCTATTCCAGCACCTACGATAATGACTCGAAACTTGGGAGTGGTTAAAGCGTCCTTGTGCATGGCGGTGTTGGTTTCGGAGGCCATATTTGAGTGCATCAGGGGTAACTTTTTGAATCAACGCAACCGACTATTCCATAGTCCACTTCGAAGTCATCACATGGGTAATCAGGATTTATAACTTGTTTTCATATCAATATACCCATTGGGATATTTCTTGATGAGCATCACTCTATTTGGAGGGACTGCTAACACTACTAAGACCCACCCGTCAGGACTATAGTCGCCGCTTCGCTCAGTAACCCCGCCAGCAAATATTGAGTCCGCTATAACCACCGTACTTCGGGCCGCCAGCAGCGATTGGCCCGCTACTGGGGTCATGACTTGGGTACACAAGAAGTGGTGAATCGATTACTAATGGTCGCATGCCCAGCTGCAGAGTGAATTCATCTGGCCACCTATATAATCATGGCATTGTGTTCTCGAAAGATACCATCTACCATAGACAAGATAATCCACATCTTTACAATGGAATCGCTCTCTTTGAAACAGAAGGTCGTAGTTTTGACAGGCGCTGCATCTGGGATTGGCCGAGCCACGGCTCTTCTACTAGCCAGAGAGGGTGCCCTACTGTCACTGGCCGACGTGAACGAGTCAGCCCTGGAGACGCTAAGCCTAGAGCTGGAGCGTCTGCAGCACGAGTCCTTCCCAGAGGACAGGCCGAAGAAGCCGCTGACGACAGTCCTCGATGTGCGCTCGCAGGCGGCCTGCACGGCGTGGATCGAGACGACGGTGGCACACTTCGACGGCCGGCTTGTGTCGGGCGCCGCGAACCTGGCCGGCGTCATCAGCCCCAGCATCAGCCTGGAGCGGGGCACCATCCGCAACATCTCCGACAGCGAGTTCGACTGGGTCATGGACGTCAACGTCAAGGGCACGCTCAACTGCCTCCGGGCGCAGCTCCCGCACATGGTCGTCGGGCAGAATGGCCGTGGCGGGGGTGCCATTGTCAACGCGGCCAGCATCGCCGGCATGGTGGGGGTCGAGAGGAACAGCCCATACGTCGCCGCCAAACACGCCATTGTCGGGCTGACGCGCACCTTGGCCAAGGAAGAAGGTCCCAACGCCATCAGAGCGAACGCGATTGCGCCGTGAGTAACGCCACTAGTAGACAATTCCCCACTCCCATCCTTTGGCTGCCGGCTTACGTATGCTCCTTTTCCCGTCGCTACTCGCTTTCCCGATTTTCCACCAATCATACTGTGCTTGCTGACAGCGATTGTTTATAGAGGCATCATTGCCACGCCAATGATCTCACACATTGAGTCCATTGCTGGAACTTCAGAGTTATTCGGCAAGGGTGATCCAGGTGCCCTGGCGCGGAAGGGGGATGCCGAGGAAGCAGCGCGCCTAGTCGCATTCCTTCTGAGCCCTACAAGTAGCTTTGTCAATGGAACATTAATCCCGGTAGACGGAGGGTGGATGTGCTGAGCCAATGGTGGGGCCAGTCAGCTGAGAAGGGGGCATAGTTGACGCCGTGAACATTACGGCACACCGAAAAATATCCCTCGTTAATGCAATTACATAGGTGTAAACGAGACCCATAATGGAGGAAAGGACGGATTTCCTTCCGCTTTGCGTCTTGTTTCCGACACGCTAGCTCATCAGATTGTGAGGCACAGGTCTGACATGCATATTAGATATATTAGATTTTGTTTCTTATCTGCCCACCTACCAAATTTATAAAGGAGCCCTGTCAACCGGCCCCCATCATGGGTTCTCGAAGCAAAGATAAGTAATACGCGATAGGCAAGCAAGTCATGATGACTAACCGACTGTAAGCTATAAACAGTGAAATGCGTTTCCTGCCGTGTGGAGTGTAAATAAGGTTCGGCCCGGTTAATTATGCCTATTCGAGATGGGACGGCGGAAAAGAGGGCTGGCAGACTGTCGCTAAAATTTAGTACTTACAGCAAAGGATCGCTAGTAGTCGTACGGGATCTGTGAAATAGCCACTTTGTTCAGCCGTTGGTGGGGGTTTGTTGCGGGGAAAGGACGGAATGCACCCGTTAGTTCAGCCGCTTCACCCCTTCTTTACACTTCCGATTTCGGACTACACCGTTACGATAGCCTCTCCCGTGCTATAGCAGTTTGTTGGCAAGCAGCTTCGTCGGTCCCATTAGCTGGCTGACGTGATAGGGAGAATCAGGAAAAGCGAGCATCGTCTGGCTAAGAGCAGGCGGCATTCATAAACACGCCACTTAAGTATGCATCTGCCGTGTGTCTTACACCATGAAGATAAGCTAGCATAAGATAAGCGGTCTTTTGGTAAGAAGATAAGCGGTCTTTTGGTAAGCACACACCCGAGTCTTGCCGAGTATACCTGCCGCTATACATGAGCCCCTGTCAATCAGGTGTGGCAACTTAGGCTCGTGCCGAGAAAACAAACGAAAAATGAGGAAGTAAAAAGTACGCTGCCAAGTTGATGAGATGCATGACGTTAACGTACTTCTCAATGTGTACATTGCTGCATACAAAAGCTGACTGGAGGAGTGGATAGTGTTGCCTTGGAAGTGGGGGTAGAATCGGACTCAGACAACCTGAACTGGACGTGTTACCATTTACACCACCCCGCCTTCAGGCTGCTTGGATCTCGCCCAGCCCAGCTGGAAGAGCCTGGACAGGGATTAGTCTCATGGCGCTGCAAAACGGTGATTGTAACCCCCTGCCACCTGCGTAAGCCGCATATTCCTAAATAATCCTTGTCATTATGAATCGCTTACGCCGATTTCTTCTCGTAACTCGAGTCATACAAGGCTGGCCAAGTTGAACCGGAAAAGGAGTCATATAGGACATTTGTAAATAAGTTCATCCAGGTGCTTCGAGCGTAAGCGAAAGATGAATAGAGGTTCTGATACAATATCGGCACATTGTCGTATATGGGACTGACCCTGTTTGTGTTAATGCGTGCTGTTTCCCATTTCCGTTGTTATTTAATATTTAGTTGCCTGAGAAAGACTGTCAACCAATCTCACTATATTACCTATCCAGAAATAGCCCCGCGTCCCCCCATGTCGTCGAACCCTATCGCCGAAATGCGTCGGACTCAGAACCAGGCCCAGAGCCAAGCTCACGCGCAGCGACACACAGCATGCAACATGTGTCGCGACAAGAAGGTCCGATGTGACGGAGAACAGCCCTCGTGTAGCAAGTGTCGCCAAAGCGGTGAGGAATGCGTCTACGTGCCCGTCCCAACCCCGACCCGTGCCACCCTAGCAAACATGGTCAAGGAGCTCCAAGACCGTCTGGGTACGATTTGTTCCCACACCCGGTTTCTGACAGACCAACCCCATTGACTGAACAGCAATAGAGCGAGCCGAGGCACGGCTGCCTACCACGATACAGCCACAACAACAGCATCGCCATTCAAGCATATCGTTGCCCAATTTGTCGTCGAGTTTGTCTAACTACGATGCTCCTAACTCCTACGACCTCAATATGTCGCCGACTGTTCCCTTCACATCGGTGTCAATGGGACCACCACAACTAGCGGTGGCCCAAGTATCCGATCCTACGAGGTCGCCACTGACGGCCTTCGATTCTGGCGGACATTGCTACGATTCAACTGGGTTTCAGATGCTGCTGGGTGACCCGCAACATGCTGCCTCAGAAGATGGAATGGATCTAGAGATCGTCGAGCGGGGATCAGGGCCGCGACATAGCGATCTGCCCAGCATTAGCGAGCTTCGGTCCACGGCCGGCGAACGGCGCGCCGCTCGCAACCCCTCAGCCCCCGGCAGCAGCAACGGACCCCCTCCGTGCAGCGGGCGGTTGAGGAGCTTGTGCTGAGCGTCTCGGCCCAGCAGGCCGAGACGTCGTGCCTACTGGGCGCGGTCGCCGAGTATTTGGCCTGGGTCATCGAACTGCCCGACACCGGCCGCCGGTCGGTGGAGGTGCTCAAGATATTGGAGACGCGCCTGCACGAGATGAGGGGGATTCGGATGCCAGGATGTGCCAATCCTACAGGAATATGTGCTCCTCGCTCGAAAGGGCGAACTCGGACTGGTACGCGGCCATAACAAAATTAGAACCGGGGATGCAGGAGATGAAGGTACAGACACAGACCTTCTTCGACGAAAAATATAATATGTCCTTGCCCATGTCCGTGCAGCGTGAGTAGGTTATTGTCATACTGTGGGTGCTAGAATCACCTGCATAACACCATGGGCAAGCCAACCCGTTGAGATATCCTTAAAGGAGGCCGATGTTTTTAGACAAAGAATGAGCTATTCCTTGGCCAATCCACTCAATTACACCTAGAATAGTTGATATTGAATAGATTTACAGAGCTAGATGAGGGAGCAAATATGGGGGTAATCATGCGTACTAGCAACATTCAAATTGTAATATTTTGAAATGACCTAGCAGAATCGAACAACAATATGCGTTACATTGGTGTCAAAACATGTGATAACAAATCCATTGGCTGAGTCTTTTGCTTCTTACGTGGCTACTTCGTGGTCAGAATATCTTTTTGTCCGCGCCAACAGTGCCGTATGCCAGGTCGACTCAGCAGCACCATCTATTTTGAGATCTCCCCAGTGGTGGCGTCCCTCTTACGAAGATACTCGTCAACAAATCCATTAAAGTCGTCTGGTCGATATGGACTCAGAAGCTCCGAGACAGGATTGGACTTGCGGCGGCTCTTAAGGTTTAGATCCTTGAACAGCGTATCGATGTACTACACCCGGTCGCCGTTAATCAATGTCCGACAAACAACAAGTTTATTCTTTTGTCTCTCGCAATTGAAACAGCACTTACCGGCAAGAAGTCATAGAGCGAGTAGGGGAACTTGCGTCCTTGGCCGAGATAGCGCTTACGCGTCCACGCATTCCACAAAGCCACCTCTTTCGCCATGGTCTCCGTGTTCGGGATCTTGATTTCGCCTTCGAGATATAAGATGGCCCAAAGCGACTGGACTTCGGACACGAGCGGAGTCTGGACCGTGTGGATCTGGCCTAGGATCGCCAGCGACCGGTCACCGCGCTCTTCCAGGCCCATCGGCACCACGCGGCGGTACAGCCGCCATTTCTCTTGGTCCCCCGAGGACAGCGGACGCTGAAAGGTGAGCTTGGGAGGCTTAGCCAGGAACGGCAGTTGTTTATTGACTTCCTCATCGGCCATGGCGTCGAAGCGGTCCCAGTTGACCACGTGAACCTCCCTGGCAGACGCGGAATGGTGCGGGAGGCCAATCTTGGACTTGTTCTCGTCGTCGAACATGGCGAAATGGTCACCCCAACCTGTGCACATGATGATGTAATCGGCGTTCAGTGTTTTGCCTGACTTTAAAAGTGCTGTATTTTCTTTGGTCTCGTCGATCTCATCACGGATGACAGTGAGTCGATCATCATGGAGTGTCTTCCAGAAGTCCGGCAGCGTCACAACGCCCAGACCGGAATGAGCCCAAAATACGCTGTGCACACGATGGTAAGAGACGATAGTCAAGAAGTGGCATGGGTAATGAATCCAGATCGCAAGATTGGATTACTTACCCCTGTCTCTCAATCTCCGGTTCGAGCATCTTGACGTGGTCCCCGCTGTCATAGCCAGCGTGCTTCTTGCTTACATAGTCCAGAAAGTCCCAGAATCGGCCGACGCACCAGCGCCCGAGCATTGTCCTCTGGAAAAGCCAGGGCATGGTACCGTCGGCGTTCAGGATCGAAGGGCTAAGGAAAGTCATGAGACGCGTGGACGCAAAAGCAATCGCGTTGACAGTGTTGAGTATCTTGAATGGAAGAATTGACAGGGGGCCGCCGCCTTCGGTACGAATCACCCACGTCACCTTTTTGCCCATTTTCAACAGCAGGTACACAGCGTCGTATGCCGACTTGGCAGCACCCACAACGATGACCGACTTGACTTCTGAGTCCTCTATGGCGGGATAGAATGTTCCCAGATCCCGTGAGTGTATCCTAGGGATCGCGGTGCCCGTTTGTTTGAAGTCGGGCATGGACGGTATGGAAGTGACCCCAGTGGCTACGAGAAGTTTCTCGGTCTCCACGACGTCTTCCGAATCCTTGATGGTGAGGCGCCAACCGCTGGATGTCTGGACAGTACCCACAACGAACGTATTGAACCTGATGCGTCGGAGAAGATCGTGCTTCTCCGCGTAGGTTTGCAAATAGCTGTGTATCATGTCTCCTGTCACTCTTGGGTCGCTCTCATCGCCGCCATAGGGAGTCATGGGGGTGTCCGAGTAATTGAACAACTATTATTTGTGTTAGAACTGAGACATATCATACCAAATTCATATCGTATAAACCAGGGATGACAACCGACCCCCAACTTGACCTGTGCAACAAGGTTTGGATATAACCTGTCCTTACTCCAGACGCCCCCGACGCTGGTATCCGAGTCGATGATAAGTAAATTGATGTCAGGTCGGAGACGGAGATAGGTCCTGGCCGCCACAAGTCCATACCACCCTGAGATGTTGATCAGTCCAAAACCATTGTCTTGTTCTGTGATAGTCTACTGACCTGCGCCAATGATGGCAACATCGACACTTTGGATCGAACTATGACTCATAGTTGTGATACTGATGCGGAAAAATAGCAATGTTGCCCTCAATACAGATTGAAATTGAAGAATGCAAGGTTTTATTGAAAGACAAGTTCCTCGCTTGGTCATCAAGGTATCGAGTTATCTTTAAAGAGAGACAGTGTAAACAACATAGGAGATATCATCAAAATAATATTGTGATTGTATTCTGCCTATTCCGAAAGATTAACAAGCTACGCCCCAACATACCCTCCTCTGTACCCTTACTCATGCGGCCCTTTCGGTATACATTCTAATTGTATAAATGACGGGGAGAAATAGAAATCACGAGATGCACGGCAACTCCGATACGTTCGCTGCCGAGGTTGACCAAGTGTAGTGATTTCGATATGGCAAATCATTCTCCGAGCTTATCGGCCAATTTTCCCTCCCGGTAGCACAATGCTAACGAGACTGTGGCACCCGGCCCGACAGTGATGGTTCCGGCTGATAGTGCGAGCAAAGCCAAGCCTGGCCGCATGATGCGAGACCGATTGCCTCGGGCCGTCAGAAGACAGTAGGCCCAGGACAGACTCGATAACGAGATGATGATTAGGTCGTACTGCAGAAAGAGCCAAGGCCCGTAGACAAAAACATCATCGCCGACGCCCGAGGGTCCCGTGAACAAGAAAGGTACGTACATGCGCACGAAGCCAACCACAGCGCGGTCGTTGCTCGTCAGAATGCGATAGACCACGTACAGATGGCCGAGCGCGGAGCTGGTGGCCGCCAGCAGATACGAGAACCGGACCCAGCAGCATGCATTGGAGGCCTGGCGCTTACGATTCTTTCGAGGGTGGCGTTGTGCGGCCGCTATAGCTGAGGAAATCCCAGCCTGGATTGCAGCGACCCAGAGCGGGTCCGGCTGCCAGAGGCCCAAAATCAGCTGGTGGGCCGCGTCGGTCCGGCTGCCCGCGCCGAACCAAGTCGTGCTCATGCCAACCACGGCCGGCACCACCGCACCCAGAGTGAAGCTCCATGGAATGGCTGCAGCCTGCTCTCTATTTCGCACTCGTACCACGTTGATGGACGCGGCCCAACGCAGATGCATTGCATAGTACAAGGGGAGCGATATCGCCCCGCCCAAGCACTGCCAGAGTAAGCCAAAGGCAACGGGTCTGGTCAAAAAGCGTCAGCGGCCTGTCTCGGGGAAGAAAATGAACCGGAGTGGAGATAGGCAATAACTCGCCGAGTAGGCTTCTGTTTAACCCTAGCCGACTTACCTCGATATCCAGTATGGCTTGCCACCCGGACGTGCGGCTTCAACATAGAGCCAGACAAATGCAGACTGGAGGGTGGAGTAGGCGTCGATAAGGAACAGTTGATAGCCCTCGTCAGTACTGTTCGTCCCGTAGAAGAAAAAGGCGACCAAGAGGGCAATGGGCAAATCCACAGGGGCAAATCCCGTATAACTTCTCCTCAGGGAAATCCCATTGCTCAGCTCCCCATGCCAAACTGCCAGGATGAGTGCCTTGACTGTGCCGTTTGCTAAAGACACACCCCATAAGAGCACAGCCCCCGCGATTGCAAGGAGCCGAAAAGCGAGAATCGTGGTAAGGGTCATCTTTCCGGCTGTCATAATGTAACTATGCTCAGTAAACTGCGATGTGTCCAGTGTTGTTGCGCTGTGATAACTGTACGAGGTGTAGTATTTTGGGATGAAACAAACAGCAAGAGCCATAGACTCGGAGACTGATGTCTCCCTGTACCTTTGAACTAAGACCCTGCATTGAGTTGGCCATTCGGACGAGCTCGCCGCGTGCTGCCAATCGCTTCGGTCTAGGTAAACAAGTAACGGGACCCCCTGACTCAGCAAAGGGCATGTTGCCACTTCGCACTGAACACGGGGCTAAACGCCAGGCGGGCTTTTACTAATCGGTACGCCGGTCTTCGGGGTAGTGACACAGGCAGGGAACATCGGAACGGAGGAAAATTTGATAACACCAAGTGTGAGTGGTACTCGACATGTATTCGTTGGCTCGTGAAGCAAATAATAAGAATCGTATGTTCATCGAGAACATAACCATTATTCATGTTCCGATGAACTAAGGTACGAGAACTGAAAAGGCATATTCGCAATTACGCCTGTTACACCCCTCAGACTCCCCTCAAACACACCATGTCACCAAGAGTAGTTGAAGCTGAGGCCTCGGATGGCGGCCCCCTTGAGCCTATCGCCATTTGTGGCATGTGTAAGTTCACCGATCCGCGATTTCTACAAGTCCATTGTTTAAGCCTAGACTGATCGGTATTGCCTTCAACAGCATGCCGTCTCCCTGGCGGAGTCAACTCAGACTCCTCCTTCTGGCAGATGCTGGTGGAGAAGCGCACAGGACAAACAGCCAAAGTGCCGGAGTCGCGGTTCAACATCGACGCGCACCTTCACGAGAACTTGCACCGGCCTGGATCTTTCAACGTTCCCGGTGGCTATTTCCTCGATGGAAGCCCGGAGGACTTTGATCCCACCTTCTTCAATATCACCCCAGTAGAGGCGCAGTGGCTAGATCCGCAGCAGAGGAAGATGCTTGAAGTTACCTTTGAGTGTTTGACCTCGGCCGGCCTCACGTTAGACGCAGCTTCGGGCACCAATACAGCAGTCTTTGTCGGATCCTTTACGTCCGATTACCGTAAGTCTCATTTAACCTGACGGGAGTCGTAAGCTGATTGCGGTACTGCCAGAGCAAATGTCAACTCGCGAACCTGACTTTCGGCACAACTATGCGGCCACTGGAGTCGACACTGGCATCATCAGCGCCCGCATCGGAAATACTTTCAATCTCAACGGCCCAAGGTGAGATAGAGACTATGATTTATCAATAGACCTGGCTAACACGTATCTCGGCAGCTTCACAATCAATACGGCATGCTCGTCCTCCGTATACGCCATGCACAACGCCTGCCATGCACTCCGCGCACGGGACTGTGATGGCGCCATCGTCGGAGGCGTCAATTTGATTATCACGGTCGATCAACACATGAATACGGCCAAATTGGGCATTCTTTCACCCACTTCTACATGCCACACTTTTGACGCCGCTGCCGACGGTTATGGCCGCGCAGAGGGTGCCGGCGCTGTCTACTTGAAGCGTCTTTCGGATGCCATTCGCTGCGGCGATCCTATTCGGGGTGTTATTCGCTCAACCGCCGTTAACACGTTAGTATTATTGCCATTGATGCACCTATTTTATGTGATCATATTCTATTTCCTATTACAAAATTTGGGTGGCGAATCTGACTTGAATACTGTATTACAGCAATGGAAAAGTTCCAGGTATGGGTATCACACATCCCAGTGTTCAAGGTCAGGAGCGTGTCGTCCGCATGGCGTATGAAAAGGCAAACCTGGATCCGAACCTAACGGCGTATGCCGAATTGCATGGGACCGGTACGCCTGTGGGGGACCCGATTGAGGTGCGGGCGATATCAAACGCGCTTAACGACACTCGGTCACCGAAAAGCCCTTTGATCATCGGTGCTGTAAGCATTTTCGATTTTCTAACGAAGGGATTTCAGCATCTAATGGCCAATTATAGGTCAAACCCAATATCGGCCACAGCGAAGCAGCAAGTGGAATATTTGCTGTTATGAAAGCAGCTTTGATGACAGAGGCGTCACTCATTCCAGGAGTTGCCTTGCTAGACAAGCTCAATCCGGAAAGTAAGTCATCATACAACTTAGTGATGGGGAGGCAGCTTCGGCATTTCACTGTTGTGTTGGGTAGTCGCTGACTTGATCATAGTTCTCGAGGATGAGTGGAATATTAGGGTGAACAAAAACACATCTCCGTGGCCAAGCAGCTCTCCCATACGCCGAGCAAGTGTCTCTTCGTTTGGTTACGGGGGACCAACGGCCATGTCGTGGTTGAGGCTGTGGAGTCGTTGTATCCTGGTGTAAGTATTCACTTATGAGCCTCGGCTACGAGAAAGCGGTACTGCAGATACTGACTCAAGCATGTCTAGTATCGACACGCACAATCTAAGCGCCACGCGCAGTATGATCACTCAACCAGTAGGCCGGTGTTACTATGTCTCTCCGCTCACGATAAGATAACGCTCGGAAGAGTTATTGCCGACATTGCTGCCGTGGCCTCGGACTACTATGCCATCGACCTGGCCCACACGCTGAATCTTCACCGCACAACCTTTGCTCACAGGGCATTCACTGTGCTCCGAGAGGGGCAGGAGATTGCTGCCTTCGACCCTACTGTGCTTCGATCCGGCGCCGCCACGGCGAAGAAGGCGCCTGGAGTTGCATTCCTCTTCACCGGCCAAGGGGTAAGTCTTTCCCTTCCCGCATTAGCGCAGCCATTGAAAAAGGCATGTACTGACCAAGTAACCGTAGGCTCAGTGGATTGGCATGGGCCGTGTGGCCATGTCGGAATACCCTGTGTTCGCTGACGTGATCTGCAGCCTGGACAGGGTGCTAGCCAAGGCAACACCCGCTCCAACGTTCAAGCTGGCTGACTTGCTCCTCGGAGACCCAGCCGAGATAGCCACTTGCATTAATGACCCCGTGGTGGTGCAACCGCTGTGCACAGCGATCCAGATCGCGCTGGTGGATCTGTTCTCACAGTGGAACATCGAGCCCGTGGTAAGCGTGGGGCACTCGTCGGGCGAAATAGCTGCTGCATATGCTGCCGGCCTGGTCAGCGCGCCGCACGCCATTATTGCTGCATACTGCCGCGGGTCAGCTGTCCAGTCGCATTCGGGTACCGGCTCGATGCTGGCAGTTGGTCTGGGCAAGGAAGAGATCGAGCCATGGCTCCCCGCTGACCCATACGAGGTTTGTATTGCATGCGTGAACTCACCCCAGAGTGTAACACTCAGTGGACGATGTGAGGCAATCGCTCAGTTGCGCGAGTCTCTTGCTTCCAAGGGCATTTTCGCACGGGAGCTTAAGACGGGCCGAGCATATCATTCCCCCCACATGGCCAACGTGGCCACAGCCTACGAGTCTCTCCTCGCCACCTCTCTTGAAGTTCTGGGCGAGGATGATCAGCAAATGCTCCGCCAGAGATCCGCCATGATCTCTTCCGTCACGGGCGAGGCCATGGTTGGCGATGCTTTGCCCGACGGCTATTTCAGCATGAACTTGCGTCAGAGAGTCTGCTTCGACGAGGCAGTGCAGAAGTTGGGCGCCAGCGAAGAATTCAGCAACGTGAGAATAGCGCTAGAGATCGGGCCACACGCGGCCCTCGCCGGCCCCTTCAAGCAGATCTGCAAAGCCGCCCAGCTCGACCGGTTCACCTACGTCGCGTCCATGGCGCGGGACAAGAACGATGCCGACCAGCTCCTCTCGGCGGCGGGCTCCTTGTTCCTGGCCAAGTACCCGGTCAGCCTCGAAGAGGTCAACGCCGCGGCGTACGACGAGCGCGAGCGCTCCGCCTTCCGAAAGCCCCGCACTCAATACCTGCTGGTGGACCTGCCGCCCTACCCCTGGAACTACGAGCGGTCCCACTGGGCCGAGCCGCGCGCCAGCGCCGAGCAGCGCAGCCTCACATACCCGCGGCACGATTTGCTCGGGAGCCGCGTGTCGGGCCTCTCGTCGGGAAACAGGGCGTGGCGTAATGTGCTACGCGTCCGCGACGTGCCCTGGCTTCGCGACCACAGCCTCGGAGGCAGCTCCATTTTCCCCGCCGCAGGTTACCTGTCCATGGCAATTGAGGCTGTCCGTCAGGTCCACGAGACGGAAGAGAAGGCGGGAGACGGTCTGAAGAGAAGGTTTCACGGCGTCACGCTTCGCGACATCGACATCAAAACCACCCTGAACATCCCAGACAGTGAGGAAGAGGGCATCGAGACTCTGTTGACGCTGTGCCCTGCTGAAGCTGCCGGATGGTACACATTTACCATCGAGTCGTGCTCTGACCAAGACGAGTGGAAATCCCACTGCTCGGGCCGCGTCCATGCCGAAACTGGTGTTACCGCGAGCACCGACGTATTGTCAGCCCGCCAAGGGCGCATCCCTGTGGTTGAGAAAGCGCTGTCCCAGTGCGTGCCGGGGCACCGGTGGTACTCGGCCTTTGAGCGAGTAGGCTTCCACTACGGGCCCGCGTTCCAGCAGCTGCAGCACGCGCGCACCGAGCGCGGGACACACCAGGCGGCTGGAGCCGTGACGGTCCGCGAGACCTCCGGCCTTATCCAGGGCGAGTCGCGCGCCCTGCTACACCCGGCCACCATTGACGCGTGTCTGCACCTGGTCATCATCTCGGTGCATGCCGGCAAGCACCGGGAAATGCCTTGGGGCGTCGTGCCCACGCGCATCGAGGAGGTCACCATCGCGCTGCCCGACCCCAACGACATCGGCGACCCGGCCGCCGCCGCTGACGGAAAAGCATTCGCTTGGACTGACGCGATTGACGGCCGTCGCTTCAATACCCACGTGCAGCTTATGGGCAAGAGCAACCAGACGCTCCTCGACATTAAGAACCTCACCTGTGTTGCGTATGAAGCCGCCGTGCCCGTATCGGCACACGAGGCGGCGCCGCCCATGCCCTTTTCGACATCGGTCTGGAAGCCTGATCTATGCCAGGCACCTGGGGATCGGTCCGTGCAGCTGCTTTCGGGCCAAGATACAGAGATTTCACTCATGGAGCTTGTAGAGCTGGTGTGTCACCGCCAACCCATCGCCAGTGTGCTGATCCGCGGGTCATCAACCGCTGAAGACATTGAAAGCATCATAGCTAGTCTCCCTAGCAAAGCCAAGATTACCGTAGGCTTCTCAGGAGAGTTGGGACCTACCCTTTCCGAAAAATGCCAGGGTCGTGTAGTCTTGCAACCGCTTGAATCTGACCCAGAGACGTGGAAGCTCGCTTTCGATAAAGAGACATTTGATATCTTGGTGGTCAATCACTCGAACCTGGAGCCGTTGCAACCTCTTGTCGGCGAGGGGGGTGGATTATCGGGGACCTGGACACCTCGCAGGCTCCTAATTCAGCCTTTATAACCAACAAGCATTATGCCTTGCAACCGATAGGCACCAAGCCCTTGACCAACGGTGCATCTCACCCACCTATTACCCTTCTCTCATTCCAAGATTCCAAGGGGTCTTTGGAGGGTTTGAAAAAGGCTCTGGAATCGACAGGAAGTGTCATTACACAGAGAGAATTGACTGACGACGCATCCAGTCTATGCGAGCACGTTGTCATTGATGACACCGACGGCCAGTTCTACTCCTGCTTGAACCGAAAATCCTTTGATGCGCTCAAAGCACTGCTGACGACGGGTGTTCGCCTCCTATGGCTTACTAAAGGTGTGCTGCAGGGCCACTCCCTGGTCGGTGGCATGGCAGGGGGTTCCTTCGCGCCTTGTGCTCGGAGATGGCGGCGTCGCGTATCGTCCTCCTCGACTACAGTGAGGACGAGTCGCCGGAAGCCGTAGGCCGCGCAATTGTGGAGCTTGTTGCGCACGCCGATACCCGGGATTCGGGTCGTGATACGGAGTTCTGGCTGGACAAGGGCGTTTTGCACATCTCGCGGGTTCTAGCCGATGACAGCCTGAACCGCCGGCTCGACGAGGGTGCTAGACTGTCCGATGTGAAGCTTGGGCCCATTCATGAGGGCCAAGTTATGAAAGTCCACAAGATCAATGACGAGGTTGGATTGGAACTTGTCAATCGGATTGAAACAGCGCTGGCGCCGGATGAGATTGAGCTTCGTGTCTCGACTTCGCAAGACCCCCTTGCGCATTCGGGTGGTGTACTGATGGTGGGCACCATTACGAAGGCGGGCGATGATATTCCTCAGACTGCCATCGGAAAGCGCGCAGTTGGCTTTGTTTCAGGGGACTTGACGACTGCCGTGCGCACTTCCGTGTTCGCCACAATGGACGGGTCGCCATGGTTCAACGAAGTTGATCTTCTCGAAACTTTGGATCCCCTCTCAAAGATCTTGGATCTCAGCCTCAATAGAACGCAGCTGCAATCTGGCTGTCCCCTGATAGCCTTACCTGGACCACCAGCTGCGATGAGTGCCATTGTTGGCCTCTCTAAAGCCCAAGGTTGGAACCTGTCTATCGTGGTTCGGTCAACAGAGAAAGACCACTACCAGTCACAGGCGGCATACAGCGGCATCAAGCTATTGGTAGCAGAGGACATCGAAACCATCGCGACACACATAGAGGCCGCAAATGCGACAAACCACCCGGTGCATGTCTTTGCTCAATCGTTTGATGATCTAAGTCGCGAAGTCTGGAGGCGTATGCCAGTCTCAGGAAATTTCGTCGTCTTACACAACGAGTCGGGACCAGTGGTGCCCGATGCAACGCCTTTCGCAAGAGGCGCTTCCTTTGTCACCGTCCCTGCCAACTCAACGCCCTCCTCATCGTTACTTACGCGCTGCATGCGTCACATCGAACAGAACAGTGAAATCGTCTCCAAGGGCGTCATCGCGTCGGATCTTGTCGCGCAAGCGGGTAGCAGCGACGGAGGCGCCAAGACAGGAATTATCAACTTGCGACCAAGTGAAGCTCAGTTCAAGGTACGTTATAATCAAGCTCCTCAAGAACTTTTCAACTAAATATCTTGCTGTTCCATCATTGATTTGTCGCTAATGTCGTATTTCGACCTCTAACAGATAATCCCCCAACGAGACTTTTGCCGCCTCTCAAGTGATGCGGCCTACCTCCTAGTTGGCTGTCTGGGCGGACTGGGACGTAGTCTCACGAAGCGCATGATAGAGCTCGGGGCACGAAACTTCGTGTTCATCTCGAGATCTGGTACCGATAGCCCCAGGCTGCCTTGGTTGTAGAGGAAATCTTGAAGACGGGGGCTTCAGCACAAGTCTTCCGCGCCGACGTGTCTGACGAAGTAGCCATCAGAGAAGTGGTCACCCAAGTGGCCGCTACGCACCGTATCCAGGGTGTCGTGCATGCGGCCATGGTGCTCAATGTAAGAGAGATGTTGCTTACCCCGTGATGAGCGTTTCACTAACGTATTGTCTTCCACTCGCAGGATGGCATGTTTGAGCGGATGGACTACGACTCGTTCCAGAAAGCAGTGACTCCCAAGGCCCGTGGCGCTGTGTCGCTACATAAGGCTTTACAGGATATACCCGATCTAGACCTCGACTTCTTCGTGCTGACGAGCTCCATCTCGGCGCTGCTGGGCAACATGGGCCAGAGCAACTACGCCGCGGCCAACGGTGTGCTCGAGTCCCTGGCGCGGTACCGGACGGCGCGCGGCCTGCCGGCGACGGCGCTGGTGCTGCCCATGGTGTTGGACGTCGGCGTCGTGGCCGAGACGGACGGGCTCGAGGAGGGGCTGGTGCGCAAGGGCCTCTACGGCATCGACGAGCACGAGATGCTGCGCGGCTTCGAGACGGCCATGGCCCACGGTCGTCGCGCGCGCGCGAACGCCACGGACAGCACCGTCGTCATGGGCATGGAGGCGGCGCGCCTCGGTGCCGCCATCGCGTCAACTCCCGCGGAAACCTTGGATTTGTATTGGTACCGCGACGCGCGTTTCTGTCACGTGCGAGCCGCCATCGAGGCGATGGAGAAGGAGAGGGGTGGCGGCAATGGTGGCGGCGGCGGCGGCGAGAGCTTTGCCGAGGCGTTGAGGGCGACACTGGCCGAGAAGGGGTACAAGGCGGCGGTGCAGGCCATCGCGGCACACATCGCAAAGCGCGTGTCCATCATTCTCATGATTCCCGTAGATGGCATAGAGCTTGACGGTCCGTCGATCGCCAGTTATGGTCTGGACAGCATGATCGGGGCAGAGATGCGAACCTGGCTGTTTAAGGAGTTCGGGTTGGACTATCCCTTCCAGCAGCTACTTGCACCCACGCTTAGCTTTACTAAGCTGGCTATTGTCGTCGCGGATAAGATGGGTATCGTTACAGATGTATCAACGTAGTTATACATAGACAGGATAGAAATAAGAGGGAAGCGTGGCGTCGAATTTCTTTATGCGGGTTTGAAAAATATAAGATCGTACAAAAACTAACTTGAATATAATAAACAAAACATTCCTTACACTCCAACTATCTATCGAAAATAATTAGAACGGATCCAACCCCTCGAGACATCGCTTCCAGTTCGAGTCCTTGCTCATCTTCTCCGCCTTTTCGCGCTGGTCCTTCTTGGACTTGGCGTTGCGGCCCTTGGTGACGCGCACGCCCTTCTTGAGCGACTGCAATCCCACGCGCACCGCCACGCGCGCCACCGCGACGATGGTCCGTAGAACGGCCGCGAAGATGGCGATGAGGGCGGGGATGAAGCGCTTGTCCACGTGCGTCGAGAGCGCCGTGGTGGTCGCGAAGGGGGAACCGGCGCCGCGGCGGAGCGCGAGATCCGTCGTGGTGGCGGTGGGCGGCGGCTGCGCAGGGACGAGGTCGGCGGGTTGCTGCTGCTGGCGCGCGAACAGGGACGGGATGTTGTCGGCGCTGGCGAGGACGTCGACCTCGGTGGGGTCCCGCTTGCCCTTGGCGTCCGGCTTCTTCTGGCCCGCCTTCATCCACAGGTCCAGGTACTTGTCGCCCTCGAGGAATTCGTCGCTGTGGTCGTCCTTCCACGAGTCGATGGCGCGGTTCGACAGCGACCCGGGCCAGAACGTGGCCATCTCGTCGCTCTCAACCCACTTCTCGTCCCAGAGCTCGTCCACCGAGACGGCGAACTCGCCGCCCATGGAAAGAGGGACTAGGACGGAGCAGCGACTCTGCGTATGCGTTAGTTACATAAAGCTCAAACGGTAATCATGAGTGGGCATAACTTACGAGACGCCGGACCATCTTCCGTCTTCTTTCGGGGTCCTTCTCCTTGTGTCTGCCTTCATATCTACGCTTGGTTGAATCCCAATTCTTATCCTTTTGCTTCCTGGCGTAGTTCTCGAAGGTCTTGTCACGCTTCTCTTGGAGAGCCTTTCTCTTGTTTTTGAAGAGATCTGACTTCTTCAAGCACTTTTTACAATCCTTCTTGTCTCGCACTTCGCCGTCCGGGCATTTCTTGCACCCGTTGTCCTTGTCGTCCTCGCAACTGGTTTGGTCCTTGTTGGGCTTCTTGCCTTTGGGGCACTCGGCACATTTGGAGCAGTCCTTTTTATCCTGGATCTTGTCCTTGGGACAATCTTTCTTGCAGGTCTTTTCGTCCTCGCACGCGGTTTGGTCCTTGTTGGGCTTCTTGCCTTTGGGGCACTCGGCGCATTTGGAGCAGTCTTTTTTATCCTGTATCTTGTCTTTGGGACAGTCTTTCTTGCAGTTGTTGCATGCATCCCTGTAAGCCCAGATGTTGGTGTTTTGCGACGCTCGAAGCGCCAACAAATCAAGCGCTGCATCGTAAGACGGTGCCTCGTTGCGCCCGGTCAGGCGCGGTGCAAGTACTTCATGGGGAAGGTGGGTAGCCGCGATGTGGTTGATGATAAAGAACAAGGCCTTGAGTGAGGACAGCCTAGGACGATGCATTTTGAAAGACAATCACTGGAACTCGGTGTGCTGGCTGGGTTGTCGTGATGTTGGTGAACCGCCAAATCTATTGACTACTTCCTGGCTTTAATATAACGAACATTCTCTGCATCTGCTTTCAAATGCCTACTTTGGTCAGATTCTATTCGAAGCGCAACTCTGTTGGTGTGAAGCTCCGGAAATTGACTATGGGGCGAAGTCGTCTTACGTTGTGCATGAAATCCTATTTTAAGGTAATTCCTTTTTTATTCACTAAGTGAAATTTTTACCCTATGCAAGGTTGAATTGGGAGGAAGCTTGGGGTCATGGCTTGGTATGTTGTTATATCACCTCAGCACAGCCTTACGCCGTATTGACCAATTCGGTGGGCAAAAGGCCGGGCGCGTCAGTAATTGACTTTGCCCAGTTTAGGCGACCTTCTATTCCAACACAGCCCCTTAAATTTTACGCCCCCATTAGCAGGTGTGCTGCACATGTCTACGGCACAACAACTCCCGTATTGGTTCACACTCTCTAGGGCTTGAATCCTTTTGTCCAGCTGAGCGACCTAGTCCACATCATGATAAGGTAGGTGTTGGTTTACAATTTCTGGGGTTAGAATCCTCCTGTCCAGCGGCGCGATCTAGTTCACCTCTGGACGAGCCAGGTATTGGCTCACACTCTCTGGGGCTCGGGTCCTCTTATCCAGCTGCACGATCTAGTTCACATCATGGCAAGATAGGTGTCGAATGAGAATTTAATGGTGATGTTGCTTAGAGAACCGCAACAGAGATAGAGAGAGACGTTCCTTCTACACACACATAGTATGTGGGATAAAGTATTTTATCTCCTCAACAGCAGGTAAGTTTTACATAGACGGTCGTGCGCATACTGGGCCCCTAGATAACTACTAAACTCAGCAGTCGGGTACAAGATAAGGTAAAAGAGAAATTCAAATTATCTAGCTTAAAGTACAATAACACATCAAGACCCTATACCCCTTAAGAATGCTCATAATACTCCTGATACCCTCACGAAGTCTTGCATGTAATCGCGTCTAGTTCATAAATGTGTTAGCATGTATCACAGCATAGCTGAGGAAACCAAAAAGACTCACTATCCTCTTCCATTAGATCCCAGACCTGCCACGACTTGAAGCCTTGGACATTATGCCCCATTTCTCGGTCATCGCCGTTGCCCATGTGGTTCGCGGGGTTGCAGTCGTCCGAGCTGAACCAGACGACCTGCAAGCCGGCGTCTTTGGCCTCGCCCTCGACCTTCATGCAGATGGGCTGCCAGCCGGGGTCCGGGGCAACCTGGCAGTCGCCCGGCTTGATGTCTTTGAATTCTTTGGGAGAGGCGCCGTTACCGCCGCACCCGTACGACGGCTTGTCGGGAGGGCCTTGCTTCTTCAAGCTGGCATAGAACCTGACGGTGTATGCGGATGCTAGGGAAGAGTAGAGGGCAAAGGAAAGCAAGAAGGGTGATATGGAGCGCATCTTGTTGGTGACTGAAGGACTTAATGATAGTTCTAGCGAGTTAAGGTTGAAAGGTTCTTGACAGAAGAGACAAGTGTGTGGATAAGTTTTGTAGTTTATCCTTAGGTGCCGCAGAAGATCGGTGCGAATGGGCAAAACCAACTAATATATTCCATTTGCCATTGAGATGAACATTTCATAATTTCATGCAAGATGAATCGCCTCCTTGTCAACAATGGAATGTGATCTCTCGAAATCCAGATCTTGGAATATAAATTTAATTATAGAATTGCGCCTCGAAAATTAGTTGATGAATATGTCAGCTGACGCGCCCGAGTCTTGGACCTCAGCGCTATAATCTAGTTCTTCCGGGCTGCAGGTACCGTCTTCAGGAGCGCCGAGACTTTGGCAATACGGCAGGCAGTGTCACTCCATTTCTCCGGAATACGGGGCCCACTCGCATCGGGAAGGCTTGGCCGAGTGCAAATGGGGGAGGATCTGTAGCTCATTGGACGCCGTACACGTATCAAGACAACAAGATGATTGAAACAACCGCGGCGCTTAGATTTCTTCTGAGTCAGCAACAATGCGTCCGGCCCGACTAACAAGGGAATTTGACCGCGGAGGAACTCCGCATGCCAAGCTATCATGCCAATCCTCCGGAGCGCTTATCAGACCTTGATAGGGCAGGCTGTGATGCTGTCAGCTTATAGTAGTATCTTGGCTATACCCACACAGCCCTCTTTGTCGAACGTTCCTTGAGTCCAGCCAATTGGCATCCTTGCGTAGCCCGTTGGATTCAGATTGCGAACCCCTATAGGTAAAAGCACGGCTCACGTTGGGGTGGTTCGCCTTTTTGGGGATCTAGCTTACGCCGAGACAATCCTTCTGGAAAACTCTAAGCTGCGCGTGTTACATGCAGCGAGTGGCAGTGACAAGCATGCCAAGACCAAATTTCACAGCCCCAATTCAATTGCTTAGCATTGCAGCCAACATCATGGCTATGACCAACTCAAGCACGATATTCGCCTTGTTCGAATACAGGACGTGTCGAAAATAGCATCGCCAATTTCCACGCCGCATTTTCTTACAATCCTCTTCTTGAAGAAGTGTGAGATGATTCTGTATATCTATTCTGCTATGCTCTGAATATGTATTCTGCTGTAAGTTCTCTCCAAAGTGTTGGACGGTACACATCCGACTTCTTAGACGAACGGTCATATCCTCGACCTGCCCCTATTTCCTGTTGACATTACATCACACTCTGTCATTACCCGTTCACTGCTATATTACCTTTACAACTTTCATCCCTCCGATACTACGATAGATCTCATTACCCTGTTCACTCTTGTCCTTTCTCTCCCATAGCAACCATGAAGCTTCAGAGGTTGACGTGGATGCTTGGGCTAGTCCCACTTGTCTCATCAGCAGATGCCCCTAAAGGCGATTCCTGCAAGGTGTACAAAGGCTACAATTGCGCTGAACCAGGTACCAAACTGGAGCCTTCCGCAGATTACGACTTTGACGACTCTGAAAAAAGTCTTACCGGAGAAAAGCGGGCCATCGACCCGCGCGATGTCGACTTCACGACACTGGATTCCGAGACGGGCATCAACGTCACAAACCTTGTGCGGCGGCAGGATTATGACCATGTCGACGTTGCCACCCTGCACGCTCGTGTGGAAGATACTCTGGAAGCCAACGACGCTGACGAGGAAGACGGCCTCGTGGAAGCATACCGCCAGCTCACGAACCGTGGGCAGTTGGAGCGGCGAGGCGGCGACAGAAAACTCCAGGTTTGCCTGAACAAGGCGTCAATGACATACAATGCGCCTCCGTACCCCAACGCAGCGGATGACGACTATTATGACGCCAAGACCTGGGATGACTGTCAAGACTACAAGCTTGAGAAGAAAACGAAAGCCCAAGTCGACCGCGAGAACGCCGCGAGGAAACAGAAGGACCCAAAAATCAAGGATAGGACGTTCGCTGACGAACACGTCTTGGAGATCCAGTTGATCAAGGCTTTTTCCCTGGAAAAGTTTGGCGGGACACCGAGAGGGGCCAAACCGAAAGGGGAGGTGCCAAGCTTCCCTCTTGCGGTTCAAGCACATGATTACAAGGAGATGTGCAAGTATTTGTCCGACTTCTGGAACAAAGGCCGCCAGCTGTCAAACGTCGACAACAAGAAGGCCTGGGACTTCGTTGGCAACGCTTGGCCTTCGAGGGTGGACGGGGCCGCACATGACGGGTACGCAACTCCTTTCTCCGTACCTACCATGCACAGAACGGGAAAGAAATTGACTAACGGAATCGCTTAGGAAGGAAATGATTAAGCTTGAAAGCCGCGTGAATGGAGTTAAGGCTAGGGTAAGCTTGAAAAACCTCCTCTCCATTTCAGTAAACATTTTCTTCGTGAGTAGCACTGACATGCAGGTGCAGGCTTTTGGATGGACGGCTATTTATGCTAAAGATGAGCAAGACAAGGCCAAGATGAATATTGAAAACGCAGACGAGTTCATCAAGAACATCAAGGAGATGATTTTGGTGTCCGAGTACATGAAGAGAGACGAGGTACAAAAGATCTTCAAGGCGCAGGGAGATCGGGTCAAGCTCAAGTTCAAAGAGGTCGAGGAAGGGCTGGAGAAGAACTGGGCGAAGGAGCCGCGGAAATACATCAAACAGGGGCTGGACACGATGTGGGCAAAGTGGCTCAAGGAGCACGTGCCCAAAGCGAGCAAAAAGCTCGCGGACGAGATCGCGGTCCACGCGGGCATCCTGGAGACTTTCATTGAGCAGCGAGAGCTGTTTGAAGACATTCAGAAGAAGAAGCCGGAAAAGGACCGGGTAAAAAGATCACCCCCGAAGAACAGAAGTTGTTGGACGGGATGAAGGCCTCGGTTAAAAAGGCCAAAGCAGTGCTTGTTAGCGACCAGACCAAGCCCTTGATACCCAATCCTTGGGCTTAGGTAGTTGTGAGTCGCATGGCCTGGGAGGGTTGATGAGTAGAAGGTGCCTGGTTCAATTACATGAAATGTTTTAGTCAAATCAATATTTCTTTTACCTTACGGGACGCTCATTCTTGTGGCCCTCACGACACTCGATTTTGAAATTTGAAGACATCCAGGTTAGGCCAGGCAGTAGGCATATGGCCGCCTTTGTTTTACCGCCAGCCAAGGCCTATAATAGGCAATTGGCCGCCTATTTGCTGACGTGGGACGAATTCTGGGGCGCACTCCAATCGCTAAAAATAGCATCATCATCCCTTTGTACTACGGTATCGCATGTGCATATGTACGGCGTTAAATCATCTTTGATCGAGCATTAAAACTTGTGTAACTTAGACTGCGCACAAACACTCCATTCTACGGCAATTGAAAGAAAACACACAGGTGTTCGCGTCATGGAGAAGCTCAGCATCGAGGTCATTTCGATCATCATCGACCAACTCCAACAGGACAGTCAATTGGCGCGTTACGCGACCGTCTCACGGACATGGCAGGCAGCCGTCGAGGCCCGGACCTTTGCGCGTCTCCAAGTCGACAGCGACCACCTGGATCGGTTCCGGTCGGCGTACTCGCCGCATCCCCGCCGCCAGGCCGCCCTGCGTGCCCTCGACTTTGATGTGATGTTACCGACGAACACCAGCTGGGGGCCCCACCATGCGACTTTCCACACGGCCTTCAACTCTCTCTTCTCGCTGATGCACGAGTGGGAGGAAGACCAAGACGCTTCCGCCTTTGGTTCTGTCCAGCTTCGCCTAGGCGTACACGTGGCAGCACGTCGCGCCGACGACGATGCCGACCCAAAGTCCCTTTCGCATGGTGTCGAGCATCTGCAGAGCATGCGCCCGGACGACATCGCCAGTCTCCCGGCTGTGCGGCGCTTCGATCGCTTTCGGATCGACGTGAGCCTAGGCCAGGCAATCGACCCGCTCACCACCTGCCAGCTAGTCCTCCGCCTCCCACGTCTCCAGAGCCTGCAGCTGGAATACTGGGACCCGGATCGCCGACAGCGTACGCCGCGCGCCGCGTACCGCACTTGGTTGGCGGAGGGGATCCGGAGTCTGCGCCGGCTCCCGCGGCTCACGAAACTCTGCATCGAGCGGCGCGGGTCGGAGGAGCCGGATAATCACGGTGTCGAGGTGCAGGATTTTCGCGACGACCAGGGCGTCGATATCGTCTCCGAGGCTGTGCGCCAGCTCGCCGAGGCCGGCATCCTCACCGAACTCAAACTGGTTGACATCCTCGTCTCGCCCGATCTGTTCCAAGACCGCCGCCACTCAGACAGTACCAGCCCAACAGGCCAAGCAGCAGCAGCACTGCCGTGGCCCGCGATGCGCAGCTTCATTGTGCACTCTGGCATCGTGGCGCCGGGCGGTGCGTGGTACTACACGGGCGATCCCGGGGCTGTGACCCCGATATCTTCGGCCGAGAGCGGCATCCTGGAAGATGGCACGGAAGATGATGACAGCGACGACGACGAAGGACCTGCACATTGGTGGCGCACCCGCCCGGACCCGGACCTCTTCAACCCCCTGGCCCTCGCCATGTCCGCAGCTGTGCTACGGATGCCGCGCCTCCAAGCGGGCGCCCTGACCGTCGGGAGCGACCATGGGCTCTGCGACGATTTGGCACTGCAGTGCGCTGTTCCGGGTGAGCCGTTCTGCGAGAGCATGGGGGACGGGATGCGGTTTGCTGACATGGAGTACCGGAGGTGGAAGACTTGGATCGGAGGGAAAACGGAGTGGGAGGTACCAGCGCAGGTTCGAGATAACTGGAAGGAATTTGTTGGGGAGGCAGGGAAGATTAGTGTTGTTGTTTATGAATTATAGAACTACACGAGTGATAGATACCGCGGAATAGGGGCAAGGCAAGAGGAAATTTCCTTGACCCTTGGGCGCGCAGCTTCGTGTCAATCTCTCCCCTTCCCTCTTCCCTCGCACAGATTGTCAGCATTGCTTGGTCACTAGCCATTTGAACACGAGCTGTACAGATTAACCGTGACCTATTTATGATTGGCTCTTCCTCTTCTTCGATTCTTATCTGTTAGTCGATGACTGTTTCCGACTTTGCCATATCTGCAGGACAATGTATGAAGCCAATGACAAATTCGGATACGTTTACCAAGCTTTGGAACGGTTCTCAAATTACTTGTCGGTCTGGGCCATCCCGCCGTATGTATAATACAGCCATAGAAAGGTGAACCATCTCATTTTCTTCTCTACATCGACGAGTAACCATATTTGGGAGGCTGGCCAGCAGCGGAGTACAAGAACGAAAATGGGAGTCAGCCTCACGGGGCTTAGGAAGTCCTTTGAGAATATTACTTAAATATCTTCATTTTAGAAACGGGCAAGGGCCCTTGTATAGATTTAAATCAAAATAGCCAATCGATTTACCGTTTAGATACTGCGGGTGTGCAAAGCGAATTGTTATGTTAAGAAAAACGTAATCGTTCCTTCTATCGGGTAATTATGTCACTAGTCACCAGGCAGCTTATGGGGCGCTGCAGCGCTGTTCTGGCCCCTGCCCACTACATTTAGCGCCCTCCCTTCAAAACATGCCCGCTAGCCGACTGCCGACCTTGCTCACCAGTGACCTCTGAACTTTTCGCCCTCTAATTACCCAAGGCCAACAGCAGACGCCACAACAGCAGCAGAGGCATCGCCGCCACTATTCGGGCAGTCATCACACCCTAATCAGCCAAGAGGACTAATTCGTGCCTCAAGATCTGTATCGCCAACGTCCTGACTAGAGCCTTCTCCTTTGACTCAGCAGCAAGAACAACAAGAGAGTACCCTTGTCGATGAATGCGAGAAGCCTTCTAGGCAGAGACCCAGATATTCACCCATTCTGAACTCAGACAGTCTTTCGAGAAAACGTATGCCAACTCTACTCCACATGCCGTGATGATGACTTCCCGAGGCTATTGCGCAAAATGTCGCAAGAATCCTGAGCCCTTGCAGCCATCATAGCTGGGATGCATCTATACCTGGAAACTCCATCCGACGAGGCCTTGTCTTTTGAGCCACACCGCACCCGTGACCTTGCTCTGTTTCGCAGTCAGCTTGAGACAGGTGTCTTCATTTGCACCATGAGCGTGAGTTCCTCAGCACAACGACTTCGAACCTGACCCTGCATCTCGGCCCTGGTACTTTCGTTGACTGGCTCCCAATTACCATAGCTTTACCAGGGAACACCCTGGACATTTCTGCTCGAACACATGATGAACGTCTACGAGCTCCAACGTCATTTCCTTGACCATACGCCCCAGCTGAGGCAACCGTCCATGCTGTTCTTCGTAGAAGCCATAGGTATCATAGACATGCCGGCATTCGTGCGCGGTCGCAACACTGCATCCCGCGGAATATGGGCGCAGATGCGCTCGGCCCAGCGGGCTCAGCAGGGTAATTGTGCTGTGCCAGGTGGCATCGAGACACCGACTGGCTTGTCCAGATCCCTGCTGCACATCATCGCGGACATTGGGGGTGAAACTGCCGAATCTAGATTTCTATTTTGGCCGGGTGAGGTCAGCGAGGTTCCAGAAAACCATTTATGGGAGGCATATCGTTGTGCTGGAGCCCTGACCGCACGGCGCATGAGACGACAAGCTCGCCCCCACCAGGACTGCCACAGTCCCACCGCCCCAGCTCTTGGGACGGAAGCAGGGACACTGCAGCGCCCAAATGCCAATGCAGACGTGGTCCCCTCATGAGCCAGCTGATCGCCGCTCTGGATGCCCTGTGCGCAACGCGCAGCTGCACCGAGTACAGCGCCCTCCTCACGAAAAACGCGCTACTCTACCCACTGGCGGCCGCTCGACTCGAGGTATCGGTCCTGCGGCGCCACCCCGCCTGGGACAAAACGCTCGATCACGTCTATTAGACTTATCGGCCGTATGGGGTACGGTCAACGCCCGCCATGCGATGGATATGCTGGACGAGGCGCTGGAAGCTGACGACGATAGCTACAATATGGACGAGCGCGCTAGGGAGCGCCAAGTGGAGGTTGCGCTCTTCTGATCTACCTACGCGGAAAATCATCAAGTGCAATGGAAGGCTCAATCGACAGCAACTGGTAGGTTTACGCACCAATGATTTCGTCGCCCGCAATCGCAGTCGCAACTGGGGCTATCGGAAGTGGGGAGGATGAATAACACCCTTGCTGTCCTCGCATATCAGCGGTAAAGTGCCGCCAGCTGATTCCTAGGTTATCTCTCTGTCCAGGAACCAGGAAAGATCTACCCGTCTGAGTCGAGAATGCCATATAAGATATTCATTATTATTTGCCCTGTATCCTACATCCTATATCATGTATTCTGTGTAGGAACTTTAAAACTTTATACTCAATCAAGATGCCGCTATGTTCATCCATCTCGCAGGAGGCTATGCCGCCAGGCACTGCCATTCTCGTGACTGGTCAGTATCACCCTCCCCAAGCCTCGAAATCTGTGTTTGTGTTGACTAACCATACGACTTTATCAGCTACACCTGCAATTATCCTGGTGCCGAGGCCCACTAACGACCCAAATGGCCCACTCTTATGTCTTACGGACTCCCCCTGACAGTAGATGGGCTGATGTCAAGACAAACAAAAGAATCGGTCGTTACTACGGAAGGCCGTGAACATCGGACTCGTATACGCCTTGACGGTGGCTATTTTCACTACGTGAGTTGTTATGTCCAGTTTGGTCTAAGAAGAGATTGGCTGACCTGGCCCGCCGCTGGGAATAGCATTGTCATCCAGGCTGCGTTCTGGACCCAAATGACGGTCGAGCTGGACATTTCGTTTGCCGAGTTGAACGGCGGTTTGGTGCGCAACATCGCAGGCCTGGCGATTGGATGCATCCTGTTCATACCGTCCACGATGAAGTACGGCCGCCGACCGACCTACATCATCTCGGCTACCATCATAGCGGCCGCGTCGTGGTGGAGCGCCCGGGTCCAGACGCTGGCCGACATGTATGTGACCAACTTCATCTACGGGCTGGAGAGCTCCCCCAACGAGACTATTGCGCAGTTGACGGTATTTAAGGAGTCGGAAATGGACTAAGCCATTTGGCCGTGTTGTTGGATCCTATATTGGCTAATCCTGTCTCCCCAGATTGCCGGCCCCTTCTCCATTCACCATCGCGACAAGGCCAACAGCTTGTACGTCATCGCCTCGACCCTCGGGAACGCACTGAGCCCGACCCTGGCAGTCCTCCAGGCGCAAGCGCAGGGTTGGCGCTGGTCGTACTGCACCATGGTCATCGTCCTTTCCCTTTTGGTTGTCGTCTTTATATTCTTCTTAGAGGAGACGAGTTACACCCCCTTTCCCTAGGCCAAGGCGCCACTGCGTCGAGTTCCACTGGCTTATGGTATGTAGGTAATTCTCTCGGATGCTGATTGATAGTTTCGCCGTTTACGCCGAACAACTCGACGTAATGTGTTGAACTGTCCATCTCTAATACAGGGGGAGGGTTTCCCGACGCTTCCGAACCGGCATTTCGATGAGCCCTTTCCCCATCCCGTTGGCTACCCCTCAGGCGTCTTCCGAGTAGAATTGCTGCAGCGACTGATCCGCTGAGCAAGAGGAAACCGAGAGAGACACCAACGCCGATGCCAATTTTTGTACTGGAGCTCAATCCGCTGTTATGGGTCCCATCGGCAACGCTTGGGTTCCCGGTGGCGCTGACGCTACTACGAAAGTTGGAGAAGGTTCCCGAGACACTGGTAACCGGATTTCCCTCTGTTGTCGTAGCGTCTGGCCATATCGGATCGTCCCCAGACCTTCTCACAATAACCCCATGGGCAAAAGCATTTCCACTATGCTTATAAGCCGTGGTGCTCACGAACTCTGGCGTCTGCCCAGGTATGAGTTTCCATAAAGAGACGGGAAGGTAAGTGTCGGAGGTGAACTTCGTATAGCATGCGTTGACTTCGTCGGGTGTCCGGGATTGGCATGTAAAACCACTAAACGAGCGAACGGGTTAATAATTACAAAATTGATCGTTCATCGAATCATAAGGCTCGCCGTCTTACCTAGGGCAGCACGTAGCAATAGTCGTTGCGCTTTCATCTATACCAGCGCTGCATGCATATTGATAGCCGTAGGGACAAATGCCTGGGGAATAAAAAGGTCCATCTATCGAATTATACCCGCTGGGAAAACAATCCGATGCAGCCGAACCAACGGCCCCGTATTGCAGCCATGTGTGGCTGGTCCCTTGAGCCACATAGAATGTTTCACAGATTGTGACAGTAGGTTTGAATATTGTGGTGAGGATCCCGATATTTGTTGTTGCTGTCGCCATAATGACTTTGGCGCAATAGGATTTGAGTGGATCTGGGTCGACGGGACGAATAGGTAGGCTACCTCGCGAAGGAAACTAAAGGCCATATTGCGGTAGAGTTGGCTATGGAGAGAGAAGGGGGGAACCCTTTTCATGGCGAATAAGCAAGTCAGCTCCCTACGTGTTGGATTATTCAGCCTATCGTACGGAGAGGGGGGAGGGGCAACGGAATGGCTCATCCAGGAGCTCACCACCGTGTATAATGACAAATGAAGATCTTCCAAGAGTGTCTCGCAACTAAGACTTGTGTAACATTGCCAGGTGGAGGTGGTCTAACCTCGGTGTCGCACAGCCACGCCGCAACGTGAAAAACATCGCGTTACACGAACCATTTAGAAATAAAGCTTGTAGCTTGTGACAAGCACTTGATGGAAACTTCAAAAGGACCTTGACGCAGAGTCGGTCATCCACGACGTAAACCTCTTCCCCGCGCTATTATCTCAACGGCTTGCACGTTAGGTTGTGAGCCGGCGTAATGGTATGCGCCGCAGCACCCAACAGCGGCTCATTGAATCAAGTCAAATGATTCAGCGAACCACAATAGAAACATTATATATAGAATCATACCGCTACTCTGGCAGGTTTCAGTTGTGAGCGTCGGTGTCTCAGCGCGTTGTGTCTTACACCTGGCGTTGTCATTGCTGGTTCAAGAGCCGCTCTGTGCACAACAACGGCCTATCCTCGGTCGAATGCGATGTCTCCATCGCCCAGTGCATAAGCTCCTGCCAGGTCAGCCACGACCGCTGCTCCGTGGCCCCCAACGCCAACCACGCCCCATGCGTCGCCCCAGCTCGTCCGCTGCACCGGCAAGTCGATCAGGGAGTCCCTAAAGCCCCAGTCCGCCATCGGCAAGGCCCTCCTTACTTTCCCGGGCAAGTCTAACAAAACCGCCGCCAACTCGTGCGTCTCGAAGGATAACGCCTGCCACACCGCCACCAGTTCCAATAAGCCGCTCTGCTCTACTACGTCAAGTGCCTCGGCGTCAACCCTTGCGATTAAACGGAACATCAGTTTTTTAGGCGAATCTTACGACAAATGTGTGGAGGATAGAGATATGGCAGTATTAGTAATAGAGGTTAAATCTTGAACTGTATATAATCTGATGCTGGTAGATATAAATACAAGCATAGTGATTAAGAACTGGAACCCATTCGAAATTATATGACATATGCCGCTACTATCATGGCCAGGCTAATTAGTGGCTGACCGAAACCCTTTCGCTGGACATGTTGATACGAATTGTCTTTGAGTGAAACCCTTTATGTGCCTCCTCCCAACACGACATTGCATTACCCCCCAACGCTTAGCAACCAATCAAATTTGACCTCAACAGGTTTACATTTCAGTTACCTCGACTCGACTTTTTTTTGCGTGCAATAGCCGGCTGCCTCCCCTTTCTTAGAGTACTAATTAGTCTCACTTTCTTCACCGTCACTTATAAGGCTTTTCTAGTGCCCGGATTGATTCTAATTCATTAAGCATTTTCATACCGAGTAGGTATTGAGAAATAATCTGGCTGCTTCTGGTAGTTTACCCAGAACCTAAATGATAAGAGAATAAGACCATTGGCTTTTCGCATCCTGCCACTCGCTATGGACTACACAGTCCTCAAACCACAGGACCGATCGAGGCCTATTGTGGGACCTACTCCGAAAATAGTAACTATGGGTACCACGAACCATTCGAAACACGACTTTGATCTTTCAGAAAGGCTGGCAGCGCTGAAGCTGGTTGGAAAGCCGACACCCCAAATTTCGGCGCCAACATAGACGCATAGAGATACTCGAAGCAACACAGTAATCCTCGATTCGCCTATCGACATGGGAAAGCATCTCAAAAAGGCCATTCCACGACATCACGGCGTCGGTGCAGCCGATCCACAGCGACCCGGCGCGGCTGGTAGACTACGAGCAGCTGGTCGGCGCCGAGGCCTTCGCGCGCCCGTTCCCCTACCGCGAGTTCCTCGAAGGCGGGGCCCGCGTGGCAGTCAACTACGACGCCCCGACGGCGTCGCACGACATGTTCAACAACCTGTACAGGAGACCACACGCCGCTCCGTCGGCAACCACGCCTTTACGGGGCACGTCAACCCCGACGAGGCGGCGTACTCGCGCTTCGCGGAGGGGTGTATTGGGAGCTTGCGCGATGGAATGCAGGCGGATTTGTTGGTTTTGGATGCGGCGTGGGAGCCGGAGAGGTTGCTGGAGGCTACTGTCTGGCAGACAAGGTTGTGCGGGGGAGAAAGTATATCAGGCCCAGATAGCGTTTCATTATAACCAGGCAATTAATTTTGTTTCCCTTTTAACCCTCTTGCGCCGTTTGGATCTTTGGTGTCATGTCCTAGGTAAAGCGTAGTTTTTGATTAGTAGAATGCACTACAATAGTGGTGTACGCCGATGTATGTCAATTTCAGTCGCAGCCTAAAAGTCTGCAGATGCATGGAATTTGGTATGCAAGCTAATAAATAGAGCCTGAAAGCCCCGAAAGTAAAAACCTGGGGCATACATCAATTCAAACCTAGATTGACATAATAGGGGCAAATCTACGAGCTAATTACCCCTATTTGAGTTGGTGGAGCCAACATAGGTATATTCCGTGACTCCCCATATCCGACGTTCTGTCACAAATTATTCGAGTATGGTGTCGAGATTGACTGTGATATGAGAGGATTGCTCAATCAGCTGCAAGAATCTCCGAGACTGATCCCAATACAAAGAGAAATGGGTGCGCGTGTAGCAGATGTGATTGGCACACTTTTTCCATTCCTTATCTGCGCAGCCGAACAAAGATGGAAACGATTGACCTTCATATTGGGCACTTGGGCATAAAGCTATGCAGAGACCCAGACAAAATTCTTTGGATGCATAGATTACAACGCCGGTGTAGAATGAAGTAGGGTCACCAGGCCGAATCATTCGTAGCGAGGCTAGATGATAGGCCATCTTGTGCGGGGTATACATGTCCTGCGAGGCATTCACATTTTCCAATACTAGCCACCTTTGAGAGTCTCTGTCATTGGATGCCCAGCCGAAGCAGGCTTCGGGAGTTGTCACCTTTACCGGGATTGGGGGTCAGAAGTATGCCCAATTCCAAGTCAATAACAACAAACACAACACATTCTACTATCCGTTAACTTTCATCTTCAAATACTAGAGTCATACAGGCTGTTGTCTGATTGCTGAACCGGTAACTACCCAAGCCCAGTACGACAGAGCCGCCATCGTACGAAACCCTACACTACTTTAATCAAGCTTACACAACACCTTCATCGCGTATTCCCATCTCAGGACAGTCTCCATCATATTGTCTTGGGCGAATCATGTTCTTCCTCATTTTGCTCCTCATCTTCAGTCTCCCACCTGTCCTTGCAGACGGTTGGGATGACTTTTCGAACAATCTTGCCACGGACTTGGCGCCTTTCCTGTCCCTGTTCGGGGAACAAATCACGAAACAGTACCTCAGCGAAAGTTTGACAAAGCTCGACTACTTCATATTCGCAATGGCGCCAATCGGCATCTTGACCGCAGTCGTCTCGGCCATACGAGTTTGCGGCAGCCCAACCCTACGTGCCTTTATCGGAAGAGCACAAGAAGGGGGAGGGAGCTCCGAGGCCGAACTGTGCTCCTCCACTAGTCGAGACGTATGCGAATTGTACAACAACGGTGGTATTGCGCGTGTCCTTGGCCGCCCGAAGATCCTCGAGGTCGTATTCGATGGGAAAGGATACAATTATGAGACCGAAGAGACCGGTATACACACGTTCTTGGGTTACGTCAAGAGTCAGAAAAAGGGGTCCATGGTAGATGGAGGTGACGAAGGTTGGATTGAAGAGGCCCAGAATACCAAGGAGACCACCAAAGATCCAGAGTCTGCTTCCTGGTCTCCCTCCATGGATAACAAAACTCGTCAAGAACCTTTCGCTCCTAATCTTTCCCTCAACATTGGAATCAAGAGGCGAAGTCCAATCGTCTTCTGGGCAGTAGCTATAGCCGGGTTCCTCCTACAAACCGGCGTTTTGGCGTTCGCAGCTACTGCCACATACTATTTAAGATGGGAAAAGAATGAGCGCCCGCCAGAGTCGTATGCCTTCCCGCTTACGCTCATCGGAACATCTCTTCTGTGCTTTGGCACCTATCTTTGCGCGTCCCTCGTTGGCGAACGAACAGTGGAGCGTGTGTTCATCCGCAAAGGACCGAATCCAAAGGACATGAAATTCTGTTGGGTCCAGCCAGGAGGCCAAGTCATTGGTGACCAAACATTCGATGCATTCTGCTACAGCCCTCGCGATACTGCATTTCTTCAAAAGTATGTTATTTCACAGAAGATGCCACGGGATGATCAGCCGAGAATGGAACGCGCTACTTGGATGACGGTTGTGATCACTGTTGCGGGCTTTGTTTTGCAATTCACTGGCCTTCGGGCTTTGCACTCCGCAATACCTGTAGCGCAACTCGGCGCGACAATGATTATGAGTATGGCACGGACTTTACTCCGTATGCGGCGCCTGAAATCAGGCGATAACCGGCTGGAAAAGTGCCCGGACCAGGTCATTGGGCATGAGCTTGACTGGCTTGCCTTCCATATTGGGGAAGAGGGCATCAAACGGGATCTCAAGCTCCCAGGGGATGGGGAGTACAAGTTCTTCTGGAGGTTCTGTGGCATGGTCGAGAGAAAGAAACAGATATTGTTGGACCCTCCAGAAGACAACAATTCGGCTAAAGCGTTGCTGGCCTATAGAGCTCGCCTCGCAAGTCTTACTGGGTCATATGCCAACCCAGTCAAGTCCCTTTCGCTCGCAAGAAGCTTCCGGCTCGAAATGGTTGAGGTACGGCAGGTAGCCCAGCAGCTACAGCGCACCATTAAATCAACACGACGCTTCCTGCTACATACCGCCCCCCTTCAGGAAGAATTGAGGTTAGGCCGAGAGGTGTACTGGGCCTTCAACACGTCTCTATCCTCCATCACTAGAGGTCTAGAAAGTGGCAATGAACAGGCACAGACTAAGGAAAGTCCTTTCTATTTGCTACTATCTAAGCTGGATGCAGAGGATAGAGAATTAAATGATAAGCTGGAAGCAATCCTTGGGCTGTGGGTTTGGTCATTGAAAACAGATCCTGTGGTTGAAACCAAAGACCAAAGTGGCTTGACTGTCTCAAGAGCTGCCGAAATTAGCACCAAGCGAATTCTAGCAGTCGATCAATCCACCATTTCGAGTGTCGATAGGTTCTATCGCTGGGTGGTAAGTCAAGAGGCCATATTTACGGGCATAGGACGCACAGAAAACGAGCTTGATTTATCTGATTATTGCCCTGGGCCTGGTACTATTTGGATGAACTCGAATGGAAGCGACCCGAAAGAAACTTCCAGGGCATATCGACCTCTTCCATCCTGCTTGAGATCCTCAACAACCACCTTGGTTCTGGAACCGGGCCCCCAAGCCCCTGAGTTCAGTCGACTATTTGGCTGGTACGCGCTAGGGATGACATTACCACAACCACAAATTGTTGATACCAAGAACACACCAAGAGTTAAAGTTTGGTTGGCTGATACGAATACTCCTCTTGTATCACTTTGTGCACAAGAGATTTTTGGATCATTTTTCTCAACCATTCTCAATATGATTGAGGCATTGAGCTGGCCCACTGACGGTTCTGATCGTGTGGCCCGTGTTTCAAGTGATCGGTTCCTCCAACACGTTGTGCAAGCATTTACCGAAAGCGGGCTTGGCGATACCACAAGTGCTATTCAGTGCATTGCGCCTTCATTTATGTCTCAATTCGGTAGGCTTCCTGCCAAACGAGCTCTACAAGAATCCAAGAAGCAGGCAATAGATCATCAACAGCATAAAGAATGGAACCAAGCAGAAGAGATATTGAGATGGGCGTGGCGCATTTGCAATATATGCCTGCAATCTGAATCAGACGAAACCTACGGGGAACTAGATCCACTACTCACTGATATGGCCATTTCGTTGGGGGAGTTATACCGGCAAGCATTCATTTGCGAATCCAGCAGAAGTTTCAGCTACTCTGGTATCGATTGGCTGAAGAGGCAGCCAATCAACGTGCCAATCAACGATACAAGAGATGATTGGGCCGAGCTAAAAAATACACGGATCGTGATTGCTCAGTACTATTATGTCATCACGAACGATGTACAGCACCATGAGCGAAAGCCGATTCAAGATGAGCGAACTGCGATACTATCTCGTCTCGCCCAGCCACACCCCATGGCGCCTGCACCTGAACAAATTGTGAATGAGTTAAGCATGGCAGCTAAAGAGAATTGGCCTGAGATACTTCGCGCATTGCCTCAACGAGGACCCGAGCTAGACGGTTTGGACAGTACCTCAAGGACAGCATTATCCTACGCGGCGGAAGCCGGGGCAACCAACGCAGTCAGCGAATTGCTCGCCAAGGGGGCCTGTCCCAATGTCCGAAGCAAGGATGATAAGACAGCCTTATTTTGGGCAATGGATGAGAAGATCATCGAGCAATTGCTCAATACCGACACTTTCGACCCAGACGTGAAAGATATTGATGGGAGAACAGCGTTATGTTGGGTCATAATGAATGCGCTCCATGAAAATGCTGGGCAGTTGCTTAGATCTGGAAAGTTCGATCTAGAGGAGAAGGACAACCTTGGCCGCACACCCCTGTCTTGGGCAGTTGAAAAAGGGAACCTCGGAGTTGTCAGGAAGCTGCTTGAAACCGAAAAGGTCGACCTGAACGCGATAGATAAGCTCGACCGAACACCCCTATCTTGGGCAGCTGAAAGAGGTGACTTTGTCATCGTTAGGGAGCTGGTTGGCACTAAACAGGTCGACCTGGACGCGAAAGACAGCCTCGGCCGAACCCCTTATCTTGGGCAGCTATAAGAGGCGAGTTCGTCATCGTCAGGGAGCTGCTTGACAATGAAAATTTCGACCCGGACACTAAAGACAAACTCGGCCGAACACCCCTATCTTGGGCAGCTGAAGGAGGCTTCTCCCTCGTTGTCAGAGAGCTGATTGACACCGAAAAGGTCGACCTGAACTCAAAAGATAACCTTGGCCGAACACCCATATTCTGGGCAGTCCAAAAGGGACACAGCGAAGTCGTTTGGCGACTGCTTAGGACCGAAAAGGTCGACCTGAACGCAAAAGACAAATCTGGAATGACGCCATTTGTTTTGGCGGCCGAGTCAGACAACCTGCAAATTGTCGAGCAGCTCAAAATCGCTCAAAGAAGAGCCGCTGAGCGATAGACGACCAGGAAAGGGGGCGAAGGGTACAAACTGCTCACCAGCATTAATACAGACAGCTTCATGCTAATACTTTCTGTTGTCTCTCTTCCATTACTGGCTTTCTTGACTGAGGCTTTCCAAGCACCGCCCGCATGTACCTCCGTACGATACCGTAAGGGTTATGTGTTTCCAAATACACTAATCCCCCATGAGTCCTTATGCAGAGATACACGTACCACGCGTCGACGTCAACGCCCGAGCCAGCAGCAACATCTAATTGGCCATTAACACACCCATCCTCGAGGAGATGGAAATAGACGTAAATAAGCCTAGATACTCGCTCCGTTACATTTTCTCAAATGCCCATGTCTTTTAGACCTTTCATTTCCTTCGTGCTCTCTCTTGGATATCCCTGATATCTATCCATGTCCTAGGGTTAGGGTGGGTTCAAAGCCTTGATTTTCCCATCTATCCTCCGAGTCTTTCTCGTGTCATACATATAGTTCTTCAGGTGACTCAATGGTTACCAAATTTTCTCTTTTAATAATTACTTCACTACATAAATCATATAAACCCGTTTGATTATCAGAGCCTCTGTCTCGTGCTGAACCATACTGCAGCGTGCTATCAAATCAGGCTGGTTACTCATAGTATCAATATAAAACACTTGACATGATATTTTTCTTACTCTTGTCCTGTTGAGCCCGTATCAGCGTTGAGTGTATTCGTACTGATCAAATCACAACAACTGTACCAAAATTCCGGATCAAACATTTCCAGCCACACTCTGTAAAATGCCACCGTCAATAACCAGATTCATACCCCAGATGTAATCGTTCGTAGCGAGCATGAGGAGTCCCTACCAAACCGAAGGTTAGTAAACAATACACTCGGGTAGACCCCCATGTGTGGACTTACACTTGCAAGATCCTCCGCCTTGCCCATGCGCCCAGGCGGGACTCGGGCGCCTATGTCCAGCATCTCTTGTTGGAATTCAGCGTCCGCTTGTGCCACGCTCTCATTGTAGTCATTGGAGCCACCAGTTGTCATCTCCGAAGGAAACCAGCCTAAAGACGTCTGTTGTTAGTTACGTCGAAGATCGCACACACCCAAAGCTATGAATTTGCTCAAGAACTTGGAGATTCTTTACCTGGTGCAAGACCGTTGACACGGATCTTGATGTTCTGATGGCTGAAGTCGAAAGCTAGCTGGCGGGTCATCTGTACCGATGCAGCTTTGCTAACCTACTCGCTATATCAGTTTCAGACCAGAATAGCTGATGAGTACAGCAAGTTGTGCTCTTACATTGTAGGCAAGCTGTGATGCCTCAGACCTTCAAGGTGTCAGTATTGATTCATCAATATATCATGGCGCCCTGGAAAGACAAACATTCTAAGCTGTCCACTGTTGGATGTGGTATTAATGACGCTTCCCATCTTGCCAGTCGGGCTCGAGATGGACTTGGCCAACAATGACAAGAAGGCTGCAGTCACGAAGTAGATAGATGTTGTGTTAATATGGAAGGCTTTTCGAAGAATATGGTCAGTGTCAAGTGGCGAATACGGTATAATCAGTTTTGATACTAAGTACCTTGCTGCCAAAGGTCGATCGACTGGCCAAAAATAGAGCTGCCAAACTTCTCGGGTCCATCCTCTGGACCAGCCTCTGGCTTCGTCGTCCATATACCAGCGTTATTCACAAGTCTGCTCGGTCAGTTTCAGTCCGCTTCTTCTCAAACCACTGGCCTTTTAGGCTAGGGAGCTTACACGTTGACGTGACCGTCAGTCTTGCTGATGTGCTCAACCGCCTTCACGATGCTGTCCTTGTTCGTCACATCCATGACGAGGGGCACAATCGTGCCCCCTGAAGAGCCAACCTTGTCTGCAGATCCGTGGACGCGGGCACTCGTTTCCAGCACTTCCTGACGTCGACCCGTGATGTAAACCTTGGCTCCGTTGGAGGCCAGGGCTTGGGCGTACACTGGAACAGCACGTTAGCTGGCCAGGTGTTTCCGCGCGCAGGGGGGCGAAGGGGTGGCCTATGGAACCCTCCGCGACTGCGTGAGGGTAGTGCAGGCAGTGGATTCGTACTCAGACCGATTCCGGTGCCTCCACCGGTTACTAGTTTAGTATGTTAGCATAATTGGTGATTTGAGGGCAACGGATGCTTTGGGCGACACTTGCCAACAATGACCCAGTCCTTGACAGTAAGCAGCGAGGCTGCTGCAAGTGGGCTGGTGGTAGCCATTGTATGAAGTTGTCCAATAATGTGCGTAGTAGAATCAAGTATTGGTTAATCAGCCAGGTAAGTAGGACCATTGCCTCTCAGTTAATAGAGGCTCCTGTTGAAGACATGGACCCGTTGGTTGACGACTTATAGTACTTGCCTACGACACTATCGTTGACCACTACGATCGTCTCGTCAATTACCTGAATGGTGTAATTGCCCGAGTTCCGCTGCATGATACCTCTCGGTATCCGAACCATATCAACCCCGTGGTGTATTCAAATGTCTTTCTTCCTGTATACAAACAAGATAATAGCTTTGGAGGAACGAGTCCCCCACGCCTCAGTAACGGGGGTGGCGTCGGGCCCCGGTCGCGACAATGCCAAGGTCCCGCTGCGAAGGGAATGCGCCGCCGACAAATGCTTGCTATTTTCGAGCTAATAGGGATGGTCAGCCAGTTGCATTAGCGTGCCAAGACTCAGGGGCCCCTACACTTCTACCAACATAGCATTCATTGGCTCAACCCGCAAGAGTTCATGCGTTGCAACGGAACATTGAGGTTGTCTTTAGAGTGTGATGTAACAGCATTGTGGGTAATTAGCGACTCACACGAATGGTAAGGATCTATGCCAACCACCCAATGCCTATATTATCCGTACTCGCTGACCAAGCAGAGGAATGACTCTCCCGGAGGGGAATTGTTACAACCATCACCCTTGGCTGTGGTCCAACGACTCGACTGCACATCTGAAGGTAGTGGATGGATGGCCTGGCTCCAAGCAACTGGCTGACATCTAAGGCTTGGCTTAATCAAATGCCAACACAGAGTGCCACAGACGTGATTACCAAGCAGAAGAATTATGAGGATGGAGAGTTGCTGTGCTGAGTCCTGTCACCAAAGCACCATTTATATACCTAATGTTCATGTCTCTAGTCCCAAGTTTGACCGAGACTAATAGCCACCTCACCAGCTGTGCCTGCTTTCAGATATTGGAAATACGTCTTTGATCTTTATCTGCTTCATACTTGATATTCGCAAAAGTCCTCTGCATCACCTGCTATTCGTTCATTCGGCCTAAACATGAGTGACCTGGAAAAGTCTGCCGGTCTTGGCGAAAGTCTCACCACCACAAGCAAGACAAGCAGCCCCACACGGGCCGAGAGCCCAGTTCCCAATGGCACAAAGGCAGCAGAGGCAGCAGCAGGCGAAAGAGATGGCGGTCCCGACTACGAGCGGCAGATCCACGGCGTCAAGTGGGCGCTGACGGTCGGCGCCATCCTCTCGTGCGTCTTCCTCTACGCCCTCGACACGACGGTCGTGGCGGACATCCAACCCGACATCATCGCCTCCCTGGGTGACTTCCAGAAGTTCCCCTGGCTCGCTACCGCCTACGCCCTCCCGTCCACGGCCCTGGTGCTCATCCAGTCCAAGCTGTACGGACTGTTCGACATCAAGTGGCTGTACTTTGGCTACGTCACTTGCTTCGAAATCGGCAGCGCCATCTCCGGCGCTTCGCCGACCATGAACTCGCTCATCGTGGGGCGTATGATTGCCGGCATCGGCGGCTGCGGGATCTACGTCGGCTCCTTGACCTTTTTCAGCGTGGCGACGTCCCCCAAGGAGCGGCCTATCTACATTGCTCTGATCTCTCCCACCTGGGGACTCGGCACCGTCTTGGGGCCAATCGTAAGTAGCTCATCTTTGAACCGTGTCGATTCTTTTTAAATGGCGTGTGATGATGGCTAACCCTCCTATGATGTTGAAGGCTGGCGGAGGTTTTGCCGAAAGCCCTGTCGGCTGGCGGTGGGGCTTTTACATCAACCTCATCATCTTTGCCCTCGCTGCCCCTATTCTGCTTTTCATTCTGCCCTCGATCGATTTCTCCAAGGGCCAATCCGCCAAGGAGAGATTAAACAAGGTCGACTGGCTCGGACTTGCCGTATGGACCGGTTGGTGCGTGTCCTTCTTCATGGCTATCACGTATGGCGGCACCTTGTTCGAGTGGGACTCCTACAGCATGATCATCCTCTGGGTCTTTGTCGGGGTTCTCGGCATCGGGTTTTACTTGACCCATAGGTTCCACCCCTTCATCGCACTGGAGAATCGGCTATACCCCAGCTACATGCTCCGGAACCTCAAGCTGGGCATTCTGCAGTTCGCTACGTTCGCTGCCGCATCAGCTGTGTATATCCCGATTTACTACCTTCCGCTTTACTTCCAATTTGCCAAGGGTGAGTCCCCAGTGGAGGCAGCTGTTAAACTTCTGCCTTTCGTGTTCATGATTTCGACGGTCGCTATCATTAACGGCTTCTTCATGTCGAAATGGGGCTATTACATGCCATGGTTCTTCGTGGGGTCACTGCTGGCCGTGGCAGGAGGCGCCCTGATGTACACGGTTTCGATCAACACCAGCGTGTCCGCCATCTACGGCTACAGCGTTCTACTGGGAATCGGCGGTGGCTGCTTCATGATCACGGCCTTTGGGTGCGTCTCCGACATTGTGGCGCCCAAGGACATCTTCAACGCCATTGGCGTCATCAGCTTGGTCCAGTGCATAGGCATCACCTTCTTCCCGTCCCTCGGCGGCAGCATCTTCCAAAACTTGGGCGCCAACTATATTTCCCCGATCCTGCCGGCGGATTTTACCGGTGACCCGCGCGTGATCCTGGCCGGCGCCAGCAGTCCCGAGTGGCAGGGATTCTCCGACGAAGTCCAGACCCGGCTTGCCAGCGCTATCGTTGATGCCATGTGCAATGTTTACACCATGACCATAGTTGCATGTGGCATTACCGTTCTTATTACCCCCTTCCTCGGAGTACGTCCTCGATTCCTTACTATCTTATTGGTCATCGCTTGCTAACTGTGTTGTAGTTCCGTAAAGTAGGTGCTTAGTGCCGAGACTGGATTTCTATCGGTGGGGTTTTGGAAATTTGGAAACATCTAGCTCTACAGGGGTTTGTTTTCTTCTCGTGTGTTTTCTACGGGGGCCTTTGATCTCACTGCTGCGCGAGTATCTTTTGATGTCCTCTCATAGCATCTTGGAGCCTCTCATTAAGCGCTAACTTAGACTCCCCGCATATCCTTATTATTATAGTAAATTTAGTAAATTATATGCTTATCTATGTGGTTTCACACCTCCGAGTTTAACATGACGCTGGCGCAGTGGGTCAAGGCCGCCGGCCCCAAGGTGAAGGGAGCCTGGTACCTGTATGAGGCGACAGTAGCCGCCGGCATCGAGCTTGACTTCTTCGTCTTCCTGTCCTCCATGTCGGGCCTGACCGGGCAGCCCGGCCAGGCCAACTACGCCGGCGCCAACACCTTCCTCGACGCCTTCGCCTTGTGGCGCAACGGCTACTCGGGCGTCACCGAGACCGAGATGATCGAGGCCTTCCGGGCCGCCGGTTCGTACCCGGTACCAGACCTAAACGACGGCGTCGCCGTTGGCATGCGGCGCGCCCCGTTCGCACACACCAACACCTTCGCCACGGGCTTCGGGTCGGACAAGTCGCTGCGCCACCCGGACAGCCGCCTGCACTGGAAGAAGGACCTCCGCATGGCCGTCTGGCACAACATCCGCGATAGCGACGTGGACGGCGCAGGTGCCGCCGGGGGCGGCGACGGCCTCAAGGCTTTCCTCGCGCGTGCCAAAGGCGACCCGGAGACGCTCCAGAAGCCCGAGACGGTCGGCTACCTGGCCCTGGAGATCGGGAAGCAGCTCATGAACTTGCTGCTGCGACCCGACGATGACTTGGACGTCACCCTCCCCGTGCAGCAGCTCGGCCTCGACTCGTTGGTGGGCATTGAGCTGCGCAACTGGTGGAGGCAGACGTTCAGGTTTGATGTCAGTGTGCTGCAGCTCCTGGGCTTCGGGACCTTGGAGGAGCTCGGGAGGCAAGCTGCGGTTGGGCTACTCAAGGCCTGTGAATCTGCCCAGTAGGGATTAGTAGTGTGCGGAACAGCTTCTCGATGTATCAATTTATAATAGATATTCAATGAAAAGAAACACGGCCTAGGTTTCTAAGCTGGGCGCTTTTACGCGAGATACGGGAGAACAGGCCTTGAAATTGCCTACTTCAGTTGCAAATGGTCGATAGTAGGATTGTCTTCAGTGGCCCTGGCGCAGCGCTAGCAGCGCTAGCTTGAACTCCACCTCAACAACGGACGCCGAGAAAGCCCGTGTCGTGTCAACAACAGCAATTGAGCGCGCTTGCTCTTTCTTGTTCGCAACAGCTGAGAAGACTTCAATCCCAGCAGAGAAACTCCATGATGGTTCGTCGAAGACGCCCGAAACGCCCGAGACTCCCCAATAATGACCTAGAGGCCCCTCCCGGAGAAGCCGCGGGAGGCGAGCTCACAGGCGCGGGTGCCGCCGCCAACCTAAGAACTGATACCATCAATCGACGTGAAAAAAGAGGTTTTTCTTGATCTAGCCGGCCGTGTAGATGCCTGGGTGGCATCGTACAACGGTCCTGGTGAAGATGCACAAGAACACAGGCGACTCGCCCGGAACTTCGCCACTGTGCTTGCTGATAGCCTTACCAAAATACTGTACGCCGACTCAGGCGACCCTCTTCGTACCCATGCGGCCGTCGAGTAGCCAACACAGCGAGGAGGATGCGATTGAGCCCGAGTCCGAGCCTCAGCGCGAGCCCAGTCCGGTCGCCATGATCCATCCAAATTCACCTATGTGGGATGTGCCAGTGTATCCAGAAGAATGGTTCATCTACGTGGTGTTTCGGGTGCCCTTCTACATCAACGACCCAGACTCCAGAAGGCGAAAGGGAAGGCCTGTCACCAACGACGATGTCGAAGTAGCTGCACGTTGGGATGGTGGCCTATGGCCGGTTGACGCTCGAAGGGCCACGCGACCCGCGAAGTCCAGGGGCGGCGGGGCTGTATGGGTCGTGTCGTTTCCGTCCGCAGCCAAACCCTTCCAGGTCGAAACCAGCGAGCTTTCCCTGAGGGCCTTCCACCAGCCTGAGGGGATTTTCCGGTGCGACCCAGGATGCCAGAGATTCCATGCACCGAAGAGATGCAGGCAATGGGCACGATGCGGGCACTGCAATGTGCCATGGAAGTGGCACGCGGTCATGGAGGACGACATGTGCACTTCCCCGATTCCGAAATGTGGGAACTGTTTTGGTCCGTATCCCTCGGGTCATCGAGGCTGTCCCTGTAGACCTCGCCTGGTAGATGGACTAGTCGTGCCACCGTCCCAGGACCAGCTGAAGGAATATCGACAGGCAGGTCTCAAGGATTTCGAAGCCCACTGCCAGGGTCTCGGTCTCAGCCACCACGATCAATTTGTGCACACGGACAGGGTCGAGTCGGGAGGCGCTGCCTAAGTGCCTTGATGTTCGAGATGTGACCGTGGCTCGGCAGCGATCTAGCTATAACACAAGCGAATATACACACCCTTGAACCAACCAGTAACATCGTACGAAAGCCCACTCAACAGTTCCAGTACCAAAACACCCGTTCAGCCACGGTATCAGAGTGATCGCTGCGCTGTCGCTCAGGTAGGTGGAGACGTTACTTTGGTATAGCACAAGACCAAATCGAGTAAGAGTACACGCCAATCACATAGAGCAATTCGGACCCGCTCGGATCTTGAGACGACCCAAAATAGTATTTACTAGTGGTATTAGTAGTACCAAAACCGTTGATATATCCACCGGCGGTTCAAGCTGCTATAATTACAAGGCTAGATCAGATGTCTGACAGCTTTGTCGCGTGTTCTATTCCAGATGAAGCGGATTTGAACATCTTCAGCTTTTGAACCGCAAATCCTCATTATCATCTGCTTGTCTGGGACATTTTATAGTTTATTGTCCTTCTATTGCTTTGAGAATAAACAATGACACCTCCGCACCCGCTTCACCCCTTGAGCATCAGCGAAAGCCTTGTTGTTCGTGATGTTATCCGATCGGCACATCCCCCACAGGCAGTTTTCAAGTTCCGGATACTGCATCTCGAAGAGCCTCCCAAGGCTCTCTTGACACAGTTCCAGGAGCTGGAACACTCGGGCAGTCTCGATGCATCGAGCCCTCGACGACCACATCAAGTGTGTGTCCATTATGATGTGATATTTGGCGGCCAGCCTCCGTGTTCCTACGAGGTGCTGGTGGATATGAAGACGAAGAAAGTCGTACCTTCCGAGTCGGTTCAGGAAGGCGCACAGCCCGCGTTCACTTTGGCGATGGCGAGCCTGTCCCTCGACGTGTCTAGTGACCGAAACCTTGCCTCTCAGTATGCAAATAAGCGGTCAAGTGCTCAAGAACCTTCTCCATGCTGCGATTTGCAGAGGACATCAGGTAGTGGTGTACCCAAACAACAGATAGCTAAAGCCAGTTCATGTTCATCGAAATGTAGCGAAAGCAATATTACGTCGTAACGTCAACTAAAACGAATTAGTCATATTAATACTGAACTGTATGGCCTCATCTAGACCGTCGAGCGAAGGATCCTCCGTTCAGCTAGGTGTATTCTTGAATCCTGGTTCCTATTGATGAATGATATCACAAGGCTAGTTGCACGAGTTTTAAAATAGACGGAAGCAGTCAACACAAAAAATATTCGTGGACAACGACAAAAGTGAAATTGTTCGTGGTCGGGCCGAACAGGGTCGCCCATATCCTAGCAAGGCATACTGAATTCTAGTCATTGATTGAGGGCACACGACTCTTTTTGCAAATGAAAAGGCCCAGGGCTTCCACTGGTTCACTGAGAAAACATCACCAATCAAGCATTTTTCAATACAGCGTAGAGTAGCACTACCCAGGTCTCGCATCATCAAATGCTGTTGACGGATTGCCAAGGGTGTTCAATTTAACTGCCTGTGTATTAAGCCGGTTTGATGATCAGCTCGGAAGGCCTCTACAGAATTCTCACTAATTTCCTCAATGACACACAGTCCATGTGACCTGTGTCGAGAAGGAATCCTCTCAGTGTTCTTGGCTTATGGCCATAACCTATAGCAAATTTTCCAGTTCTCCATATTCCCTTATTCACACCAGCAAGAATTCAGATGTGGCCCGGCTTTTCAACCACGTCTACCACAATATGGCAAGTGACGGTTTAGACCTTCCTCCTAATCGAACACGCAGGTGACCCAAGTCATCCTGATGTCGGAGGTACATTCTCGTACGCCGACCATCCAATAGTTATGTCCTCCAGAAGCGAATCAAGTTTGGGGACAGTAAAGAAGGGCCGGACATGATACTTGTGAGTCTTCATGCTCCGGGCTATTAGATCAGACAGCTGGGACTCGGGCGTGTCGCAAAACCAATCTACTCGACCAGCGAGGCGAATGAGATCGTACATACCGCGGTTCTCACCCCAGCCCAACGTGTGTTCGAAGCCGTCGGGGCAAAGGTAGTTATATTTCAGTTTAATGCCTTCGGTCTTCTTGCAATAAACGGCCCAAATCGCTTTTTCTGGCGTGGTGACGTCCATAACCACATAATAGCCCGTCCAGGTGGCGGGATCATTTGTTTTCTTGTCTTTTACGAGAAGGTGTCCTAGCGGGAGAACGTAGCGGGGTTGAGACAGATGATAGACTATCCCATGTTGTGGCGCGGGTACCATTTCGAGCACGTCGCCAAGATAGGATCGCTCCTCGGGTGATCTGGAGGTAACGCTCTTGTCGCCGCGATTCCATCGCTTTGATCTCGCCCTCGTGTCCAGAGGCGGCAGGAAAACGTCGTGTATAATGTAATACGTTTCACTGATCGTGTCCAGGAATTGTCGTCGTAAAGTCCAGTTAAATACTTCTTTCTCGTGGAAGTAGAGAGCGGCGTCCGCATACTTGACCATGGCTTGCGGCGGGCGAAGATCCAGGCGCGCCAGCCAGGTGAAGTATTGGGAGGGTCCTATTGACAGCGTGCCAGGACGGCCACTTGATTCCCTCTTGGGGCCGTCAGCGTCTTTGACAGTGGAAGGGCCGTCTGCTTTGACAGTGGAAGGATCGTGTGCTTTTTTGGCAGTAGAAGGACGGTCTGCTTCTACCACCTTCTCAATCAAATTGCCTAGCTCTTGGAGACACTTGCCCACGACAGACAGTGTCTGGTATACCTTGTCATTTTGATTCATGATGGTGTTGTGGATGTCACCGAGTTGTCCTTGGGTAGTTTGTATGAGATAGGAGACTTGCAGCTTCACCCTGTCGGTTTCCTGTTGAAGTCGGCTGATTCTTTTCTTGACCTGGTCGTCGACACGAGCAATATCGTCATCGAGCGACGTTTCGTTGTCGTTGTTGTTATCGATCTGCAACTTCTGGAGAGAGTGCTCGGTTTCTCCCAACTCGTCATCATGCTGGCCATCACCCGTGAAGAGCGCCTGAGAGGCTTGCTCGTCATCGGCCCCCTCGTCTTCGAGCTTCCCGTCCTCTGCATTTCTGATGTATTTGCCATCAAATACGAGGTCCAGTGAGGTGTCTTGCCGCTTGCTTGGGTTGCCGTAAGCGGCGTCTCCTTCATCAATAGGTCGCATTGTGGCCCAAGGGCACTGCGAATTCGGCATCTTGGATGTGTTTCTGCTGTGGTGGCACCAAATTGTCAGCAAAGAAGACAGGAATAACATAGAGTTATGATTCGCCAGTTGTCCATTTCATGATTGCGAATCTGGTACGTGTCAAAGGGTATGGGGTGAGAATGGGGTGTGAGGAGGGAATTCAGTAGCGCAAGTCAGGAAAATTGGCAAACTTGAGCCAGCACGATACTGACTTATCAGATGTAACAATTGAGAAAGGGTAAAAAGACCATCGGCAATGTTTGGCAAGAGACTCGAGATGAGAAGCTCCAAGAGATACAAAAACAGCTTTCAACACAATCCAGTGTGCTGGGAGGCTTGGAAGTTTGCATGACAGAGAGAAGTGAAATGAGTGAATGGAGTAGGTGAGAAAACAATGAAAAATTGCACAGTACTTACCAGAAGCTGGCTCGGTGGTCAAGTATGAGGATGGGGTGCGCAACAGCTCATTTACTTGGAACAAATGAAACAGACGACCGTGATGACCTGTTATTCAGTATTCAGATGATGGATTCTGTGAGAGACTGAGATGCAGTGTGGCGATCGTCGATGCGAAACTAAGGCGCTTGCTTGTTGTTGCGTGAAGTTTGAATCCACCACGATGTGAATTGTGAACGAGCTGAGTTGGGCTTGGTGTTCTGGAAACGGAGACCCCAGCCTGATCTTGATGGGTTGAGACTTGAGGTGATGGGTTAACTGAAGTGGAGGGGAAGAAGACGAAGGCTTCTGAAGAGCTACAATGGACAATTAGAGGGAAGGCATTTACAATGGAAAATTTGAATAAGCACAAGTTACTATTAACGCCAGCTATTGCGGCGAGGCCCAAGGTACACCGCATCGGCTTCCTCAGGCTCCAAATATTTAAACACAACTACCACCCTATTTCACATTACAGTCCATTGACCGCACCAAACCACGTAAACGGCGACCGAACATCCACGGCTATCCAGACTTGTGGCAACGTCCCGTCCGGTTCCGCCCTATCATACCACCCTTAGTAGATACCAGGGACGATCTTGTACTTGACGATGCTCTTGTACTTCTCCCAGTCCTCGCCGTACTTGCGCGCGCACTTCTCGTCGTCGCGGCCGTCGCGATGGATCAGCAGGACGGCGAAGTAGAGGATGTAGAAGTAGGTGAAGATCATGCCCCAGTACTTGGCGGGGCCCTGGACGACCTCGCGGCCGTCGAGCATGGTGATGGCGCCCGGGACGGCGGCGCCGCCGTTGAGGATGATGTAGCCCGAGAAGCCGGTGGGCAGGGAGTAGGGCCACGACTGCAGCCAGTCACCGAAGTAGTTGATGTGGCGCGCGACGCCCCACCAGCCCGACGTCATAAGGCGCGTGCCCGTCTTGGTCTCGATGTAGCGGATGTGCGAGACGCGGTAGTCGTTGGGGTCGCGGCGGAACATGTTCTTCTGGCTGTTGCTGAGGCGGAAGATGGCAAGGCCGGCCGCGAGCACCACCGACACGGCCGCGGTGCCGACCCAGCCCATCGACAGCGGGTACGTGGCCAGGTAGCGCGTCTGCGTCGAGTACATGAAGGGCACCCAGCTCAGGTCGCCGAAGGCCAGCATGAAGCCGAAGCCGTCGGTCGTGATGTCCATGGTGGTCAGCACGGCGGGCTCCATGTACTGGCCGTCGAGGACGTAGAGGGCCTGGACGACGGTGATGAAGACGATGCTGTCCGTCACGTAGCCGTAGTTGCGGTACTGCTTGGCGACGAAGGCGCAGTTCATGAGGATCCAGCCCAGCAGGCCCGGGCGCAGCTCGCAGAACTCCTTGATGTCGACCTCGCCGATCAGGGGCAGCGTGACGCGCGGGTTCAGCTCGCGGCCGATGTAGAAGTCGTAGATCAGGTTGCCCGTGTGGCCGCCGGCCGCCAGCTCGCGCTGCTCCTTGTTGCCTGCCTTGACGGAGAAGCTGCGCACGTAGACGTAGATGGCAAGCGCGTACGAGATGAGGATGTTCGCGGTCAGGAGCTGGACGAAGTTGTCGGCGATGTAGGTCCAGACGGGGAATTCGGCGCCCTGGGCGATGGTTCCGGCCAGGCATGCTACGAGAGTAAACATGGACGACGCGAAGCCTGGGAATACAATGTCAGTGGGCCGCTCGATCGCGAGTGAAGACGCGTAGTTACTCACAGTTCATGCGGTAGTTTAGTTTGCCGCCCGAGGCCAATTCAGTGCCCTCTCCCATGGTCGCTGGCAGAATACGGTACAGCACAAGGGACAGGAAGTAGTAGGCCAGAGTCCAACCAGTGGCCTCCCAGCTTCCGAGCCCCCAGATGCCTTCGGCAGGCCATCCCACTTCCGTCTTCAGTCGCTCGATCGACAGGTTCTTGGGGTTCAACAGCGATGGGGCGGGGCAGCCTGAAATGTCGTTGCAGGCGAATGCGAAGAGGTTGAGGAGGATTGGGAGGCCGAAGGTAATGCCAGCAGCGCCGATGCTAGAGATTGCAGAAGCATTGGTTAACTAATCCCTCCTATCTTTCTTGGATGCATTGCACTGGAAAGGCGAAGGTTAATAACTTACGGGCCGCCGAACTCATACTTGTGAGCTGGCTGGGTCTTGACCTTGGTAGCCATCTTGTCGGACGCAGTTGTTTGCGTTGCAGAGATTTGAGGCTATCGTGATGTAGTCACGACGATCAGGTTGTGGGAAGAAGAAGAAGTGGTGACGTCTGGGGGATCCCAATATACTTTTACTGTCCAACTGGCACCCCTTGCGTTGTCGTTAGGTCGTCAAGCTACAATGCCGGCAAGCTTGGCTTCCGTGTGGCATGATCTAATCAATTTTCTGGCCCGTAAGCCGTCTTTGATCTCATTATCCATAATTGGCCATAGCTCCTTTTATTCGAGCCCAATCAACACCGTTGATTGGCACGATGACGACGTGAAATTGGGAAATGTTTGTAGCGGGAACCAAGGGTGAGCTAAGCTGCTGCTAGCTGGTAATTCTGCATTATCGACGCTTGTGCATCTTGGCCGTGCACAATACCATACATAACTGTAAGGTCCATTGTAATTATGCAACCCGGCTTAAGTTTGATCATCCGGAAGGTTTTCCACGATATACGGCATCTTCTGGGCACGACAGGAACAGTAATAAGGATCGCATTTGCTGGATGCACCCCGGGACTTCTCATTAGTTCTAAGGCTTAGACACCATGACGAACCAATGAGACATTCTACACGTGCGCGGGCTGACGGGCTCTTGCTGCGCAAAATACGAATGCAGTGTCTCCAGCCACCGGGGCTTATGTGTAATCCTCAAACAGAGCGTGCTGCCGTGCTGCCGTGCTGTAACCTAGTGCCTAAAATTACTAGCAACGGTTGCAAAGAGGACACTACAACAACAATTGGGGGGCACTGCTGGGTTAGGTGGGCTTGCGTTTGCTGCTCATTGTGTCTCATCTCGTAAGCTCTTCGGGACATTGACTTGTCGCATCAACACGTATTCGTTCTTTTGACGACGTTTTCTTCATTCATCATTTAGTTCTTCTCTGACATTGAGCGCATTAATCCTTTTTCATCCACGCCATTTTGCAGCTGAACTCATCTGTAATTGAACATCGAAAGGCCGGCCTGCCTATCTTTCGTTCCCTACCAAGTCCGAATCGACTTCGGCCACCCTAGGCAACCGACAACCACCACGATGCGGTCCATACTCTCCTACCCTCCCGCCTTCCTCGCCCTCCTCCTGGCCGCGGCCAGCACCTCCGTCATGGCAGCCGACCCAGCCGAGAAGACGCCGACCACGACAGCCTGCACGGCCTCGACGACGGCGGGGTCCTTCTTCGACCTGCGACCCGACATCGCCAAGAAGGGGGCGGACACGAAGCACCGGCGGCGAGGGGACGCGCCACACAAGGACTACCACGCCCGCGGCTGGGACTACGGCTTCAACTTCACGCTCAACGTCTGCGAGCCCGTCGTCGAGACCCCCGACAACGTGCGCGGCCTCGACCGCGACTCGTGGCAGAACATCAGCGCCTACTACGTCTCCAAGGGCGACGTCTACAGCCTGGGCGCCGCGTCGGGCAACCTGACGACCCGCGGCCGCAAGCTGGTGCTGCAGTACACGGGCGGCTCGCCCTGCGGGAAGAGCAGCGCGAAGCGCGACGACTCCGGTCACCTCCTCGGCAAGCGCAGCAGCCGCCATGGCGGGAGCTACAAGGACTACTCGGACGACGAGACGGCCACCGCGACCAGCGCGAGCTTGGCGCGCAGCACCAAGGCGCTGGCGGCGGCGACGGCCAAGGCGACGGATACTACCCAGCGGAGGAAGTCGGCGACGATATCGTTCCTCTGCGACAGGGACCCGACCGCCACCACCGCTGCCGTGTCCTTTGTAGGCGCCGACCCGGACGAGTGCGCCTACTTCTTCGAGATGCGATCGCAGCACGCCTGCGCGGGCGCGGAGCCGCATGCACCCGGCAGCGTGGGCCCGGGTTACCTCTTCGTCATCATCATTTTCATCGCCATCTTGGTCTACCTGGGCGGAGGTATCATGTACCAGCGCACCGTGGCCAACCAGCGCGGATGGCGCCAACTGCCCAACTACACACTCTGGTCCAACATCTGGAGTCACATCTCGGTATGTTCTCCGCTCGCCCGTCCATCATTGGGCGTACTATCTATCTAAACGCAGCACAATTTGACTAACATGTTTGGGTGATTAGGACTTCTTTGTCATTGTCACTTCGTCGTGCGGGCGCCTGCTGCCCAGCCGCCGGGGCTACCATTACGTTTCCGGTTCGCCGTCGAGAGGGCGCTACAACCGGGATCGGGAGGCCGAGAATCGACTCATCGACCAGTACGATGAGGAGTGGGACGACTGATGACTTTGCACGACTTGACTGTGGCTTGTAGATTTGCGTTCGTGTTTGGGATCAAAGATGAGAGACAGACAAGTTATCGTTATGGACAATTTTAGTATAGATACCTAGGCAGAGCCGAGTACTGGGATATTAGCATTAAGGAAGGGCTCTCGGCGTTCAGGACTTGAATAAAGATATTCCTCATGGAAACGTATTCAACACCGTGTGATCGTGGAGGTCTGGCTCTTCTTCTGGCTGGCACTAATAATGCGGCCAGGTAAAGACCAAGCTACTGGAAGAGCTGAAGCCAAGGACTGCCAAGAGGGCTGATGCAGGGGACGACGAACGCTCCTTCCTGGCCAGACCTGGTGCATGCATTTTGGGAAGCTGCGTAATGTGGGTGGCTAGGGTGGGTCGATGATTTCCAAAAATACGCATATGATCCTGCCTTGTGTGTCGTGTGGCAAGCAATGCTTCCTATCACAGGCAGATTGCATTCGCTTCCACGTTGTCTTCCAGTTCCTCCGACGGCCTAGCAGGTTCTGGCCGCTGAGTCAAACATAGCATGGATGGCAAGATGGATGCAACCCGAGGAGGTACGCATTGGATATGTGCTTGGTGCGGTGAACTGATTGGTGGTTCTATTTTTGAGTTTGCAGGAGAGGGGTATCTTTTTTCTTGGCGTCTGTTTTCCCCCCAACACTTCCAAAGCCCTGCCTGCCTGCAATCGATTTTGCAGCTGTCGGTTATGGGTGTGCATCTCGGGTATGTGGCACCTTATACACACCATCGGTAAGAGACGATGAAACTAACAAGACTGGGACGGGACAGTCTCTCTGCGTCAACGTCAGCACTAATCCCCATTATCCAGTACGGGCACTAGGGGAGGTTCCATGCATAGCTTATCTTGACGTGGTGGGGATGGAGACGGGCGACTAGGGCTGCTGGGCTGGGCTTCCCAGTTCGTCCCAGTTCGTGTGAGCACCGGCTCTCGTGACGGCCGCTCTTGGTGGGCTCCGCCGCCCCCAGCTTTCCAAGGAAGGGCCCATTCCATCCTGGCATTTATTAATCATCCTCCCAGCAGATAGGGCTGAAGATTCTGAACTGGCTGCCTACACTATGCCACGTCTCCCCCTCTCCCGTTTTTCCTGTCTACACGACTGCTGCACCCGGCACCATGCCGATGAGCGTGTCTCCCGAGCCGCTGGCCCACCGCGGCAAGTTGGTCTGGGCTACCGATGCCGATTGGATCAAACACCGCGAAACGATTACCAGACTGTACTGGGATGAGAACAAGCCACTCAAAGAGGTCTCGAAAATCATGAAAGAGGAACATGACTTTCACGCAACGTGAGCCCCTCCTTCCCCCTTGCCGTTCTGGTTTGGCGGACACGCGAAACTGACAGGTTGACAGAGATCGCATGTTTAAGGTGGGTACAGTTCACTTGTTTGCTGCGTGTGTGACAAAAATGTCGGGCCAGATTCAGGCGACTGCTCCGCACTAACATCCATGTGCCCAGATGCGATTCTCGACATGGGGGTTACAGAAGAACCTCAAGAAACAGGATCTCCAGAAAATCGCTTCCGAGGCCTACTTAAACAAGAAGCCGACGCTACCAGTGGTTCGCGGTCGGCAGCTCGGCTCCCGACGACTTCAGAAACGCGTGCTGAAGACCACTGAACGATCAAAATATCCGCTTCAAAGCGACACAAGTAGCCATGCCCTGCAACACATACGTTTAGCTGCCCCTGGGAGCGCCGGCGCGGCCGAGAAGAGTGTCCAGGCTATACTCGAGTACACGGAATCCCGTTTTCAGACCCGGGCCTGGCACGTGGGCGGCGAGTATGATTTTGACAGCGACACGGCCAATTCCTGGTGGCTCAATCTGAATACCGCTCACAAGGAGCTCGTGCACGGGGCTCAGAACGGGATGCTCTCACCCCAGGGCTTCAAACTGCTGAATTCAGCATTCGCAGATTACTCTCGGTTGTTACAGAACCAACATCCCCAAACGGTACTGGCGACAATCGCAGGCTACGCAGGGTTGCATTCCGTCGACCCCGCGCTGGGCGAATCTCTGCTCAACTATGTCGCCGGCTTGAGCAGGATCAGGCTTGGCCCCAGCCACCCCTATACACGCATTTGGACAAATCTGCGGAATACGGGGGCCGCCCAGCAGACAGTCAGCACGCTTGTCAACGCCCATTTCTACGTTATGTCGATACACGCGCCGGGGAATAATCGGTTCCGGCTTGCCTCCCTGATTCAGATCATTGCGGGATTGAAACAGGCGCACATGGTCTCGTTCGAAAGTGCCTATGCGGCGCTGTTCAAGATCGCCAGCACTACAACATCGGACGTGAAGGCCATGAGAAAGAAGAAGAAGAAGACAAAAGTCGAGGACGAGGAGGTCAAACGTCCTCCAGAGCCTGACGCCTTCTGGGTGCTATTGGCTCAGCGGTACTTGTGCAAGTTCCTGCTAGAATCGGGCCGCCCCCAAGAAGCCGAAACCACCATGCTAGCCTTTGAAGCATCGCACATGGAGTCGGGCAACGACACGGACCACACGGCGTACCTGCAGGTCAAGGTGATGGTGACGGGGGCGCTGGGGCGGACGGCCGAATCCGAGGCCGCCATGCGCCTCGGCTACGACATAACACGGTGCGGCCAGACGCTGCACCCGGAGTATCTGATGGAGTACTTCGCCACCCGGCTGGAGGACTCCTACCTCGCGCGCGGCGACCAGGCGGCCGCTGATGCGTTCCGCGCCGAGCGCGATGGCCATCTCGGGGACATGCTGGCGCAAGGCCTTATTGACGAGGGCTCGTGGCGTCGGATGACGCGGTGGCGGTACGTGGAAGGCGAGGACGAGGAACCGGCAGCGGTCGTCGACGATCTCGATCAGACTGCAGCGGAAGAAGAGGAAGAATAGCAAGAAAGGCAATCTAGGGGGGATGGAAGAAGCCCATGTATGATGGAGATATGTCACGATAGAATCAGCCTCACGGCTGTAATAGCCTTTGCAAGTCGTACGTTTTACCACATAATGATTTTGCAACCCTTTTTTCAGATATGGTTTTCAGATGCCATCATTGTTGGTCATACCGAGTCGCTCTCAGCACATTGTACTGAGAAATGCTAATTCAAAGGGGCCACATGCATGCTTGTTGCCCAGATAATTCTACTATATATCAAATATTGAATTTTCCCGCAAGGAAGCAGCGTTAAAACATCTGAGCCATATTGAAAGCAATAATTGAGGTGGTTTGAGTGACTGCAACCGTATTTATAGTTCGATGTGTGCCTGGGTTTGCACCTGGGGTAAAAAAGGGGCAGCATCCACCGGAAATAGCCACCGACGACATCTACTTGAGCGAGTTTTGCCCGACTTTCTCAATTGTTACTTATCACATACCCCTTGACATCTTATTCTCACAAGAACAATTATTTCGCATTCTAGACAATCCCTTTTTGTAACAATCGACAAAGAAGCTGTCAACCCTGAACAAAGAAAGCGACGATCTCCCGGTACTACTTCAAGAACACATTACACAGCTCGGACTTCCGGGGAAAACGACATCACCTTCAATTCTTACCCTGCGACCCGTCATCATCCTGCATCCGCCTCTAGTCCTCAAAAGGGGAGGTGCGTTGATTACGTCATCGTCCATCGTGAGCGCGAGAACGACCCCGACCATTCTACTCGGCTGACTCCATCAGTCTTTTTTTTGGTAAGCCACGGGTGGCTTGGCGATCCCCTCTCGCACGATCAATTGAACAGCCCACCAACCACACTACACCACCACTGCTACAACACCCATCGTCGCCGCCATGACTCGTCTTGCCACAGAGTTGCGCCAGGCGAATCGCCGCGACCGTCGCCTCCTCGCCCTGTCCAAGCTGCCGCGCGAGGCCTGTCCCGCCAAGGCGCAGGCCAGCGCCTACACGAGGGCGCGCGACCTGGAACGGGAACTGGAGCCTAGTGAGGCGGAGCGGGAGGCGGCGTTTTTTAACTCCGACGATGGCGACGAGGCTGCGTCGTCGTCGCCCTCCACATCCACAGACGCAACACAGCGGAGAAGAGGCATACTTCGCCGCCGGCGCAGTGAGACAGAGTCGCGGAGACGGGAGTCATCATCCCCGCTATCGTCATCATTACCGTCAAGAGCCGAGGAGGAGGTGGACGACTCCCAAGACGCCACCACCAAGTCAAAACCCGGGCATTCCGTGGTCTTCGCGTCCAATCACGCCACGAACATCGTGACGGGCGAGGATGTACCTGCCAACCCGAGCAACCTGAGCTGGGGCAAATGGATGGAGAAGAACCAGTGCGAGAACGCGCGCGCGCAGCTCGACGCCATGCGCGCCGACGCCCAGGGCGAGCTGAGCGAGTCGGACCTGGACTCGGAGGACGCGTACGTGTGCAGCACCGACGAGGAGAACTTCTGGTCGGACGCCGAGGACGACACGCAGGTGGCCATCGGCGAGGACTCGGAGGTGGAGGATGACGAGGGGTTCGATGAGCGGCTGAGCGGGGAGCGGGACCACCCGGAATGACGACGAGCAGGATTCTTGGAGTCACGGTAGCGCGGACTGGGATTCGGACTCGGAGTCGGGTGAGGAGTACGATGCTGATTTGGAGAGCGACGAGGAGGAGGAGGGGCCGGAGTGGGAGTTTTATTGAGGGACAGGACAAACCATGGTCGAATGACTGCCCTTCAAGTCTAGTGGCTCATCGGGTTTTCTTCAGGATAGAGGATCCCGCGCGGCGTTACCCCCGGAAGCGTTGTTTGTACATAAAAGGGGGGTCCGGTTTGGCAACCAAAAAAGACGGCTTGTATATACGAGAAAAACATAGCGAAGACATTGAATAAGGAAACTTTGTTAAATATGCATTTGGTGAAATAGTACTCCTAACTCCTAACTCCCAGTGATGAAATAGCCATGTGCTCTGTGTCGAATCTTTTTTTTCTTTCTCTTCGGTTCAATCTCAAGGTGTGAGCCCAACAGAAACGAAACCTTATCAATGTGACTCTTTAAATCGACGCACACAGCCAAGTGGCCATTATACCCCATGGCTTGCTCTATGTCTCATGTACTATGAAAGATACCATAACCAAAGTAGTAAAAGCCCGTCCAACATTTGTTCACTCCACTCTGTCCGACTTTTGCTTCCAAATCTTACCGACAGAACGAAAGCTACCCCACAAGACGCCCGAACGCCTAACTCTGCTTTTGATACGAAGCGGCTTGCGCAAAGTATGCTGACTAGCCAGATCCATCTATGCCGTCTTGGGCGAGAACCATAGTCCCTGGGCGACTTGCCAGTGCATGATGCTTTGGCTTGTCACTATCCCGAGGCTCGCTGTCATTCCTCTTTTCGTTACAAGAAGTTGAATTGTTTCATGTTAGAAAAAGGATGGCAAGAGCTTCACCCCCCTGAGTTGCATTCCGGCCTGCCACAGGCTGACCGCTCTCATCCTTCAATTCATGATTGCAGTCGATCATGCGACAGGTCGCCATGATGAACTGCTTTGTTGTCTGGCCCCACGTGGGATCTTGGCCGGCCCTCTCCATGTTGTCGTACAGAATGCGCAAGGCACTTTCGTATGTAGTCTTGTCGCTGGCGCTCAGGCCTCCGGCGTGTTTAACTTCTCCCGGCCCATACATGTGACCGGTGGGTGGAGTGGAAACTTGCACGACAGCAGCCCTGCCAGCCGAAGTCTCACTCCAGGCTTCTTCTATGTTTGCTTCCGGTGCCGAGTCTTGGCCATCACCCATTGGCAGAAATTGATCAAGCCGGTCGTCAGGTTTCTCCGTCGTCCTTGGTAGAGGCATCATCGAGAAACTTCGGCCGTCCCACGTATAAGAGGATTTGCTCAGCAATCGATCGAGTACTGTAGCACGGTCGACGTTTCCTTCTTCCTCAGTGGAGCCGGGCATGGAAACGTCAATCTCTTCCACATAGATTGTAAGAATGTCTATGCTGAAATTCGATAGATTACAGCCTATAAGATGGCAATTGCGCAGATGCTGAAGGGCTGCGGATTTGCTTCTGTACTCTTTTTGGATATTGCAATGGCTGCAGTTGCGAATCATTTTGATTGAGAGATCGGAAGGAAAAAGCCGGGAAATGTCGTCTCTACAGATCCAAACCTTTCCCTTGGGATCCTCTTCATCGTGCTCTGCCAAGATGTGAAGTTGAAGATCGAGCTTATAAGTGAAACCCTGAGGGTGACGATCGCACTCTGAGCAGAAGATTTTCCAAGTAGGAACGGGTGGTGCGGTTATCCGTGGCCCATTAGTTGGCGATTCAGGAGTACTGTTCAGACGTTTAAACTGAGGTGACCTTTCATGGATACTCCCATCTGTCCCATATTGATCTTTCGCTTGGGTGACTTCCATACGGCCGGTTTCCAGTCTTATTGCGTTTTCCGTTGCCATGCGTTGACGTCCCTCTGTTCGATACTTGAGCAATGTATCTTGTGCCGTCTGTGCCTGGCTTTTATCTGCCAGTTCCGTTTTGTGTTGCAATTGGATTGCATTTTCGTCTTTGGCCTTTTGTATCTCTTTTTTCATCATTATGCGTTTCTTATTTTTCTGTTCCAGGAGCATCAGTTGCAATTGGAAGTCTTGAAGTTTTTTTGGTTCTTCTTCTTCGGCATCTTCCGTATCTCCAGCTTCAGCTCCCAGTGGCGGCGGTTGAAAGTGAGGACTATCGAATCTCGTAGTTCCAGGAACACGGGGAGGTAGGTAGTCCACTTTTCGTATGGACTTTCGCGGAGGGGCTATACTATGGGCCTTGCTGACGTGGTTCTCCAATGCCCGGGGCGTCATGAAGGGCGGGTACTGGCATCCCTGGTATTCACATATCAGTCGCCGCACGTGCAGAAACTCATGCTCGTAGCATTGCCCCTCGACTTCGAATCCATCAGTAGCTCGAGGGCAACCCCTTACGCGACATGTGTATACCGAGTTGCGAAACTGTCTTTTGAAAGACTCCAGGTCGGCGGCCGTAACGTCGGGGTAATCAGGCTGGCTCAGGATGTATCTTAGTGTCGCTTGATATTCCTTCAGGATAAGCGATACGCCCTCTTCGGGCGCTGGAATGGATGAGATTGCGGCGTGGTTCATTGGCTGCCCTCTAGCTTCCAGTTGTTGTAAATTCTGCTCTAGTCGCTCAGAGGTTCTCTCTTTCAGGCATCTGTTGACGACATCTTGTAATAGGGGATCCGGTAAATTCTTGATCCGGTCATCCGCGTATTTCATGGGACTCTTTTGGTCACCGCCTCGAGCAATTTGTAGCGTAGCTGAGGATTGACTCGGCCTGGGAGAAAGCTGATCCAATCTCGTTACGAGTTGTATGGCCAAGTTGAACAAACTTGAAGCGTCAGAGTGTGACTTCTCTTCTGGCGGACCCAGTGAGAGTAGATAGTCGGTCCAGAATTCCTTTGCGTAGACATGAATGCTATGTAGCCCTCGAATCACTCGTACAAGCATTTGTTCGTAACGGGAGTCATGGGGCAAGCCATTTGAGAAAGCTTCAGTTCCAGCCAAAAGGCAGGTGACGGTAGCCACACCATGCTGTAGTAAACAGTCTTTTTCTGCCAGAACAAGATTGCTTGACGAAGAGGTTAGGAACCTAGTTTGCAGTTAGTATTGATCAGACAGGTGGATTGGGGAGAGTTTACTCCTTAACGGATACATGAATGAATCCAAGTCTTGAGTCGGGTCTCTCCTCAATTAGTGTAGCACATATGTCCAACATGTATTGGGGAGCAATAAGCTCGACTCCGGTATCGCCTGCGCTGAAAGCAATGGCGGACAGAAGCTCAATCTTCTTCAGAGGTCGTTTCGAGAAGGCAATCCAGCCTAACGCGCATTTTATCCTCTCCACTGACGTACTGTCCAGACGGACAAGGATTTGTGTGACAATCTTGCTATAGCTTATAATGGGTAAGCAGCGGGTGGTGGGGTGAAATGGACGATGCACTCACAACTCTGATAGTTTCGCTGGAAGTTTGTATACATCCCTCTTAATCTCCTCGCCGTTGAAAAAGATGTTGCTGGAGAGGTAGTCAAGGACAAGCCGAGCATATAGAAACATACCTATTTCGCGATTAGTCTCGATGCTGTGGGATGTGATAGGGGTTTCGGAGGCCGAACCATCTGATTTCTCCGTGATGGCGTCTTCGATCTTCCTGATATCATGCTCGGTAAGGTTAAGCTGTTGAAACTTGCTGTATATCGCCATCAGTCTCTGTGAAGCGTATCGCCTGATAGAGTTGCTCATTTGCTCCTTTTCCTCAGTCAACGATATTGACTGGCATTTGCGGAGATTCGTAGAAGCGGTAGTTGAGAAGCGACAAGACACTAATGCCTTGCACACTACCGGGCCCGAGTTGGATGCTCTTGACGTCACTTGGCTGATCAAGTTGCACGTTTTGTGCTGCATTAGTGGCTCGCATTCGTCTACCCCGTCAATAACAATCCAAATGTACGACGTTTGTCGTGGTTCTTTGCTGATACTGGAAAGTAGCAGTTGCAAGAGTCTTTCCAAAATGGGGATACTTGGGGCTTTCTTCCCAAGAATGTAGTTCTCGTAAACGTGAGCCGCCAAGTCACCATCCTTGCGAACAAGCTGGAGGATCAGTGACCGGAGGATCAGGTCATATTTGGTCGAAGAAGGGTAGGCATAGTTGCAGAAGTGTGATAAAACCAGGGATCCGGCGCTCTCCATGAACTTCACAATGCTCGCAGAGATGACGCTCTTTCCCGTGCCTGCCGCCCCCTGGATCCATAGGAGTGGGATGTCTGGTTTGCGCTGCAGCATTGATTTCATCTTCTTGTTTCGCAGTATCCAGTCGCAAGTACCAGGGTGATTATTGGACTCCTCCAAGAGCGTATGGAAGATATTCAGCTGGTCTGACTCGTCCACTCTGAGCCAGGATACAATAGAGTTGTATTGCTTGATCCCTTGTTCTTCCTCAGTCCGATCAAGCTGCTCGGTGCATTCGTCCCGCCATGTGCGGATTTCCTGGCGCATTTGCTTAGCCTCGGCAATGTTGTAAGCGTTAGCCTCTTTGTCGATCAGTGATGCATGGCGTTGCAGGTTCTCGAAGATGTTGTCAAAGCGCCTCTGAAAACGATGCCACGAGGTGACGAAGAAGAGCTTCCAACCTACACGAGTATTAGCTCTCAGGAGTATGATCGGGTTGATAACAGGGAATCGGCCTACCGCTTCGGCGCACGAATTGGTACGCGTGCTTGTGAAATTCAAGTATGTCCGCGTAGAAGACGGCGAGTGTTTGCTGGAAATCGTGGTTCGTCGCGAAGCTGTGGTTCAAGACAGCGAACCTCCCCAGACACTCGGAAATCCTTGAATAGGCTTTGATGATGTGATCGAACGCCTCTATATGTTCGGAAGCGATGCGCAGGATCAAAGATATCGGGGCCCACGCCCAAGGGAGAAAGGGGGTGCCATTGCACAGCACGCCCATGGCCTTCTCATAGTGCTCTAGCCCCTGGAACAAAGGGGCAAGCCGCCGCAGATTTCGAAGAGACTGCCTAGAAGCCAGCTCATTCTCAATCTTGAGCACCTCGCTTCTGACGTCTTGGAGGGTTATTGTTGGAAAGTCGCGGGCATCACCAGGCGTGATGGTCTTCTCAAGCTCTTTGAATGCGCAGCTGACGGTTTGTCGCGCCACAGAAGAAGGAGCAGGAGGCGGCATATCGTCCCCGATAACAAAGCAAGGCGATGAGAAAGATGAACCACTCGCTATTACCAGGCACTTGATGAATGAAGGAGCTTCGTGGGAAACCGAGGAGAGTGCGCGATCGATTGAATTGAGGCTGCCAAGAACCGATTGAGACATAGCCCCAAATCGTGGCGGAGGCCAAAGGATGCCTTGTTAGCAACCCACCAATCGAACTCGAGATTGGATGATGCAAGTGAGATTTGCCGGCTGACTTCCGCATAATATTGGCCAGTTATATCGAAGAAGACGCTGCAGCAGTGGTGGGGTACGTGGCTGTGCCGCCCCCTGCCCCCTGAACAAAATATGTGTGCGGTGTCAGCCCGACAACAACTCCGTCGTAAGCAAGTAAGTCAACTCCATCTTCACCCAACAACAATCACTCTCAACAGGACCAAAGATTCAGAGCCTATTGCTCAAATGAATATGCCTGATGAAGGGCACCATGCCAAGCGTCAACGCCTAAACGAGCCACGGCAGGAGCAAGGGATAGCGCAATGGCAAAACTCATCACTGGAGGCACCTCCACGCCCGTACCTTCCTCAGCAGCCACGCCCATATACTCCCAATCAATCATTCAACGACCCAAGTCTTCCTGTATCATGGACACAGGAACCTTCATTCCCGTTGGGTATGATCGCCTGTCATCAAGGGATGGCTCCGAATCTTGATACTGAGTTTCTTGGGGCTTCATATCCATTGCAACAGTACCCCAATGTGCTTGGATCTCATATGTACAATGTAGATCCCATGGGGTACGGCATGAACCTCTTCATTCCACAGCCATCGGTATACCACCAACAGGAATGGACCCAGCAACCATGTCCTGACAACCAGGAAATGACAGATTGTTCCTCGGAGTTCTTGTTTGATCAGCCTGGAGACTCCCTCAGCGAGATTCCATTGGAATCTGTGGTGGGCCAATCGGCACCATTGGTGTGCTTTGGAATGGTGAGCAGTATAAGAAGCATTGTATCAGCTGCTACATCGAAAAAGGTCTAATATCTAACGTTTCCATTCAGGTCACTGATTTGTCAGGAACCTATGAAAAGAGAAGCGCCCATGATATCTGCTCAGGGTTCTTGGTAAAAATGGAGTCGGCCGAGCACTTCGTCTCGGAGGAATACGACCACCTGCAGGGCCGCCTGCATACTGACCATGGACAGATGATGCAGGGACTCCTCGACGACAAATCATTGAGAACCTTTGTAACCTGCACGCCTAGCAAAGTCGGGCAGAACACGCGCGGTGGAATGAAGAGTTCTGCCGTCATGCCATGCACCTTGGACGTTGTAGTCTATGGCCCATCGGACCTTTCCGAGGAGATTGGGTCTTGGTTTGAGGATTACGATATTTACCTCCAGGATCCTCAAATATGTCATTTGGATGCCAGATATTCCAATCCCCACAGGCTCTCTTCCACTGAACCGAGTCGCTGTCCGCTGCTGTCAGAAGTGGTCTCCCAATTGACTACTTTGATGCAGCTCTCGGAAATTGCCAAGCGTCCAGACTTGCTCAGCAGCCTTGGAAGCGCCCAGGATCTCGAAGAGACAGCTCAACCTGCTAGTATAAAGTCTACTCTGAAAAGGTATGCTGAATGTATTCATTAAGAGACCCATACTGACATGGAATTACAGACACCAGAAACAAGCCCTCACCTTCATGTTGCGCCGAGAACGTGGCTGGGGATTCAACGATTGCCAAAGAAAACCCGATATATGGGAAATCGTGGACAGTACCCAAACACGCCAGTAGGTACCGTCAAAGTCCACAGTTACTATCCTCTGACTTTCTTTTAAGATTCTTGAATACTATATCTGGGACTCATCAGTCGGATGAGCCCGATGAGTTCGCGGGTGGTATTGTTGCAGACCCTATGGGTCTCGGCAAGACCTTAACCATGATCTCCTTGGTAGCAACCGATTCAAGAACCATCAGCACCTCTCAACGTTTCCCAGATCAAAGCGCAAATGACAAGTTACAAGTGCCAGCGACACTTATTGTGATACCTCCACCACGTTAGTATCATAATCTACAGGACACCTGAAAAAGACTAATGTTTCACATCTAGTACTTGGTACTTGGGAGCATGAGCTAGACACGTTGGTAGACATGGCTTCTTGAACTTTCATAAAACTGACTTCATTGTAGGCACGTGAATCACGGTGCTATACGACATTGTCGACACCACGGAAAAACTCGGGTTATGGAGCTGTACGAGCTCGAAGACATTCATGTGGTTCTGACAACATACCATACAGTCTCGGCCGAGTGGAGGGCAGATGAAACAAAGCGAGACTCGATCCTCTTTTCCGTCAAATGGAAACGCATCATTCTAGACGAAGGTAATTCAGTCCAACCCTTGTCCGTCGTCTACTCAGTCTGACGATCCAGCGCACTTCATACGGAACGCGAAGTCTCGAATGGCAAAAGGCTGTGTGTGCGCTCGAGGCACAGGCACGGTGGGCCGTGACGGGAACCCCAATCCAAAACCGTCTATCCGACTTTGCTACTTTGTTGCAGTTTATCAGGGTGCATCCATATGATGAGCCGCGACACTTTGATGCAGATATCGCCAACTTATGGAAGACCGGCGAGGAAGCAGAGGCAGTCGAGCGCCTAAAGAGGCTTTCCCATCATCTGTTGTTGCGTCGGCCAAAAGATACCATCGACCTCCCTGCACGGCGCGATCTGCTATGTCCTGTCGACTTCACCCGCGACGAGAGAGCTGTCTACGAAAAGATGCGAACGCAGACTATTACTAAGCTCGACGAGGCACTCTATAACCAATCTGGATCTTATAAGGCTGGGTCTTACATGAATGTGCTCCAGCAGATTGAGTCACTCCGCCTTTTCTGCAACCTTGGCATCCGGTTTCACACACGCCATTCGCAACACGAGACTAGCAGCCCCATCGAGATCACACCCGACAACTGGCCAGTCATGGCACAGAAAGCATTCCACGCCCGACGAGAAGTGCACACTATGGTGTGTCTTCAATGCGACTCCGCCCTCGAGATCGTGGAGAGCTTACTGGATGGAGGAGATACAACACCACAAATGGCACACTACTCCAGTTGCCTGCGGTTTGCCTGCGCGAATTGCACGAGCAAGCTCAACCGTCACAACCGGCCGTTCCAGTGCGGGCACCAGCCCTCATGTCCTACCGCGCTTGTCTCTTTGAGTAGCAGTGCGATGGAGGATCCTTCGGGCCTTGATGGCTTCGACCTCGACCACGCCTCTGATGGACTGTCTTCCAAAGTCCAGATACTGATATCTGATATGAAATCACGGCCCAATGATGAAAAGTGGTGAGTAATGGCCTAGCATACCCGCAACCTGCCCCAGGAGCTGATTGAGTTAGCATCGTGTTCTCGACATGGAGACTCACGCTCGACGTGGTGCAAAAGGGGCTAGACGAAGCTGGTATATCTTGTGTACGATTTGACGGCAAAGTCCCGCAGAAGGACAGACAGTCAATCGTGGACAGGTTCAAGAAAGATTCAAGTCTACGTGTGATGCTTCTGACTTTATCATGCGGTGCTGTTGGGTAACCTCCCCCTCTCTATTGGCCGCCCCCATTGCCTTAAAATGAGCATAGCAACTAACACGTCCCAGATTGACCCTCACCGTCGCTAATAGGGCATATCTTATGGAGCCTCACTGGTATGTTTTAGACTCCCGACGTCTGTTTCTGAACCCTAAGTGGTTTGATCATTAAATTCGTCCCAAGTTACTGACGTAATGGCTACTGCAGGAACCCGACATTGGAAGACCAAGCTCTGGCCCGTGTGCATCGCCTTGGCCAAACCAAGGAAGTCACTACCATACGACTATATATCCGGGACTCATTCGAAGAGGTCTGTTCTCCCCGCAATCTACCACTAGTACTAGTGTCCGCCTAGTGTCCCGATCGATGACCGCTATTTTGTTGGACAAGTTTTGTGGAAAGAGAAAGCTAACGACGAAACAGAAAGTAATGGAGCTCCAAGAATCCAAGAGATCGCTGGCCGGCGTCCTGCTTTCTCCTCATGACGGGGGTCAGACGGACGACAGTAATCAGAGTGAATTGCAGGTATGTTCCGTCTCCTCACCGAACTATTCTTGGTCAGTCATTGGTGTCCAAATGAGAAAACCTGACTTGAAATAGAAACTGAGGGCGCTACTCTGAACATTTCCTTGGCACGGTCGTGGAGGTTTCCACACGGGGGCCCGCAACTATAAGTACGGGGGTGCTGCAAGGGGCTAGAATATGTAGAAAACTTGACGCTCGGGACACACCGTCGAGTGGGACCTTATACGGGGCCTTATTCCAACATTACGTCAAGACTATGACATCAAGCATTTGGCCATGTGGCAGACGATCGATGCTCCGAGAGATCCGGCCGAGATTATGTAGTATATCAATCGCCAAGACTTTGGCCAATTTCCTGTCGTTTCTTGCAGTCATCTTCAGTAATAATATCCCCTTATCTATTTTCAGTAACTTCCTTCGCTGTACATAATTAACGAGACCCCAAAAATGGCCACCCAGAACCAAACAAAGAAATCCTTCGAAATTGCCGTCATCGGCGGCGGCATCGCGGGCGCCACCCTGGCCGTCGCCCTGATCAAGCACGGCATCCCGTGCCAGATCTACGAGCAAGGCCACGGCTTCAGCGAGATCGGCGCCGGCGTCGCCTTCTCGCCCAACGCCCTGCGCGCCATGGACATCTGCGACGCCAGCCTGCGCGCCGCCTTCGACAAGGTCGGCACGCACAACCAGTGGCCCCAGAAGCACGACGTCTACTTCGACGTGCTGGACGGCATGGCGGCCGGCCACGGCGACGAGAACGACAAGGGCACGCCGCTGTTCACCCTGACCAACGACCAGGGCATGGACGCGGTGCACCGCGCCCACTTCATGGACGAGGTGTCCCAGGTCATCCCCAAGGACCGCTGCCACTTCCGCAAGCACCTGGACCGCATCGAGGAGACGGGCGGCGCGAACGGGCGCGTCAAGATGTTCTTCCACGACGGGAGCACGGCCGAGGCCGACGCCGTCGTCGGCTGCGACGGCATCAAGAGCCGGACGCGGCAGATCGTGCTGGGCGACGACCACCACCCCAGCGCGCCGCCCTCGTACACGCACGTCTACGGCTACCGCGGCGTCATCCCCATGGAGCAGGCCGTCGCGGCCCTGGGCGAGGAGCGCGCCCAGAACTCGTGCCTGTGGCTCGGCAAGGGCGCCCACATCCTCAGCTACCCCGTCGACGGCGGCAAGACGTTCAACATGTTCGGCGCCGTCGTCGACAAGGGCGACTGGCCCAGCCAGACCGAGCTGACCCTGCCCACGACGCGCGAGGAGGCGCTGCGGGACTATGCCGACTTCGGGCCCATGGTGAAGAAGCAGTTTGAGCTGGTTGGCGAGAATATCGACAAGGTGAGCATATCACATCATTTACTCCCTTTCCCTCCTACCCATCCCTGCGAGGTGAAAACATTTATAATGAGCTTTCTTACTAACCAAACGACTGTAGTGGGCCCTCTTTGATACGGGCGACCACCCTGTCCCTCAATTCAATAAGGGCCGCATCGTCCTGTGCGGCGATGCCGCGCACGCTACGACACCCCATCACGGCGCCGGTGCCGGGTTCTGCGTCGAGGACTCGGCCGTGCTGTCGGAGATGCTGGCTGATGAGCGGGTGCGAAGGCCTGAGGACTTAGCCGCCTGCTTTGCGGCCTTCGACGCCGTGCGACGGCCGCGTGGCCACTGGTTGGTCCAGAGCAGCCGTCGCATGTGCGAGCTGTACCAGGACCGGGCCAAGGACGTGGATCAGAAGGATGTGGAAAAGATGCGCCAGGAGATGGAGGAACGGTTCCAGAAGGTCTGGAAGTACGACTTGAATGCGGCGATACAGGAGGGCAAGGAGGACATGCATAAGCGCTTACAGTCCGGAGCCTCTTCATCATGAAAATGATCCGACACCATGGTTGCAGCTAGCCGATAGGGATTGTTGAAATGTTCTGTAATAAGCGGCTTTAGGCCCATTGGAATGGAAGCCGCGTGCCTTCATCTCAAAGCTACTCCTTGAAAATTATGCCTGTGCTGTGCATCCGGCCGTGGTAGTCTGCTGCGACCACTATCTCTCGCCGCTCTTTGAGTTCGGCATGTCTACCATCGAATTCTGCCTTGTTTGGGGCCCGCCACTGATCATGGGCGACGAGCTGGCCTTCTCTCCTATTCGTGCACGCAGTGCGACACGACCCGGTCTAGCCTTTTCTATGCAAGCTGAGCTGTTGGATGTGCTTTTTAACGGGAAAGGGGGCTGGATAGGACCGTGTTCAGCCGACACTGGCTGGGCTCTCATCCGAAGAAGTTACCGACGTAGTATGAATTTGACATCCTAGTCATGCTTGATTATAACCCATGATATGTATTTCAGCCCCACTGTGGCCGGCACTCTGGGCTTCTGTTTTGGATCGTCCGATCGCATATCTACATAAAGTGTTCAATGTGCTCAATAGAAAGAATGGCGAGTCTGCCCAAGCCACCCCTCGTCAAACTCGCCTTCTCATACAAGGCTGTCCAATTGTAAGCGCCCACATAATTTTCAGTGCATCTCAGGGTCGCACCGCCTAATGGGGGCGCCCAATCAACAACGCCAGTCGAGATTAGAAGAGTACAAGCCGGGCCAGGTGTGCCACCCCAGCCAATGGCGATATGGCTGTGGCTAAACCGGTCAGCAGGCTCCTGCAGCGCCCGGTAAGCACCTCCTCCCGACTAGATTCACTCATGCGGGGCAACGAGTATCCGAGAAATGCATTTTTGCAGAGCCTCCATTTTTGTTGTACTACTATGACTTGCATAAATACGGGCGGCGTAGGCATTTTCCTGGCCAGCCTCCAAGGCAGACTTGCATATTTGATCCCAAACTCTGCCTTGGCGTCTTCATTGCATTTGCTCCGAAACTATTGCCCCCACGTGTTGCACATAATGGCCGATCCCTTCTATCTGAGCAGCTACCGACTGGACAAGGATAAGCTGGAACAGCATCTCCGGGAGAAGTTCCCTGACAGCTTCCTCTCGCTTCAGGTACGAAAGTACTATATACATGCAGGACTTATCAAGATTATGCTAACCTGACGCCTGGGTTTTATAGGAGGCAGACGATGACCGATACGAGATCAAAATGAGCAAAAGCCTTACCCCGGTACTTAGTCTGTATCCTGAGAACTTATAACAACAAGTGGCTTATCTCAATAAAACAGGCTGAAGAGAATGATATCGAGGACCTACGTAGTGATAGAGCACGGTAGTAACCATGCCGAATATGCGAAGTGGCGGGTCAGCAGAAAAGGGGGCTTGGCGTGGTACTTAGCTACGTAGATAATTCTGCCAATGAAATTGGGTACAATCGGTCGCTGGTTAATATCCATCCCTCATAGGCTTATTATGCATTGTCCACATGTGCGCCTAATCATAAGCAATGTCTGCCTCGCAAGGGCTGAATCCCGCCCGGGGGCCGACTTTATCCCTTCCCATTTCATAGCATCCTGTAATCCAAATAAAGCAATAATTTTCATCGCCAAAACAGTACAGCCTCAATTGAACCAACCACCAAATTCCCATGATGGCATCCAAGGCTTCATACTGAAACAAGTTCAGCCATGCTGTCTGACCCAGGGCATACACCGGTCGCCCTCGTATTCTAATATATGGTTATATTTATATGAGACTCCCGGAATCACGGCATAGTTGCTCTTCATTCTCTTCTCTGTTCACTACAGCCAGCTTATTGACAATTGATTAGGTGACACGGCCAATTTGCTATTATCACTCAGGCAACGTCGCGATTTACAGTATCATTGATAAAGAAGATACCACGACAATCCTTACATCCCTAGGCTCACACCAGCCCGAAGCCCATATCAATATGTTCGATGAGCTTGTAGAAAGCTGTAGCGAGCCGCACAAATGGCCAGTGAACCTACTTGACAGACGCCTCTTGAAGTCTAAGCTGGAGCAGACTCGATTGTCACTACAACGGCAAGGCAATCGACTGTTCAGAGAAAACGCTCCTAGAGCATGGGTATCTCTACATGAGATTCGTACCGGAGAAGAAGGTAATTAGCCAACCAAATTCGTGCAAATTTCTTATTAAGACGACTGCTAAATCTCTAAGCAGACCTTAAACGGAGCATGATAGCCAACGAATCTGAACTACACACCCACTATACCAAGCATTTGAGGAACAAGGAAAAAGACCCACGTATGCGCCATGTGTAAGATTCCAAACCCCAAACACTGTGATATCTACATTCTAACGAGGAAAACAGGTTTCTCACAGCAGGAAGTTCTGCTAAGCCCCTGGATTGCACATTGAATATGTTCCAGTATCTCTGCACCTACCATCAGGTTTCCCCTGGGTTTCTGGACATTATATGCTCCTTCGGCCGCCAGAATGAGAAATGGAATGGCTTTTCACACATGCACGTCCTGTATCAGCTGTCACACAACACACCATACTTCAGTACAGCAATCCCGCAGATCGGAAGATCGGGCCACGAACTGCGGGTTGCTTATAAGCTATATGCTATGGAACAACAGGAGCCGGAGCATGGCAACAAATGGGTGATGCGGCAGACTGCTAACTATCACACATTGGATCTGGTAGAGTGGAAGGCATTCTGGATCACAGTCAAGGCAAACGATCTCATTAGGGATCGTGTAGACGAAGCCAATAAGGTCAGATGTGGTTCTGTGAAACTCAGTCCCGCTTCCGAGGCAATATCTCGGTCTCTTGCGATACACCAGCTCATGTTCGATTGGTGCGCTGATGGATGGGGGTGGTATATCAATGAAATCTCCGATGACGTTGATAAAATCCTTACACCAATCACCGCAGTGCCAATTCCATCCGAAACGGAATCTTTGGACCCTGTGCCAGGTCTCGTCAAGTCGTTGTCTTTACCGAGGGCAAAAGAGGGCGACCAGATCAATAACCCCTCGCCCCCTCCTCGCTCTAGCAACCTAGCCGCTACACATTCAAAGATCAAGGAGCCAGAAAGTAGCAATATCTCAGAAATACTCCCCGGGACAAAATCCTCCCAGGACCGGGAAGCACAGATTCAAAACACCACAGCACGGTTGAAAGTTCTGAAGAACTTTTCGTTCAGGAGCGTTCGACAACTCGACATTTATTGCAACAAGCTGAGAGACGCAAGAACGGCCATGACATCCAATTTGACCATTGCAGGCAAGATCAGCGGCATATTCAAACATTGTCTCGAGTCGGGGACAATCCCATCAATTGAAGAGGATAAGGACTGCCTACCCGCAGTCAATCGATTCAATGATGATCTGAAATCCATAGAATTCAACCTGAAGTCTGATTGTTTGAGAATTGACAATATTCTGGAGAGGGTGAATAATGGAAAAGCCCTTGTAAGTCCGACTGACCTTCCCATATTTTCGTCAAGTTGTTGAGGCTAACATAGCAAAAGTATTACCATTTCCTCGACCTTCAGAGAACTGAACTGGACAAGCTCTTCGCTATGAATCAACACAACACATCTGAGAACATGCAGAGTTCATCCATCAGAATGGAGGAGGTGACGAAGAACATGCACATGATCGCGGAAAGGACGGAGCGAGATACATCATCCATGCACTTCATTACATTCTTGACACTAGTCTTCCTGCCGGGGACCTTTCTCGGAGTAAGATTTCTGGTGTTTTCGTCATTGGCCAACCACGCAATTGACTCAACAGCTCTAACCCTTAACCAGGCCCTTTTTAGCACACCCATATTTGCAGGAGATCCACCAGAGGATGGTAGTAGCACCTGGGTTCTCAACAAGGACTTGCTGCTGTTGTTTGGGGAGATTTGCTTACCGATGATGGTTATCTTCATTGGACTTTGGTTTGCTTACAGAAAATACAAAAAGGATAGAGGTTTAGTCAAAGATGAGCAGAGGACGAAGGAAGATATAGTTTGATGAACAAGGTGGAAGGCCCTGTTTTCTGACTGCTCTGCGTGTGGGTGAGAAAAAAGGGGTGTCTGAAAAGGGGTGTCATGGGTCGGGCCGTCTACGCAAGAAGCAGCAAAACACTGAGAGAAGTGATCATGTATTTCCTTTTGTTCTGGGCTGTCTTGTTTCTTTCACTTGGATGCCAAGCAATATTTGAGATTTCATCACGATTGAGGTTGTTGAATGGAAATGGAATATCTGCCCCAGGGGCTTGCGCCCGAGGAGACTGCTGATGGTATGATATCATTTCTTCGGGCTGTCGCGAAGTTGCCTTGTAGGCAGTGATCGCTGCGCCGACACACACTCGACCACTCATATAGCTTTGCAGCCCACCATCTCTACGAGATGGAGCGCCACTGTAGCATTCAGCCCCTCTATGAGGACTTGCAACCAATTTTGCCCTCAGGACAAGGCAGAAACAGCCCCTCGTAGGCTTTTTGAGTGCTGACAGGAAGGGCCTACGGCGTATTTCACAAACATCGCAGACTGCCTCGCCCGCTGTATCTCTCAGCGCGTGCTTCAATTCATAGACACCACCCACGAAAAATCGTGTGACCAGATATAAGCCCCGTCCACCCATCTCTCTTGCCCAGAAACCTTTGCCACCATTGGAGTGGTTGCACTAATTGCGACCGGCGCAAACATTTCGCTTGCTTGTCAAATCGACCCTATCCCAGTTTCATTGGGCTGGAGAGCGTTCGAATCAGACCTGTCGCACCGCCCCGCCTGCCACCAACCGAAGAGCGATCAATCATCCTGCGAAATCATGAATCCAGACAACCCTGCAGCTCTGGCGTCTCATCTGTGCAAAGACTTCTGCGAAGACCTACGCGGGAAAGAACGACCTGGGCTGCAATGCGATGGAACCGAAGCCCGTTACGTCAGTCGCAATGCCCAGTACGAGCATTGGACCAGCGACAAGATTAACGAGTTGCTACGAGTCTCCGGGATTACCGCCGATTGGAAAACTATTCGTCAGAGATATGTACAAGTCTTTTCGACGCTCGTTTCCATCCAAGCAACTTCCCATATTCCATTCCTCCAATACTTGAGCGATCTGATCACCTACCAGAGGAACGACGCAAGTCTTCCTTGGCGGGACCCATTCCGTGGTTTCGATAATGAAGACCACTTCCATCTGTTTCGCAAGCACCAATGGCGGTTCTGCCCTGTTAGTATCGATTGCGATGAAACAATGGTCGACAGATTGTTGGATCGTTGCGAGATTTTGCCTCTGTCGCGCCTCAACTCTGATAGCGAACCAAAGTTCCGGGTCAAGCCTACACCACACCGAGAATCCACATTGACGGCGTTCGAAGTTAATTACGAGGGTGAATCCCATCGCTATCCTCAAGGTCAAGGGCACACTGTCAGTTTCTCCCCATCCTCATTGCTATCCCTGCTTTTCCCCTGTTGATGCCTTCTGTTGTCTAACATACGTCCACCAAGTCGCAACAGATAATTCGCTATCTCGTCTTCAAGACATTCCGAAACCGTTTAAGCTTCAACGACGAGCGCAAGGCATACCACGCTTTTAAGAAACACAAGAACATCGTCGACTTTTATGGAAGTTTTCATTGGTATTCCGAGTCCGGCGATCGCCACAGTACTATCATTCTAGACCTGGCAGAAGATGGAAGCCTGCTAGACCTATACAAGCGGAACGAGCCACCAACCACGAGTGAGGGCATCCACAAGTTCTGGATGCTCTTTATCGGATTGGTCGAGGGTGTTATGGCTCTACACAACCACGATTATGAACCTGGCTATACTGTGTCAGTAAAAGAAAACACATTCTCGCCCTTTCACATTCTCCGAGCCCGGCAGAGACTGACTCTTACCATGCACGTTAGAATACACCAAGACTTGAAGCCATCCAATGTCCTCGTTTTCCCGAACCAGCCTCGATCCCCACATTCAGTCGAACTCAAGATCGGCGACCTCGGTGCTAGCACGGTAAAATATGGCTCGCAACATCAAAGAAATTCCGCTCCTGATACTGGATCTGGGAAGACTTATGGTAAGGAAACACCCTCCATCGGCATTGGGACAGTCGTACTGAGTGCTACATAGGCCCCCCAGAGCTCCATCTCGGTGGCCGCATGAACATGAAGGTTGGGTTACATGTGGATATATGGGCGATTGCCTGCATCCTGCTCGAGGCCGCTGTCTGGGTGTCTTTCGGTGAAGCAGAGCGTCTGGCCTTTCGAGATCGGAGGATAAACGAGACATCCAAGCTGTCCGACGAACACTGGAACATCGGCTGCAGCGACACCTTCCACGACGGGTCGGAACCGCTGAAATGCGTCCAAGATGTCCTCGAGAAGATTCGCGATGACGGACGTAGATGCGATACTCTTACGCCTGAAATCGTCGACTATATTCTCAGGGATTGTCTGGTCTACTTTGGGATACGACATACAGTCTTACAGGTTCGGAGCAAGCTTGGACAAATACTACAGCATCGACCGATTGCAACATCACCATATGAAAACCAAAGAATATCTTGGCAGACAACGACGCACGTCAATCCCATCCCTGACGAAGGCAGGCTTGGGAATGGCATGGGCCAAGGAGCACAGGCACAACCTCGCCCGGATCTGCGACCAGGAACTTTCTTCTCCGTTTCGGGAGACAGCCCAGCTAAACAGATGTCGAAACCTTCAACGGAACCCACACTGCCAACTTGTGCAAGTCTAACGGCTAAGCCACCGCTTCAAATAAGAACCACTGCGCCGCAGTCCGAATACAGTGGTAATACTCCCAAACAGCAATCCAATGGGATATCACCGGGTCTATCAGCGAGCCCAGTCCGTTCACAGGACCCATCTATACACTCTGGCGCCAGGTCTCCTCTCCAGGGTTCCTCTTCTCCAAGCAGAGTCAAACACACCTCCCACCCTGAGGTTACTCCGAGCGAGTTACATAAGTGGATTCTGGAGCACAAGAAAAGTGCGGCGGGAGACTTACCTGGATGGAAAGCAATCCAGGATTCCTTGGCTGGGCGAGATTTTGTAAGTTGACATGGAATTACGCAATGACTACTGCCTAACCTGATCATAGATTATCATCGTGGATAACTCGATCCTCATGTTAAAGCATCGCGAAGAATTATTAACTCTTGTTAAGGACTTATCATATCTCATGAAGCAGATGGATCCTAATGGGTTCGAAGTCGTATTCACATCCAGCCCGTCAAATAAACACAAATGTAAAACCAGCACGGCGGTCGAGGATCTTCTCAAAGGCGCATTTGGCCCAGGCAACAGTTCCTATTGCCGGATGGAGCACACAATCAACGAGGTACTGAAAGACGTTAAGCGAAAGTTCGAAAAGTCAGGAGAAGCAAAGCAGTCGCGCCTTAAATTCACAGCCAAGAAGCCCTCGGCGGTGAGCATCTACGTTTTCACCAACGGCATTTGGGACAATTCGAAGCTGGGCACCTGCAACGTGGACAAGTCTATTGAGAACTTGATTGGCTGTATGAAACAAAACGGTGTCTTGAGAACATCAGCCGCGATCCAGTTCGTCCGCTTCGGCTCTAGCGAAATAGGCATACAACGTCTAACCGAGTTGGACGATGACCTGCCAAAAAGGGCCCAAAACCAGGATTAGTAAGTACACTCCTCACCTCACAGGTGAATCGTACCGTGTCCTCCTGCACCGAGCTAACATGGATAATATAGTGATATCGTCGATCACAAAGCATCTACTGACAGCGTCTGGGAGATTCTGGAGGGACCTGTCTCTGGATATAATGACAGTTTATCGTAGATAGCGTTCTCTTCTGCGACTCATTTCTTCATCGTCCACCCCCTTTTTCATTGGCGTTATTAAAGGAGTTTGGGAAATATATCCAGTTACGAACATAACGAAAGACGAATATAGCTTTAATACCTGTACTTAAACGAAGTAATGATATAGACATAGATAATACTTAATCTACTAAACATCCATTGTTCCTATAACGGCATGTGGGCAAGACTATCTTTCGACTTCAGCCCGCACAGTGGGAATACGTCAGTGCAGCATGTCTCATCCTGTCATTAATTTCACTCTCGCGAGCCTCTTCGTGCGATCTGTATACGGTAGAGACACTTTACCGGTCGGTACTGGTAAACTAATTGGGTAGCATTGATGTGTCACGTCCAGCAGTAGCAGTGGCATTTTAGGGGTTCGGGCAGGTATACATCAACAGCGATGAGGATGTGCGAGATTGACAAGTGGAATTGACTAGAAACGAGTGTGATACAGAAGCAAGACACTAACAAGGGCTTTCTTCCCGGTCATATTTTTAACGAACGTAGTGTTGGTCAGCATCCAGATTAAGATCGAACCTCCTTTTAAGAAGTCACCACCAGCCCGCAACACACTTCAGCACTGGATAGAGACGGAACCGAACAAGATTGAGTTGCAGCCATTACCGACTCCCTTGCTAGAGCCTTGGCAGTTACCCCCGGACCAGGTCGTGACGGAGCAGCCACTGCTATATGTTATGACTTATAACAGACTGATCTTGCAGTGATAGACTTACCTGTTTGTGAGGCTGATTGATCGGACGTTCGAATAGGGTGCGCAGCGGTACCCACCTTGGTAGATGGTAAAAGAGTCGGCCTGATCGGTGCAACCGTCGCCATGGAAGATGCTTACGGTCGCAGTGCCGCGAGTCTCGAGCTTATTGGGACTGGCATTTACTGCGGGGGATGTGATAGCGAAACTTCCGAGGAAGCCGAGGACAGCAAAAGCGTTTTGGAAATGCATCTTCGGGGGGAGTTAAGTTGATTGCGTAGTCTAGGATGACGGAAGTTTGTGTATGTTGATGATGAAAGCGTTGAATTGAAAGTAAAATAGGCGGCAGATGTTCTCCTATTTATATATCAGAAGTTCCTCTTTCTCCTGAAATTTGCTTTATCCAGTTGTACAGCAAGTCCATCTTCAAGCAACCCTACAAGGCTCGTGTCTCAATGATTTGCAATGCGAGGGCCCTGTAGCCTTTGCAGCCGGTAGACTTTGAGCGAAGCCCAACTAAAGCCATGTAGATCATGCCAATATAGCGAAATAGTGCCGCAGAACTGACACAACCTGCTGTTCACAGGTATGACGAACCATGGGCTCATGTGAATATTATTAATAAAACTTTATACGATATAATTTAATATAAATAAACTATTAATCGGCTATTATTTATTATTAATATCGACGAGGTTCTCAACGAGGTATGCCGTTTTTATATCGGGCGAGCTATTATAGTTTAAATTTCTCTTCCCGTACAATTATATAACGCTATTTGATTATCGTGTATTACTATCGCCAATCCACCAAAACCGTCTCGCCCTCCTCTAAGCGGGCGCAGCGCACACTCTCCTTCCAGACCCAATCCCGCTTAACGGCGTCCTGCGCCTCGACGCTCGTCTCCCACGGTTCCAGCCCGTTAAAGTATCGACCCTTAGGGCGCTCAGCGCCGACGCCGAGCGCGGCCTCGAGCACGTGCGCCGCCGAGGTGGCCGGGCGCCGGACGTTGCCGCCGGGCCTCAGCAGCGCTAGCAGCGGGAAGAGGACCCGCATGACCAGGACGCGGATGAACCAAGGCGCCTGACGCGCCAGGCCGGTGCCCATACGGCCTGGGTCCACGCCCACGACGCACAGGCTGTTGCTTGCTGGGGACGACGACGAGGGATCCGCCCGGTCTAGGCGGCGTTGGAGCTCGTGCACCATCATGACCAGGAAGAGCTTGGCGGCGCCGTAGCGCCGGAACGCGGGCCGGAACGCAGGCTCCGTGCTCTGGTTGGGCGCGTTCCACGTTCCGCGCGCGATTTCGCCGACGGTGGCTTCGTCGGTCAGGACGGTCTTGTGGCGCTCTTCCACGAAGGCCTTGCTGTCGCTGTTTCTACTGTCAAGAGGGCTATGGGGCGAGGGTCGATCAGCACCCGAGTCCGTAATAGTGGAAGTATGGATTATGGTACTCACTCATGAGACTCGCTGCCTAGAATGATTACTCGTCCAGAGTCCTTGTCCATGCTCTGGAGCAGTAATAGGGTCAGGAGCCAGTGCCCGAGGTAGTTGGCACTGAAGACCTTGTCCAGGCCGTCTTCTGTCAAGCTCTGTTTGCCAAAGTCCTGCAGGCCGGCGTTGAGGATGAGGGCACGGATCGGGGGCAGGGTGCCCGCGGCTACTTTGGCATTGATATTTTTGGCTAAGTGACGTACACTATCCAAGTCCGTGAGGTCAACTGAGCATAGCTCGTGCGAGTGCGAAGGTGCATCCGCGAGGATGGTGGACAACACGGGGGCCCGTTGAGCATCTCGGACGGTGTACAGACCATGGTACCCAGAAAGCTCTGGGCTGCTGGCTATTCTTTTTACAATAGCGCTCCCGAGCCCGCCGTTTGTGCCCGTGACGAGGATTGATTCCTTTATGGAACCCATGGTGGTTTGTTGCAATCAATCTTGAAGAGAATCGGGGGATATGAATGAACATGGGAAAAGGAAGACTGGTGTGAAAAGTGATTGTTGATTTGAAAAGATGCGAGTCTACACATATCCCCCCTCCCACTTGCATGGTAGGCAACCCAGTTTGTTGCCTTAACTATTTGAAGGAACTTGTAGGTGTGGTTGCACAACATGCACACAAGTCCAAGCCGGAGCTCAAGAACCACTTTTTGAATTTACACGTCATATTATCTACAGCCCCAATGATGTCGCACTTTTGCGTGACTTATAGTGGCAGTACCGTCGCTGATCTCACGTAATATTCAGGCTGCATCACTTCCCGTCCCGTGTGTGTCACAAGCCTTACGCCCGAGTGTCACCTGCCATTCATGGAAATTATATATTACAGAGCCTTGCGATGATGCATGTGTCAGCGGACTCACTCGCAATGCGCTCACTACCAACCGCGTTGTTGGAGTTTACTCTCTAATGATGCTGCGTACGAGTTTGGTGATGACATGTGGTATGGACAAAGTATAGGTGGTTTATTCAAAGGTATTTGGAGTTTTAGTATTGGATGTTTTCATCTGGGTTGTATGTAGAAACTAGAAGTCAACGAACTCATATTTCATTTGTTCGCTTTAGCACTTCGTGTCCTCCCTCGGCGTGAGCCGCATCGTGAAATCATCGGTCTCTTTGACAGACATGATGCCCAGAACCGGCCTCCCTTCGTCAGCGCGGGGAAAACGCGGATTCCCGACCAACTCCACATCGAAGCGGCGAAGCAGCGTAGCCACAAAGGTCGTCACCGAGAAGCGCGCCAAGAACCGGCCGCTACACATGGTCTTTCCCGCGCCAAAGGGCCGCCAGGACGGGCTGCGCGTCAAGCTTGCCCCTTTGTCGAGCCACCGGCCCGGGCGGAACTCGTGGGCGTCCTCCCCAAAGACGGCTTCGTCGAAGTGCAGCAGGCGGTGCGGCACCATGACGCGGTTCCCCGCGCGCAGCCGCTTGCCGCCGATGACGGTGTCCTGCGTGACGAGACGCACCGAAGCGGACCAGCCGGACAGCCGCAGCGTCTCGTGCCAGATGGCATCGACCTGCGGACACATCGTCGCGTCTTGGATGTAGTGGGGGTCTACCAGATCGTGACCGCGGAACGCGGGGGCCGTCTCCCGGCGGTAAGCTTCTACTAAGGTCGGGTTGTGGAGGAGGTAGGCGATGACCCAGAATACTGTTTTGCGGGTATTGGTGTTGATGCTGTAATCTTTTTTGTCAGTTATGAAAAAGAAAGAAACCCTCCGATGGAAAAGGTCGGGAGGCATAAGGATACAGACGCGAAATAAAGATGGAACACCAGAACGGCGAGATCGTCATCGTCAATCCCGAGAGCTCGCATCTCGTCTTCCATAGCGTTAATGAGCCAGGCGGCCCCGTTCCGCCGCTGCGATGGAGGGACTTGGAAGTACTGCTTCAACGAGGCGATGATGCGCGCCCGCGGCTGGGACATGTCGTGCGACAGGATAGAGGGGTACTGGTATAGCATCTTCCAGATCAGCTCGTCAAAGGCAAAGAAGTCGTCGGGGAGCGTGGGGCTGATGGTATCAAGCACTTGTCCGAAGTAGACGTGTTGGCCCAGCCGCACGAAATAGTCCGAGCACCAATGGTACACTGGAAGCTCAATGGATGTCGGTGTTTTAGACGTGGCATAGTTGCAGGTCTTCTGAAGTGTACGCAGGGTAGCGTTATCAGATATCCAGGCTTGCACCTGCTTTTGCAGATCGGCCAGGTTATCGTGGCCTGGGTGAAGCTGATGGATGTGCATCTTCTGCGCCAGAACTCCGAGAGACTCGCCTTGGGGGTTGGGAAACCCGCGCTTGTTACGGGGTAGCGCGTCGTACATGACTTGAATGGCGCGGTCCGTGTTTCCGTTGGTTTTCATCAGTCCCTGGACGAAGTTCTCAAATGAAAGAGTCTCCGTATTCCTGTACACCTCGGCCGAGTCCTTGGCGTTGGTGACCACGTAAAAGGTCTTGCCTAACGTGGTGAAGGCGAAGATTTCATCTGTGTTATTGAAGTGACGTCTAAGAAGGATTTACTTGTGAGAAACAAGGGGCACTTTCAGTTTCTCAGTGTTGTTAAGCCGCAAACTTACCTGGCTCTGTCAAGGAGGCCGTTCGAGTCCCGAAAGAATCGTCGGGCATGGCCTGCATTCGCCATAAGATTACGGATTATCCGCCTGACCAGTCTTTTAAGGGGTACTCACCCACAACTATAAACAAGATTTATTAGTCGGCATTTGCAGGGAACTCATCCACGGGGCTTGTCACGTACATGGGATCCAGTAAGGATACGGCTGTGGACGTTCTGGGTATAAAAAGGGGGCTATGGTAAAGCTCCATACCCGCCAGATCATGAGAACGAGCAATGAAGTGGCCACTAGATGAATTGGAAGCGGGCGACGCTGGTATCCCGGTCGTGCTAGAAGAAGACTATCTTCATGGACGGAAAGGTTCGCAGAGTGCTCCATAGTGTCGCTGCGAAAGGGGTGTTGGCTGCAAAGAAGTCGAAGATAGATGGATAATGTTGATCAAAAGTAAAGTGAAAAGAGAGTGACTTGAAGCTCGGTTTGAAAAACACTATATCGTTCAGTCCGAAGGGTTATACAGGGTGTGGAAGTCGCAGTCTCAGAAACGCAAATTGTCGCGCGACAAATAATTGAGATGCCAACGCAACAAACAGTAGACATCAACGATGCGCAAGGCTTATCCGCACGAATGGTGGTTCTACGGAGTTGACTGACCCTATCCTTCGGACAGCAGTCGTGATGTCTGCCTTGACATTTGGGTTACACGACCTTTTGGCGTCCAATGAAATCACATAGTGCGATGATGACTATCAAGTGCTACGACCCCTAAGCTGAATGATCTGACCAATACCACAAGGAAGGATTCCTGTAGCGGTAAGTTCCGCAAATGCGTAATTGCTGACCAACTATACGGGTCCGTTGGGTCTTTGGTACGCCGTAAGCCTTACAGTGTGGTAACTGGCACCCTGTCTCGGTTGCAAGTCCTTATAAGCGTCGGATGCTGACTGCATTGCCTAATATATAACTCAGACCACACCCTACTCGGAAACCAGACCACCGATAAGGCCGGTTTGGGATGGGTAGGAGCGGACAAGCTAGATGTAACACACTTTTCACTTGGTCATTCCCACCAATTAAAGCTAAACACTTTTTCGGTGTGTCTCTTGTGAAGATGACCACAGAGTACTGTAGTCATTAGTACTTTGTGTAGCGTTCTTGTATTTCGATGTTACCAGATAAGGTGCTATTTATAGTCCGTAAGTCTAAGCGCGCGTTATAATAGATGGAGTAGGAAGATCATGGTTATATAATTCGAAATGGCGGGCAAAAAAGTGATTATGATAGAGATCTCTAGTCCAAGGATTTTTTAATTAAGAAAGACTCCTTGATCATTCAACTCTAGACTTGCCGCAACAAAATATGTCCAGACTCATAAGGAGGTCGGGAGCCTGCGTAAGATCTTTCCAACCATGACCCTAACAATTAATGAAGGTCCGCGAAAGCTGACAATGAAACTGTCAAGTGCATGGCCCTATCGGCTTTGCTCGGGGATAAAGTAGCTGTTCCCCTGAGCGGAACCTACAACGCCTCGCTCGCATCTTACTTCGCTCCGCAGCAGTCCGCAGCATCGCCTCTCTGCATCATATCACCCGAGACCACGGACGATGTCTCGGCCGCTATACGCACCATCACGGCGTCGAAAGACGGCTGCCACTTCGCTCTTCGCTCAGGGGGCCACTCGACCGTCGTCGGGGCGTCCAACATCGACGCCGGCGTGACGTTCGACTTGCGACACCTCAACAGCATACAGCTCAGCCCAGACCGCCACAGCGTCCGCGTCGGCGCAGGCGCGCCGTGGGGCGCCGCGTTCGCCTACCTGGAACCTCTCAACCTGACGGTGGCGGGCGCGCGGGAGCAGAGCGTCGGCGTCGGCGGCCTGGCCATCGGCGGCGGCATCTCGTACCTCGGCCCCCGCCACGGCTGGACGTGCGACACCGTCGTCAACTTCGAGGTCGTCACCGCCAACGGGAGTGTCGTGAACGCCAACAGGCGCGAGAACCCCGACTTGCGCTGGGCTTTGTGCGGCGGCGGCAACAGCTTCGGGGTCGTGACCCGTGTGGACCTGCAGGCCTTTGCGCAAGAGGGGGCCAGCTTTGGGGCGGGGTGGCCTACCACAATATCTCGAATGCCGAAAAGGAGATCTCGGCCCTCGCAGACTTCAGCAAGCCCGAGACCTATGACGGGTACTCGTCGCTCATCGCCACGTTTGCTTACGCGGGGGGTGCGTCAACCATTGTCAACAGCATGGTGTACACCAAGCCCGAGAAAAGCCCCGCCGCGTTCCGCGCGCTGTCTGAGATCCCTTCGTTAGGGAACACGACGAGAATCACCAATATAACCAGCCTCCTCTCGGAGACAGAAGCTATGACAGGGGCTGGCTTACGGTATGTACTCATGCTCGCTACTACTTCCTTCCCGCCGTTGTGGTGCGCTTGGCTAATAGGCTATCATCGTCGGCATGAACCAGCAAAGCATGGGCCACGCTCACAATCGTGCCCACGGCCGAAGCCCTTCGGGCGGCTGTGCAGGCGTGGAACGCGAGCATCGCCTCCATCGAGGGAATCGAGGACGTAATCTGGGCCCTGGCAACGGACCCGCTCCCCCCCGGTTTCTACGCTCGGCACGCTGCGGAGAACGCGCTGGGGCTGGACGGGCGTCGAAGTAAGGCGCTCATGGTGATCTTGTTCAGCGTGACGTGGCGCAGCCCCGGCGAGGATGGCAAGGTGGACAGGGCGTTGAAGGCCTGGGTGGAGTCCACGGCGAGGGACGTTGGCGCATTAGGCGCACTTGACCCCTATCTTTATCTCAACTACGCGGCTGCGTGGCAGCAGAACCCGATAAGCAGCTATGGGAAGGACAGTGTTCAGAGACTGGCTAGAATCCAGAGGGAGTATGATCCGCAGGGCGTCTTTACGAAGCTTTCCCCCGGGGGTTCAAACTACCTGCTGGTGAGCCGGAAAAGGGGCAACGCTAATTCAGCCTTGATTCATATGTAGTGACAAGTATCAGGATGTATCCCTAGATGTGCATAGATTGATTGATAAGTAGTATAGTTTCGCCTTCTCGCGCTGCGCTGCACGTGTTTAAACGATACGAGCAAATATTGATTACATGCATTTTTCCCTCATCCCGCAGATTTTCATGCAATGCTACTTTGGGTCCAAACCAGGATTCAACTCCGAGCGGGCTCTGGGGAATGGGCCTATCTATACATAAGCACATACTCTAAAACATCATTTGAACGAATTAGAATGTCAGATATGGAGACTAAGCCCGATTGCCAGGTATTGCGGAAAGATGACTTGCATGAGAGATGGTGGTAAGAAGGTAAGATCGACAATTCCTTTTCCTTTTTCGTGCCGTTATCATGTTGGTTTCAGCCCACCAGCCGCCGGGCGAGCGTTTATTGGGTGTTACTGATACACCGAAAAACTGGAGGAGCAATGTCTTGCGATTTTGATAAGAGTCTGAGAACCAATGATCTTAGTTAGCACTTGACAATGTAAAGACTTAACAAGTTTGTTGGATCAGTGTGCTTTGCTTGACATTCCTAGTAGCATTGCTAAACGACTTCTGGGTAATGAATGGCCCATGCAACCTATGTAATCACAGCAGCTCTTCCTTTCGAACATAGAATGAGTATATCCGCAATGCTCCTTGCATCATGCCTCCTAGCCTATGTGGCCTGGAGTGCAGTCTGCCTAGAGATCAACGTGCGGAAGGCCCGCGCCCTGAAGATCCCCATCGTGCGCATCCCGTTCAGCATGAACAACAACGTCTGGATGGTGGTTCAGCCGCTCGTGTGGAAAGTTCTGAAATGCCTGCTACCCTCAATCCCCCTGGAGCTGCTATCCCGATTTTGTCAGGTTCTCCCACCGGAACCTCAATTTTCTGGAGAAGAGCCGACCAGGTGCCCTGTTTGGGCCGGTGTGGGCACTCGTATCTCCCGGGGGTATTCACATGCACTTCTCCGATCCCGATGCTATCCAGGACATTCTCTCGCGGTGGCGCGACTTTGTTAGGCCTATTTATAAATACCGTAGGTTCCATTGAACTGCGCCGCATCTCTCCACCTTCCAAGCTCCTGCTGACATGGCGGCGTCTGTTTAGAAATGCTGGCTGTCTACGGGCCCAATGTGTTTACAGTAGAGCTGGATGACTGGCCCCGCCATCGCAAGGCCATAGCCGCGCCGTTCAACGAAATGACTATGTCGCTGGTATGGGGCGAATCACTAAAGCAAACCAAGTGCGTCCTGTTATTTCTCCTTTCACGTCGAGTCTACTACTTAAGGATGCAAATGCTGACCTGCTCAAAAACAGGGCGATGTTGCACCACTGGAGTACTAAATCCAGTGGGGAGATGACCGGTTTAAGCTTGAGTGGTGACCTCAAGACTCTGTCACTCAATGTGCTGGCCTCGAGTGCGTATGGGGAGTCCTACGACTTCAAAGGGTCAGCGGAATGGAAACGCCAAGGGTCTTCCAGTGCCACCGAGTCGTACCGCGACGCCCTTTATATGGTGCAACAAAACCTGATACTTTTGATGCTGATCCCTTACCGCCTACTAAAAGTCGGCCCATGGATCCCGGCGAAGTTTCGCAGCATAGCTCAAGCAGCTGAATCGCTCAAGACTATCATGACCAAGGTCGTGACGGAGGATTTGGTGGCTCTGAACCAGGGCCGCGAAGGAACCCGCGGTACCATCACATCCCTAGTCCGCGCCTTCGAGGAAGACGAAAGCATGAGCGACCCAAAGGAAAGTGGCATCGAGGCAAAGCGGCGAAGGAAAGGGAGTCTCTCAGTCAGCGAGATTCTGGGAAACACGTTCGTAATCAACGTCGCCGGCCTCGACACCACCCCCAACACTCTGTCATATACGCTGATGCTCCTGGCCGCGCACCCCGAGGTTCAGGAGTGGCTGCACGAGGAGATCCATGACGTGGCGTCGGACCAGATGAGCCTAGGTCCAGATATATCTGACGACAATGGCGAGGGCACGCATCGTCCTTTACAGCATGACGAAAAGAAGAAGGAAAGTGTGGCAAGGTGTGGTGACTACAGCGTACTGTACTCGCGCCTGAACCGCTGCCAGGCGGTGATGCTCGAGACGCTGAGACTTTACCCGCCGATCACGGGAGTCCCCAAGGTAGTGATGTCCCAAGGGCCGCAGACGCTGCGGATCGAAGGTGGCCAGGTGTTGGCCATCCCGCCGGGCGTCGAGGTCTTCCCCATGTTTACTGGGGTGCAGACGGATCCCCGCTACTGGGACGATCCTGACGCCTGGAAGCCATCACGTTGGATCGTCAAGAAACAACAGCCACGGCAGCATGGCGTTGGAGGAGAAATGGGAGAGAAGGAGACTCTGCTGAGCCCGCACAAGGGCACGTTCTACCCTTGGTCTGGCGGCCCGCAGTACTGCATCGGCAAGAAGTTCTCCCAGGTCGAGATAGTCGCGGTGCTGGCTTGCCTGTTCCACTCCCATCGCGTACACGTGACGACCCGACCGGGAGAGACGGGAGAGCAGGCCAGGCAGAGGGCCCGGGACTGCGCAGATGATGTAAACTATGATTTCTTGCTCAAGATGAACCATCCCGAGAGGGTCGGGCTCGAGTGGGTTAGACGGGGGATTGATGCACCCACGAGGCTGACTGTCATTATGTGACTTTTCAAGGTGGTCGTGGTTGGTGCATAGAATATCACGTATGTATACCTGCAGCCGATGGATGAGAGGGGAATGATCAGTTACAGTTTCGTCTTCGAATTGATTGGTTCTTTTGGTTGAGTACCATGTCGCAAACCATTTTTGGGTCAGTGTCTCCGAAGCCATAGTGGAATGCTCTTGATCTTCCAACGGAAAGCAGAGACCGACGCAAGCAGGGTACTAAAACGGAAGATCAAGGCCGAGTCAATATGCGGTTTGCTTACTTGGTGGTGGGCGGAGAGAAGTGGGAGGTTGCAGCCAGGTGATGGACGAAGATTACGTGCTTGGTAGCACAAAACGCATGCACTGTATTTCTTGCTGATTGGACCCGCCAGCCCGCACTTTGCAGCCCCCAAATGCTGTGTAACACAGCAGCTCATGTGCGCAGGCTGGCAGGCTGACAGGCTGGCAGGCCGATCAATCAGTCAGGCCGATTTGGGGTTACACAAGAAGGCAATACGGAAGGACCGGTGCCTTTCTTCAGGCTGGTCTACACACCCACCTACCTTCATCAATCTGACCAATACATTGCCAAGTGTTGTTGCATTCTTCCTTAGCGCGTTTTCCAAGTACGCAATTACTGGACTGCGGCGTTTTGGGCGATGAAATATTTATGGAATTTCATATATTATTTGTGTTCCGTCCCGTTCCCATTTACCCACGTGGTTACGAAGTCGTTGTTTGCTTGCTCCGAACGTCACCATCTACGAAATCCCGCCGCCTCGGTCTAAAAGTTTTGCTGCTCTTGCTTACTCACGCACTAACATATACGCACGCGCGGTTATCCAGAGTATTCAACCATGGACGGCGGTTACCTAGACACTACACCGATCCGGCCGCCGCCGCCAGGCCACAAGTCCAACTTTGTGGATCCTGAGTCGAGGTCCTACCAGTTGGTCATCGTCGTCTCGGTCCTTTCGTTTCTGACCATCATCTTCACTTCGGTCCGCGTCTACACCCGTTTGCGAATCACCCATTCATTTGGCATAGATGACTGTACGTTTTCGTTTCTTTCGTCTTTTGTACTTGCTTACTGCTCCTTGTTTGGGGGAGATAATATGGCGCTGACTGAAATGGATGCAAACTAGGGTTCTGTATTGCAGCAACAGTCAGTGACATCGCGAAGCTGCCTGGCTGGTTGATGTCAGGGAAAATCGTGATGAGATGCTAACTTGGTTCCCGTCGCCCTCAGATATGCACTCTCGCGTACTCTGGCCTGGTGCTCGGACGTAAGTCATTGGGACTCGGCATGGACTCGGGTACCAGTTAGTCTGTCGGTTGCTAAACATGTTTCGTCTCGCAGTCTGCTACATGCCAGGAGGTGGTATCCTGGGAATCCACCTGTGGGATGTCAGCCTCCGTCGTTACATTGGTTATACGAAGGTGAGTGGTGACAACCGTTTTTGTCCTTGTTGTGGATTTGATTCTCTCTGACTTCTTTCTTTACCCCTCAGGGATCCCTGGCCGACTCAGTGCTCTTCCGCATCTGTAATACGCTGATCAAGGTATCATTCTTCCTGTTCTACCGACGCCTCTTTCGCCCCGTGACGCAGGTCAAAATCATGGTGTGGATCGGCATTTCCCTTGTCGTCACCTTCTGCGTCGCCTACATGGTCATCGACACCGTGTCGTGTGCGCCCTGGCCGAGCGAGCACGGCGGCTGGCTGGACCCGGGCGTGACCCGTCGCTGCTCCGCTATCGCGCCCAACCTCGTCACCGCGGGTGCCTACTTCAGCGTCCTCACCGACTTCTACATCCTGGCTATCCCGCTGCAGCAGGTGCCTAAGCTGCGGCTCTCGAAGCGGCGAAAGGTGGGCGTCAGCCTCGTCTTCTTGACGGGGCTGCTGGCTTGCGGTACGGGCTTAACAAACTTGATCTTTCGGCAGAAAAAGGGTATCCTGGACCCCGCCGACTTCTCTTGGACAATTATTCCCATTTATGCCACTGCGTGAGTTCGATCATGTTACAATGCATTCATGAAACCTCTCCTACCACCTACAAAAGCATGTTTATGACTGTTTGGAAACTGAGACGACGCGTTTCGTGACGAATAGTATGGCAGAGATTAATGTCGGTCTCGTGGCACTCTCCATGCCCGTTGTGTCCGCCCAGTTCATCGGTCGTCTAACCGAGATCGGCAAGTCACTAAGCTCCTGGATCCGCAGCCGGCGCACGCCCCAGCACAGCCAAGCGGGCGATGGCGAGAGCTCCTCGAACTTGACCCCAGGGACCCACACGACGCCCCCACACCCGCCGGCGCGGCCGCCTCTCCGTCGGACCAGCAGCAACTCCCCCAGGTTCCGAGCGCGACTCTCTCCGGCATGCGTAAGTTCATCCGCAATCTCCAGCGCTCCCGCGTTGCTACCTCCTCTTCTACTACTGCCCCTGCGACATCCTTTACGGGGCATGATTATGATGATGATAATGATACCTCCGCGACTACCAAACACGTGCGGACTACTACTACTACTACTTTTAACGACCTGACTTCGGCCGATTTTAGCTACCATGTCCAATTGAAGAACATTCGCGCCAATCAGACCACAAAAGGGGGCGAGAGGGGGGCGGTGGGAACGTCGGATTGAGAAATAACCCGAGGAGGGAGTATGAGGCGTGAGCAGGATGGATGGTACTTTCCGAGGCGATTGTATCGGGTATTGGGAGTGTTGAAGGCATTTGTAGTGTTATTATCTATGCGAGCTCAATACCTGGATAGCGATTTGCAACCTGCAATTTGCTCTGTACGGATCTTTCGTCTTTTCCACATTGTCTAGTATTGAACCGCGCCCGGGAACAAGTGAAGCCGCTCAGGGATGGCGGATGACACGTGTCAGTATCAAGTCTAAATGAGCATTTTGGAGAATGTAGACCGAGGACTGAGGTGAATCGGCTCAAAGCAGGGCCAAAAGGGTTATAACAACTGAGAGCAGGAACAGTTTGCGAGCAACACTGGTATTCGCGTATAAACAAACCAAGCCTTTGATGCTCCCCTGGCGAATCATTGTGCCACGGGGTATGAAACAGGCTCAGCAAAACGTAGGACATAGATTGGTAGATGGCAGAGTGGTCTTTGGATCTATAAAAGGGGCATCCATCCACCACTTACCCTCCATATCTCTTCTACTGAACATCACAGCCATCCATTCCCTAAGAAATCAGATCCATCTCACGCCTCTCTCTGTTCTCCAGAACTGCCTGCTACCTCTCAATCAAGATGCAATTCACCAACACTCTTATCGCCGGTAAGGGCCCACACACATCAACAGCAAGATTACTAAATCCTTTCTCCCACATCCAACTGCTATGTGCTTGCCATAGCGGCAAGCTATTATGCAGATGCGTCATTGTTTGGTAATAGGTAAGTATGTGTACGGCCATTTCCAGTCAATAAGTGAAAGCTGATGCTCCTTTGACGCAAGTGTGAAACGGTAGGTATTTCCTTGCTGCTACGACGGTGGTAGGTGGAGGGCGGTAAGCTCAGAGACCCACCAACACCATCCTCGTCGTCGGCCAGCACCTTTCCCGTCGTTGACGCTATCACCCTTCTTTTATGTCTGGTTACGCGACGGCTACCCGTTTGTATAACGTCAAATTGTAGACCTCATATCTCGGCTCGGCGTATTGGCGTGATCGCGTCACGTGACCGTTTTTTTTGGTGGAGGGGGGGACCCTTCACCCACGGAGTACTAGTAATATAGATGCCTGGATCTGATTAGGCCCCCCTGTCTACTTAGAAAAGCGCACGGTCCCTGACTCTGACCTACCGGTCAAGTCCTATATCGTTTCCTACCCCATGCAACTGCAGAATCCATCATCCCAGATTCTACGTATACACGCGCGCATTCATTGTTGTCGTGAATATCTCCACATAAGCTCCTGTTTCTTGTTAGTGACTAGGTTGGCCCGACTCACAAATTGTAGTCGCAAAGCATGGACGAAAGGCCAGAATCCAACCCCCATTCAGCATCAAATACGGGGAAAATCAATAGCTATCCGCGGTTGTGCGACCTCTGCTCCACAGCAACCCTCAACCTGCCTCTGGACGACAAAGTCGAGGCACCACTCGTTCTCTCCCTCGGCCTGGGAAAGGACTACATCGCACGATCCAAGGAATCATGTCCCCTCTGCCGAATCACGTGCTGGATGCTTGGCACAGTGCCAGCAAGAGACGCCGACCAGGAGTTTTTCCTGGTTTCCCCACGACGATGGAGCGCTCAGCTGTATCAGCGTTTTCGCTTCTGGGATGCGAAGGCTACTGGTCTCGTCCTGGCTACCAAGCACAGAGATGTCTATGACAGGAACTTGATGCCATGTTTCCACCTCGACTCGGGTCCCTGGGTGGGAAAACCTGTTCGCTTCGCTGTGGCCTTAAGACAGGCCGATTTCGCCCAAGTGCCTGCTACCGAGACAGAAAGATGGCTGTCAGCCGCCAGAGTTCAGCCGAGTGCTGACCTGGATAGGGCCAAGGATTGGATTTCACGTTGTCTTGTCAATCATGAAGAGTCCTGTGCACCCTTCACTCAAACTCCGTTCTGGCCGACGAACGTGATTGACTGTATGGATGGGACACTCATTGGGACCCCTCAAGGCTGTAGCTATGTCTCCTTAAGTTATGTCTGGGGGAAGCCAAAGCCAGGCCAGACCCCTGGTTCGCTTGGCTCGCTGGCAGAGGCAGATCTTCCTCTGACTATCCGTGACGCGATGACCGTGACGCTCCGGCTGGGCTATAGATACCTTTGGATTGATCGGTACTGCATCAAGCAGGACGACCCCGTGGACAAGGCTCGTCAGATTATGAACATGGGTCTCATCTACAACTGCTCCGTGTTGACCATTGTCGCGGCGGCGGGAGAGGACCCGGACTACGGCCTACCTGGCGTGTCCGAGCGAGTGAGGCAGCCTCAGATCAGCGATGGTATCAAAGGTCACACCGTGGTTGCGTTCCCCGAGGACCCTAGTTCCCAGATCCGGAATACCATCTGGTCGACCAGGGCGTGGACATATCAGGAAGGCCTCCTCTCCCGTCGCCGGCTCGTCTTCATGGACCAGCAGACGTACTTCGAGTGCAACACGGCAAGCTGCGAAGAGTGCATGCCGTTCCCGCAGGACTTTGCCCCACGCTCTCGGGACAAGCAGCCCGAAGAACAGCTCCAGCCTGTATTCCAAGGTCTAAACCGCCCGTCTCAGACTGCGGACGAAGCTATTCTCGTGCTCGACGCCATCACTGTGTACTCGTCCCGTGCGCTGACATTCGACTCGGACTACCTCAACGCCATGCAGGGTATCTTCCACGCCCTTTCCGCGCAGGATAAGTATCCGACGGCTAACCTGGCCGGCGTGCCTCTTGTCGCCCTGCCTCGGATGCTGAACGATGCCTGGGGAAAAAAGACGGGTATTGGGCGAAAAATGCACTTCCTTGCCTCGGGGATGACGCAGTCTTTGATGATCGGGCTGACTTGGGTCACCCGGCCCGGGAGACGGCGCTCGCCAGAGCTGTTCCCCTCGTGGTCGTGGACAGGTTGGACGGGGAGTGTGGGTTGGGGGAGGGATTACGGGCAGCACGCATCCTCTGTTTTGGGGCGGGTACGTTTCTGCCCGCAGTGCCTGGGTGGAGAATGACGACGGAGCTGTGATTGATGTCGAAGAGTTGTTTGGACAAAGCCCGATATCTGGGCCGATCGAGGCGGAAACAAAGGCAGAGGCACCGAGCGCGTCTCCGGAGAGAACGTCGTTTATTCAACACCCGAAAGCCATACACATCGAATCACAAACGTTTCCGGTCCATATCGCCCTGGAGACGAAATCATCGCCGGCATGGACACTCGGCGACTCAAGCAACAGCTTCATCGAGCCAGGCACCTGGGTTTCGTGGCGCGTCGGCAACAGTTCCGGTGGCCTCGATGTATTCTCACGATTTTCCTCGTGTTACGAAGACGACGCTGTCGGGGTTTCCGATCCAGAGAAACATGGATCGTACAAAGGATTGGTACTTTTCACGGAGAATGGCTCCGATGCTGCCATGGGCTACAAAGACACGCCGACGATTGACGAGATAAGCGATTCCGAGATTAAGATCCTCCGAGAAGTTTGTTCTTCACCACGGCATTATGACCCGACAGAGAAAAGCATTGAGAATGAAGAGATGAATGGGCAAAGGATCAAAGAGAAAGAAACATCCGACACGATGAAAACTTATGAAGTGGTCGGACACATGACTTTAGTCACCAGCGATTTGCGGTTCAAATTGTACTCAGCCGGCCCCCTCTTGTGTTTTTCTTCCCCTCCGTCAACGTCAGCCTCTTCAGAATACACAACCCCCACCGATAGTCATCCTCTGTCCTCCCACGCAGACTTGCGGCCGGGAATGCTTTGGCCGATGACAACACTGGAACGAGTAAGGCTCATATAGGACCCTCGATTCTCTCTCCCTCTTTCTCTCTCTTTCTCTGTGACCCTTTCTCTTCGTTATTTTGAGATTCAGACACTTTTTTCTGCTCTTCTGTCGAATCTCAACTACTGATTGGTTGAACCTGACCTAGGTTCCTAACTGGGAGGCCAATAAGTCTCTCGCAAATAGTCAAGAAACTGGAGCGTGTTCAATAGACAACAAAGGTTGCAGAAAGCCTGGCAGGATCACTGTAATTCGGTCATAAAAGGCTCCAGTTCATCTGGCTCTAGTGTGTAGACGAGTTTGTTGTCCTCATAGTGCGGCGGCGTTGTATCCTATCCATGACTGTCGTCGATCGCGAGGTACTGCTACTGCTCGGGTGGCTGCTGTTGGATGTGGCGGGCATAGGTTGTAAGTGCATTTCTTTAACTAAGACAAACAGAAGAAGAGGATACACTGAATAATAAGCTGATTACTATGTTCCTAGTTATAGCTGTATCGGGCAAATTTCGTACGGGAATACCCGCTTGGATATTCCGCTGTTCACTTTTAGTCCCAAAACGAATAGCTACAAAATGCTAGAAGAAAGGTCAGAAACTGGGAGTAGCGGCTCCAGCAAGTTTAACACGCGCCAGTATCGCTATTCTGCTTCCCGCAGCCATTCACGACGACCCATACCGGCAGAAGCTCCAGACCTGCCAATTCCTCTTCGCGCAGGCCTCTGATGTACGTAAGTTAGAATCAATCCTGAACCGATGGGGCAGTCTCCGGACTCTCTACCGGAACTCCTTCTAACCTGAGCATTATTATTTTCGGCCTTCGCAAGCCACTAACATACTGACCATACCAGAAACAGCATCACCACTACAACCGCAACAGCGACGACAATACCAACGATGGCGGAGGGCATTACAACTATGGCGATGGTACCGATGACGTTAATATTGCCGCCCGTGGTCGTATGGCTAAGCTGCCCTACGGTGCCCGCCTGCCCGCCTGCCCGCCTGCCCGCCTGCCCGCCTGCCCGCCTGCCCGCCTGCCCGCCTGCCCGTCTGCCCGCCTACATATCTGTCTATTCTACTTTCCTGCCTGCGAGAGTGGGCCCCCTATCGGGCGATTTGTGACGGGCTGGATGTTTGAGGTGTATCTGGCTGCCCTTTTGGGCTCCAAGTGCTGCCGCTGCTGCTACAAAGGATGGCATCAAGGATGACAAGAAGATTCACGAATTAAGCGACCTGGACAAACGCAGTCACCAACCATGCTGGCGAGTAAGTAAACAGCAGCATCACTGGTGGAGAGAGGATAGTCGACCTGGGGGGTGAGGGCATAGGTTAGCGGAAGATAACCCATCATTTACTGGTAGATGGGGTCACGAAGTTAGATATGTGCAAGTGCAAGGTGGCTGGGAAGGGGAATAACGGCTGGCGGACTTCTGTGATAACCGGGTATCAGAAGAAGATCAACTTCGATTTATTAATTTCCAACGGGAATGGGCTGTAGTTCTAATTTATAAAGAAAAAAGCGACATCATGGTCTGCTGTGTTCACATATTGGGTCCTTCCCTCATCGTTTCCATACCCACTTGCGAGACTTGTATGGGTTTTTGACCAATCTCGGGTCGTCTCGCCTATCCGATGCGTCTACCTTGCATTTCTCAATACTTGCACTCAGAACACAATAGCGCTGAGTTACCCAATCGATGTGGCACTCCTACGGCCTTCGGGTAAAGCCAGTGGTGCCTGATGGCGGCAGAAGGATAGGTCGGGCTCTACTGGGTGGATTGGTACATCAGGGCTAGCAACGTTAAGCGAGGGGACCGATCTTATAATGGTTCGATTGAACAAAAAGGGAGGAGGAGGGCAGTGAGAGCGGGACGAGATTATCCCTATAGTTATTGTGCCCCCAATGCTCGAATGCCTTTTTCGAAAACATGTATTCATACTGCTCAAGGTCGCACGCCAACGTTGAGGCTACCAAACCATTTTCTATTTTAATTTACGACGAAGATCCGTCAGCACCTGCCGAATCGTAAGTATATTCAAGCTTATCCCACTATGAAACGCCATAATTAAGTGTGGCTAGGGTCTGGTGGCTAAGTTTATGCAAGTACTAAAATGTAGATGAGCGTATAACAAGTAGTATAGCATTGAATTAAAATCTAAACCCTTCTTCCTTAATATAATTCATTTCCGATATTAGGCATTAGGAGAATACAACCAAGATAGAGAATACACAATCGATAAATTGAATCTCCCATAGAACTAATAGAAATCTGTTACTCGGACCACCCGTGTATCTGTTCTTACCCTTACTCCAACTTGTAATATTTAGTCTTCCACTCTATTATACCCGCACCTATCGTTAATCCCGGATTACCTATAGCAAGACTGTGGTCCTCCACTTTCTTTCTCCCAGGGATTCTGTAGTGCGGCAGTATAGTGTTGGGATTAAAGTAGACATGCCCCGGCCCAGCAGTTAACTGGCTATTGATATAAATTTCCCAGCCGTAGTGTGCCGTCTGGGGCGAGCCCACAATTGGGTTATCAGCATCTAGAAGATTTTCCGTGGTCAGCAGGGAAGCACTACTACTTAGTTTCAAAAATGGGCATAATGAGGAAGAAAATTGCAATGTTACCCCAGATAATCTTCAGTTCGAAAACTTGTCCCCCGTTAGCTGTCGTAGCGTTGAAGTTGGCGTGGACTTCTACAATGCGAGACTGATTGTGCGTGTGAAAAACCTTCGCGTCGACTTTCTGCATGATGCCCTTGATCAAATCGTTCCTGTTGGCAGCTAGCCCAGCAGGAAACTGAAGAGCTTGCACGGCTGCCGATATATCGTTTTGCAGCTGAATGGCCGCTTTGGCAGGGCTCTCCATAGCGGTGTTCAATGCTTGTGGTTTGTCGGATAAAAAGATTGCGAGTTAAGCAGTCAACTCGAGAGGTGTCTGCGTTGGAGAAGATGATGTGTGCTGATCTCATGATTCTATTCCAAACAGGTGGCGACTCCGGAGTTTTATATATAGCCGTTGTCTCTTAGGACACCGTGGCATATTGTTACACAGAACACTACCAGGGAAGAAAGAGAGCAGTATCGAGGTGTGGTGCATTCTCTTTTCTTAATAGTGTGGGGTCATCTGGGCGTTTCCTCCATCTATCGCTGCTAGTGCAGTATACATAGCTAGCCATATAGCCCATGGTAAAAGGGGCATTTGCATCTTTCACAAGGGTAGCTGCTTCTGCATATCTTGACTTTCCATTGAGGCTAGCTGAGCGTCATTCATAGATAAACTTCCAGTAATAGAGAGCGGTTGCTTGAAATCCAAACTTCATCTAGGTAAATATTATTGAAGAATGAGGCACCCGGCCTAACTGTTATCTATTTCTTTCAGACAAAGCTTGATCTTTGGATTCGACAGCCTTGCATTTGCATTTGATGCAATCTTACTTCGAAATTGTGGCTCAGCTTAACTCATCTCATGTATTGCATAGTCCATACGTCAAGGAGTCCCTTGCATCTTTTCCTAGTCCCAGGTTCGTTATAAGAAACTCACCAACCAGACTACGACTTGAAGTTGAAGGTTTCTTGGCTCAAGTTGGAGCCGGTCAAAACGTTGACGAAGGAATCTAATCATCATGTAACCTGGTCTCTCCGGAAAGAGGAGTGTGGTCAAAATTGCATTACATCATCTACTACGGCATTAATGGACCAGGTTGTATTGCGGGCTGACGCGATGCTCACAACAAATGACTGCATACATTGAATGGCACATGGTCAGAGTGTGAATTCATGACCGTCTGCTTTTGTATTACACGACATGACAACTGCATGAAGAACCTAGTATTACCACTGGTGGTGGGGCTCAGACTGCTGTGTAACAACCCTTCCTTTCACCAATATCTTTAATTCAGTTGCAGACGACTGATTTACGTCATTCTGCAGTACAAAGAAACTGTTCAGACCAGATAAATGGATTGGATGGTGCATGGTCATCAGCATAGGGTACGTCTCATCTGGAGAGTGTTCGTGGATGGAATCGTGTGAAATTGTCCATATTCAAAGTGTTCAAAGTAAAGCTGCCTTCCCGATCATCGCCCGGCAGAAAGGGGGGATGGGTCTGCTATGTGTAGGGCGCATGCGGGGGTGTATCCTTGGCGATAATAGCTGCCGTCTGTTCCGCAAGTGCATAGACAGCTGCCTGGATGTGGGCACCAATCGCAATGGAAATGACAGATGCATCGGCAATTCGCAAGTTATTGATCCCCTTGAACATCAGGTCGATATCTACCACTGATCCCATCGAACAGCTTCCGGCTCCGTGATAGGTAGATCTGGGCACCAATGTTAGCTTTAGTTATTGAAACCCCAGACAGCAGTAGTGGTCTTTGAACTTACACTCCCTGTATTTGGACTCTACGGTCCAGCTCCTCGTCGCTTGCATAGGGCCCCAACGGGTCGAACCCAGGCAACGCAGCTTCTTCTGCGACGACTTCGCGGCCCAGAACCGTGATGTCGCCCGCCATCAGTGTAGCCATCTTGCGGAGAGAGTGTCTCCATACATACGTGTCCACCCCGGTGGCGAGGTAGTTGGGGTCCAAAAGGGGGTGGTCGGCCGGGTCCTTGGACGCGATGGTCATTGTGCCCCGGGACGTGGGCTTCGTCGCCATGAGGAAGTTGCTGATATGTTTCCATCGATGTTCAGCGGTGGTATGGCCAGGTACATGACCATGGCCTCCATCATGGCGAACTCCTTCTTCAGTAGGTAGTGGTCGAGGCCAGCATTGCAGCCTGCATCCTTGGCAATGACGGCTTCGAGCTCTTCCCTGGGCTCCCCGAAGGGTTTGATGTGGCTGATGGGCATTCCCTTGGAAAATTGGGGTTGCGCAAAGAGGGGGTTGGGAGAACCGATGGCATAGCCCTTGGCGGGATCTTTCAGCTTCCAGTTCATGCGCACCATAACGTGGTCGGTGAAGTTCCTGCCCATCTCGGGTGAGTCGACGACGGTCTTTAACCCATGCGTATCCAACGTCTCTTTGGGGCCCAGCCCCAAGAGCATCAGGACCTGCGGGGTCCGATACGCCCCTGCGGAAAGGATGACCTGCTTGCCGTGGTATTCGGTCCCATCAACCAGACGAACCCCGGTGACTTTGACATCAGGCCTGTCACTCAATATGACCGAACCGACCACGGAGTCGGTCAGAACAGTAACGCCATCTAGAAGGTACGTAAACGGGGCGATTTGGCGCTCGCCGTTGTGTCGGTTCTCGTTTAGCTCGCCAACATCCAGGTTGACGCCGGCGTTCGTGTCGTTGCCAGGCAGGGGCTTGGAGCCCATATCGCCCCAGGCCTGCTGCGCCATCTGAGCTAGCGGGTACAGACGGTTCGTCGAAGTGGGCGACTCGATGTAAAACTTTCCCTCGTGGCCATGCTGGTCTTCGTTCTCGTTGTCGTACCATCTCTACGTCTTCTTGAAGTATGGTAAATGGTCATCGTAGCTCCAACGCTGGTCGCCGACCTGGTCGGCCCAGCTGTGGTAGTCTGCGCGGGAGCCCCGCATACATCCGCCTATTATGATTTGGCCTATCAGCGAACCGAGAAACGTAAAACCTTCATCCGAGGGTACTTACATCCGTTGATGATAGAACCCCCGCCTAGAGCCTTCCCTGCCGTCGCAGTGCTTCTGCGGCAGGGTCTTGTAGGACTAGTCGTACTGGCCGCCGAGGAAGTTGTGGGACTGGAAGTGGAGGATCTCGTCGTTCTTGCTGACGTCTGGGCCGGCCTCGATGACCAGAATGCGGGCTGACGGTTGGTATTCCATCAGGCAGCTTGCAATGACGCAGCCGGCCAGGACACCGCCAACCACGATGTGGTCCCATCCTTCCAAGTACTCAATGTTGTTGAGTATTTGAGGGATGGTGGAATGGAATATACTGCACAAGTCCTTGGGGTGCTGGATATGAGCTGGGGTTCAAAAGGGTGTCATGGACTGAATTAAAAACGACAAACAACGGAATAGTCTAGTTGCTGTTCTTTATTAGGACTGGATGCAGTTTTTGGTTCCGCTGCGGAGGAATTCGGATGCAGGGATGTACTATCCTTGGCGCAAGGGGCGTAGTATTTATCGTTGAGATGGTGTTGCTGATTGCATATACCGCTTTTGAACTGCAAGAGATACGTGACCGTTCATTCCATTGCATTGGGACCCTTACCTAAAACCTGGGGCAGATTGTCACGGTGTGCCTCTTCTGCCGCCACCATTTGAAAGGCAGCCGCCATCAGTATTGAACATTAGTCCTACCTCGCCGCTACCTTCTATTATGCTGATTTCCCTTTCTGTCGCCCGGTCACATCCACCGTTACGTAGCCACTTTTGCCACCACGCCGGCCTCTTCCGTCTTGCCGTCGAAATAAAGCCATATTTAACCGTCCTAAGTACCACATTCTGACCTCCCAAGTAGTCACACCACCGAAAGCACAGAGGAACTTCGTTATAACCAGGATCACGTCTCGGCTTTTCTAACGCTGATGCCTCCGCGGGTTTTGACACCGCAGCCTGATCCAATATACATTACTATCACCGTATCAAGCAGGGATCGGTCCACGCCAAGGTATGGGTACCACTTCGCTGTGCGGATTATCGGGGGTAGCGATGGGCCAGGAGGAGACGTGCCAAAACGGGGCTACGAAAGGGTTGGTGAGGGCAGAGAGCGCTTGGGGCTTGAGAACATTTATCCGGACGTCGAGGCCGGCATCGGATCAGGAATAGTTGTCAAGAAGGAGACGATTGCTAAGCGGAACGATATATTTCCAGGTAGATAGCACGAGCAGGCCGTATCTATGACGTTTCATGCAATAAAGGAAACCCCTAATGACACCTTGCTACAATAACCTTTCCAACCATAGTGAGCGGAATCACAGAGTGACCATTGGCCAAGTACTCGCATCGAGCATATACCTCCCGGAGACCAAGCTGCTGTAGTATTAGCGCGATACCTACTGTAGAGGTTCGAGGTTGGTTATACTTGCCCCCAGTTCAGGTTCGCTGTGCATGCGTATTTGCACCCATCTATGTAGCCCTTGAGGGCCTGGCGTGACTTGGACTCCTCCGGGTACTTGGCCAGGATGTCCTTCTCGGCCTCTTCAATTCGACGAATGGACGTTTTCACCATCTCCCCGCCGTGGTCGACCGCCGCTTGCAGTGACCCCAATCTGAGGAACAGCAAGGGTACCAAGCTGTCGACCTGGGACTGAGCCTGTCGTTTTGCGTCTTAGTCGACATCGGACTTTTGCCAAGGTAGAATAAGAGTTAACCTACAATCTCTTTCTTCATGGACAAGATGTCGTTCGTTCTGCAGGTGGCGTCGAAGCCGGTCAGTCCAAAGACAAGCTTAATGGGAGTCCCAAGCGCTCATCGGGTAGGCTTACACAGATATGTTCACATTCGTCTCATGCCACAGAACCTCCATCGCCTCGTAGTGATATGCCTCTTTCGGTATGGTAGCGCCCACCATGTATCTGAGTCAAGACGTCAGTTGACTACGTTGCACACAAAGACCAATTGCGGACTTGCTCTTGCATCCCCAGGAGAACCCTGACTGCGCTGGAGCCCATTCGCCGTCTCATGTACTCCTCGACAGTGGGCAGGCATGACGTGGTCTGCGATTTATGCTCCTCTTCAGTCATCTCGACGAAGAAGACGAGTTCTTTAAGAAACCTGTCAGTTTGATCTGCCTCCGCCCTGATGTTAGTGTATTACTCAGATTGATACCATACGGCGAGGGAAGACACTGGCCTTGGTCGCCCCAGTTGACTATACTTCGGCCAACGGGTCCGAAGCGGGTGATGAATGGGTTGCTGCTAGCCGTTGAGCCGTCTCGTGGTTCTTCCTCCGAGAGTGACTCTTGTATGTAAGCGACCGTTTCCTCCCGGAAGGCCGATGCATTTGAGAAACTGTGTATAAGCGGTGAGTATTGCTCCGAATCGGTTTCTAATTTTGATGAGGTCCTAATATTAGTTCATGACACCAGAAACACGATTAGGATTTATCGAAGCGGGATATATGCTTACCGTCGTCCCATATGAACATCTGAGGCTCCGGTATTAGCTCACACTCGTATTCTTCACCAGTGTTTGGAGGGTGGCGATGAAACCCACCCAGATAGAGAGGAGTATCGCGGTCTTCAAAGCCTCGTACGAGCTGTAAGGCCACCAGGATGCACCAAACAAGGCAAAATTGGATGCCTTCAGCCTAGAGAGTCTAGCCTCATCCTTGGGGTCCGGGAATGTACTTCACATTGCATCGTCAGACGTTCTCCTGTAGAAATATGGGGGAATAGATCAAGTAAAAGTGTTTTCAACTTACCTCTGCAGTATATCCTCCACATCCTGGCCAAGTCGACCTTTTTCCGGGTGGACACCTTGCGGCCAGTGGGCCATGAGGCTCTGGAGGTCGGGGATCTTGACGCGAGACCCTCTTGCTTGGGCCACCAGGTGTTCGCGCGCATCCTGGGTCGTCCGAACCTCTGCGTTTCTTGCGGTTGGTTGGACCATTGGTTGGATTGTATCGTCGCTCATACTTTATTCGATTCTTGCACGAGAAGCTGGGATACGGCAATGAGCTGAAGGTGCGGTGCCAATGCACAGGAGCCTCAGTTTGGACACACTGAGACTATATAGAGAGCCTAGACAACTGTACGACTTCTGACTTCATATTCACGCCACCCAACGCTTGATCCCCCGCGCGGTTCTTTGCTTACATTTTGATATTCAACGCCACCATTAGTCTAGTCAGCAAAAGCTGAATGTAGGACCATGCATATCGTATCAATACACCGGCTGTTTGTTTGTTTGGTTATGGCGTTTTGCATCTGTGTCTGCACCACGTAGTGATTGTAGCGCTCGATTACACCGGCAGGCTGAGTAACGCACCCAACAAGGCCGAGCCATATCTCCGTAGGCCGAGTCTCGAGTCACATGTGTGAGCCTGTACTTGGGTAGGTATTAGTGTGAATGGGCCACGCGGGCGGTCCGTGTTCACCAAGATGACGTCTTGGCGTGCAATCTGTCATACACACACAGGGTGTGACAACACTGAGGTGAGCCCTACCCTCGCTAAGCGCCTCGGTCCCATGGTTACCAGTAATACGATGGTCCCGGTCTCCGCCTTGCCCTACGCGGCCAGCCTCTCATTCTACTTTCTTCGTCAGCACCCAATGGCCCAGTTCCCGGGGCCCAAAGTTACCGCCATCACTGGGTGGTGTGAAATGTGAAACGTATCTCGAACTCTTCTCGATACCACGAGGCAAATTCGTGGCCGAGATTGGACATACGTCATTACAAGTACGATATGACAAGGCCATGGCACAAATCCCAAAACAGGAGAATGACATTACCATTTCTAGTGGTAGGCCCGATCGCTCGTATCAATCCTCCTGAAATTCGCGTGCGTGATCCAACCGGGATGGATACACCGTACACTGGTCCAGCTTATGTATGGCAGCCCCCAGTAAAGCAATATCACACACAAGGAATTGCTTGTAACGTAGGACAGGGTTCGCGGGACAAGTACCCCCTTACTGCCTATATGACAGGAACACCACGAGGCAGTAAGGCCTTTCCGATCGTCACCTTCTCGATATTGCCATATGATAGCCAAGTTTCAGGTCTTCGGGGCCGTCCCTAACGAGCTCCACCGGTAGCATTCACTCCACCTCTCCTTTCCGAAGACTCCTCCAGGAAGAGAGGCAGGCCCGGCTACATTAGCGCACCGAACCTACCTGGGATTGCCCTCACAGGACCCTAGATGGTGGCAATGGGCGTCTCACGTCTTCCCCGGCTTGAACGAGGATGCAGGATACGATGCCTGGACCCATTACCCCTCTGCATGTGACAAACCGGTGGCATAAAGTTTTATAAATTAAGCGTCACCTACTACGGCAAATGCATTATATAGTCTGATATGTACAGCAAGGCCCCCTTTCCTGTCCACTCAAACAACCGGCGCGAAGCCCGAAGGAGGGTTCAATCCGTCCGGAATCTCCAGCTTAGGCGTGTAGTAGACGGGCGCCGTGCTGCCCTTCCACAGCTCCTTGATGGCGGGCAGGACGGTGCGGTTGTGTGTCTTGCCGCCGCAGCTGCTCAGGTTGGGGGCCGGGTAGCGGCGGTTGCCGCCGTGGGAGTTGAAGACGCCGGCGTACGAGAAGTTGAAGTAGCGCTGCGACAGCTCGCCCGACCACGTGCGGATCTGGTCGCCCGTCTTGTCCGCCACCAGCTGGAACACGTTGGCGCCCACGTCGAAGCGGCCCAGCGTGTGCAGGTCCCAGTTGGCCTCGACCGTCGCGATCTCGCTGTAGTGGTTGTAGAAGTTGCTGTCGGTCGTGCCCGCGAGCTCCTTGGGCACGGCGTCGCCCAGCAGGATGCCGAGGATGCGGTTCTGGATGGAGTAGGTCTCGTTCTCGTCGAAGGTGACGAGGACCAGGGTGTTCTTCATGAACTTCTTGTCGTTCAGGAGGGGCTCCAGGAAGCTGCGGGTCCAGGTGCCGGCGGTCTGGATGTCGCTGTCGTGGGCGTCGCTGGTCATGTTGGGGGTGATGAACATCCACTGGGGGAGTGCATCGTTCTTGAGGTCCTCGTAGAACATGGTGAGGTTCTTCATGGAAGCCAGACGGTCAATCTGGCTGGCGGCCGAGTTGTGGATGACGGCAGGGTTGTGCTTGCGAACGTAGTCGTTCTTGCCATTCTTCTGGTTAACCCACGCCTTACCAGAGAAACCGCTGAAAGGCATGTCCTGGAAGAGAAGAGTGTCAGCGATTGTCATGTAACCAATGCCTTGGCTGATCCATCATGCGACATGAACCATTTTATTAAAATGCGACTAGGCAAACTGGCGAGGTGCGAGACTTGTGTGAGGTGGGCGAGAATGGGGTTAGACTAACCTCCTGGTACTCGGCCCACGAGATGCCCTTGTCCTCGAGCAAATCGATGACGGTGGAAACGTTCTTGGCGATCTGATTGAAGTCGTCGTTCTGCATCCCAAAGTAGTCGCCACCAATGGCGGCGACGTAGTTAGGCTCCGAGGGATGAGTGACGGCGTGATAACCCGAGAGAGTGATGCCCTGCTTGGCGAGCCAATTGAGGTTCTCTGTCCAGACATGTCAGCACAACGTTCGCGATCGGGTCAAAGCAATTGACCAAAGACGAAAGCTTCACTAACCATCACCGTGGGCCATGTCGTAATCAGTGTTCTCCAGCCAGACGACGACGAAACGGTCGAAGGCTTTGCCCTTGACATTGCTGGTGTTGCTCAGCGTCTTTGCTGTGGCCTGGGCGGCGTAGACGGCACTGGTGGCGGTGGCCGTGTACAGGTTCTCGGCCTGCGCGACGGCGCCGACGGCGAGAAGGGGGAGAGACAGGACGGCGGAACGCATCTTGACGGCTTTACGGGGAAGCGAGAGACTGAGCTGACTTGACTTGACTGTCAGGCGCAATGAGACAACAGCGACAGGACCCCGATGGCGTGGGGGACAGGTCTAGTTTTATTTCTAGTCCCGGCAGGTTGGGACGTGTAGACGGATGATGGGTCGGTGGACGACTTGTCGCTTGGCTTTTGGCCAATTTCACCCGGCCCACCAGACCAGTAAGGTTGGTCCCGGGATTGGTGTGGTATCGTAGTAATCGAGACATTTTCGTTTCCTGTTCTCCGAGCGAAGCTTTCTTACCCGTCCAGGAAAGCGATCCTATGGCTTGCATCCTTGGCTTGGTGTGGGAACAAGCCTAGCACCTAGGATGACCCAGCTGCTAGCTGCCTAGGGGGGTGGAATGTGACCCCACCACCACACACACTTCCACCGGTGTGCATGTGCCGCAGAGACGCTTCTCTGCCAGTCAGCCAAGCAATTGATTCGCTATTGTAGCATCACCAGGAAATCTCGCAATCAAACTCCAGTCAATAAGGGACGAGTCCTGCGAATCTTTCCAGCTCCTGGGTGTAGAAAAGCATCTGCCGTTCTTGGTGTGGATGGTCACGCTGCATGGCTGAGACCTCGCATCTCGAACTCTCAACAGGTTGGTTGACACGCCCGCCTGTTCGCCCGCAGCCGTGCCGTGGCCGAACATCCGTGCGGGGCAATGGCAGCAGGCTGCATCGTGCATACACCTACTGCAATGGGCAGGACCAACGAAGGATTGCGAGAGAGTAAGCGAAGCCAGGCGCAGCGTCGTAATCATGGGCGGTGCTAGTGCGACCACGGTCAGCTCCGAGTGCGCAGCGGGACACCGAGTTGAGTCGGATGCTGTTCGGTCAATAGTAAGAGGCAAAGCGTGGGATATCTAATGGTCGGTCAACAACAAAAGGCAAGCTTCCGATGTCCTCGAGTGAATTGCCATTGACGAGAAAGGAAGGTCTGTAGCGTCTTCCCCAGCACGTGTCGTCAAGAAAGCCAAGCATTGGGCTGATCTACAAAGAGTGGGCAGCCAGTCCACTGTGGAGAGAAACCCACAGTGGGGTCGGCAACGCCCCCAAGGCACTCCCTGTCACTGCTATTTGTAGGCCTGGAATATTCTGCCTACTGGTAGAGGGCGAGAAGGTTGAGCCGCGCAGTAGTGGTAAGATTGCCTCCAGCGCCCGGCCAATGCGCTAAAGCAAGAAGCTTTTCGGGCGTACAGGCAGGCAGACAGGGGGTCCCTTTCGGCGCACCTGCTTATTGCCAGGACTGTCATTGGTTCCTGGACAATATTGGTGCTGACGTTGGATGATGCGGTCGTGTGCCGCCACCCAGTACCCTTGCCTCCCATCCGCTGCACCGGGTTTCTTTTGACATGGCATTTCATCCAGTCTGCTCCCGCTGTCGTATCCAGATGAGCCTATCTTTTTCTTCTTTCTTCGAGTACCAAGTCGCATGAGTCCAGGACCCTGGCTATCCAATGAGCTGCCAAGATCCATCCCACGCCAAGTCGAGGTGAAAGGCCCGCGAGCTCCCGTCTGCTTCGAAGCTACGACTTCGGCGACTCTCGTATCGTCTCCAGACTTCTTACCCCAAGGGTATTGGGAGTCATTCTACTGCTCAGAACGAGAGCTTCAATCGCTGCGTCCAAGCTAGTACTACATATGGGATAGCAGAGCCGTAGGCCACTCAATCATACCTCCTACCATGGAGGTCAATCATGATACGAGGCCCTCGCCGGCCAAAGAGGTCGAGGGCCACTGTATGGACAATATGCCCTCACCAACATCCTCCAGAACGTCTAATATGTCCTTTTCAAGAAGCGACATAACCCTCGCGGACCCCGACCCCAGCCCCATCCCCGAGCGGACCAAAACCAGCCGCCGTCTCCTTCGCCTGCCCACCCTCTCCCGGTTCCTGGCCGACTTCACCCTAGGCTTCGCCGACGGCCTGACCGTCCCCTTCGCCCTGACGGCCGGCCTCTCCTCGCTCGGCAAGACCCAGACCGTCATCTACGCCGGCATGGCCGAGATCTGCGCCGGCAGCATCAGCATGGGCATCGGCGGCTACCTGGCGGCCAAGGGCGAGCAGCAGCAGTCATCCGACGTAGACGACGACGAAGGGGATGATGCGGAGAAGGAGGCCGCGCTGAGCCGCACCAGTGCTGACGATGTGCTCGAGGATTACCTCGCGCCCCTGCGTCTAAGAGGAGACTTGCGCGCTGTGGTCGAGGCGCACCTGCGCCGCCAACCCGATCTCGTAGATGCGCTGCGGATACGGACTCAGAATGACGATGACGACTCTTCGTCGGGGTTCGGAACGCGCGCAGCGTCGCCAGTCCTAGTCGGGCTTTCGGTGTCGATCGGGTATCTCCTCGGCGGGCTGCTGCCGCTCTTCCCCCTATTTCTTCGTCCACCAGGTCGTAGACGGACTGCGGTGGAGTTTCGGCGTCTGCATCCTCGCCTTGTTCGTCTTCGGCTTCACCAAGCACTACCTGCTCCAGGACGGCGCGCAGCGGCACTGTCGTCGTCCTCGGAAGACAGCTCAGTGGAGGCGTGTGAGGGCAAGTCTTTGGGAGGGCGCTCAGATGGTGGTGCTGGGTAGTATAGCGGCGGTCACGGCTGTGTTGGCGGTGAAGGCGCTGGAAGGGATGGCCTCGGGCGAATAGACTAGAGTGCACTATATGGTGCTGCGTTTATAATAGCACAATAACGACGTTATGATATCCACACACATAGTTCATCAAGGCTAGCAAATGAGTAATCTCGGAGCTTCGGTCTGTAAAGAAGCCGCTGACCAACAATACAGGCTTGTCCTCCTAATTTCAGCTTCTACCTTATTCTTATTATAGCAAGTTGATGATCATAGTCCTCTTCCATCCTGTATTGAATTGGTCTTTGGTATTATCAATGCCTTTAACGGTAATGAGCTTTACATTTCAGCTATCGCGAGGTTGCATTGTATTATTGAAAAGATAGTGTGATAATGGTCTAGTCAATGATTCATAGCTTCGATGAGATAAACATCGCATGGGGGATGGACTCAGATACAGGATATCTCTAAGTGCTAGCACATAGAAATAACTCAAATACATATGAGAGGATAGTTCAGGGGCTATAAATGGACGAAGTGCACAACTGACCAGCACAGCTATTCCTTCTAATTAGGGTGCTCATGCTTGAAATAGAGAACAAGCTGTTGCACTTATCAATTATAACCACCATTTCTTTGGGACCTTTGGGTAACGAAAGTTCCGCGAACGAAACATATTAGCAAAGGCATTTGCGAATTGCTCGGGGCCTGGTTGAGGGCCTTCGCCCTGTCGCAGATGAAGCCTCCCTCCTGGGAGTCGAACCTCGGGGTTGGGTCGGCTACACCCATTGTCGTTCCCACACCCCAGCCCATCGGTCTCTGAGTTGCCCATCATCTCTTCGATTGTCTTATCGACGAACCGACTGCATCGCTTGGGCTAAACTCTATCGGGGATGCACCTAGGTGGACGCAGAGCAGGGGAAGTCCCAGGTTTTAGCAGCTTCCTCAATATCCATCCACATTGCAATTTAGCAAAAGCGACGCATAGTACGGATAAGCAAAGTACTGCGGAGCGGGCTTCGATGATGAAGACGGCAGACTCATAACATGGTCGCTAGGCCGTTGATCATCGCGCGATAAGTTCAGGGGTAGTGGGGATTTCCCACTGCCGTAATTGCACAAGAAGGCGACTTCTGATGATATTGAAAGATTCAATAGAAGCTTCCGGTCAAATCGATGGGAAATTCGCAGGATTGAGGAAGCATGAGGAGAAAAGATTAAGTAATATGGATATATCATATTGATCTATGCTAAGCATTAATTTATGACACACTTACTGGGCTTAAACAAAAGCCGCCCTAGACTTGGCGTTTGTTGGAATCAAGCTGGATACAAGTACGCAAGGTGATGCTGCTTTCATAGGTGAGTGAATGACGGCGTAGCTGTGTAGCAGCTACCCCTAAGTCGTACCCGTACATGTTACTTGCGTGTACTTTAAGTGACTGACGCATCTTGCCATTAAGGCCGCTCTTAATCTACTGGAAACATTGAGGACTAGGTAAGTTGCATGTAGTAGGTACCAGAAAGCGGCCAGTTGATTGTCTATTCTCCTATTTTAGTTGTGGCTGCTGCATAATGACGACTGGTTGCTGTACAGCCAGAACGACCAGAACGAATTTTTACGAGGTTACACTACCTACGTTAGGCAGAGCCGTCTGCCAAGTCAGACACCTCGCCTTTCCTGTCGGGCATTGAGATGGGTAGAGTAGAGATGTCGGCTGACGAACGCCACCCCCTCCCACCATCTGGGCATTTATAACAAAGCCTGAGAACGAAAACTGGCGTGCTGCCTTCCTCAACGTCCAATGTGGCGGATCCTGTTGCGTGCTCGTGGCTACCCAGCCAATTGTTCCTCCTAACTTGAAGACTTTTAATTAACACTCAAAAATACCTTTTTATCCCAGTACCAGTCGCCATAATGACTAGATTTAATGTTTCTGTCTCTTGGGTAGCTCCCGATTGGGAGCACTTTAATTTCACAAATTGCAGCTTATACGCCAAATTCGCTAGCACCATCTATCGGCTCCAGGTCCTGGGAATTGGCGATGGCTCTGAAGTCGGTAGATATGATTTGTGTGCAGCTCAGCTCGACGCAATGCATAACTATTTGTTCTCTGGATTTCCGCCAAATTCTACGGAGCCCAGCAATAGCACAGCGACGCTTTGGTACCAGTTGAATTGCAACGCATCAGAACCATGGACTGATCCCAAGTCGTTCATGGTGATATCCAACATGTTCGAACACATGTCTAATGCCCAGGATCCCTTCACCTTTTGTAACTCTGAGCTCCAATCAGAGCTGGATGTCCAGGGAAATGCAGATATTGCTGGAAATGGAGTAAGTCCAAGCTTATGGTATCATCGTTATGTTCTAACTGATATAATTTTGAATGAAATCAGGCTATGATAGCATATTTTGTGGAAGGCGCCCTTGTGACGATGTTTGCTGCGGCACAAGCCGTCGAACTTCTTCGTCACCGATTTCATTCTTCTGGTACAGCACGTCAGGACAATCTTCAATCCATTTTGGATTCTTTCAGAGCCTCTATACCGACATTCTTCTGGACCTCCGTTCTTCTCTGTCTAGGGATTCTTGCAGCGAGTCTTAATAGTCTGGCTGCAAGTTCTCAAGAAGACCTGGAAGCTGAAATCATCAAATGGAGGGACGGGGCAACATTCGGCAACTATGATGCCTATCTTGCCATTATGGCGTCGGCATGTTGCTCTTATCCTGTATTCCTATCGGGGTTTCTACTTCAAAGCCGGGGACGAAGAAGACGTCTACTTAATGCCGCCATTCCAATGTTTGTTGGTGTTCTACTAAGTGTCATCTGGGCCCTGTTCTATCGGTCAACCCATAACCGTACGAGTGCACTGAGACGTCTTATGGCGTCCACCTACGTACGCATATTCAACACCGATGAGCTCGACCGCGGCCCGTTCCGTTACGCTACGTTTTCAGGAGTAGCGATGGTCTTTTTCCTAGTCTTGATAGGGCTAATCACACTTATTGTTGCAATAATCTTTAGAGATTCTGGGTTTCCGAGAAAGTGGGTGTTGCCCCGCGGCTACTCGATATTCATCAGCCTCGCACTGCAGATCATCCTCCTAGCAATAATGTGGTCTACGCTTGCTGAGTTCTGGCTCCTGCGCCAATACATAATTAGGGTCACAGGAGACTCCACTCCACTGACAGAGTGGTCGTTTGGGCAAATACTGGCACTGACTACGTGGATACCTGTTTTTGTCGACTTTTTTCATACTCTCTTCTGTAGGTTACTCATTCTCCTTTCGCTTCTTTCCGTCGAGTTCGCTGACCTGGCGTGATCTATAGTCGGGATTCGGAGTGGGTTAGAAGCAAATATGCCCACAGACTACGAAGCCTCACTCAGGAGTCAACCCGACACCGGTAATGCCAGCCCAACGGGTACTGGCTCTGCACTAGAGTCACAAACATGAAGGGAGGAAGAGCTCAGTAAAAGGCTACAAGGAGGCTCAAGGGAAGACTTTAAGGCCGGCAATCTCTCGTAATACGTTAGAGTTAGACTTAAGGCGTCGTGAATTTAAACAGATATTTCATTACCGCCTTCATCTTCGCAATCGTGGCCTCGTCAAAATCATCCGCCGTCCAGAAACACATCGTCGGCGCCGTATAAGCGTCCTTCGGATCCTCGCCTGATCAACAACTCCGCGGCAGCCTAAGACCCCAGACCCCGTCCTCCTTGACAACATCGTCACTCTCCACCCCTCCGTCTGAGGTAGCGGCGGAAACGCAAGCAACAGTACAACGGCTCCCCCATACACAACGTTATTTCCCTGGGCCTCGAGCTCTTTGAGCCGCCTGTCCACGAGCTCCACCATATTCATATTGGGGCTGAGCTCGACGGGCGGCGAGAAGGACGACGCCCAGACAACGAGCTGCTGGCGGATGGCGCACGGCTGGATCTGCCCGAAGAACCGGTAGCCTGCCGGCAGGCGTCCGGGTGGACGATCGGTCGGGTCGGAGGCGCGCAGACGCAGGCCCATGCAGCGGAGGTGCGGCACGCCCTTATCGGCGGGGAGCCACGTCATGATGTCCAGGTTGGCCACCCAATAGGGGGCCATATCCCCCTCGCGGGGGCTCCACGGGAATATCATGCCGTATGCGAGGCAGTTCTGCACCGCCGCGCTCGGGTCCGGGTTGTGCAGGTACTCGTAGAAAACTCTGCGGTCCATCCGGTAGGGCACACGCAGGAAGTTGAGGGCAAGGTACCGTACTGGATTTGTGGCGTGGCTCAGGCTTGAGGCTGGATGGCAGACGGCTTCGAAGTCGTGCTGGTCCACGTGCGTGTCCTTGGCTTGGCCCAGTTGTTCCCTGCACGGGGAGCACAAGTCGAACTCCAGGCACTGTAGGCAGAGGTACCGCTTGGCAAGTATGGGATTTTCGCAGTGATCGCATTTGGAATGATGAGATTTGGGGATGGCGTCGTCGTAAGAGACCATCCAGCCATCGCTCTCATCTGGTTTTCGACACACCTGCATCGTGGCTGTGTAGTTCCCGTGCGGGCTGTCAACCATCCAGTACATGTCGCCGTCCCCCCTTTTCCGATCGGTGTAATACAGGCATTGGCGATATCTGGTCGAGTCACCCTTCTCCATGAGCGCCTCTGGTCGTGAACCCAGGTTCTGGATGCTTCGGAGTGACCTGCGACCGCTCCATTGGCCTTATCCAAAGGCTTGGTAGTCCAATGGTAATGTGGATAGGCAAAGAAACATTTGAAACTGGTTCCTGCGACTCTGCGAGCGTCTCAGCTGACGTGGTAGACTTGATTGAACTACGAGGGCCTTGTATCAAGTCGTTTAAAAGATGACCCGGTTGGCACTTGTTAGGGTTAGTTCGCGAGCCATATAGGGATCCGTTGTCTTCGGCTTCCAAAATGTCAGATCGGATGGCATCATAAGTCTAAGACTCTAACAAAGCGGCTGCTCTGGGGCCAATGATATTCTTCTCTAGAAGACCGAACGTCTCGTGCAAGTGTTCGGCCAAGATTCCGAGGGCTTCCAGTCGTATCTTTGAAGAATCCCGCAAATTCGCCATAATGGAACGGAAGCCTGCGGCAAGAGCAGCTTGGTAAGCCCGGTGGACCCTAAGGCGATAATCAGGGACTGTATCTTGTCGCATATCCTCCTCGACAATGCCCAGCAAGGCGTAGAACTTATCTCGTGGATCCGAACAATCATGATCTGCAAATGCTCCAAAGGACAGATAGCAAGGCACCATATAAGTCTGCTTTTTACCTTCGTCTGGATTCGACATGACCTGGGAATCCCACTTGGTCTTGCGCTCAATGAGGCCGAGAAGCGCAGACCTTTGAGCGAACCGCATCTGGCCCTCGACGAAGGTCATGTTCATCAACGGAAGTCGTGGGAGTCCTGGTGCCAAAACGACGACTGGATGTGTTGGGGCCCCAGCTTGGCGACCTGTGACCATGGAAATGTGTAGCTGCCCACGATGATGGTGATATCCGAGGCAAGCATAATCTCCTGTATAATCCAGGTTCGGTTCCAGTATGGCTGCGAGCTGATGAACTCGACCGCGAGTTTCTGCCTGTCGACAGAACTAACGCCATTGCCTCCTATTCCAGTTCCTGCTGCTGTCATCATGGCTCGCCTTTCCGGCCAGACCCAGTCGCCATGCTCCTGCAAACTCCGCAGATTCGAGTCCATGTTAGCATTGACTGTAGATGATCCAAGCCAGATGATCACTTCGAGGGCCCGAGAGTAAACTAACTGCATGCGCTGGATCTGATGTCCCTTTTCATCATTGTCCAATTGGTTGATGCAGATAGCATCGATGTATATGGGACGGCCGCTGAGTTGCTGCCGCACAACGTCGCTGGTCAAGAACTCCCAAACATTCCGTCGAACGCAGAATGGTACTCGCTGTTTCGATATGCCGTCGAGGATCCATATGTCGTGAGTATCATCAGCTCCTGTGGCGCTCCCCATGTATATGATAAGGCGAAGAAGTCCTTGGAGGGCACATCATCAAAGTCGACAATGTCGAATTTGCAGTCCAAACTTTCCGTTGTAGCTTCGGAGAGGATCGTCAGAACCCGGATTTGCCGCGGGGGTTAATGACGGGGTGAAGAAAACCACGTTTCTTGTTTTGCGCAATGTTGATATTAGGCTCGCTGGGTGGGTGAAGTCGTTGAGCTGCAGTTTTGGGCTGCCATGGTATGAGGCTCACGGTATTTTCGGACTCGCGTGATTCCATAGTGATGGATAGAGCAACAATGGCCGTTAGGTTGAACTCTTCTTAACCCTTGAGCGTTGTACTTAAGACGAAGTGGTGTGAATTAGGCAACCAGCCAAAGTGAGGCGTTGCACATCCAAATCCATGTCAACAAAGAGCCCAAGGTCATAGCCACGTATCAATTTGAGCGTTAGTAATAGCGCTGACGTCGATAGTAAGCAATATAACTCGTATCCTAATTTGAAGTTTAATACATCTATATTCATCCTTCATCGATCCTAACAGCATATCATTAGAAATATAATGGGAATGTTCAATGAATTTCATTGCTATCATGTCCAAATCGATGGCCATCCAGCGAACACACGATATACTGCAATGGCCGGCTATGGCGGTGACACTATCCGGCAAGGGAGCACTTGGGCTACATCATCTGGGCTGCCTCATCCTGCTTGGGTATACGAGAGGATCCCGCACTCCCCTCTCAAGCTGCCGGATCAGGCGTTCGTGTAGCCAGAGCACAACAGCGCATCCTCGACCAATCCGGTAGCACATGGCCACTGCGTCGCACCAGGGGAATAGAAGGCAGGCAACGCCACCCGACGAAAACGGCCCTCATCGGCGTTTCTGTGTCTGGGTCTAGGAATCGCTTTTGCGAATCGCCCTGGCTCTCCGCCTCGCGCCCTTTTCTGTGTTGCAGCAACTGTACGCGATGATGGGAGGCGGATGCACGCTTGAGACAAGACATGGTATGGAGTTGGGACAAACGCCCGTAAATCAATCTGCAACATGCATAGCAAAAGAACTGAGAACACCTTCCGTCAATCTTTTCTTCAGGTGTCTGCATATCCGATTCCGATATCTGGCTGCCGGCAGGAACTGTCATCCCTACCAATCCTCCCCCGTCCACTCGTGTGGAAGAGGAGGGGTACTGGTCGGGGGAAAAGCAATGCATGATCTTATTTGGCCAGGAGCAAGGAGGGTGAGGGGTATCCAACGAATGAGGAGAGAGTTGAAGATATGTCAGTTGGTTAGTAAATGGGGAAAGAAAGTGAAGGTCTGACATGCATGTGTTTGCCTGCATTTCCCTTTGTGTAACCCGATCCCCCCACGGCTCACAGACGTACGTAATGAGAACAAACGGCCCCCTCCCCTCCCCAATGGTTCAACTCATCACCGTCAAGCACCGCGGAGCCTCGCAGCGGAAAGGGTGAGTCTCGATCCGGACAGTTGCAGCGTCACTCCCACACCTTTTTGACCTCTTTTCGCACCACCACCCACCTCGGTGGAATGGACATTTACAGACCGAGATCCGGGGGCGCTGGTCAGTGCCTCTTGTTCGTTTCCCAACCGGACGGGACTTTACAGGAGCGCTGCAGTGGTGAGAATCCAGGAACCCCACGTCTGCTTATTACAGGGACTAGAATATAGCGGTCTGCAGGTGAGAAGCAAAAGGGCCATATTACTAAGTAAGCAGCTTCGCACGTGAGTACTTACACCTCTCTCGGCCCGGGAATTCTTGCCCTGTGCTGTGTGAGCATGGCTGTGCCACCAAACAGCAACATCGAATGCTGGGGCAGGTGAGGCTGGGTGAGGGGAAATCCAACAGCAGCAGCAGCAGCAGCCAACATCAACATCATCAGTGCCGGTGTTCAAGATACGCGACCCAGTGCTACCACCACCATCACACCCTCCTCTTCTTTCTCTTTCTTAACACCAATAACAGGGGCAATAGTCCACACTGCCAAGACGCTTCATACACTAGGACAGCGCGTTCACTTCTCGTCCTGGTTGTCGCCCGTCGCGGCGTGCATGCAGCGTTTTGTCGCCCATGTTCTGTGCGTGTGCGTCGCATCGCATCTGCACGGGAGGCTTGGCAGGTCAGCCTGCCTGCTTTTGTAAGACAGAGATGAAATCAGCACGAGAACAACCCGCAGGCAGGTATGACACGGTGCGCTGGCGGGTTGAACTCGAAATACCCAAGGGAAGAGGGGGAAGGAGGCCAAGGCGCACCGCGGCTGTCTTATATAACAAACGGGCGGCGAGGGGCGTAGTATCACAAGATCTGCCCCGCCTGGTAACCTCCTTTGGCATACCTCCTTTTCACTCTGCCCTCTTATCTTCCTTCCTCCTGGGATCGGCTTCAGCGCCCCTATGGACAACTGATCGACAGAATTCGCATTGGACTTCGAAAATTAATGAAATTGTAACTGTCCAGTAGGGAAACACCAAAACGGGCGTTTCAGTTACGCGCCATCACGAACCTCAAGGCCCTGCAAGCACCTGAGCTCACTGGACAAGAGTATAGAAGGTACCTCCCGTGATTCCCACCCACCTAGTCCGGCCCGCCCGCCATGCCCATCCTCCTCCCAACGACTTCCCCCAGTCCCTCCATCCCCGCGCCAGCCATCACGCCCAGTGTCCATCACGCCGCCCGAGCCGGCGGCGACACACCCGTATTCGTAACACAAACCGTCATCAGCCCCGCTACCACCCACACCACCATTGTAACCCTAGGCTCGGGCCCGCCACAGCAGACCGCAGACACACCCCCTTCTTCCGCCAGCCGCGACGACGGACTGAGCCAGGACGCCTTCGGCGGCATCATCGGCGGCGTCGTCGCCTTCGTCGCCATTCTGCTGGTCCTGCTCTTCTGCTGCGGCCACATCCGCGCCACGCGCTCCCACCGCGGCACCAGCAACGGCAGTCTCAGCTCGTCCTACTACAGCGGCAGCGGCAGCGGCGGCAGCAGCAGCAGGCGGAGGAATCGCCGGAGACCCCGTGGAGGCGGTGGTGGGGGGAACCGGAAACGGCCCAAGTCTGGCGGCGGTGGTCGCGGGTCTAGCCCGTCGTCGGAGTCGTCGTATTCGCATTCGGATGACGGGGGTGGCGGCAGTGATATGATGGACGACGGCATGGCTTATGGCGGCGGTGGTGGAGGGGGGAGGAGGGCCTCCTCCGTCAATGATGGGGGGTGGGATGCCGGGCATTCCACCGCCGGCAGCGAGGCCGGGAGGGTTTCCTGGACGAGGAGTCGGGGGACCACCGCCTCCGCCAGGGGCGATGCCCGGGGGCCACCAGGAGGAGGGTTTCCCTTTGTGAGACTAGGCGGAGGTGGCGGGCCGACCCCGATGCCTGGGCCGCCAATGGGTCGCGGTGGTGCGCCGCCACCACCCATGGGCTAATAGGCAAACTGGATAAATCTTTTATCAAAAGTGAGTGAACTAGGGAAAAACAAGAAAAGGGGCTTGTCGGTAGCTGAATATAGACACCGAATTCGAAATCGAACTGTGCCTTCATTCAGAGCTGCATATCAACCCGATGCTTCAAAACACCCAACCTCAAAACTCAACTTTGTTATTGTTGGGTGCTCTTTTAGATGCCCGTACCAACACAGCCATCCGTCACTGACTAAGATCTCAGGGGTTCTGTACGGAGTCGAGATGCGCAGAGCAGCCTCCTTCGCCTCCCGTCTTCCGGTTACCTCGTGAAACAATTGTAGTCAGAATGACAGCCTCCTATAGAGGCATGGTACCTCAGAATTGCAAAAAGAAAGAAAAAAATACAAACTGACGTTATTGCACTAGCCGCGAATCGAACGCGGGGCCCATCGATGGCAACGATGGATTTTACCACTAAACCACTAGTGCTTCACAAAGAATCATGGTGTTTCGATGACTAATGAAGGCAGTATTTCTTATTAAGTACCCGGTAAAGAAAAAGAATAGGTAAGATAGGGCAGCTTTAGAAGCACGTCGGTGCCTTTACGGCGGTGGGGGACAGCCGGTGGGCAGGCGGGACACCGGAAGTCCACAATCTCTCGGTTTCATATCAAGACATCCCTTGCCCAGTAAGAGGTCATATGTCTAGTTAGAGTTGATCACGTAAACGGTGGCGAGAGACAGTATTGATCTGACCGTCATTGGGAACCTAACAGAGCTGCCGATAGGCGACGACGAATGGTCCGCCATCTCCAAAAGTAACGGCTTGGAGGCGCATTCATGGGAGCTCAATCTCCGCCGCATAGTTGGGAATCATCAGCTTGGTCAGAGACGAGATCGTGTTCGTCCTTGTCTTTGGAATATCTGTACTCAAGCCTCATTGACAACAGGGAAGAAAGTATCCGTTACAGACTCTCGGAATATATGCTTATTGTTTGTTTTTGATTCTTATTTAAATTTTCTAACTACGCCTCGATTGTATTGCATTGTTGGTACTTCTCCTTTATTACCTGCTTGGGTGGGAACTTCAGGAAGAACTGAAATGTCGATTGTGCTCTTTGCCCTTGCCTATGTTGCAGTAGGTAACCCTTAGATATGACAAGTGCTTGTACTAGCAGCAGAAAGGAAGGACAGGCATCAAAGCCTGTTGTAGTCAGCGTCTACGATATCCTTTTCCCACTTAAGTATCTGGATTATCACGTCGTCGAAGCCGTCCTCCTCGTTCATCACAACGTCCTCTACATCGACCAGCTTGGCGGGGCGGATCCCGAGGCACTCGGGCCCCTTTTCCTCGACGTCGTCGAAGAAGGAGCGGTACATTTGCTCCGAGGCCTCGAAGGCGGCGAGCGAGCCCTCGGCGGCGAAGGCGTCCTGGCCCAGGAGGAAATCCGCGCCCGGGGCGTCCGGGAACCCGTTGACCTGGTTGGGGTCGAAGCAGACGCGCATCACGGAGGTGTCGTAGTGCGGGAAGACGGCGTGGCGGATCTGCTGGCGCACCGCAGGCGCCAGCGGCGCCGACGCGTTGCGCAGCACGGGCGGGCAGTGGGTCTCGAGGATCTTCTGCACGTCGACGTGGGCGGCGCGGCGGTCGAGGAAGCCGTCGAAGCCCTCCGACAAGGCCCGCAGCCCGTACAGCAGCGGCGCCGGCACGGGCGGCGTCCAGTTGCGCACGAACAGGAAGCGGTCGCTGTGCATATCCAGGTGGATGCAGCCGCGGGGCTGAAAGTACTTGCGGGGCCGGCAGTACTCGCGGAGAGCTGGGGTGTGGTATTTCTGGTCCTCGAGCACCTCACGGGCAACGCGGCAAAGCATGCGTTCAACAGCCATGGCCCACTGCTCCCTAACGCGGAGATTCATAAAACCCAGTCTGCGTACCCCATCAAGGTCTTCGTCTTGTTCCGTTCCCGCGTTAAATTCATTCTTTTCTATCCATTTGGAGAGACCACCAGCTTTTATAATTGGGGCGAGGGACGTCATGTCTACGCGCGTCTGATAGTGCCTCAGCGCCTCCACACGGGACTCCCGGCTGACCATCAGGAGGGGACTGATCAGCCGCTTCAGGGGCATGATGCGCAGCTCTGGCACGGTGAGCTCGTCCTCCTCCAATTGGAGGGGTTTTTAGGTACCAGGCCGTGTACAAGTACGATTCGGCTGGCCGCCTCGTTGCGCAGGAATTCATGCCAGATTTTGAACCGGAGCTCTGGAGGAAGACGGTCAAACCTCGGGAATGTCGTTGGTGCGGCGAAGGTCAGTGTTTCTAACTTGGCGGTGAGTTCCAGGAACATCGTAACATGGAGAAGGTCCTGTTGTTCGAAGGTTTTCGTGATGAAGGTGTTCCAGTTCCAGGAGGTTCGTATGATAGTGTTATATTTAGTAGGGACTGATTTTAATAAAGCAATTGGTATTCATTTCTGTTTAAATATGAATACTGCTCAGGTAAGTGGTATCTCCGTTACTGAAAATACATTCCACTTCTATCTTTATCTTTTCTTCCACTTTTTAGCGTTTTATCAATATTTGCGCTGTCCAAGTAAAAGCAAAAGGCTAACTACAAAAACAGCTCTGCCTTGTTGGATGTTAAAGGCTTTTGTAGTGGAGGCCTTCCGTACCATGATTAGGATTTCCGCTGGGAGATAATGGAGCTGAGAGGAGTCTTGGGACGTGATGGTGGTGAGAAATTCGCTGTTTGGCATCTTACTACGACCGACTTTCAAGATGGCCGAGATGAAGAGGTGACGTTGCTGTACCTCGCAGCACCCAGACCATTTGGCTGAAGACTCATTCCTGGCCTCGGTTCCGAAAGTGGAAAAAAGTCAAAACTTGATGGGAGAGGAACACTGGAGATTGCCACATCCCTCGATCCAAGATGGGCGAGAACTGTGAATTACAAGCATAGGGCAAGCAGCGGAACACCAACCCGAGAGAGAGAGAGAAGAGGATGATGACATGTCAGAGATACACCTCGCCCATTTCGCATCGTGGCCCGGGGGTAAGGCACAATAGCCAACAATTACAGAAGAAACTGGATTGCAACGTTCTCAACTTCGCTATAAGGAATTTTGTTTGATACACGCCCAATGTCTGAATATCCAGGCTCCCATCACTATACAGATCTGGTCCTGCCTACTCAATGTCACCATCCCCAATCCATCCATCCAGTAGAGCCCGACCCGACCTTTCTGCCGCCACCAGCACCTCTGGCTTGACCCGAAGGCCGTGGGGGTGCTGCTGCGTCGATTGGCCTGTTCGGGGGAGCCACTGGAAATACAGGAACGAGAATCTAGAATTTTTACCACATCGGATCAACCGGAACGAACCCGGATACAGGCGGGTGATCCAAGGCCGAGTCACGAAGAAAATTATGAGGTACACTGCGCTGGGCGCCCTAGCCTTGGGGGCTGGGTTGTACGCCTACCAGCACCAGGGAAGCAGTCTTGCAGCATAAGGAAGTAATCCTGGAGAAAGCAAAAGAAGCCCAGGCAATGGTTTATAAGTACTTTAACTCGCCTGTGTTGTACACGCCAACATACCATTGGAGACATCACTACACCATTCCGAGAAAGCATCCCTCTTCTAAACACAGCGAGATGACAGACAAGATCACAAATTTCGTCAGAGCGAGGCTGGCATCACTGTACACTCAATCAAGTCAGGATCACTACAGACCTAGTGAAGCATGGCGCGGTCGACCTGTTAAATCCATCATGACCCCCAGGTGTCATAGTCGTGTGGATGTATGTGCTTCTGCCCTCCTCTCCACATCAGTGAGTGTGCCCAGATCTCCGCGTGACCATGATCTCATAAATGACCGAGGACGGGAAACATGAAAAAGGAATCGTTGGGAAACTACCGGAAAATATGTGTGTGAACGGGTATCATGTGTACGCGAAGGAAAAAAAGACCGAAATGGAACGCATTTCCGCCCTGCCCCCATGCCCTCCTTCAATATATTTCGTCTCATTATCCATTTCACCAGCCGTAGTCTTGCCATATGCGTATCCATCTCTCATTCCATATGTTGCCTCCTGCTCTCAATACCTCGCTCTCGCAGCTTTTGACACTCGGAAAATGTGGTCCACCTGCTGGTTGCTACCATCCATGCAAAACCTTGATGATAACATGTATCCATCTCCTGCGTCCCGGATGGCGGAGAAACGACAAATCCGTCCATATTGATCGATAACATGCTTGGGTCTCATCCATCCATACGACATGATAATAGAAAAAAACCGAACAATGACGCTAGATCCTCCCAATGCTCGTTGCGCAAATGAAAATGCCGCTATAACCCCCCCAGTGATCCTTCTGATATTGTATCTGTTCCTGATATCATAATCGCCTTTCCCGCCGGAATATGCGGGTAGCCCCCATGGTGTTGTCCCTGATATGTGGTCGAGTTGCTGATTTTGACAGCAGACCGGGACGGGGAAATTGCCCAGACGTAATCCGTCCGAACCGTTATGTTCGACGTACTGCCGTTCGTCGACATATGCTGCGTCGCCATAAAGTACCCCTTCACTCTCACGCTGCCGTACTATCAACCGGCACCTCCCTCCTCCGATGCTCCAGCTTCAGCACCGGCACGCGGCCAATCTCGGCCATACCGCCTCCGAGGCGCGCCGTTCCGTAACCGTCACTCATAGCCTGCCCGTCGCGAAGAGCCTGCCAATGCCGTCTGAGTGTCTCCTCGCCCACGACGAGCTCGAAGCCCGCGAGGAAGCAGAAGCTGATCTCGAGGCGCGCCAGCTCGACCTCGCTGACGCCGCCGACGCGCGCCACCTTGGCGTGCGGGTACGACAGGTCCTCGAGGGCCTTCATGGCGACGCGCAGGCCCGCCAGCAGCAGGCGGTGGCAGTTGCGGCGCGTGACGGGGATGGCGCGCTCCTCGACGGCCAGCCGGAAGATGTAGAGCGACGTCGCGAGGTAGACGGCCGTGCTCATGGGGCAGAAGCGGTGCATCCGCAGCAGGTAGTCCTCGATGCTGATGGGCGGCGGCGCCTTGCTGTAGAACTTGCGCGTGATGGCGCTGTGCTGCAGGTTGAGGGGCTGCGAGTTGGCGCCGATGACGACGTAGGGGCTCGGGCGTCGCGGGCGGCGGCGGCGGGGACGTGGGCGTGCGGCGCAGCTTGACGCCATCGATGGGCGCTTGGTAGAAGGGTTTTGAGGTGGCGGCGGCGGCGGCTGCTTGTTGTTGCTGCTGTTGTTTCTCTTGCGCCTGGGCTTGCTGGTGCAGGCGCTGCAGGCTCCTCTCCGAGTGCACGCGCACGATGTCGGCCTTTTCTTGGGCGAAGCCGCGCATGTGGGGGGATCGTGGGGCTCGTCGGGGGCGGCGTCGGGGGGATGTCGCCCGTCACGCGCACGAGGGCCTCGATGCCGCCCGAGAGCAGCTTGAGGGCGGCGATGGGCGTGAGCTTGAAGAGGTCTTTGGACGACGGGCTGGGGCTGGCATGGTGCAGCGGCGGCGGTGTGCACGCTTGACCAAGGAGCTGGGGGTCGGCGGCAGGTATCGGCGGCGGCGGTGGCGATGTGGGTGTCGTCTGTTTGGGGGAGTCTTCGGATGGGCCTGGAGCTTCGCCTCCGGGGGCATGGTCGTCGGACATGGCGCCTGCAAGAGGCGCTGCCGTTATCGGTGGGAGCTGGTATTCAACCACCTACCTGTTACCGGCAGATGGAGCTTGTTTTTATTCGGAGCAAATCGGTTGGTTGTTGCAATCGACTCGTAGGTTTTTTCCCATTTGCCAAATTCGACCGCACATAAATCGTTTCGTTCTTTCGGTCGAGTTAAGTCTAACGGTCGAGAGGCGAAGAAAAAAAATCTCGAAGTTGGCGCGGGACCCTAGGGTAAAGTGGGTGGATCTCGGGTTTCGTCGTCGTTGTCGAAGTGGCTACCGTACAGTCGACTGAGGCCTAGATTGTTGTTGCGCGTCGAGCCTCATATCAAAACCATGTAGAGCAAAGCGCATGATTTCCTCTTCCTTTTCTTTCCCCCGCGGCACGTTCGTCGCACAGGCTGCGCAAACACACGGGATACTAGACGAGGAGAGCGAGAGGAATAGAATAACGGGAGTGCATGCAGCGTGGGGAAAGCCAGCAAACTTGAAGAACAAGGCGGGGAGAATGATTGCGCCTGAAATACGTGTCGTGCTGCTAGTAGTGGTATGCGCGCGCCGTGTCTCGTATCACGGGAGGGAGCGATCAGAAGCGCAATCTCTCGTTGGCGTGTCGTTGGAGGCGCTGTCTCTACTTCCTTGCCCCCAGGGGTTGGTGCGGGTTGCAGGTCGCAGGTTGCAGGGTGCAGTGCAGGTGGTGCGAATGTGGGATGTTCACCATGCGTGGGCGTGGGTAGAGCTCGGCGGGTCGGGCTGCTGCTCTGCATTCATCGCCTCCAAAGTGAGGGGTAGGATACGAAGGACAAGACCGGGTGCCAGACAAGACGGAGTCCAGTCATGGTCCAATTTCCGCCTGTTAGATAATAGAACAGAAACAAATCGATCGAGAGAAAGGGAAAAGGGGCAATAATTCAGGTAGCTATTGGGGCAGTATATGTATCGTATCGGGCTGCCTGCATGGCCTCTCTCTTATCGTGCCATTATTTATGGCGCTCCGGGGCTAGAATGCTGGGGAGACTTGGAGATGGGGGGATGCGTGCGCGCGTGCAGCAGTTAGCAGGCACCTGGAAAAACACATGGCCAATGCCCGCTGGATAATCGTGAGGCGGCACAAGCGTCCCGGGCGCCTTTTCTTGGGTCGTTTTTATTTCGGATCGCCCAGATCAGGTACTTGCCTGGGATCGAGAGCGTCTGCCCCGCCGTCCGACTAGTCTTCTAGAGTGTCGGAGTGTCTAGACTCGCCCTCGGCTACTCGGTCACCTACGGCCTTATTTAGGAGCTGCGGTTGCTAAGGGAAATGGATGCCTTGCCGCCTGCCGCTTAATGCACCCCTGTCTGGCCGGTTGTTCAAGTACCGGGGAAAAGGCACAACGGGGCGAGGCGAGGGGCATCAGAAACGTTCGAGCCTCTTTCGATCTGTCGATGCAAAATCTCCAGATGGCGGGCGGATCTGGTCTCCCCCAGATGGTCAATAAATGCCACATTGGAGAGAGATGGGAAAAAAGAAACTCCAATATCCCCCACAATCTCGGGGTTCCTGGCCGACAGCCTTCACTTTTTCAGGGTCCCTCGCCCCCTGGCGAAGTCAATAAAGGACAAGGGCCTGCAGATTTGAAGGCCTCGTGACTCGAACTAATATCCACATCGAAGCCCAATTCGGCATCTGACAGCCCAGGGCTCGTTCTTCTTGGCTGCACTAGAGTACATGTAAGGGTCTGAGGAGTGGTGGGGGTGGTTCTGATAGCGGTGGAGGGAAACACAGCATATCAATCGCAGTGACCCAGCACCTCCTGAATCTTTGAATGGCAAGATTGATAGAGCAAAAATTAATTGCCCTGCAACATTTTGTGATGTTGCCATACCATGCTCATCAGGGTTGGTGATGTTCGGTTCAGTTTGACAGATTTGAGCAAAAAGAAAGAGAAAAAAGAAACGCAGGAGGTTCTGCACTAGCCGCGAATCGAACGCGGGGCCCATCGATGGCAACGATGGATTTTACCACTAAACCACTAGTGCCTTATACGTTTCAGTTTTTCACATCAACATACAAACTATTAGCATATATAATCAAGGACTTATTTTCCATTTCTAAGATTTTTATTATAAGTTAATCATTTGGTAACTCAAGTAGATTGCAATAGCTAATTTGCGTGGTCAATTCACCAAACAGCAACGGGGATGGAGAGCCTGGTTCTATTGGAAATGGCATTCGATTGGGCATGGCACGTATTATGAACGTCAATCATCTGTCCTCGGGTTCAGTGTACTTGAAGCGCGATGTTCGCCTGCACATTCATCCAGTATCCCTTCGTGAACTTGCAACTGGCACATAGAGCATCTTTGAGGTGATTAAAGTAGGAATACTAATCATTCCTAAAATTGCACACTTGCATCGAAGCTAGCAAGTAAACACTAGCCTCGTCATGCCGCCTCCAACCCCACGAAACCACACCCTCCCAGCGCAGCCACGTCCAATCTAGAACCACAATATATGAGCCCAGTACCTAGATTAGCATGCTTCCCTTCTTCCTCCACAACCAAAACATACCACGCTCCCATCTAAACACCGCTCAGCACCCCGAGAGGACCTTGCAGTCCAGCACGGCGCTCTGCCCGCCCTTGACGACCTCGATCGCCCGCGCCAGCACCTCTTTGAGCTCGTCCGCCTTCTCGACCTTGGCCGCGAACAGCTCGCCGCCCGCCGCCGCCTTGGCGATGCCCGAGAGAAGTCCGGCACGGGGTCGAACGAGATGTTGATCTCCTCGTTGGATGCCTTGGAGCCCAGGCCCTCGGGGTGCACCAGCACCAAGGACCTGCGGGGCGCGTTCCAGCCTATCACCAAGCAGTCAGTTTTTTCTTCTTTCTTCCGCGAGTAGTCGTCATCACTGTACGAGGGAAGGGAAAGCAAGCGCACCTTTGTTGTTCAGCACAATGGTCAAGACGGGGATGTTGTACCGCCGCGAGATCCAGTACACGCTCCCCCGGCACGCTGAACAGGAACGTCCCGTCGCCCACGATCTGGACCACGAACTGGCCCTTGCCATGCCCGCCAGCCAGCACGTCGCTCGCCAGCTTGATGCCCAGCGCGCCGCCGCCGGACCAGCCCAAGCCTCCACCGCCGCAGTTGAGCCACGACCCGGGCCGGTCGGGCTGCAGGTTCTCGTGGACGAAGCCGGTGTTGGTGACGGCCTCGATGGCCCAGAGCGTATCGGCGGGCGCCAGCGACTTCAGCGTGCGACACAGATGTCCCGTGCCGAAGGCGCCGTCCGCCGTCGGCTGCGCCCGCGCCGCGATATCCTCGAGCCGCTGCTTGTGCGAGGCGACCAGCGCATCCCAGGCTTTGGAGAAGGTGTCGCTGCTGATCTGTTCGTGGTGGGCCGTCTTCAGGTGCGCCGTCACCTGCTCCACCGACGTCAGAGCGTCGGCGCGGTACCGGTGCTGCGCGGGGATGTAGAAGAGCGGCATCATCTGCTTGAGGGGGTCGACGTCGATGTGGAAGACCTGGGCGTCGGCGGCGGGCTTGCACTGCGTCGGGATCCAGGGGACGTCGCAGTCGACGACGAGGATGACGTCGGCCTCGCGGATCTCGGTGTCGATGCCGTAGCGCAGGCCGAGCCAGGCCGGGTGGGTCGAGGGGAAGCACATGTCGCTGCCGCCCGTGTCGAGCACCTTCAGACCCTTGACGGTGTTGGCCAGCTCCACGAGCGCGGGCGGGACCTCGTGGTTGCGGCCGGAGTAGCCCGTGATGAGGAGGGGCTTCTTGGCCTGGGCCAGGGCCTCGGCGATCTTGGCGACGGCGCGCTGCGGGAGGCCGCCGAGCTCGACGCGGTCCCAGACGTCCTGCTCGAGGTGGTAGGGCTCGATGTCCTCCTCCATGACCTCGCGGGCGCCGATGAGATAGACGGGGCCCTGGGGGTCGCTGGTGGCGAACTGGAGGGCGCGGTTGACCATCTGCTTGATGTTGCGGCCCGTCTTGACTTCGGCGGCGTAGCGGCAGTACTGGCCGAGGATCTGCTTTTGGTCGGGCACGTCCTGGATCCAGTGGATGTACTCGGTGCGCGAGCCGCGCATCTCGCCCTCGAGCGTGAACGGGCTCATGCCCGCGAACACCAGCACCGGCGCCCGCCCAGTGCTGGCGTTGTGCACCGCCGCCCCCAGGCCCTGCGTGCCTACGTCCACGTGCACGATGACCACCTGCGGCTTGCCGGTGAGACGCGCGTAGCCGTCCGCCATGGACATGGCCACCATCTATTACGCCGCGGCGACACACGGCCAGAGGTTAGTCTCACTACTCGCATGCAGGGATGGGTGGGTACGCGGGCACAGGTTGGTTGTGAGTGCTACACAGGGGCGTCATTTACCTCATTGGGGCATGTGATGATCCGAGGGAACTGGCCCTTCTTCTCGTTTTGCCCCTTTACCATGGCCTCGATGATACTAGGATGGTCAGACCCCAGGTTGACGAAGCAATGCGTGACGCCGGCCTCCCATATTGCCTCGAAAAACGCAAATGACGCCGTATACATATTGTCGGGGTTGGGAAGCAGAAGTGTACTGGTGACTATTTATAGGTTTGGCGTTTTACGATATGATGTTTAGGTGCGGTCCCAAGACGCTGTAGCTCCGGTTTGATAGGGAAAGACGGGTAGATGGGTGATAGAGTTAAAGACGCACAAAGTAGGAGCAGGAGTATGTATAGGGGATGGAGGGTCTGTCAAACCGAGGGGCCCGAAGAGGGGAGGACCTGCATGGCCAAAGGGAGGGACCGACCCATAGCCGAGCCCGGCATTGTTTATCCCAGGTCTGGCCGCAGCAGTGCAGCAGCAAGCAGCAGCAGTAGCGATAAGCTCCCGCAGAGTTATTCCGGGGCGTTGTATGGCTCAAGTTGCAGTGGTCATCCAAGATAGGGCGACGGCTGTGACCAATGCCAGCCAGCAACTACCCCGCGGTTCGGGACTGGTAGTGCGCAAGCTGTCTTGGCCGGCCCACCCTTCGCGCCCTTACCAGCTTGCCTCGCGCTCGCGGCCGCGATGTCGCTGCCAGAACAATGCGCTGATAGGACGGCGGGCTGGGGGCTGCGACTTGCCTGTGCAGTAGCGCATCTGCGCCCTGTCACCCAAACCTGGCGCGGATGAGTGATTGTGACTGCGAGGGTGGATATGATTGGCATTGGTGAGGAGTAGCACAGCAACGAGCAACAAACTGACCTCCTGCTGGGAACGTGGGGTAGTTCGTCCTACCCCAATATTTTGGCGGGGTAAAACTACGCCGACAGCTTCCACCGCTACATACATAGCAGTCAGCGCTGGATCACGGGTGTTCCTTCAAGCGGGGTTTGCGGTCGGGTAGCGGACCGGCTAGAGGGACGGGGTTTGACGTTGTTTTGTTTTTGTTATATGGTGCGCCCAGTCCAATTGCTTGACGCGGCAGCAAGCCTCATATTCAGGTGCCGTAGCAGAACATTGCTCAATCCTCCGATTCGGCCTGCAAAGTAACCAGACCATATCAATTTATTTATTAGCCAATTGTTTCTGGCAGTACTTTTGCCGTTCTAGGAGCTGGCGCAAACCCCCTTTAGACTTTGGGTTGATGCATCGTGTGCCACCAGCTCCCGGCTTTTAGGGTCATCCAGATGACCGATAAATATCTTGGCAAATCACAGCTTCATCTCTGTGCAATTAATAACCTGTCATGTGCATAAGACTCGGCTCTGCGCAAATCGGTCATTTACGTAAGTAATTACATGACATTTCACGATGCGCTTAGGATCGGCTTCACTGAGGAAGAGCATGGAGACTGCAGCAGCAGCGGAATTTATAGCGGCCTCCGCACTACCAGTCGCTAGCCACCACCATACACTGGCACCAGTACCATAACCAGCCACGAATGCCTGCTAGCTTGCACCCAATGCCATAGACGACAATCTATCATGGCACATCACCCTTATCACGATCATTCATAAGGAATACTGATTTTCTACTGAAAGACAAGTAATAAACTCTATATTGAAAGGTTGGCGGGAAAAGAAAAGTAAGCCCCCCTGATAGGTCAACGAGAGCCTACGTAAACAATAACCTATCCATTGCAGCCTTGTTGAGTTGAATGGGAAAAGGGAAAAGGAAACGAAATCCCCGTCATTATTTCTCAGTCATTGGTCGCAGAAGAGCCTATTTCTTCAGAACATCATCGGGCTCTTTATCAACCGAGTCCTTGTCGTAGCCATCATTGCGCCAACTGCGAGCTTTTGCACGCTCGGCCTCGTTTCGAGCATTGATGCTGTTTAGATAACGCCTGAACTCCTCGTTCAGACTCATGACCTCTTCGAAATGATGGACCTCGACAATGATGCGTTCCGGGTCGTAATCCTCCATGTTCTTAGCCTCGTACTCGGCCAAGGCAATGGCCGTCTGGAGCGCATTGCGGATTTGCCGCCCGTTCCAGTCAATCTCCAGCACCTTGGGCCCCTTGAGGAACCTCTTGGCTCCGTTGCTGATGGTGATGGATCCTTTGCGCTCTTTGGTCAGCTTGTTCAGTAGGTTGTCCCACATGATGCCGCGTCGGCTGGCATCGAATCGCTGGAACCCGATGATGGCGTGGATGCGGGAGATGAAGGCGTCGTCAATGTGCCCGACTCTGTTGGTGGTTAGGAAGAGCAGCCCCCCAAAGTATTCCATCTTCCTCAAGAACGCTAAAAGAGAGTAGAAAGTCAAACACATTAGTTTCTGAAATCATGAAGCTGCGGAGATAGATAAGGTAATCACCTGAGACCACGCCGTTCCTAGACATATCTTTATGCTCACGGCGCTCGAGGAATATGTCGCATTCGTCGATCAAGATGACAGCCCGCCACTTGTCCGCATATGAGAACCACATAGTCAATGCGGCCTCGACAGAATCCTCTTTGCTACCGAGATCAGACATCGTCAAGTTGATCAGGGGTCGCCTCTTTCGCATTGCGATCGATTCTGTGTTAAATGTTAGTTTGAAGCCTTCAGTCTTGGGCTAAGAGGTCTCATACCAACCGTGTACGTCTTCCCAACCCCAGGCGGTCCTGTAGAAACTAATAAGGTCAAACGTTTTTGCCCGGATCGGGAAAGACATACCGTGAAGTAGTATAATCACACCTTCGCCTTTATTCTCGATGTAGTCAGCTGACCAAGATTGCTTCGAGTTTACTTGATGTTCAGTGAGAGCATTGATGATACTGAGCTTCTGGGGATCAAGGATTGCCTCCGGTAGATCGCTCTCTGGTCTCAGGTCGCATACACTGTCCAAGTGAATAGATGCTGTATGACAGAAAGATTAACACAAATAATATATTTCAAGTCGGTATCCGCCACCTACCCCATTTTTGTGATGGAAGAAGAAACCCTTCAAACTGGGGAATGCAGATAAACAAATGATCTTGAGATAGCATGCTGCGATCATCTTTCTTTACATTCAGCCACAACTTCTGGGGAACTCTCGGCGGGGTCGCAGGTTTCTTCGTATCATCTGGCGGCTCTTCTTGGGGGTCGAAAAACCAATCATCGTCTGATACACCTGAAGGTGGACGTTCACTGTCATTGACGCTGACAACTATTTGACCCTCGTACTAGGTTAGGTGTTAGAAGGCAAGGCTGTTTAATTTAAATGGTCAGCAGCTTACCACTTGTCTCGTGTCGTTCAGTAGTTGCCCGCTGTAGTTGGCGTATTTGTAGCCGTCCCACATCGTGTCGCGGAAGAGCGCTCCTCGGTCCTTGAACTTTTGCGCTCTTTTGCCGCCGTCGAGAATATCATGATGCTCTCGTGGAAATACGGCAAGGCTTGTGACTTTCTGTTCGCCATCGAAAAACGGAATTTCGGTGGTCTTCGTCGAAGGCCTGACTCTCTGACCATCGCCCGAAAAATCCAGAAGCCAGACCTCGATCTCCCATCTCCTGGGGTTGTCCACTGTTGCTGGAATCTCCTTCGCTCCCTCAATGACGCAACCAATCCAACAGTTATCGTTTTTGTCATAGGCGATGGACCCAGGGCGCATAAGATACCAAATATCCTTCCAAGCGACCGCAGGGGTCTCCTGGTCCAATAGCCTTTGTGCTGGTACGATAGAACTACTGAAGGTAGGTCGGAGGTATTGCAACAGCACATCCAAATGCTCGCATTTGACGGGATCATGATCAGGACTGGAAGAATCCTGCAGCCGGGAGTGTAAATCAGTGAGCTCCTTCCAGTAGTGGAACACAGCCCCATATGGCTCGCGGATGACAATTTTGTCGCCATCCAAGTTCTGGTTCGGGTAATAGTCGATGGTTTCGCGGAGTAAACCAGCCACATGGGAGGAAAGGATTCTGATGCGTGAGCCATCTATACTATGTATAGCTTTGCCTTCGAGAAACTTGTGTGTCTTCTGGGATTGTTTGCTATCTTCTGTTGCATCGGATTTATAGAGGAATAGCGTAGTGACGACTTCGATAACAGTTGTCGCATCTTTATTGCCTTGGAGCGCTCCATGGACGACCAGATCATCAAATGGCTCGTTTTGGGAGGCATAAGAGGGACTCGCCCCATTCAAGAGGCATTCCATGGTGTAACGAACAGTAGAGGACTTCTCGTGCGGCTCGGAGTCTGGAACTGTGGTCTTTGTAACTTCGTCGCTCAAGGGCATCGAGCTATCGTTTAGCTCGGAGTCGGGAAGTGTAGTCTGCGTAACACCATCGTTCAAGGGAATCGAGCCATCGGACGAGGGCATCGAGCCAGTGGAACTGTTGTCAGAAGCCATCTTTCACAAGATATCGCACTCAAGGCTGTACTTCTGGTGTTTGACTGGCAGTGAAGCTAAAGCATACAGAATACGGTACTTCCCGATGACCAAGGATTGCTTTGGTTCTCGACGAGGAGGGGAATTGATTTAAGGAGCCATCGGGATTAGCCTGGTATGAAAGATTCATACCGGCTAATGGACCGGTCAGTACCTTTATGTATTAATGTCGAGCTCTCTACGTGTATCACGTTGGCGTCGGAGGTCGCGACCCAGGGGCCCAGTACTCCCGAGTGGGGAGAGATGATAGCGACGTAACATCCTCGGACATAGTTGCTTGCCAGCGTTACGTAAATGCAAAGATAGAACAGTGAGGCGAGCAGAGTTGGAGTTGTAGATTGCCGCCATCAGTTTGCCGCTTCTGATACTGAAAAAGGTTGCAACCAATACACGCCTGATCGTCAAATTAATATATTAACAAACCTATCAGCGTCTCGCGATATCAATACCCGTACTATCTAAAAATGAGGTGACACAGCATCTGCAGCCCCCTTTACAGAATACAATATTTTGCGAGCTGATAACGAAGCACGTCAGGCTACAGCCTGCTTCTCTTCCCGGCAGTCGTGTTGCCTAGGCTGCCCACTGGCCTCTGTCGGCTGTTCTTTCTTTGACCAAAAGTCGAAGAAGACCACGGTTGCTGCTTAATCAAATGAATCAACCATTGTTTCAAATCTAGTAAGCCGGCAGATCCAGAACTATTGAAATGATCCTCCTACTTGAGTAGGCTCTGATATTTCCCACACATTCTACCCAACAAGCTTCCGCTACAATGTCAGCAAATGCAGTGAAGCTAGCCCTTGGAATGGTGCGCCAGTATGCGAAAGAGGACACGAAAGGAGAACAAGGCACACTCAAGTAAGTAGCTTATCGCTAGGCGTCGTCTGAAACCTGCTGATCAGAATACTAGACGAGCACTTACTGCTAAGGTGAAACAAGATGCTCAGAAAGAACGTCTGGGCACACAGTTGTTCGGCCAGAGCGCCCAAGAAGCCTGGGACACATATGAGGGCATGGCAAATTGCCAGTATGTTCGTACTAATGACGATATAAGAGAAATCATGATATAGCTGATCAATACAGAGAAACTAATGCATTCCTCGAGATCACTGACCTGGATGAGGTTTGCAACAGCCTGCAGCAAGATTGGGACAAGGTCGTCAAGCTAATACCAGAAGAAGAGCGACAAGACATGCCGACCAAGCCCAGCATCAGGTCCCTGATTGGCATGTTCGATGCAGCGAGACAGAAGCTTGAAGACAAACAGCGAACCAAGTCCGGCAAAGTGCGTGGGTGGTTTCGGGATGTGGCCCGCACCGTGCACCGACACGAATACCTGCTCAAGCTTCTTCCGGATGGAGACAAGTATACTTCTGTCCTTGTCGGGGCTTTCACCGCCCTGATCCAAGTCTCTGTCACGTATGAGCAAACGGCCGACCAGATATCCGATAGTCTGGAGCAGATATCCGACCAAGCTTACCATCTGCAAAACGCCCTACAGACCGCGCCTGGCGAGCCCTACGTCAAGCAGCAGGTCGCTAAGTTCTACTGCCATATGTTCAGATTCTTGGCTTTCATCCTCACGGAGTGGCTATCAAGCTCGTGGAAGCGGTTATCTAGCAGCCTGGGGGATACCATCCTCGGTGCCTGTAATGATGCGATGGTCAAGATGGGCCGATGCAGGAAAAACGCCAAAGAACACCTATGCAGCATGGGGGTATCTCAGATATTTAAGCTTGGGGCATACGTTGAAGCGGGACTCGTCGGCGGCATGGTGGACCGGCAGAGACTGAACGATTCGACAAATAATAGCCAAAGAGCCATCGTACTCAACAAGACTACCGGGTTGCAGCCCATAGACCCCAATGTCGATCTCCCGAGGTCTCTTGCTGACACCCAAGAGAGGATTGAATCACTGGAACTGTCTTCGACGGATGAAACAAACCGAGAAGACCGTGACTATGATGATGGTCTTTTGGATAAACCTAGGATACTACAGGCGCTCCAGAGCCTGGGGAAATACGTCAAACACAAAGACATATCGGAATTGCTTCCCCAAGCACAGGATTTGTTGGTATCTGACATTGCGCGGTCTGACATACTCCGGATGATCAATTCAACAGAGTCGTCGGGCATATGGCTCGAAGACCAATGTAAGTATTGGACAGCTGAATCATCAAATCTGGGAACCTCCTGAACTGACATACCGACTATTACCCAAATCGCAGCCGATAGTGACGAACCTTCGTCAAGCACACTGGCCTGCACCTACATCCTCGCGGCGCTACGCCAAATGCACATACCCACCGTGGCGCACTTCGTCGCGTATCAGCGCCGCAAGACGGGCCAGCGAATCAACCGCGAGCAAGAGTTGCTCGCGCTCTGCTGCTCCCTGGTCTACCAGCTCGCCGAAGCCCTGCCTGAACACGTGTACTTCCCCAAGGACTTGCGTGCCCACGTGGAAGCCTTACAGCACTGCGCCGAGCGCGAGGCCGTGACAAACATCGGCGCCGCGGTCGACCTGATCGAGGATCTGGTCAACATGACCCCGCCGCTGCTCTTCTGCCTCGTGGATGGCATACAGCTGCTCGAGGGGGACGCGAACTCGTCGCAGATGAATCGGGTCCTGCGGCGTTTCGTGGCGGCCCTGTGCTCGCCCATCAAGCGCGGAAGGTCGCTGGGGAAGGATGAAGCACCCGGGATCTTTAAGGTGCTCGTCTCGACCAACGGGCACTGCGATCTGCTCCAGAAGGGCGTCAATGCAGATTTACTGCAATATCGGAACATCAACGAGGACGATATGGATGATCCTTTAGATATCCAGAAGAAGGACTTTGTCGCTTAAGATAATACAGGGAGTGCAGCCCCTGGGTGCCACCTAAAGCAATAATGGTTTGAGATTAATGCGATTCCCGGGCTCAGCTCACGAACGCTGTAGCTCTTCCGCAAGGACTTCATCAATACTCTAGAATTGAACCTAACTCGATATATACATGTAGCTTTTTCTCTTCCTTTTCGTGAATTCTTCCCGCCGCAGTCGTGACAGATGAGCAGATTTAATCGCTTCCCAATGACGCCGCGGGTGCCGTCCAATCACGAAAACACTTGCGAACGAAGGAACTCGTACGCCTCGCCAACCGCCTGCTTCGCTGCCTTGTCGTTCCCATAAGACCGGTACATGTCGAAGAGATGCACCGCCCCGTCCAGGATGCGGATCTCGGATCTGACCCCCTGCCGCCTCAAGGCCTCGTGGGTTCGCAGGGCCTGCTGCCACGGGACCAAGTCGTCCTTGGTGCCGTGGACGATGAATGGGGGGTTCTATACGCCCCCTCCGGATCTGCGCCAGTGGGCTGACGGCCCGTACCAGCTCCGGACTCGGGTCGGGCAGCGCGTCGGTCGGGTCCGCGGCCGTACCCGCCTCTTCGCCGTGGTCTTCGTGGCCTCGGCGACTCAGCCCGTGGAGGAGCACGCGCAGATACCGCCCCGTCCAGTTCATGTGCAGCGCGATGCGCGAGCGGGGATCGCGCGGACTCATCCACCCCCCAGGGCCCGGTCCGAGGCGGGCGGGTTGTACGCCGTGATGGGCCGATCCTGCACGCCGTCCAGAAGGTCGAACCGCGCCCCGGTAGCGGGCTGGCCGAAAGGCTGATTCGGCTGCGTCCAGAAGGGGTCTTCGTAGTCGGAAGGACAGTAGAACGCGAGAACGGCGTCGGGCGGGCGGATGCCGCGGCTCGGTGCCGTGAAGCCGAGCGTCAGAGCCAGGTGGCCCCCCGCCGACCAGCCCAACGCCACCACGCGGCGCCCATCGGGACGTATGTCGCGCCTCCGGAGCGCCAGCCGAGGCAGCTCGTTCCGGGCCCACGCCAGCGCGTCGCAAACGTCGCGCATGGGCCCGTCCTGCAGCGTCGTTTCGGGGCAAAGCCGGTAGTCGACGCTGACGGGGAGGAAGCCGGCCGCCAGCAGCATGTCGGTCTGTGCGGGCCGGACATCCTTGCGGCTGAGCATTACGTGACCGCCGCCGTGGATCATGAGGGCTGCGAGAGGAGCCACAAGAGGCTCAAGCGTCAGCGGCAGTCGGGGAAGAGGCGGCTAGTGGTGCCGCAGGGCTTTCTTGTGCTCACCGACCGGCCGGATCTCGACACCGCGGCTTTCCTTTGCTGGGTAGTATATATCGGCTTCGAGAACGACGTCGTCGTTATCGCCGCCGTTGGCGGTGGTGGCCCGCCCGTAAACCACGGTCTCCATTGTCGGCGCTGGCAGTTCCGCCATGTCGCTAGGCGACGCTGTGATGACGCGGAGGACGTGCGACTCCTCCGAGCTACCTCGCGTCCAGTCGGTCCAGCGGAATCCAGACTGCGAGAGAGTCTTTTGCCATAGCGCCTCGTCGGCTAACGCATACTGGCGACCGTCCTCGAAAAGCCACCATCCTTCCAAGAGGCCGAAGACGAGGTCGAACCAGAAAAGGCTACGCGTCAGTTCCACCAGGCACAGGACACCATCTGGGCGGAGGACAGCGTTGATGTTCGCACAGGATCGGGTTAAATCAGCCGTGGCGTGGATGCAGTTTGTCGAGATGACAATATCGTAATGACTAAGAAACTCCTGTTGCGGTTGTTGTTCGATGTTAAGAGTGGCGTAACGCATGAAACTGTATTGGCTGAATTTCTTGCGAGCCGCGGCCACCAAAGACGAGGAGATGTCCGTGAATGTGTATTCCAGCGTGGCCTTGGTGTTAACAAGGCACTCCAATAGATACTTCGTGGTGCCGCCCGTCCCTGCGCCCAACTCTAGGATCCGGACTGGTCCGCTCTCGCCCCTGCGCTCGACCAGATCCATGAGGTACCTGGCTAGGAGGACGGTTCCAGTTTTGAACATCGGCGCGTGCGCGTAGACGTTTCCCATCAGCTCCCGCGCGTCGGCGCTCCCGAACAGTATCACCAATGGATCAACCTTCCCAGTGAGGCAATCAGCCAACTTTGCACCTGTAGATGCTAGCAAGTTGTGCTCAAAGGCGTGTTGTGGGAAGTTGGCCACAATGGCTTGGTGAAGCTGTTTTGATAGGTTGCCTGGGACCGGTGTAGCAGTGCGGATAAAGCCATCATCTGAACCATGTCTTTCGATGATCCTGGCGTCCTCCAGTATCTCGTAAATACGTCGTTTGACCTTTTGGTGTTTGTCTAATACCGCAATATCGCGAACTCGATCCCTCGGCTTGAGCGTGGTCAAGGAGCTCCCCATTGCATCAAACGCCTCAACAACGTAGGCGACTACGAGCTCTCTCTGAGCCGGATACACGGCGGTGTAGAAGTCAGCAAAGTTCTCTTCTTGAGATACAGGATCAAACGCTTCTCGCACACCAGCGAAGCTGTCATAGGCACCCAGACTGGATTGAGAAGGATATCCGTTCGTCTTAGGCACACCATTGGTGTACCCACCGGCCTCCGCATGGGGCTTTCCTTGGGCATCGTCAGAGGATTCCGGAGTAAGGGTACCTGATGAAAGTGGGTAGGATGCGTGAAGACGCTTGGCGATAGCTTTCACATCCTGAAAGCCAGTGAACTCTTCGGATGAAATTTGTACGTCGAAGTGTTTCCTGAGCTCGCTCAGGACCTCGGTTGCCATCAAGGAATCAATCCCTAGGCTATCCAGCGAAGTGTCTGCAGTGATCTCGGCTGGTGGGATGTCCAAGAGCTGGCTCAAAACGTCCGAATTGTTTCCAAAGCGGCGACAGTATCGTCTTGGTCGCTGACCTGGACCAACCTAACGTTCTGGTCCTTGCCTTGGCGTTGCTGTTGACGGGGGATTGCAATGGAGGCTTCGTTCTGGCAAAGTAGATGGGACACCGACTGCACATCAACGAGCTCGCTGAAGGCTTCTGAAGGGATGTTGATGTCGAAGCGCCTCTTGATCTCACTGATAATCTCAGTGCTCATCAGGGAGTCCACTCCAAGAAACGCAAGCGTCGTGTCTCCCTTCACTTCTTCCATGGGCACCTCCAACACTCGACTAAACAGCTCGCGCACTTGCATGAGTACGACTTCTTGGCTGGCGGACGAGCCCTCGTCCTTCACAACAGAATCCTCAGCCATTCCAGCTATTGATTTAGGCAAACGATCTACCCCGCTTCCCAAGTGGTCTCGCAGAGACTCACGGGTGGGGGTCTGCACGGCTGTTGTCGAGGTTGCACCGCCGTTCAACTTCGCAAGTGTTTTTGCGAGTGACTTCATGGGGACGCTTTGAAAAATAGCTCCCAGTACAAGAGCCACCAACTCCCCATTTCGGGAATCAAATACGAAAATGTCGTTCACGAGAATCTTGCCTTCACATCGGTCAAAGCAGGAGTATGCTTTATAGGACTCGATGTCACGTCGGCTTTTGGTGTATGAGCCACCCAGTACCAGCTCCCCTATCTCGGTGCAGACGAATACTTCGTCAGCCGACTTCTCTGAAAGACAATTGACGTGGATCCCTGCGACCTGGAGGAAATTGTCCAGCACGATAGGGTCACAGCTGTCTTCGCCCATGACCGCTACCTGGCTATCGGGGCGTTTCACGAAGCCTACAGCCTCTTGCCCCCTAGAGAAGATTTGGGTAACTCCCCGATAGTAGGGTGCGTAGTTGACGACTTGACCGAAAACTTGGTAGATAATGTTGCCGCTCAGGCTGTGAGAACCTCGGGACTCGACCAGTTCGTCGACTTTGCCCTGGCTGACAAGGCGGCGGATGGATTTCATACGCGAATCATCAAATGGGCTGCCCTCGGATCTCAAGGAAACAGAACCGGAGGCGTGTTTGATAGAAGAGATTGCGCTTGGTTGTGCCCGACTGAAGACTGAAAACTCCCATGTGTCTGGCTTCCCATCCACCGGGCCAATCTGGAGAAAGAGACTGCGCGAGGAGCCGATAGACAGCGGTGATGATATCTTGAGGTTCTTGACGGACGGTATCGCGGATATCACTTTCCCGTTTGCAAGGGAGCTGGCCGCGCGGATAGCCACCTCGACGTACATGGAGGCGGGGCAAAGGCTTTGGCCCAGAACCGCATGGCCTTTTGTGCAGTGCACAAACATTTCGTCTGTCGTATCAATGGCAAAGGTCGAAGGGCCCAGTGGCTTCTGCTCGTATAAGGTGAGCAGCTGGCGTACCTGCTCCTGGACCTTCGTTTCGACTTGGGAGGCGTCTGGGGCCAAGGCCTTGGGACTGAGGTACTCGACCCAATGCGAGACCTTTTCGAATTGATAAGGTGGTAAATTAATCCAAGAGTATCGACCCTTGTTGCCGTGGAACGGCCAGTGCTGGACTTTCACGCCGGCGGCCCATAGGCTACTTGTAGCTCTCGCCAATATGCTGCGAGAATTGGGCGATCCGATGTCAACCGGCTGGAATACGTGGCTCTTCTCGATAGCGCTGGCTTCCAATGACCGTCTAGCCATGGCGACGACGGGAGATGCAGAACCAGCCTCAAGGAAAACACAGGGTCCCAAACGATCAATGGCCCTCAGAACGGCGTCATGAAAGTGAACGGGCCTCCGGCTATGCTGTACAATCTGCTCGGCACTCAGCGGCCGGTTCCAATCTTGGTCGGAAGTGCAAGACTCGATTTTGATGACTGGTTGGCGGAACTCAAGTGTAGCAGCGACTTCGAGAAGACCCGGCAGGATACCCTCCACGAAACGGGAATGAAACGCGTGCGTGTTCCTCAGCCGCACCACCTTCAGGTGGCCTCGGGGGTTGTCTGTACCGGCCATCTCCTCCACCGCGTCTATCGACGCTCGATCGCCAGCCAGGACAATCGTCTGCGGGCCGTTGTAGCACGCCACTTCGACCGCCAGCGAGGGGTGATGGTGTTTGGCCTTTTCCAGGACTACTTCCACGCTGCTCCAGTCGCCCTGTATCGATAGCATGGCCCCAGTCTCCCTGCCCCCAGTGCGACTGAATGAGACGAGCGCGCTCAGCAACAAATTGCAGTCCGTGCTTGAGGGAGAGGCCGCCGGCCAACACCAAGGCGGTGAGTTGGCCGAAGCTATGGCCGATGATGGTGTCCACGGTCACGCCGCAGTCCAGCCATGCCATCCCGCTCGCATACTGCAAAGCAAATAGCATGCAGTGCAGGCTGACCAGGTCCTCGACTGGCTCTGGGCTGAAGATGGCTGGATACAGACTGGGAAGACCCATCCTTTGACAGTCCTGCTCGCAATCATTCTTGTGGCGGATGTTAGAAATGGATGCAAATTGGTATGTTGAATGATGGATCACTTACTAGATGCTTCTGGAGCAAGGGACTAGCGCGAAACAGCTCCTCGTCTAAATGTACCGTCCTGCCGTTCTGCCCTCCTATGCAAAGAACGACAGGCAATCGGGTCGTTGAGCGGAAATGGGCTGGACTGGCTTGGCCGAGCTTGATGCCCACCTCATCCATGTTGGACGCCGTGAAGCTGTAATTGTACTCGAACTCACGGTTCTGCTTAATCGACAAGTTGTAGGCGAGACTTGAGACCGCCATGGATTCTTGGACTGTCTTGATGCTTGTGAGACTGTCCCTCAGTTTCTTGCAGTACTCGCCAAGGCTCTCTGCAGTCTTTGCCATGATGCAGAATGGCATCTCGGGATCAGATGCAATTGCGTTGGCCGTCTTTTGTTGCGCCGCCGAATCAACGCCCTTGAAAGCCTGTATCAAGATGGCAGCATTGCTGCCTGCTGCGCCATAATTGTTGACTACCGCAATCCGTCTCGGGGCCTTCCATGGCTGCGTTTTCTTGGGGATGATTATTTGATCCGGCTCCAATGGGGAAATCTTGGGATTGAGTCTGGTAAAGTTGGCCTGTACAGGAATTGTACCCTTCTGCATCATCAAGATGGTCTTGATCAGCGCGGCGGCGCCGGAGGACGCTTCCGTGTGTCCGATGTTGTCTTTGACCGAGCCTAGAAACAGTTCCTGTGTGCGGTCCGCGCCACCGAAGGTCCTGCGAATGCTTTCGCACTCGATTGGGTCTCCGACCGGGGTACCTATGGGTTGAGGTGAGCGCACGTTCGATGATTCATACAATCAACCTAGACATGAGATGGTGGAATATGGCTCACCTGTGCCATGGGCCTCGATGTAGCTGACCTCATGGGAATTGACTCCCGATATCGACAGAACCTTTCTGTAAAGGGCGCTTTGGGAGTCTGAAACGGGAACAGTAATCGGGGAGTGGTTAGACCCTTGATTGATGGCCGATCCACTGATGACTGCTAGTATTGAGTCGCCATCCTCGCGAGCGCGTTTCAAGGACTTCAGTAGAACAAGACCGACGCCTTCACCACGGCAATACCCATTGGCACCAGCATCGAAGGCTTTGGAGGCCCCGGTGGGGCTCAGAAAGGATGCAGCAGCCAGATTTTGATGCAGCGCTGGGCTCGTGATGATGTTTACACCGCCTGTCAAAGCCATAGAGCACTCGTTATTCTTGATGGCCTGTGCTATCCTGTCAGCGTGACTCTATAAGTAGTTCCAGCGGTTAATGAGTCCGACTTGGTACTCACGGTGACGGCTGCGTGGATCGCCACAGCTCCGGAGGAGCAGGCTGTGTCGTAGGTGATCGAAGGGCCGCTCCATCCGAAGTAATGACTAACACGCCCGCTGATAAAAGCGCGGAGAGTACCCAACGCAGAGAAAGCCGTGGCGTCGTGCGAGGCGATGTTGTCGCCGTAGTCCACCGCGCCCACCCCGAGGTAGCATCCGACATCAACAGAAGACATGCCACGCGTTGCGGTAACGCCGAAATAACCCGACGACTCGAGTGCCTCGTATGCCACCTGCAGCAACAGTCGCTGCTGGGGGTCCATGCTTGGCCTCGCGGCCCGAGATGCCAAAGAAGCGGTGGTCGAAGTGGTCCGGGTTTCGGACGAAGTTTCCCCACATGGGCCCTCGGGGCTCGCGGGAGACCTCGGCTGCGTCGAATCGGCCTGAGGGGAGAGGACGAACTGCCGAGTGCCCGGCACTGAGCAACTCCCAGAATTCCTCGAGCGAGTCGGCATCTGGGTAGCGGCAGGCCATGCCCACTACGGCCACAGATGACCCATTCGATTCACCGTCGGTGACTTGCGCGGCGTCATCTGTCCCCCTGTCCCGGTTTTGCCATTGGTGCCTATGCCACTGACTGATGGGGATGTTCCGGCCAATGAACGAGGAATTACGGCCTCGGCACCGACACGGGCAATATCGCTTCCTCGAATGCCGCAATACATGGTGGCTTGGTGTACTGTCTCATACCACTGGCATTGTTCTAACAATATTGAATCCAGTGCGATGTTCTCTAGAGAGCCGTGCGAGATGAGTTGACCATCGATGTTGGACCGCAGAGGCATGTTTAAGCGTTCAGGTCCTGGCAATTGGAAGCGCGTATCCAGCTCGAAGAGCTGTTTCAGACAAGCAACGGATTTCTCGAAAGCCGATCGATTGTGATAACGCCCCTGGATTCTCAACACCTGTACGGAAAAGTCCAAAGATGATAGTTGCGACTGTATGCGACCTGCTTGGCTTTGCGACATGGTGACCGTAGCCCGACGGATGTCCGTCACGCATGCAATGTATGCCTACAAAACTGCTGTCAGCAATAATATTTCAACCGACTTTGGTGCAACGTACGTCAGGATAAGTGCTTAGAACCTCTTTGAGAGTGCTGTATCCGTCTGGTGAGTCCCAAGCAACCGAGGCGAAGGCAGGTTCGGAGCCGGAGCCCCTGAGCCTCAAGTCATCCAGCTCCACAAGTGCACCAATACAAACGGCGATTCGAAGAACGGTAGCTGTTGTTTGTTCAAATTCTGCTTTTGCTCTCGCGGATGACACGGCGGCGGCCGTCAAGAACCCGAGACAGAACCCTTGGATGTCTTCTAGGCTGGATGTCGGTCGTGCGTCGCTGCTTGAAAACAAGGCGGTGCCGACGCTAGTTGTGGCCAGGCGCCAGAACTCGACAACTTGGAAAATCACATTGACCACATCTAACGAGACGATTTGGTGCTGCGCGGCTGAAGCTTCTATCCTGGTGCCATCGCCTCCCTCGAGGAATTGGTGCAGACATCGCAGTTGCTCATCTCCGCGGACATCTCGAAGGTCGGGCAGAGCTACAACGATAGTAGCCCACAGCGCTTCCAGTTCGGCGACGATCCCAACAATGAACTGTAAGTCGGGAGTGCGCGTAATGACATCGCGGAGCTCCTTGAAGTCCTTTGAGGTGATATTGGAGCGCTTGGGGGCGACTACTAGTAGGGACTTCCGCTGTACAGCCCCGTTCACTGGCCACATATCGACGGGCCTTTGATGAAAAGATTGACAAATAAGAATGATATGTAACTGTCCGACGTTGAATCGCTAACAGTCACGAGTCGCTTTGGCTACAAATTGCTGTCCTATATGACCTTCTCTGGGTAAAGTCACTTAGGTGTGTAAAGGAGCCTAGGCGAGCCGATTTGGGTTGAGTCGTCATGACATAACGGCATATCATCGGGAAATGATGTAGGGTCCACGTGACGTTGGAAGACACATGCCAGATGCTCACTTTGTTTCCTTTGGGGTCCACTAGGCGTTCTGTGTTGCTCCGTGTCAGACGCATTGAAGCACTCGGTGTTGACTGACATTACTCGGGGTCGTGTCCTCACAACAACCCCGGACCTAATTCAGAAGCCACAATGCACCAGAACATCAGAGAACGCCCCTCAACTCGACGTACGTTTCGTTGTTTCGATCTCAATGAGTCTAACTTATAGTTGAAAGATTTGGGAATGCTGTTTTTGTGAGGTATTACCGCTTCGCTACATCGATTCGTTATCTCGGCCAAGACCTCTGTACTTTTGCAAAGGGAAGCAGCAGGTCAGAAATTACACTGAAACAATGTATGCTCGGTTCAATACAGGGCTGCAAGGCTGGTTGCCTTTGGCCCAGATGCTTCTGGTACTTGGAGTCGCTGGAATATTGTTGCATGTCGCCCGCGTCTACTGGCGGCTGGGTCATGTCCCAGGTCCATTCTGGGCTAGGCTGACCAATATCCAACGAATCGTATGGGTCAAGTCTGGTATCGCTCACGAGAAGCATCAAGAGGTTCACGATAGGTATGGGGATATTGTGCGCTTCGGCCCCAACATGATTTCCCTCGGCGACCCTGACTGGATACCTCTCGTATATCCTACTCGGCCTGGATTTCCCAAGGCAAGCCCCTGATCCCCTTTTGGACTGATGAAGTCCGTTTTTTTGTTGGTAATGCCTAGACAGACTTATACTAACGACGCCCCTGGACACAGGGCAACTTTTACCGCACCCTAATGCCCTACACACGAAAAGGGGGCGCTTTGCCGGCAGTATTCAACACGCGCGACGAGACTTTGCACAGGCAGATTAAGACCCCAATTGCGCCGCTATTTTCCATGTCGAACACGTTGCCGCTTGAATCATTTGTAGATCGTACAATCAAAGTAATGACGGATCAGCTGGACGAGCGGTTCATAGACTCACAAGCAACGTTCGACCTGGCAGATTGGCTGCAATATTTTGCCTTCGACGTGATGGGCACTCTGACCTTTTCCAAGCGCTACGGTTTCTTGGAGCAGGGAAGAGATGTTGGGCAGATGTTGAGCACGATCTGGGATTATATGAAGACAGCGGCACCGGTCAGTTTGAATTCATAACAGACACGATAGCGAGCTGACCATTGACTCCTTCAACCATCAGATGACCCAAATCCCATGGTTTGATGAAATATGGTACAAGAACTCCTTTACCGCTCTGTTTCGCAAAACTACTGGCTTTTCCATCCTAAGCATTGTTGGCAAATGCATCGCCGAACGAAAAGAGGCACAAAAGTCAGGCAAAGGGGCCGAGCATGGCCGTGGTGATCGAGACATGCTCTCGCAGTTCTTTGAGATCGCCGCCAATAACCCCAGTCTCCCCCAATGGTGCGTGTTTTCCCCACTGAAGCTATACCCCTCCCACCGGAATCACTGCTTACCTATCACCCGGATACGCTGCAGGTGTGTCACTGCGTGGACCTTTTCCAATGTCATCGCCGGGTCCGACTCTACCGCCGTTGTGATGAAGACTATATGGTACAACCTCTTGGCGCATCCCAAAACCATGCAAAGCCTCCTCGAAGAGCTCCGCCAGGCCGACGCAAAGCGCCCTATGGCAAAGCCATACCCAGCCTGGAGAGACGTCTGCGACTTGCCGTATCTCGACGCCTGCATCCAGGAGGGCGTGCGGATGCATCCGCCGTTCTGCCTCCCATTGGAGCGTGTGGTTCCGGCGGGGGTATCACAATAGGGGGCAAGTTCCTCCCTGAGGCGACCGTGGTAGGCATGAGCCCGTACGTCGTCAACCGACACAAACCTACCTTCGGCCAGGATGCAGAGGACTGGAATCCTGATCGATGGATGGTGCCGAAAGAGCTTAGACAGAAACGCGAGGCAGCGATCATGACGGTAGGAATACACAATGTCCCCATCTCACCTCCCCATCTCCCTCTGGCTCGGACCACCTGTAGATAATGAACAACGCGCCCCTGCTGACACATAAATATAGTTCGGTGCCGGGAGGCGAGTGTGCCTTGGACGGCATATTGCGATGCTTGAATTGAAGAAGATCGTCCCAGCTTTGCTTCTGCGCTACGAGGTATGCAAATTCGATGGCCTTCCAAGTTTATTCACCTGACCTGATTTGTCTTAGTTCCAGCTCCTTGACCCCAAGAGATATCGTTTAGAAAACTCTTGGTTTTTCCGACAGTGGGGAATTGATGTGAAAGTGAAGAAGCGCGTATCAGACCAGGAGTCCTCCAGCGATCGCGCACCGTAGTTAGCACAACTCTGTAGTGCATCGTTCCCCCTTGCAGTGGTCTGCGAATAGGGGCTTCGTATTGTTTACCAGATGGTTATGTAGTTATTATCTGACTCGTCCCACCCATAGCTTGTTGGTTACGTGGCCAATGGCCATCTAGGATATTCCAAATACTCGGGGTCCGGGAGCATGGGGGCCGAGTTGCAACTCTGGGTCGAGACATACCGCTGCTTATTTACTACATAATACCAATTTGATCATGCTGTCTATCTTATAATAACCAGATGCAGACCTTGATATTGGTGATGAGCATGCCTACGAATCCCAATCAAATATCACTAGATACACCTTATCTCCGAACTTGGACCGTTTTAGATATTTCCTCCCAGCGAACATGGCCTCAAGTACATATTTAGCGCAGCCCAAATTGCCTCCGCCACTGCATATACCGTCTTCGTCCGCCACGGTTACTGTCAAAGTTATTGACTCGTGGGTGACTAGCAGGCCTACCTATTTCCCCTCCTACTCCTTGGCCTGACTTCTTGTAGAACTACCTCTCTATACCTGGACCCGCCACTGTTCTGGAGGCCTGAGATCAAAGGACTGCAAGGCCTCAATGTGCCCATCTATTGTTTCTTGATCTCGCATGGGGAACGCCACGTTCTTTTCGACCTAGGCGTCCGGCGGGACTGGGACCAGTACGCACCCAAGACAGTCGACCTCATTCGACGCACAACGCAGTGCCATACGGAGAAGAACGTGTCCGAGATCCTGGACGCCCACGCGGAGCAGCGGGCCGCGGCCGGCGACGACTCGGCGGTGCGTAGCACGGACGTCGAGGCCGTGGTCTGGTCCCACCACCACTTCGACCACATCGGCGACCCGTCGACCTTCCCGCCCGAGACGGACCTGATCGTGGGCCCGGGCGTGCGGCAGCTGTGCTGGCCGGCGTACCCCACGGACCCGGACGCGCTCGTGCTCGACGCGGACGCCACCGGCCGCGCCGTGCGCGAGGTTGATTTCGCGCGGGACCCGCTCCGCATCGGGCGCTTCGCCGCCTGGGACTACTTCGGCGACGGCTCGTTCTACCTGCTCGACGCCCCCGGGCATGCCGTCGGCCACCTCGCGGCGCTGGCCCGCGTCACGGCGGGGGCACCTGGCCAGGACGACGACACGTTCGTTTTCATGGGCGCCGACGCCTGCCACCACCCGGGCGTCCTCCGGCCCAGCGAGTACCTGCCTCTGCCGTCGCATGTGCCGCCGTTTGCGGCCAATCGCTATCTGCATGGGTGCCCCGGGGAGGTTCTGCAGCGTCTTCAGTCTAGCGACAGCCCGGTCCAACCGTTCCTGACGGTCTCGTCAGTGCTTTTTCCGGACTACGAAGCGGCGCAGGATACGGTTCGTAAGATAATGGAGTTAGACGCCTCTGAGAACATCTTCATTATCCTCGCCCATGATGAATCAATCAAGGATCAGATTAATCTGTTCCCGGAACCCATCAACAACTGGAAGGCCATGGGGCTCAGTTCACGAACGCGCTGGCTCTTCTGCAAGGACTTTGCCAAAGCTCTAGAGTAGGCTTTGCTTGTGATGGGTTGGCAGCTTGACACCGAATAGTACAATGCAAGACCAAATGCTCGTATATATATGTCTATCGTTTACCGCTTCGGTAAAACGAGATCAATATCATTTCAACGCATGCTATCTTTGGCGAAAGCTGCAAGTCTACTGTACCCAATTAACTGTTACGATCTTGTCTAATTCATTGCGAAATGCTATGGATTGCTCCATCCCCATCAATTATGATTGATTTCTTACGGTTCGATGTCAAGCTGTCAACCCAGTAGAAGGGAGACCTTATACAATAGCTGACTCCCAAACATGTGTACGCGAATAAGAGCCAGCATCTAATCCTCCTCATGCGCACTATAGTTCAGTATACGGGGCCATGGTCGGAAGTCGCGTCTTCAACAAAGGCATCCCATGTTGCCTGGTCTTGTTAGCCACTTGTCATTGTATAATGAACGCCAGGGTGGTGTTTTGCGTATGTCTGTGGCAAGACGTGGGGTGAGGGAGTGTAACTTACCCAGTCAAACTCTGCGTCCAGCGAATTCTTGTCCAAGGAAAACACCAAGTCAAAACCATCAAAGCGTGGACTGAAATCGGATGGTTCTTGTGGGGTTTCTGGTGATACCCCAAGCGAGGTGTCTGTCCCGGCGGGCGCCATAGAATCACGTAGATCGGAGAGCAAAGAGAGGAGTGATTGATGTGTCTTGGACGCCTCATCGCAAACCTGTGCGGCTTCATCCCAGTAAGCACACGATTGCTCTAGTGCATGCATCAAGGCAGCGCCGTCGTCCGTAGCTGCATCGAGGCTCAAAGCCCTCCGTCGCAGTTCCATCTCCAAAATCAAAGTCATGGCCGCCAGCATCAAAATCTGCCGTGTGAGTGCCAGTCGGTAAAATCCGGGGTCAAGGCCTTTCTGTAGGGCCAGCAGTGCGAGCGCAGACGAGATGCATCTGTCCTTGGAAAATTTGAACTGGGCATCTACGCTTGCTCTTGCCAGGAATCTCCTGTGGAGAATGATGAGGCCCTTATAGTATAGGCAAAGTAAACTGATACTGGTGAAATAGTTCTTATTAGCTCGAAGGGCTTTTTCTGGACCCTTTTCCACAATGCTGCTGGATCTCATATGCACGGGGAGGTTCTGGTAAGTATTCTCCAAGTCCTGGTCGATGTCAAGGACGGTTTGATATGAACCGAGATGCGGCATGCAATTGAAGTCGGCGATTTGGCCGAGGGACCGAAATAGACGGCCCTTGGCAATGAGATACGTCGCCTCGGTATCTTCAGTGAGCGGCCTCGACGGGGACAGGACTGTGGTCTTCTGAGTTAGCTCCCAGTTGTGCAGATTCCGTGGCTCCGCAGTGTCAGAGTAGATCGAGGACATCAGGCGTGGGAACCCCCCGACGAAGGAGACCATCTCGTCCATGCCGACTACGGACGACCAGGTGCGGCGCCGGTACTCTGCTTGCACAACTGTGATACCCGAGAGGTGCGATGCTGCCAGAGTGTCAGTCTAATTCGTTGCGTAGCCTGTAATGCTAGGGGTGAATTGGACGAGGAAGATGAATGGAGCAGTCACTGACGATCACGATGATATCCCTATAGGCATGGTGTCAGCATGTTAACTCCAAGGCAGAAATCGAGCGAGGAAACGCATTCAAAGCATACCATGTTGATGGCGGCTCGTACGATAACACCCGTCATAATCCAAAGCCCGCGGTTATTGTCGTCTTTCCGATTAAGCTCTGCGGTGGCGTTGAGTCGCAGGGCCTCGACGGTGTACTGCACGCATTTCGAAATGTCGCCGCCTTGCAGGCATTGGGCTGCGCGCAACCGGTACTTCTGGAACAGGACCTCGGAGAGGCCCGCGTACTCCGCCGGCTCCCCGTACTGCATGTAGGCAAGCATTGCAGTGCCTAGGATGGAGAACAGTAGGCCCAGCCATATCAGATTCGTCGCGGATGGGTCCTTCCAGTGATCTTCATACTATCGCCAGTGAGTTGAGGGGGGAACACGGAATGACTTGAAGATAGAAGGAGCTAGTGCAGAATCATACCTCGCGCATAAATGTCTCCATATGAAGAATAGCTGGCCAGAACTGTGAGCGAATATTGTTCATTGATGATGGGGGTAGCAGCGGAGACCTACGAGGGACAGAGATGGGGAACTCATCATGATCGAAAAAGTAGTTGACCAAACGGCTGGCTTCAAGCTTCGGCGGAAGGGACGAGAGAATCTCTACGCGGTCGATTGGGTTCGCCTGGCTAAAAAGCAGGCTTGTACCATCCACCGTATGCGGTAGAGCAAGTTGCAGGTACGGATCTGCTTCACGCTCCTGCTCTTGACCCCAGGTCTTCTTCAATTCGTTTATCTGGAAAACATCGTCAATGAAGCTCCGAGAGGGAACGGATGACAGAAGCCAGTTATGGGAAGAGGCATGGGCAGCTGAGAAAGGAATCGGATAAGAAAAGGAAACTCTTGTGGCACCTCTTGCAGGACCGAATACCAGTCTTGCCCGCCGACATAGACCGAATGGGCACCGTCAATCATCGTCTTTGGACAGACGGTGGAGTTCTCAGGACCACATGAAGCGACGGCCAGCGCCGAGGCCGGGCCGGACACAGGGCTCTCGGACGCAGATGCAGAACTGACTGATGGCTGAGAGGCCTGCTCGCGGTCTGCGATCAACTTCTTGACCATGTCTTCCAGATGGTCAATGCGCTGGTGCATGCCATCCCCATGGCTGCCGCGATGGACGGCAGACACGGCATTCTTGGGCCCGCGGAACTCGCAATTGGTCTGTTCGTTGCGGGCCGAGCAGTTCTGGCAGGGCTTCTCGCGATTGCATTTTAGTCTGGCAGTAGTGTCAGTCAACCAGCCATGGCACGTTTATGGGGGGGGACACAAGGTTGCTGAAGGCTTGGGCCACGTACTTGCGCATGCGGCAATTGTCACATGATAAAGGCACACGAGAGCGCCGATTTGCGGTGATAGGCTGCTTGGAAACTCGGCCAGAGGACGGCCCGCCACGGAATTGCATGATGGCCACTTCGTCTGGCTCGGATGCTGTGTCCTCTTACCTCTGACGAAGGAGGGCAGAGACGGGAGTGCTGGAGGTCGGGGAGGGCAGCGGAGGTTCCAGCAGGCCGACAGGAACCCCTCGCCATGGGTTGTTCTTAAATCCATGGAGATTGCGGGCTTACGTGTACTGTACATGATGTGTGGCTGACACCCCCGTCACAGCATGGGGGTACATCTTAAAAGCGGTGTCGAGCCTCAGCTTGATAAGCACGCATAATTATCTCACGCACGGAACCGAGCACGCCAGGTTCGGTTTACCCTATCCATCAAATCCGCCGTTCCGACGGGCCCAACCTAGGACTTTCGTGTTACTTCGCTAATTCTTATTAAATAACAGGAGGTTCATAAGCAACAAGAGGCTGGCTAATAGCCTATACTTGGCCAGCTGGGAACAGGTGGCTGCAGATGGCTGCATTAGTGGCAATGGTGAAAAGGGGCTGTCACAATTGAGGGAGGGCCAGTGCGTTAAGTATAGTGTCACAAAGTCACATGCAACGAAGAGGTACTAAGGCTCAAATTCACTGCCACAAGGCGATGGCTTAGATAGATTTAATCAGCGTTTGTGGCATCCAAGCGGTATACTATGTGATGTTCCAGTTGAAGACCGGGATCAGTTCACGGGTGTGTTCCCCCTTTTTCTAAGAGCCAACACCAACTACTTTGTTGTTCGGGTTGTGTGTTTTCAAGATGGTAGATTTCGACGCAAGGGAGCGACGGATGAATACCACTGAGATATAACAGTCTACTTTCAGATCCAAGCGGTAAGGGTCGCCATGATAATGTCATTAGTCGTCAAGCAACGCAATTGCAATACAACTCTACTGACCAATAACTACGTAGAGTGTTACATAGTAATGGTATATAAGCCGGATCTCTAAGCTTCCTTTCTCGCGTTGATTTGAACCCATCTCATTGCCGCGGCAGATAGAAAAGTTACACAAGCAAATCCCGTCGCAAGATACATGACATTGTCGAAAGTGTCGCTGTACGCGAGCCGCACGGCTGGCAGCGACGCCGATGGTACGGAGTCTTGGATATCTGCGGCAGCCGCCCCGGCTTGGGTCAGTGACTCCACGTCGGCGCCGGGCACATGTAGAGACAGGAAGTGCCGCAGCCTGGAGCTGAAGATGACCTGGGCGAGGGACAGGGAAACAGCCCCGCTCAGGTTTTGGGAAAAGACCACCAGCGACGTCGCGACGGCAATCTCGTGGCTCTGCACGCCATGCTGCACTGCCAGAATCGGGATTTGGAACCCCAGGCCCTGGAAGCCCTGGAGGATCTGATAGCCCACCCGGCTGCCGGTTGTCGAGGTTGGCGTCAGTGTGGAGAGCAGCCCTGTGCCGACCGAGGTGAAGGCAGCCCCTGCCAGGGCAAATGGCACGTAGTAGCCCACACGGGCGACTGAAGAGCCGTCAGCACCCGAAGTTTCTTCGATTGACAGAGAGAGACCGTGAAACTTACCCAACGGCCCCGTAATGATTGTCACGACCATATTGGTAATGACCTGAGGCAACATATCGACCCCGCTCTGTACTGGCGACGCGCCCAGGACAGATTGGAAGTAGACAGGCAAGTAATACGACGTCGTAAAGACAGAGCCAATCAAACAGCCCATATTGAGACAGCTGCTCCACTGCACCGCCCGTCAGATAGTCAGCACATGTACAGATCTCAAAGTGCCAAGAGGGTGCAAAACGGGCAGCTACGTACAACAACTCGTCGCGCAAGCAGTGATAGGGGGAATCATGGCCTCTGCGCCTCTACAATGTTCCCAGAAGAGGAAAACGAGAAGGTTGCCAAATGCGCCGCAGAAAAGTCCGATGATTGTTGGACTGGCCCAGGGATAATACGTCCCACCCCTCTGGAGTGCCAAGATGAGCATGATGACAGCGGGAGTGAAGAGTACGAAGCCTATGAGATCTAACTTCCGTAGCTTTTGTAAGAGGGTGTAGGATCCACCCCCCACAATGCGATAATGTGGCATCGGAACAAGCAAGAGGAAAAGAGCAATGACTGCGCCGCAAGGCAGATTGATATAGAAGCCTAATAGAGATTAATCAGCGTCGTCCAAAGATTTCGTCGCGTCTTTTAAGAGGTGTTCGTACACCAACGCCAGGTTGTATACTCGGTCAAAGCACCGCCAATGAGGGGCCCTGCGAGCAGGCCAAAGAAAGACAATCCCATGAGGATAGCCCGAAGCCCTTCGCATCTCTTTCGTCAGTCTTCGTCTTGTTACTGTCACGTTATCTTCAGTTGAAGTCGGTGATACTTACCGGCCTGTCTCTCCGCCTGCACAGTCAAAGCTATAATCGTATATGCCCCGTTGAGGAGCCCCGAAGCGCCCAACCCAGCCACGGCACGGCCCGCAATTAGCATCGTCGACGATACAGCCGCACCACAGATTGCAGAGCCCAGTTCAAACACGGCAAAGAATGCCAGGAAGGTCCACTACCACAAGCCTGTCAGCATCGCGATTGAGCTATTAGCGATTGCGCTTGGAACGGGCAGATACGTACTTTGATACTGAAGTAAGTGAAGATCTTGCCGCTAAGAGGCTGAAAAGCGCAGCTGTCCAGTAGTATTAACCAAGGGCATACGGTTAATAGAATATCAGACTCACTTGGCTAGAAGGTATGCAGTTCCGTACCACCCGATGTCGTTGAGAGAATGGAAGTCACTGGTGATCTTTGGAGTGGCCTATCAGGCAAAGTAAGTACCTGGCTAGGTGAAAGTCCACGGACTGATGACTCACGGTTGCGACGATAGAAGAATCGAGTAGCATTAGGAAAACTGCTAACGTCAAGCTAAACATAACGAGGAACAATCTTGTACCTGAAAGGATGGTCTGTATGTCGCCTTGCGGCTCATCCACATCCACATCTTCCCGTTTCGAGGGCATTTCTTGTATTGACTTTTCCATAGCAAGAATGGTGGTAAAACGCAAGAACAATAACAAAAGCAAGGGTTGCCAAGAATGATATACCAGTGTGCTTATAGAGTAGGCTCTCGAGGTAGACTCCTGGAACGAACGGAGTCGCAGTCACTGCTGCCAGGGCGTGCCCATCTCTAGTCTGTTATCCAGATACAAACACCGAAAAACCTTACATCTCCCGCTTGAGTCCCCCAAAATCGCACCATAGCAGGTCATGCATCTTTCCAGGCTGTTACGCGTTTTAGGAATAGGGTTCTCGAACTCCGCGGACTTAGAACTGGACACGCACACAATTCTTATCTGAACCTGTTGCACGTGTAGGATTACGGAGGATTACGGAGGATCCTGCCCTCAAGGGCCATACCCGTATTGATTTTCGAACCAGCTATGTCGGCGAATGAAGGAATGCATTGTAAGTCCGTGGAGTTTAGATTCTGACATAATACGGAGCAATTGAAGCTTTTGCTAGCGGCACAAACCATGGTTCATTTATCTCTCGACGTCGGTTCCGCCATCTTTGCGCAACCTCGGGACAATTTGTCCCGATAAGGCTGGGTCCAGTATGACATGCATGAAATCAGTGAGAGTTATGGGATCTCATCAGACTCGTTGTCGTACGGCTAGCCAACGACCAACAACCAATGGGGATTACGACCGAGGCGAGCACCCTATTCAGCCGCGCGGTCATACGATAAATGCATAGATGTTACCCGCCTGTCCTTTCACTCTGACTCAGACCACCTAGCCACCACGTGTAACCGAGCTCTTCATTATTGTCTGACATGCATTCAAAGGATTAGATAGGAAGGAAATCCCACCCCCACGGACCAATCGTACACCAGCGATTGCCCTGCAAGAAAGGACCAATCGGTGCACCAAGCATCGTGGGCTGGGATTCATTCAAGGGCCTGGCCTCTTGGCCTCTTGGCTATATAGCAAGTGGGTTCCGGTCCACCAAAAGCGCAAGAACAGGTAACGCCCATATGTTGGTTGCATTGCAAACCCCAGTGTCGAGATGAACCGCCCCAGGAGGAACTGGACAACCAAGGAAGACAACATCCTGCGAGAGATTGTTAAAACTGGTGAGTGGGACATCCCGTAACGGGGCGCTAGCGTCGCTCTCCTTGGAAAACCATCCAAAAGTAACCTGTCCTTGTTTTGCCCAGAACTGTACAACAACCGGCCGTTGCTTTGGCGCGAGCTGGCCAAGCAGATCCCCGGGCGGTCCAACAAGGACTGCCGGAAACGATGGTGGAACAGCTTAGCGGGGGGGACGGTGAAGGGCCCGTGGACCCCTGAAGAGGACCGGCGGCTCTGCGAGGCCGTTGCTAAGTATAAGACAAACTGGGTGAAGATTGCCGCCTTCGTAGGCTCCCGCTGTGGCGACCAGTGCTCGAGCCATTGGCGCCAGGCGTTGAACCCCAGTATCAACTACTGCGATTGGACCAAGGAGGAGGTGGGTAGCCCGGCGGCACCGTTACTGATTGATACATCCTCGCTAAGTGGCTTCTACAGGATGAGCAGCTCCTCCAGGCCGTGCGCCACCACGGCACGAACTGGTCCACCATCGCGACTTTTCACACGCCCGAGCGGACTACGTTGGCCTTGAAGAACCGCTACTGGAAGCTGCGTGCCCTTTTAACGAAGTCGCGGGAGCAGGCTGCGACGCAGAGCCGCTCAAGTGCCGATGACGAGTCCGAGGACGACGACGCTGAAGAGGATGATGATGACGATGTGGAGGAAGAGGTGATTGGGGTGCATCCGGATCCGTATGTGCAGTCCGTCGGGAAATGCAGTGATCGGACTAGCCGGCCTGCTCTATGTTACCCATCGGACCCTGTGAAGTTTCCTCACGCATGGAATGAGCCGGCCCACGGCAAGAATGCCGCCCAAAGCGAGACTCAATCTCCCCTTGTGACGCCCAAGTCGTGGCTCGGGGGTCTGGTTGATGATCAGCCACTAGAGGACGGGGGCGGCACTCAGCTCTACTGCCATGGAGATATGTTCGATATCACCAGCAGCAACGGCGAGGCCATGAGCCTCGACTTCGGCATGCTAGATGGGACCATGGCTATCGGGGCCGAGCCAGCCCACGCCGGCAATGCTCTCGGCGAGGCGCTGGAGCGGTCGGGCCCTGACTCGCCGAAGCTGGGTCCGATCACGCCTCAGTCAATGAGTAACAAGTCCGAGCCCATGCCAATCGATCCAGACTTGGAGAAAATTGGGACTGGGCCAGGGTTGCGTCAAGTCTCGATCAGTCTTGCATGCACGACTGGGGAGCTGAGCCACGTCATGTCCCTCATTGCGGGGACGGGGTTGAATTTAAGCATCAAGATAGACAGTAGCCATAGATAGACATAGCATTATACGATATTGAAGACTCGTGATTCCACTCTAACACCAACAGATCTTCACAACTCAAATCGGGAAAGCATGGCCCCGGCGAGCTTGTCAAAGATCTTTCTCCTGCGATCCACTAAGTCCATGTACACCTCCCGGGGCTCGGTGGCAATGGAACCAACCACGACCATTTCGTCGCCCTTCAAGAGCTCGCTGTAGGCTTCCTCGGTGAACTTTTCGACCGGCATGCCCAGAGCGCGGCCGTTCTCAACGCCCATCCAGTCGTGTAGCTCCGCTATATCCCCAGGGTCAGTCGTATTCTGCCATGACTCTGCTATTTCCAAGAGTAGGAGGGGGATCGAGGTTTTTGGTCTTACTCTGCACCACCGGGGGATAGATTTCGATGATTTTGGTGGACTTCTGGCGGTTCTGCGCACGGCAGCAATCTACGAAGGCGGTCAAGGCCGCCTTGGAGGCGGAGTAGGCCGCCATGGTCGCAGCCGGCACCAGGGCCAGGTGGGTGCCGGTGACGATAAGGCCGGTGGGGTGGGGCTTGGATTGGAGGTGCGGCAAGAACTTGATCATCAGGTTGACGATGCTCGTGAAGTTGACGTTGACCTCCTGGTGGAATTTGGCGAGGTCGAACTCCAGGGGCCGCGATAGGCGCGTGGCGCTCTGGACACCCGAGTTCAGGAACACGCAGTCGAGGGAGGGATAGTCGGAAAGGACTCTGTGGCGAGCTCTGTTAGCACCTGCAGTGGTGCAGTGATAGAGGGGGCGAACGTAGAGCGGCAGGTTACTTTTCAACAAACGCGTCGAGGTTGGCGTGGTCGGTGATGTCAACCCTGATGCCACTGGCCTTGTCCGCGCCGTGCTTGCCTACGAACTGATCGATTCGATCCTGGCGCCGACCGCACACGATGACTTTCGAACCCTCGGCCACCAGCTTCTCCGCCATGGCGGCGCCGATGCCCGAGGTGGCGCCGACGATCAAGACCGTCTTGTATGTGAAAGGCATCGCGAACAAGGGCAGGAAGGCTGGGGTAATGTTGGTGTTTCGCGTGCAATTGCAGTTGTAAGGGGCTTCAGCTACTCTTTGGGGAGCTCAACTTGCCCCTCGATTCGCAGCTGTCTTATATATCACGTCGGTTCTATACGGTGGTACAGCATACTGTTTGTTACCTTGGGAGACGCCAACCCAATGTAGTTAGCCTTCCGGATGGGAAGTCACTGTGCGCCATGCAAGCTCTCTAGCCAATGATAGAGCGCGGATCGGCTTCTATTACGTCTCTCCGGAACGCTAGCCAGACCCGGACTAGTCTTCTAGGCTATGTAGGAGTCCTGTCAATTCGAGAGTTGGTTCGAGTTCCCCATCATCTACCCACCTCCTTGGCGCCATGGTCAATCGGGGGAAGCCGTCGCTCGACTGCCAACACTGTAAGAGGCGCAAACTCCGGGTAAGTCGCGTCACCCGTAGCCAGACCGACCTGCTAATACCGCCTCCCACAGTGTGACCTGCAGCTTCCAACATGTGGCCAATGTGGTCGTGCCGGCATTCATTGTTTCGGTCGTCGCGACCCCAACGAGCTAATCATCCTGGACCAAACCCACTCCACTAGCCGCAAAGTCCTGTCTAATCACGTATTACGCTGCCCTTCGACTTCGGCGTCACCCGCCATACCCTGTCCACTTCTCCCTGCTCTCGAGGTCCGCGCCCGAGAGGCCTTTTCTCTAACTATGTGTTCGGGTTTTCCCGGAGCCATGGTGCGCTTGCCGGTTTGTACCAAGCCGCAGGTGCTGACGACCCTCTCTCCGCCGCCGTGGATGCGGCCGCCCTGCTGTTCTTGGCAAAGCACTACCAAACCCCGGGACGTGTCGCGGCCCCCGTGCGCTCCTCGTCCTCGGGCCACGAACTGTCCCGGCTGGCCACGGCGCAGTACGTGACCGCCATAAAACGTCTCGGCAACGCCCTGCACGCCAGCCGCCCGGCAAACACGGACGCCGCTCTCCAAACGGCGCTCGTCCTCGACCTGTACGAGAAGCTGGCGGCGGCGGGGGAGCCGGGCCCGAAAGCCGTCTCGGGTGGCGAGGGCGAGGGGGCTTTGGCCTGGATGAGCCACGTCCGCGGCGCGCTGAGCCTGGTCCGCGCCTACGGCCTCGCAGGTCGCTTGGCGTCGCCCGTCACGCGCCAGCTTGCTGCCCGGCTGGCCATGACCTTAGTCATCAGCTGCGGAGCCGCGGGCTCCCATGTACCGCGGGAGCTCGCGGAGCTGCGGACCGGACTTGCGCCCTATTTCGCCAAGCCCGTGGTGGAGACGAGTCGCGCCGGCCGGGTCATGGGCCCCGCTGCCTTGCATCTGGATCCCAAGTTCGCCGTTACGGGTGTTGTGGCTGGCGTGGTCAATCTCGCCGCCGATGTTGGCCAAGGGACACTGAGTCCCGACGAGGTGAGTTTACAAGCACTGGTCCTGGATCAGCGCTTCGTCGAGATGGAGCAGGCGCTGCCGTCATCGTGGCATTTTACAAGAGTCAGCACCGACGGCAAGTACCCAAGGGTATATGCAGGCTACTACGACCTCTACAGTGACCATTATGTCACACAGGTGCGGAACGTGCTTCGGACCATGCGCCTGCTCCTTGCTAAAATTGTGATTGTGTATGGTGATACGGAGACGACGACAGGTACAAACTGTCAGCGCCACAACAGCAAGATATACGTCGCCATCGAAAAGCTGTGCGACGAGATCGCCTCTTCCGTCCCTCAGTTTACGTGGGCAAAGGCGCGGACGGAGAGCAAGATCCCCTTCACCCCATTACAATCACTGCAGTGCTTCACTTTGCTGAGTCCGCTGTACGCTGCGGGACAATTGACGTGTCGTCGTGAGCTCCAAAGTTGGATCCTCACTACGTTGGATTACATGGCGAACAGCGGCGGGTTACATATGGCGAAGATGGTTGCTGAAGTCCTCCGTAGGGCCCCAGAGACTAGTTATTGGCACGTGTATTCTATGCTAGGTAGTTATGCTTTTGCTGCTTGATACAACAACGCACAAGTGCATGCCAGTTAAGTAACAGGTGCCAGTACATGACTAGATGAATCGATACATGTCGGCTCCCAATGCTGGTATCGGGTAATGCAAAGTAAGCACAGGACACTGCAGCCCTGACTTTCCATCGGAATTTCAATTCCGCCGACTCTTTGGGAGTCGTGGTTGCTTCAACCAATCAGACCACACCCTGTTCTCGACTCGGGACCGCGTTTCATTGGGCCTTGTTATGTCCGCGGATTTAACACTCGGGGACAATCCTTGGACCCGCGGAGACACGAGCAAAATCGCTTTGTCTTGTGTTGCGCGAGGAAAAGAGCGTGTGCACTCATGCATTGGCCTTGTCATAAAGGGTCTGCTCTGCGGCGTTCAGCCATGTCTGTGGCTCTTGTCCACTCCTCCCAACCTCTATCGATTGAAGCGCTCTTCTGAACTCCATCCATCATGACAGCAACCGCTTCGAGAGAGATGGGTCCCAACCCTGTGAGCTTCGGCTCCATGTGGTGGGAGAACCAGTTTAAGACGACCATCCCCTTGCCGCCCCAAGACGACTCCCTGAGCAGTCGAGTCGCCATTATCACCGGAGCCAACAGCGGCTTAGGGTTTGAGACCGCAAAGCAGATGCTCGGAGCTGGACTGTCATGCCTTGTCATGGGTGTCCGCTCTATTCAGAGAGGGCAAGATGCAGCTGCGCAGCTGAAGCCCATCAACCCCAGCGCCGTGATCCACGTCTGGGAGGTCGACATGGAGAGCTACGCATCGATCCAGAGCTTCGCCAAGCGCTGCGAGAGCAGTCTCGACCGCATCGACTTTGCCATCCTCAACGCCGGGTTCGTGCCGGCCGACCACGCCTGCCTGTCGACGGGCCACGAGTCGACGGTGCAGGTCAACTTCCTGAGCACCGTGCTGCTGGGCATCCTGCTGCTGCCGGTGCTGAAGGCGAAGCGGCCCGCCGACCGGGCCCCGCGCCTCATCACCATCAGCACCGCGACGGTGCGCAACGCCAAGTTCCCCAACCAGGGCCGGCGGCCCCTGCTGGCCTCGTTCGACGAGGTCACGACCGAGGTGCCCTGGGACCCGCAGGACCGCTACGCCGTCTCCAGCTGCTGGCGCAGGCCGTCTTCGAGCGCGCCGCGGCGCGCTACGTCGACCCCCGCGACGTCGTCGTGCTCCTGCTCGAGCCCGGCTGGGTCCGCCAGACCGGCCTCATGCGCGCCCTCCCCGCCATCCCGCGCCTCGTCGTCCGCGGCATCCTGCGCGTCTGCGGCCGGCCCGTCGACCAGGGCGCCGCCACGTACTTTGACGCGGCTGTCCACCAGCCTGAGGCGAGCCACGGCTCGTACATCATGAATTGCAAGGTCGCACCGTAAGTAATCTCCCGCCCCTTTTGCCCTATTTCGTTTGTGGCGAATAGATCGGAGGAGCGAAGTACTAAGACTTGTGTAGGTATGCCGATATGCTGTACACCGACGAGGCGGAGGCCATGGCTGAAGCTCTCTGGGATGAAACAATGACGGAGCTGAGTTTTGCAAATGCTCTTGGGATCTTGGAGTCGATGAAAAGAAATTAGCATTTGTGCATTGTTGTTTTTGGATATCGTGCAGCCTCAATGAAAATTCTTCTGATCGAGAATGGGATTGAAATTAGCGAATCGTGTTTCTGTTGTGTGGGATTGGCAGTTTGCATTTGTTCCTACAATATTCACTTGGTACAATGTAGTCACTTATCACACTCACTTTCTAGGGGGTATGCCGCTACTTAGATATCAATTCTGAGAATTCTGATACGTTATAATAGTCATATAAAGTTCCCCTATTCAATCAACTACCAAGTAACGCCGAGTGAAACCTGCAGTAAAATTCCGTCGTTTACTCTGGCCAGCTCAGACACGAGACATACTGAGCGAACTGAGTATCAGCCATGAGTAGCTCAAACTCCTCGTCATACATGTTGGCCACAAACTCCACCGCGCCGTTCTTGGTCCGAGGCGAGATGAGACAGGTCCGCGTCCAGCTGTTGATGGTGCCCATCAGCAGGCGCGCCGCCTCGACGTGGCCGTTGTTGCCGAACACCGGCCCTTTCCCGAAGCAGACGCTGTCCATCTGCACGTTGACCATGGACGAAATGGACAGGTTGTTGCCCTCGACGCTCGACGTCCGCTTGCGCTTGAGCCGGATAAGCTCGTCGTAGTCGGACAGGCTGTCTAGCAGGCAGAACAGATTCAAGAGTTTTGCCGAGTCGGCGCGTCCGGCATTGTGTCGGAGGAGCGCCGCTACCGAGCCGACGGTAGAGTCGGCGCCGGCCAGTCTCTCCAACGGCAGGCTTGACAGCACGTTGAACGTGAGATTGCCGAGGTACATGTCTGGCAGCGCCGACGAGTAGTGGGATCGCCCGTCATAGACCATGTTCAGTCGCGACTCCTCCACGCGCTCCACGTTCCGCCCTTCTTCAGGCATCTCAGAAGGCTTCCGTGGGCTCGCCATTGAACGTGCCTGGATGAGGCAGCGCCATATCAATGCGCAGAGGGCATCATTAACCGATGCGGCCCCAGAGGCGCCCATTTCACCGTTTACATGGTCGCGCAGGGCAGTCAGATTGTCTGGTGAGATGTAGAAGACACCGGCTTTCAATGGGCGATCTGCAGGCTTCGGGGGCTGTGGCGCGGGGCCTGGCAGGACACTTGCCTCCTGTCGGAAGTCGGCGGCCTCCAAGCCAACAAGCCCCCAAGTTTCCAGATCGATTGCTTCGATGGATGATACGGTGTTCTCCTCACTCCAGATCTGCTTCAGGACTCCACGGTTTTGATGGTCCGCGGGGGTTTGAATTGTTGGTGCATCCTTTGTGTGAAGGGCGGCGCACTCGTCTGCCCAAAGCCTCAGGATGTCAAAGTATGCTCCCTCGTCGCTGGCATTATGATGAATGGCTGACACCAGGATACAGCCGCCAGGGAGAAAGTTCGCCTGGCCGACAAAAACGTCCCGTGGGGCGTTGAGGTCGGCGAAGAAGCCATGGGGGGCGATTTCAGAGTCGTCGAAACAGTCGACGGGAAATCCGAGGTCCTGTAGGCTCACGTAGTCAAGGTCCGTCTTTAGGCTTTTGAATTTCAGCTGTGCTAGTCGACCCTGAACTGGTGTGTAGCGCAGTTCGAGCTGTCCGGGCCGCCATCCTGGTGTTTCGGGCGATTGGTACTGGACTTTGCCATTGAGCCAAGGCAAGCGGTCAAAAACGCGGCGTAGCCCATCGTGGAGCAACTCGAACGCCTCCTCCGGAGTAGCACGTGTCTTGAGCGGAATGTACAGAGCGAGATTGTAATACGCGCGCGGCACACAATGGTCGAAGGGCGATAACGATTCGTACTTCTCGCGAGTAGACATTTTACACACTGTCTACGTTCTTCAAGCTTCAATGAACGTGTTTCTTGCCTAATGTTCATTATGGCATTTCACGCCGATGCATGTACTTCAATTTGAGGTTGGGCAGGGTATGATGTGTGGGTGTCGTACAGGGGCCGAGCTCTAGTCGTCGTACCTATTACTCGGGGTCCTATGGCGGTTATACTCGGGACTCTAAGCTGAGAGGTAAGATCAATGGTAGGAATAATCAAGTTGTAGGATTTGAGCTATACGGGAGTAATACGAAAGTGGCGATGTACCGTATTCCTTATCTCATAGGCGTTCGGCCTATTCCCGAGAGCTTAGAATACCCTTCCCATATTCAATTCACCAGTAAGTACCTACAATAAAGTCGAAACATCCTGTCCAAGCGTAGTCACTCATAATAGCACCGGCTTACTTTCCGTGGTGATGATGATAAACTAGTTGTGCGACTCAGACCGCTGCAGTGTGATTTATGGTAACGAAGCAGTTGCTATTAAGGAGTAAAGCGAAGCTTGCATGCTGCTTTTCGAAATTTGATTTTCAAATTTTGATAGTTTATATTAAAAGGTATGCCACGTAGAGCTTTCACGAATCAACGGACTGTCTCGACATGGCTGTTGGGAAGTAGTTGATATGGTTCAACATGTATCTGTATCGCTAATTCCACTGAATTTCCAATTCGTGGCCTTTGATTTCAGCGTTGAACCACTCGATCAGCTCTATTCGGTCCGCACACGTTCGCGAACCTTCCAGAACCCCGTTCGCGACCACCTCTTTCACAGCCACATGGAGCTGGAAGCTGGCGAGGTTGCGCCCCAGGCATGCCCGGGAGCCCAAGCCGAATGGAAATGCGGTCTGCTCTCGGACACGTCGCGCTTCGACATCACTGGGCGAGTCTTCTGGGCTGGGCAGCCACCTCTCCGGCTGGAAAGCGAAAGGTTGCGGGAACACGGATCGATTGTGGTGGAACACGTACGCCGCAGCGCCGACCTTGGTGCCAGGTGGCAGGAACTGCCCCCCGACGGTCAGGCCCGCGCCCCGAGGTGGCACGATCCTCGTCAGCCGCGCAGGGTTGGCCATGCCGAGCCGGAGCCCCTCGCGCACCACGGCCCGCAGGTAGGGTAGCGCCTGCGGGTCCCCGCCCGCAGTCTCGTTCTCGGCAATCTCTGCGCGCAGCCGTGCGCGTGCCTCGGGCCGCCGCACCAGGTGGAACAAGATGGTGGCCAACATGACGGCGGTCGAGTCGGCACCTGCAAACATGACGGCCTTGCACTGAACGAGCGTCTCCTCCCTCGTGATGCCCGCCGCCAGCAAGCGGGATTGGTACGTTTCGCGGCTTCGCCCCCTTGGCCGTCCTCGTCAGCCCCCAATACAGCGTCGGCGTAGCGGGAGACTGTGCGCATAGAAGTGCTCACTTCGTCGTTCGAAAGTACCCGCGCAACGAGTGATGAGAATATCGCATTGAATGCCCAATTGGGCAAGAGCGAGAAGCGGCTAAAACTGACAATGGACAGCACAAACGGCGTGGCAGAAAGCTTGTTGGCCCATTTGAGTGGTGGCGACGGGGCCTTGGGGCTGGAAGTCTGGTGTTGGGTGGGCTCATCGAGACCACCGTAGGGCTGGTGGAAGAGGTATGCAGTCAGGAAATCAATGGAGAGTCGCGAAGAGAGATCTAAGATATCGACCTTGGAATTCGGTGAAGCCCGCTCTTCCTGCAGCCGCGCGATGAACTTTCGGACCAGTGATGCCGTCACCCCGTCTGAGTCGTAGGCGTTCTGAATCCGGCTCGGAGCAAACAGTGGCAGCACTGCCTTTGCACGTTCGTTACGGTAGTCCTGATCGAGGGCCGAAAAGATGGTGTCGTGACCCTCGACACGGAAGTTTTGGTACCGTGCATCCTTAGGCAGCCCTCCGCCCGCTACGTAGACCTGGTGCAGGGTGTCGTCGCCTGACAGCGAGACGGCGTCCGGCGCAATTCGAAGAACCGACACACAGTACTTCTCATGGTAATAGAGGAGGACGCGGCCTTCAACGCCAAGATAACAGATTGCGTATAGGAACAGAGACGAGACGCATGCGAACGGCGGCCCCGGGATATGCGCCAGCGGATGGAAGTAAAGTCTGTAAAGAGACACAGAGACAACCAGAATAGCGAGAGTAATGGGGATGTGGAAGAGGCTGGGATACAATCTCAACATGTGATCTTCAAAGAAACCCATAGTGGTGGTCAGGATGTAGACAGGGTCACTCAAAGGCTGCCTTGGTTCAACGCCCCATTTCAGGGAGGTTATCACCAGGTCAAAAATCGCATATCAAACTGGTCATCTCTAGCATCTTCACATTCATCCAGCTCTGAGTGGGCACATACTTCCCTGCGCTGGGTAAGGGAGGGAAACAGTCATACTCCCTCTCAGGCTTTTACTCGGCTCCGGCCCCCACGTCAGCGATTGCATCGCAGACTCTGTGCCACAAAGTGCCAACGTGATCTATTTGAAATGCATTAGCTTTTCTCTATGTAGAATATTACATGGCCAGGCATGCTCTGACCTCCAGGGAATTTGCGAAGGATACTTTGTTCATCCTGACGTGAGCTACTCACCAGCTGCAGTATTTTTACTCTTTGTCAATCATGTCTGTGGTCAACGGCAATGGCAATTCGAACGACGTTGGAAGTTTTATACATTCAATCAAGGATGTGAACCGATCCTCTTTCGCCTTTGACGGTGACCGTATTCAGGCACTCCGTGCGGCCTACGCTCTCGTCAGCCGTCTGGAAACACCGTGGGACACCGTCGCACGTCTTGTGCTGACCGAAGTATGGACTTCTTTTGTAGCAGATCGCATAAGACGTTCCAATATCGCATGCTAACTTAAATTGTAGCCAGCGCTGGATGCTACATTGAAGGTCCTCAGAGACCTCAAACTCTTTGAGAAATGGGACCAGGCTGGTGCTGATCACCCCCAAACTGCGGCTACCCTAGCTGAGATGACTAGTTGCGACCCAGCGCTCCTCAGTAAGATCATCTGTTAATTTGAGGCTCGATTATGTGTGGCTAAAAGATGTCCCCATAGGCCGCATGCTTCGCCACCTGGCAGCCACCAATCTACTTGAAGAGGTTTCTGGCGCCTATCGGCAAACAACGTTCACGAAATCCTTGGTTGAGCCGGTATTTGGCGCCTGGATCGATTATCTGTAGGCATCCCTCGTTTTGATCGAATTCATTCTCGTCGTACACTGTGATTTGCTGATCTTGAGTCGCCAGTTATGATGCGACCATGCCATGCTTCTACAAGATGCCCGAGTATCTGATGCAGGCCGGCTATAAGAACCCAGCTGACCCGAACAATGGCATCTTCCAATACACCAAAGATTTCAAAGGCTCCCTTTTTGATTATTACGACAAGAATCTCAAAGAGGGTGCCACTTTCAATAATATGATGGGCGGTGTCATGGCCAAGCAAGCCGGCATGCTGGACATCTACCCCTATGAGAGGCTTGCGGATTCGCTACCCAACGACTCGGACACGCCCCTGCTGGTGGACGTGGGCGGGAACGTGGGTCATGACATCAACAAGCTCCTGGCGCACCAGCCCGAGGCGTGCCGGCGCCTGGTGCTGCAGGACCGCCCCGACGTGGTGCAGCTGGCCAAGTGCCCGCCGTCGGTGCGGGTCCTGGCGCACGACTTCTTCACGCCGCAGCCGGTCCGGGGCGCCCGCGCGTACTACCTGCACGGCGTGATCCACGACTGGTCCGACGAGCCGTCCCGACGGATCCTCGCCCACCTCCGTGACGCCATGCGGCCCGGGTACAGCAGGCTGCTCATCCACGACCACGTCCTGCCCTCGGAGCGGCCGCACCCGCAGGCCACGGCATACGACCTCACCATGATGGTCAAGGTCTCGGCCTACGAGCGCACGGTGCCGATGTGGACCGACCTGCTGGACTCGGTAGGCTTGCGCATCGTCAAGATATGGGACTCGCCCTTGGCGACACAGAGCGTTATCGAGGCGGATCTTGCTCCCGACGGTCAAGATCAAGTATCATAGACTTCTGTAGATGATATTAGAGACCCTGGAGAACCATACCTGGATCGTGAAGCCTTCTGGGATACCAACAACATGCAATGTGCCTAAAGCTCCTGAATACACATTCAACTGACTCAGGCTAAATGCTTCTATCGTGTCGTGTCTGCGTGAACCGCCGCCCTCGGTCGAGTTACATTAGCCATCTAAATATTAAGCTTAGCTACTTATTAACTATATCGACTTTCTTTCTATAACAGTCACTGTTGCATAGTGTGTACATGTTCGTACGGTTCAAATATAGTAGTGAGAAATTGTATACTATACAATGCGTCTACTTCTTCTGAGCTAGGTGCGAGACTGGTCTGACAGCCAGTCTCCCTTCTAAGTGCGAGGAGGTAGTCCGTGCGATCATACGCACGTAAGTGGCCCTTTTCGCGTGGCAGTGTTACCCCTGACCCCTGAGAGGCCTGGTTCAACAGTTACTTTCAATTAGATCATATGTTGTTAACCTAATAATAGTAATGAAACTTTATAAAATGTCTAAAACTAAAATTCACGTACACAAACAAGAGGCTATTATAACTAATGGCCTCGAAAACTCTAGAATAACTTGCCGACTTAAACCTCTAACGTCCCTTCTTGATCATGTCTGCTAACTTCTCCGCAAGCATATCTATCTTTCCGTTAGCTCTAAAACTTTCAATTGTCGTCAGAGGGGTTACTTACAAACCTGGGTTTGAGGGGACGGCCCTTTTGTGATGACAGTGTTAGTAATTATTCCTAGTTCATGTCGGGTTCTTGCCGTACTTACCAGGAAGCAGGAATGGAAAGGCTGAAGCGTCCACAACACGCACTTTGATATCGAAAGATACAGAGTCAGTCATTTCCATGATCATACACATCTGGCGCGCTATCCATTTGGGGAATGGCACTTACGGTTTTTTACACCATATACCTTGCCTGAGCTGTCCACCACGGCATTTGCGTCCGAGGCTTTGCCCATGGCGTTGGTGGCATGGGCGTGGCACATGGACTGCCCCGCGGCCCTCACAAAGGCCAGGATCTGGTCGTCAGTCTGCACGGACGGGCCCGGCAGGAACTCTTCGCCCACGGTCACTCCGGCCATGGCCTTGGACGCCACGAGCTGGCGCATTCGCTTGAAGCCCGCCACGAGGACGTCCAAGTCCGCCTGCGCAGTCAACCAGTTGGGGTTAATGACAGGCGGGTCGCTCATCCGGGCCGAGGAGATAGTCACGTTGCCTGTCGACTGGGGCGCCTGCAGCGCCGGAATGAGGGACGCGTAGCTGGCGCCGGCTAGCGTGCCTGGAGTGAAAGCGGCTGGGAACACCAGGTATTGGATCTCGGGCCAATCTTCAGGCAAGGCCGAGAGTGCTGGGATATATTTGTCAGTGGAAGCGTCCAAATGTTTGCTATGAACTTGGAGCTATGGTGCCCGAGGCTCACTTACCTGACTTTGTCTCGGGTGACCAGTTGGCGCGCAAGTCCGAAGGGATCTTTTCGAGACCAACCAAGTCGCCTCCTGGATTGGTGAGAGCCCCCCTGGCATGGTCATTAAAGTCGGCCACGGCGTTTCCTGAAGTGAGGTCCGGACTGGCAAGATTAACCTGGTAGGTTATGGGAAGTAGAACATGGTCGCGCATTCCCTGGCCTACTCCAGGCCTGTCAGCTACAACAGGAATCTGATGCTGCTGCAATACGTCCTTGGGGCCGACACCAGAGACCATAAGTAGCTGTGGGGACTGGAAGACGCCGGCCGAGAGTATGACTTCTCTCTTGGCTGCGAGCGTGAATTTGGTGTTGCCGTTGGTAACGCTTACGCCCGTGGCCGCTTTCTTGCCATCGAAGATAATACGCTCAGCCATGGTGTCGGTGAATACGACCAAGTTGTTCCTGCGCGACACGGGACTCAAGAAGGCAGAGTTGGACGAGGAGCGATGGCCAGTGGCGTGATCAACTGTCATCAGCTGCCAGGTCGACCCGGACAGAGCTCCTTCGACCAATGCCCGCCCCGGGGATATGCCGATAGCGGCGAGCCCCTTAACAACCCAAGTGCTCCAGCTTTCGGCGTACGCAGGAAGTTCACGCTCAAAGGACCCCCTCGGGCCACTGCTTTGGAATCATAGCTCGGCGTTGCGTTCGACAAGCGCGTTCTGTCGTCAGGCGGTGCAAAGTTCATGCTCTTCTGATAAAAGGGAGGACCTGGTTCCAAGTGTAGGATTGATCGCCAACCGTCTCTGCTAGTCGCTGCAGGGCTCCCTTCGACGTGCGTCCATACGCCATGTTGTTTATGGCGCTGCATCCTCCAAGCTGAAGAAAAACAAATTAGCAGCTGGAACCGCATCAGGCCAATGCCAACAGGTACTTACCGCTTTGGCACGGACATAGTTCACAATGGCACCCCTAGCCCCTTTAATAACGTCAGCAAGGTTTTCATACTGGGTATCCCGATGTTTAATGAGGAAACAGGCCCTAACATACCTGCTGCGGTGTAGTCTTGAATCCCCAGCCAACAGATGCACTGCCCGGGATAGACGCTTGGAGCATACTGACATACCCCGGAACGTAGCTTAGATTCCCTACCCCATTTTCTATGGCATTGCCTGCTTCAACCACGGCTACTGTGACATGGGCGTCTTCGCTCAGTCGGTTGGCCACGGTCAAGCCGGCAGTTCCACCCCCAACAACAACGTAGTCAAAAGATCGACTTGTGCTTGGCGCTGCCCATGCTGGGCTAATTGCACAGAGAGCAAGAAGAGTGTAGTGTCGCATTTTCACAAGTGTACTGGGCATAGGCATCAATGAAGGGCAGGAGTGAAATGTGGTTGCTGTCATATGTTACACATAACGAAAACTACAGCTCGACAGAGATCCAATATATACTGACTCCTCCATACCGAATTATCTATGTGCACATGCTCCTGATACCGTCTTGTGTTCGTGATATCGACTTGTGATCAGGCAACTTCAGCTGAAATGGTAAACTCGGTCTTTGATTGGACGCCCCAAAATCCTCCGAATCCTGTGAGCAGGCTTCAGCTTCGCTTGCAGCACGTAATCACACACAAGGAGGCATTGCCCAAAACGTAATCAGATACACAAGCAGGGATTACCCAACACGTAATCACACACCCAGGCAGGGGTTGCCCAACACGTAATCACACAGGAGGAGTTACCCGGTGTTTGGTGGCGCATACTCAGGGCCTCGTCCCTGGTACGCCGAGTGAAATAGCTATTATTGCCGAGTATGGCCTTGAACGGCGCTCAACGCCAAGTATTGCATCCTTCAACAGTAATCTGGGCTATCTCAGGGGTGTGCGAGGCTCTCGCGACTCCCGAGGCCATCTTGCACGGCTTGTTGGTGATTGAAATTATGCAAAGAAAACGCAATGTGATCAGCAAAGGCTCTTCTCGTTTTCCATCCTGTCCAAGTCTTCACTGCTGTCTACCATAGGTCCGAAAGGAGTTACAGCAGACTCGCCTGAGCCCCCGATGGCCCCCGTAGAAAGAGTGGACTCCGTCCACAACAATATCGACAGCGAGAATGGAATTCCCATTGGCGCAGGAAGCCGCAGCGCCGGTAGAGCGATTCCGATCGCCATAATCGGCATGAGCGGCAAGTTTGGAGGTGAAGCAACAACTGCCTCCAAGTTATGGGATCTTTGTAAGGCTGGTAGCGACGCCTGGACGCCGATTCCCCGAGATCGCTTCGACGCAGAGAGCTTGTACGATAAGCGGAAAGGAAAGACGGGGCGGGTAAGTAGTCCATTGAACGCGCGAGGTGATCGGCTCCGAGGTTGACCTGAGACGTCTGGTAGCATTTCGTCAAAGGCGGACATTTCCTAAAGGACGTAGCCCTGTTCGACTCGGCGTTCTTCAACTACACCACGGACGTGGCAAACGTATGTAAGCTCATGATACACATGGTGTGGCCGGAGCTAATCGAACATGCAGTCCATGGATCCCCAGATCCGCATGCTGCTCGAATCTGTATATGAAAGCGTGGAAGACGGTGAGTCTAGATAAGGTGTTTGCCTGTAGTTCATGGGTGCTCTTTAGCTGACTATTCAATTACAGCCGGAGTACCCATCCAGAAGTTGGCGGGCTCGAACACATCAGTGTTTGCGGGCAGCTTTTTTAGCGACTATAACGATATGACAAAACGCGACCTTGAGACGCTGCCTGCGTCTTTCCAGACAGGCAATGGTATTGCAATGTTCTCAAACCGGATATCTCACTTTTTCGATTTCCAAGGGGCTAGTATGACGATCGACGTGGGCTGCTCCACCGGCATGGTTGCAGTACACCAGGCATGCCAGTCTCTCCGGTCTGGCGAATCCGATGTTTCCATAGTAGGCTCTGCGGCTGCAGATCTTTCCCCCGATACTTTCAACATCCTAGGCATCAGTGGGTATGTATCATTCTCTGCCGCCCTTTATCGCACAGCTTACTCACAGACTAACTTCCCGAAGGTTCGTCGGTCCTACTGGAAAGTGCTTCGCGTGGGACGAGCGCGCCGAAGGTTATGGCCGTGGGGAAGCAGTAGCCTCGCTGGTTCTGAAGCCCCTCGCAGCAGCATTGCGGGATGGCGACAACGTCCACGCTGTCTTAAGGGAGACGGGGGTAAATCAAGACGGCAGGACGCCCACAATCACATCCCCTTCGATGCAGGCTCAAGTCAAACTCATTCAAGATGTCTATCGTCGTGCCGGCCTCGACCCCGCCGACACGGGTTACATCGAGGCCCATATGACCGGCACACCAACAGGCGACCCGATAGAGGCCGAGGCCTTGGCCCTCACTTTCGGCAAAGACCGCTCCGTTGATGACCCGGTGCTAGTGGGCTCAGTTAAGCCCAATATTGGCCACACAGAAGCAGTCAGTGGGTTAGCCGCTATCATCAAGACCGTTTTCGTGTTACAGCAAGGGCTGATCCCGCCAAACGCGAACTACGAGACGCCTAACCCGAAAATTCCCCTGAAAGATTGGCGGCTACAGGTAAGAGAAGCCACAACCTGAGACTCTATCGCGCAGACTGACATGTAGTGCAGGTTCCTTCGGCTCTCACGCCTTGGCCCGCCGGTAAGCTGCGGCGGGCTTCGATCAACAACTTCGGCTACGGTGGCACGAACGCCCATATAATACTGGAGGCGCCACCGGGGTTGAGTCATGTCCTTCCTAAGAGTCTCAACGGTATGGCGAACGGTTTGAGTCGCCGCGAGCTCAACACCAGCCCCGATAAGATTACCAACGGCGTAGCCAACGGCAGAACAAACGGGGCCACCACCCTCTCCGCCAATGGAACAACTGCGATCATATCCAATGATATCACTAAAGATATATGTCATCCCGGCACCAACGTTGAAATGACTGGAAGTTTGAATGTTGGGGTCACTAATGGCATGTCGAGTAGAGCAGGCCCATCGACTAATGGCACCACCATTGCTCCTGGAAAGGATCACTCCCTGGTCTACATTCTCAGCGCTAAAGACTCCACGGCAGTACAGCAGATGGGCAGGAACCTAGCTGAACATATTCGCAAAAGCACAGAGCTCGGAACCGGGCCGTCGCCGACCGACCTCGCGTACACCCTAGCCGAGCGTAGATCCAGATTCCACTGGACGATAGCTCTTCGTGCCAACAACGTGGCAGAGCTAGCAGACCGGTTGGCCGAACCTGATCGCAAACCCTCCAGAGCCACGAAGACCCCACGACTCGGATTCGTTTTCAACGGCCAGGGAGCACAATGGCATGCCATGGCGCGTGAGCTAATCGACGGCTACCCAGTTTTCCGCCGGTCTTTGTGCGCCGCCGAGCAGATTTTGAAGGACTACGGCGCCAGCTGGTCGCTTCAAGGTGCGTTCTACCAAAATCACAATGACCTTGTGTTCTAAAGATCTGTCATGTGACGCATTGAGTCTTCCACGAGCTGACGTCCAGTTGTTCTCAGAGGAGCTTCTTCGCGATGAGGAAACTACCCGAGTTCACGAGATCTGCCTGAGCCAACCCATTTCTGTGGCTGTTCAGTTGTGCCTGGTAGATCTACTCGCAGCTTGGGGAATTACGCCCACAGCCGTGACGAGCCACTCGAGTGGTGAGATAGCCGCGGCTTATGCCGTAGGGGCTCTCACCTTCCAGGAAGCCCTTGGCGTGGTGTACCTGCGTGGTGAACTGGCGCAGAAGCATCACGAGCACGCTGCCGTCGAAGGCGGTATGCTGGCCGCCGGCATAGGCGCGGAGGCGGTAGCAGATTATATAACGGACACGACGGGAGGTACCGTCGTCGTCGCATGCCACAACAGCCCCGAGAGCACCACCCTGTCCGGCGACATGCCGGCGATCGACGAAGTGGCGGCGCGCCTAAAGCGGGACGGCATCTTCGCGCGCAAGTTGACCGTGCCTCTGGCTTACCATTCGCATCATATGAATGCGATGGCCAAGGACTACACGGAGGGACTGAGGGAAATCCTGGCACCTTCAAAGGGTTGGAGCGGAGCGATTTTCGCATCCCCCGTGACTGGAGACATCGTCACCTCCCCGAAGGTCTTGAGGGCTGAGCACTTCGTCAGAAACCTGGTGAGCCCCGTATTGTTCGCTCAGGCCTTTGAGAAGATGTGTTTCAGCGAGATCACTTCGGACGGGTCGGTGCGCCCGACAGGCCAGGATGCGAATGTCGACTTCATTGTGGAGATAGGGGCCCATGGAACCCTGTCTGGCCCAATCCGCCAGATTCTCAGAGAGCGGCGTTTGCCGTATGTATCATGTCTCCGGAGGCATACCAACGCCATCCATACTGTACAGGACGCGGCATGTGCACTGCTGTCCCACGGGTATCCCGTGTCGCTGGCCGCAGTAAATCATCACGAGCATGGTTCCTATCTCAACGGACTGCCAAGCTACGCCTGGAACCATGCGACTACTCACTGGCTCAATTCACGAGTGAATCGCGAGCACCACTACAAGCGCTTCCGGCCTCATGAACTGCTCGGTAGCCCTGTCGTGGGCTCGAATCCACAGACCCCGACCTGGCGGAATTTCCTCCGGACCAGCGACATCGAGTGGTTGACGGATCACAAGCTGGGCAAAGACACGGTATTGCCGGGCGCTGGGTTTGTCGCCATGGCCATCGAGGCGGCGCGTCTCTTGGCCGATGCCACAGAGGAGACCATCACCGGCTATACTTTACGCAATGTGGATATATCCAGCGCGCTGGTCATCCCAGAAACCACGATGGGGATCGAGACGCAGCTCGTTCTCCATCCTTGCAGCGACCGTAACCTGGGCCACGAGGGCGGATACGACTTCGAGGTGTGGTCCGTCTCCGACACAGACGATGTCTGGACCCAGCACTGCAAGGGCAGCGTCACGGCCGAGACGGCCGGGAAGGACTCAGGGGATGCCATTCAAGCACCCGTATTGGACGAAAAGGCCGATGCGGCATCCTTTTCGAGAACCAGGGCGTTGTGCAAGACGTGCAGCCCGACGCCGTCTTCGCGGGAATGCGTGCCGTGCACCTCTTCCACGGCCCGGCTTTCCAGAACCTCATCAGCAGCCGCGCAACCGCGACCCGGTCCCTAACCAAGCTGAAAGTCGGTGCCGCGGCGAGCCATGAAGGCCCGGACTACGTGCTGCATCCCACAACGCTAGACTCTATCGTCCAGGCCGCGTACCCGGCCATCCCTGACGTCACCAAGCGGCGGTCCATGGTGGTGCCCCGGTCGATTCGCCAGCTGTACGTGCCGCGCGGCCTGCAGCGCCGCCCTGGGGATCTTCTGACCACGTTCGCCACTTTGGTCCGCGCCGACCGGCGGGGCGCCTTGATCACAGAGGTCGCGGTGAACGGCGAGGGCGACAGCGGGTCGGCCGCGGAATTGAAGCTGGACGGCCTGTTCTGCCAAGCGGTCCCCCTGGGCGCCGACGATCAGACATCCGGAGAGGAGAGCTCCTTCTTATGCTCCCAAACCCGTTGGGAAGTCGATATCACGCATGAAGTACCCGCCGCATTCGAAAAGTCTCTGCAGATCCACCTGGAAGACGAGGACATGGATTTTGAAAGAAGACTGGACCGTGTCTCTTTCAACTTGATCGCAGACGCAGTCAAGGAGCTATCTGGCGCCCCTATAAACAGCTCCGGTTGGCCCGAGCACTGTCAGAGGCTGTACGCATGGATGCAGTCCGTGCTGGCCAGGGGAAAATCGGGCGAGCTCGGGCCCGGCAGTCGCCTCTGGGCCAAGTCGAGCACCGGCCTGAAGCAGCGCCTCGCCGACGACGTCGCGGCCGAGAGCGCGGCCGGGCGGCTGGTGGTCTTGGTGGGCCGGCAGCTGGCCCGCGTCGTGCGCGGCGAGGTGGCGGTGCGGGAGCTGCTGGACGCCGACGGCGGCGGCCTCCTCGGCCGGTACCACGCGGCCCTGCCGCGCCTGCAGGAGCGCAGCTACGCCCAGCTGCGCCGCCTCGTCGCCCAGTACGCCGTCGGCCGCCCCGGGGCGCGCGTGCTGGAGGTTGGCGGCCGCATGGGGGTTGCCGCCGCGCCTGTCCTCGAGGCCTTCGCGGCGCGCGCTCCCGAAGCGTCGGCCGGGACCTTGTTGGGGCACTACGTCTTCACCGACGTCTCGGACGAGTCTTTCGAGTCGGTGAAGCGGGACTGCGCGCCTTGGGATGGCCTTGTGGAGTTCAAGACGCTTGACATCGGCAGCGATCCGATGCTGCAAGGCTTCATCCGTGGTAGCTACGACTTGCTTGTTGTCACAAACATGTCTATTTGCCAGCCAGATCTGTCGGAGAGGCTCAAGAACCTACGGATGCTCCTCAAGCCCGGCGGGAAGCTGGTCATGGTAGAGACTACCCGTGCCCGTCTGGATACCCATGTGGTCTTCGGCGGACTGCCTAGTTGGATGCGGAGTATACATGATACCGATCCCGTAGTCCCTCCAGGCTTTTGGGACAAAGCTCTGAGGAATACAGGATTCTCGGGGACGGATTTGGAGTTAGGCGACTGTGAGGAAGAGCTGTACAGAACTACCAGTGTCATCCTCACAACCGCAGTGCCAAATCTAACAACACTGACCGCATACCCAAGTACAATTTCCATCGTTTACGCTCGGGGTTGTCAGCCTGAAGAGTGTTGGCTGGACGAGATGAAAACAGCTATCACCGCCCAGGCGGGAGCGCTTGCCATCGTGGAGTGTTTGGATGAGATGGAGATCCGGTCCGACGTCGTGTACGTGTTCACAGCCGAGCTCGTACGACCCTTCCTCGAGACCATGGACGAGGCCGCTTTCGACCAGTTGAAGTGTCTGCTGCTGCAATCCCAGGGTGTCCTATGGCTGAGCCGCAGCGGCGCCACGACTTCCCAAAAGCCCCTCTATGCCCAGTCGGCCGGTCTGCTGCGCACCGCCAGGCAGGAGGACGCAGCGAAGCGCTACGTGACCCTCGACTTCGACGCCCCCGTCGGCGACGAAAGCCCCTGGTCGCCGACAACGGTGGGTTGGATCGCGCGCGTCCTCAAACGGTGCTTTGATGCCCACGTGGCCCCCAGGACGTCGAGTACGAGTTCGCGGTGCATGACGACACGCTGCACATCCCACGCGTCTACGCCGATCTCGAGCGGGACCTGGCGTCGAGCGAGGAGCCCCCCGGACCCGACGCCAGAAATGCAGTCCCTCTGGCAGCCTGGCCGCCCCTTGGTGTGGGGAGCCTGCCCAGACGGGAGGCAAATCCGCCGAAGGCTATTTCACGGACGATCCCAGGGCGTGCGAGATGGAGCTCGGCCCTGGTGTCATCGAGATCGAGTCAAAGGCAATGGGACTGGGTCCACATGACGTTAGCGGTGCTCCTAGTTCGGCCGATGATGGACTGCCTAGCTTCCACGATGCGGCGGGCGTCGTGGTCCGTATAGGCCCGGAAGCAGAGGCGAGCGGTCTCAAGGTTGGCGACCGCGTGTGCGGCCTGTTTGCTGGGCCAGTTTCCACACATCCGCAAGCCGCATGGACAAGTGTTACTAAAATCCCCCGACAGCATGTCGTGGGAGGACGCGGCATCTCTACCCACGACGTATCTTACCTCCTATCTTTGCCTATTCCACCTGGCGCGCCTGCAGGCAGGCGATTGCATCCTCATCCATGCGGGTGGCGGCGCAGTGGGCCAGTCGGCCATAATGCTGGCGCGCCATGTCGGGGCCGAGGTATTTACGACGTGCAGCAGCAACTCGGAACGCGATCTCATCGCGGCCCGGTACGGCATGGACGTGGACCACATCCTTTCCAGCTTGGATACGTCTTTTGCAGATGCGATAATGGCCCGCACCGGCGGCAGGGGCGTCGACGTGGCCATCAACTCCCTCGAGGGTCCCTTGCTCAAGGCGACCTGGGAATGCATGGCACGGTTTGGCCGTTTTGTCGAGATCGGTAATGCCGATGCGGAAGCGGCGCGCCGGCTTGAACTCTCGCCCCTAACGCGGTCGATTACCATCAGTGGCTTCAGCCTGAATCAATATTTGACTTTCAATGGGCAGGTAGTCCAACATGCTTGGAGGTCTGTCATGCAGCTGTGGTCAGATCAAGATATTCAAGCAGTCTATCCGGTCGTCACGTATCCCATTGATGAGATGGAATCAGCCACACGACGAAGTACGTATCAATGCTATTTTTCCTTTCCTTCATGTCTCTTCTGATATTCGTCCTTGATTCACACTACTGAATCCGCATTCACTAACTTCTGATCTGCTCCCCCTGTAGTAAAACGTCACTCGCATACCGGCAAGGCGGTGGTCATTCCAGCGCCGGATGCCCAAGTGCAGGTGGTGACCAGGCCGAAGCGCGAGGCGCGGCTCAACGAGCCGGACAGCACGTACATGATCGTAGGCGGGCTCGGCGGGATCGGACTCGCGCTGGCCGAGTGGATGATGCAGCGCGGCGCGCGCCACATCCTGATCGTGTCGCGTCGAGCCGCGTCGCACCCGGAGGCGGAGGCGCTGGTGCGCCGGGGCCGCGAGCGGGGCTGCGCGGTCCTCGTGCGGAACTGCGACGTGGCGCAGGAGCCCGCGCTGGTGCGGCTGCTGGCCGAGTGCGCCGCCGAGGCGCCGCCGGTCCGCGGCGTGGTGCACGCGGCCATGGCGCTCCACGACACGGTCCTCGAGCGGCTGACGTACGCGCAGTGGCGGGCAGGCATCGCGCCCAAGGTCGCGGCCACCCTCCACCTCGACCGCCACCTGCCGGACTTGCGCTTCTTCGTCCTGCTCTCCTCCGTGACCGGCGTCCTCGGCCACACCTCGCAGGCTAACTACGCCGCCGGCAACACCTTCCAGGACGCGTTTGCGCGGCATCGCGCGGCGCGGGGCCTCCCGGCTGTGGCCATCGACCTCGGCGCCGTGGGCGATGTGGGCGTCGTCGCGGCGTCGGGCGATGGCATGCGTGAGCGCCTGGAGCGTACCCTGGGCTCCCGGGTCATCCCCCTCAGCAGGGTGATTCGTCTCGTCGAGGATTCCATCTGCAATCCTCACCGGTCGGACCACAACGCCAGCCAGGTGATCACCGGCCTTAGCAGCTACCAGCACGCTGCCGAAGGGGCTGCCATCAAGCAAGATCGTCGGTTTGCCACTCTTCAATTGGCCAGCGTCGCGGGAGTGGCGGGCGGCCGGAATGCGAGCGCGAAAAGCAACCCGGACGCAGTGCTGAAACAGTCGCTGGCGGGCTTGGCGAGAGACGACCCCGAGGCCATGTCATTGGTGATGGGTTCAGTCATGAACAAGGTGGCATCCATTTTCAACTTGGACGAGGGTGAGGTGGACGCGAGCTTGAGCCTTTCGGCCCTAGGGGTGGACTCATTGGTGGCTGTAGATCTACGCAACTGGGTCAGCATGGTGCTCCAGGCCAAGGTGACCACCATTGAAGTGGTTCAATCTGCAGCTGTACGGGATTTCGCCTCGACGGTAGTAAGCCGCAGCGCATTATTAGCATAGCTATAGCTTTAGTTACCTGACCGTATTACAATGCTGAAGAGATGCGCATAGTTAACCACTGCATTCTGGAATGGGCAGCTGTTTGGGGGATACTCAAACAACCCAGTACCACCCTGTGGCTGACCTCACCGCTTCGTACCAGACCAACATCGCGCCACACCAGCGCCACAAAGACCTTCAACATCTAAATGCATGCATCCCAAGTCGCCGTATCGCCCTCGACCGACAACTCACTGATGGCGTAGACTCGGGGTTGCTGGACGCTCTAGGCATTAATTCAGGCGAGTAAGAGCAACATGTTTCCCCGGAGCGGCGTATTTGGCGAGCTGAATGAGATCATAGCGGGACCACCACGGCGCAGGCTGAGGCCTCAGCACTGGCCCGAACGACTGCCACGTCTCGGGCCTACGACACTACGCACTACAAGTCCAGGATCAGCAAGCTATCGATCTCGACATCAATCAGCTTCGCACTCGATCAACGCCTTGCTTGCCTGGCCACGCAGCTGGCTTTCTATAATCGAACACTAGCTGAATGCCACGGGGTATGGAACGTGGTCAATTGTGTTCGGTGAACAAGTAATAAGATGAAGAGAGACAGAGCTATTGCTGTTGGCTGTGGTCAGTGCAGACTTGACTTTTTCCAATGGCTGGCAGACAGGCAGGGGTCGGAAGCGCCCGGTGCTTGGCTTGAGCAGAAGCTCGGGGTCAGGGCCTGTAAATCAAATTTCAGGATTTGGAGTCATGCGCGACATATAGGGTTCTGTCCGAAATTGTCAGGCCGTGGTCAAGACGAAAGTATGACGGGTTCCCAAAGGTTAATCTGGGATCGCAAGTGATCTATATCAGTTACCAAATCCTACCTGTAAAACAAAAAGTGAGATTGATTGATGGGTTTGTCTTAGACGGCCCGAGAATGACGGCGGAATGTTCTTTACAGTGGGTTGCGTGCGAACTGGATCTCCCCCAAAAGGCTACAGGGGGTCCCAGAGGCGAATCCGACGCACAATGATTGGCCTAGCTTCCGCCACGACCGTTGGGCGGGCGTTGCAGAAACATGTAACGGGCTGCTGTCCCTGCGCCGTGACTGGCTGTCGGCCACGCTACCGACTTCAACAACTTTCCAACCTCTCTGTGCTTTTTCTTGCTCTGCCTCTCCCAATTACGTCGTTCAATTTGGGAATCTTGAATGCCGGCTCTGCCAAGCGTGGAGCGCCATCGTGGACCCCTAGCTCGCATTAGACGACAAACATGTGTTTGACGCTGATTAACAGGGCAATGCATGCTTGCAGCCAGGCGCCCTGATGGCCCATGATGGATCTCTCTCAGTGCCGTATCGCAAGAGGACGCCCGCTGGAACACCCGCAGCTGCAACACACCCAAGGTGAACAATTCAATGCATCGCCTCCCATGCGCCGTGACTGGCCAGCGACAGGATGTGGGCATGAATAACCAAGCCAGTTAGGCCGGTGGCGACGTCAACCTGCTGGCCATCTTTTTGCAATGCCGACCCGACAAAGCACGCCCGCCCAACAATTGTTCTCTTCAATAAACACTGGGGTAAATGCCACCTTCAGGGCACCCTGTACTGACCCTGCACCGCCCAGGCACACCTGGCTTTTCTGGACCCTGTCCGACGTCGATCGGCAATTTACCCGTCATACTGTAAACATCAGGATAATGATCCAAAATCAAGGCAGGGGGTGGGAGGGGGGATTGGGGCAGTATTGGGGGACCATGGCTTCCCACCGACTCACCAACCATGACGGTGATTGGCAGATCTGAGCCCGTCTCACCGTCCGTCCCACGGCGCAGGTGCACCCGGGATACGAAGTCTGTTTAAATGCAACCGCTCTCCTCCGTCTGGCCTCAGTGGCCTCCCACCCCCATAACTTTGACTCCGCGTGTGACCAAGTGACGTTGCTTAAGTAAACGCCCTTCCCGTCCATGTCACAGGTTTGGTGATTGTTCTCTCGTCTCGCCAACGCTCGTTCCTAGGACCTCATCACCCCAACTCTTATCCACTCGTTGCTGGGTTCAACCCACTTCCGACAACATCGACCTACACCATTTGGAGATTGGACATCATTTGAAGATTGAAATAAACAACAGCTTTGGGGGAACGCATACCTGGTAAAGCAGCTTGATCGGCAACACAACACATACACACCGCCCGTCATGGGTCAAGGACACAGCTCGGCGCTGGGCGACTGCCTCAACGCCGTCTGCAACGGCCGCACCAGCTGCGTCGCCTACCCCGATAACCCTCTCTACCAGCTCGCCTGGGTCAACCGCTACAACCTCGACATCCCCGTGACCCCCGTCGCCGTGACGCGGCCCGACACGGCCGAGGACGTGGCCGGCTTCATCAAGTGCGCCGCCTCGAACAACGTGCCCGTGCAAGCCAAGTCGGGCGGGCATTCCTATGCCAATTTCGGTAAGCATCATGGCTGGCTGGCGCTCGCTCGCCGCCACGGCCCCGCCCGCCATCTAGCGAGGGAGGAGGAGCTTTTCGACTAACAGCACCACATAGGCGTCGGAGGCAAGGATGGCGCGCTCGTCATCGACCTCAAGAACATGCAGAAGTTCGAAATGGACACCAAGACCTGGCAGGCCACCATCGGCGGCGGCACGAAGCTCGGTGATGTCACCGAGCGCCTCCACAAGAACGGCAAGCGGGCCATGGCTCACGGCACGTGCCCGGCGTGGGCATTGGCGGACATGCCACCATTGTGAGTTAGCCGGAGTCGAATTCATGCGTAACAGAACGACTGACTAATCATCCGTCCAGGGTGGCCTTGGCCCTTCGTCGCGCATGTGGGGATCTTGCCTTGACCATGTCATGGAGGTCGAGGTGGTGACGGCAGATGGCAAGATCCAGCGAGCCAGCGAAAAGGAAAACTCCGACTTGTTCTTCGTATGTATATCCATCCACTGGGAAGGGTGCTTCCACCAGCGAGACTGACACTTGTGATGTAGGCATTGAAGGGCGCCGGCGCAAGCTATGGCGTCATCACCGAGTTCGTCATGAAGACGCATCCCGAGCCCGGCAGCGTGGTGCAGTACAGCTTCTCACTGACGTTCGGCAAGCACGCCGACATGGTCGACGTGTTCGAGCAATGGCAGACGCTGATCGGCGACCCGAAGCTCGACCGGCGCTTCGGCACCGAGATCGTCATGCACGAGCTTGGCCTCATCATCACGGCCACCTTCTACGGCACCGAGGAGGAGTTCGACGCGACCGGCATCCCGGACAAGATCCCCAAGGGCAAGCGCTCCGTCGTTATCGACGACTGGCTCGCCGTGCTCACCCAGCAAGCGCAAGACGCCGCCCTGTACCTGTCGGACATCCGCAGCGCCTTCACGGCGCGCAGCCTGGCGTTCAAAAGCGACGAATTGCTGTCGCGCGACGGCATTTTCAAGATGATGAATTATCTGGATGACAAGGACCGCGGCACGCTCGTCTGGTTCCTGATCTTCGACGCGACGGGCGGGGCTATTAGCGACGTGCCGATGAACGCGACGGCGTACTCGCACCGCGACAAGGTCATGTTCTGCCAGGGCTACGGGATTGGTATCCCGACCCTCACCAGCAAGACCAAGGACTTCATGAACGGCCTCATCGACACCATCCAGGGCGCAGTCCCGCAGACCCTCACCACCTACCCGGGCTACGTCGACCCCAGCCTCGGCGCCGGCGCGCAGCAGTCGTATTGGGGGCCCAACCTTGCCACTCTCGGCTCCATCAAGTCCAAGTGGGATCCTAAGGACATGTTCCACAACCCCCAGAGCGTCGCGCCCCTCACCGTCAACGCGCGCCAGGAGTCGTCGGCCAACCGTCGACGGGTTCTGTAAAGGATTCCTGCATTCCCGAATGTTTGCAGTAACAACAATATCGGCGAAGCTTGAGGAAGAGGAAGGGGGACGAAATTGGAAAGGGAGGGAAGGAAGCCTGGATTGAATTGATGTCCAGCACGTTACGATTGCACGAACATTTTTGTTTTTTACTTTCTTTATGGCGGCGGGCACACATGATGCTCTTATTGTTCGGTTTTGATACCCTGATGCCCACCTACCCGATTGAATCGATTATTAGCTAGACTAATACAAGCAATGATCACCAACCTCTGGCCTATCAGGTCCTCGGACTCGTAGTTCAGCTCATCTGTCACCTTTCGCTAGTGCGGGATTGCCCACCCACCTGCCACCCCTGGTCTCGCGGCCTGATAGGCTATTGGCCGTTCCCTCGCGTTAGCTGAAAGTGTGTTTCGGTAGTGGCGCGTTTGAATGGACGACTTGTTTGATTGATTACACGACATGTTCTCCTTTTTCTTGTGCGCAGGCGAGGCACAGGTGGACTTGTGTTACCCAAGTGGCGATGGTCATGTTCGTTTGGCAGTGATTCGACATTGCTGACATGAAGGCCTCCCACATCTCAACTAATTGACTACCTCTTTCCCTTGACCGGATCACAGCCTGCCTATGCGAGTGCAACCCCGATTGAACCTAGGCAAGAGTCCTGTGTCATGTTCGTGTTTTTAGATTAAATAGCCTCTTGCGCAGCCCGCAATTGTGAGACGGGAGTACTAACGGAACACTTCTTCATTACGCGGCATCAGTCTTGGCGAAAGCCATTCACCAGAGCCATTCTTCTCTTTGGCGTATTGTAGAACTCATTTGGAGTTGTCGCTAGCATCCACTTGAGCTCGTGATGTGGGTGGTATGGCTAATATCTTGTTGTCGCATCCCCTGCATTATCGCCGCCTGGATCGGCATAAGCACCACAAATATATGAGTGTTCCTACCGCCACCGTCACCGTTTCCGCGTGCCTGCGTCTCGCCTTAGCCGCCCGGGATGCCGTCCATGGGGCCCGCCGCCGCGGGTCGCTACGCCGCTTGTCCTTGGCCACAGAGAAAGGGCTTCCATCTCCTTTGCCCACTTGGCTTTATCTCTGCTGATCGGATTCATAGTCACGAGTGAGTTGACAATCAGTCAAATGTAGAGACTGCGAACGGCGAGCTGGTGCTGCGACTCCAGAGTTCCTGGCTGCCACAACCTTCACGCGTCTATTCGCAGAGGTCGAACAATGTGATTGATCTATGTGCGACTTCGAGGTTTCAAAAAGCTCAACAACTCCTCCCCCACGAAATCACAACTGTCATGCAAGGTTGTTTGGCTTAAGGTCAAAAAGAATACAAGATATTGCATCAGCCGTGAATCGAACACGGGGCCCATCGATGGCAACGATGGATTTTACCACTAAACCACTGATGCCTCAGCAGCGGCAGCGCCCTCAGCCGCGGGGTATAAAAGACGTTGTCTCAAAATGATAATATATATTGTTCAGTTCAATAAGCTCACTACAAATCCACTCAGTGGAGGGGTGGCTAATGGTGTCCCAAAGCAGCTGCATTTTAATTTCCACAATACCCCTCTCCGAGGTCGCCAAAGGGGATGAATGGTTGTCTCATCTGACATGTTGGGGATCTCCCTGCTGGAAAGAGAGAATAAGGCAATATGCCAGTGGACAGAGTGGCAAGTCGAACCGGAACTTGCTGCAAGGCATTTCCCTACCCCTTGAGACCTCGCCCAAGCAGTCTCCCTCGCAGTAATGTCAACCCCGTATCGACTGGTGACCTGTAATATTGGTAGCTTGAAGCTTGGTTTCCTGTCGAATTTCCCCCAGAACAGAGGCTGCATCGTTAGGGGGCCGTTGGTCTTCGCTGACACTCAGCTTGAATGAAATAGACCCTACTTTCGGGTACAACTCAAGGGATGGCATGTGGTTTGATACTCTTAGAGCTTCGGACGGGAGCCTGGTTGCGAATAGGAAGAACCCATCGCAGGGTTACTCGAGATGTAAATCGTCTCTTTATCGGGATGGAACCCGTTGAACCTCGCGGAGAGGCAGGCGGAATTGGGTGATAGGTGTGGCGGTCAGTCAGCCCAGGGGCACCGAGTACGGCGCTAGATATCGAATATATGGAAAGTGAGGTCGCGGGGCCAAGGTAAAAAGAACACTTACCACCCATATCAGGAAAGTAGAGCCAATCGTCAATAGTGAGCGACCTGGACAGGACCACCGATTTGACGACGCATTCAAGTTCATCACAAGTCGGGCCCCAGAGTGTGCAGTCCCCCTATACATCCTCATTACTTTCGGGAGGATAAAATGCCCCTGAAAGTCGAAGCACTTTGGGGAGAGGGCCGGGTTCGAACAGGTTGCTGGAAAAGGCACCCCAGATGCCATCATTCACATAGAGCATAAGTCGTCTTTCCTCTCCTGCATCCTTCGCCCGATGATGCCACAAGCCACCGTCAACGCCCCCGCCACGAACAAGCTCCCCGGCTCCGCGATGACGTCGACCGTCACACCGCCAAAGTGTTGAGCAAGCGACTCACGAACGACAACGGCCATCGCGTCGAAGCTTTGAGGTGAGTATACACCCCCAATATCCAGCAGACGCATGTCGTGGCCCATCTCCAGGCCTATCTCAAACACGTCACGGCAACTTTATATGGCGTCGTAGTAGGCGTTCCGGACTTTTGTACTCGGGCCGATGTGGAAGCTCAACCCGACAACTGGGAGGCGCAGTCGAAACTGCTGTTTAGTCTGGCCAGAAGTTTGACGACTTGGGCATCTGGGTTGCACTTGACAGCTTGGAGACAATGTTAGCATGAGTACGCTTCCCCCGTATCTGAACCAAAACAGAGGGCCGGGGAATATAGGTGTAGGACGTGCATGGTCCCTGGGCCTGTATACGTTCCTTGGCTCAAGTGTAGATTCTGGGAGTCTTCCATAGTCTCCATTGAATCACCCTGGTGGTTACAGGGTCCACGTTGACGTTAGACGTGTTTATCATGTAATAATTCACATTAATGTCATTGCCCTAAGTAAAATAATTAAGCTTGATTTAATATGAGGGAAAACGGTCAGGGCCTTCGGAGTCAGGGTCTCATGAAAGCCGTGTAATAATGCAAATGTCGTACCGTCCGTATCACGACTCGGTCGGGCATAATGCCAGGCGGAAGTTGTGTAACGTCCAGGTTCACGATATTGAGTGACTAGCACGACTATGAGTTAGCTGTATTCCTGCCTTCGCTTGGTTCCTGGTTCCTGCTTTGGACACGTCGTACCGTACTACGGGTCGAAGAGCACAAGCATTTGACTGAGATTGGGTGATGCCGCGCTTTCCCGCCTCAGGACAAAATTTGCGATGAGCAAGGGGTAACATACTTCAGGTCTGGTCTTACGTACAATTCATTCATAGACTGAGACAGGAACAGTAGTCTACGAGACGGGAAAATTGAATCAGAATGTCATCAGCGGTTTATTCATTACTTCCGTTTGAGGCCATGTACCCATCAAATGTATACTAGATTAGAACATTCACACTTTAGGTATTCCATTCCCACACCCAAACTCTTTTCCTGCCGCTCGAATACACTATTTCGACGGGGTCTTTTTCTGCAAGGCGGAATAGCACTCTTGTTCGCTGCATCCCAAAAAGCTACTTATTCTCGCTTTACCGATGTCTGAGGATGGTTTGGGGACAGGCGCGCAAGTGGATCGGTGTTATGGTAATGGAGATATCTCGTGATTATTGGCCATGAAGGGCACGCCTCTTGATTTCTTTTGGCGGGCCGTTCCAAAGTTTATCGATATTGTCCCGTCTCTGCAACCTCATGATGTCACCTTGCATCTACGCGAAGAGCGTCCCGCTACGCCAGTGCGGGACAACTGTCAACCTTGTGTATATTCACCAAGCTTAATACATTGATCGCAGTCCAAAGGGTTGCTCTACGCTGTTAAGCCTGCCAGTCATGACCTCCCAGGCTTTCCCCGGTTGTTTTATTACGCAGGGATCTACGGGTTAGAAGCATGAAGTGTCTTGGAAAGTCTGGTCTTAAATTAGTGAGACACGCTTCGGCAAGAAAATATATTTCTTTTGGTTTCAGCAGCAGCCCTCAAAATTAATCACGTCATCAATGGCTTTAGTGTCACTCTAGGTCAGCGGTGTAGGTAAAGCTGCTATATTGAATAGATCACCATAAATAGTCTATCCCTTACAAAACTGAACTAGAAAATATACCCAAGTAACTTTGATTGTTTCCTTTCTAGCATCTTTTGATTCCCCCTAACCTTTCTGCTCGAGTTTCTCTACACTATATCAACTTTGCATCATCATGTCGGATCAGCCTGAGCCAACTTCGCAAGAGCGTATTGCAAAGTTCAAGGACTGGGTACATACCAAGGCCGCTCCCAAAAATGCCGTACCCTTGAAGGAGGGAAGCAACATTCTTTTGGCCGCCGCCTTTCACGGCCTTGCGCGCCACAGCGGCGGCGCCACCAACCTGACAATGTACGAGCAATTAGGTGTCGACTTCTTCAAGGCCTTGGCCGGCAACGATGACGAGGTCCTGCGCGCCTACGGAGACATCTGCGTCGAGGCTAAAACCCTAGCTCGGGCTGGCAACTTTCTCGCGGCCAACACCCCTCTGTCTGTCATGGGGCTCTCCAACGATGCACCTTACACCACAGAGCTCTATACGAAGGATTTCAACGAGCTGGGAGCCGAGGCGACAAGGCAACCCCATATCCGCGCCATCACCCCGGAACAGATCGACAGCGAGGGCAATCTTGCGGCAACCTCTGGGTTCACAGCTGCTTCGACGCAGCTGGGGCGAGAGGTGACCGTCTTCACCCTGAACCAAGAAGATATGGAACTGTACCGTTCTGAGACGGTCCGTTCGACTTGGTATTCTTTCAAGTGTGAGGGAGTCCGCTTCACCTGCCATAGGCGTTCTGGAGAGTTGGGTAAGGATGAGGTCTACTTCACCTGGGGGTTTGGCGGAGATGGTCGTGCAGAGGTTTCCCACCGAACGCCAGAGTTCGGATCGGTTAAGGCGGGAAATGTCCGAGACTTTCCTCGAAACCCACCTATTTATGCCGGCCACATCAACAAGGGCTTCGCAGGCCACATGATCTGCTGGGAGGCTGACCACAGTAATAGCGAATGGTACAACAAGCTTATCCTAGCGATGAACGAGATTGCCAGGAGAAGTAGCGACATGGCCGTGTCCGTAGGCGATGCGAACTGGGACTTCCTCATCGGCCTCGTTGGTCCAGTCGGCCAAGTCAATGATGTCATCTTCTGGATTGAGAACATATCCACTCTGGTCGCGGCCTTTCTTGACCTCTTCCGCAACCAGGACGATATGGTGAAGGAATGTAGTTATGCTTTCAGCAAGGCTTTCGTGGCGAGGGCTCATGGATCTGAGCAGAATTGGCGGTTTGACGGAGGGGGAGGTGGTAATCACACGGTTGCGGTTAGATTTGAGGTGATATCGTCCTGGGAATCGGTCACCGTGACTGAACCTGCTAAAGCTAGTGGTGAGCTCCCGAATTGAGGGGTGCCGAATTTTTGGATGCTTAAGGTCTTGATGGTCACTATGTATACCGCAGTTACTATGCATAGTCGGATTAAATGATAAAGTGGGAAAGAAGAATTGTGAGTTGCCATTATAGTAATTCAGTTGCCATTAAGCCCGTAATATCAACAACGATGAATGTCACACTTGAGGAGAGTCTTCCTTTGAAGCTGGGTGTTAACTAAATAGTGTGGGCATAAAGTGAAACATTACGGCTATAGATTAACATAACCAAACTTATTTCTAGCATCCTCAGCTATAAGAGCATCATCGGGACCGATTTTGAAGTCCAATAATTCCCAGCAAAATGGGAACAGCTGCCAACGCCGTTGATGCGATAGCAAATCCGCCCTGGATATCACTCTTTGCCACTGACCAGATGATACCGAATACGAGACTTCCTAGCCCCAGGGGGCATACCATGAGGAGTATAATGGTCGCCAAGTGCCAGCCCTCCTCGAAGTGCACTCCCAGCCAAGCTCTGTATCGTCGAGCGTAGCGGAAAGTGGACCGCCCGCTTTCTTGGGGAGCTGCCTGAGGATCCGTGTCTGCCCCATCCGTGCATCATGCGGCCGTTGAAAGTAGTGTGTAAGGTCATTCGGCCCTATGACCGGTAGATACTTGGGTGGGATCGTAGGCGCGGGCGTGCATAAGTATTCGCCCGCGTCGACCTTCTCGACCGGCGGGATGCACACACAGGCGGCGTCGTGACACACATCGTGATGGCCGTGAACGCTAGCGAACTCACTCGAGTCGCTAAGTCGAAGCCATCAATTTCGAGGCCTGAGACAGCTGCCTCCACCACAAACGCCACAAGCTGAGTACGGCTCCTCGGCTAGTGACCGCGTGAATCTAAGCATCCCTTACAGACAGTGGCGCAACCCGCTCGCACCGAGCCCAGCTCCACGACAAACACTGTACCAACCGCCGCGACGAATGCAGGTGGCGGCTAGAAGACCCTTGGCACCGACTGTGACGGCCTCGTACCTCAAGGTACAATTGTGAACAAAAGACCGGTGTAGTAATGACGTGACCGAGACGCAGCTCAACTTACGAAGCAGCCTATTTCGTGAGCAGGAATTACTTCTTCGTAGCCGGTTCTAGGCATTAGGTGTTGATATAGCCTGAGTTATTATTAAAAGATACTCATTCTATAGTCTTGCTGAGTTGGACTGGACTGAAGATGACGAGACAAACATTGCGATAGCATAAAGAGGGGTATGTACTAACGGCGCTGCCCGAAACGTTTGCCAGGCGGTAGTTTCAGGGTCACGAGACCTGTCCCCCATGGCTCGAAGTGCCGCCCCCCCAGGAGGTAAGGCTGGAGTGGAATTGAGCAGCCATTTGCAGAAGCACATGAGCACTTGAACAATCCTATCGAATCATAGGACTTTAGCCTTATCGGTGGTCTCAATATGCAGCATGCGAGTCGGATTATGCAAGCCCCTCATGTTGCTAGGCAAGATCTCCGAGGGCAGTTTCCGTAATAGGGCTGCCTAGACAGTTCACGACGACATTACTGGAGGCCCATCTTCGTTGTAATATACATGAAGCTTTATTCTCAATGACGGGATTTGCGATAATAAAGTCTCCCATCTCGTTGTTTTGAAAGCATGGGCCGACCGACATCCAATGTCCTTTGACTTTTGTCAACAAATGGCGATGTCCTGAGGTAAATGTTGCTTCAAAAGCGGCGGCAACTGAGCAATACTGGGAATTCATATCACAGTCGGCTGCTTACCACCGCTGCTGGTCCTGAACGAGTATCGTAACTGGCAGGATCCAAAGGGAGCGGTCTTCAAGGCGCCTAAGTTGGAATGGGATTGCTTGTTCCCAGAGGGCAAAGCCAAGACTACTCATAAGGAGGACGCAGCCAAGGTGGCAAGTTTATCACTCTACCGAATCCGCATTGTCGTAGAGCTCGATGTACTCCCCCTCAAAGCGACCAGAAGGTGTATATGTCCAAGGCAGCGGAAGGGGCCCCTTGTACTTCTTGCCCTTCTTGCCCTTGGCGTACGCGATGCGGCCAGCGAGCAGGTAGCCCACGGCCCCCTCCTCGTCGCGCTGGCGTTTGTTCTCCCGCCATACCTCGTCGGACTCGGACGGGTCGCGGAACCGGCACTGGGCAAAGTCTACGTAGAAAACCCGATATGAAGAGGAGGAGGAGCTTTCGTTTTCGCCGCCGCTATCGTCATCACGGTCTTGGCGGATAACAAGAGTGTTTCGGGGCATGAAGTCAAAGTTGATGAAGTCGTGGTCGATGATCTTGCGTACCGCCTCGATGGCCTGATCGCCGATGGCCGCCCAGTCCGACTCGGGCGCCTCGGTGACGAGGTCGTGCAGAGGGAAGCCGGGGATGTATTCGAGGAGAATAGCTCGTAACTCTGTGTGCTCGGCCGACTCCTCCCCCTCCTGCTCCTCCAGCTTCACTGGTTCGGGCCCTTGCGGAGTTAGTCGGACATCGGCCAAGAGCGTTGGCACGTGTACGCCTTGCAGCTCGACGAGGCGGTCGTAGACCTTGAGCTCGCACTCGTGCATCTTGGCAGACTCCACGTGGAAGAACGCCTCGCGCCTCGGCGCGGTCCATTCCTCGTCCGTTTCGTATGCCCATTGTCCGTTCTCGCCATAGTCTGCCAGAAATTGGGACATGGCGCCCGGGCGGCGCAGAAAGGCCCGGTATTGGTCTTCTCTCTCAGAGTGGCAGTGCCCGTTTGTTCTTTAAAGTCACGGAGTTCGGGGGCAAATTGGCGGTCGTAGACCTTCAGGACCATCCTTGATGCAGGGGGCGCGGCAGGAGTATCACCAGCAACCTTTTGCTTTCGCTGTTCTTGGTCTTGGTCCTGTTCCAGGAGCTCTACCACGGCAACGATGGACAGTGTAGATGGCTCCATTACGTCCAGAATCATCGCCCGCACCTCTGCTCTGACGCGGGCGTTTGATAGCTGTGGTGGAGGGGCATTCTGTTTGCTGCCGGGGCGTTGTATTTTGAGGGTCAAGATATTGCCCTTCGTGTATGGGCTGCACAGACAGTGATTAGTAACGTGTCGTGGGATGCTAAAAGATAGGGGAGCTGAACGTGTGTAAGAGCATACCTTGTAAGCGGTTGGGCCATGAGATATGTTGGTTTCCGTTGGGCTTTCTCTGTTTGGAGGTGATCTAGAATGCCAAGATTGTCGCTTGCGAATCTGCACCGAACGCACTGCAACTGCGACAATACTTTAGTCGGCGAGGAAGATTAAACAGAGGCTTGCAATTGAAACGAAGTGAAGCAAATCCTGGTGCCCCAAGTTGCGGTGGTGAGCTGGGGTTGATGACAATGATTGTCAATCGTGGAGTGTGTGCAGCTTGGTCCCCGCTGAGGGGTAGATGACACTGGGCGCTGGTTGCTGCCTTTCAAGCTGATTCCCTTCGGCAGTGCCTCAGCTGTGCCGCAGCTGTGCCGTAGGGGGGCTATGTTGTTGCACACGTACACGTTCCAGCCGCCCTTCTTCATAGCCACCACAAGCTGAATCTATTAAATTAATGATCAACTACTTCCACAATTGTTTCATTTGTGCCATGACGTGACTGTAGCCTCGTGTTGTGCGAAGACGGGCTGACTTTTACCTTAAGGAGTTGCAGAAGGATGCGGCCACGTCATATAAACCAGAAGATAAACCAGGCAAGGCAGCGGATCGGCATCTGTAGGAATCTTCTTACGTCAATAAGTCAGCCAATTATTAAGTCTCGCAGGTTACAGGAGCAGATATATTGGTCCAGGTAAGCTTATATGAGCTAAGCTTACTGTAAGGCGCCGAACCAAATGTCACGAATATTGGTTTCCAAAATAGTATCAGAACCCGTCAACCAGGGCTTATTATCTTTTAAAGCTGAAAATTTCACGTACAGGAGTGGAGGCGCCTCTCTTTACCCTATTTGGACAGGGGTTTGCAAGGCTATCGTGAAGTCCGGAGTATAAAGGGGTCTGGCCATCTTGACTTTTCCTCGACAACAAACACCACTGTCCTCTCAAACATAACTATAGAGACTCGAAATCTGCGCCATAAACATCAGTTCTTCTTATACTCCATTCCCCATAAACAATCAGCAACAATGAAGTTCAGCAATGCCTCCTACTTCTTCTTTTTCTGCGCCTCGGCCGTCAGCGCCCTGCGCTACGGCGACCGCATCGACACACGCAATGTCGACGTCCCGCAATTCGAGGCTCTTGACAAGCGCGTCGCCGCCTCCGAGGCCGGGTTCGACGTAGACACCATGCTCGACGCCCGCGAGGAAGCCCAGCCCGCCGCCGCCGGGACCGACAGCCTCCTCCGCCGCGACATCGTCAGCGACGCCGAGAAGGAGATCCTGCAGTACCTGCGCAACATCGTGACCAGCGGTCCCAGCGGCATCAACGGCCCGGCCTCGTGGCCGAGCCAGTGGAGCGACCTGCACGGCGACAAGAAGTCCGACTTCAAGGGCTACTACGTCTGCCAGGTCATGAAGGACAAGAGCAACAAGTACCGCGCCCGCGTCGTCGAGCACGACGCCCAGAAGGGCATCAAGAAGGGCCACGTCTTCAAGACCGTCGACGTCCCCGTCTGCAAGGACAAGAAGGGGAAGGAGCTGGTGCCCAGCTACGGCCGCGCCATCCACTTCTTGCGCAAGGCCTTTGGGGGCGAGAACCCTCCCGCGTGCGGTTAGATGGCATAACAGCGGTACACTTCATTCGAATTCACGTGTGCGTTGAGGAAGAGGACGAATCAGGCAAGTTTGTTTGAAGGAAAAGAACGGCATCGTTTCGAAGAATTGTGTAAATAAGATCCAGACTGTATTCTCCAGCAATCTTCCACTTCGCCCGCTTCGATCGTTTTAGTGACGTTGCGATAGAGTTTGGCACGTACACGAGGTTCTAGCTGGGATACGGATGGGGTGGCTGAGCCGGTGTTGGCTGGCTCGGGCTTCGGTTTCAGAGGGTTTCCGGGGTGTGCCTTGCTGATCTAGGCGATTCTGGGGATAGTTGGTTCCAGGGGTGTAGGTCGGCACAGAGACCCGAGATAGCGAATGTTGAATACATTGTGAATGCGTCATCATACCTAGGACTCATTTGGTTGGCTTTGGCACTTTTCCAATGCATTACTCTGCAGCGGTCCAATCTATTTTTAATATCCGGAATAGAAAGTCAGAGGTAGGGAATATGCCCTTATAGAATAGGAGAATGGATATCTTCACCGCAGTGAGGGGAAGTTGTACAACGAGCGCAGCTGTCCAAATCAACTAGACGTGTCCGCAAGTTAGCCGGCAGCTTTTCATGAAAGATAGATCTCCTTCACCAGAGACTGGTTGACGCCGTCCTTGTAGTAGTCGAGGCCGGCCTTGGACCCAAACACTCAAACCTCGACGGCCATTGCGAATGAGCCCATCCAATAGGGAAATCCAAGGCAGATATGCAGCCCGGTGTGGCGATTGGTCACACCAACATGTCAGATGTAACACCTTTATTCATAACAAAATTAAGAGCGGAAGCGCTCCCGACATCGACCCGAGCCCCTCACATGTTAGCTGGCTTCTTTTCGCTTCCCTCCTACACGCGTTCCACCTCCCACGCAGTCCCTTGCTTAGTTTTGACTGTTGGCCACGTTCATATAACAAAGAGCCGGCTGGCGCAAAGCTAAGAGCCTCCTGTCGCTAACTACTTCAATCAACAGTTCATACAAGCTTTCTTCGTCCTGGTCGCTCATCTTTTTGTCCCTCCATTGTGACACTAAGCCTGCTATCGCATCAACAACCATGGCCCCTCAGAACGATGACTACGTCTTCACTCGTGATCTCCTCGACAACAGTCGGTTCGTTGTTCTTTCTGTTTTTTAACATTTCGATATCTCCCCGCGATGTGTGCTAATTAGATGAAGCCTCAATCTGATGCACCATCATTGGGTGAAGGACTTCGGGTATCTCATTCATCCCAGTATTCCCACCCAGGGAGCGAACCTCAAAATAGCCGACATCGGCTCGGGAACAGGGTGAGTGGAGCAAATCAGATCGGAAGCTTCTGGCTTCCTGAGAAGTTTCTCAAGCCACATCATCTAACTCTTTCTTTCTGTGTTTCTGTTGAAGAATGTGGCTGTTGGATGTGGGCGACCGGCTCCATGAATCCACGCAGCTCGTCGGCCTAGATATTTCACTCGAGGCAGCGCCACCTCGCGAAGTACTACCCTCCAACATCACGTTCCAGCGATGGGATGTGAACGATCCCGTTCCGGATGGTCTCCTTGGTGCCTTCGACATCATCAACGTCCGCTTCATGGTATTTGTCGTTCGGAAGGACGATGTTCCGGCAACGGTGGGCAAGCTGCTCCAAATGCTCAGTGAGTTCGGATCAGATCCGTATCTGCACACGACGTTGCTGATCATTTCCCACAACCCACCCACATAGAACCCGGCGGCTACCTCCAATGGGTTGAGCCCGACAACCAGACGGTCCACGGCGAACTGGCGAAGCCGGAGAACAAGAAAGAGAGCATCGAGGCGTTGATGGGACTCCTCAAGTCCCAAGACCCACGGCTGAACCCCACGTGGGTTCCCGACTTGCCAGGCATCTTCCGGGACTGCGGTCTGGTGGACGTCGATGCCGACGTCCACACCACACCCCCGCACTGGGCATACCTGGAGCACGAGTGCGGCCTCGTCATGCACGAGCTCATCGCACGCAAGACGCAGAATGAGCACATGGCGGCCGAACTGAAGCGGCTGATTCCCCTGGCCGTGGAGGAAACTAAAAGGGGGCTTACTTGGCCACCACCAAGTATGCTGTTATTGGAAGACGACCCTGAGAACTATCTTAGACTGGCTCGCGTATGTAACAGACCCTCAAGTCTACTAAGAATGATAGCTGTAATATTAAATACTTAAGTCCACTAGGTATTTAATATTATAAAACGACCTCGCTATAATTAGGATAATTATTTTTAAAGACTATAAGCATATTTATATTAGTTGATACTATTTGTTCCGCCCATTCAAGGACACCTTACCGATCTAGCGGAACGGCGGTTCCTAAAAGTTCGTATGGCTGGCTCTAGATCTGACCCTAGTAACATGATTGCTTTGATAGCTTAGCTCACAGGACGTATCGTGCTTCGCAGCACTTGGCATTGGACATTGAATCACTAGTCTCTTGTGGCGCTTCTCAGGTAGAAAATGAGAGGAATAAGCGAGCATATAGTTATGTGATGTGCATGCTGAACTTGGGCTCGGAGCGCCACAATTCTACACGACAGAAGCTGGGATACGGAGGAGGAACGCTGAGGGCCTGCCAAGACGTGCCCAGAATCTCCAGTGACAACATATCATCCTGTCGGATCCTCTACTTCCTGCTCTTTTGGGTGTCTACTCCAGGGGTAGTCTAGAAAGAAACAACATGCTATCTATCCCCCTAGGCGCGGAATGCTGCTGGAATACTCTGCCTCGCTGTTAAACATGACGTTATAGCCTCTTGGTACCCAAGCTCGTGCACGCTACCCCGTCGGATCATTATTAAAGATTAGAATTAGCCGCGCCGAGCCCTAAAAAGACCCCCTGAGTGGTGCCCTGGGGGGTCTTGATAGCTGCGCGCACGGGTATTCCCATATGAAAAAGAAGATTGTAAAACGTGCCAAAACTTGCTAGGAGATGACCGTCGGTGGGGACGGCCCTGTTTTTTGACAGCTCACGGATCAGGATCGACATGCCACTTACAAGAGGCTCCACCACCACCCATAGGTTGCATGGATGAAACAAGCAGGAATATACTGCACCACCCTAGCGCGGGGAATGCTAGACCCAGTGAAAGATGCATGCATACCTGTGCAGAGAGAACCCTTAATCGAGCGTCTGGCTGATCGGTATCTCAAGACTGGGCGAAGAGACAGGGCGAGCGATGACGCCCTGGCCGCCATTTCACCCTGACTGGGAAGAAAGGAAGAGAGCTAGAGTCTATAAAACTTGGTCATCGTCCTGACGAGAGGATGGTTGAATCTTGCTTCTATTCCCATCCCTTCTTGAAGATATCAACCCACACTCCTTTCTTTCTGTCACTCTTTACCCAGCCAACTTCGGCTAGTCACTCTTTACCTTTACGACCTATACCCTCTTACGACCACGCCAAAACCTCCCTAACTTGATTCTCCACAACTTTGATATCCTCTTTTTATCTTTCAAGATGCGTTTCTCCGGATTCTCGACGGCCGCATTGGCTGCTTTCTCTTTCGGTGTCTCCTCGGCGAACCCCATTGCCATTCCCGAGCAGGATGCGGCCGCCAAGCGCGGCCTTGTCGGTGGGCTCCTCGGCGGTGGCGGCGACTCCCAGCAGGGTGGTAACGGCGGCACTTCCGGCCTCGGCCTGAACCTGTTGCCTGAGGTGACGAGTAAAGTCGAAGGAATCCTCGGCCACGTGGTCGGAGGACTGGTTGGCGGTCTTACTGGCGGAATGTACGTGTTAATCCCCTCCCTCCCCCCCATATCTTTTACCCGCCAACATGAGACTGACTCAGCAACCCCACAGTGACCTGAACGCCATCCTGAACAGCGGCGAGGCCCTCACCGTTCTCACGCGGGTCGAAGGCATCGTCGGCAGCGTCGCCGCCGACGGCCTGCACGCCGTCGACTGGGCCAGCGAGATCACTGACGGCCTGCTGGGTATCAAGCTCACCTTTGGCGGCGACAACGACGTCCTGTCGGGCGTCGTCGACCACGCCGTCGACATCGTCGGCCAGGTGGAGCCGCTCCTCAAGGGCGTCCTCGGCGGCACCGCCACCGCGACCGACCTCGTCCAGGGCCTGAGCCCCGTCCTCGGCAACGTCGGCAACATCGTGTCCAAGCTGACCGGCAGCGTCGTGGGCGGCACCGTCGAGGAGATCGAGAGCGTCCTGAAGCAGGTCACCGGCACCGTCCAAGGCCTCGTGTCCGGCGTCCTGTCGGGCTCCGGCGGCATCCTGAAGCAGGTCACCGGCCTACTCGGCCAGGGCTCGCAGCTCCTCTCGCTCACCGGCCTCGTCACTAAGGGCTTCGCCCAGAAGGCTGCCATGGCCCAGCTGGCCGGCCCGCTCAGCCAGGCCCTCAAGTTCCTCCAAAGCTAAATTTCAAAATTCACCACAAACGACAACATAACACATTGTTTTACACGGCAGCGAGTGGGGATCGATATTCTCAACGGGCTTGGTTTTTATGAAGCATCACGGGGTGATTCATGGATCTATGATCTATCTTAGGGACGGACTAGTCGGTAAGGACTACAGTAAAAGCTCTTTTTATTTTTAACTGTATATATTTTATCGAGCATGTCAATGACATTTTATGACATTGGAAACCAGCTGGCGAGAAACTCGTCTGTAATGTCGTATCCCTTCCATCCAGTCAGGATAACAGCCCTTGCTTCTACGAGAAGAAAACTCCCCAATCGACTCACCCCATTCTAGTTGTTCATTTCAAATGGCAGATTGTACTATCACACTACCAGTACAGCCCGTTCTCAAGTGTAGTGGTCAAGACTTATAATGTGTCGATGGAGAATGGCGCGTTTTCTCTCCATGCACCTGCGCGCATTCACCACTTTCAGGCTGCATCTCTTGGCTCGACGGTGCAAGTCGAACCCAAGAGTCGCTGCCGCCCTTGCTGCCCCTGCCTAAATCGCGCGCACCTGTTCCGCTACGCGCCACATTTAGTTGTCGGCATCTCGTGCCACTCATGATGAAGCCAACCATGCTGGGGATATAGCCTTCCACAAAGCTGCCATAATCGGACCCCCTGTCGAGAAATTAGAACGGCTCCTAAAGGCTAGCGTCGACGTGAATTAGCTTAATTCTATATAATATATGTGAGATACTAATGTTTATAGTACGCATATGTTATCTAGCCAGGTAATAGCTAATTGTAACGTGCGCCAAGCGCCATCTAAGGTAGACTTGTGCGAGTATTCTACTATATCCATCTGCAGCCAATAATGCCGCCCGGTAACATTTGTTCCAAAACTAGATGCGAGAGTCTGTCATTATATATAAGTACTGTACTCGACGTCCCATAGCTGTACACCAGGCAACAGCAATTGGAATGTCAGCACCGAAAATAGATGACATAGCCCGTGCCCGAATCTCTCTCATATGCGTGCGCGCAACACCGATTATGTAAAAGTCTGTAACGGGAAGTGTTAGCAAGGTGGAACAATCGATCATATCCACCTCGTAAAGCAACCGTGGGGTAAACGATCGGAAGATAAGTGTAAATGTGATCTTAAGGGCTGCAGCTGCGAAGGGCTCGCCAGTTGAAAATCTTGATTCATTACAAACGTATATATTTATGTACGATTAAAAGAACTTCACAAAATGACGGAATGAGTCAACTTTATAGGAGTATATAGTTTTAGTCTCAATGACTTATACGCTAATTAACAAAGTTAGAATATTCGAACTATACAAATCCGCTACTCCTGGTCGACGTCTCACAAAGCGTCTGATAAACTTGGTAAAACTCACCGTCCTGGTCTTCTCCCTCGCCGTCCTCGCCGTCCTCGCCGTCCTCGCCGTCCTCGCCGTCCTCGCCGTCCTCGCCGTCCTCGCCGTCCTCGCCGTCCTCGCCATCCTCGTCATCCTCAAGTACATAACCCAACTTTTCGGCATGGGCCTTGAGAAGCTTTACAGTGACCTCGTGCCCATTTCTCCCTGCCATCGATATGGCTGAGTCCAAATGCTCTCTGTTCTTGCCTTCGAGGTCCACCCCTGCGCTCAAGAGTAGTTGAACCATATCAAGTCTCCCATCCTTTGCCGCGTACTCCAAGGCTGTAAGCCCATCATCGTTTACAGCATTTAAGTCGGCCCCTTGGTCTATCAGTCGTTTTATTATCGGTAAGTGACTAACGGTGCAGGCTCTTTGAAGGGGCGTGTATAGTGTTGAATCCCCATCTTTAGTATGCCAATCCCAGTCGTAACCCTTTTGATTGACGTCTGCACCCAGTTGTAGTATCAAGTCAACAATCTCCAAGTTTTCGCAGCTCACAGCCTCAGCCAAGGCTGTGTGACCTTTCCATCCGTCGGATTCAAAGTCCCAACCGCCATGAATAGATTCGCCAAGCTTTACACATACTTGTACAAGCTTTGCGTCTCCGTTCCTAATGGCGGGTATCAATGGAGGGCATGTGGCTTTGCTGTGAATAGACAAGGTGGGTGGGGGGTTTTGGCGAAGGGTTTTGTGATTCATAAGCACTTCAGCTTTCGCAAGGTCGCAGTTGCCAATCACCAAGCTCAAACACCCCGTGTCCCAGCAGTATTGTTTCACAGTGGCAGTAAAGCTTTCTATGTCGGCGTCGAATGCAAAGCATGCAACAGAGCCATACCATCGACTGTAGTGCCACCATGAATTTGCTCTACCAATGGTGCCTAGCCAGTCATCTACGAAACAAGAAGGCAGACGAGCGAAGGTGTGTGTTGGTAGGTTCTTCCGGAGAAGCTTTAGCAGTTGGGCTCTGTCGTTGTATATAGCGATCCCGATAGCCGCCATTTCCACGGAGAGATCCAAAGTTGAAGAATTGCATGTTAACCGATTGATTAAAAGCTCTTCAACGATGTCCAGGCTCAGCTTGTTTTCGCAGACACTGGAAGCAGCTGCACACAGCGCTCCAGGGTCATAAGGATTTTCCATCATAGCCTCAAAGGCATAGCGCGGGCACCAAATTAGGGCTGCCTCGAGAAACGACATTGACCCAATAACCAATGGTAGTGGTAGTGTTGATCCAGCAATGCCTAGTGGATCACGCATCCGAATCTTCTGAGCAAGGTACCAATCACCCAAGATCAAAGCGCGTACCGCATCACTCGATCCAATCTTAACCCCGGCTTCCAGAAGCTCGTTTGCAATTGTAATGCGTATACCCTTGTTGCCTTCTTCAAAACAACTTGAGCTGTGGTGACCGTATGCGGTGTAGCGGCAACATTTCATCGCATTACGCAGCAGTCCATCCCTTCTATCAAGTCTGAGGGCATGCCAACTGCCTGTGCGTAGAGCAGCCGAGAGTAGTTGGATATTGGAAGAATACAGTACTGCGTCGAATATCCATTCTACTACCTCAGTGCTGCTCTGCCCCATCTGCATGCAGAACGTAACCGATTCTTCTGGATCCAACCTCATGTTGTTTATTGCCGCTTTGAGGGGTGTAGAGTTATTTTCCAACCAGATACGTAGCTCCTTTGCAGAGTTGAGGCGTCCGCGCCTCAGCCAATCCTTCGCGGTAGGTATACCGGCTATAGTTCTGTGTATGTGTGCTTTGTGGAAACAAAGTAGTCTGAGAACCTCGACATCAGACACAGTAGAACAAGCCAGATGAAAGGCCGACATACCGGCATCATTGCGTTCCAACACTGCGCCGTGTTCCAAGAGGTATAAGCAAGTCATGTAGGGAGACCTTTTCCCTATAACCGCATTGTGCAAAGCTGTTGACCCAAATGTGTTGGTGATGTTGATGTCCACATTATTATCCAGGAGGAAGCTCAATACATCAACATATCCTGCCCGCGAAGCATGTAATAAGAGTCCTTCGCTGTGGTTCGGTGTAAGCCACGTGGAGCCAAGTGTAGTTCTTATTATTTTAAGAACCGACAGTATTTCGACTTCATTTTCTGGTTCTTCCAGTAAATGGTATAATGGATGGTCGATGTCAGGCTCACACGCTTCTGGGATCCATCCACGGTACCGGGGTAGCTTTAGAGATAGGAACTCTTCGAGGTGGGTCCGGTGTTTCTCGATATTGCTTAGAAGGATGTCACTGTGGGGGTTTCCCACAGACATCATAGCAAGCACAAGAGGAGGGAGATGCGCTTGACAGTCGCGAATATCACGAATATGAGCATATCGCAACCGCCCGCGAACGTCTGCATTGTGTTGTATCAATATTCCGACCAGGACATCGAGTTTCCATATCAAAGCAGACTGCAATGCTGAAGTAAAATGCCAACAAGAGCATTTCACTGGAGTATTTGGGTTTTGGCCGGACTGGAGAAGCCACTCAACAAAGCGAGTGAAAACGTTGATGTTGTCATCCAGCAGACGGCGGAACGGCGCAGCGCTGGGCCCTCTCAAGAGAAAGACACGAGCCATCATATGAAACACAATTTGGAAGAGTTCCTCACGAGCGGCCAGTAACGTCAAATCCTCGCCAGGGTCCAGAGGTTCGCGCATAAAACCCACGAAATCAATCAACTTGATTATCTGTAACAATGATGGGAGTTGTGGTGTGGAAGATTCGTCTCTAAATAGAAACTTGTTGGATGCCTGGAGAAAGAGAAGCTTGAGTTGCTCTTGCAGGGCATCTTTCACGCTGCCGGATCGTATGATATTCATTCTCTCGGCGGCCTCGTTTTCTTTTCGCCTCGGGGATAAGTAGATTGGAATCATAGCCGGATGAAACATGACGGGAAATGCTGTGATGAAGGGTCGAGTCCCCCCCCACTTTGATATGAGCTCCTTGTCGACGGAGGGACCCCAGTTCAAGTGTGGCACTGTAAATATCAGCTACTAGCAATGAGAAGTAAGAGTTTTGCAACAAACGTTTCAGTGATTGTATTGGAGACATGAGCCACGGTAAGTTCCCAGGCCAAATCATACGCCCTGTAGTATCCATTGGCGAATAGGCAAATGTCAACTGTTCGGGGGTTGTATCCGTTGGGGTACAAACGGATATCAACTGTCCGGAGGGTGTCTTCGGTCGTGCACCTTCCATCAATCGTTAGCTAGGAGTTGATGAGGGATATGAAGGTATCACAACTTACCAAAACCAGTTGACCACGCACTTTGTGAGTATCTTCCCGTTTCCTTCGTCACCTTTGCCGGTTCTACAACGACGCCATTGAGAACGACTTTGCTGGCCTTGCCATCTTTCCGCCGCCGTTCGGCAATTCGATATTCGATACATCTCCATAGTGCCGATGCCTCTCCCTTGGAGGTCTTCTTGTGAACGCGCCAAGTCTTATTCAAGCGATGGTGCAATTGATTTCGCCTGGGTATAGTCAGTGATGGGAGCGCGGCAACTATTCGAGGAGAGGGACTTCATACGTTACAATGAAATCAGAAGACTTCCTCAGAGAGTCCACGATGGCTTCCAAAGACTGGTCGTGATCCACAAATTGGCGCACGATATTGGCTTTATGCGCCTCCCACTTCTCATCAGGTATCCGCGCACTGCGATTGGTGCTGGTCATGGTAAAGGGGTGATTTGATGACGTTGAAGGGTTTGCATGAGCTCTGTGTTGAGAAAGGGGGTGGGGGAAGTTGACATTTTGGGGAAGTTCAGATTTCGGGGTGGTAATGTTGGAGAAAGCTGCCCTTTTGTAAGACTTTGAAGAGCCGATGGCCCTGGAACAGAATGTACACGCGGGCCGAAATGGAGGGGGGCATCGAAAGATGACTGGGCCAAGCCGTAATATGAAATGCAAGCCTGTGGTGGTTTGGCGGTGGCTTGGCCACGATAATTGATTGGCTATGGCCGATATCGTACAGGAAGTGGGATCCTACTTTGTCACGCATGCTTTCTCATTGGCCAGAGCCGGTGTTGGAAAGATGACCGCACGCATATGCAAATATGTGCATAAGGCATACAAGCCACGCCTGCCTTGTCGGCTGATTATTGGTCGTTGTGCTTTCGTGCCGGTATCTGAAATTGACGTCGCCCAAGAAACAGAGCATTGTGAGATCGGGGCGAAGGTGTGAGAACCTCCTCGACCTGGATATAATGGCGAATGTCTACCATCCATGGACCTGCCAACCCTTCAATACTACAATTGTTACTGCCACTCATTCATAAGCTGCATCAACTTTGCTGCATGCCGTGCCTCCAGTTTACGGCACTCATGCCAAATTACCAGATATCCTAAGAACACGCATCGAAACAGCCATATTTTCAGTTCATAATGGAGATATCCATTGAAGCTATCGTTGCCATTGTTGGCGTTATCGTCACTCTACCGCCAACATTGCTGGTTGCATGGAAACTACTGTGTCGTCGGCAAAGCAGGGAGAGGTAAACATGTGAGTCGAGAACCCCAATAGCATGGTAACAACCACATTCTAAGACCAATACAAGCCCTTGAAGCCGCAGATGTCCGTGAACTTCCCCCGTATCAGTCACAAGCCTCCGCATCCGTGCAATCACCAGCCAAGGATCAGATGGAGTGTATGGATATCCACGATACTTATGCCAACAAGATTCCAGCAATACAAGGTAGACCCAATGGCAGTGTCCTTGTTTGCGTCCAGGTTCATATGGGTTCTGCCAAGAGTTAAAGGGAAACGTTGAGGACGAAATAAAACAAATTTAAAATACTTTAGGTTGATTCGAGCTAGTTAAAATGTCTTGAGAACTATGCAGAGGGGCCAAGAAAGTAAATGCTCGTACATGAAAGCTGTTTCACTCTCAACTATATCTTGCTCGTTTTCTGTCACCTCAGGAATGCCCTTCAAGAGCTGCTGATACATGTGAGTTCTCGCTTCCTCGCCCTTGGTCTAATCGTCAACACCTGCCTGGCCCACCTCGTGCGCACACGCATTCATTAGCAGGCCTGCCGATCACGACGGCATATTGCCTGGAACCCTGACGAAGAGTTTCGCCTTCGCTAAGTTCGGTATATACCCATTTCCTAGAGATCACCGCCTGTACCTCAAGGATGGCCACGTCTGCCATCTCCTGATCCTCTTCTCCGTCGACAGCCAAACCATTCGCCCCATAGGTGTCTTGAATTAGAAGCGATGACCTGAAATCGATTCGTTCTTAATAGGTCCGGCTCATCCAGTCGATGACCCCGTACCGCATCAGCTTTTCCATGTGGGTAGCGCTTTTCTCACACCCCAGGCCCCTTACCGCTACTTCGCAAGTCATGATCTGTCTTGATATGCTCAAGTGAATTACTAAACTTGCTAGATTGCTGGTAGCTATCATGTACGCGCCCCTTATGGATGGGTTTTCCATCATAAGAAAACACATTAGCCCCCGTGGAGCCCCTTGCTTTGTGTAATTTGGGGTGCTTCACAAGGAACTGAAAGGGGTACTTTAAGGTGCATCTAAATCGATCTTATCATTATCACCGAATGAAACTTCTTTACAGCAGTAACTAGTTACTTCTAATGTTTGTTGAACAACTAAGCTTAGATAACACCAGTTTCCACGCTCGAATGTTTACTCATCTTAACGATATATTTCCCTGCGAAATGCTGAGGCACCGGCCGATATAATATTAACCTGCGTTGATTCTCCAGATGTTTCATTATTAACAATAACAGAGGCACGGGGGTCGGGGGTCTGTTCTATGTCGACGTCCTTGACGGCTTGGGCTAATCTTCGCCTCCGGTAGACAAATCGGCAGACAACGAGGTAGGAGGACATGAGCACCCCTAAGGACAGGAGGATGATGACATGTGAGTCCCAGTTTCCGATGGATGGTCGAATCTCCTCTACTTGGAGGTGCTTTCCGAAGTACCTCTTCCATACAGCTTGGTTGAAGCTAGGGGGGGCATCCAGTTGTATTCCTTTGACTTCGTCGCAAGCTGTTGTGGACCAGTCATGCTTTATGTCAAGTCAGATATATAAGCAGCAGTGGAAAGTACGGGATATGCTGAAGGTACTTACAGTCTCGCATGCTTCGATAAAATCCTTTCGCGCAGTCCATTCGGCGATCAGCTCAGCCTTGTGTCCGTCATTGGCCGACGAGTAGCCGGGCCATATGGTGAGTGCGGCGAACAGCAAGCCTAGGATTGTTGCCAGCAGCTTCAAGAGCATACGACCCTTGGCATTATACACTTTGCAGATGTCATTCCATGTTTGCGTGAGTCTGGTATTCGAGTGCGTCAAACCATAGTTGGAGATAAAACTTTGAGACGTGTGCGGTGATCCACCAGTATCCCGATGTCCAGGGCTGAATGAGGTGGCTTCTGGCACAGCGCTGTCCGTCGATTGCTGCGTTGGGCCTGATTGAATCATCTGCGGTAGCTGATGTGGCGAGGAAGTGCTTTGAAGTTCCTGCACCTCTGGTTGTGACTCGGGAGTGGATGACGCCATGTTGTTCATTCGGGTATGATTTTCAGTATGGAAACAAGGAAGCCCATTCCTCCTTTTAAGAAAAGTTCAAGATATGTTGGGGTGTCAGCATATGCACAAAAGTTGTTCCAAGCTCTCCTACTGGTCAGCAAGGGACAAGGGGCCAAGGGCTACGCCAGGCAGACTGGAGTGCCGACGCCCGACTGAGAACGTGGGTGGCAGTGCATCAAAATACGCGGGCAACGTTCAGCTGCAGCCAACAGCACTGCCCGCATCACGGATGTGATCTGACCAAGTCAAAGATGTGTCTCAACTGCAGTGTAGGTAGTTAGGGATCACATTCTCTACACTTCCCGGGCACGATGAAATAGAGTTGCTATGCTTTTAGTCGCTTCTATCATTTATAACGAACTCTAGGATTGCGGCTACGTTTCGGACCATGTATCTGAGGTGGTCATATACATTTATAGCGTGCATCACCACAATGACACTATAACCCCCCAGTCTCGTTAGCAAGGCAATTTGGAGGAGAAGAAGATACTTGACTTACGTGATATCACATCCAGCTGGACCTTTTCTATATTCTAGTGCCTGCTTCGTCGATATCTTTGCCGCCCCCCTGACTCTCTCTTTTGCCTATGACCTCAGTCTCAGGTTCCACCGGCGGAGTGTGCCCTTTTGCAGCAGAGGTAACTTCTGCAGCTATTCCGCTACCCTGAGCCACCGTCCCGCCCCTTGAGGTGGTGTGGCCTTCTCGGGCGGGATTCATACTCTGCAATCCGGAGGAGAGTTCCCCTCCCCCTTCCTTTCTCAAACGTCTGCGTAATCTCGTTGGTTGACTAAAGGTGTCATCAGATCCTGGCCCGGCTAGAGACGCTGGCCATCTATAGGACTCTGGAACTGTGCGTGATTCTGTGCGTGATTCTGTGCGTGATTTGCTGCTTGGAGGTATTTTGTATGCACAGTAATCGGGCTCCAAATAGACATAACGCGAGTCTGTCCGGCGGTCAATCCGGGCAGAGAAGGGCATTAATGTGTGTTGTTGCCCCTGCCTGTCCGCCTCTGTCGAGTTGGTTTTCGGCCTGGGCCAAGCCTCTTGGACGACACGAGCGATTTCCCGTCTCTGGAGGAAAAGTAAACAGAACAATATCAGTATCCATAATAACGGATGGAGCACAGCGGCTGTTGCACTTGTTGCCATGAACGATGAGTTGTCTGTCTTGATGTTTCTCTTCCATTCGTTCTTATCGAAATTGGGAGGCGGACCCAGCGGCGTCCCTTTAGCCTTTTCGCAGGCAGCAGAAACCGAGTTGTGCTTTTTTGATCCATTAGCCCAACGGACTTTTATAGATCTTATGGATACTTAGCGATGGGGTGCTCACTGCTTCACAGTTTTCAATGAAGTCCTTGCGCGCCGTCCACTCGGCGATCAGCTCGGCCTTGTGGCCATCGCTGGCTGACGATATGCTGGGCCACACGGCGACGGCGGCAATCAAGAAGGCAAGGAACGTGATCAGTTTCAGAAAGAAATCGCCCCAGGTATTGGAAAATGTCCTGAAGGCTCTCCATATCCGCGCCAGCCTCGATTTTGGCTCAATCGCGATTTGGCTTGAGCTGGTGTCTAAAACGCGCGATTGGCCATCAATGCTGCGGCGACCGGGATCGGCGGGCTCAACAGCGGTAGTTGCGACAGTCTGTATTATATGCCACGAGGGATGAATCTCTCGAATTCCGCTGGGCGCTTCTGGTTGGTGTTCTGAGCTTATCGATGCCATTCTGAGTTTTATGTGCGTCAGGCTTCTTGGGACAAATGTGTCACACGCCAAATTCTCCGTCAGAAAGATGAGCACCTGAAGATGCATCAGGCTGTCGGTATGCACAAATGTTGATCCGTTGACCGCTACTGGCTATCGAGATGCATTGCATATTGGCAGTGCAACCGTCAGCAGACTGAAGCGCCGCAGCGCGTAGCCTAATGATTGGCTCTTGTCAGCAGCACCGCCCGCACCCAAAACGCAAAGTGAGCTCTGAGAAAGCTGGACATTTCATTTGCGCTGACAGTCTATACCAATGGGACTTAGTTGCTCAAGCGTAGTACATATCATCCGGTCGTGGAAGAACACCAATCATTTGGGAATAGGGTCTACCCGGAAGCGATGCTGTGCCAATTGAAGGTAATATCAGTCTTCATGTATTAACACGTGCACTCAATCAGTACCTTAGGTCGCACAGATCCAATGCCGTGCCAGCTCAGTAGGCCGACTTATGTGGTGTCCTCCCCCAACCGCCGCCGCAGCCCCTCCATAACCCCCAGCTCCGGCGCGCAATGCACCCAAATCTCCTCAGCCTCGACGCCCTCCTCCAATCCAGTCAGGGTATCATCCGTCTCGCCACCGCCGCCTTCTTGTTTCCTCTTCTCGACCGGCGTCTTCACAGCCCTAGCCCCGCCGTGCCGCCTCACCCACCCCCGAGCCCGCACCGCCACCTCGTCCGGGATCTTCAGCGCGGAGCCGACGTTCTTGGGTTTCGGCTTGTGGACCGTCGGCAAGCTGTCGAGCTCCTTCAGCTGCGTGAGGCGGCGCTGCAGTCTGGTGCCCACGACGCCGGCCCCTACGCTACCGCTCGTGCCGCCAGAAGAACTCGGCGCCGGCGCCGGTGGGGACATGTGCTCGAGGAAGTCGAGCACCAGCCCCACGGTCAGGTCGATGGCCCGCCGCGGGTCGATGGTCGTCTTCATGGCCCACGACTGCAGGCGCGGGAACAGGACGCCGAAGTCGGTCTGCGACAGGTGCGCCGTCCCGCGCAGCGTCAGCGACCAGGCCGGCTGGCCGTGGCGCCGCGCCTCGGCGCACACGCGGTCGATGGCCGTCCGGTTCTTCTGCCAGTACACGAAGGCCTCGGAGCCGATCGACAGTAGGGGCTTATTGCACTCGCCGTGTCTCCCCTTTTGGCTGCTACGGCGGTTTGGTGCTGGAGCTGGCGCAGATGTTTCGGCCTCGGTCTCAGTTTCGGTCTCGGTCGCGTCCTCCTTGTCCTTTTCGTCGTCGAGGATCGGCATGCCCCATGTGTCCAGCAAGATGCCCTGTCCTACCCATGCGAAGTGTGACCCCGGGTGTCGCAGCAGCCGGATCGTCGTCGTCCCGCCGAAGGAGTGGCCCATGGCCGTGACGTCGCGGTCGAGCTGTAACCTTCCCTTCCACGGAGCCCAGTCCACGCCGTCGAGACCCCGGGAGCTGGACCCGCGATTGCCCTTCCGGCGGAGGTTGGCCTTGGCGACCTCGTCTCCTCGCCCTTCGTTCAGCAGCCCCACGACTCGATGCACCTCGCGGATCTCGGCGAGCCGCATATCGAGCTGCGCAGACCGCATTTCCACATCCACGCCGCGGTCGTTGTTAGGCGCCGTGTCCCACGTGTTGCCCTCGGGAAAGAGGTAATCGACAACGTAGTAGTCACCGCCGCCCTTTTTCTTCTTGACGCGTAACGGCGGTTCCAGCCCCGGCCCTTCTTCGCTGGTGCCTGTGCTCGTGTTTATGTTTGACTTCGCAGCATCTTGTGACGGCGGCATGTTGACGAAGGTGCGCGCACAGCTGCCGTCGCGGTGTTCCATGGCAACTACGACGTATCCGGAGCTTGCGAGCTCGCCACAGATGGCGCTGCAAACGGTTCGAGTGCCGCCCAGTCCGTGGCTGAAAAACACCACGGGGAATGGAGCCCCATTGTCGCCGGTATTCTGCTTTACCTCGGGGGTCTCGAGACTGCTGCTGCTCTCCCGTGTCTTGTCATCTGACGACACATTCGATGACGACGCACCCTTCGAAGACGAGGCCCTTGGTGGAAGGAGCGGCGCATTCCGGATAGCCGGAAGCTCGGTGAACATGCAGGTGGCGAAGAGATACGCCGCGACCGGCGGGCTGGGGATCTTGAACCACTTGGCATAGCCGGCGCTCGTCCACAGTCGCGGCCTAGAAAGCCAGGGGACGCGCGCTTTCGCCAGGGCCTTGTTCCTCCGCTTGCGCTGTTTCTTCCGTGGCAGTGAGTTCGCCTCCTTCTCTTCTTGCTGCTGCTGTTGTCGTTGCGAAGTGGACGAGGGAGACGAGGTCGATGGTGATGATATCGCGTCCGGCGCAGCAGCACCACTGGCTCGATGACCATCTGGCGGAGTCCAGCCCGACGACAGATCGGCGGGGTAGTAGATGGCGAACAGCACCGTGTCCAAGCGCAGGGCGTAGTGGCCGTCGCGCCGGATGTTGGAGAAGTGGCGCGGCCGCTCGACGGGCACCTCGATCTCGACGTAGCCAACGTGGTGCGGGCCCGTGTACGGCGGCAGGGAGTGGAAGAAGTGGTCTCTCGCCAGCTTCGGTACCTTTGGTGGCGGCGGCGTAGTTGATGCCCCTACGCTGCCCCCGGTGGCTGCTGCATCACCACCCTCTTGTCGCATGGCGGCAGTGTGACTGCGTGCGACCGCACGCTTTTTGGTGGCAAGGCGGCCCAATTGGATACGCCAAGAAATATGTGCACCCTTTCGAAATTCTCGGTTTGATTGATGGATTAGATAAAAACCGCATGTGCTCCAATTGGGGGAGAAAGGCTTTGTTTATGGCGCTCCCGTCATCATGACGTACATCGCTGGTAGGTTCTTCTTTCTGTTAGCAGGGGTTTGCGCTAAGCTGGCGCGCCCTGAACTGAGTGAGCCCTGAAGCGGTAGAGGCGTACTGGAGGTGCATTAGCTTCACCACTCCCAACGGGTTTAGCCTGCACCTGTCTGACATGGTTGAAAGCAATTGTACTGTTCAAACTGATGCCTATCAAAAAGATGGTGTCGTCTTACAGCATTGGGTCACGAATTCACAGTGCAATTGAGAAAGCAAAAGAGAATCTTTTTGGAATGATACGCTGATTAATCAATTGTCGTTATATATACAGCATTATTCATAACAGTAGCGGTTGGTTTCCTTCGCAGGGCCAGAGCCGCAGAAATATATGTACAAGGTATCTTTGTTTGGAAGGTTGGGGAGCAGTTGCGCCAGTCTCGGTATCGGAATGGTCAGGGGTAGTCTCGTCCGCCATGTCAGACACCATGTCGTCACTGTAGGAGTAGGAGGTCACCGACATGGCGCGCTGGCGAGTTATGACGGGTCAAAAGAACAACTTAGTTGCGGTTGTTCTTCTGGGCCTTCTCCAGCGGGCAGACGTCCATCTTGAAGTACTGGGGGCCGGTGTAGCGCTGGGTCTGGACGGCGCCGTTGTTGTCGACAACGAGGTCTTTGGCGGGGATGTCGTAGCAGAAGCTGATGTTGGAGCGGCTGTTGAGGGGGTACCAGAGCTCGAAGTCGAGGCCGCCCTCCTGCGTCTTGGCGACGGACCAGTGGTAGGCGCCGTTGGTGGTGTTGCCGACCTTGCAGCCGCTCTGGTCGGCGACGGCGGGCAGCATGTCCGGGCCCTGCACCATGGCGCTGCAGGTCGAGGGCGGGATCACGCCCGGCTGGCTCGACGCGCCGAACTTGTAGTTGCAGAAGGTGCTGTGGGGCACGCAGGCCGCCTGGAAGCCGTTGATGTACTGGGCCTGGTTCTGCTGGCGGGGGGCGACGGCCATGGCCGAGGCCGAGGCGGCGAAGGCGGCGAGAGTAGCGAACTGCATTTTGATGGTAGAAGAGTTGTTGGATTAAAAGGTATTTGGTTGTAAGAGTGGGTAAGATTATGGTGTGGGTATCTTGATGAGGATGAAGATGAAAGAGTCGGTATAAGTAGAACTGGAGGTCGGCCGTTCTACTTATACATCACCAGCGCCCGAGGAAAGCAAAGAGTGGCCCTCTCATGATTCCGTGGCATGGCTGGATACTGGGATATCATGGAGTTTGCCATCGACATCACCACTGACAGGGGCTAGTGGTGGCCGATCCTTTCGTATTATTGATCGCGACTGCAACCCATCTCCATTTTCCGTGGCCCCGCCCAACCACCTCCAATGCTGCACCGGCCATTTGCTGGCGCTTGTTCCGTTTCTGTCCTGCTTTGCGATGAACCTCGACGTCATTCGCCCCTGGTGTTTCCCGCCTGCGACCTCTATTCGCACAACTGCTCGGCTGAAAACGCCGGGCCGTCATTGGCCGGCTGTTTCGGGGAGCTCGGCACTCTCTGGCACTTCACTTAGACAATTGGTAGTCCATGCGCCACCAAGATCCGATGCTACTGTTTTCCTCTGCCAGCCCAGTGGAAGAGGGGTCCAAAGTTAGTGGAGTTGCTCCCCTAGGAAACCAGCGAGGGCCCCTGCAGATTAGAGAATAAACAAGAACAGTCTTCTGCCGACGTGTCTGCTCATTATGACCTCAACCAAAAACAAAAACTGGCGATAGCAAATAGAGATCCCCAACAACCCGTGCCTGGTTCGATGGAACCTCGAAGAACACCGTCGATTCCTGCCCTGTTCGGATCTTGCGAACCCAGCAATGAGCCCAGAAGGGAACGTTACACCTCCTTTTGGCGCATCCACTCTGCCAGCAAAGGGGGATTTAAGCTTGCGATCGACGTCACCTCCTAGTAGGCTAGGATAGCGATCTGCCATGCACTAATAAGCCGCCCGCACTGCCGCACCCGCCCTCAAGCTGAAGAACAAGGCGACAGACAGGCGGCACAGGGAGCTGCAGTCAACTTGGAGCCCTCAGTTGTTAACCAACGACACCGCCACCGGCCTGCGTCACTAGTGACGCTGTGCCCAAGAGGCTACTGCGACTTGCAGGAACCACGAAGAGCCGGGCAACCGAGAGCCGTATCAAATCCTACACTGTTGCTATGTTTAGACCTGTACAACTCATACGGGTCTAGCAAAAAGAATTCACGGAATTCAACTGACTCGAGCTGAACAGTGTTCGGTTGGAATAGCTACATGCAAAAGCTATCCATTAAACATGTCACAAAACATATCACAACTCACACCCGAATTCTCTCATGATCCACACTCCCTCGCCAGCGTCATCGCATAGCATAACTCACGTCCTTGCCCAAGAGACACGTGCTGAGGCCTCTCCCCTATTCGTGTGCAATCTGCCTGGTCCCAGGTAAAGCAAAACCATAGCAAGGGGATCAATCACCTACCAGTTCGTCGAAAGTTGGATCGCCTCCAATAATTTACATCGCTGGCGTGGCATGGGGAGCGAGCGGTCAAGCAAGTCCGCCTCCTGCTTGCGCGTCGTCTTTGTCTTCTGCTCTCCTCTCAAGCGGTCAGCGCCAACACCGGTTATTCTTTCTCGTGATCAACAACACTCGCAACCATATGAACAATATCAAAAAGTTATGCCATCTGCTAATTGTAACAAGAATTGTGTTGCGTGCAGAAGAAGCAAAAAAGAGAAATTTTGCACTAGCCGCGAATCGAACGCGGGGCCCATCGATGGCAACGATGGATTTTACCACTAAACCACTAGTGCCTTCTCCCAACAAAGTGGGATAATTCATGTAAAAAGTTGCCGGTAGGACATGTTATATAGTTCGAAAATATGCTGGATCTCCTGGACTTACGAAGCAATCCCATCCCCATCTACCCCAGCAACTCCTTGCTAACCTCCGGCGAGTTGATAAACGCAATCTGCTCCCTCCTCCACGTATCCTCCTCGACCCAGCTGCGCGTCGCATTCAGCACCATGTTGGTCGGCCGCCGCAGGTCATACACCGGCCACTGCGGCAACACCACCCCCCCCTCCGAGTCATTTCCCCTCCTTCTTCTTCTCTCCGTCCCTTTGCGACCGCCGTTCGGATCCGAATCCCAAACGAAGTTCACATAAGCCCGCCCGATCGCCCGCGCCAGCGCCATGTGGCTGTCGTACGCCGGACTCGGCCCCAACCCCCGAAATGTTCTGGAAGCTGAACGCCACGTTCTGGAAGTGCTTGACCCCGTCCCACGCCTTGCCGTCCCACGGCCGCTGGTCGAACCGGTAACTGTACACGGGCGTCGATCCCGGTCCCGGAGCGCTGAACAGCTCCGCCATCCGCCGCCGCTGCGCCCCCATGACCAGGTCCGACCCCAGCGCCGCGCCGCGCCGCCACTGCGCGCCCGCGCCCGGCCGCCGCGTGCAGTCGGTGACGGCGTACGGCGGCGCGCGGCAGGGGGTCGTCCGGGTAGAGGGCGAGCAGGCGGCGCAGCGTCGGCGGCGTGAGGGCGTAGCCGCGCCACGCCAGGAACGCGTCGAACAGCTGCGCCTCCGTGTCCTGCGCCGCGTCGCCCGCCAGCGCAAACGTCTCGTCCGTGTTGGCGCCCGTCATCAGCGGCACCCGCACGAACCGGTCTTCGCGCATCAGCTGGCTCGGGTACCCCGTCAGGAAGTCGCCGTCGAGCAGCGGGTTCCAGACGGTCGTGGGGTGCGCCGCGAACAGGGCCGCCGAGTCGACGGACCGCAGACACGCGAGCGGGTCCGGGGATCCGCCGCACCCGACCGTGCGCGTCAGGTTCTCGGCCGCCGCGGCGTACCAGCTCAGCGGCTCGACCTGCGCCCCCGTCGGCCCCCGCTCTCGAGGATGGCGGAGCGGAACAGCCCGTCGTCGCGCCCGCCGTGCGCGAACATCTGGTACGCGATGCTCTGGGCGCCGGCGCTCTCGCCCCAGACGGTGACGCGTCGCGGGTCGCCGCCGAAGCGCGCGATGTTGTCCTGAACCCAGCGCAGCGCGAGGCGCTGGTCGAGCAGGCCCGCGTTGCTTGACCCCTCGGCTAGCAGCTGCGGCGTTTGCAGGAACCCCCACATCCCGAGGCGGTAGTTCATGCTCACGCCCACGACGGGGCGGCCCATGTCCTGGCTCGCCCGCACGATGCCCGAGAGGTTGTACTGCGGGTCCGCGGTGCTGCCGAGCGAGAGGCCGCCGCCGTAGATCCAGATGAGGACCGGCAGCGGTTCCTTGGAGGCCGATACCTCCGCGGCCGTCGGACGCACCACGTTGATTGTCAAACAGTCTTCGGAGAGGTCGAAGTTGGATCCGTACTGCATGCAAGAGTGGCCATACTCTGTCGCGTTCCTCGTGCCCTCGAACGAGGCATTGATGCTCTGCGGCCAGCGCCAGCGCAGGGGGCCGACGGGCGGTTGGGCAAAGGGCATACCGAGGAAGGCGTCTTGGCCCCAGGTCGGGAGATGCAGACCCTCATATGTCCCGTTGAGTGTATGGACTGTTGGTGCAGACTCGGCGCCTACTGCCGCCACACTGGCAGCGAGGAGACTGAAAACGTAATCCCTCCGCAGCAACATCGTGATGACCGTGAACGTTCTTTCTCTGATTTCTTCTCGCAGTCTAGAAAGGAACCAGTGTCCTTGCTGTTGCTCACCTCCGGATACTTATACTCCATTGTGATAGTGATTCTGCGACATGCGATTGGAGGAAGAATCCCCAACTTAGCCGTGACAGGGGGAGGGAAGTGCTTTGCGGGGAAACCTGGGGTTCATTGGAGTCCAGAAGGGTCGACTGAGTAAGGCCTTGCAGCTATGCATAACGCTAGCCAATGAAAGCCACGGGGCCGGAGGGTGACCAGGTGTATTCTTTATTCTCGACTACTTAGGTCGTCTGCAGAGTGTAGGTGTTTCTTCCCTTGAGGGGGAGGGTAGACAAATTCTGACCGTCTTTTGGGAGACTGAACCGCGAGTTTAAGTTCGTCCATCCTGCCCTTTATACATACTATAAGTGTTCAGTTTTCCTTGATGTGCTTTCTAGTCGCTCGAGCTTGTCCAAGCAGGAATCAATTGAAATACCTAGAATGCCGGCTTCGGGAGACAAGGGATGAACGCGCTGTGTGTAAATTTTAGCTCCATTTACCAGTTAAGATAGGCGGATGAAGAGTATAGTAATTAGCGGTCCCATCGAGAGTAGATATCCCGTGATGATAAGTATACATGCGTAAGGTGTACGACAGATAAGAGTTATGGTACCACTTGTAAAGTATCTGACAACATATTACGACAGACCAAAAACACGTAGAAGCCCAAGCATAATGTAGTGAACGTTGAAATAACATGAATCATTGCCCTTCCTTCAAAAGCTATTTAAGTAGAGTACCGGAAACACCATCCATCGTACACGAAACATCAAAGTTATATATACACGTTAATCATCCATCCATCCATCCATCCCAAGCCTTTCATATACCTTCCCTGTTATAATCCCATGCCAATTTCTTTTTTTACTGGAGATACTTGAGAATAGACTCACGCTCCTCGACGGGCATCATGTGCAAGATGTCCTTCAGCCCCTTCAAAGTGGACTCCTTGTCGCCGCGGAGCATGTCGGACACCGAGTTGGCCACCGCCTCGCTCTTGAGCTGCTTCACCTTGGTGGTGACGGTCTCTGCGTTCTCCTCGAACCACGTGGCCACGGCCTTGTCGTTGGTGTCGTAGTCGGCGACGCCGGTCCAAGCCGCCAGCGTCTTCTGGTTCAGCAGACGGTCGCGGCTGGGAGCCGACGACGTGGTGCTGACGTTGGACTTGGAGGACGCCTCGCTCATGCGCTTGAGGATGTACTCCTCGTTGAGTCTGCGGCGCACGCGCCAGTAGAAGAAGCGGCGCGCGTTCTTCCACTCGATCTCGCGGCGGATAGTGCCCTTGGCCTTCATGCGGCCAGAGCGGTCGTGCAAGTCGGCAAACTGGATGCTGATCTGGGCGTAGATGGGCAACAGCTGCTTCTCGCGCTCCGACATCTTGAGCTTGACCTCTTCCAGCTGCTCCTTGTTCAACTTGCTGTCAGCCGCCTGCTTCTTAAGATCGGCGTAGACGGGGTCGTTGCGGGCCATGGTCTCGAGTTGCTTCTCCTTGCGGTACTTGATACCAATGATACCCTCGGGCTCCAGGACACCGGCACGAGAGTCGACGTCGGCGTACATCTCCATGGCCACCGGGTTGATGGTAGGATCGACGACGACCCAAGATCCTCCACGAAGCTCGCCGAAGGGAGGAATGTAGACGAAGATGGGCTGCTCGTACTTGACGAGGGCATCGACGATGTAAGAACCGTACTTCAGCACCTCGTTGTACATGTCTCGCTGACCACCAGAGAAACCTCTCCAGTTGGCGAGAATCATGAGAGGGAGCTGTTCACCGTAGTTGAAGTCGTTGATAGCCTGGGCAGTCTTGAAGGCCGAGTTGGGGTACCAGACACCACCAGCCTCGTTGGAAACTTGCTCAACCGAGTCAGGGTTGGCGGGGTCAGCAGGGCTGATGTTCTCGACGGATCGCGTCTCGACCGCAATGACACCCATAGGAATGCCACCAAGACGAGCACGACCAACAACCACAGTACGGGCCCAGCCGCCAAGGGTCTCGACGAACGAGTCCTTGTCGAACAGACCAGGCTGGAAGCCCTGGTCGTCCTGCTTGCCTCCAATGAGCCAGCGGACATCGTAGGGAGCCTTGCCCGGGGGAGTGTAGATGTTGTCACGATCCCAAGAGTCGGCGCTGGGAAGAATGGGCACCGGCATGTTGCGCATGGCGGGGACGAAGGACAGCCACTCAACAATCTTGGAGACACCGGCGAAATCGTCGTTGGCGGTCAAGTGCGATACACCGTTGCGGTACATGATTTGAGTGCCACCGAGCTGCAGGTTAGAGGTGTAGACCTCGCGACCGAGCAGGTTGTTCAGCGCGCCCGCACCAGTAAGGATGATGGGCTGGCCCTCGATCTGCACGGCACGTTGACCGAGACGAACCAGGTAAGCACCGATACCTGCGTCGTGTTAGCTTATACTACGAAGAAGGTCAATGGGGCAAAGCTTACCAATAGAGCGGCAGGTAATGAGGGTGACAGTGAAGATGTCGTTGTAGGCTCGACTGGTGGCACCAGCGATGAGACCAGATCCTCTCAGACACTCCACACCAAGACCGTCTTCAGCACCAATGATGGCGGTGATCTTGTGGCGGGTCTCGCCATCCTCGACGACCTCCTCGGTGATGACATCGCGGCTAGCACCGTCCTCGAATCGCTTCTTGGCTTCGCTGTCCAGGTACAGGTACTTGAAGCCGGACTCTTGTTTGGTCGCGTCGTTCCAGGCAACCTTGAAGTGGGGCATGAGTTCCTCAGCAAGACCGAGACGAGCACCAGAGTTGGCAGACAGGTAAATGCGAGGAATACCAAGGGCACGAGCCATCTCTGTGCACTTGTGGAAGTAGTAGTCTTCCTTGGGACCGAACGAACCGATCTTGTACGTGATGTCGTTGGCCACGATGATGAACTTACGTCCCTTGGGGTACTCGGGGGTGCGCGCCTTGATCATCCAACCAACCATGCCGCAGGTGTTGGTACCAGGCTCACGGGAGACTTCGGCGAGCTTGTTAGTATCGTCGAGAACCAACTCGTGGTAATCGATGCATTCTCCCACGGGAGGCTGCTTGGAAGCAAGCGACGGCTGGTGCTTGACGGCCTTGGCCCAGCTGTTCTGGATCGCCTGGCGGAAGAGCTCCGGGAAATCGTAGACGTACTGGGTACCCATCAAGTGAGCCTTGTAACGCTTGGGCTGCAGGGCGTTCTTGGTTGGGTAAGGAGTGGTGACAGACAGCAGGTGCATGGAACCAATCTTGGTGGTACCTCCGATAGAGTGGAAGACCATTTCGCCCCTCTCAGATTTGCGCTCAGCGTAGATCTCGACCTGCACAACGTAACCAGAGGTGTTGGTAATGATCACACGCATGGGGTAAGGGGTGCCGTTCTGCGGGTCCGTGCAGATGATGCGGATCTCGACCTGGGCGACACGAAGGCGCCAGGCGCGGGGTCCGAAACGGTCCAAGAAGCCTTGAAGAGAGTGCTCGACCTCTTCGGGCAGCAGCTGGAAGACGGGGGTGAAGTTGAGGAACATGTGGTTCAGATCCGAGTTGTTGTTGCCAATAATCTCCAGAGCATCGAAGATATCGTTGATAACGCGGTCGGCCTCGGAGATGAGGTACTCCGCAGTAGGGATTTCATCTCGAAGACGTCCAGGTCGAATGACGGCGCGCGTGAAGTAGCGCTTGTCGGTCTCGACACCCTTGCCGACAGCCTCGTACACGTGGATATTCTTGTTCTCCGTGAACACGGGCGAGATTCTGAACTTGTTAAGACGACCAAGCTCCAGCTGGAAAGCAAGGGCGGGCTCGACGTGACGAATACTCTCGTCCTCCTCGTACGCCGGTCCTCGGAAAGTGTAGTAAGCAGGGTAGTTACCATCCTTACGGCCACAAGCGAAGGAGACGCGGCGAACTCGGCGGGCAAGGAACTCCTCCTTGTAGGCCTCAATGGTCTCGGAAATCTTCGCAACGACATCCTGGTCGCTTTGAGACTCCGAGTCGTACACCAGTACATTGACAACATTGGACAGCTCATCGCCGGTATCGGCGCGAAGAGGCTTACGCTTGCCGCTCAGGTCGGGAATGAGGCTCGCGACCTTCTTCTTCCTGGGCAGGATCTCGAGGGCTTTCTGCAACAGCTCCTCGGCGTCGTCAAGGTAGCGACAGGGCACAATGACACCTTTTCGTGCAGGCTCCTGTGCGGTGTGGCGCGACAGGTAGGACATGTCACTGATGGAGTTGATGCGACCAAGGTTGAATTCACCGCCAGTGGGCGTACCCGGTGCAGAGGGGAACGAGGAGTTAGCAGGAATACCGAACTCGGATTGCCCAACCTTCTTGAGAGCAAAGTCCCAAGAGATGAACTGCGGCACATCGGCCTCGTCATCGTGGTATTGAACCGACTTAAGGTCGTAGGCACGGTAGGCTCGGCGAACGTAGACCTCAAGGGCAGCGATGGAGACGTAAGGGTCCTCGTGTCCGAAGAAAAGCGCGAGAACGTCGAAGACAGTGTACTTGGAGTCAATAACCTCCTTGATGACATCGAGGCTAGGCTCCCTGTAACCACCAGACTCGCCGTACTTGGTCTCAACGACAGACGAGCGCAGGATGTGCTCCATCTGAGCAGTACGCTCCTCCAAAGAGGGCAGAGAGCACTGAATGAGAATTTCACGGGCCTTCAGAGAGACCTTAGCCGTCTGGCGGGCCTCGAGTTCGGTGAGCTTGCGGAGGGCAGGTCGAAGGTACTTGTTGATGTTGCCCACGTTGGGCTGGTTGGGTCGGTACTTGTCCAAGATGGCAACAATCAGGTTGTTCTTGGAGCCGACACGGCTGTGGGAAAGCACGGTGGAAACGACCTTCATGTGGTCCTCCTTATTGTCGTCACGAAGCTTCAGGATGACATCCTCATCTTGAGATCGGTGGCCAGAGAAGAGATGCTCCACATCATAGTATGTGGTCAAAAGTTCCGAGATGGCTTGGAGCTCACGGGCCTTGTGGCCTTCAGAGTAGAGCTGCAGGATGTCACTCAGGGGCTGCAGCGTCGCTCGCAGAAGGTCGGCATCACCGGCAGAGAGGTTGTCATCCAAGAACTTGGACATGGTCTTCTGAAGGACCTTGGCTGGGAACTCGGCATTTCGAGACTTGGCCTTCTCAATGACCTGAGTCAGCATCGTGTCCAGTCGCTGAGGCATTCTAGAGTGAAGAGCCGAGTGTTGAGAGTTCCATTCGCTGTACGGAAGCTCAGGGTTGCGCAGCACAGCGATGGTCTCATCAAGAGTCTCCTTGAGAATGGTCGAGTTGTCGAAACCACTGAGAATGTTCTTCAAGGTGTTGTACAACATGCCGAAGCGCTGAGCGGGCTTGTTACCAATAACTTGAGGGACACCAAGATCGGGAAGACGGCCCAAGAATGGCGTGGCCTGCTTGACACGGGACGGGTCATCCAGAGCCAATATACCCAGGATGTCACCAGCCTCAATGGTGACACCGGGCTGCTTGATCAGCTGCACGATACCATCCTCTTGGGCAACCAGAGGCATGAACATCTTCATGACCTCGACTTCAGCAAAGGCCTGGCCGGCCTTGACGTGCTCGCCGTTCTCGACAGTGTACTTGACGAGCTTACCAGGACTGGGGGTGCGAAGCTGGGTCGGGTCGTTCTCTTGCTCGAGCAAGCAGGTCTTGCTGTCGACAGACAGACGAGTGGCACCGACTTCCTCCTTCCAGTAGACACTGTGACTGCGACCGTTGATGAGAATGAGCAGACCGCCGTCACTGAGGGCACGGACACCGATGGAGCAGCGAGAGCCGTTGATGAAAATGTGGTAGCTATCGACGCTGGCGCGGGTCGCAGTGAACTTGTAACGCTGGCTCTCGTAGATGAAGTCAATGCTGAAGACCGTCTTCAGGATATCCTTGGAAGGTACCTGACCTCGAAGGAGACCGGACAAGTATTCGGCAATGCAGTCCTCACTGGCAATGTGCGCCTTGGTAGCGGCACCACAGACGACGGCCAGCATGGGGTCCGGTCGCTCGGCTGTCAGCTTGGTGGTGATGAGCTCGTCCAACCAGCCAGTGGTGATAGTGTTGTCCTCAAAGGCCTCCGTCTCGAGCAGCTTGATGAGATACTCGACGGTGGTCCTGAAATCACCACGAATGCTGAGTTCCTTCAGAGCCACGACCATGTGCTTCCGAGACGCCGCACGGTTCTCACCGTAGGCGAAAATGTGACCAAACTGACTGTCGGAGAAACTGTGAATACTCGAGGCGGTACTGACGGAGAAGTAACCCCACACATTGGCGCTGGAACGGAAGTTGAGATCCTTCAGTACACCGTTGGAAGGCTTGAAACCCTCACCCGGGTCTTCGGATGTGATACGGCAGGCTGTGCAGTGGCCCTTGGGCAAAGGCCGACGCTGAACCTTCTCGCTCTCCGAAGACTTGAATTCGAAGTCAATCTCGGTGGAGGTCTTGGGGTCCACACCGTACATCAATCGAATATCGCGGATTCTGTGCAGAGGAATACCCATAGCCACCTGGAGTTGGGCCACCGGCAAGTTGACACCGCTGACCATTTCTGTGGTAGGATGCTCGACCTGCAGACGGGGGTTCAACTCCAGGAAGTAGAACTTGTCATCGGCATGCGAATACAGGTATTCGACGGTACCGGCGGAGACGTATCCGACCAGACGACCGAGGCGGACAGCAGCGTCCTCCATGGCTCGGAAGGTTGGCGATTGAGCAATTGTGACGGGCGCCTCTTCGATAATCTTCTGGTGGCGTCGCTGCACGGAGCAGTCACGGCCAAACAGAGAGATGTTGTTGCCGTACTGATCGGCCAACAGCTGAACCTCCAAATGTCTCGCGTCGCCGGCCAGCTTCATGATGAAGATGGGGGAACCGGGAATTTCACTGGCAGCAGCCTTGTACAGAGCCTCGAAGCCCTCCTCGGACATAGCCTTTCGGATACCCTTACCACCACCACCTTCGGAAGCCTTGATCATGACGGGGAAGCCAATGTCCTTGGCCTTCTCCAGACCCTCTTGCCACGAGTTGACACAGCCCTTAAGGTAGACGTCTTCGGCAACTGTCACGATGTCGTTGTCATCCTTCTCGACTGTGTCCACGCCGGTACCGGACCACGGGATACACGGTACTTTGGCGTGCTGCGCAACGATTGTGGAGGAAATCTTGTCACCGAGGGAGCGCATGGCGGATCCGGGAGGTCCAATGAAGACAATCTTCTTTGGTGACGCGGCCAGAGACTCGGGAAGCTTAGGGTTTTCGGAAGCGTGTCCCCTGCGAGCATTGTTAGCCACCAGACCCAAATGAACGAGACAGTTCAGTGGCGACTTACCATCCAGCCCAGACGGCATGGACGTTCATACGCTCAGCAATGTCGACAATCAGTTCAACATTGGCGTAGTTGTTGTTATTTGTGCCACCGGGGACTTCGACGTAGTGGTCGGCCATTCGGATGTAATCGGCGTTGGCAGCCAAATCTTCGGGGGGTGGCCATGACGGTGAATTGAATGGCCTTCTCGTCGCCAAACGTCTCGTAGGCCCATTTTCGCACCGATCGGATCTCCTTGACGGCGGCGATACCGTTGTTGGCGATCAACACCTGCACGCGAGGCCGCGATTAGCACACTGCCAGGACCCCCACCAAGTTCGCGAGAGCGGGGCTGTGAGGTACTCACGTTTGTGATGACGGTGTGTCCATCGTGGGCAGCCACGAAATCTTTCACCACGGACGAGGGTGCATTCTCCAATTTGTTGCCGCCGATGAAGTGGTCGGCGATCCGGTGCTTCTCGGCGTATGACACCTTGCCGTTGCTGACGGGCACCGTCCGGTTTCCGTTGGTGGTAGCCATTGTGTGTGTTGGCTCTGTGAGAGCAGGATAGAGTTGGTTGGAGGATGGAGGAGCAATTAGTCGGAAGAGCAGGCTCAAGGGCTCATCAATGTACAGCGATTGCCCGAGTCGAGCTCCCAGGAGGCTCGAGAATCGTGCAATGGTGGGATTCGGGTATTATGGGGTGGTGAAGGAAGTTCGCCGTGAGGGGAACGAGTCGAGGGTTGGAAATAGCAAGTTGGACAAGGACTTGCTGGCTCGAACTGTCAAGAAAGTCATGGGTGTTAGTGGTTTGGGTGGCAGCAGGGGAAGAAAAAGAGGGAAGTCGAGGAGATGGAAGTCGCCGTTAGGGGTGTCGAAGATCGCCCACGTTTTCCATAGTCGAAGTCGGGGCGCCGCTTCGTTGGGGCATGGGAGGGAGCTATGACTGCTGACGTACTTTTTTTGGCTTGGGCGGACTTGGGTAGTGTCTATGAAACTAGCAACCACGGCGAAACTCGATTGATCTCGTGAGGTGAATATTCTGCAGCGGTCGACGAGGGAGTGTATTAGTACAGTTGATGCAAAAGACAACAAAAGGGCAATTGCTCGAAGAAAACAGTTGTTGTGTTTGCTTTGGGCTTGGCTAGCGGATGGCGAGGATTGGCGCGAGAGCTCTTTTCTTCTTTTCTTCTCAGATTCCTTCTCGCTCAATGTTGCCGCTGATCAATAATGAACCCCTTCATAAAACTAGATGGTTTTCGAGGGTCCGCCATCTCTTTTGAGCTAATTGACGCCGCGCAATTGGCCTGAAGACTGTCCCGCGTTTCTGTTGAGGTCATGGAAGGGTCCATCCAATTCCGAGCTAGCAGGGAAGACTGGGGGTAGAGGGGGTAGGGGGGGTGTTGTCATCTGGGAAAGCTGCTGGGAAAGGCAATGCACTCGGGATCCACGAGTCAAGCCAAGTCCATTCAATTAATTGACTGACGCCGACTTTGACAGACGGTCATTGGGAACGTGGTGATGGCGCTTGCTTGTCTTCGGGACGGCAACTTACACAATAAAGTAATCTCAAGGTGAGAGATCCGCTCTAAGCTGTCAGTAGCTAGCTGCGTGTGGGGGGTATCTTGGTGGTGTTATGTCGGGTCGGGATGATGGATACGATCGCGAAACGAAAGAAAGAAGGCAAAGAAACCCGATATTTCTCAAGATGCAATTCAGTTTAGGGTAGGAGGAGGATTCTCGGCTGAGAGGGAGTGAGAAGAAAAGAGAAGAGAAGAGACAGAATCTCGACAGGCCGGGGCAGCAGGCGGGCTCAGGATAAAAAGAAATCCAATCTTGGGCGCAAGGACGATGCCGATGCTTAAATTATAGCCTGGATCGCCCGCACTAGCACCGGATTCACGGAGACCTCAACTGGGCTAGGATGGGGACTTTTTGGGACGAAAGAATAAGACGAGACCTCGACAAGACCGCAATTGCTGGCGTCCGATGGCACATTGGCACACGGTGCTGGCTGCCCACGCTGACGCAGTTTGGTGAGGGTAATAGTTGCTGCTACCTGCCTGCATCTATCTATCTCTGTGAGTGATAGCCCGAACCGCTTCCCTCCCCCGTCTGTCTATCTATCATGGCGTTGCAGTCTCACCGTACGTAGCAGGCTTGGCCATAGGTGGAAGTACTGTGCGTGATTCCACCGTCTTCCTCTTTCCATGCTGTTCCTACGAGATAGAAGGAGTCTGACCCTGGTCTTCAACAAGGCCTGGTGTGCAGCCAGACCAGGAGGAGGAGCCAACAAGCTCTCACCCATCCCGCAAAGGATCGTGCCCATGATTGGGCACCGGGCACAGCGTACACCAATGGGGGGAGGCCCGGTGCGTTGGGGGCACCACCCACAGATTCCGCTGAGACAATGTACCCCTTGGAGCGCAATCCCGAAGGCCCCCAAGATCAGATAGAGCGAACAAGGGTCTCCACCCCAATGGAATGTGCATTGCTGGGTGCCGGACACCGAAGCACTGTCTGTCGGCGCCGGGACCCCTCCCCCTCAATGTCCGGAGTATTTCTCAATTTCTCAGAAAGGCCATTTTCCTTGGTACGCGCGAGAGCCACTTACGAATTCAGCAATCCTTCGGGGCTTCCGTCGTCGCGCATACTTGTTTTCGAGCGCAATGCACATGCAATCCCGACACAGCAGATGCCAGATGCCTCTTTTCTACTTGGCACTTGATGTGCTTATTAAACTTGTAGTAGCCAAGCTCTATCTGATTTATAGCTGGACGAAAGACAAAGGGCCCGAGTAAAGAAAAAGACCCGAGTAGACAGACCCGAGTGTCGAAGGGGCAGCAACCGGTCGCTGCGTTTCTAATGCCTGCTGGTCTAGCCTCGAATGGGGGTATGACGGACTGAGGTAAGACCGCAAAGAGACCCGGACGTCTCGGTGCGGGAGAGCCAAAGCCGCCAAGACAGCAAAGACGACATACATGTAAGCTGACGGGCACCGCAATGTGGTGTGGTGTGCTGCTGAATGTCGCAACTCTATGCACCTGTGGCTGATGCGATAATCGTGCATCGTTATGACACCTCGATTGTCTTCCCATTTGATAAGTACGCGCGCATCTCGCTGATGTCGTCGCTGGATCTTGCACCACCACCTTTGTCTCTTTCTTGCTCTCCCGCACTCGCGCTGCTAAGGCCGTTGCCCGCAGCCGATTGACGGATGGAGGGTAGCTAAACTCAATTGTTGGCTGTTGGGGGTTCCTCTCCTCCCACCTTCCCCCACCCCACTGTTGCGTTGCAGCTCAGCTGCTGAGCGCGCTGGAGTTGGGACCGACAAACTCCGGGTGCCAGATGGAGGTACCGAAAGAAAGTCACTGGCCAGGGTTTAGTCGACTGGGTCGGCCATTCATCTTATTTCGCTATGTATTCAACTCACTTGTCGAGGGAAAGCCGATCACATCTCGCTGCTGCCCAAGAAAAAAAAGACAGAGGGGGAAAACTGTGTCGTGCCGTTTAGCAGCTCCACCCGCAGATCCCCAACATCTTGTCCGCATTCAAGGTTAATTGGGAGGCCTTGTCAACCGTCGGATCTCGTTCGCACTGACCGTATTTGCTCATGGAATGAAGCCTCTCGGGTTTGATTTATTTCGGTTGTTCCATTTGGCTGCGTTCCGCTTTGAAACAGGACAAGACACCAATCAATTGTATATGCATTTGGGGAACGTCCGGAGTACCAATCCGCTTACTTGCTGACTGACATCAACTGAAAACTACGGGTTCTCTCGGCCGACTCGGACCGCTGCGGTGAGGTACTTCCAATATACCCAATCGCCCGTCACACCATTGAATCGATGTCGCCGTCTCCAGATTCAATCAATCCTGGGCAGATACTCCCTGGGGCATTTACAATGACTGCCAGCACGTGGTCAAGAAAATGCCGATAGATCTTTTGCACTGTTCTTCTGCCAGTGGCACGCCAAAAGATGGGCGCCAGTGCAAGCGGATCCAATCCAATGGAATGCTTCTAGTGTCTGAATAGCCCCAAGCCCAAAAAGACGGCCTGCGGTCCCCGAAAAGCCGGCTGGGGAAAGAAAAGTCCCTAACAATTTTCGGTCGTCGGATAGTTTGGCGACCTGGCCTGCAGGAACAGCTAGACAGGTACTGACTGGGCCGCGCCCCCACTCCCAGTGGTTTGGCGTGACAGCAACTTTGGGATGGAAGCCGACATGGGTCACGATTCAGGGGTCAAGTTTTCTGAAGATTTCTACTGTCTTCACTTCAATGGGCGCCAATTGGGCCTAGCCCCAGCTGGCCCCCTTTTTCGCTTGATGAACTGAATTTTTTTAACAAAGAAAACTTGCAGATTGGCAGCACAATAGTTGAGTAGGTGTATACCACCGTCATAGTATTACAATATGCCAACACGACAAATGCAATGGTATTCATTAACTACCCCGCGGCATGATGATTTTATTGAAAAGCTATCAGTCTCCACGTGGGATCTGACTTGCAATCAATCAATCAATCTACGATCTCGCTGCTTGCTGACGGAGATATACATACATACATACATACACACTGCCGGCAGCTAACCCAAAGCCTTAGATGGAGATCTCCACCCTAACCCTTTCGGGAACAACATCGTACGATTCTGAAGTCAGAGTTGCATGTAGGGCTGCCAAAACCACACCCATTCCCAGCGATCAATCCATCCATCTCGCCCAGACTTCGCTTCTAGAATCCGATCTGGATCTACCGGGCCGCCTTGTGGCTTTTCTAGTTCTGCCCGTCTGCCGGGCCGCTGGGGATTCCTTTCGCTGTCGTCGGATGCTTTGCCGATTCCATTGTGCTACCCCAGGTCTGTTGGCCATGGCGCAGAGCCACCAGCGATGAGTGCGCTTCCGAGCGTACACACGCGCTAGCCCAGACGGTCGCTACTAATTGCATCGAGCCATTGTGGTGCAGCTACGCAGGCAGTCGATGCTATCCAACCAGAGGCAGCCGTCATTACTCTCGATGATCGGCTGAGAAGAAAGCCGTCGAGGACCCGCCACGAAGCCACGAAGAAATCGCGTTTCACGGCCTGCTACACAGCTATTATGACTCCCACTCGGGCAGGCCTGTCGCTTGGCATTGTGAGTATGAATATAAAGACTTACAGACGCGTCGAGTGCTTCATCTGGAGAGCTTGCCATGGTCAACGAAGCCTCTGTCGTTGACGATTTCGACCTACATTGGCGACAGATCCCCGCGCTCTCGACGCCGATCCCTGGTTTTATTTTCAAACATCGGGATGAGCGTAGGAGTAGACTTGTAGCAGTGACGACGCCAATTCACGCCAACAGTTGCCGTTGCACTGGCTTCCAATGAGAGAGCGGTTGTCATTGTGTATTGCTGACTGCGGCGGCGATTGACTCCCAATCTGCGTAAATTCCTGAACCCGGGCTTCGTCTTGTAAGATCTTTGCCTGGAGTGCATCACCTCGAAGTGGTTCAGCAGCTATGTGATATGATATACTCAGAGTGATAACAGCCACGTGAGCCTGATTTGTGCCCCATCGAGGGTTCGTGGAGCATTGTTGCCTCGTGAGATATATTGAAATGCCCCGAAACAAGTTTCGTGCATCTCTCCATATCCTCCAGCTAGACTAAGCCGAGCGATCCCTGGCAGTTGGCATTCAGGAGAGCGCGAACGGCAGACAATGCGAGTGCATAGATAACCCGCTGGATGTCAGTCATGAGCCCTGGGGATTTGCGAGTTAGATAGCCGTCGTTGTCAGCGTCGTCCGCCACAAGACGCAATGGCAACTCATTTCCCCCTGCGCTTGCCGCAAGGATGATGATGAGACTGGTGATAACATCGTCCTACAACCGCTGAATTCGTAGTTGAGGTAGTTGGGTGATACTGGCTGTGAATGCTCACCTAGTGTACCACTTTGGTGCAGCCATTCTTTCATCCCCGCAAGACTTGAGGTGCCCCTGATGTAGATTCCCTTAGCATCCGAGATGAGGTTGGCCAACTACATGACTGGGGCTCTCCTGATGTAACACCGATCCCGATATCGTACTGGCAATTTGTTGACAACTTCCTAACATGCCTCTCCTTGGAGCTCCAGCTATTCATCCCTGTTACAACCCGAAGTCATATCTTTGCCTTGTGGCTCTTGTATGACTGTGAAAAGGATTTGTCGTCCAGGAGATTTCATGCTGAACCCCCAAGCCAGCCTCTCACGACCCTATCGACTGCCCAACACTGCGCAGCTTGCCCCGTTCCCACGCGACTGATTTCGGAGGCATAATCGTCCCTCCCCCTTTGAGAATTGCTGAAGACGCAACAGAGCTTACAGGACGTGTGCTGAGGCATCCATCAACCGCACCAAGACACTTACTCGGGCAGGCTAATTACCCAATAGTCCCCGAGTAGACCAGACAAGACCCCTTCCCAAACCATCCGTGAACTTTTCTCCTTATCCGAGTCCTCGCAGTGTCAGTCCTCATTATCTCGCGGTACAGCCTTTGACCACACCAAGATGTCATCAAGCACTCAGACGGGTGCGGTGGTTGACTACGAGATCAGGCACGGCCAAGTAAACACTTAGGCTATCCAGGACTTTGATGGAGGGGCTGGTGGATGAATACCATGATTCCGACCTGGCAGATATCGCAGACGACGACGTTGCCATCCTAGGCTTGACTGGCTAGAGCGGAACCTTCCTGTATATCTCGCCGAAAGGCCATGGAGACGCGTTCGGAGTTGGATTGGAAGACATGTCCACATGCCATTATGGACGAACTGAGAAGCCACGACTGACGACCGGGGATGTGATGCAACTATCCACCTGCTTGTAGCGGCCAACCGAGAGAACGTCGAAGCCACACATCCCGCTGACGTATCGGCTTCTTTTCGCCCCAATTCAAGGACGACCACGCCTCGCCAACCTCCGTGTGGCTCAACTGCCGAGCCCCTGCCTGGATCCCTCGGGGACCTGCTGACGGTAGGAACCCAGCGAATGCTACTGGCGATTCGCCCGACCAGCCAGAGTCGTCGTCGGCCGATGCGTAAGTTCGCAGATAGTCGCAAGGCTCCTTAACTTGGCACTACTCTGACGCATGCAGCCTTCAACTTTGGTCTCGCCGTCGCCACCAAGGTGCCTAGTAGGCTGGGCATTGCTGCGCATCCCAGAAGCACAGGGCGCGCGAGGAAAGGAACGGCGCAAGGAGGCCTTCGGGGACCCGACGCAGCGGTTAGACGACGAATCCGGTCAGTGTAGTATTCGGAAATCTCCATGCGACACGACCCCCGGCTAGCCTAGCGGATCCCGAGGCCGCCCGCCGCCCGACGCGGCGGAACAGGGCCTGGGTCAGACCTCAGGGATCTGGACTGGGTGGTTACAGGAGGAGAATAGAGTTGAGGCGGGCAGGTAACGTCTGTCCATCTGTACGTACTGGCGTCACATCGCAATGAATATGCGACAAACTCTGGATTCGTGTACTTCTCGCAGGGGTAGGATCGGACTGACGCAGATATATTGCCAGCTTGCTGTGTAAGAGGTACTCGAGGGAATGCGATCTTTGTAGGTATCCCAATTAGGACGGGTGCTGGACTGACTTGAATACTTCCAGTTGAGCTGGCTGTGTCCATTCTAATACCTGTCATGCCATTATGGCTTCTGGGTTTGTTCACAAAGGTAAGACGAGAGAAATACAGGCCAATTGAGAGCTCATTGTGTGATGGAATATACATCTAAATAGTGGTCGATTTTTATATAAGCGTAACAGAAGCCGTAAGGCCCGCTTGGCTTAGTGGTAAAGCGCATCACTAGTAATAGGATTGTTTCTCTCCCGAGATGCGACCGACGACATGATGAGATCACTGGTTCGATTCCAGTAGTGGGCAATAAATCTTTTGCTCCCTTGATTTTTTGCCCCTCATCGCGCCAATCGGATCGTGGGCCTCTCAGCCCCTGAGGCCCCGACCGCCGATATGCTAGTTCTTTTCGCAGCGACCCCTTCTCCTCTCTCTTCTTGGGAATCGCTCATTCCTTTTCCCACTATACTATGCGACTAATAGTTCATTCTATGTAGTAAGCGATAGCTCTTTCTCTCATATCCCTTTCCTCATTGGAAATCTGTTTCTGGGCAAGCAGCTTTTGCTTTAGAGGTCTGTCGGTGCTGCGCGGTCGGTAACGACCTGTGACGGAGATCTATCTACTACACATGATTGGCCAGATTGAAGTTGCCCCGTTTTGCACGTCGTGAATTGTTCATTCAGGGGCTTCAATTCACCACCACTCTCCGTATCCATTGACCACACAACTAGGTGAACCGGATGAGTTAAGTGGTTAAGCCTTCCCCGGCTACATCGCCCGTGACAGTGAATTGAGAAGAAAAGAAAAGAACCGTCAAAGCCGTCAGTCAATCAGCAATAACGAGATGTAATTCGACTGTTCCCACCCACAGTGACACAGCCAAACAAGCAAACTCTTGGCCCTCATTTCCTCGTGCACGAGTAACGGACCGATAGAGAAACCAGCCAGACCGAAAACCCTCTCACTCATTCATATTCACGAGTCAGTCAGTCAGCCCATCAGGCACAGATGCATTGTGTATGTACGGACACACACCCCTCCAGCGACTGTGACCCTCCTCGAATCCAGAAAAACATGGGACGGCGCGTAGCACAGCCGCGAGCCCGCCCGGAAAGTCTAATGTCCAGAGAACCTGCCAAGATCCCAACTTTACTTTTCGTTCGCGACTGACGGGCGAACCGCCGAGAAAACCGATGGGATGGGAAAACAAACCGACTTGGCGACAACGACAGCGACGGCAGCATCGATAGGTTCGTTCCAGTGGGTTGGGTTTGGATTCAGTTCCGTTCCGTTCTGTTTTACTCTCTACACACAAACCAAAGAAGACCCAAGGCATTCGTTGCGGCCAAGCCGGCCCAACCCGTCCATTCTTTTTTTTTGATACCGGTTCCCTCGCATCCTGACACACTTTGCCTCGCCTCGCGTCGAGGAGCCGCAGACAGCCAAGGAATGCTATTTCGGGTACATGGTACACTTGGACTGATTTGATCGACCGAGTCGGCGGGAAAGCTTATGTAGCAGTTTTCCTAGTCTTTCCGCGTCCCCATGACTCGACTTGGCTGGACTTGTGACCAGTAGGCAAGCTTTTCTGATCTCCCGATCCGGTAGCCAACTAAAACAGCATCAGCAGCAAAGAAGAAGAGCAGGAAAGAAACAAGCAAAGCAAGGCACGCCGATGAGTTTGGCTTATTATTGAAATTGTCGATTTCTATCTAGAGTTCTCCTAGCTATGTACAGCGCGTGTGAGAGGGAGAGAAGACAGGGAGAGAAAGACGGGAAATAAGGAAACTTGTGCCGCGAAGAGGCAACACACCCGACAAGCCCGTCTAAACATGCAAAAGAGAATATCGTATGCAATCCAAACATCATGCCTGCTGTGTGCTTTCTCCGTCTCGTTAACATATTGTATCCCATTAAACCCTCTCCTCTAAAGGTATGTAGATTTTGATGATGGTGACAAAAAATGTGTGAATAGGTGGTGCCCCGCCTTGATATTGCGGGCTGGATATCTCAAAAACAGAAATCAGAAGCCAAAAAAGATTATTGAAAAGCCTCGTCCACGGGTAGCAGCCCCATGGTGACTTTATTTTGCCCGAGCCATCGCCGTTGATGATGTTGTATGATGATGCCCCCATCTAGAAAAAGGAACCCAAGCGCCGAACCATATGTATGCGAGAGAGATGTATGAAAATATTAAACCCTTGTAAAATGGTAATTGATTGCCGCATCGGGTAGAGATGCCTGGAGGGAGAATGGAAAGGATGGCCCGTGGGTGTTGGTTAAGCAAAAGCGCGGGTTTTGTTCGATTTGTTTTTTCTAGTGGTCGTTGACGTCCTCGTCGCGGCCGGGGTACATGATCTCCTGCTTGATGACGGCCTTGACGAGGTTGAAGGCAACAAACAGAAACATGCAGAGCATGCAGATGGACAGGCCCGTGGCGAACCACTTGACCGCCTCGCTGCGCAGCTCGTTGCTGATGGTGATGGTCGCCAGCACGAAGCCCGTGTTGGGGAACACCATGGCCCACCAGCCCAGGTGGAAGTACTTGGGCGGGCTGGCGATGACAGCGACAACACCGATCAGGAACCACCACGCCGCCAGCGCCCACAGGAACACGGCCGCCACCACGGCCAGAGTGCGGATGATGGGCTTGTCCATGACGCCGTCGAAGGTGGGGTCGAACTGGTCGGGCAGGCCGTTGGCCATGCCGATGAGCGCCAGCGCCGTGAAGGCCGGGGGTCCGACGCACATGAAGAGACCGGTGCGGTGTTCGCGGTTGGGGAGGCCTGGGGTTTCAGTTAGTCACGGCAAAATGAGATGGGACCGAGACAATGGGATACTTACCAACTGACATGAGGCGGCCAACCATATGAGCATACATCATGAAAGAGACGGAAATGCCGAGTCCCTGGCAGGTCAGACCGGCAACGATGATGGGCACGGCCGCAATCTCCGGCTGGGTTTGGGCGATGACGGAGGCGATGGTGCCCGACAGCATGATGGGGAAGATGGGCAGAATCCAGGTGGGCATCATGGTCTGCACGCCGAGGTTGTGCTTTGCGAAGACGAAGCTGTACTGTCCGACGGCCACCAGGAGGGTCATGATGACGTAGAGCCAGAAGGCCGTCTGGATGGCCCAGATGAGCGCCGTGTCGTTGTCGGGGATGGCGTACCGCTGCGTGCTGGTGATGAGCGTGGCGAGCGACAGGAAGAAGGTGGGGACGAAGAAGCCCTCACGCTCGTGGGAAATCGACTTGGCGAAGTCGCCACGGTGGAGCAGGAACCGAGTCAGCATGCCGGTGCACAGGACGGCGAAGATGATGACGTTGAGGATGTAGAAGAAGAGACCGATCTGGCGGAGGCCGGGGAACTGGTGAGGTTGGGCGAAGATGAGCAGCGATAGACCGCCGGTACTCATCGATGTCGTGAACCAGGCCCATGTGAAGTGGTGCATGCGCTGCTTGAGCCCCAGCTTCGGTCGGTTGGGGTCGAAGGGGTCGATGTGATCAGGGCCGTGGCCATGAGCGTCGTGACCCTTCTCCATATCGTGTCCCTCCTTGCCATCCTTCATCGAAGACGCCGTCGAGTTGACTTGTGTCTCGGTCATGCCCATGCTCAGTCGTCGCTTATCGTCCACCGATGCGTTGTGGTAGTGGCCGGCTGGTTGGCCCGGGTGCGGTAGCTGGTAGGACATGTGGCTTTGTGCTGAGTTGGAGTAGGCGTGAGACGGACCGGCCTCTCCAGTTGTGTAAGGAACTTGGTAGTTCTCCTGGTAGCCCCCGTAGGCGGGGGCTTGTGCAGGTGCCTTTTCCATTTTGTTTTTGTTGGTTTTTGTGTTTTCTGGTGTTGCCGGTGGCAGAGAGAGCGTATATGACAAGGACTGTACAATTGTATACACACGGCAATATATATATGATATGATATTCACAACATAAGAGGAAAGAATAGAAAGTTGGGGGAGAGAGGGGAAAGGGTATGGGGGAAGAGAAGAGAGAAGAGGAGAAGATTTGAAAGGAAACAACTCTAAACAAGTAGTACGTAGGAAAAAAACAAGAGAACCGGTCTCTGAACGAAATGAACTCGAATCCCAGCGACGACGGCAATTGTGAGGATCTTAGATGGGGATCGGGCGCGAACGTCTCCTTTATTCATGGCTTAGGTTCTCGGCGCGTGGGTCCAATATTGGAAGGCCAAGAATTAGGAAACATCGCTGGATGGAAACGATGGCCGCCAAGAGACGGATCGGCCAGGGTATAGTAGCAGACAGGAGGACCGCTGCAAGAGATAAGCATGGTGGCCATGCTTGGGCGTGTCCATCCGTGCATCTGGCAGCCGCCCCGGCCACGCTGCCATCTGCTTCCGTCACGGATCCTTGGCACTCCCCTCCTCTGCAGGCGAAGGACTAGCGCGGCTGCTAATAGATCTGCGGTGGCTCGAAACCAGCCAGTACCGTTTCTTGTCACCTAGCTGATGAGGATCATCGTCACTTTGGGGCAAGTGCTGGACGTGGGTACAGGTCGGTAGGCAGTAGCCTGGTAGCGGGCAGTGAGAGTGTTAAGGTTGGGAATAGTAACAAGTCTGACCCACTCGCGGGTTCTGTCTGTGTGTGAAGCTGTTATGAAGTGCGCTATAGCAGGCAGGGGTGGGTGATAGGTGTGCACTTGGGCTGCAAACGCGCTTGGCGCAATTTATACATGTGCATGTAGGTGGCCATGACCTGGTTCCGCACCGAGGAGCAGATGAAGGGAGGCTGCGAGAGGTTCGGAGCTGCGCAGCTCGTGTCCTCCGGGGATGAGGGCTGTTTGACGCCGGGTGCGATAGTTGGATGCGATGGCACGAGGAGATAAGCAGGGGAAACAGGCAAAGGCACCGAGCCTAAGGGCGGGAGTCTGCAAGATCGAAACACGGCCAAGGCCTCCGAAAGCGACGCAAAGGGCAAAAATAGCATCGGGGTTGGGATAGGGTGCGCAGAAACGAAACAAAAAAACTAGACAAGCTGCTACGTACCGGTGATTGACAGGCGGCCAGGCGGGCGGCCAATCGGGGAGGGACGCATCATTGGTGGCAGTTCACGGACAGATCGTCGGGGCCGCTGTATGTAGGGTAGGTTAGTAATGTTTCTTGGCGACACCAAGGGCTGCCTCTCACAAGCCAGAGTTCTGGTCAGAGAGGCCCTTGAAGTTTTCGTCCGACGACGTCAAACCTCCCAAGGCCCAGAGTGCGCCAGGTAAGTGGAGATGGGAAAGGGTATCCGACAGGCCCCCTGGTTGCCTTACATTCGATTGCAACCCTGCAAGCCAGGGTAGCTGCGTTTGCCATGAACGACTGCACCCGATGCGGCTCTTTTCTAGATGGCCGTCGCTTGGCCGCTTGGCAGTGTCTTGGATGGGATTGGCAAAGTGGGCATCGTCGAGATGATGGCCAAGAGCAGCGCGTCCTGGACATATCAAAGTGGGGGACGGCCACCTGAACTGTTTCGCGCGTGGGGGCATGGCAGGGCATGGCGAGAGGGAAAAACAGCTGTAGGAAACACTACGACACTTCAAACACCCCGACACACGCACTGGAAACTCTGCTTCCGGGAAAACCCGACCGACGGAAGGAAAACCTCCCAACAATAGCGACCAAGATAGTATTTTTATCATGGCACACACAGCTCCGCTCCGAGCGAGGCCTCTCAGTAACCCTGTTTCATCTATTTATTGCCTTTTTCTGCAGTCGGGTATTCGAGGGCAGCACTCCAATGAGGCTGGGTCGTTGCGAAAGTTGCCTCGATCCCGATTTCTCTCAGTGGTTGGTTGTTGTTGTGCCGTTTGGGCAGCCACCAGCCGTCCGGGTCCGTGTGAAACGGCACAGAAGAAGGCAGAAGCTTTTTTGTTTTCCATCGCCGAGACGCTCCAACGCAGATTTGGTCGCAGTCCGTCTGTCCTCGTCTCCTCCGTCTCTTCAACCCCCGCCCGCTTGTTCCAGACCATGTTACCCCAATTCCCCTTCATGTTCTCCTCTGTTTTGACGTGGTTTCCCATCCCCATTCCATCATCTCTGTTTCTGGAGCACTGGAGCAGTCGAGGCGGGTACTGACTAGGCCTAGCTGGCAGCTAGCCAGCCCCCCAAGTCTAGACTCTCAATTGCCAGACCGGCACTCGGGCCCCTAAATCCCCTAAAGCACCAGCTAGCAGCGTGAGAAGCGCTAACTAACCTCGCCAACATCCACTGTGCTATTCGATGGGTCTGTGACGCACCCAGGCCTAGCAGCATCACATGCAACGCAACATCACGACTCGTCCTTATCAGTGATTTGAAATGGCAATTAATGCGTGACTCCTCCACTGAACAAGAAAAGAAGACCTGATGTTGATTCGTGCATTCCTGTCCCCCAAAGGCGCCGGTACTCTATTAGAATTCAGCCTTCCAGTCCAATGAGATTTTAGTTTAAGTATTCACGTGTTCGCATCCTCTCTTGGCCGGAAGACAGCTCGTATCCTGCGCTGTCTTTGTTACGCGTTCTGCTGCGCCTGTGCGCCCAGCCTGTCCGTCTCCTGAAGTTGAAGACGATCGACGCCCATTTGCTATGAGCAAGTGGAGTCCCATGTCCATCACTCGTCTCTGCTCGCATTTCGATGCAATGCGCAGCAAATGCGGACAGGCCCTATCAGCTCTGCCCCAAATGCGCTAGGTCGCTCCCTCGACGACTTGGCAGAAGTCATGTTTTGGCTGCCGCCTTCCTATAAACCTGCCATTGTCGCGCGATCTCAGACGTTCCGGCGAGGTGTCCCTGGCCTCCCGGGGGCCCGGCAGCCACGGGCGACAGATACGACGGCAAGCCTTCTGGCGGTTCTGGCCATACGACTACTCGTCCTCATCCTCGTCACTCTTCTTGTTGACCGGGAAGACCTACCACTTACTTGCCTTATCACTGTTGGTGGGTTCCATGTCCATTCAATCTAAAGTGGTTTGCTTGGCTGTCCCACGACCCAACCGCCGGGCCGCCCGCTAGTCGTCTTGGCTCATTAACCATCAAGTCGTCGATCATCTCGACGGAGTGCGCGTCGCCGTGCGCAGTTTCCGTTTTGTTCTCGAGGAGGCAATCCTCCTGCTGACTGACTCCTTTGGCCTTCGCGGGGGAGTGAGCACTCGGTGTTTCCGTTACAGGTGGGTGTGAACAACAAACATTTGTCGAACTGCGCAATGCGCATGCGCGTTTTGCGCAATCGGCCCAAAGCTTCGGCTTGGCGTGTTGGCGCCACCTGCCACCCTCTGTTTCTGGTCTGTGTTCTGCAGCGGTACGTCAGATGCGCCGTGGCAGATGACAGAATGACATGTGGTGGTGGGTGATGCTTTGTTGCGTGATGATGTCGCTGTCGCGACGGCCACAGTGACTCTCCCCCATCCATCCATCAATCCTCAATCCAGCAATCCGCCATGGGAGTTCAATTAAGCTTCTCGTCTCAATTGCTTTTAGTCATAGTGCGACGACAAGTCAGCAGCTCCCGACCGTCCATCAGCCAGCCCAGTCCGCCCAGTCCGCCAATCTGGGCGGGGATGACATGATCGCTGCCACGATGTTTCCTCCGCCGCGCCCTTGGCCCCAAGCCCTTTCCAAGATGGCTCGGCGTGCTTGGCCCAAATCTGCCAACCATTCCCATTCCCATGGTTTTCGTTTCTTCGCCAAGCACGCCAAAAAGCCACCGCCGCCACCATTGCGGATGGGCCAGTTTTTTGGTAAATTCGTTAACGTCGTGCCAAGCCGAACATCGTAATCCCAATTCAGGTGCTACTCTCAAACAATTCATGTGCGCATCCTCATGTTTTAGATGGGATTGGCAGCTACTCGAACAGAAAGGCGAATCAGGAGTACGAGCAATCAATGACTGATTGATCAATGCTATTTAGGTGTTCATTCTGCTTTTCTTCGAATCGCAATTCTTCTTCCTCTCACCGACAGCCCTGTCGACGCCCGGACCTTGGGCGTGATCTGGCACCGCGCATCTTCACTGGGTAGTTTCTTGGCTGCAGTGCGACCTCAGCTATTGCATCAATGCACCAGTGTTCAGTGATTCAACAACCTCAATCTAGATGACAAGCGAAATTTCGCATGCTCGAATAGCATTGCCCCTCAAGTAAGTAGGAAGCAATCAAGTAGATATCGCCTGTGATTGTAGCTCTTGAACGATGACCCAGTTATGGGTGCCTCTGGCGCCCTCGTCGGTTTTCCTGGCACAATCTGAAAAAGGGGGAGGACCCGATCATAACTAAAGGAGCTCTATGAATATATCTTCCAAGAACATATACTTGCCCAACGCGACTTGTCGTCGGTACTTCAATTCACGTGCCCACCCTGTTTGTTTTCATTCCACCATCCCATCCGCTTGAGCAACGAGCATTCTGCTTTAGGCTCGAGACAAACTCAGCACCGTCGTTTTGTACGTAGTGCGGCATGGCTTACCTTCTTTGGGGTTGGTGTACTGCTCTGTGGAGGTCGAGTTACTGCTTGTACCAGGTGCGAGGCCTCAAGCTCACCTGAAAATGTCACTCCTTCGCGTACGAAACAGCGACCAAGACTTGACCCCATTCAGAGCTGTGAAGCATTTCACTAGCTTATTAGCATCAGTAAGTTTGTAGCTGAGCGCCGGCGTTCAAAGAACCTGCCTTCGAGATGGTTCCTGACAAGGCGATATAGCCATGCATATCATTGGCCCACTCCAGGGCTATATCGACTTCTGAGGGCAAAACGCAGTAGGATCCGGCGCCGTTGTGTACCGCATAGGGATATGCATGCCTTCCAAAGATACGTCGTAGCTCCAGTCGTAACGTGGGTTGTTACACTGCGTGGAGATACAGACCTGGCAGTCTGTAGACGCGAATCTGAGAGGGCGATGATGGCGAGAACATCGTATATCATCTGTGTTCGAGCTGATCGAATCTCCAGTACTCGAACCACGAAATCGTTGACAACGAATGGCTCCATGCACTTTCTCTCAGAGATAGATCTTGACTAATCATTTTTCAAATCCACCATAACACATTTCGATCCGTGATTAGCTTAATATACACTATGGCTTATTACGCACCATCCTTTAAGGGGCGCTATATTCTAAATGTTTAACGGTTAATGGAATATAAAATATTATATAAGTCCTTAAGGCTCTAGATATTAGCCTGGAGGAGAAGGGTGTGGTTGAGGTCTCGTAGGTTAAAGTTTTAAAATTCAGGCTGTCGTGAACTGAGGTGAAAGTAAAGAACAGCGGAGGAGTTAGTTGCCGTTGGTGGTTAGGCCTGGGCGCAGTCGTTGGGTCAGGTAAGGGGCTGGGGGTTCGGGGGCGTGGGTAAGACATAATTTGCTGAAACCATCTGCAAGTCAGCGGCAATTAGGCAGGTCACTCAGGCAATGGGTATTTCATGCGACAGCAAAAGTATAAAAATAGAGCAAGACTTTTTTGAAAGTGCGGAGGCTGAGTTCCGTCCAATCTGTATGCATATTGGGCTGTCGTCCAATTACAACAATGAATAGACAACTTGGCGCGTCAAATCTGCACCATTTCGGTACCCCGAAGTAGACCTTACTCTGAGCCGAGATCTCAGTACCTAGTATAGCTAGACGAGGCTCGGGACTATGCACGTAAGCACTTCGCGTACGCTATAATCATCGTCTATTTTTCACTGTATTTAAGAGCCTCAGTTCTCGGCTGTCACGGCTGCTAGTATGCTATTTCCTGTACGCAGAGGGTATCGCAGAGTCTGTCAGAGAGCGTTGAGTCTGTCCTTAAGTGCAAAGGTACCAGAGGTAACACTGCCAAGGCTGTAATGTCTGCACTGAATAGGCAGGCTAGGCTTGGCAATAGGTTGACTGGATAGTGTCAAATGTTTTGCATGTCACCGTAAGCAGTGACGACATTGGTGGTTGGCTACCAGCGGCTTACGCAGCCGAATAATTCCTTTTTTTCAATACGCAGAACATCTGGGGCAACTTAAATGTAGCTAAGTCCCTTCCTCTTGGGCCAGGTTGATGGCATCCGAGCTTACATGCACGTTATTCACCTTCCGTTCTCGCTCTTAATCTTATTTCGCAACGAACCCAGAAATGCTTTATTGTTTTTTACTATTTCGAGATGAATGAATCGCCACGATCGCCCCCCGAGCGGATGACTGGGAGGCCCCCCAGCCGCTCGCCGTCTCCAATGTCTATAGGGATTACCTCAGCAGAATCAGACACATCACCACGCCCCTCTCGAGATACCCAACCCCTTTTTGACGGCCAGACCGAGTCTCAAGAGTTACAGACCTTGCGATTGAATCATATTCGTGAAAGAACCGGCGAATACAAAGCCGTAGCTGCAGAAGATGCATCTGCATCCCACGTTCAACGACCGACACGCAAGATCAAGATGACTACAATACTCACCGACTGTATCGTAATATTACTGCCTCTCGCTTTGGTGGTCTTTGTGGCCTTAGTGTGGTCTAAGAGAGATTCTCGAGTTAACGAAGAAGATTTTACTTCTTGGGAGAATGCCATCAAAGTGGTAAGCGGCTTCCAATGCATAGCACCACGGATAATACTAACTTCATCCAGGCAGCCACTGTTCTGCCAATCATATTTGCCTCGGTGGTCGGCCGTCTCATGTCCGAGGCAACTCATTGGAGACTGGAGCATGGTGACACCGTGGGTTCACTAGAGCAGTTGATGGGTAGCCGGACTGTTGGTGGGACCATCACGACACTCTTCCAATTTCAGTCTTGGAATTTAATAACTCTGGTTCTCCTCGCTGTCTGGGCTCTTTCTCCTCTAGGGACCCAATCGCTACAGCGAATGTCGAAGCTAAGACTCGGCTTCGAACAGAATAAAATGAACATTACCTACTTCGACAACAGCGCGAGGAGCCGACTGGTTAAGACGGCCAGGTCTGTGGTCAGCGGGGCTTCCAAATACGTATTGGATTCCAAACTTCGTGCCTTCGCAGGATTGTACACGACGGTTGTTTCCATGCCCGAAAAGTCCAAGCTGGATACAATGGACTTGTGGGGAAACGTCAAGATCCCATATCTGGATTCTGTGGACGGGCCTGACTGGAAGGACGTTCCCCAGAATCTCAGCACCGACGGATACTCCTCGTTAGTTGGGGTGCCTCTCAGTCATATCAACCACATGAATCCCAACACCAGCGATTCCTTCACGCTCGAGTCAAGCTACATTCAACTTCAGTGTAACGAGATCGTGACCAAAACATCGCTCGACGGATCCACGGAAGACATCTTGAATGGCCACATGTTGGATGACGCGTATAGCGATTTTGGTGGTTTGGGGAGAATCTACAGCCTTCCAAATGGCACATGGCACGGCTTCCCAAGAGACTCTGAAGCATCATGGAGCCTGGGAATCAATCGTTTTGTAGACCCGCTATGGTTTGGAGGCAACAGGACGAACCGCACGGAATTTAAAGAAACATCCAAGAGCTCGCGCGCCTCTGACCTCCATCGGCCCAACCTCTTCACAAACGAGAAGGGAATCGAAGCGGGGCCTACGGGCCTTATCATTCAAGCCACCTGTAAACACCAATACACCCTGCAACCAGAGCTTTTCTTCACTGGCTACTGTGATATCACTCAGAGATATGTCGAGTCCCGTGTTAACTGCACCTGGTCGAAGGGCAATCAGCAAATTTGTGCCGTAACAGCTCAGCGACCATCGCGACAACCGCATGCTCTGGACGCCATAACGCCGCTGTCTTTCCCCGTGATCTTCCGCGGAGTATCCAAGGAGCTGCCTCGGACCACTGGCGGTACCATCTCTTACCAGACGGAACCTTCTCTTTATCACCTTGCCGACCCCAGTCTCAAGGCCATGGGTGGGGGAGAATTGCGGTTCTTGGAGAACGTTACTAAAATGGACCTGGGGATCCGCCTCGGTCAACTCCTAAACACATATCTTCAGCTGACTCAGATGCCTCAGAACATGTATGGCGGGGCCGCTGACGGAAGTACGCTCGACCCCAATATTACAGTTATCGCGGAAAACACCGAGAATGTGGTTCTTTTCGGCGTTTCGAACGGCTGGGCTGGCTTGTGTCTCGTTTCCTGTGTTGCAATGCTCATGGCGGGTGTTCTGAGCGTCGCAATCGCCCACTGGGCCCGTAGCCCGGAGATTCTGGGTTATGTCTCAACCGTGTTCAGGGATTCGAGGCACATTGAGCTGCCAGAAGGCTCCTATCAGCTAACGGCTTCTGAGTTATCTGAACGTATGGCTAAGGAGAGGATACGATACGGTGTCATTAGAAACGAAAAGGGCGACGATTTGTGTATAGGAGTTGGCCGCGAAGAAGTCACGGTAGGCATCACGAAAAAGCGAGCAAACTAGGCAGTACACGAGCGTGTCGCTTTATTTGGATCAAAGTCAATGTGGGTTAGTGTTCACTAAGAGTCGTCAGGATCTTCAATCCTTGTCTCTTATGCCTGGGGTCGGAAAAGAGATGAGGGGAAGCAGGATAGCGGGATAACCTGGTGCGATAGAGGAGGGGGCAAAGGTAAAGAATAACTTGAAGTGACGCAAGGGGGACTGAAATTCATATCTGATAAGATCACTTTCATAATGTCTTTCTCTCCCTTGATCTCGCTTGCTAGTTAACAACCTCGTATTTACCCTTTTCTATATATGATTGACGACAGCTTCTTAGAAGGAGAAAGAAGCCAAAGATGCAGCCCACTGAAGCCCAAATCTCAGTGGCACTGGCCCATTATCGCGAGCGCATTGTCTCCCACAACCGCGAAGCATTCACCAAACTTGTCCAGATGGCCGAGACCTCGCGGCCTAACACGCCCAAGTCCGCCGAGGGTATGGCCGCGGCGCGCCTCCGCTTCGTCCGTGGCCTCCTCGGTATCACGCGCCCGGAGCTACACCAGAGCCCGGCGGAGCGCATCGAGTGCCCCGCCGACGTCCGCCGCAAGTGGCCCGAACTGGTGCGCATCTTTGCCCTAGACGGCGTCACCGTGGGCAGAGATGACGCGAAACGGGAGGCCGACCGCACCGCATACCGAGACGGTATCATGGCGGGGCTGCGAGTGCTTGATGGGGGCGACGCTGCGCGTCTGGGGTTCCCCGATGACCTCTGGAGCTTGATGGGCTTGGTCGATAGTCTGGAGGGCCATGGATGACCGCAGTGCTGCGAGCATGGTCAACAGGTTCGGTTCTGGGACGGCTTGGGAGCATCGGCGGTTGAGGTTGAGGAGCGCTGTGTAGACCCTGTCGAGCTGGATTTGGAGGGCTGGGAAGTTCTGGCCGGATGGGAATGCGGGAGTGGACCTGAGACTATTTGCTATGTTTTATACTGCCGTGTCGGGGAGGATGAGGTGGGTTTAAGTGTTAGCGAGGAGGGGGACGACGGAGGCGATACCAGCTGGAAATGGCGGTATGTGGCTGATATGGGACAGAACGGTGTGGAGGTCTTCGACAGTATCGTGGAGTTGCTGAAATGGTACGAGGAGCTTCATGTGCCAGATCTGGAGCACTTGGACTGGTACACAGATAAAGTCTTCAGCGACTGACGGTTCTGTTATATCGCCTGCGGCTTCACGTAATCTGTACGAGGAGTTGAGAATGAGGGCGCTGTAGGCGCGGACTCTTTGTTACCGGATCCAATTGCATGCCCCTATCCACATGCGTTCCGGGCCTTGGCCCAGAGATAACGTGAGCTTCTGGGTATTGCAGCGATGCCAGATCGCTGATTCTAGCTGCGTAAATATACGCGCATGATAAAGAAAAAGTACAGAACCATGTAGCACCTACCCCTATAGCATATACACAGAAGTGTCCACCCCCTCCCCCTTTCCCCCATTTGCTCTAGTACCCCTATCCGACTACAAAAGCAACCCACACGCACCGCAATAGCTACTTCCACACAAAAAGAAACCATTCTCACCAACCTAGATCAACGCCCGATCCAGTACGTAGCCGCCACCCCCTGCCGCACCACCGCCTCCGCCACCTCGGCATCCGTCATCGTCTCCTGGTCATTCAGCGCGAACCAAAACGACCCGCACTCGGGCATCAAGTAATAAACCTGCCCCCTCGCGACGTCGACCGAGCTCGCCAGCCGGCCCTCGGCGACGAAGTCGGCCGCCCACATGCCGCCCAGCTGCGTCCACGTCTCGTAGCCGACGGCCGGGTCCTCCCCCATGGGCCGTCCTCCGGCTCCAGGTAGAAGACGGGCGTGTAGCTCCGGTCCGAGCGCGGCGTGAACCGGGCCTTGAACGACGGCGCGCCGGGCAGCCTGCAGGACTGGCCCGAAGCGGACGAGGGGGCGAAGTAGCCCAGGCACTTGGCGCAGGGCTTGGCCGACAGCAGCAGGGCGTCGACGATGGGGTAGGCGCCGGGCGAGTCGAAGGCCTGGCGGTAGGCGAGGAGCAGGTTCTCCTCGGCGTGGATCATGTCCGCTTCTGTCTCCGTTCCCGCGGGGTTCGAGCTTCGACTGCTGCCGCCCCCGCGGCTTCTGGAAGAAGAAGAGCTCGCACTGGTGGTAGGGACGGCAGCCGCGGCCGACGACGTCGCGTACGAGGTCCAGAGGTCCGTTGCGCCCGCCGCGAAGACCAGCGACGCGCACAGGTCGGCGTACTCGGTCGAGCGCAGGCCGGCGCGCACGTGCTGGTACTGCGCGAGGACGCGGCCGAGCTGCTTGTAGGTCAGCGCGACGCCGTGGCCCTGGGCGTCGCGGATGCGGAAGCTGGGGAGGTCGACGAAGAGGAACTGCGGCATGACGGCGGGCGTTCGGGATCTCCACGCTGCTGTTGGAGCGGGTAGATGTAACTCCTGACTCGGTAGGGTCGGGGTGTTTGGGTCTCGTCCCGGATGAGGGATGAGGTGTTGGTCGGATCGAGGTTTGGGGGGATATCTGCTGATGATGATGTAACTCATTCGAGTCGAAGCTGGCGGTCTGTGTTTGTGCCCTTGATATCATTGGTATCGTGACTAGTGATATGGCTTTGGATGAACTGCTGGCAGGGCTCGGTCTTATATATAACTTAACACACGCTTCATTTGGGGTCTGTTGTAGTAGCTATCGCTGACTTTCGCAGTATTGTATGATGTGCCCTATTGGCTGCGAGGGCTGTCATGGTCGCCACGGAGGAATGGTATTCTTACATACTATCGAGGCACAGCATCGCACCAATGAAGAACTCTCCTTGGACTTCATCATTCGGATGAGGCCTCGGTCATGGGGCTGACGAGGCTCGTCGTCATGGTCCGTTACCCCCACACTGCCATGAGCCAGCATGGGGTTGCACGAAGTTGGCACGTGTGCCATGATATATCAAGGGCGGAATGAGGTCGTCCTATTTTTGGTGATTTGGATGCCCGGGCGGAAGGACCAGTCGTCATTCTTCTACATTCACACCGTAATTACGCATATATCCATCCAGGGGACGAACGGGCCTCTGACTATCGCCCTCGGTGGACGGTGGCCTCTCTGTGGTATCAGGATAAGTGGATTAAGGGTCAGCTCTGCGGTTAATATCATACCATTGCTTGTCTGACGGACTATAGATAGGTGGCATTTATTTGTTGCCATATATCTGGTTTGATATATAATAATTCGGTTCCATTGTATCATCAAAAAAATGGAATAGCTATTCCAAATAGGTTATTATAAAAGATGGATTCAGCTTCGAAGTCATCGGCAATGTCATCATCCAGTGGAGGATCGAGAACGAGAAGGCCAAGAAGAGAGGCTGAGCTGTCGAGAGCTGGGCTCGGGTCGGGTTAGGCTATTTGGAAAAGGGGTGCGGCCAGATCTTCTTGTATTACTGGCTTACCGAGTGTCGGGGCTCGGCTCTCGGAACTCGGGACGAAGGCGTCTGTCAAAATAGTAAGATTTGCAGGGTTGATTGCAGGGGTGGTCAGAATAGCAAATGGCACGTGGCTTGCGATCCATTCACGGCAACGCCTGTTTCGTCAATCTGGACGACAAAACTACCAAAGACATCTGGCGCAGTCGACCGTCTCTCCTGGGTTTCCGAAGTAGTCTGCACTGTAACACGCGTTGCCCTGGCTGGTGGTCATCTTGACCGGTGGCTATATTGATTGGTGGTCGTCTTGACTTGGTGGTCGTCTTGACTTGGTGGTCACCCCGACCAATGGCCAGCCCCGACTTCATTCACGCCCGAGCCGCAGCCTAACCGCCGAAGATCTCCTAGGGATCCCCCCTCCCCATCAGGCAATGCAAGTAAGCATTCCCACCATCCGCGGAGTCCACACCCGCGGCGCCCACGGAAGCCGACCGGGACTTTCGCCGGCAGTGCGTTGCACCAACCAGTCAACAACACCTGATAGATATGGTGAGATCTCGATACGGCAAGCCCTCCCTAAAATGAAGGGGTGACTTCTTATATTCTGGTCGACCCCCCGCGTCGCGATCCCGGTCGTACTTCGCCGAATGCAGAAGCTGGGGTCCGTTCCCCTCTGTCGGCTCAGCCCTACACAGCCCTACCGTCAGCACCAACACCTCCAGCACCGGGTGATGCCTAACTTAGCTGATGTAAAGCTGAACGTCGTTGTATTGAGAGCCCTTCAGGGGGGGCATCATAATTCCATTTTCATTTTGATCATCTGTCTGTTTGGTTGACATCTTGACATCGAACCCCTCTAAAAAAACATTCCAGTCACCTATACCGGGGGTTCGCTAGTAACCGTCGGTCGGCTTCCTCAAATGTCCCTTGCGTATAGTATACTGGCGGCATTGGTCCAGCAAGCAGCAGCGGAGATGACCACGATGGACTTCGAATCACTTCGAATCTCGAGTCACTGTCCAAGAAGATCATACGTTAGTACAAGTCGATTATGCCTCAATAACTTTGTTAAATGTATTATTCTCAATTCAACCGCACGCTCTCCTCTCTATCCCCTATCCAAGTTTCCTCTATGCAAGTCTATAGTCCGCTTTTTTCCCATAACAAGATATATTACACCCAGTTCAGTTCATCATCGTCGTCATCATCATCGCTTCCTTTCGCGCGACAGTTGTGGTTTTTTTTTAGTTCTTCAGCACGGCGCGGAAATGCACCTCGCCCTTCTCGAGCCTCTCCATGGCGTCGCGGATGCCCTCCTCGGACATGGGGAACGTCTCGACGACGGGCGCGATGCCGTGCAGGGCGGCGAACTCGAGCATCTGGTTGTGCAGGTGGCGCGGCGCCACGACGGAGCCCTGGATGGAGATGGCGCTCAGCAGCAGCGGCATGTAGGGGATCTCGAGGTTGCCGTCGGCGACGGCGAGCGGGTGGATGACGGCGCCCGGCGCCAGCAGCGGCAGCACCAGGTTCCAGTCGGGCATGGCCGACGTCGTCACCAGCAGCCGGTCGAGCTTCTTGGCCCCGGACAGCCGCAGCTCCTTCTGCCCCTTGGTCGCCAGGAACTCGTGCGCCCCCAGCCGCAGCGCCTCGGCCTTCTTGCCGTCGCTGCCGCTCAGCACCACGACCCGGCACCCCATCTTGGCCGCGAACTGGATGGCCAGGTGGCCCAGCCCGCCGACGCCCATGACGCCGACCGTCTCGGTGGGCTGCGCGTCGTAGGCGCGCAGGGCGTTCCAGACGGTGGCGCCGCCGCACATGAGCGGGGCGGCGGCGTCGTCGGACAGGTTGTCGGGGATCTTGAACAGGAAGGCCTCGCGCCACACGGCGTGCGACCCGAACGAGCCCTGGTCCAGGTCGGCGTAGCCGTACATAGCGCGCTGGGGGCAGTAGGTCTCGTTGCCCTTGAGGCACTCCTGGCAGCGGCTGCAGCAGTCGTGCTCGTAGCCCCAGCCGACGCGGTCGCCCTTCTGGAGGCCCTTCACGTCCGGCCCCACCTGCTCGACGACGCCGACGCCCTCGTGGCCCAGCGCCATGTCGGCCGTCTTGTAGTGCAGGTCGGTGCCGCACAGGCCCGACGCCGTGATGCGCATGTACACTTGGTCGCCCGTCAGCTCGTCGGGGCGGGTCGTGGTGCTCTTGACGGGGCGGCCGTCCTTGGCGCCCTTGAACACGGTGAAGGAAGGCATGGCTTGCTGATGTGGTGGTTGCTCGTGGAGTGGGTGTACGGTAAAAACGGATCGTAGGTTTTCGAGGTAAGGGGGTGCAAAGATCGTTCAAGGTGGTTTTGGTAGTGAAGTTGCAATGTCTAACAGTTTTCTCTGGAAACACGACATAGCATGGCGGAACGACATGGCTCTTATATGGCAGTTAGTCCTGGCCATCCAGGCCAAGCGAGCCTGACAAATCGGGAGCATCGGTGAAAAAATGGTTTGTTTGAGTTGTTTCTAGTGAGCGAGCTTGCAAGCAAATTTCGATGACGTTGAGCTAGTATCGTCCAGGGCATGACCGAATCCCTGGTTGCCGGGGGTGGAAAAAAGTGGCAATCCCCTCTTCGATTCTCACGGTACGCGCAGATTTCAATCTGAGATAGAGCAGATCCAGTGGGAAAGAACGTCATGCAGGTGGGCATTTGGCAGCAGCGGGCTTCTTCCGCACCGGCAATCCCCGTTGGGGGGGTCTTGGGGTGTCACTGCCGTCGCTATTGCTAGATAGTGCCTTCTGCCAGTGTGTTTAGCGCCGTCTTTGCTGCTGACACAAGCAGCCCTAACGCCGCCGGTCGGCGTTTACGCTCCACGATCTCGACCATCGCAACAACAGAGCAATCAATGCGCCTTGAAAAAAATACTAACCAAATCCCCAGAACATGGCAATCTGGCATCTCGCTTACTTTTGATTTCGAATCCTCGCTCGCTCACGGCGTTAATTCCCAACGCTGCTGCGGCAGGACCCCCCTTCCCCCGACTCCCTGACGCCGAGTGCGTCAATTGTGGGCGGACATGAGTCGGACATAACCCACGGCCTGCCCTGATTGATTGATGTTCTCGTGAAGAAGTAAGTCGCCGCTTGGCCTCGGAGTCGCCTCCGTACCCCTGCATGCACCCAGCCCTTGATTCTTGCCAATGGGCAACCTAAATTTGCGGGTTGCGTGGATGGGCGTTCCCTGACATGGCATTCGATCGCATTCGTTGCCAGACTGCGACCGCGCGGATGGGGGCATCTCCGATTACTCTCTCATTGGCGTTCTACCTTCTTGGCACTGAGCACCTCCAAGCTTAACGCCGAAACCAACCCAACCTCCATTCGCGTGTCTACATAATTGCCATGCACCGACATACTGCACTCACTCGTGGTTTAATAATCAAAGAGGCAAGGACGTGAGCTTGCATTCCCGCTCACCGTTCATTCGGGTTTACCACTCATCATCCTGAATAGCCGGCGATGCGCTACTCGGCGATAACAAGGCGGCAGTCAAGAGGATAGGACAAGTAGACACTTTCAGATTGGGGATTGGTAATATTGTCATTCAGTCATCGGCTTCATGATACCACGCGACTACTCTCCATGTGTATCCTATCCAGATCTTCGGCAAGTCTTCTCATGCTACTCGTAAGTTCGGGCGCACCGCCCAGGTCATCCCTCCACCAGCTCGCCAAGATCCACGTCTTGACGACCGCACAACACCGACTTCCCCCGGGCAGTCTCACGTCAGAGGCCTCGAGGGTTTCGGCAATGTCCAGCATGAGGACTTCCATCGGACATATGTACGCAACCTGCTTGCGCTCGCTCCACGCCAGCACATGGCCGCAAAGAGAGCCGGTGTGCCGCTCCATGATCCACGCGCCGGAGTCGCCAGGTATGCCCAATGAGAGTCCGGGTATCCGGCGCATGTTCGAGGCCACGAACTCGCTCATGGTCGGCTCGGCCTTGCCTGATGTGCCCGGCGCTGCTCTGCTGCTGACTTGATATGTGTGACTTGGGGAGGCGCGGCCGTAGATTTTCACCGAAGTGAGGGCGGGGAGGATCAAGCCCGTCTGCATGCCGCTTGTCCGCCCAATGCACTGCACCTCCAGCCCCGCCAGCTCCGACGAGGAGGTGATGGCTGTGGGCTGGAGTAGGCCCGTCGGGGAGTCCGGTAGGACCTGCGGCACCTTATTCTGGTCTTGGTCCGGAAGCCTCTCCTCTTCAAACGAGAAGAGAGCCCAATCGATCTCGTGGATCAGGCCTTCAGTGTCGTGCCGCCTCCGGATTCCCGAAGAGGCATATATCTCGCCAAGACGGCACGTATCCAGATGGTCGTCATCAATGGTATCTTCTGACGGGTAAAAGCCGTCGCCTATGTCGTCCAAGGCCGGCTGCGTCACGACGTAGCCCTCTCCCAGGCCTGGTTCAATACCTGGTATGTCGCCTGGCTCGAATTCATCCTCCTCATCCTCGCTCTCATCGTCGCTGGTAAGATCGGTCACTGAGTAGTCAGATTCACTGTCGGAGAACTCGCAGGCGAAATCGTCGCCGCTACTTTCGGACGTATCGGTATCTTGTAGATGAGTAAAGCTTTGAGAGGCCGCGCTACTTCGGAGCGTTGGCGGGTCCATCTTAACGTCTGTTTGAGGGTTGCCCTGCTCTGGGTCGTCTAGCATGTGATGAACCGTCATGCCGTACGGCTTGTCGTCCACCATGATCAAGCCGCCGAAGCTGACTGGGGGAAGGTGGCGGTCGCCAATCCAGGCTCCGATACTTGCTCCATTATGGGGCCGCTCTTGGTAGTCGGGATTGGCGGCTTCCACCTCCCCCTCCCCCATATCGGATCCTGCTTCGTCGCTCTTGGCCATGCTTCGGGTCACGCCACCCTTCCGCGACCGGAGCATGGAGCCCCGACACACTTTGAGCCCGAATCCAGTCGATCCGTCAAACAATATGCCAAGCTTCTTCTTCAGGATGGAGCGGACCTTGCTGACCGAAGTGCAGACGACGAGGACAGTAGGTGTTATCTCCTGTGGAGACTCGCCGATAGACTCGAGGGAGATCTCGACCGACTCGGGGTTCTTGCGGTAGAAGTGCTTGAGAGCCATGTTGATTTGCGGCATAACTACGCTGTTCCACTGCTTGACAGCGTCAGGCGGCAAGGGTATCTGTGGGTATAGGCGAGACTTTGATGACTTCGGCTTCTCCAGAGCGGGTACTGTCTCAACCGTCGGGGCTGGCATGGGACTTGCGCGACTCTTGCCTTGTTCGGTCGCCAACTCCCCCAAGCCCGAAATCCGTTTTTCCAGATCCAGGCTTGTTCTTCCTATGCTTGAGAAAGATTCCCTTGGCGTGGCAAACTGTGCTTCGAACATGTGCTGCGACGCCATGAGAGGGGTAGTAGCGGCGGGAGAGCGGGATTTGGTGTCGCCCATTGAAGGACCAGCCAGGGAGGACATGGAGACAGCGAGCGACGGCTGACGCTCACGCGGAGTCATGGGCACGTCTCCAATATCGGCGCTAATCCTGTCGTCAAGGCCACTGACGCCGTCGAGGATGGAACAGGCTTCCAGGTAGCGACTTGCTCGGATTTGCACTTGGCTCAGTATTTCGTCGCTTGCTCCCGGTCGCATAAGTTCCTGGTCGACAGCATTCCAACAGGCCTGAACCGCCTTCATGTAGAGCGTGCCACATCTAATGGCGAGCTGCTCCAGTACAGACTCCGGGATGCTGGGCGAGCTCGGGCTGGGCACAAGATTCTCGAGCTTTGTCCACAGGCCGATAGAGACAAGCAGCATGGCGAGTGAGTAAAGATCGAGAGTCTTGGTATCTTTGGAGGTGGCAAGCGGCGACTGGGGAGTCGTTCGTGGGTCCAGAGGATGTCGGTAGAGAGTAGTCCCTGTCGAGACTGGCCGTGCCGGGCCCTCTTCGGGGAACAGGTCGAAACTGGACACAAGGGGTTTCCTGACGTCAACCTCTGGCATCTCTATGCTGTGTTCACTACCAACAGGGCTGCAGAATGAGATGGTGGAGTCCAGCAGGTTGCCGTGAGTAATGCCTCGCGCATGCATGTCGAAGATGGTGTTGGCCAAGTTGTGGGCCAGGCGAAACTTGGCTTCCAGGCGAGGTTCGAAATCGGGACGCGACAGGAGCTCACTCAGTGTGCTGAGGTTATCGATGGGATTCTGTGTTAGATTCTCGAAAGTGACGGGGCTGAAGTTGGCGGGGAATTGGTAAACGAGACCCAGTCTGGAGTTCTCCATGTCCTCGTAGTAGCCAAGCAGCAGAGGCAGACCACTCCAGGCGCCGGGAGACCTATGCGACTCGGTCTGGAGTCCCGCACCAAGTTTCTCGAAGCGGGACATGGAAGGCATGATGCCAGTCGTCGAGTAGATAGGGTCGAATGGGGCAAACTCGAGTAAGAGCGGCGACCAGCCCTGACGCCCGCGCCGTACATCGGCAAACGCCTGTTTCCCCATGAATACAATTTCCTGGGAGCGGCGTTCTGAGGTGATGGGTGAAGCCAGCGGCACAGCCTGCATAGTCGTAATATTGGTCAGTGTCTGCGGGTCAATCTGCTGGGGCGTCTGAATGCGCGTCGAGCCGAAAGGCCGCAGCTCGTCGAGCGAAGCCTGCGACTTGGCCATCCTGCCGGCCCTGCTCGACGAAGTAGCAGACGACCTGGTCCTAGATAGATCGTGCAGAGTGTCGATGGAGGCTGTCAAGTCCTTGATCAGGTCTTCGAATCTCGTCTTATCCCATACGACTATGGGGATCTTCTTGTCGCCTGTGGGCCGCTCAGGCTCCTTCTCCCCTATGCGACGCTTGGAGCTCAGCCATAGGGGTTCGGCTTCTGCCAAGATGTCCTTGATAGTTGACATGATACTGCCGACCAAGTCGCTGAGCCCGGCCTTGGAAAGCGACTCGTCAATCTCGGCCGCCTGATTGGAGGGATCGCTCCATTCCAGACCCCAGCTCACGAGTCGGTCCTTCTGGATCTTGAGCTTGCGGTGCAGAGCCTTGATTTCGGGGTCCTCTGAGGATGGCTCTTTGACGAAGTCGGATGACTTCTTGGTGTCATTGTACAGCCTGCTGAGGCGCCTCTGAAATGGCAGCTGGAAGCCACCCAGGGGTAAATAGGACTCCATGCTGTGCGACGTTCGTCCTTACGGACCAGTCAATCTGTGGTGTTAGGATACGAAATGGAATTGAATGCCAAGATATCGAATTGCTGATATTGCGCGAGTCGATGGCGGGGGAAGGCCCTGTTATTAGTGCTAGGCGGGGTCCAGCCTCCAGTGTGTGTGGCCTATGGTTAGGCCCAGATGGGAAGAGGCGGTACTTGGTAGTGCGTCGGATTACAAGGGTGATATCCGGAAATAGAAAAGACGGCAGACGGCAGAGAAGCAGAATGGTATCAAGGGGACTGGAATGCGGATGTGCAGTCGCTGACGATGCCTGCTCATTTTGTTGCATTCGAGTAAGCTGAGGTAGAAGAAGAATATGGCTGCCTTCGCTGGCGCCTCTCTCTCTCTCGGCCCACGGGCAATCACTGACAGAACAATTTCGTTGCCTAAGGTCAAGCGCCAGTCAATTTGGGTGGGGAACTGGATTCGGCAGCAGCTGAGAGAGAAGGAGAGTCCCTGCCACACACGTACAGTAAGGCAATTGGGACGGACCCTGCTGGAGCAGATGGAAAACTGCTGCCTGAAAAGCAGTGGCTGACGGGGCATGGAGTGGCTAAAACCGTGACGACGCTTGGGCCACCGTGTCTCTTTTCCCTTGTTCCGCGCCAGATGCCAGATCTAGAAAAGCGGAGCCGTCGATATCGCCGCGCCTTTCCGCATTTTGTACGTCTTTCTATTGAAACATGACAGTCATGGCTGGTGCTCTTCTTCACATGTTGAATCTTCGCATATCCCATTGAAGGTCTGCATATATCCCGTTGCCTTGATGTCGCCCTTCCAAGTTCTTCTGGTCTTGCGGCTTGCCCGGATCGGCCCTACTGGCCCCAAAGCTTACAAGCTAGGCGAATACATGCATGTGTGTGTGTTGAGAATTAGGCACCCGTATTTATGGTCAAGATGTATGTGGTATTGCAACTCGCCCAATTTCAAGCCAGGGCCTGAGTAAATAGTAGGCAAGTTTCGTAACGATCGGATTGCCAGTCTGCATACGGGCGACCCCTTGATTGAGCCTCAACATCTTGCAGCTTGTTCCTCCACGGGTAGCCTTATTCCATGTCACTTAGTTTCTATTCTGGTGCGGCTTCGTTTGTTCAAGGTGGGTGGAGTTCTGTAGGGCGGGATTATACGACGGATCTTTGGTGTGGATCTGTGAAGCCCGGGATGTAACCGTCCATCATTCACCTGTACCGAGTCTGTCAGATGTCAAGCCCCTGCCGGACTGTTGGAACACGCAGCAATCACTATTTAGTAACTGCTATATCCTAATTGGAAGTAGGCGAAGTGATCTGTGTGGCCGCCTCTTAATGGTTGCCTAAACCCAGTGTGACGAGCGTATTCACGGGCCACTTGCCTGTCTGGTGCGATATACGGCTTAGCCCTGCAAGTCCCGTATGTCTTCCACGTTACGGGGCAACACTTTTGTCAACATCAGTATCGTCCTGGATAAGTAAAGAAACCTGGAGTCATGAAACGGCGCATAAAGGCGAGTCAGCAAGGGAGTGGTAGACTCGGGGGAAGCTTCCAAAGACAGAGGCAGAGATAGTCCATGTCAGATGAGATTGGTGCCTTGTGGTGCGAACACCTGCTTCGCGATCCAAGACCCTGACCCATGGTTGCACCAAAATTTGTTTGCCTGCCGAGGAGACTAAAACGCCGTCTAACCCGGAGTTATTCTGCTGCCTTAGGGGTGGAGCCCGCAAGCGCGCCCATCCCGAACCACTGGGGACTCACTCCTCTCACTCTGCAATGCGTTTGGGTGGATTTCTCCAAGGCTCTGATATGTGTTAAAAGTTTTCCATTCCCAACGGTCGCGCCAGAGCAGTGAGGGGGCCAGCTCGGTGTAACGCAGTACCCATTGCGGCAACCTTTGTGGGCAACCTTCGTGGGTACACTTGCCGACTCTCTTCATTGATACAGCCTCATTGATCACTTCATCGAGTAGATTCTCATCACTTGTTGAGTGGTAAGCGGGAGGCTGAGTTCTGCTTCTCGTTCAGCTGGTAGCTAAGACAGTATCCGAAAATACCAAGCGAGTGCTCCAAATACACAAAAGGCTTCGCCACAATGGGATACTGTTACAGTCTTACTCCTATTTATAAATAAATAAAAGCTTCAGAGTATACGATAAATAATAGGATGCTCCTGTCAAGATCGATAAGGAGGCTCTTGGTTATCTGAGCTGCATATTGCGTGCTTCGCTGACCGCGCTTCCGTCAAGCCAGTAGTGCGCAGCATCGCCAGGAATTTGACCAAGACGGTTAAAAGGCACCACCACCGAGGCATCCTGGAACCGTATATTCCCAAGTATCAGGCTGAGGTGTCGATTGCGACATCGTCGTTCAGGGATGTTGCAAGCCGAGCTGGAGCCGTAGGTTCACGACGAACAGAGAGTCGTCTCAGTAAGCTCTGAAAATAATGGGTGATGGCTGGAGTAGGTTACTGGTTGCTGCGACCAGGGACTTTTGAAGGGGAGATGGGGAATATTAAACGAGACGAAATAGACGGAAGATGCATCATTCAGGAACATCGGCAAACAGGGGTGGCATCACCGCTACAGGGGGAAACTTGTCCATGGCCTGCCTTTCGTATACAGGCATGTTTTCTTGTGTTACATACGGTTCCTTCATTTTACTTCACTGCCTGTCTTTAAGAGATGGTTCATACCGGGACCACGTTTGGAGGCTGGAACTATAGGTTCAGGTGCGCTTGCGACAGCCACGCAATGGTGGCCATGTCGACAATTAATAGAAACTCTGAGCATGGGTAAAGCATCACAGCGTTGGCCACCAACATTATTGCCGTCTGGATGATGATGTTGGTAATCGGTAACGTGGTAAATGTCGCTGCCTCTCATGATCCACAGGTCAATAGCATCCTACCCCAAGACTCTGCCTTGACTCCTCAACGAGTGCATCTTCTACAGGAATGCGCATCTGTACGTAGTCACTGCTAATACCAACAACAACATCATGCCCCAAGAGAAAAAAAGCCGGGGCAGTTCTAATTGTAGCATGTCTGCGACGAACCCCACGATGTTCCCCGCGCCCTGATGACCACCATATTTAGCAACCTGACAGGTATGGCATTTGGTGGTTCCCATATATACTGAATGAGAAAATATTGAAGCACCAACACAAGTCAATGAGGCAGAAAATATGGTATCGCTTGCCTATGTTAATAAGATGAGGAATGGCAGTACTCAAATAAGCAGTGTCATGTTCAGGGGCTGCCGGGCTAAAGTATCTTTCCAGTTAGACCCCCTGAACTTGACAGCCAATGCTGAGCAGAAACCCCTGATTGACAATTTACGTCATTATCCATGTATCATAATGTTGGTGAAATCCGATAAACTCCAAAATGCCTAGTCCTGCCCACTTAAGGTGCAGCCAATGCTAGTAACTATAAACTCAAATAAGACTAGTTGACCCGTCATTTCCAATGATCTCTGTCAGTGTATCATTCAAAATCCCCGTGATGTTCAACTTATCAACCAACCCCCCAAGTCCCCCCTGACCCAGCAACCCCTCACCGCCATCACCGCCGCCACCACTCGACGTCTCACCAGGAAGAGCAGGGACCGTGATATTGAGGTCGCTCATCAGCTTGTCCAACGTCCCCTGCAGGCCCTTTCCCAGCACATCCCCCGCCAACCCCAACAGCCCCGGCAGCGACGCCGTCGAATTGCGGCTCGCGACGCTGTCGACGACGTCGCCGAGCACCTGCGCGACGGGCACGTCGGTCGCGAGCACCACGCCGCCGAGCACGTGTTCGAGGTACCCGATCCGCCGCCCCCGACCTCGACGCGGCCGCCCCGGAGCCCCAGCGTCAGCCTGCCGCGGCCCAGCGCGTCGCCCTGGCTGCTGAGCAGCCCTCCAAAATTGTCGACGAGCGTCGGCACCGACAGCCGGCCGCGGAACGGGAGCGTCGTGTTGCCCGGCGGCAGGACGACGTCGCGCATGGTCGCGTTGCCGACGACGGTCTCGCCCGCCAGGACGTCGAGCGTGATGTCGCCCAGGTCCAGGGTCAGGACCTGCGACCAGTTGGGCAGCGTGAAGTTGCCCACCATGTTGGTGCCGTCGGCTTCGGGCGGCAGCACCAGCTTCATGCCCTCGAGCTTCATGCCGTCCAGCTTCCGCAGGCCGGCGAGCGGCACCGTCTTGGCGAGGTGGATGCCCATCTTGAGCGCGCCGAGGTGGGCGGTTGTGTCGCCGCGGACGCTGATTTCGGTCGTGTTGTCGACAAAGGTCCGGTTGAGCCACGAGTTGAACTCCGTGTGGTTGGAGACAGGCAGCATCTGGTCCTGGACGCTGATCTCGGTGTTGTCCGACAGACTTAAGGCCTTCATGTCCAGTGATAGGTACGGATAGAAGCCTCCCTCAGTGCCCGGGTTGTACATGTACAGGCTGAAGGGGTCCAGGCCCACATTGAGGCCCTTGGGCATATCCAGCGAGGTCGTGAGCGAGATCTGGATCAGGTCGCTGCTCACGGCTTTGAACGTCACGCTTTTGATGGGCAGGTCTGTATTATCCACGACGCGCTGAGCAACAGCAGGTATGATCTTGAGGAAACTGCAAGCCGCTTGTAAGTTATTCTTCCATCAGCTGTTATTGTGAGGACGGGGGTAGACTTACAGGACCGGAAGCATAATAGCAGCGAAGATGATGACCGAGATCGCGTAGCACCACCAGAAGCGGGCGCAATGGCGTCTGACCTTTTCCCTCTTTCCGACCCTCGCAGGTTCCGCATAGGCCTTCTCAGGGTGGTCGAGGTCATCTTCACTGTCGCGGGTCATCGCCGGTGTTATCATGGCTGGGTCTTTCGTCTTGTAGGGAGCGTTGCCCTTGCTGGCTGGGCTGTAATGCATGTTGCTTTCTTGAGTATATTGCCAAGAAGCAGGAGTTGTGATGAATTGTTGCTCGCCATCCATCAACGATTGGAAGAAAATGGATTAGATGGATCAAAAAAGGGGGGGGCCAGCTAACGTTTCAGGTAATTTGGAGGCGTTGCTATAAGCTTTGCCAACGGCTGCACCAGGATGTGACTGCCAAACTCTATCCAAGAAGAGGCTTGACTTGGGCAAGTGACGAGCCATGCATGCATTAATATCGCACGCTTCTGGCTGTTATTGATCTGGGAAATAAACACCCATCTTCATATAAGGTTCGACAGTCAAGTTATGCACTCCCGGCAGATGAGAGGGCCCCAAATGAGGCGTCCTAACGCTCAACCCCTCATGTCAATTGAGGAATCAGGATCCAAGGAAGGGAGATCCAACTTGAGGGGGTGGGATGGTAAGTTGGCACTGGCACTCATCGACATGTCTGAGCTTCCAAAAGGAGGTGTCGCCTTTCTCGGCAGATACGTCTCGTCGCGGAGACGTGCACATGCGAGCCAGACTTTCCTTCCTGGTCCCTGTAATGCAACCCCGTATTAATCGATAACTTTCAGGAATGACGGTGTTAGGGAGTATTCAATGCTACCATAGGCATTGTCCGTGGCAACCCTGCTTCCCGTCGCGTACATCTGCATCGATGGCAACACCAACTCCGACCGGCCATATATGGAAATCATGCATGAGCCAGATACAGGCGAAGGCCAGAGTCGTTAGCGAACCAATTGGATCGTCTGACTGCCACCCTTTTATATGTCCGCAGGTCGTCCCCACACTAACCCCAGCCCAGAGTCGTCGTTACAGGGCAAGTTGGGGGATACTGCCCTGATGTCCTGGCAATATCATTGGTCTGCAATTCACAAAACGGCATGGAGAATCAGGGAGGGGCTATTAAAATCTGGCTTGGAATAGTATGCAATTCGGAACCGAGGCAGCTAATCCGACTGCTTTGGGACTTCGGCCGAGGCCTTTACACAGTCATGGGTGCATTCCTCCACCCCTTGTACCGATATTGATGAGCCTCGAAAGATAATCGGGAATGAATGACTACGCAATATCTCGTACTCCTCCAGTGAAACAAAACTAACGAACGCTGATTTGTAGGCGCTGTATGCGCTGTCGCCTCTCCTTACCACCCTCGCAAGATCGCAAACGAACCACCAGTACTGAGCTCTCCCAGAAGACCTCAATGAATTAGTGTTGGGGTGAATGAGGAGCGACGGCAAAGTTGATGGTGAGCTCGCCGGACAAGTAGCGGGTTCCCCTGGCTACTGCCTAACCGTGTTTGCCTTCCGAGGCCGTGTCTGGATTGCTCAATGCAAGTCAGGAGGAACACTAGCAGCCCCTTCATTGTTACGACTTCACCTCTCTCTTGGTAATCTCGGACGCCCTTGGCAGGCTAAAAAATGCATCACTGCTATCCATGTCAACTCAGGGGGGTCAGGAGACTCTCGAGTTTTCCTTGCAAACCACTCCCTCATCGTGTGACTGTTGCAGCCATGTATCATATCAATAACCAACCGCCTGTCCGCTCTCCATCAGCGGCGGCAAAAGACATCATCGAGCTGGCCGTCGGCAGGTGCACGTCCGGGTAAGCGTTGGATATACCACACTCAGTGCCCGAAGAAGACAACAGCGGCTCGTGAAATTCGAGCCGAAGAAGATCTTTGCATGAGACAAAACCACGAAGAACAATACCGCAATCGAATAGGCCACCATGTGCCAAGGGATTCGCGTCAGCAGAGGTTTAGACACATATCACTACTGTTATTTCATTCCTCATTAGTCTCGTATCGCCTCGAAAAGGTTTCCCAAAAGGGCTCGCCACCAGCGGCGGTACCGTCGCCAGCCTCCAACACGAGGACCTGCCGTTCCAGGGCCAGGCCCGGTCGAATCTGCGTCTCCTCCCCTCACCGCCTTGCGCGGGCCGTGGCGACAGAAGCGCTGCCCTCCTTCCCCTTGCGAATCCGCGAGGAGTACGCCTCCACGCGGCACCGCAAGACGTATCAAGCATAAGCTAATGAAGAAGACGGTGCGGGTGACCTACCCGGGCGCCCCCCGGCGCACAAAGCTCGGAAAAGTTGGCTAGACAGATCTACCTAGGCGGCATGGACAAAAGCATGGACAAGAACTAGGCAGTTGCAGGAAATGAGGCGTGGCTCTGTGCATTGTGCTTCCCTCCTGCCGTGTCAAGCTTGGGGATATCCTACAATGAAAATCGGGAATGCTAGACAATGCACGACCTTTTTTATGTCGCCTGCTTTTTCAGCAAGGCACTTGAGTTCAGGGTTTTTAAGACTGTTATCCATGAAGTATAAATACGTATACCAGTGACTAATAAGTAACATTTCACACGCGGCATGGATTAATAATTGCGTCGAGGTAGAGAGCAAAGAGAGGGGATGCTTGTCTTAGATACCACGGCGCATCAACTCATTTGATCAGAGATTGCATTGCTGCTTCTAACGAGCAGGTTGCATTGTGGCTTCACGGTAAAGGAAGCTCGATGCCGGTATGAAGGATGCCACGCAGTAGCCCCTGAATACGTCAACCAATCGGTCCGCGTAACGTTTCTTCGACGGCCCCCATGCCCTTCCCTCCCATCACATCGCACGAGATCGGATCGTATCATCTTGCTGGGACGCAGAAAGGGAGCAGCGCATCTATCCGTTAACTGGTCCCTGCCTGATGTTATGCGTTCCACGCATGGATTTTGGGTTCAGGGTCGTACCCGCAGGTATCAGATATCCCCGGCCCTACCATTCAAAGTGGATAGGATAATAGTAGTATCAGACAGCGTCTGTACCAGAGTGCCCTCTCTCCCGAAGAGACAATATAGATGTAAAGGAGAAAACAAAAGCTAGATTTCCCCGTCACACTGGGACAAAGCAACTACGATCGATGTGGAAACACTTGCAATACTCGGGTAGGCGGCCCCAAGGACCAACCCTCACGCTGCGAGTCTGACAATGTATTATATCTGCTACGGTATGAAGAGTGGGTGGCACACAACGAGATGGAACCGGGTTTTCTTTTTCACAATACGTGCGACTTGTTGCATTGTTCTGGTCTTCCTTTTTCAGGTCGACATCAAGCTGTCATCCCAACAGAAACGCGACTTGCTGGATCTTTCTCTTCATGATGACTTCATGGAACAATCACGCCAATACTCACATCTCTCCAAAAGAAAGGGGGAATGTCGGCTTCGACCAGAAGGGTATACACACTCTGGGCCTGGTCTTGGGGCTAATCATTTCCCACCCAGTAAATGCAGGTCTCAAGCCGTCAAAACGCCCGCTCCGCACTTCCGCACGAGACGGCGCAGCGCCAGGGTCCTTAATCAAGGCACACCGCAGGTATACGAAATACCAAGTGAGTCAGCAACAGAAGCCCGGTCCGGCTGGTACCCGTATGTAACATATCATTCGCCAGAAGTGACAGGAGACCAGAAGAAGAAAAATCGCGGCCAGCGTTGACAGAGCCGCATTACGTACGCAAGCCACCGACCCGACCGGCCCCTGATTGGCCCATCGGTTCTTAGCCCGTTTTCTCAGCACGATTGGGTTGGCAGCGCACGCAGGGAGGTCCACAGGGCTTTTTTCAGCCCTGCATTTGCTACATATGCCCCTGTACGCTAATCAAGCAGTACGGTGCAGGAAGGCAGGCCGAGCTGCGAGGCGCCTCGCGCCTCGAAAGGAAAAAACGCCACATGGAGCTTTTCTGGAACACCCTGCATGACCCTGCTAGTGTTGGGCTGGAGGTCCTGGCAGCAGCATCCTGCATATGTGACCGCTATCCGATGGCTACGTCAGTTATGACGCGACAGGGTTATCGAAGAAGCCCTATCTTCTCGTCATTGCCATCTGCTCAGTCAGATGCCCCCGCGGAGATGTCTTCTTCGAATAAATAGTACCGAGAATGCTGGCGCTGGGGGAGTGGGAGAAATTCTCCGACGCTTGCTCGCCTGTCCCCCCCATGCAGCCCTCTTCGGCTGACATTGACAAGGGGCCGAAATCTCACCGGGGGCTGCGTAAATGTCGAACCACAGCGGCGCCGATCATTGCCCTTTTGGATTTACTGGCCATCTTGTCCATGACACTTTAATGTTGCTTTGTGCGACCTTGCAGGGGGGCTTTGTCGAGGGGCAGAAAAAGAAAAGAAGGAGAGTGCAGAAGAGATCCAGACGCCCGCCGATTCACTTGGCGGACAGATCCCACGCCACATTTGACACTGGCCGCCGATTGTGCGTTTCACAGGCATGCGAGATCCCCATGCAAGATGCTGAGATCCCAGATGCGCTGCCACGATCGAAGAATGTTTCCCCAATTCCTTGGAACAGCATTGCGTAATAACCATATGAGCAAGCACATCGATCCATCGCCACAAGTCGTAATTCTTTTTGGGAAGGAAAGGGACAGCAATACAATGACAGAATAGGGTAACACCAACAATGTCTTGAACAGTCCCGTCTTGGGCGGGAGGAATTCAGGTATCGGTGCATGGCACGGCATGGCATGAAGAAAAGTCTATTTCGAGAGAGATTGAGAGAGAGAGATAGCGACCAGCGCAAAGTCTTGAGACAAGCCACCGTAATCAATGGAGACCCCCGTTTGGATCGAGCCTTGTCCGTTTCACTTGCGCCTTCAGAGATCCGCCGGTCCGGTCCCGAGGCAGCGGCAGTAATCGGAGCCCTAATTACTAGTATGCGAACACCCCATCCACCCACTAACTAGCTACCGTAACCGACACTACCGGAGCGAGGTCTTCTTTTCCCAATGGGCTGGAACCACCGTTTTCCGTTTCGCCGTTTTCCGTCGCCTCGCCGTGCATACTCGAATAGGAACGCGCCCATGGTTACATCGGACGAGTAGTAGCGCGATACTAGGTAGTGGTTTCCAAGACCCCCCCAGCTGCGTTGATACCCCATTGCATCATTCTCGTCATCCGTATTGTGCGGCAACCCACACACGCGGGTGAGGACCCTTATGTACACGGCTCGAATGCGAACAAGGTAGGAGATCCGACTCGCTCGTCCGTCCCATGGCGCTTCGCACGCACGAGCGAGGGTGTCATGATCTGATCTGATATTGCAGTGCCATCCGATCTCGGTTCTCCGTACGGCCATCTACGATCAGGACTGCCATCTCTCCCATGCGCTTATCTGGCGGCACCCAGCCTATATCGCGAGCAGCCGGAAACATTCCTCTCAGTCCCGTAAGGGATCGGCAGCAGGAGAAACACACACATGACATGGTCTCTGGCATGGCGGTGGCTTGTTTGCTGACAAGGGGTGCGTTGGTGAACCCTAGTGAATTGCGCGTGCGTGCGTGCGTGCGCATGGCGGCTGCCCACCCCTGTCCAACGCCAGCCCTGCTAGCCAGCCCTGTCAGCATCCGCAAACGGCCATGCTCGCCGATTTTGGACCAATGCTGCTATCAGATCAGGGTCCCAATTGCTCATCGCTGCCGGCATGGATGGCGAAGAGAATTCCGCCCAAGAAAAATGATGATGGCGGCGAGAAGGGTACATAGGCATGCGTTATGATGAAGAGACCCTGTCGATCTTCTGACCTCCAATTCAGGGCGCATTCGCCTCTTACATTCTTGTGGTACTTGATTTATCAGGTCCGGTAAGCAGAGAAGCACTGACGGATAGTGAGCTAGTGTATTTCCTCCATGTCCCCAACGACTACGCAATAGCGGCTCCAGAGGGGGAGAGACGGCACGAGAGAACGAAGTAGGGAGGACAGGATTTAGCATTAACATTATGGTAGTCTAGGGAAATGTAATCTGCGCCTCCCCGCGAGCAAGGGGCTCGACAGCGATCCCTCTCTATCATAGCAGTAAATAGCCCAGCACCAGTACATAGTAAACCATGACGCCGGCACGAAACCTGCCTTTTCCGAATGTCTTGAGCAAACAGCTACAACAAGTAAAGTGACGGGTGATTCAGCCCATAGTAGGCGAAGTGAAAGAAGGTATGCGTCGAAACCCGTGACTGTCTTCTATCCCTCTTTTCGCATCGTAACCTGACCCGGCGATGTATCACGCTGAGGAAGTGTCCTAGAAGAAGCCCGCATATTTTAGATCCTTCAAGAGTGCCTTCTGCGCCGGCGCTATTTCGTGGTTTGTCGTGTCAGTTGCCAGAACGAAACAGAACGCCTTGTTGCTTTATGGGGAGATCCGAAAAAAAAGGAGTTGCTCAACTTACTTGGTTTCGTGGCCGCCACCTCCCGGTTCCGCACGTCGATAATGTCGGTGGTGACGCTCGCCACGCGGTAGTACATCTGGGCGTCGGCGTCGTAGGCCTGGGCGTCGACGAAGAGGCGGTACTTGCCGGCGGCCAGGATGCTCAGGCTGCGGAAGACGGTGAACTGGCGCGGCAGGGTCGACGCGCCGTCCTCGGTCGCCTCGTACGGCATCGGGCTCGCGGCGTCGGTCCCGCCCTGCAGCTGCGTCGACGGCTCGCCCTCCAGGTCCATCAGGTAGGCCGCGATGAACGCCGGCGCCGCGGACCCGTCCAGGCTCACCGTCAGGCGCGGCCGCAGCGGCTGCCCGACCTGCGCCACCGCCGGCGGCTGGATCTCGACGTACATGCGCACCTCGTCCGACATGGCTTCCGCGACGGTTGTCCGTTCTGGGTTCGGGGGGTTGTGGTGGTTATGGGGGTGTAGTAGAGGGCAGTAAGCGGCAGGGCCAACGATGAGGAGTCTGGTGTTGGAGCTAGCTTGTGCGCGATGAGGTGATGGTACTGTTCTGTTGGCATGATCACTCGGTTCTGCGCCCAGGAGCTCTTCATTAAATAGAAGTCCGTCCTCCTGCTGCTCCAGGTTTCACAGAACACGATCTTGTTTGCGCTGCCACCCCTGGGGTTCAGCTTGTGGCCCTCAAGGAAATGGGCTTGTTCTTCTGTTCCAGGTGGTTTGCTCTCTTTTCCCCCTTGTCCTCTCAGCCTTTCTCTGTGGGAGAGAGGAGACCTGGTGACTCGACAAATGAAGGAAGGTATGTAGGTACCGCCGGTTGCGTAATAATCAAGCCTGCCGAAGCAATCGTTGAACACAAGACATGAGGCGTTCTCCCTGTTCGAGACCTTGCTGCAGATGGCTTTCCCACTAACTGGCAAAGAGCTGGGGCCGTTGTCTAGCAGGCGCGGAAACTCGACGGATGCAGACTCTCGTCAGGGAACTGGGGAACAAATAGAAAGAAGAAGAATGATGTTGGCTGAAGCGGCGGAACCTGCAGCGGTTGTTTGTTGCTAACAGAAATGCAGTATGGAAGCAGCGTACCCTATCCTAAAAGACAGTTTGTTCAGCCTGATGTATGCTCTAACAAGCCACCGATAGAACCATTGCTTGCTCTTCCATCTCCCCAGGGCCAGCCTGAGGGAAAAGGTCGGGGATGCGGTGGCAGCTTATAAGAAACCATCGTGTGAATCTGTAGCCAGGGGTGTCTGTGCTACACCATGACCGTCTGTGCTACGCCATGACCGTCATCGGTGGCGTATTGTGGATGTGTGCCAAAAGGTAGGTAAGGGTTCCAGATGGGCGGCCAAGCACCATCTCAGAACCCCAGGGGCACCACGGGTATGGTTCTTTCTGCACACGCATGGGTATGTCAGAACAAGGGCGAAGAATGAATGTGTAACACAGCAACAAGAACAAGGACCGATCCCGTTGGTCATCCATCCGACAGGTCGTAGTGGGTGGAGGAGGTACATGGGGGTTCCCCGAGATCCCAGGGGTCTCCTAGGGGTCCCACACCCTCCACCATCCCCCTTGTTGCCGACAGGGGTGCACCCTCCAGCCTCGCCTTACAGGCGATACGATCTCTTGGCTCGATGTCTATGCGGTAAGATTATAAGTGCTTTTCGTGCATGTTCGTCGATGATTACTGATCAGTAAACATGGGAATGTTTGGCAACCGCGGAGATTGGCGCCTAGATCATCTAGCATTGGAAAACGTCTTTCCGTGCAGGCGTCCCCCGAGACTCAAAAGCAAGTGTGTTTTCCCATTGTCTCTTGACCTGCTGATCTGCCCATCCCTCCATGCATGTATCTCGTTGTATGCTCCTACGTGTAACGTGTATCACGTTAGGCGTCTCGTCCGATGGAAACTTCCGATTGGCAATCAACAGTGGCCATGCGGATGAGCTGGCTGCGTGTCAAAGGAAGGCTAATGTGCAATTTGGTGCCTCGTGCATGCTGATAAGTCGGTACTCGCCATGCCTGGCTGAGACAGAGTGGTTCCGTCTATCTGGGCAGGGCGAACGCGACTTAGCGTCCAAGACAATGTCGGGTACGCTAGCTACACCTCACGGAGTAAGGGGTGGGTGTTGGTTGGGTAGCTTTGTATTTGCTTTTTCGTGTCTATTTCGTTTCCTTGTTCAAATGCCGGGTAGCGGGATCCACAGCGCGTCGAACACGATGGAAGAGTCCTTAGCGGAGATTCTCATCTCGCGAATCTCTCGCCTAGAACCGGTTCTTGCCCGAGAGTCCACGTCTCATCAGCAAAAAGAAGGAAGCAATACAGACGGCATAGGCACGCTGGCGGAGACATTCGGGGCTTCGAGGTTCCGTCTTGCTGGGGATAGGAATCTTGGAAGCTGACTCGTTTAGATCACCCACCCTCTTCTTCGAACAGACGGTGGGCTGCTGTCATGGTAGCCAGCCCCTGACAGTTCATCCCATCATCTAGATAGTGCAGCCATCACATAAGGCGTAAGGCTGCCGAATAGGAATTCAAGCAGTCTGTTCCGGCGGATGCTTGTTCTGGCCTACGTGCGCCTGGTCGTCCGGGAAGCTGGATAACCTGATCCGGTAGCAAGAAGGACCATGCATAGGGGAGTCGTGGCGCATCTAGTATCGCGAGCTAAAGATGCAGCCAATCCAAGCAGGTAATCCGACGGAGAATATCGAGATCGAGACATGCGCATCTTGGATGACAGACAGGTGAAGTTCGGTGATCCACCCGCATCTGCATCCGCATCAGGCCGTCTTCGAGGGTCAATATTGAATCGGCGTGTCACGAACCTTGGACCCCTGTGAGACCTTGGGTTGCGCAAGGTGTCTCGTGCCTAAGATGGCCTGGTGGTCTGAAAACCTCGATCCATGACCCGGTGAGGGACCTTGTTGGAGCAGCCTAATCAACATGGCATGTGTATGCGTGTTGCAAATCGGTCTGGGCAATGTCATGGCAATGCAGCGGAGATCATTTTGGTGCTCATTTGACGGGCCGTAGCGCAATAACAAACAACGGTTGGTGTTCCTGTCCTTAAGTCTTGGTCCTTATGTCTGTGTGAACCGAGTATCATATGACCTGCAGATATCATGCAAGGCGGGAAGAGGAAGTCGATCTAAGAAAGGGCGTGGGGAGCTAATGCATGGCACGATCAATAGTGGAATTCCAAGTGATCCAGATGACGGGACACGCATCAGCGATAGCCACGAACGGAGCAAGGGATATTGTCGAATCATAAGTGGCCAGCCGGCCTTTCGGATGCCATCCGAAGATAAGTACAAATTCTGGATCATTTTCAGTCTTCACGTTGCGGCTATGAGTGAGTCGAAGTTGTGTACAGGCATGTAGCGTGACCCGCTCAAGTGAGAACAGTCCCAGCCTCGAGGCACGCTGAGGGCAGCTCTCTTGGGTGATATGATGCATTCCATAGCGATGTTATACAGGTGTGTTTGTACATCCTCCTCTGCATGTCTCCCCTGACTCGAAGGTTCGGGCCGCACTCAAGCGGGTACCTTTGTTCGCAGTTGGCAGCCATGCCATGACTTCATCTGGTCTCCGAGCACGGCATTGACCATGCGCTGCTGTTTCAGCATGTTGGCGCCACGGAACTTTTCCGAGGTTATCTGGATGCCGTACATGGACCCGCACCCACCCGATATGTCCTGCACCAAGAGCTCGGTCGGGGCGAACTCGGCCGTCAGCTTGTCCCAGATGGACGACTCGGCCTCGTCGAGGTAGTCGGGTTTCTCGGGCGCATTCGGCGCAGAGGGCGAGGCGGGCGCGGCAGCAGCACTGGAGTCGGGCGCAGTAGAATACAGTCGTGTGTGCATCGGCGAGGATTGACGGAACGTCGCTGTCAAGCGGGCGCTGTGGAATCTTGTGACGGCAGGGACTCGATACGACGCAAGTTGTGTGGTTCTGGTAGCGGCGGCAGCCAATTGATTGGTGGCTTGGCTAGCCATGCGCCGACATCTTTGGCAGAGCATTGTGAATGGTGAATGGTGAATGGGACGGGACAACGATTGAACAAAGACTGAGTGATGCCGGGCTCTGGTCCTGTCTGGTGTCGCAGTGTGAATGGGCGTTGGCGGGAAGAGGAGGCGGGCGGCGTGATGTTATGTCGCGAGGTGGTGACGGCCAAACCAACAAACCAACAGCTAAAGAATTTCCAATTCAACAGTAGCAGCTCCCCATAGCCGCAGACGTCACGCCTTCCTCTCAACTTCAGATGGAAATGGCTCCGTTCTTACCCGAGTTCCTGGTTGGCTAGCGGATCAATAAACGCCCGGGCCCATGGTTTTCTGGGTACGTACCCCTGTGATAAACTATCACCCAATCAGCTACACCCATTTTGTCATCTACAGAGAAAGAGCTGGCTAGTAATGAGGATAGCCGACTGGTTCTTACATGATCCCCATTAAGCTTCCTTCGTTGAATATTCGTATTGCACATCACCAGGACCACGGCCTTTTTATATTACCATTGTCGTTGTTGCTGTTGAAATCGTCGCCGTCGTCATGACCACCTCCCTTATTGTTGCACGTGAGACCCAGGGCGGCGTTAGGGGCACCTTGCTTGACTCGCCGTATCATCATGCCCGGAAGTAGAATAACAGGAGCATTTTACGGTGTATATCGATGAAACCTGCTGAGCCAGGTGTCCAGGGGTTTGCTCTGCAACTACTTTTGGGACTGGATAATCAGCCAGGAGATCGCTATAAATGATTCCAGGGCATGACCTTTTTGGGTAACTAGTACATCTCCGGGGCGCACCATGTATTGTTTGCCTTTGTGCGATACAAGACGTTTGGCGAAGTCAGCTTCCACCTCGTTCCATGTACGTGCGTACTCGGTCTCAATCTAGTCTCGGAAAATTTTGACAAGGGAAGCGGCCTTCTCTTGAAGGCTTTCTATTGCTGTATTCGCTTATTGCCTGCGGAAGAACTGGAAAGGGTAAGGGCTATGAATTGGGGATTCTAGCTTGGGCGCGCCAGATTTTGTGGCAGGTTCGTCTGTGGAAGTACCAGAGGGCTTCACACTGTGCTTATGAGATCCCAAAAGTTGCTCATCGAAAGCAGATATGTTCCCCAAAATCTGTCCCATGGCGGATATCATCTCGGGGATGACCAATCTGATATACTCATCCGAAGGGATAGGAGGGGGCAAACGCCCAAAACTATCCATGGACCCCTTGGGCAACTAAAAGTCTTTGTCGTAGATCAGAAAAACTATGAGTTCAACCTCAGGGTGATGTTCGATGTATTATTCCATACTGGAAATGCGCTGCTGGCTATTCAAGAAGTAGGTTTTGTCTCCCTGCTTCCATGATGGTGGTTCAAGAAAAGCCTCATCGTCGATCCAATGACATGTTTGGTAATCTAAACCAAATTCCGCTGTTCCCTAGTTCCGCCGTCAGTTAATGTAGTCGAGAAAGCACTGTCCTCTGCCCACCCCAAAGGGTCTTACGCAACCCGTTCTCCGTTCCCAAGGCTCAGGCACTGGTACTGCGGCAGCTGGGCTACATGTTCCCCTCATGTGTCGTTCCATCTTCTCCAGAATGGCACTCTCTTGGTACGCGATGTACGGGGTATATGTATTTGTGGACAAATAATGGCATTTCCCGAAAGGCAGGCCTAAGTGCCTGAACCGTCGCGACATTTCCGAGCAACGACATCTCCAATGCCGCATCCTTGGCGCAATCGAGATGACTCAGATAGGGTCAAGCGGCTGTTCATGGCCGACGCCAGGCTCGGATTTGCCCTGTCGAAGGCATACCAGAAGCTGGTCCAATGAAACCGACATGACCCAGTCCTCTTTCTCACTGTGTCTAGTATTAGAAGTAGCTGGGCATTCGCTCCTTTGCTAGATGTGTTACACTGCGCCAGATGGTAGGCACAACTAACCCGTCATGCAGTTGAACGTTTTCGTGGCCCCCTTGCTTATTACCTTGACTTGTTTGTTTGGCAATGTTTTCACTTGCTTTCGCGCCGGATATGCCGCACTCTTGTCGCCTTGCTCAAATTCTCCTTCTAGCTTTCATCCTCAATAATGAGTAGTCAAAATCTATTGTCTCGTACCCAAATTCAAACTGCTTCACTCTGTATGCTAATCTACATAGACTACATGACACAAGGTTGAACCAGAAACGCCCGCTGTCCCACGAGTCCCGCATTCGAGCTTGGAGACACGGCTCCCCCGCTGATAGGGGGTGGACGCGCACTCGACCTGCTCCATGGTGCTAGCATAGGAATTCTTCAAAGCTTATAATACATTTCATTATAGAAAATAAAGTGCATCTTGATTTCTTTAATGGTTCCTACTCCTAAGGTATTACAGAAAGTTTGCTCGATACCTTGCATTATCGTAATAAGCCGGTAAACCCTTCCGCTACTATCGTTCTTCTAGCACTGGTGGTATTGGTAAAAATCAGTGCCGGGGATGGGACCCTTGCAGACAGTGACATCCACGCATTCCGCCTTGTAACCTGGCCTGTTGGCCTCGCAACCCGCATCCGTGATGAATTCGTCCATGCGGTAGCCTTCGTCTGGGGCGAAGCACTGAATAGTTGTAAACAATCTTTGATTAGTCTTTAATTCTACACAACGAATAGGGATATATATGTCGATATAACGAAAGGCTCGGGAAAGAAGTAAGAAGGAAAGGTATAGATTAGGGGCCGGGGATGGATGCGGCTAACGAATGGAAATAGTTAAGGGTCAGCTTACATGTTTGCCGTCGGTAGCCCAAATGCCATATATAGTTAGAAGGCATAGATTGTCATTATACTCGCCTGCAGCGTTCTTGCAGTTACATGCCGGTACGACGATCTTCCCGCTATTATTTAGAAGTATCAGTCATACCTCGATCTTCTTCACAAGGGCAACAGGCCTGGGGCGCAAATGGAACACTTACTCATCAGCAGCAGCAGGGGTAGCCAGGACAGCGGGCAGAAGGGCAAGGAGAGCGATAGTGAACTGCATTTTGACCAAGGTACAGACGTAAATACTTTTGCGGGCAGCGATGGTAGTGAAGGGAGCGAGTGTAGTTAGGTAGCTTGATGATAGAAGATGGAGGAAGGCGAAATGGGTTGGTTCGCTACGCTCGGGGCTGACATTTATATCCATTTTCCAAGCCTTTCAGTCTACTGGTATGTATTGCGACAGACGCATTCACGCAATGCGGCAACCATGTCCGTCCCTCCTTGCTTGGCCGGCACACGCTCTTCTCGGCCCCGGGCTGCCTAAAAGGGCGGTACGCCCGGCTACAGGGGCCGAGGCCTATACTCCATATAATTATATAGTGGCCAGACGAGGAATGCCTGCATAAATCATGATAATGCATCACTGCAATGTAACCGTACATCTAGAGGCACCTCCGTGTGAGGTGATAGTAGCATAGCCTACCGTAGCCTAAGTCCGGTTATTTCTATAGACCCCGCATGATAGCTGTATATTTTTACTGTTTTCAAAATAATTGAAAGCAAAATACGTAGTAGCCATTGTCTAGGGGGCCCTATCAAGCTACCCCTTGAATTGCCGAATGCAGAGACATAGTACGTGCCTAATTGAAATAACCCCCCTCCACTAATTTTTGGTATCTACAGTGGAAGGGGGTAATTCAATCGGATACCTACTGTGGCAAATGGCGCCTACCACTATTTCCTCGTTTTATCGAACGACCACGTACGGGTACCGGCCGTTCATGGTTACTAGTTTTGTACGGCTTTTACAAAAACCTTGCTTGTGAATACTACTGCGTGCCCTGCCGTCGTGCATTATGTTCATGCGACCAGGCTCACCACCTTTGGAGTGCAGTCGCTAATACTATACAATGCAGTAACGACTCCGAAAACTAGTATGAATACTACCGAGTATATGTATATAGATTACATTTTGGAAATGGGGTTTTATGCACCTTATCTATATGGCCTCTCCCTTTCCAGCATTCTCACAACGAGAGCCTCCTCCATTCTTTAGCTCTTCTTCTCGCAAGGTATTCGGTATTCTATTCGAATTGTAATATTTTCGGTATTCGTAAGGACCGGGCGGCTAGAGTGGCTTGAGGTAGGCTCGAGCGTCGGGAAGAAATGGCTAGCGCGGGGGGGTATGGCGGGTGGTGGTGGTATGGGGGGGGAGGGGGCTGCTCTTCCTTGGCTACTAACAAATTCCCCATCCCTTTCCGCGAAGCGGGAACTAGCAATAGCTTGTGGAAATATATGTAGGTGGCACTTCAACTGACCACTAACCACTTCGTGATCAGCTTCTTCATTAGCCTCCCCGGCGGCAGTGCTTTTACCTTGTTGCTCGCTATGTTCTTACGTAAATGTCACCGCGAGCTTCAGTGTAGACTGGGACATAGGCGCTTTGGCGCTGGGACGAAGTAAGGAAGCGACTTATGATTACCACTTGACGGGTTATCCATGGAAAACTAGGATCTCTGGAAGTGGATACAGGAAGGGGAATCGAAACAAGGTTGTTTTAGTTGCATGTCGAACGGCTGGGAACCGCTGGGGCTGGGGGGTTGGGCCCTTGCGGATGTCTGGGCCGTCATCACTGCCACCTCCACCTCGGACGAATTGTCCTTTGCGCATGATCGATGCGACGCACCTACTGAGTCGTGAAGGCTAGACATGGTAAAATCCCCTTTCAATTATATTAAATTAGCAAGGCAACATTTCGTAATGGGAAAGGCTTGACCGCCACTTTGACCCAAAATGGGACCCCGTACGACATCGCCAGGTTGCCGGTGGGCTCATCACAAGTAAGCAGTTGGCCGACACAAACGCTAGATTCCAACGTTGCTGTTTCTCTTGTGACATAAGAGAAGAATATAGACTAGTTAGATGACAAGGAGAAGCTCACCGATGAGCTGAAGGCGCAACTGGCGGCCTCCAATTCGTAATTGGCTATAGCAGGCGCCAATTATGTTAGTGCCTCAATAAGACCAAGGGGGAGGGACGAAGACGACACTACGCTGCCTGAAGTCGCTGTTTCCGAATAGCAAAACAGTGATGAGGCTGCCAGCACCGCTCTGGCGCCACATGCGCCTGATCCGTTCTGTATGCCGGCGGATACTGTCACTGACAACGTCTCGCCTCAGGGCAATCCTCTGGATTTCACCAACCCCAACAGCGGCGGATCTTCCGTGAGTGGTGACATGCCCCCAAAGAGCATCCTATCGCGCTGGTTCAGCGCCTTATTGACCATAATGGGGGCCAATTTCCAGCCAACACGGTGGTCGCCTTCCGTGCGGGAAACCTCGTCGCCCGGGTCGACACCCAACCCGACGCTCATCTTGATCACGACGGACGTTTACGTACCAGGTTGCGGAAGTTTATATTGTGCTAAGTAGCGAAGGACGGCCAGCACGAGATTGCCGCCCGCCGAATCCCCCATGAGGACGACGTCCCCCGGCGCTATGCCAAGGTCGAGTACGTACTGGCACGTCGTGAACATGTCTTGGACCGCGGCGGGAAATGGGTTCTCATGCGACGCGAGCCGGTACTGCATATGCAGCACGTGGGTGGCGCCGAAATGTTCGGTAGCAACCGCCGAGAGGTTTCTGGCACCCTTGTCGGGATTGCAGCCGGTGACGGATGCGCCACCGGCCGTATACGCAATGGCTTTGCGGTTCGCATCCGTCGAAATGCGGTCAGAGGGAGTCGCAACCGACGCCGGGTACCACACGGCGCCTGCGGGGGCGGGATCCGTGGCCGCGAGCGGGGCGTTGAACACACCGCGGATAAGAGCCGCATTCGGTGGGGCGATGAGGATGAAGCGGCCTTTGGGTTTTCCCGGGACCATCTGGCGCGGTTGTTGGAAGCGTAAAACAGCGAGATAGCGGAAGAAGGCCCGCAGTATGGCCGCGCCCATGCTGACCCTGTAGCTCCATTGCGGCACGGCCCGCAGGGGGGTGATGGTGTAGCACTGGGAGAGGAAGAACAGGTACGGGACCGTGATGACCCAGAACCATACCTTGAAGAAGGGTTTGAAGGGTTGGGAAGACCAAATGCTTGGAGAAGCCATCATCTGCGAGCATTTGCCAGTGTTATCCAGCTGCTGGTTAGTTGATGAGCAAAATCAGCAAAGCCAGAATGGAACCGCATAGCTTCTATCTGCTGAATTAGTAGTCAGAACTTTTCGATTGTAACTGCCTGGTCTCGAAGTTGCGTATGGGCTTTGTCGGCAGCTTGGCTTTAGGGGGTCGAGAGGGAAGACGACTGAGACTGAGAGTGATACATCCAAGAGGGGAGGGAGACTGAGCTGTTGGTAATGATGTAGGGATACTCGCTCCCTTGCTTATACAATTTTAGGTTCCTCCCACCCCTACTTCACCTCAACCTATCGGAACTCCGAAGAATAAATTACACATTAAAACGAGAAAGCGCTGTTCTGGGGCCCTAATTTGGTAAGCGCGGGATCCCATTTCATGATAGCATAACAGCGAGGCAATGAGATGGATGGTGGTTGCTCTTATGTACCAGGTACTTGACTCCACCAAATACTATCGTACATGATGATATAGATATAACACTTTCCAATCGTACACTTATTTTCTACAAATCGTCAATCAAGGGGCTCAGTCCTTGGGCGGAACCGATACGCGATTCGAACCAATTCCTCAATCTCTCGACACGGCCGCGGTCCGCCATCCAACGCACGAAGCCATCCGGGTTGGTGCCAGGCATATCGTAGATAGCGGGCAAACCGGCGGGGCCAGGGATGTCAGTACGAACAGGCCAGAGGCCCATGGTGCTTTGATAGTCTTTGCTGAGGATAAAGTTGTGGAGCAATTTGGCACCCTCTGGATGAGGAGCGGCTTTGAGGATAGCGGCAGTCTGAGGCCAGGAGACAAATTGTCCCTGTTGGGGAAACGATACGTTGATGTTGCTAGAAGATGCTAAGGGGCCACCGATGAAGCTGGCAGCATAGGTGCTGTTTTTTTGGCTGACAATGGTGAAAGGCGTCTGAGTTCCGCGGACCCAGCGGATATTCTGCGTAACGAATTTGTCGAACCATTGAGGACCATACTGCTGCATGCTATCCGTTAAATGGACGGGTTAGCGTAGTCGACGAACAAGGTAAAGGCTGAGGATCGCCCAAAACAGGGAAAAAGATAACTCACATCAAATCAAAGGCATAAAGCACTGCATCATCGTCGTTGGGGTAGGTGCAGACAATCTTGTCCTTCAGTTCAGGCCTCAGCCAGTCGGTCCACTCGACTGGCCCATCAGCCTTCAGCGTATCTAAATTCCAGTAGGTGTTCCAATTGAAAATATAGGCTCCATACCAAGCGGCACTGACATCCTTGAAAGAGCCATGGACTTTGTCAAAACCCGCAGGCGCATAACGCAGGAGTACATCCTCAGCCGCCCATCGTGGGTAATCGTTTACTGTTTGGAGGATGACACTGTCGACGTAGACGTTATTGGCAGCAAGTTGGGCGTCGATGTTGACATCGTGGTACTTGGACAGATCCACAGTGACGTTGAGAGTCATGCCCGGGAACCGCGTCTCGAAGGAGCTCTTCAGAGAATCTTGTTGGTTTTTCTCGTCGCCACCATGCCACAGAGTGACGACGCCACCCTCGGCCAGAGCAGCTTGGTGAAGCTGGTCGAGCGTACGGGTCTCGATCACGGGCGCCGAGTCCTTGCCGAAGCCAAGAAAAGGTTCTGCAGCCGAAACATGGCTCGCTAAGAGCACTGTCCCAAAGAGGATGCGCTGCTGCATGTCGAAATACAGGGACGAGGAATAAGTGAATGGCGGCTAGACGATCGAAAGGACTGAAAATGAAGAGCTACCACTTGAAGGGGTATACTTCAGGGAAGAGTCGTACTAGGACTTAATAGGCTGGTATCTAGTTCATAACTATTTATAATAAAGGGATAACTAGACTTTGCCCTGTGATTGGGGGAATAAATTAACCTCATACATTATCATCCTAAGATTAAAGTTTGATTAAATTCACTTAGCTTTCTAGGGGGAGAATCCAACCAGTCAGAGGGTGTGGAATCCCCAATTTCCAAGCGGCGGTGTGGTAAAATGAGGCGACTCGATCCTAGGTCGCTGCCGCATGGCTTCCGTCACCCAGCAAGCAGCCTGACAGGATCAGCTCTGGCTTCCTTCCGCTAACCTGAATTAGGCAAGGGAGTACGTACCTATGCTCAGCAATTACGTTTGCACCTGCTAATTATCCGCAACGATTTCTAACTTTCCATCACGGCTAACCTTTACAGTCCAGTGCCCAAAGACCCGATCCTTTCGTCAGTACGGAGGTCCCTTTCAAAAGTCTGTTACCCCCCTGTCGCCAAGACGGGACTGTCAGCTGGGCATACCGTATGTCACGCTCACGTATTAACTAGTACGGTACAGTTACCGTCCCAAGTTGCTGACGGTTAAAGTACTGGTTTTAATTGGATGAATGATCCCTGTCCCATTTTGATTTAAACCGTCTGATGCTAAAAGCCTGTTCCAGCTAGTTCCCAGCTGTGGGCATGTCTTGGCGGACTAGGGGGGGGGGCGGGGTCACAGACTTTTGAAAGGGACCTCCGTACACCCTTCGTTTGTTTTAATTATAGTATTGCTAAGGCGGCGTAGTACTAGGAGAATGTCTATATTATCTTCTAGATACTATACCTGTTAAATTAAAGAGGTATAGCTTAATATATAGCTATAGAAGTTAAGCTATATTTAAAAGCTTAAACTACCTTAAGTATAAGTTAAAATAAGCTTAAATTAAGTAACTTATATAATATAAATAAAGTAAAAGATAATATATATTTAAATAGAGATAGGGGTATATAACTACGTAATATCGAATCGGGAAGGGGGCTAAACCCGGGAGGTGCGACAGCATGTTCTCGGTTACAGATAAAAAAGAGAAAGCGCTGTTCAGGGGTCCGGATGTGGCGAGCACTGGATACTATCTTTTGATGGTATTACAGACCATTATACATTATATCACGTTAAAGTTGATTTCTCTATTTCCGTTTCCGTTATTAAACCTAAGCAGTTATAGTACTTTAAGGGACATTATAATAAAGCTATTCTCTGCTTGTAAGAGGGTTAGAACCCAGTCTACTTCTACTAGGAGGGACCATTTCCCGTGGTATTATTGGCTCCAATTAATAGTATTTCTCTAAGACCGGAGGCGTCCATGGCCCAGACACCGTGGGTCTTGGAGCCTTTGTGAGCATCGAATTCGATGGAGCAATCACCGCGGCTGGCGATGCGGGTGGCCCTGGTGGCAACTTTGGCATCGCCGTTCAGGAACACCAATGCCCCGGACGTCGTCAAACAGCTTCTGGCAGTCGCTCCAGTGATCAGACGCATTCCTGGGAAGTCGAGAAAGGGTCTTCCCACATCCTTCGCCATCGTCGCCGAGGCTTGAAGAGTACGAAGGGTCAACGAAAAAGGGACATGGAACTAGCTGAACACGGCACGTTAAGTAGTTTAGGGCGACCGAAGATAAGATAGAAGCACTAACGATATCCGTTGCAGACTAAGGACGCAGGTTCCATACAAAATCATGTTGCATACACGTTATGTTATAGGCGCTGTAATATAAAGAAACTATCTCATTTTGGTGTTCTGTAGGAAGCCTGTGGGACCATTATCCGCAACTATGTAAAGAAAAGGGCATATGAAAATAATGTGCAGTTCCTCGCTCATTCCGCTTATGTTGCTTTCCGGTACGTGTCCAGTCTTGGGTGCAATAGCCTTTACTATACTCTGATCAAACGATGCATACTCGCTGAACTCTCCCATCCAGGCCGAGCTCATCGACAGCCGTCTGCGGCCATGGATATCTGGGGTATGTTGTACTGTCCTCAGGCAATGCTTCTTGGAAAGCAAGTGTAACCTCATCCTTGGCTGAATCCTCCAAGTAAGGGGTGAACGTCCGCAGGATTTGGACCAGCCCTAGCGACCTGAATTTATCTATAATGGCGGAAGTAGAACATCGGAGGCGTATAGGCTTTTCAGATTCAGGTTGCTTGGAGATGGCGGACTGACTTCGCGGATCGTTCCACAAGTCATTATCCACAATGACTTCCCATTGCTGACCAAACCATTTTCGCAGCCGCCACTTATTTTCTATTTTAATAGATGGCCAGTCGCTGTCGCCTATAACAAGCTGTAGGTACCCCCCTTCTGTTATCTCGACTTCGTAGTAACCCGACCGTTTGGACAGCAGCTCCCGGAAATTCCTCAACGTTGATGGATAAAAGTTTTCTGGGTCCTGGGCCAAATTGAACGAAGCCGAAGATTTCTGAGGTGTCCGTTGATCTTTGATCCCACATTGCGCGAGATCAAACGCTTCTTTAGCCGTGGGTTGGTTCATACCGGGGGCATTATAAGCTTCAAGATTTTGAATATTCGGGTGCAATCCTCACTCCCGAGAAATTCGGAGAACTTTGCCTTGGTGTATTCTAACGTCCACCATATCATAAATGGCTGAATCCAGAATTCGCGAATCTCACCGTCTGAGATATGCCACCAAATAGGCGGGTCTTGCGAGTAGAGATAAATCGTCAAACACTGTAAACACCGCACCAGTTTAAAATCGCCCTTTGTCGCGGTCTCTTCAAGCACTAGCAAATAGTCTGCCTTTTCAGGGTCCGATGTCATGAAAAGATGCTTCTTCCCTAAACCCATCAACGAAGAAGCCATATCTTTACTCCTGCCATGCACTTCCAGAGCACAAGATCCTGACCTAAAGACGAAGCGACTGCAGGGCGAACCTTTCGAATCATCCTCTGGGAAACCCTCAATCTCCATCAGATGCATCAAGTTCAGGCTCAGGCCTCCATCAGAAGTTCGGATAGATGTCTCGCGCTTCCAAGAGTGGTGGAGTCTGCTGTTACTGCAATAACCAAACCGGTCAGAGAGGAAATCGTTCGGTCCCCAATTACACTGTTCACTAACGAAGGAGCGCTCAGGTGATTTGGACGAGATTACCGACAGATATGGCCTCTTGACAGATAATTTAGAGTCGATGTGAATGATATCAGTGAGATGGGCATCCTCACGTTTGAGAACCCCTAACTTTTGCACCCACCCAGTCTTCTGATTCGGCCCCCATGATGGTAATGGGGGCGTTGCTGTTAAACCTGCGGCATGCTCCAGCAGTTCGACCAGCTCCAAGTCGAGCAGCAAATGGGCGGCAACGCCAATAAATGTTGCCACATTAGACAGCGAGTAATCGGGTGAAAGATTGGCTGAAGGAGTGCTAGAATACTGTAGCAAGCCAAGTACCCCAAACACCACGTCGCGAGGATCTGATGCCTTGACACCTGAGGCATCGATCTGTTTCAAAAGGTCCGCAAGGCTCAGTGGCTCCAGATTTGAGGTTTGGTGCATGCTTTGAATCCATGAACATGGCAGGTCCTCCCACGTGTCGTGCGACAGTGTTTCGAGAAGCTGCGCCGGAGTCCTGTAGGTGGCCAAATAATCCGTATCACCAAGGGGGATCAAAGATGAAGGTGCCAGGACTATTTCCTGGATAACCCAGACTCGTTGGAAGTATCGACGTTTGAGCAGCATTTCAAGATTGTTGTCCTGAGCCCTGGATGATGGAGGCTGCGATGGTTGGTGGAATTGCTCCAGAGGTCGCCGCCTCCGGTATGATGCCGGACTGCGTTCCACCAGGTCACGCCCCAGCCAGACGATGGTTCGCATGCATTCCCGGTAAATATTTCCCATGCTCGAAACCTGCGAGTTGCGCTCGGCCGTGTTGCTCTGGTTGATGCAGATGGTGTCGATCCATATAGCCCTGCATCCATAGTAGGGACGTAGATAGTCGAGCATGGATTGCACATTCCGTGTTTGAAAAACGACATCCCAGTATTCTCCAACATACACAGCCTCGGAAGCCGAGTTGTCGCCGTCTTCGCTTGACCAGGTGTAGGACACTGTCTCGTATTCTGGACAGCAGTCATGGTCGTACACTTCCAGATCTATGTGGATTGGTAGGTCCCTATCAAGCTCCGCCTCGATGAAAGCCAAGCGGATTTGTTTACCATCAATAGATTGTTGATAGATGGTTGGAGCCTGGCTTGCAGGGACGTCGTGTGTATCCGTGTTTTCTTGCTTGGTCACGTCACCGTCTTTCCCCGATTGGGGAGGCAGACTGTGCGATTCGGAAGATTGCATCCATGGAATGCTCGGAGGCCAGTGAAGATTCATGCTGCCTACCGTTTCGTCTGGCGGGATGTTGAGTTCGGAACCAATGCTCGATAGGGGAATGTTGGACAACAGGTCGGTCGCGCTACAGGCACAAGTACGACATGATGGCAGTCGTCCTTCAAGGTATACAGCAGGCCTTGAACATGACAGAGCATGCCAACGCGACATTGTGGCTTAAAGCAGCCCGCAGTAAAGTGATAGTTGGAAGGGTTCGTAAGTCGGGGCTGGCGTGGCCGAAGGTGAAGAAGGACAAAAGAAAGACTGTAGGTACATAATGGCGGAATTATCTACATGAACCCCGCCCAAGGCCTCCAAGGCGCATTAGGTACGTTGTGATTGGGGGAAAGAAGTAACACAGGTGGCTTTTTAGCCTGATATCGAGGCCTGCATCATCCATAGCCACACAGTCAAACTTCAGTACCGCTTTCTTCCAGTTGGTGTCTTGTCTTAAGCGCTCCAATCTGAATGACTGTGGTATCATACCGCTGATCCGCCAATGGGTTTCCTGGTATTCAAAAAGGATCGAAGTCAGCTGCCTGGTTTGTAACACTGTGGCACACGCATCAGTGTTCATCATCCCCCTCCACGTTCCTCCTACCATGTAAGACCTTGCTGGGCCAAAAATAGTTCACGTCGGTAAAATCGTGTAGCGACGCTGCAGATATCCATCATCGTAGAGGTGCCGGCGCAAGAGGCCGACCACGGCTTCAAGCCCGGGCACAGCTTGGGGGCCGCCTCATTCCCACAAGCCTGGCCGTGGCCCTGGGCGGCGTCCGTGAGGCGCTGTGGGGGGATAGGATACTGCACCGCAATGCCCAGATTCCCGTTAGCAACGTGATTATATGCAGCCTGGCCCAGGAGCTGGGACTGCCCGCTCCCCAATTGTTTCGATCACAGCGAAACCCCATATCAATGAACATCATCAGGTTCTTTCCGCCCGTGGATAGACTTTGGTCCATTGCGAAGGGTGATTCCTGGTTTCCATTACTTAGTTGATTCCAGAGATCGGATTTATTGCCATTTCTTCCGCATAAAGTGTTTGGGCAAAGCAAGTCCTGTCGTTGTCGTGCGGACCAGCCAATCGGCGAGACAGGCAATGCACCGACTCCCCAAATTAAGCGACTCAAATACATGAGAGGCTCTGAGCCGAGAGGTTGATAAGGGCAGGCTGGTTTTGGCCGGACACAACGACACTATACACATGCTGGCTAAGGGCCCGTCGCCCACGTCCTCAATATAGCTATCGAGTTCGTTGCTGTTCTCGCTTTGATAGTCTTTCTCGTTGTTGTCGCAACCGTCCGCTTCGACATATTCGACCCTATCGGGTACATTGACCATAGCCCCTACCTCAAACCCGTTTGTGATGCCAATTTGGAGACCATGTTCTCGTCTCGAAGGAAGCCGACCATCGAGGGAAAGCTGTGCTGCAGCATGGTTGGTCACAGGTCATTGACTCTACTTGACCTGTAGCTATTAGCTAGGGCTCGATCATCAAGGGAAGGCCATTCATACCTTCCAACCCACGATCTCTTCCAGCCTCTGAAGAGGAGATTGGCGCGGTCGAGCCAATCCAATATCATTTCGGAGTGCCTGAAGAAAAGTCTACCTCTGGGTAGTCGTGACAAGTGAAAGAACCGATGACTCCCTACTTTTGTTTGCGATCTCGCGATCTGCATCGGCTAGGAGATCGGGACGATTCGCACCTCCCCTGGCAACGCAACGCGTGTAGAATGCCTCGCCGTGCATTTTCAAGTGAACTCGAAGACTGATAGTAGTGAGTCCATAAACCCCGATGAAAGAAGAGTTATGAGCCCCTGACGGAACTTCTTTCCACTTACCTTGAGTATGGCGGGATCTGTGACGCGTGCGCAAATCGGGATAGGATAGCTATATCTTATACAACACCTCTAACAGAACCTCCAAACCGCTCCGACGGTGTCTTGGCAACTACTGCATAACTCAGCATATTATTTTCAATGTACTAGCTAATCTAGTCCATGATACCTGAAGGCTTCAGATTGGCTACTTGAATATCTTTGTCCTCAACATTACGCGAACAGCGACCTTGTGTCTAAGGGGTTGACCCTAGACTCTTTGCCATTACTCTTGATGCCAAGCCCTTCCTTCTTAGAGGAGCGAGCCAAGAACTGCTCCTTGCGCATGCCGTGTTTATCTGAGTTGCTTCTGCGAATGTCCGCTCTAACTTGGTTCGGCGAAACAAAGCACTTGTTCTGATAAATGATCGGACCGGCAAATGAGCCCTCTTGGGTGAAGATGGGTATCAGGCAAAAACCTGCAGTGTGTTAACCTTCAATTCGTTCTGGCCAGGGGGCAAAGGTGAGTCCTACGAGGACCTATCTCAACAAGAGACATCTTATTTTCGCTCGTATCCTCTTCATCATCGGTCGCATCCTCCTCGCCCACTTGGTAGTGGCGCACCCATACCCTACTGTCCACTACATGGAAGGCCAAGACACGATCGATAAACGGTTTTGCTTTCCTGGAGCTTCGGGGCACGCCAAAGGTATGTGCCTGGAGTTCGCGCAGAAGACGCAGGTGGGGATCGTTTTCGAAGGCGGCGTCAAAGGACAGAATCGGTCGGGATCTCTTTGAGGAGTTGCCGATGGAGTTCAGTTCGGACCTGTGTAGGAATCAGATGTTAGTAAGTCGCATGCGCTTGGGGGAGAAGGATTCTGTGAGCTTACATGGTGTGCAAGTTCTGCACGTGGAGCTTTGCGCGAGGGCCGCTGGGCAACTTGGCTATGTGCATGCACAGGTCCTGTTGCTTCCGGGCCTCTTTGCGCATTCTTCGTGTTTCACCCGTCGGCCGTCGATGCCATGGTGGCGTTAGGTTGCGATGTTTGCAGTTGGTTGTAGAAGTGTCGCAGAGACGCGCCAAAACATTCCCAAGCAGGGGAGCTTATCTTGAAAATCACGCTACGATAAGGTGCGGGTCAGACGTTGATGGCCTGGGAATGCGGGGGAGGGTCTGGCTACCACGCGGGAGGCACGACAGGGGTTTATTTCCAACATTAACCCAATCTATACCAATCACCGCTGGTTCTTCTTGATCCTTTCGAAGATCTTACCTAAGCCATATCCATCTACTGGATCTCACGGTTGCCGGATGGCATTAAGAGGTCCAACCCCTATTACCATGATTGGATAGCCCTGCCCCTGAACCGAACACCAGAAACCACAATAAACTCTCTTCCAGTGTTTGTGAGTGGCTTTCTTAACCCATGATCCCAACATCATCGTGGACATCTACCTGGAGCTTTTTACATCATAGTGTAGTTAGTTCCACATGACTTAGAACAGACATGGTCTCTGGCTTATGGACCGCGGTGGGTTATCGTCATGTAGCCACCCACACGACTTAGAAGTCAATAAGCATGTTGTCGTCCATCCAAGTCTTGCTTTCTGAGCATGAGGCCCGCTTGGCTTAGTGGTAAAGCGCATCACTAGTAGGATACGATCGTGACTTTCGAGACACGACCGCCAACGACGATATGATGAGATCACTGGTTCGATTCCAGTAGTGGGCAACCATTCTTTTCCCCTTTTGCGTAAAGCATGGATGGGAAAACCTTTTAGTCTAGTAAAAACGTAGAAATATGGAGGGAGTCACAGAGGAGTCGGCTTCCAAGATCATATGCCCCCAAGCGAAAAGGGGGAGAGCCCCTTTTAAGACGGCAGCGCGGCATCTAAGCTCAGGAATATATTGTGCACCGTCACCATCACGCCGAAACTCAATTCCTGCAACCTCGAAGCCGGGAATCCCCATGCCGGAGTCACTCGTAATACCCCGTAATGTCATGCACAGATAACAACAGCCAAGACGCCCTCCCTGCGGATGGACAAAACCCTCCCCCCGTGCAAGATTTGGAGCTGAGGCAAAAGCACAGCATCAAAAAAGCCTTATCTAGAGTTTCGCAGCTACTCCATCGAATTAACATTTCCATCTTAATGAAGTGTGCACATTGACTTCAGACGACGTGGGGATAAGCTTTTCCCACGTCTCCGGCGCTTCCTCAGCACCACGCGCAAATGTGCGTGCGTCGCCGACGAACGTGGGGTTTTGTTTAGCTGATCATCCCCGTTGTGCTGTAGATCCGGTGGAGGCAGGATCGTCGTCACCGAAACGGAGAGCGCAGCCACCACACGGCGGGACCATACCTACAGGCGGTCCAGAGTAGATAACCCCCCGTGGTGTCAACCGGCCAGTTTCTGGCCAGTCAAGGACGCCCACACGCACACGCGCGCCGTGCGTTGAGCACTGCGTGTACGACTACTGATACATCATGGAATGGACCATGGGCTACTGTCAGTTATCGCCGTAATGCTCGAGGATATTCCCACTACGACGACCCTAGGACGACTCTTGTCCCGTAGACCAGCCATCCACGTGGGGGCGCACCTTCCTATCGTCTGCCCGTTGAATCAGTTCCCATGTCTTAGGGGTATGTTTATTCATCCCTACTAGACAGCAAGAATACTTGGTTAGGTTGACAAAACTTATGCCTGCAACGTAGTAGACAATGCCAAATGCAGAGCTCATTCGAGTGATCGTCGATCCCATTCCGTAAACCCCTGGAAAAGCCTCAACCCTGGCTTCCCCTCGCCCATTCCCCTGTTCCTCTTTGCCATGGAGAGAAAGAGCGAGCCAAACGTCTGGCCAATATAGCGACCGTACTAGCTAGCCCGGCCTCCGGACCCGCCTGGCTTTTGCCGAGAAGGGGGAAAGCTCGATATGGCCGTCTCCAAGTGCCCACCGGAAACAGCGGACACTCGAGCCTAGCCACCGCTGGACCGTTGCAAGCGCCAAACTCTATTTCCATCGCGCCCTGCTTGCCGCGGGCCCCTGACTCTTTCGACCCCGCGGATCTCCCTCCGCTCGCCGTCAACCCCCTGGGGCCATTCTGCTGCTTGCGCAAGTCGTCTCACCACCGCTGCGCTGGCTTCACCTAGGAAGACAAGCGAACAACGCGTCGACAGTCGCCCACTGGGGGAGGGGGCCGAGTCTTGATCTAAGCATCCGGGCAGACGGCGGTGCCATGCAGAGCAGGCGGGCCGAGTCAAGCGAGGCCGCCGCGCGCATACAGCGAAGCAAGGATAGCAGGAGCTGAAGAGATAACGGGAGGCTAGCCCAGCAGGCCTGATCAGGACGTGCTGGTTGTTTCTTTGGATCCCCCCCTACTGGACTAACTCAAAACCTGCCGGATGCTTGGACGAGAGATTACAGAACGGTTGAGACGGTGATAGTAGCGCTGTCTCGTCCCCGTCCTTTCTTTCCCTGTTTACCACCGGCCGTGGACGACGCGCGCCTGACACACGCACCTCGTACGACGCGCCGTTTCGCACATCTCCGCGCTCGCCGTGTGTGATACAGCGAGGGAGCTGCAGGCGGTGAAGGAACAACCTTTAACACGACGACGCCGAGCGATGCGGCTACCACCCTCCACGACGTAGTCCCAACTCTGTTTCTATAGCAGAGCACAGTAATTACCACATACACTTATGCAAGCAGCGTCGCGGGGATGCGGCGTCGCTACCAAACTAAACAAGGCGTTCCTGGATCTCCATCGTCCGCGAGGGAAAAGGGAGGCTGACTAGCTTCCACCCCGGATTCGACAGCATGGCACCATCTTAGCAGGCGACTCGAGACGCCTAAAGATGCTGGTCTGCGCAGCTAGCGCAGCGCCGCGAGACGGACAGATCGAAGCCCGCTACCGTCCCTTGAAGGGATCGATAGACAGAGATCTAGTCGCCGCGCCAAGCCGCGTCGTCGCCCACGAGGCGCGTCGGTCACGGGACAGCAAGTCTTGTGACTCGCGGCTGGGACGTCGCCCCCAAGTCACGTTTCGACCTTAGTTCCCCCCGCGGCACGGAGGGGCTAGAACGGAAATCAGGGCATCGCTCAGTCAGTCAGACAGACAGACAGACAGACCCCCTTCTGGTGTCGGGATATCCTTCCCGTACTTACTCGGGCGGGGTCAAACCACCACCACACCCCTCTCGGCAATGGTGGCCCAAGCTAAAGAGCCGCCGCCCCCCGGCTCCGAGGTTGGCGAAAGCCACCAGGGGTCCTTCACCGGTGTCGAGTAGTACTCGTGTTGGTCTCTGGATGAGCGTATGTATCGCATAGTTAGCGTACACTGTGGCGGGGCAAACCGAACATATCGCTCTGCCGTCGCTCGACAGGTCTGGACTTCAATGCCCCATGTCGATCAGGTCTTTTAGTTGCAGATAGATCCTCAGGTCTTGGCAACTGAAGACGTTGCGTTGCATCAGATACCTAGCTTCGTGTCTCTCTCTCTCTGTGTGTGTGTGTGTGTGTCAACTAATAAGGGCGATCCCGGACTAGACTCAGCCGCCTCACCCTCTAGCTAGGCACTTACACCGATGATCTGTTTACCATCTTTGGGCGAGCGAACGGGGCCCCAGACTTGGTAGCAGCATCGTCATATTGCAGATGTCTCTGCTCTCTCTACCGTCTGTCGTGGATGACTAGACAGACGATGGCGGGCGTCCGCTGGTGTTTCGCGAATCGCACGTATAACAGACGCAACATACACACCACACACCACCCCCTTTTTCTTCTTCTCGGATGCACCCCAAAATTTGATACGAAGTTTGGAGCGCCCTGGTGCAGCCAGCCAGCCACTCGCCGTCACGCCCTAGACGGACTGTTTATGCTGATCGATATGCAGGGTCCATTGAATTACCACCGCTGGGCAAACCTTAAGGGTGCTGGCGTTCGGTCTTAATCAACAGTCCACACACACACACAAAACAAAAACATCAAATCACCACCACCCAGTCAAAAAGCTTGGGCGAGCGCGTAGAAAAACCCCGCCTTTTAGATTGTGTGGCGTATGCAACGGCGTACGAACATACACACCTAGATAGCTTGCTTGGCTCTGTTGGGTCAGGGCTGTCAAATTGCTAGTGGTGATTGAGAACCCTTCTGGAGGGGAGGGAGGAGGAGGAGGAGGAGGGGTAAGGTCAGTAACGATAGCTAGCTGTATTTGGTGATAGAGGCACACACGGAAGGTCTATGGATGGCGAAGCTTGTGATTGCCACGGCCGGAGCCCAACGACGGGCGGGGCTCCGTCATGTATCGTCATGACGAAGGATGATAGATACAGTACTAAGGAGAGGATGATATGGGACACAGCAGTTGCATTTCACACACGCTCCTAGGCCTACGCCGCACAGAACGGAAGGTGGTGGACTTCACGGCGGACACCTCTTGGATCATGACCGACACACCGAGTTGGGGTTGGATATGGAATTGGAGGATGGAAACCCGAAGCCCAGAAGTTCAGATGCCGCCGGATTAGGGAAAATCACCTTTGGCAGCTACTTCTTCTCTTATTTCCATCTGAACAAGTAGTCTAAGAAGCAAAAGATCCCGAGACTAACATGCCTAGACTATTCCTCAATGACAAAGATAAAAATCCAAATTCTACTACACCTGATGATACCCTCGTTGAAGCCCAGCTCTGAAACGATTGAGCAAGCAAGATTGTTTGGCACGCCGCCGCCTCCTCGTCCTCGCCCTCGCATCCACTTACCCCCTCCTCTACCGTCCCGCATACCGCCAAGTCTAGATCGAAGGTGGGTGCCTCGTCCCCCTCATTGGCCCCTGGCCGCTTCTTCCGATCCGGCCCCAGCCAACCAGCTGGGAGACCGACGATGGCTTTCTTCCTGATGTGTGATGGACGTTAGAGGGTGGCGGCGGCGGCGGCGGCGGTTGCGTTGCATCTGAAATCTCTGCTTTGCTTTCCCTGCAGCCCAGCTATCTATCTATTCGTCTGTTTTCTGTCTCATAACCAGAAAGGAGCTAAACAGCTAGCTAGCCTGGACTATCGTGTAGGTAGTGTGCGCTTCACGACGTATGCTGTGCGACGATGAGCTAGCTATTGAACCCGCCATCTACGTACTGCGCCTACCTATACGTTTCGGTGGTTGATAACTCGTCTCGCCGCTGTGGTGTGGAGATGCGTCGGCGTCTCGGCGAGCTAATGTCGGTCTTTTTCTCCAGACGGCACGGAGAAAAAGGCGGAGAGTCTCACCCTGCTGCACGCGCACAACAGCAATGATATGAAACAATGTGAAGAAGCCCCCAAAAAAGCAAAGAGAAAGGAGAGAGAGAAAATAGACCAGTCTGGTTCCTCCCCTTGGTCGTCTGGGCATTCTCCACACCTTGAATAAATATGGGATCATGGATGATGGGCTTGCTGCTACATAACCCCGTATCCTTCACAACTGGACACGCAGACCGACTGGGGGCTGCTGCTGGGATGGATAGCCAGCATGTAACCTTAGGGGACCTTGCTTGTGCGTCTCGTGTAATGCCAACCACAAAGGAAATAGGGAGTGTGGTTTTTCAGCAACGCCGATCTATTGCCTGATACCCGTTTCCGCGATTATGCACCGTAAGGGATAAGGCAAGAGGAAACGCAGATAATGGGCTGATGGGGAGGTTCGAAGTACCCTCATAGTCCGGGTGTACTGTGTTGCTGTGAGCTTGAGTTGGCAGAGAGAGAGAGGGGTCCTCCTCGGCATTACCACATTGGGAGATAGCTCTCTCTACCTTTACCTGAAAAAGCATCTATTGCCATATCCAGCTGGAGGGGGTGCTGCTACATTACATTACATACAAAAACGACATGCTCGGCAACGGGCTGCTCGAAGCATTGGCATCACGTCAAAAACATACGCACGCAGACAGATACGGGCGACGACGGGCGTAGGGGACTTTTCGGGGTCCCCTATTTTTTTTCTCCGGGGTAATCGTCGCGTCTCGCCACAACCCCATGATGCTATGCTGCAGTGCCCCCCCCATTTCCTCCACTCTTGACGCCTCGGATTTGCCATTTGGGAATTGGGCTACGACGGCGGCGAATTGCTTGCTTGCCTGCTAACGAAAGCAGCAGCCAGCAGCAGCAGCACACCATCTAGCTAATCTCTGCCTAGTTATCCTATGCATCAATCATGAACCACACACACTCGCTCACTGAACAGCTTCCTTCCCCTCCCCCAGCTTCGTTCGGCCCCAGAGCTCGAAACGGGCAAAAGCGAAGGCGGAGCTCTGTCGTTATACGTATCATGTTGTAGACCTCGCACCAGAACTACTGGATTGCATCCGCGGATGTAGATCGTCGTTGAGGCGGTATGTCAAATGACGACAAGCACGAGATCCTTCTTCTCCTGGCGACAGCTCGCCAATCTGTCGAGGAAAGATCGCCAGCTCGCCTTGCTCGTCATCTTCGAACGACGTCTTATGTTTACACTGTAGATCCTCCGGACAGGTGGCTAGGATGGGTGATTGGGCGGTGCCAAGTGAGTGAGCAAAGCTCGAAGCTCTCTCAACCTCCAATACCTACCCCGCTCTCCCTCTCCGGAGGGCCACCGATATGAGTAGGAGTGCTGCATCAATTCCTCTAGGTCTGATTACTCTGGGAAAATGGCATGCAGCGGAAGCAGCAGCAGCAGCAGCAGCAGCTCCTTCCTGCAATACTCCTTCGTGCATGCGTTTGTGTTTGAAAAAAAGCAGGCTTCTCACATGTTTTGCTGGGAAAGCCGCGTAGGAGGGGTGGCGCACCAGAAATAACGGCGCAGGAGGGTATCAGCCAATGGTGTGGCGGCATTGGCATTCTGGAGGGGGGTTGGGCTTGATAGGGGGCTGCGAAAACGTGCACGAAAGGGAGGGCGTGAGGCGTGCAGGAGATGGGCGATCCTTGGTTCTTGGCCTGCATGGCCAATCCGTAAATAAAAATCTCGGTCTATCGTACGACTGGCCGCTCGAAGATGGGAATTGTGTGCATCAGGGTCCTTTGCCAATACGCAGTGCGACGGGCGCTTCAGGGATCTGCCCCGCGTATTGATTACCTGACATGACAGATAACTATCTCTGCCTTCGTCCGTCTATGATACACATCCGTCTTTCAGGCGACCTGAGCGGATTGGTCTGCAGTCGCATACTGCATGACAAACAGTGACGTCTGAGTAGTAGTGTGAATGCCGAAGAGACCGCGGCTGAGTCGGTTTGAGGAGGAACCGGGAAAGTCTTGGGCTGCCGAGTACTCTTGGGGTCTCCAACTTGTCATCATAGTGGTCTGTCTCCAAGCTCATTAACGGGAAATCAGAAAAGACGCGGCTAAACCCGCGCGCTATGAAGCCCGTCTTGTGATACCCCGAATGGAATGACTTGGAGTAGCCCACAGGACGAGACCAGTTTGCCATGTGCTTCGGGATTCTCGGGAGGGCTCCTGCTAGAATCTTGATCTTGCATCTTGCTAGCTAGGCCGACAGTGCCGAAGCAGCCGACCAGCTCCGTCACCGCCGTCGTCATTTCTCTGGACGAGACAATGCTCCAAGCCAAAAAAAAAAAAAAGGAGCACGAGACTGTGCTCGTGGTATCATGTGTTTGGAGGAACAGCGTATCGTGATGATGGGAAAAACCGGGAACGTGCGGCGGACGTGTCGCTGGGGGTGGTCCCGCTCCTTGTTTTCGATGGCACCACTTCTCCCCGCACATGATATCCGGCTGGCTGGGTGGTGGTGATGGCGAGGTGGCCGGCTCCGCACTGCTCAAGGCGGCTAGCCGGACGAGCGCATCCTTTGCACTGTATCACGCCATGGTATTGCTGCTCCCAGAAGCATTGGCGTTGCCAGGCATCAATCATCCAAAGCCTCTGGGCGACGTCGATCCTTTGAGGGCTGCTGCTGCTGCTGGCTGCACGTCTACAGCCTGGCTGTTGTGCGACGCCGCACCAACGTCGATTCGCAGTGGCAAGCTATGCAAATCGAGGTTGGCAGCTACTCCATATGGATGTTGGTCTCGGTGAGCCATGCATGCGTGCACACTGAAGCTGAGCTGCAACAGGACTGACTGACAGACACTAGAGACTGACAGATTAGCCGTCCAGGCCGCCCATAACTCGAGTCGAATGCCAGGCGTTCCACAGCGTCAGCTACCGGTCAAATCTCTGAAACACAACAGCGGCAATATGGGTGAAATCGAATGGAGCGTGTATTGCCTCGACCTGTCGACTTGGTGCACCCCATTGCTCGCTCGGCCCTGCTTTAGCCTGTGACCGGTGTAGTAGCTCTGCTCGACGAAGGTGGTGAGCGCTCCTCCAATTGACGGGTGGGAGAAAGTTGGTTTTCCTGGAGGTCTCAGGATTACCGCGCCGTGTCGTCATTCGACACCCATTGGGCTGGTTTGTTTGATCTGGGGTGCATCAAGCTAGCCACCTCATGCATCTATACATACATACATACATACATACACCTAGCTAGACAAAAAGGATTGTCAAGTGTGCAGTATAAGCAAGCAGCGCAGTTAAAACGCCTGCGGAACGTCGTGTACAGCGTGCATCACTGGTTCCACGGCATCCCATCCGAAAGAACACCTGGGGTAGAAGGGCCTGCACCATTCAAGTGCCAACGAAGCCATCGGCACATACATGTGCTGCAGGTAGATGACAGTCTCGGTCGCGAATTGCCTCAGACGCACCCCAGATTTCAGAAGAGGGGTGCATGGTAGCACGGCATGACGGGAGTATCTGTCTCGTTTTAGGGAAGACAGACTGGGCATGGCGCAACCTCCATGCGACGTTCGCAAGGACCAGAATAATACGGTCTTGGGGCTCTTCTAAGTTTGAGAACCAGTCGTACCGCGTTAGGGACCAGACGACGAGACGAGTGCTGCCTTGTGTTCATGTTCTTGCCGTACGCGCATCCGTAGTCTATCAGGCAAAGTGATACGCCTAAGCATGCCCTGTTGGCTTATAGTTGATCGATGCTACAGCAATGTAGCCATAAACCCCTGGCCCGGCCAACTCGACGTATGCCAGAAGCAAGCAGCTATAGCCAGCTCATCGGGGCCTTGAGCATGGATGCCTGAAGGAGACCAAGACTCAACGCGACCTATAGGGTTCGGTTCGGTGTAGTTGAATGCAGTTGACGCCAAGGGGGAGTTGGAGACATGTTGATGCAGACCAAGACGCACCCCGAAGACCTACTGTATGGAGGAACCAAGAATCACCTACCGACTCCTGAACTCAATGCTGAACTCTGCCCAGGGGGAGACAGGCCTGCCTGTGTGCTGTTCTGCAGGTTAGCTGTCCTACCAGATCCGGCAATTCTCGAAGTGCCCAAGCAAGCAAGCAGCAGAAGCTCCAAGCAAGGCAGGGGAGGATGTGCGGGGTGAGTCGAGCGAGCTATCCCCTTGCCTGCCAGTGCTGCTACCCCGAAGAGATCTAGACTCCCTTGACCCAAACCCCGAAGCAACCGTGGGGATTGCATGCAGCCGTGGCAGTAGCAGCAGCAGCAGTAGACGTTGCGACACTCTCCTTTCTACTCACCGCTTGTTTGTCCATGATGTTGTACTTATAGCAAACCTAGACACAGTATTGAGGGATCCCCCTTAGGTTGTTCGTTCTTCGCCATCACACAACAGCAACCAACACCGCAAACTCAAAAAGCGCGAGATGTGCATGTCTAGTCCGGTCACCTGATGAAGATAAGCTGCGGCCTCGCCGCGCTTGAAGGGGGGGCGTCTGTTCCAGAATCCAGCCTCTCTCTCTGAGGCGGCCCGTAGAGGAGGGAGAGTGGCGTCGTGTGACAGGACAGAGCTGCTCACACCGCGATGCCGCCATGTGTTGATTGAATAGAGAAGAGAAAGTCGGGGTTGTTCTTTGCGTGCCGAGAGAATGGATGTTTTCTCGGCCGTTGAATCGCACAAAGTCCGTCTAAGGCAGAGCCGTGCCAGCCGCGCCTTGGGCTCCGAGAGCGTATCCCCGGCGATCATGGGGGGAGATCAAACTCCATATCCAATGTGCATGCATGCAGCTGTGAAATATATGCACTCAGGTCACGAGGCTCATGAACATCATGGTTTCTAGGTCGCTGGAAACTGGCAGTTTGGAGTTTGTTCAGTGCAGTGTTTGAACCTGCTTGAGCTACAGGTGCCCACTAACCAAAACCACTGGGGCCTAACAGCCACTGAAGACCAAACCAGCGTTTTGGAACATTGGACAGTTGAAGCCCGCCCGCCACACAATCAATTCCAAGGCCGCGGATCGTCGTGCCAGATCTGCGGTATCACCAATGGCGCAAGTATGTAGGTTTCGTCGTCTTTTTTTCGGGTAGTGGTTTCATCAGCTTCGTTGTACCTCTTAGCCTCTGCGCACACTGTGCCTGTCTAACCAGCGCATCTTCCCGCTCTCGACCTTGCTTAGGTTTTGCCAGATCGCGATGCCGCGCGCGAGGGGGCGCACAATGGAAAAGCCACAAGTCATCTATGTATCGTGGGTTCGCCGCCCCCGGAGAATAATACCGGGCGAGAATCTCCCCCTTGGAAATTTGACAGAGCTTACGGGATACAAGACGGCAAAAAACCAAGGCAGCGCGCGCACACGCGTGAGACGAGACGCACGTATCATTTCCCGTAAGCAAGGCAGGCAGGTCAAGCAAGGTCAGGTGCGTTAAACACCGGTAAGCAGCCTCACCACACGCGGGGGCGGCGCGGCGGGAGCGAGTGAACGAGCGCTCCTTTGCTTGCTAGCTATCACGGGAACCGGCAAGAGAGAGAGGAAGCAGAAGTATGTAAGCAAGAGGCACACCATACATAAAACACATAAGCAGCAAACTGTTGAGGTTCTCACCGCATGTCGCCAGCACGTTGACGTGAAAATGAACCAAGGAGTTCCTCTAGAGTGACTTCGTCTACCTTGCAAGCGCTGTGCGACATGGGCGACCAAGAATCGGCATCGGAGGTCGTCGATCATGCCACGACATGGAATTTGACTTTTCTCTAGCATGCCTCAGAACCAACATCCCGGATGAGAAACGCTCCCGCTCCCCTTTCGCATGCGCCAACTTCCAAATAGATGGAGGCGTTGCCGGAGGGATCTCTCTCTCTCTCTCTCTCTGTCGCTTCATCCTCTTCTCCTTCACCAGCCCCAGCTCGTCCATCTATCTGACAGGCAGCATGGGGGGCGGCCTAGCGGCAGCTTTTTAGCGCTCCGGAGGGGCTGAGGGGCGCTGGGACAACTCCCTGTGGATAAGCTGGGCTTGGGGGGCTAGGGGGCAGGCAGGCAGGGAGCTAACCCTCGCTTCCGCTAATGGGATTTGTTACCTGGTTGGAAAATGGGACGGGCTTTTTGTTTTTTTTTTTTGTTCGGGGCCCCATTGTGGCTCGGTGCCCTGTGCTGGTTGGGACCTGGACGACGCCCCGTTTTGCCCAAAAAACCACGATCTGATAGCAAAATGCCCGATGGCTGGCCCCGGTCGGCGCAGCCCGACATGACGTCACACTCCCGCGCGGGTGGGAATTGCTTCGCTCGTCTATTCCCTCTTTCTCATTTCGTGAAATGAGGCTATTCCGAGACGGCCACGGGGGGTTTAACTTAGCAGCAGAAGGAATAGAGGAGGATCCTGCTGAGTCCAATAGCGAGGACATCCCTGTCTGTTGATTTGAAGATACATACTGTTCCGGACACAGACAAAGATGAGGTACTAACTGATAGGGTAGCATCTCGTCCTTTCTTCTTCTTTCCTCTGCCATGCTTTCAACGGTGCTAGCAGCATGTGTATGCATCGCTTGACCGCCAGTGTGATTCCTCCTTCTCACGGACTACAGACAGGTATGGATGGATCAAGGAAAACGGAGCAAGCGGCGCCGGGGGCGGGGATGAGCTGCGACGTCGCAAGTTATATAACCTTCGAGGGGGAATCGACGATGATGACGGGCAACCTCGACTAGCCCGACTGCCGGGTGCGGAAATCGTCTTGATCGATTGGCACCACGCACATGTTATAATATTAGACAGAGCCCACCCTCGTCTCCGCCCTTTGAAACATTGCAGAAAGGACTAGTTTTCATACTCCAGAGTGACTATGCAAATGCTGGTCCTAGTACGGTGGAAACACCAAGCCCGCTCCACAGCAGAATGTCGTGCCCATGGAGAAGAAAGGCCGAGAAGTGAAGCTGCATACTCCGGAGTATGGAGAGAGGGACAGGAGGGAAAACAGGATCGCGGGGTTTGAACTTGTCAGGGGGAGCCGTCTTCTGTGTTTCGCGAGCTGTACAGTGCGCGGCGCAGGGGAGTCAAGCTACATGCCTACCATTCCATCCATGTGGTGTTCCGTTGTTCCTGTGCAACAACTGAGCGAATGGCAAGGAGTAAGTAGAATTCGGGTTAGGGTTTTTTTTAGTCGTAATGCGCGAACGGCTGAGATCTTCGCTCTCCCCTAGGTGTCCCGACAGATTCGGAGCCCGGGTGAATGATCTCCAGGTACGGCCACGCCTACATACTCCCGTAGTGGCATTATCCCCTCCCGAATGCGCGATAAAAAAAACCACACCTCCTGTTGCCTTACATACGAGTTCTCTAGGTTGTCGCGGCAAGAGCAAGCCCAAAAATAAAATCGGCACAGGGATTCCCGTCCTGTTGTTGAGAAATTGAAAAAAAGCCCATTCTAGCACCTCGCTAGCCCAGAGACATTGTCGATGAAAGTCCGGAAGGGCTCTAGGTCGACGTCGGGATCCCTGTGGTATATCTGCGCTCTCCTAAGCGTTGATTGATTGAAGTATGTATGTATGTATGTACCCCACTGCGCGCGACGAGGGAGATACGGTCGGTCCCAATAAAGAAGTGTTGACTGTCGATCCAGAGAGGAGGAGTCCCCGGAGATATCACAGCATGGGGGGCGGTGGTCGTTAGGTTAGGCCCATGTTCCATGTTCGTTCTGTAGTTTCCGAAATTTCAATCGTATCCACCCCAACAACCAAGGCTGCGCAACATCGCCTCCGTCGCCGTCGGTAGGGGGAAGCGTGGTTCGCGAGCACCTCATATCGGGGGAGGGTATTACTGTGCGCATTCCGACATCCGTACTTGGCGTCCACATAGCATCTGCCCTCCTTTTGACTTACATCTGCTTCTACACACACACACACACATATATATATTAAACCCGCGCTAAGCACCACCCACCCATCAAACTGCTTGGGGCAGGTGAAGAAGCAGTGCGCCAAATTATACACGTTCCGGCGCAGCGCGGCGATGGGTAGATAGATAGCACCATGTCGAGTGCATGGATGGATGGATCCAACGGTGCCGAGTTCCTGAGACATTTTACGGGCGTTGTCTGTCAGCATGGCATGGGACCTGTGGGTTGTTGAGACCGAGGGCGGGTTGCCTGATTCGTCCATTGCCCGTTCATGATATTGTTTCAGAGAAGGGCATCAACAACAGAAGCATGAGCCGTGCAAAGCCGCAAGCGAGCAGCAAAACTCTCACCCTGAGTGGGACGCTTGTTTGTCCAATCTGTATGTAGGTGGTAGGTGGTAGCGAAGGCGGTGATGGTGATGGTGATGGTGTTGATGATAACAGATGTGTGTGTGTGTGTGTGTGTGTGCGTGCCTCGTTTCACTGTTGTTGCTGGTGTTTTCTGTCGCCCGCTGGTTTGGTTGCGATATTAATAATAACCAAAAGACCGATATCTATGCACGTAACCAGGTTGTCGCCCATCCTGCAGTCGCCATTCGACGCTGGCAGCGCAATGTGGGTTACATGGTGCCAGTGTCGTGCAGTAAGCAAACCGCCCAAATGTGGTGTGGGAGATTTGATGGTGGTGTGCGAACAGGTAAGGGGACCACACCACATATGGTACCCCGGTAAGAAAGCATCAAATCAGGGAAAAGTAACAGTCTCGTAGCAGCACACACGCAGATGTCAAAAATCCGAGATGAAAAGGCCCATGGCCGGTAGAGTTCACGATGGTGGGGATGCGGACTGAGGTCCGGAGTGCGACGAACGAACGATAAGCGGATCCCCAAGACGACAATCGCCGATTTTTATTTTCATCACAGCAGGGAGACCCATCGGTTAGAGTTGCACGGACGCGGCCGTTGCTGGACCTGTCGATCCTGGGTTTGAGCCTCCTACCTCCCCGAAATTTGTGTTGGGGAATTGGATCATCCATGGACGGACATGGGTGTGCGTATCTGTCGCATATGTATTCACATCGACTCGGTCGGGTACGGTGTCAGGCGAGGAAAACAACATCAACAACAACATGCGTTAGACACGCGTCACGTATATAGATAGATGGGCTCGGTGGTGGTGATGGTTGCGGCGTGTGGCCGGTCCGAGGCGGAACATGCTTTTCTGGTCTTGTTCGTTTCGCCTTCGCTGCTTGCTCAACTGACAGAGTGCAATGCAGCAAGTGTATGTGTATGTCAGTAGGTCGAGAGCATATCCCATCGTCGGGAGGGCAACGTGACACGACATGCGCTTCCAGAAAGAAGAACGCCTGGAGTTGAGGCCAAAAAACCGCCATGCAATAGGCAGCCTGAAACTCAACCTTATCGTCGCTCTTCCCGATGGTGCATCCGCCGCAATTGCCTTTCTTGGCAGATGGATGGATGGGAGGGGGCAGCCATCAGATAAACACTCACATCATCCATCGAAATAGATTGATTGATTGATTGATTGACTCGCACATACATACATGATACCATCCCAATGTCGTACAAGACTCGAAAGAGGATGCAAGGAAAATGACGAAATGCGGACCCCCGTTGCGGATATGTGTGTACAATATCAACTGCTAACCTTACCCAACGAGCGAGCATATACTTGCCTTCCTTCCTGTGAGGGTGTGGGATCTTGTTGGGCGTGCATGATACGAGCTGCGACTTAGTATCCCCAGAGGCGCGAGGCGAAAGCGGCGAAAGAGGCGAACGGTGAAGATGCCAATAAGGTTGCCGGTTTCGTCAAAGTGAGGCCAAGCATTTTCTCAAGATGGAGTCGTTTCTGGTGAAGCCTATTATTGACTTGACTATCTCCATGGGCTACACACCAATTACTAACAGAAGGGGGAAAAAAGGAAAAGTCGACATGGAGGTGAGGGGCAGACACACACTCGATAATAGGGAGCTTGGGCCAGTGCCAAGAGGCTTGGGTATAATAAGTTCCGATATGATCTTGGTCTTATGCAATCGCTTGACCAATGCGCTGTCTGCTCTATCGCACGGCACCGCACTGTGTTTTTTCTTAGCGCTCCTTACCTGACGGCCTGAATACAGTGCATTTGTTTGTTTTCCCCTGTATTGTTTGCGCTCTGTAGTCCGACACGACACAGCAACGACAGATGATGCATGCAGTGCATGCGTAGGAATATATACATCGTCGGTAAGTTCAGGACCATTACTCTGCATATCGGGACAATAGATGTCATCTCATGTCGAGCGAGTGGCAAATCATCCTTCTGTTCGGGCATTCTAGAAGCCAGCAGGAAAATCTTAATAGTTCTCTGTCCTTGTGGCTGTTGTTGGGGGGCTGCATAGCAGGGCGAGACAGGTTTTGCGCTCTCTCGTGGCAGCCCGGCTCACTGTGAAGAACCCCTCGTGTTCAACGGTCTCGGTGGTGGTACAAAGACATACCCATCGATAAAAGAAAGTTTTTTTTCTTATGGTTTAAAAAGAAAAAAATCAGACCAAAAAAAACGCTGTGTGGCACGGGTGTTTCGTCGATAATTTTACTGCGCTTTTGCCATCGTGCGACTATGGCATGATTGGCGAAATCATCCTCCTTTTTTTCTTAGGCGGCTGTTCGGCCATGCCACTGCATTAACCTGCATGGTGGCAAATGAGCTGGAAGCCAATGGGCCTGCGAAACAAATTCAGAGGGACAAGCTAGTTTTCCTTGAACGGTTCCTACATTGGGTGTGTGTTGTTTGTCTCACTTCTCAGGACGATGATATGAGGTTGTCTCCAAGCGTGTTGCGCGTTGCTTGCTTGCTTGCGTGCTGGGCCTGGCTGGCTGGTGGGGTGGATATGTGAGTGTGAGCGAGGGATGCACGCATGCATTTCAGTGTCGCAGCTTGGTGATACGGCGTCTCGCCGTATGCTGCTCTTGCATATTGTATGTATCTCCCCCAGATTAGCAACCATGGCAGCATGAGTTTCTGTACATTGCCAGAGGAGTAATATTGGCTGGTGGTGCTGCAGTCCACTGTAAATGCGTAGTGTGTTACTGCTACAACGGGCTTAGATGCCCATCGCCGAGCAAACTGAACTGTTACGTATGTACCGTATCTCATACGATGTAGGACGGACGAGGAAAAGATAAAGACCCTTTATTCTCGTGGCAAGACCCCGTTTTCCTTGGGATGGTGCAAGTAAAACGACAACGGCTTCCGAGACGGCAATCTACATTTGCATGCCCCTCGGTCCTGACAGGTCGAAATCCCCTTGCCTGCAGCATCGTCTCACACACCCTGTAGGACCCCGAAGAGGCTGGCCGGTGTCGGAACGGGTTGCTGATAACGCTCTTTTCTTCGCGCCTTGGGAGAGGCATCCTCCTTGGCTGCAGTGAACTGTGCCTCTTTCTTTATCTCTCTCTCTCGGACGGCTGAAGGCCTGCTTTTCGTTGTAGTTTCAGCGAGAATATACTGCCCATCCTCCATGAGCCGATGCACCTGTGGAGAATCACTTGTACATAACTAAGCCCCTTGCGGTCTTTGCTCTCCATGGCGGGCTCCTCTCTCTCTCACCTAAAAATGTGGTAGGGTGGAGTCGCCCACGGGGGGAGCTGATAGTGGATTGGGGTGGGTGGTGGACGACGACGGGGGTTGCTAAGGCTTGGAGGGGAGAGTGTGGGCATGAACTTGGGAAAATCGTATGGTCTAGACGCCCGCCCAATCCGGTGCGGATCGGCGCCCGGCAAATGGGGTTTTGTGTGATGGTGGTGTCTCGCATCTTAGATAAACACCGCCGCATCCGGAGAAGGGCAGGATTCTAGGTATGTATGTAGATAATGGAAGTGGCATGATGGAGAGCCTATCCGAAGAGACCTTACCCGAAGCCATCTTTTCTCTCGGTCTATCCGAGAGGGAGAAACGAACCTAACCAGCCCCAGCGCGTGTCTGCCGGCTTACTGCTTGTAGAAGCGACCGAGAATGCGTCTGACAGTCTGACGTTCTCCAAGAAGGCGGGCTTGGTGAGAGCCTCAAAAGGCATTGATTGTATGTAATTGTCTCGAGCTCACTTGTGGCTCATCTTATCAATACGGCTAACCCATGTCAAAAAATCATAGTCAGAGAGGGTGGGCCGCCTTGGGGGCTAAGCAAGGATTGGCTGTAAGCGCCACATCCCACCGCCGGAGCGCAGGTCAAGTCTTGACGAATCAAGGGCGACCGTTGCGCTATCATTGTCATCCCGGCGCCGCGGGTTCGAGATAGACAAGTCCAAGCGTCCCAGCAGGGAAGGAAGGAAGGAAGGAAGGATGAGTCGGCACTATCCCCATCATCGTCTGCGCGCGCAGACCGGTCTTGTCGGAAGAAGACTTCTCTGTATGTATCCTTTTCTGGTTATTCGTCAGAGCGTGATTGTTGTACATACCCGTTCGGCGATAAGCCGTCGGCCTGAAAGCCATAAACCAACTGGATGGCGGCAGCTGCTGACGGCGGCGGTGGGCTCGCTTAGGTCGTCCTGTCTCAAAGGAGCAATGCATCGCCGCGCGGGCTTGTTGCTTGGTCTGGCTCGCTGGTGGGGTGTGGCGGCGCGGCGCCGGACTGCCAGTCATTGTCCGGCTAACTAACTAATTAACCATTCTCCATAGCTGGCAGCTGGATGCCTTGTGCCTTTCAGTACGGAGTGCATGAATGTGTCGACGCGATGTAATGGCCTGGGGAGCGAGACTGTCGTCCTACCGTAGGGCCATGATAGACAAGACACGAGGTATGTGCGAAGCCCGGCCTCTTATTGGACGATAACAGAACAACAGCCGCCTGGTCGTGGCTCCATGGCTCCAGACTTTTCCCAGTTCGCAGAGTCTGGAGTTACCGTCTGGAGTTTTGTTTGGACAAAAGGTCCCGACTCCCGAGACATTTGTGTGCGCACTTGGCACACCCACCCTTGCAGCAGACTCGGCGTCTCGTCTCCACCCGCCGCCGAGTCTGCGCCTGTTGGTCAAGGCAGTCCTGGATCAGCACGATACTCACAGCATATTGCTTCATGTGACGGTTTGGCGTGATTGTGACGATTCGCACGTACAAGATGGGGGACGCTGGTCCAGCAGCAATGGCTTTCAATCCATGTCTTGTAGTCCACAGCTGAATTGCATTGCTGTCGACTGTCTTGTTCACGACAGACGAGGACGAGGCACTACTGAGTCGCCAACATCAGGTGATACGAACTATATCTGGCTCTAAGAATGCCATGTAAACTGGATGGGTTTCATGTCTTAGCTGAGATGGCCACGGGGTTGGGTTCGACTTTGGTCCATGACAAAGTTGTCACCTTGGGCCAAGTCGATGCGGGATTTGATACCTAGAGGCAAGTAATCCGCAGATGAGATCTGCCAATGCAGTATGCTAGCTACATGCATAGCATCAGAATTAGCACTGCTGCGTTTTCTTTTCATTTTCTCCTTCGTCTTCCGCTGCTACTGCTTCCGTCTGATGTTTCGCGTCGGCCGCCCGCACACCGACGTTTGAGAGTCGGCGCGCGTGGGCACGCCTGGCGCAAACTCAAAACACCATAGTTCAGATACCGGACAGGCTCTGGGTCGACCGACCCTTTGGCGAGTTATGCTGTCTCTAGTGCACAATGTACAGGAAAAGTTGTAACATGGAGAAGAGCGACAGAATCCCATGGTCGCTAGGGGGCAAAAAGCCATGTAGGGGACCCCCAATGTCGACATAAAGTCTAATATATGGAATGGGCAGGGAGAAGCGCCGGGTCTCCGCTCTCTCCGATGGCACGCACACCCGACAACTTTCGGCGCTGACATCTGTCCATGTATCTATCTGCATCTACATGCACCCAGATTGCAGGCGCTGGCGCGGCTTACCACTAAGCAGACTTCGCCGTCTCGCCACTTGTCGTTATTAGACGACAACAATGTCGCCGCACGCGGCAGTCAGGGCAGTGACTAGAGACTTCTTTTGAGCGCCGGCGGTTTGACAATGGCCCGCATTCGATAGAGGATGGGATGGATGGGGACTGGACTGGTGGGCTAGGTAGCTGAAGCGAGGTGGGAGTTGGCAGCGGCAGTGGGCGAAACAACAACGTTACAATCAACCATAGAATTGATTGACAGGCAGGCAGGCGGCCAGAGACATCTGCGTCGGTCATGACATGAAAAAGGTTTCCTTGGCGGAATGGATAATCGCACGAAGACTGTTCGAACTCTAACTGTATAAAATAAAATACAATTGACATTGATATTGCATCAGACGATCCTGCTGTTCAAGCCCCAAAAGATAAAACTGCGAATTGATTCATCACACAGTGTGCGTGTAGAGAGACAGCTTGGAACTGTTATGTTGCCTCAGATAAGAAGAACACCGGCGAAGCAGGCGCAGGAGAGCCCAAGGATCATCAGAGTTGTCAACCATACCGAACCGAATGGCGTGGCCTACTGTGATCATCAGGTTACATACCAAGAATACGCGGGCAGAGTTAGTCATATATGTGAATATCGATATGTGAGTGTGTCGTCGTCCAAGAGCTGTCAATGAAGTCTGGCCTGATTGTGACAGAATTGCAGATTGGGACATGGCGCCATGATTCGACAGTAAAGTGCCATGGAAATGGAGCTCCCCCTCGCTAGGCGGGGATCTTCGACAGGGGGTGGGATACGCCTCAATGCCTCAGGCCCTCTAGAATTTCGTTGTTATCTTGTCATTGGCGGCGCGTTCCCAGTCCGTACATAGTTAGTATGGGGGTCCCAATTGCCCAATGCCCGTTCCGCAGGTAATAGCCATGACTGGCTCCTGTCTGGAAAACGAAGCTATCGTGGTGCTCCAATGGGGGGGTTTCTTTTCCCGGGGGGGGAGGGGGCAGGACACTCAGACTGGCGCCATTCCGCTGTTGCGCAACGACGTCATCATCGCGCGTGTCGTGCAGGCCAGCTGGATCAGACAGAAAAAAAAAAACCGCCAAAGATAATCCACCACGGCCCCCTGTAAGACAGCAAGCACTGGTAAATTTAGCATGGTCTCCGCGGGCCCTCCTTCTGGCTCTCCAGCTGGAAAACCATACCATACGCATATCCACCGAGAGCACGGGGCAGACTAGCGATTCGATGAATGGCGTCTGTCTGTTGTTGAAGAAGACTGGAGAACGGGGGAGAGAAATGATACAGAGACAGGCGACCAGAGACAGAAACAGAAATAGAGACAAAGAGGGAAAGTCGATACTCCATCCGGCATCCCATACCCACCCGGCTGCATTGCATATGAGAACAGCTTGCCCGCGTGCACAATATACGTACGCATATACGACGCATGTCGATATCTTCGTTCATGGGCCTCTTTCGCATACGATCGGTTACAGAGGGTTTCAATTCACTGATGCAGACAGAGACGCAGACACAGGCGCAGACGCAGAGCGCATCGTTGGTAATTGATAATAAAAGACCAAACAAGCGAGGAACATGAGCTCCCCCTGGCCCATGGTAGGTGTTCATTCCCCAGACAACGTGTCGAAGAGAGTGACGACGACCGATACAGCCAGAAATCCTGGATGAGGCTCATCGCCCAATTCTCCATCAGGGCCCGGGCGCGCGTTGCAGCGCACAGGCAGTGGGTTATGGTTTTCTTTTCTTTTCTTTCCTTCGTTGATATTTGAATGGCAGGGAGCAGGCAGAAAGCAGGGAAGCCATCTAGCTAGCTAGGCAGGGTTGACACTGGCCGCTTTCGAAACATCGCAGCCCAGGAAATTGTTGACGAAAAGGATTTCGCACGCACGCTCATCGCCCATCGTGGCAGGCTAGCCAACTAAACCCAGCTGGGAATCTTCCCGGTGTAGCTTAGCTTGGCTGATGACGGAAGGTGAGATTACCAAGTAAAAAATACTACTGGCGGTTCTCGAACAGGGCAAAAAGGTCCGTAGCGAGAGCACAGCAGCAAAGAGAGAGAGAGGAAGAGCGGCGACACAAAAGCCACTGCGCCTCTTCTTCTCCCCGTTCTCGCATAAATTCACCGCTGCCTCTCTGCCATGGCTGAATAGATATGCTTTTACTTTGTCCGAGTTGTTGCCATAACCTAGAGGAGGATGAACAATTGCAAGTACGTAACGCTTCCATGGCCACGGAACAGGAGATAGTGTCTAGCAAAGAGTAGCCGCCAACCCATCTGCGGTAGCGTAGACAAGTGTTGGCTGTAGGCCTAGTTGGCTGCGAGGCTCCTCACTGTCTGAATGTAGGCAAACCGGTCAACGCCATATCTCAGGTACACAGTGTCGATGGCGTCGGCAAATGCACGGCCGTCCCACCCCCTACACCCCCAGTGCAGTGCCAGTGCACTTTGGCAGCCCATTCTGCAGGCTCCAGGCTTTTAGCAGGCTCCTCCTTGACTCTCTCCAGTGGTGAGTGGCCCTCCCGCAGCGACAGCCAGCAGCCGTAGCAGCAGCAGCTCCAGTTCCGCTCTCCAGGCCCACCCCCATTCTATCCTATCCCATAAGCCCATCCCCTCCAGAGAGAAAAAAATAAAAGTCGACCCATTTCTGCACAGTCTGCCTGCAGGCCGAACCACACACCCATGTTCGCTCACTCATACCCTCCTTGGCCTTGGTCTGTCTGTCTCTTGGACGCGAGCTGCAACTAACAAAGTACACTACCACCGCCGTACCACTGCACTGCAACAGCTGCTAACGCCCTAGCAGATTAGCGCCTCCCCTCCCCTAATTGATTGTACTGCTCGCCCCCCAGTCCAGGTAGTGCAGCGCCCCGACGGGGGCGTGTCAGTGACTTGGCCCGGTACCTGCGAAACAAATCAACCATTTTTCCCTCACCGGGGCATGTATTTTTCTTCTACTCGAGGCCATCCCATCCCACCTCTCCTGCAGCAGGCATTATTCTTTAGTCCTATCTTTTTAAATCCCCCTGCAAAGTCAAGACAAGACGAGAGAAGCCAGACGGGGGTGTGGCCCATTCATTCAAAACCAACTCGTATCTCTGCCCCAACCATTATTAAACTAGCCCCTTCACCTACCAACCCACCTTCTCTCTTCCATCCCCCCAGCTGCTTCTTTGCAACATCCCTCTAATCCCACCAGCACCGCCCGACAACAGCAGCTTCGTTCTCATTGTCGTGGTCCTATCTTGAAGATTGTCATCTCTTCTTAAGATACCCTTCAAGCTCGTGTGTGGATTTCCCTAATCCTCAAGGTTACCCCGACACTTCACCGTACCCGTTCAGACCGAGACCGAAAGAGAACCGTGTGTCTTGTTTTTTTATCTGGAGAAGACAAGAGAGAAAGACCGAGAAAGGAAAAACCTGGAGAACGGACCGATTCCCACCCCGAACTACAACAACAACTTCGGGTCGACTCATACGTCTTACGACATTTTATCAACACTTGTCGTCGCTTCTCTCCATCCTCTCTCCGTGGACTCATTGATTTGGTTTTCCCGGCTGGACTACTTTTGAGTTCCAAATCGGTTTTGATTTGTGGCCCAGAAGAAAGGAATTGCAAGCACGCAAGATAAATCGTTAAGGTTAGACAAAGGACAACGGCTCCGACTCAATTTCTCGAAAGCCAGCACCAGGTCCTGTCCCCCTCTAGCTCCTCCTGCTTCCTGATCGTCCACATCGCCAGCCGATTCACTTCGACGGCATACATGTCCGGAGCATCAGTGAACGAGTCGATTCTGCTCTCTCGCATAGCAGCCCGGCCCTAGCTTCCGCAACCTCGACCTTTTAATTCTCAGCTTCTGCTTCGTCCGGTACAGTACCCAGGACTTACACGATTTTGAATACCTTCTCGCTTCGTCTCACGCTCCTCTCGGGCTACTCGGGATTTGATTTGCATTGTTGCTGGAATACTGCCTCTGCATCTCCCCTGTTCTCTTGAGAGACTTACCTATCCGCCCTCATTTAGCTGGCCACTACTGCTTCGCCTACGACAGTCTACCCACACACCTTTTCCGTTACCAACACCTTCGATTGTGAGTATTTTTTTCTCTTTTGTCAGTGATATCCGACCGACCCTTTCACCCGAGTCCCCAATAAGCACCTGGCAGACCCCGTCCTGGTATAAATGCAGAATTGTGAATGAGCCGCAGTGGGAGGACGAGAATTGCCATTTTGGGAAACCCCAGGCAAGACATGGGCGCAACGGTCGAAGAAGCAATGACAAGGCTTCATTCCTGAGGCTCGTTACCTGTGACAACGCCACATCTCCAACATGTCACGGGTCCAATCCCATACCACTGCACATTCCACCCACAGAACCACTCTCTTCACCGGATCGAGCTATCCATATAAATATGAGAAACTGCCGCCCTTTCCCATATTAAATGGTGGTTTGAAGTCAATTCACCCCGCCTGGAAAACGATCTGCTTGCTGCATTGGGGCCCAAGTGGGGGATGGACATGGACTTCTTCTGCTTATTTAGACCATGCATATGCGTCATTGTTCCTTCCTGCTGGCTTGTTCTGCTGATCGAGAATGCTAATCAATCCTTCCATCACAGCCGCCGGCCACTACGAGTGCCCAGCCGTCTCTTTCACAGAAGCTGCCACCCACGCATCTTCCATCGAGAATTGGTTCGAGACCTGGAGGAAACTGTTCCCTTGTCTGCCCCCCATCAGGCAAAGCCCTAAGAACAAAAGCAGTCTTACGTCGGACGACCGTCTCTCGTCCTTCAGCCCTTCACCTTTTTCTCTACTTGGGCACCCCTCCACCTCGGGAATGCCTTACACGCCGCCCTCGTATCGCTCTCCTGCGTCCTCAGCCCCCTCATCGCCCTCTGTCAGTCGGAGGTCTTCGTTCCATGGAACAAGCCCTGCCTCCCCGAGCGTACACTCGAGGCCTGCGTTGCCTCGGTCTGCCTCGTACTTAACCAAGCACAGACGAACCCCCTCGGTGAGCGCTGGATCAGGAGCAGCTTCCACCATTTCCGCCAATGGATCGACGCCGGATATCACACCGCCCGGAACTTCGGATGATTTGAAGGGCATGGCTGATGCGGCGGCCGTGGCGACCGCGGCAGCACAGTTCAATGCTGGACCGGTACGGCAATCCCCACCTCCAGTCACTGATGGTCGTTCTATGCCCGCCGGAGCTATCATCTCACCGCCTGATTCCCAGACCTCCAGCGAGGATGAAGGTGCCGGTGCAGACGATGCCCGCGGTCGGGAAATCGAGAACTTGAGGGAGTTGCAGGATGCGATTAGTGCCATCCCGCAGCACCGCGCGAGCTCTCCCGATCGGACATCTTCCCCAGGCGATCTGCTGGTTCTTCCGTCACAGATTGAAGAGATGGTGGACGCCAGCCAGCACCACAAAGCCCCGTCCGGTCACCGACGCATCTCCCACATGCGCTCTAATACAGAACCTAACATCTTCGCCTCCAAGTCCGCAGATGCCACGCCTACCGCGTCGGAAGAGGACTCGGAGATGGACGAGCCTGCTGTGAAGCCTCAAATGGTGAGGAAGAAGTCGGGTGAGCTTGTTCGGCCAGCGCTACGACCCGCGTCGCACCGCAGACCGTCCAGCATGCCCGGCACTCCCACCTTCGGCAAGGCTGTCCACTTCGATTCTCATTTGGAGCATGTGCGGCACTTCCTGCAAGTCGACCGCCCGCTCGCCGTCAGTGCTGGATCGTCACCCAACGATAACTACGAGAGCGACACCGAGTACCCCTTCAACTCGGACAAGCCGGCAACACGCTCACCCCCTTTGAGTGGGGAGACGGTTATCAACAACTTCCCTACGGAGAACCCGCTACGGAAAGCCCTGCCCATCCGGGTGGAGCGGATATGGATGTCGCCTGATCAGAAGTCGCTGCTTGGTTCCATTGCCGTGGCCAACATGGCGTTCCACAAGTCGGTGACGTGCCGCTTCACCTTCGACTACTGGAAGACAGTGTCCGAGGTGGCAGCCGAGTACAGCCACGAGATCCGGCCTAGGGAGACGGAGGCGGGCCACGACCGCTTCCAGTTCACCATCAAGCTCTCTGACTTTGCCAATCTCGAGGCCAAGACGCTCTACTTCTGTGTGCGGTATAACGTTAACGGCCGAGAATACTGGGACAACAACCACGACTTGAACTTCCAGATTGACTTCCGGAAGAAGATGCTACCCCAGAACGGCAAGAAGAACTTCCAAGGTGCCAGTGGCCGACCATCCCATTCTTTGCCTCGCAGCAACCGACGCTCGAACCCTTCGACATCGCCGAGACCCAAGTCTCTGCCTGCCGGTGTCTTCGACGAGTTCAGCAGCGAGCACAAGATGTGGGACGACGGCCCTATCCATGAGTTCCTGGGGGAGGAGAGTGCTCCCATCCGCCTCAAGAGAGCCTCGAAGTCTACGACCAGCTTGCCGAGTGACAACCTGACCAACAAGCTCGCGGCTCCTAGCGGCCTTGCGTTTGCCAACCGGTACGACTTTGGTGCCTCGTTGGATGCGGCCAAGCAGGCCCAAAAGGGTTCTGGCAGCCCTCGCAGTGATGGCCTTTACATGAAGTCTCACAAGAAGCTGTCATTCGGCCCGCCGATCCAAACCCAAGTGGCCAACCCGGCAGTCAAGCCTCCTCCGGTCCAGGTCCATGTTGCTCCTCAACCCGGCCCGGCCCTGTCCCAGCTCTCTGGCCCCCCGGATCTCCAGCTTCCGCCACAATCGCCTCAGCTTCGTATGAGGAGATTGTCAACAAATATTGCTTTGTACGTACTCCTGGTCACACTGTAACCTAAAGGTTCCTCCGGATCCACGCCGCTCCCCAGCTGAGAACAACGAACTAACATGAGTCCTGCTTCAGTTCAACGGCTCCAAGCAGTCTAGCCCCCAGTTGAAGGACGGGACTCTCCGCAACGCCCGGTACGATGGTGCGGGGGATGACGCCGCGGCCAACCCAAGCTCGGATTCTAGTCTCGTCAGCAGCCCGATGATGGACAAGGCTCAGCACGGCGCCCTGCGCTATGCCATCCACCAGAACCTGAACCCTTACTTCCAGAACGCGCATCTGGCCATTGGGGCTTCACCAGCCGAGTCTCCGCTGGGCGGCATCCCTGCTGCTCAACGTCAGGCGTCGAGCCCACCCACCTCTGGTGCGTCGACGGCTAGACCGGCTTCGGTTACCGGGACCTTGTCCCCTCTGGCTAGTACGTCGTCGTCGTCATCGGGTGGACTCACTTTTGATGCAGTCTCATTCCACCATCCGCAGCAAATGTCGGGCCGCTTCCCGTTTTCACCAGAGGCTCATGCTGCCACAGCGATCCGAGGATGAGATTATTCAACCCCACTCATCTACAAACAAACACAAGTAGGCTACCGATAGGAAGGAGCCTCACATATCTCGACAATAGGATAGGTCAGCACCGTCGCCCTTGACGGAGCACACGACCTGCTCATTCTTGACTTGTCATTTTCATCCCTTTATACCACGACCGTTACGGAGTTCTTTTGATTGCATTTTCTACGGCAAGGCGTTCAAGGCATGGGAGCATCGCAACGGGATCACCAGTTGTGGCATTGTCCTTTTTGCAAGTACACGTAGCGAAGGGGGAAAACAAAACTGGGGGGCCATGAGGATACTACTGCTGCTTGTTTTTTTATTTTTACTACAAAGGCGTTTCAGGCATTGACAAATCCACGACGGTTCGTTCGGTCTCACAGGAGGAGGCCGACGGAAAGGTACATGTGATGACTTCATACGAATACCAGACTCGGTGGGGGTGGTGTTTTTCCTTCTAATGCATAATGCTCACCTCTCAATCGTCTGGAATCATTTGGCGCATCACGAATACGTGCGAGATTGGCGGCTCTGCGTGGCAGGCTGCAGGAGTCGAAAGTTTAGACAGGGAACAGTGGCGTTTTGACGAAGCCCGATGGATGATGGGCTGGGATATGGGCCTTTTGCTCTAGTTGGACTAGATTGCTGTCAACTGCTAGCAACAATATGTTCTATCCCAAACGCAACGCTTTCACCATGCCGTACTGGGCTCGAGATTGTGAACTGTGAGAGGCACGCACGTCTGACTCCATCGTGGGGCCGGCCCTCTGTGGTGCTGCCCAAGGGGGCTCTACTGCACTGCATACATACATACATACATACTTGTCTTCTGGGCGTTTGGGGAAATGGATGGAGGCTGCGGCGGTTATACAGCAAAAACGACGATACCCCAGGGAGTACACGAGACTTGGGGAGCAATTGTGTACAATACAGAGAATAAACAATTACAAATGAACGAGGTTGAACAAATTGGCTTTGGGCGTCGTTTGGTTCCGTGCTGTGTTGTCCTGCAGTGCACTCGGACTTGTCCGTGTTCTGGTAGGTGGATTTACTCTGGAGTGTTGTTGTCTGTCTGTCTGTCTTGTCGCGTTGCCCCTCAGTGGGCGGGCGATGGATTTCCATGCAAGTGGTTCAGTCAATTGGGTGTGCCACGTGTAGGGCCATTAAAACCCGTTCTTGAGAGAGGGAGAGGGAGAGGGAGGGAGAGAGAATCCATCATGTCTTTTTTTCTTCTCTTTTCTGTCGTACGACTGGACAAAGCGGCATCGACAGTTCGCTCGGCAGCAAAACCCCTCAGTAGCTTAACCCCATCCTGGCTGCTGCTGCTGCCGCTGCGCCCCTCGCAGAGCGAATGAGGACGACTTCAACAACTCAATGGAAGAGAGAGGGAGAAAAAAAGAAGAGGCGGTCAGCTGCAAAGGCGCGTCGACGTTGAGTTGCTTTGCTCGATCTGGGTTGCGATCCCGACAGGTTCATGAAAATTAAAACTGAACGAAACAAACACGGCTAAGATCTACGCGAAGTGTGGGAAGTGGTGGTCTATTCAAAAAAGAAAAAAATACGGAATGAACGACGGGGTCGTCGCGAATCCACTCACTCACTCACCAACCCACTACCCATCGTCGTCGTCTAGCTACATACTCAGCTACGCTAGCTAAGCTAAGCTGGCCCCCAGGTTTTTTCTTTCTACTGCACCGCGGCCTGATGGCACAGCACAAGCACAAGCACAGCACAGCACGCACACACGGTGTTCCTCGTTGTCGGGTGGGCATCCATCCATCCATCCACACATTACACATCATACATACGACCCCAGACTTGATTTTGATTGATTGATTTTTGCTCTTTTCTTTTGGGGACTGGAGACCGGGATGCAGCAGCAGCATCAGGCCGTTTCGATAACGTAAGCCTGGTCGCCGCGGATGACGTAGATCTCGCCGATGAGGACGGCGAGCCCGACGGCCATGGCGACGGAGATGATGGGGACGTTGACGCGCAGGAACTCGGTCCGACGCAGGACGATGCCCTTCTTCGCCAAGATGTCGCGCCACAGCAGCCCCGCCAGCGACGCGCTGAAGGCCGAGCTGAAGGCGCCGTAGTTGACGCCCAGCGCCATGCCGTACACGGCGCCCCAGAAGGTGCGGTCGCTGAGCGCCGTCGACCCGGGGCCGAGGTGGATCTGCTGCCAGGTCTGGATCACGCGGCAGAGCAGGATGGTGGTGCCGATGTTGGTGCCGGAGAACTGGGTGACATGTAAAGTCAGCTAGAGGGAAATATATGATGCAAAGGGGGGTAGAGAGAGGACTTGAGAAGAGACAGAAGAAAAAAACTCGTACGTTGCAGAGGATGACGGACACGAACCCCATGCCGCCGACGGCGCCCACCGTCCCGGTCTTGTCCACCCAGTGGTGCCACCCGTACGCGAAGACGGGCACCCAGCCCTTGGTCACCAGCGCCTCGACCAGCACGAACATGGCGAAGGCGAAGGGCACGAGCGGCAGGGGCAGCAGGCCCAGCACCGTCGTGGCCGTCGGGAACGTCGCCCGCGCCCACGCCCGCGCGTCGCCGAGCAGCGACACCAGCGTCGTCCGCTCTGCGCGTCGCTGTCGTCGCTGCAGCTGCAGCTCCCACGAGATCTGCCGCTCCAGGTCCGCCGTGTCGTCCTTCTCGTCGTCCGAGGACGCAGGGGGCGGCACCAGGGGGGCGGCGCCGTGGCTGCCGCCGCGGGGCGGATGTGGTCGTCGCGACTCGGGGGTGCTGCTGCTGCACCCAGCGCGCCGTTGTTGTTGTTGTTGTTGTTGTTGCTGTTGTGCCCCGTGTCCACACGTCGTCGACTCGGGCCCGGCTTCTCGCCGAACGCTTCTTCCCCCTCCCCCTCCCTGGTCATGGCGCTGCTGCTGCGCGGCGACGGCCCGCGCCACGGCGCCCCGTTCGGCCTCCCGCCGCCCCCGGCCCGCCAGCTCGCGCGTCTCGTACCGGCCCAGCCAGCCGGAGACGACGTCCCAGCAGAACATGACGACGGCCGCGGGCAGCGTGACCCAGTAGACGGGGACCTCGCCGCCGGTGGCGGCGTTGAGGGCGAGCACGGTGACGAGCGTGGCCGCCATGAGGAGGGCGGCGAAGGCGGCGCCCCAGCGGTCGAGGTACGGGTTCAGGACCTCGCGGACGCCCCGCCGCTCCTCGTCGCCGTCGCCGCCCAGCGCCGCCGCGTGGGGGATGTTGGGGTTGACGGGCGGCTCGGCGGCGTCGAGGCCGTCGAGCTTCTGCATCTCGATGACGGGGGGCACGAAGCTCGGGTCGCGGAAGACGACGAACAGCAGAAACGGGAACAGGAGGGCGACGGTGAAGAGCACGGGCACGATGACGTTGGCCGTGTAGTCGATGAAGCGGATGCGGAAGGCGCCCGTCAGCACCAGGTTGGTCGGGTTGGAGCTGACCAGGATGGCCGAGGCGACGTTGGCGACGGCGAACTGGGCGTAGATCCAGGCCGTGGGGGCCGCGATGTTGGACACGCGCGTGATGTAGGCCAGGAAGGGCGTGCCCGACAGGATGATGGGGTCGTTGCCGATGCACGTCGTCAGCGCGAAGAAGAAGCCGTACAGGTAGAAGTACAGGCGGCGGCCGCTCGCGCTGGCTTTCAGGACGCGGCACGCCAGCCACCGGATCAGGCCCGACGCGTCGAGCGACAGCGCGATGTACGCCAGCGTGATGAAGAAGACCATGACGTCGACCGGGTCGATGTCGTTCGCGCCCACGATGCCGTTGTACACCTCGTCGCGCCCGATGGCCAGCGTCGCGAGGAGGAACAGGTCGGCGATCAGGGGGCCGTGACCATGTTGATGGGGAAGCTGGCCGTGCGGAAGAAGCCGCTCTTCGTCTCCCCGGTGGCGTCATCGCGGTGATGACTTGAAGAGGCATCTTCGGTCCGTGGTGGGATGATGCGTAGCTTGACCAGGGCGCTCAGGACGGCATTCCATAGGATGCGGGGGATGGGAAGGGGGATGTGGAAGGGGAACAGCACGGCAATGTCTGTGGGGGGGCTGGTTAGTCGATACACAGACAGCGTGCTGCAAGGCTCCCTTCGTGGACGAGGTAGGTTGAAAGAGAGCAGTTACTTACTGGCAAGGAAGAAGGCAATGAGAGTGATGATGGAGCGCCACTCCCTGATGTGGCTCGTGTCTGTGGATAGATTCTCCATGATGGAATAATGAGACGATGGGGATCTGGGAACTGGTGTGTTATTTCCTGGTCATAGCAGTTAATACGCGCATCATCGTCGGTTCGAACTTCACCAGCTCGTCCCGGGTTGGTGATTCTTTAATAGCTGGAATGGCGTCGTCTTCCGCCGAGAGGTTTATCTCTCATACCGTCCGCAACTACATGCCGCACATGCAGATGCAGGACACCACAGCCCATTCACTGGCCATAGCCCGTCAGCTTTCCGGGACAGGAAGAGCCTCCAAGAGAGTTCGCCGTTTGGCAACCCGGGCGCGACTGTCGTGTCTGTGACGACCCAGGGTGAGCCAAGGGCGGACAAGAGTCACAGGATTCCAGTATCACGTTCGAGTCGTCGGTGCAGCTATTATGATAAGTTATCGCGCGCGGCATGAAACCCCACAGAGGGAGGCGCCGTCTTCCCACTGACTTGTCTTGTCGTTGGCGCAAGCGACTAAACATGGCGTATAATCGAGTCTACCGGCGGTGGTGCCAAGACAGAAAAAGAAAGCACCGCGGCTGATGGAATGCAACGCTGGCCGGGGCGGTGCAAGTGGTGGTAACATCGCATGCTTCGGCAGTGAGGAGGAAAAGGCTGGGCGGAGTCTCATTGGGTAGTATCGTGTAGTATATGTGATAGATATGATTCTGACATCCCCCCTGCCCCATGATGCAGACTAGTCTCCCCTCGTCACACGTTTTCCCAGCACAGGCACATACCAAGCCTCGGTGGGTGGGTGGTGCCCATGTAGATCTCGGGGGATTTTAGGAACTAGCCGATCAGATACTATGGAGTCGCATATAACTATAACCTGGGGTGGGTAGTAACCACCCTCCCTTATCGTACGACGATCTGAACAGGGGAATGCTGGTGATTTGATTTTCTGTCTGGCCTGCCAGAACCCTAGCGAATCGGAAACCAACAAAGTAGCCAAGAAAGAAAAAAAGAAACAATTCCAACATCTAGTCCAACATCCTCCGCCTCATTCTCATGACTCCTCTTTCCTTCCCCCGGATTGTAAGTAGATAGACAGAGAATAATACAGTGAGTGATATATATGTATACCAGGGTTCATATCTAGCTGGTCCGGATCCCGGATCTTCCTGGGGGCCATCAATCGTAACCCATGCCGTTCCTGGTCAAGATCAGCCAGCATGCGCCATGCCCGCGCTACTACATGCAGGGCAGGCACACCGCTGAAACAATAACAACAACACCACCACCGCCACCAAGTCATCATCACCGCGTGCTCGGCCACACGGGGAAGCCCGCCCTGCTGCGGGCGCGGATGGCGTCGCCGAAGAACCAAAAGACCATGGGCACGGGCACGCCGATGGCGAGGGTCAGCAGGCCGAGCAGGGTGTTGCCGACGCCGAGCCCGAGGCCGCGGTACAGCGGCGGGCCCAGCAGCGGGAAGCCGAACTCGAAGAGGCCCTTGAGCAGCTGGCCGACCGAGTGCGCGCTCGACGCGTACTCGGGCCCGCACGAGTCCGTCACGTACGGCTGCATGCTGAAGAAGCCCAGCACGCAGCCCACGCCCAGCAGGATGATGCCCAGGTCCGGCAGCGACCAGTGCAGCCGGTTCTCCGCGCTCCACCCGTACAGCACCAGCGACGCGGGCACCAGCACCGCCGTGGCGATGCTGGGCGGGATGCGCCACTCGGGCACGTGGGCGCGACCCGTCTTTTTGCGGAAGTAGGCCGATGTCTGTTGGGTTTTGTGGCTTGCATTAGCTTCTGGCTTTCTCCGCACGGTTATGCATCACCCCCCAAGGCACAACCCAAGGCACAGGGCGAGGCAGAAAGCTGAGGTGTAGAACATACCCCGTCAATGAAGTGGTGGCTGAGCTGCAGACCGATGATGAAGCCGGCCATGAGGGCGAAGTAGTTGAAGCTGGCAGTGCTCTTGTCCATTCCGTAGTTGTCTTCCCAGACCTGTTCGAATGTCGAGATTCTAGAGAGGATCACGGTCAGCCAATTGATTGCTCACATATCATATATCATATGCATCGAGGATGCTTTGCTCTGCTTACATGAGTGCAATGATGCCGAAAAGGTAGGCTCTGTAGAGAAACGGCAGCTGAACGATGGGGTGCGTGAACAGCATGAGAAACGGTAGCACAAGCCGCTTCTTGAACAGCGCCGCGAATGACATGTCTGGGTGGTGGTACTGCGAGTGCAGCTTGGGGTTGCCCGTCTCCTGGCGGAGCTTGGCCGCCTTCCTCCCCAGAATCACCGTATGGGATGTCTCCTTGAGGAAGAGGAGGCCCAAAGTTATAGCCAGGATGCTGAGGAAGGACGTGGACCAGAATATCCAACGCCACTCGCCCGTCTGCGCGATCTGGGCCCCGACAATGGGCCCCAGAGCAGTGCCGACGAACGGCAGCATCGAGTGCATCGTGTCGCCCAGGCCGCCCATGCTGGCGGGGTACATATCGGCGGTAAGCCCCGGGGCGATCTAGTTTAAGACGAGTAATACATGTCAGCTTGCAAACCCAACCAAACGAAGCATCGTGGACAGTTGGACGTACGATGCCCGGCGGGCTCGACCCGACCGCCGCCAGGAACCGGAAGACGTTGATCTGGGGCCCCGTCTGGGCGAACCCGCAGGCCGTGTTGAAGATGAGCTGCAGGAAGTGCGGGTAGACCATGATGGGGATGCGGCCGTAGACCTCGATGAGGGGCGCCCAGAACATGGGGGCGACGGCGCCGGCGAACAGCGACGTCGAGAGGATCAGCGTGCGCTCGGGCCCCGCGGGGATGTCGAGTTCTTCGCCGATGAGGTCGAGCGCCGGCGCCACCATGGTGCCCGAGAAGTTGCCGATGAACAGGAACATGCCCAGCAGCAGCGACTGGCTGTACTTGCGCGTCGTCGACCACGACTGCGGGTTTGCGGGGTCTTGCGGGCCGTCCCATGTCACCTTTGGGACGGAGGGGGTTTGTCTTGTCAGCATTGGTCGGTCGATGGGCTGGTACTTGCGATATCGTCGTCACTTACGAGATTCGGGTTTTCTTGAACGAGGTTGTCCACCGACTCGTTGCTCCCTCTGGGGGATGGCGAGCTGCAACCTTCTAACGACCACCGTTCGTCTTCCTTGGAGTCCAGCTTGGAGGGGAGTTCTCGCACTGGGCCGTTGCGTTCCCAGGTCCTCATCTCGGTGACCAAGGGGTCTACGTGAGCCCCGTTGGGGACGGGAACCTCGCGAGAGTGTTGGTAGCTGGGGGGCAGGCTCATCGGCGCCGAGTGTCGGTGGTCCATCTTGAGGTCTGTTGGGTCACTGGCGGCAAAGATTCTAGAGAACAGACATTCAGAAAAAGGAGTGACTATCTTGTCACGACGTGGTAAAGTTGAACAAAAACATGGGCTCTGGATCTGGCTCTGATAGCAGCCGGGCCCAGAGAGGCACTACTGATATACCAAGAGCCCACCCATATGCTGCGTCCCTCTACGACTCCTTTTTGCCGCTGTCCACACCCGTGCTCCAACGCCAATGTTTCCATTTACCTGACGGTTGATGTAAGTCCCGGTTCGGCTTCCTTTCCCACAGCCTGTGAACCTTTGTCCAAGTGACTGGTGACACGAGCCTGTCGAGCAATGTCAGGGGGGCCCCTTGACTGGACTCGTCGATATATCAACACAATCAACAAACAAGTTTCATATTTAGCCCAATCCTGGAAGGCCATGACCTAAGGCCGGCATTGTATTGCTGGAGAACGGCCGTGAGCTTGTATGTACAACTAGCAAAACAGCGAGTGCTCGATACTCAGTGATTTCAGCTGGGCCAGTATGATTACAACTCGTGCCTTGTTCTTGTCGTCACGTATGAACAAGCAAAGCTTTTTGCACCATGTCTTGTTCAAAACTGAGCTGTTGAGTTCAACAGGTCGATGTTCCAAAGATGGCGATCACTCCAATGTTCTCCTGTCTACGAACCCCCCACCGTGTCAGTGTTATTCTGCTTGCACGTCAACTCCACCTGTGCCTAGAGTAGCATCGTTTCGTGGTCTCGGTAGTTGCACGATTTCCCTCCCCTTCCTTCTAGAAAGATTCCACGGCAGAAGCCTTGTTGATGTCTCGAGAAAGAATTCCCCGAGCCAACGATGCTGTCACACGGATGCGTCTTGGCCATGTCTGGGAAACACCCATGTCTTATATGACCATGGGTGGTCGCGTTATGGCACCGCCACGATCGAGCGACCCCAGCGACCCCCACGACGGGGAACCACGGCAAGTGGCAGAATGTGACAGACAGCCTGCGTGACTGAATGTTAAGCAGCAACACCAAAAGCAATATGCGATTCAACGCATCATATTACCAGCTGCCTGACGCTCCCCCTGTCACCCAAGAGCGATCCAAGAGTTTCCAGCTTCGATGCGCTACGTACCCCGATTCAACCCCCGTCTTGGATGATTCCACCGTCGATTTCAAATCAGCAACGGACCGATTCAATGGATGTTGTCGTACGTACTTCATTCGATAATACCTTATATCATAAATCGCCAAGTCGACGATCGGCGTGCGGGTGCGGGCGATAACATCCCCCAATCGTGACGCCGGGGGTGCGGCCGGTCCTTGGCCTTGTCATGCCTCTGTGAAGCGGCTGTCGCAGCTTGATCAGCCTATGAAATAGCTATGACGTTGGACGCCGCACACAGGGAAAACTTACACCTTCCCTCAACGCTGTGTTCGATCCTGATCGCCGGCATGGTCGGGCAAACCGGGGGCCGGGACCTGCTTCAGGGATTACCAAGTTCCTTCATTGTCCGTCGCAATCCTTGGGCGCGACGCAAGGTCGTGGCTGTTGATTATTACGAGCTGTTCTGGTCTAAGCGCGCGGATGCCACAGCCGTTCGAATACGGAACGACGGATAGCGGGACCAGCGCGGGCGAATACCGTCGTGAGATGTTGAAGCTGCTGGAAGAGCATGCTGCACTCTAGTCTCTCCCTGACCCTGCCCTAGATGCAAGAAGGGTAACATGGGCTGGGTTGGCAGTCGAAGCCAGAACCAACAGCAGAAGAGGCATCATCCATAGCAATGCCGGATTTTGTGCATCACCCAGATCCGAATGCAGATCGATTACTGCCTGTGTTTACCAGCACAACACTCGTTCCGAAATGGCGTCGCCCAAAGGCACGATCGTTCTCACCGGTGCCAACGGCAGCCTCGGCCGAGCCATCGTATCCTCCATCCTCTCGTCGCCCGAACTCGCCACCTGCCATGGCGTCTACGCCGTCCGGGAACCCTCCACCGCCACGGCGTTGCGAGACGTCCTGCAAGCACAGAACGCCGCCGCTCGACCCGTCGGATCTGGCCAGCGTGCGTGCGTTTGCAGCTGACTTCCACGAGGGCGTCGCGGCCGGCAGGATTCCGCCGGTGCGCGTGCTCATCCTCAACGCCGGCTGGCAGGAGTTTACGAGACAGACTTGGACCGCGGACGGGTTTGACATGACCTTTGGAAAGATAGTCTGCCAGGACTCAAGGGCATCTCCAATATCACTTGGAGTCTTTCCTTGGAGCCCCTCCCCTCCGGCCATCTGTCAAAAGGGGGCAGGGAGAAACTCGTTGGGACTGGATGACCGGAAGGCACCCTTGGTGGTGGTGCTGCTGACTGCCAGTTTCAAAACGCTCACCGACCAACAGACCGTGGAAGCGGCGGCTCGCAACCTCATGTCCGCCATCGAGGAAGAGGCCCGGAGGCAAGGGGCCTATGATCCGTGGGCGTATCTGGATTATGCGGCGCCCTGGCAAGACCCCATTGCTAGCTACGGCGAGAGAAGTCTGAAGCGGCTTAGGGAGATCCAGATGAAGGTCGATCCGCAACTGGTGTTTACGCACCGAGTTCCCGGGGGTTCAAGATCCATGACCATACCGGCCACTAGGTATAGCCGCTAATCTATATCGTCATTAAGGGAGAGGCAGGTACGGAGGTATAACCGTGATGCATTTCTTATCATATAGTATACAAGCTTGACGTCTATCGCCAAAATGAAGGAGGATGAGACCAACCCAAACGGTACATCCCCTTTCAGTCTCCGAGCGCAAATCCATATAGCGCCACAGCAAGGCATGCCACCAAACCTCCAAGTCTATGTACACCAAGGAGTCATTCCTCCATTCGATGTGTTCGTGGAGTACATTTCCCAATGCGAGTCTGTCAGCACTGTATATCCCAAAGCGCTCTTCCTTTCTCATATCAAGTAACCAGCAAACCACCATGTATCAAGAGACGCGAGTTTTGTTCATAAACCAACCCCAGACCGAAGCCTTCCCGAAATCACAGAGTGAACCGGAACGAAGGATGATCGTCACCCAGGTTGCAGACCTCTTCCTCAGGCAGCAGCAACCGATCGTCGCGGCCACCGCGCTCGCGCTTCCGGTTCTCGAGCCACAGGCCCACAGCGAGGACAGCAGTCGCCAGCGCGCCGACCCAGGTCATGCCGAGGGCGACGCCGTAGCCGGTGCGGTAGCGGGGCGACTCGGCCTGCAGGAAGATGTTGGAGGCGACGATGCCGGCGACGTTGCCGACGGTGACCTGGGTGGCGGAGCCGAAGGCGCGCTTCCAGTGGCCGCTCAGGTTGTTGGCGAGCCAGGCGAGGGCCATGGGGGTGGCGACGTAGCCGCCGAGCGAGACGAGGAAGACGGCGGCGAACTTGGCGTCGCGGCTCAGCCCGTCCTGCGCCAGCAGCATCGCGTAGCCCGCCGTCGCGACGGCGCAGCCGCCCAGGATGAAGCCCGCGCGGTGCGCCAGCCGGTCCGACAGCCACGCCGCCAGCAGCATGCCCGCCGCGCTCACCACGTACACGGGGATGGTGCGCATCTGCGCGTCGGCCGCCTGCCACCCGAACTCGTGCAGGATCGTCGGCAGGAAGAAGGTCGTCGCGTAGCCCGTCACGCCCACGCCCATGTAGACGAGGGAGCCGAGCCAGATCTTCCAGTCGCGCAGGATCAGGCGGTAGGATTGGGCGTTCAGGGTGCTGCGAGTAAGTTACGGTCGTTAGCTTGGAAACAGAAGAAACTGGACAAGGATGAAAAGCCATGCGACGGAAAGAAAAGCTTAAGGAAACACTTACTCCATGCGGGCCTCGTCGGCACCGTCATCGGCAAGACGGCGGCGGAGAAGGTCCTTCTCGGATGCGGTGAGGAAGCTGCACTGCTCGGGCCAGTCGACGATGAGGAAAGAGGCGAGGATGGCGATTCCGGCGGTGATAGCGCCCTCGATGATGTAGATCCAACGCCAAGCAGCGAGGCCGTGCGAGCCGCCGAGGTGAGCAATAGCGTAAGCGAACAACTAGATGGATGTTTTCTATCAGTGTTTTGGCCCTACTTGGAGATGGAAGATGGAGGGGGTATGAGACTTACACCGCCGAAGGCGCCGCCGATGAGGGTCGAGCAGAAGAAGAAGCTCATGCGGGTCTGGAACTCGTGTCGCTTGTAGTACATGGACGTCAGGTAGATGATGCCCGGCATGACGCCAGCCTCAAAGGCGCCGAGGAAGAAGCGCAGGACGATGAGGCCCTGGTACGACTGGACGAAACCCATGCACATGTTGATGATGCCCCAGCAGGCCATGAGGCCAGCCAGGTACCACGAGGGGCGCACCTTGTGGATGATCATGTTGCTGGGTACCTCGAGCAGGATGTAGGGGATGAAGTAGATCTGTGAGATGGAGCCGAAGATGGCATCATTGTCAGTGTCAAGCTTTTACTTCACACCATATGTGAGAGTGAGGATTGGGGTTTGATGAGTTCACCACTTACGAAGAGAGCAATGTTGAAGCGGTTGCCGACCAGGAGGTCAAGGTCCTTAGCCATGCCCTGGATCTTGGCGTTGCTGATGTTGATGCGGTCCAGGAAGGACATCATGTAGACGATGAACAGGATGGGGTAGACAGTCAGGTCGATCTTGCGGAGGAGACGGCGCTCGGCAACAACGTCGACGAGGTGAAACTGCTCGTTAGGAGCGGCATCATCGACGGAACTCGAGGGCGAGGGCGTCGAGCCCTTCTCGCCGTTGTTGATCACCTCAGTGTGGCGACGGGGGACGGCGCTCGAACCAGGGCCGGCGCAGGGACCGAGGGCGGCCATGTAGTCGCCGGCGCGCATGCTCAAGAAGCCCGACATGACTTGGTCGGAGTGTCGCCGGTGAGCGACGGAACAGCGATGCGATGACGAGGTCGTTGGACAAGGTTGTCCAGCAGACAACGAGACAGCGAATGATTGATCGAGCTCAAGCGAGTTCGCGGATGTAGGAAGCCAAAATATTGGGAAGCCCAGAGTACTGTACTGTTGTTTCTTGGATCCTTCTGACTGGAGAGATGGGTAGCACTAGATGCGCGCTTGGTTGCCTCTGTGATGAGCAAGCAACAGACGGGAGGATGCGTGGACGGGAGGGAAGTAAGCTTGTTGGTCCACGTGCCAAACAAGATGTGTGTGTTGGTGGTTTTGTGTGCGCGTGAGAAAGAAATGATGAAGGATGGGGAAGACCACAAGAAGAAGCAGCTGAGCACCGCAACAGGTTGATGCGAGGTTGTCTTTCTATCCGGGCACTAGGCGAGAGGGAAAGCCAAGAGGGTGTAGGAAAAGACAGACACGCTGGGCAAGTTTTCTTTTTCTCCTTCGAGGTACTAAAGAAAACAAGAGAAGGTCAGTGGTTTAGAATCAGGCGGAGACCTAATTTCTAATTGGAGTGTAGGTGTCGCCGCCATTGAATGGATGAGGTTAAGTAGGTATCGTCGACGATTCAATTTCAGGGTTCATTCACCGTAAGCTCACGACACGTCCACCATCTCCTCCCAAGGCCCGGCCGTAAATCGATGACCGGCAACGCCTCTATAGCCCATCTCTACCTACCGTCTCTGCTGTCACTTATCTGTTCTTCGGCCTAGTGCGTGACAGCTGTTGTATGCATGCATGTTCCAGTTGGGTGGCCGCAATGGCGTGGACCGGTGACACGGACAAGGATGCCTCCTGGGGACACGAACCCCAGGGCAGACAGTAGGTAGCACGCCCGATAACGGTGAAAGACACGGGATTCTGAATCAACCCTCGCCTCTGGCCTGCCGTCCCTCGGCATTGCACCTTGACGATGTCTTGGACTTGGGGGCTTAGTTAGTGCTTGCACAGCTTGGGACCAGTGGACAGCACATTTACCCATTACCACGTATAGTTTATTGCGTTCAGTTGATTCTGGCTCCAAACAGGACTGCCGGGCCATTACGTGTATAAATTAAACAGTTGCCATTGTAATTAGAGATGATATCAATGAAGAATGCTTGATCACCGTGCTGTGCTCAGGTGTGGGTGAGGTCAAAATCTAATCTGCAGATGCTTCAGGGCGTGCGGGTGTTAGTGGGGAGCGGGGAATTTGGCCGGCCCGCCTAGGTGGCCTACAGTGGCTCTAGCAGTAGCCCTGGGTGTACCTGCATCCCGGCCCAGGCACCAGGGCAGTTGGCGATGCCATGATGCTTGGCATGGCGATCAATCTTTGCAGTCTGGCCAAACGAAACAAAACCACTGCCTTTGGCAGATCACCATTATCTCGAGTAGGTCACATGCAGTACTACATCTAGAATCTGGCAGGTCTGATCCAACTGTCCTGGCTCCGAATGAGACTTTTGCTTGTCAAGTCGAAGACATGTCTCAACCAACACCAGGGTTGACTCAGGCTTGCGCATGCATATCTCAACCACCTTCCAAAGCCTGTTCATCCGATAAACAGCTCGACAAGCTCTAGAATGCATACATAACGGCTTTGTTTGCTTTTTGGGGGTTTTGCCGTCTGCGCTCTCCCGTGAGCCTTTCCTCTTACATAGCAGTAGCACAACAGAAGCTGCATGAACTGTGACTTGGAAGCAATCGACATTGGCAAACAAGAGGAGAAAGGATGAGGAACGAGGATACTCTGCCAGCAGTGCAACCGGCGGGCCATGAGCCTGGGGATCGAGCAGCCAAGCCAACCTCGTGGAGCGCGCAGTCGCTGTCAATCGTTGCAGCATCATGTCGTCTTCAGCCACGCATCCAGCGACGTCATGGCCAGTCAATGGCGTGTGAGGGCTGGGCCGGGCGCACAAATCCCTCAATGCTCTCTCATGGCGAGAGAGTAAAGCGCAGTCGCTTCCATAGGCCATGAAGGGAATGAGGAAATTGAACTTTAGGAATGGGATTTACCAGATTCATCAATGGATACAAGCATCAAGCATTCAGTCCGCCCTTCTTGGACAGCCCGACAGACGGAGAGAGAGCGCGTGTGATGTAGTATCCCATTCTTCAGTCCAACTCGTACCACGCGACCTCCTTTCGCCCTCGCCATCCCATACAAACTGCCTCACTCATGCCCATTCACGATAACTGCAAGAAGGGACAATCAAGTGACCAGAAACTCAGAGCCGAACACATCCAGGAACTTCCGACGTAGGATACCCATGATGATTTTAGTTGTTTGGATGGAGAGATCAGCTCGTTTTCCCTTACAGAAATGAATGCATTCAATCACGGAGGAGTGAAGGTGCCCGCCAATACTTTCAACCTCAGCGCAGTTTCCACCATCAACAGCCGCAGCCAACTACCAAAACGGGGAAATAACCAAACAGTGGAAGGCACGAACACGACGGATTGAGAGGTTCTTGCCTTTGGGTCAATCAAATTCAACGAAATAGCATATCAAAAACTTGACACTTGTTCCTCGCAAGTCACACCTTCCATCCCCATCCACACCGGCCCGGCGCCAAGCACACGACAGATATACATTGTCCGCCACAGGTTCCGCCTCGCACCATCGACGATCAAATATTGTGGTACGGCATTGATCTCTAATACACACGTTGGAAAAATACTTGGGTCCAGTTGTTTTGCAGTCCATGGTCGTCACCATTGGGCTGCACGTCTGACAAGCCCTCGGAAACCCTGCCTCTCACCACCCTAGACTCTTCCACCGTCTGCCGAGACACCTTGATCTGCCCAGCATGTCGGCTGCTACACCCATGGAGAACAACGGCCCCTTGATCTACATACCTGTCGCCGTGTTCCTGGTCGCGTGTCCGCTACTTGTGGCCATACGATTCTGGTCCAGAGTGCGCAACGGAGGATATGCTGGAGCCGATGACTACACCATCTTGGCCGCTTTGGTAAGTTCAATCTACACTACCCGAGCCTTTCCTAGGCCCTCAAGTCCTACACACAGCGCTTCAACAGCCTGACCATGACCCACAGGTGTGCTCTCTGATTTCTGATGGTCTCATGATTGCAGCCTGTGTTTACGGCTACGGGCACCACGTCAACGACTTGTCACATGAGAATCATATGCAATCCCTCAAGTATTTCTGGTTGGATCAAATTGCCTACAAGGCTTGTCTCAACCTCTCACCAAGGCATCCATTCTCCTTCTGTACCTGCGCATCTTCGGCAACGTCAAGTGGTTCAGGTGGCTCTGCATCGTCCTGACCGCCATTGTCGCCACCTACTGTGCCATTTCGGTTACCGTCACCATCTTCCAGTGCACACCCGTCACACGTGTATACGACAAGACCGTGGCCGGCCGCTGCATTGACAATTCCAAGTTCTGGTTCGCCAATGCCGGCTTTTCCATCGCGACAGACCTCGTCATCCTCTTCATGCCGTTGCCGATGGTCTACGTCTTGCAGCTTCCCCCGTCCAAAAGGCCGCTTTGATGGCGGTTTTCACCCTTGGTGCCTTGTATGTTAATCTGATCCCTATTGATTACTACCCGACAGGACAGGGCTGACTCCAACAGCGTGGTTATCACTTCGTGTCTTCGCATCACAACCATCAACCAGCAAGCCACCACGTACGACCCGACTTACGACATTGCCTCGACCATGTGGACCGTCATCGAGATGAACGTGGCCATCGTTTGTGCCTGCTTATCCCAGATACGACCAGTGATCATGATGTTGTTCCCCAAGCTCATGCCGGCATCATACTCCCGTGACAGATCGGCCAAGGCTCCCAACAATAATAGCCTGGCTAAGCTATCGAGCAGCCCGGCAAAGAGTGTGAGCAGCCACTGGATGGTTAGCGGACGACATGACGACATTGCCTTGGGCGCCATGCGACAGACGGAGGGCAGCTCTGACGAACATATACTCCCCGAGGACAGGACCATGCACATCCAGAAGACTGTCAGATACAGTGTAGAGTACTCGAGAGACGAGATGAATCTTGTTTGAGTCATGGATTTCATTCTTCCAGGGGAGGAAACGACGACCGGTCCTGTCGAAACACGACAGGGTGAAGTTAATGTGGAGGAAATTTGCTGGGAATACGTTTTAGGGATACCTTTGGAGGATATTGATATGTCCAAGATGGCTTCGGGACAAGGAAAGTGAGTGCAGATACTTCACTCAATGTTTTATTACTAATAAATGAGCTCAATCTATGGAATCCAGGTATTTCCGCATCCTGTTGTCCCTGGATCCCAGTCATGCCAAGGTGAAAGCCCCGTGTCTTGCCTCTAAACTCTTCCAGTTCTACCAACTTTGTCTCATCTCGAAACCATCGAAGTTCATCTACAGCTTGGCCTCATGATGAAATTAATGACAACAACAGCGACCGCCTTGCTCCACACTACAAGCGATAACTTTGTGCCGCGTGAGAACCATCGTTCTGCGGCTGTCGTGCCACATCCGACACTCGCCCGTAAGCCTGCCAAGCCGTCCTCTAGAATAATAGCCTGACGTCGCGCAGACAACGGCCCCTGTGCGACGGCGACACGTGTACGCCGATGCTTAATGGATCCGCCCAACGGCGCGCCGCAACACACAGATGCTCGTCGCTCGATCAAACCGGGAAACAGCTGCGTCGATAGGCGGCCTCGGCACACGGGCCTACGAAACTCAGGACCAAGATCTCTGTCCAATCTCCGACGGGGGTAGCACGTGTCACCACGTGGGGAAGCCGACGTAACTATTCGAAAATATGCGCACTGTCTGTTTCGGCTTTCGCAACGGCGAGGATGGATAGATGATGCACTGCCGAGCCTGGAGTCGCACGTGGGATGTCTGAGACTGGCGGCTAGAACCTCGCAGGGACGGGGTGGATGGTTGGGGATAGGGGAAATATATAGCTTGGGACCTTGGCAATGGTGAGGGATGGGAGTGGTATTACAAGCTAGCCTGGTGACGTAAGAGAGGCGCAGGGAGATGAAGGAAGATGATTCACGACAAGTTGGGCCTGCTGGTATTCGCGTTAGACAACTACTGCGGTTCTATGATGGGTTTTCTTTCTTAGCTCGGCGATGCGGGAGCTGTGGTTTATTTCCACGCCTCTTGCACTCAATCAAGTGTGGAAGATCCTCAGGCACTCGGCCTGAGTTGAGGTCCAATCTGGAACTCCGGCCGGGGCTTTGGCCGGGACTTTGATGGGCGCTTCGGCTGGGCGCTGGTATGGCCCGCATCAATGAACAAGCAACACATCAGGATGATCGACTAATTGACATATGGTTTCTTGGGCAGTGACTCCAGACTCACGGTGCCTTGCGATATGACGGTGAAGCTCCAAGTTCGCGAAGAGAAGGAGGATAAAAAGGAAGTCCATCACCCACCTCTTGTCGACCCGACTGTATCTCAAGTCCGTCCTTACCTGGTCTTCTACCTCTCATCCTCTTCTTCCTCCGCCTGCCATGAGCCGCATAACGCGCCGGTGCTTGGCACGCCGCCCCCTCTCGTTCGTGCGACGTGTGGAGGGTTCGCACGGTCGGCGCCGTGATGCCCTCACCACCCACCAGGATAATGATAACGTCGTCTGTATCACCAGCCTCGTCTCCCCTCGCCCGTCCCCACTAGGGTTTCTGTGCGATTTATGCTGTGGCTACTTCTCACCACTATCGACCAGCAGCAGCTGTAGCCCTTCGTAGTCTTCACGAGGCGGGATCGTTACATTTTACACGGCGAAATATAGTTCTAGTAAAATAGAGGTTCCTCCCCACACACTAGAATAGAATAACCTATAGCTCGCTTAGGTCTCTTTTTCCACAGTACTCATGTCTCCCTCTCGCAATACCTCACTAACTTTGTTCTCGAAATTGATCTTCCCCATTTCCTGAATTAATTCCTTCGGGGTGCGCCCTCCATACTTCGATAAGAGGTGTAATATCTCATCCCTGCAAAACGCTCGCTCCTCAGAGCTTAGTTCCTGCGCTTGCATAAACTGAGCAGCATATTGTTCCCTTCCTGTTAGTATATAATCGTAGTGCTCTTCCCCATCCTCGACAAAACCTTTAGGGGTTTTGCCCGTATCTGAAATCGGTGAAGCCTCAGCACGACCGTCTTCGAGAAGAAGTCTGACACATTCCATGTGTCCATTGGCGCAGCGCCATGTAATGGAGCCCATCCAAATTGATTTCTGATCGAGGCGTTGACTCCTTCTCTTAAGAAGAAATCCACAGCTTTGGGCGCACCAAAAACTGCTGCTTCATACAGCTCATGGCAAGCCCCTGTGGTGAGCAGATTCAGGTCCGCCTTATGTTGGATGAGAATCTTCAATACTATTCAGAGACAGGTAAGTAGAATACGGCAATGAGTGGAGAACTGCTCGATAGTGGATTTACCTTGGTGTTTCGCAATGCCGGCGTTTGCCAGTAGAGCCGATCTTCCATTGTGGTCCCTCAGGTCAACTTCTGCTCCAAACTCGAGGAGAAGCTTGACTAAGTTGCCGTTACTCCTCGCAGTTGCGCGATGAAGAAGAAATTGCCCTTGATAGTTCCTTAAATTAGGAGGAATACCAACCTTGAGGAAAGCAACGACGGCCTCTTGCTTCCCACTTTCTACAGCGAGAAAACAGGCAGTCCTCAAGAAAGCAGCCTTCATTTCCTCTGGTGCCAAAGAGATAGCAGTCGTTCCCTTCATCCATCTTCTTTCATCTTGTTATGCTGCATCAGCTAGGCTCGAATGTTTTGCGCAAGTTGACTTACTCAGGGAACTGTTCCCGGAATCTATCCCTCCCTGATCAGAATCCTCACTGTCGTTCTTTAACTCCGAGTCGATATCCGAGTCCGAGTCGATCTCCGAGTCTGAGTCGTAACAGTCTTCCACGAAGCTACCACGTGGATCATTTTCTGAAGACTCCAGTGTCATATTGATTGGGTCAGAAGCCGATGGATCCAGGAGAAGCTCGAGAGTAGCATCATCTCCTTCATAGGCGCAACTGAGTAGTACCCTATACTTTTCAAGAGACGGGTCGGAAGCGGTAATCTGTTCAATCCTGCTGTTCGTGGATGATGGTTCGAGAGCATTAGTCGCTGGCAGGCCCAACGGAAGAGCTCTGAAGACTTCGAGTAGGGAGAGAAGGAAAGGCCTCATCACTTCCAGCGGCGTGAGCATGATCATGTACAGGATGCCAAGGATGGTAAGGAAGCTGTCACCTAACAAAGGCCTGCTGGGGTGGCCAATCACCTGTTGCACAAATTTCCGCTGATCTCCCTCCATAGCATGCAGAAGAATTGCATGCCCTGTTCTGGTCGCAAGATCGACTTCAGCGCCGCTGCGCAATAGGATACTGGCTACAGTATCGAGGCGATACTTGATAGCAATATCCAGAGGCGACTGTCCGTATGGATCGAGTTCGCTGACAGCAGCGCCATCGCGAAGCAACCGCGTGAGCACTCCAGGGTTGCCCAAATACGCCACTATGTGGAGTGGGGGAGGGGTTTCGTAGAATGCGTTCGACGAATCGCGCGGCGGTTGTGTTTGATCAGCAATGCTGATTTTGTGTCGTAGGCATTGAAGTGAGAAAGAAGTTCGCTGTATAAGTTTGTGGCATTGTCATCTGAGACAAAAGAATGGATTGCTTCCAAGACTTCTTCATCTCTCTCAAGGTTCTTGATTCTGCGATGATGTCTGTGGAGATGCTGTCCGGTGTAGCGTAAGAGTGGGAATTCTTTGGACAACTCTAGCATCGAAAGCCGTTCCCTGGGGGCTGCTGTCTTTGATTGGAGTGGCACGGTAGTCAAGTAGTCGACACAGGCAAGAGTAACTTGCTTATCGAGATCCCGAAACTCCGTGTCGCGAATCCTGGAAAAGAATTCCTGCGCAGACCTGTGGACAAAGCGAATCTCGCCAACCAGGTCTGTTAGAAGCCCGCAACAGTCGGAAATTACCTCGCTTTCCAGGTGCATGTGGTCTTGGAGGATGTCGTTGGAATATGCGTCAGGCGTAGAATCATGCCGCAGCTCATAGATCGCAAGAGCATGCAGGAGCTCGTCCGTCGAAAGAAGGCGTTGAGAGAAACCGACCCAGCCTAGACAGAAGAGAGCTCTGGACTGGGCTTTGTCGTCCCGGTGCTTGATGCGTTCCATGGTTTTTCGGTAGGCGCCGTTGAGATCTTCCGGTAAGGACCTGAGCAGTTTTTTCAGATCGGCTACTTTTCCAACTTCCGCAATTGCACCCATGTGCAGTCGGACAATTATGAACCTGTAAAGTGTTTTAGTATAGAGGTCCTCGTTGTTGATCAGGCGACTTACATGTTCCCAGATCTATGTTGAACCTCTCTCTTGATCTCCTGGTGGAGCCCCTGGCGCATGCTCAGGAAGGTGTGTTTCCTGATAACGGACTCGATGTACTCTTCGATGTCGTCGTTGTGCGCTTGGATCTCGCTGGTTTGAAACCCTTGCTGGAGAGTCTCCAGATGATGGAGATGTCGAGATGTCACCAAGAGTTTGACATTGGGCCCGATATCTTTGATGTACTCTAGTAGGTCTTGCCGAATTTCCTGTTCGGACTCGTCCAGAGCGTCCACGACGACGAAGACAGTCTTATGCTTAGCTACCGCGCTCAGCATTTGCCGGATATCATTCATCGAAGGAGGTTGAACCTGACTGCCGCTTCTGCCGCATTGGCGACAATCTCTGAACTTCTTCAGGACCTGTTCATTGAGGTTAGAGCCTGCCTGGAGTTGGCGCAGAATGCTGCCAAGGAGTGTTTTGACGTCCGCTTGGGATGTGTAGGTTAGATACAGGTAAGCGACGAGTATGTCGTGAGACGAACTGGACTCCGCGAGAGACTTCAGGTCATTGATGATAGAGTACCTAGAGATGTTAGTCTTAGAGCTGATACCTAAAGAGGGATTAGACTTACGCAATTACACTCTTTCCAGCACCAGCTTCAAGTTGTTAGCCAATGTGACGACGCTTGTACCGGAAACTTACGCTTTCCAATGTACCAGACTCGGTTGGTAGCCCCTTCTTTCCAACTCTTGAAAAGCTCGGACTCCCGAAGCCAGCGGCCTCCATTGAAATCGGCTGGCAATTGTTGCTCTATCTTGTGGTGCATCGTGTAATGACGGAAAGTTGACATCCAATCAAGGATCTCATCTCGTTCGTTATGAACGCCCTGTGCGAGTTTCTCGACAGCCTCATTGGTTTCAATCGCGGCGACATAAGTCTCGGTTTGAATGGAAAGGCGTAGGCTTTCTAAGGCCTCATCAAATCTTTTCAGCTCGGGATCCAGCTTGTTCTTTTTTTCGTTGCTCCACTGCTGACACCATGCCACTGTCAAAATAGATGAAGACGATTAGATGTGCTCTAAGCTAATAGGTTATAGAAATCGTTCAAAACATACCGGGTCTGTGTTTGACCTTTTCAGATCCGATCTTGCCGACAGAGAGGCAGCATATGAACAGTTTGACAATACGCTCCTGAAGGTTGTCTCGCTTTCCAGGTTGACCGAGATGCTTACTGAGGGTTTCCAGGCTCAGTAACCTATCTGCAACCTTACGGAAAAAGTCTTCGATCTTATCAAAATCTTCAGAGACTTTGCTGAAAGAGGCAAACAACGAGGCAAAGGCGTTCACAACTAGCGAAGCTGGAGAGGCGGCTGGGAAAGGCTGAGCTCGGTTAATATTGAGAGTTCACACTAATGGCCGGATCTCGAGTCGCTCACTTACGATGGAAACAACGTCGACTGCGAACCCAAAAGCTCGCACAAAACGTTGAATGATCTTCAGGTTGCTTCCGACCATATGGCAAGCTGAGGAAAATTTGTCGGAGTCGCCATGTCGAACGTGCTGGAATTTCTTGAGCCATTCCTCCGGCTTTGGCTCGTATTCGGCCTCCACACTGACTTTGTGCTCTTCCGCAATGGATGAAAGGAGGAATTCCGCTCGGGCTTTTGCCAGAGGCCCAGAAGGTCGCCTTTGACAACGAAAGCGGCCTTTTTGTCACCCATGGCATTGATGTGGTGTAAAGAGAATGTTTTGTTATTCCTACCGCTATCTGAGGACTTCGGGGCCTAGGTTTATTTAAACGTTGTATAAGCTAGAGAAGTACTCAAGTTCCTATGTGGTGACTGTTCTATTTGCGGAGGCTCCAGGCATACCAACGCATCAGTTCAACACACCATAAGCCAGATCTGCAGCTCTGTCCCGACGCAATGATGCCTGATGAATTCAATCAAAATATTGGAAACTGAGAAAGGAAAAGATAATCCACTCTCAATTCATTCGGCCAATAAAGTACGGAATTTCTGCAGACAAAAAGCAATTGCAAGTGAGGGGAAAGGACTTGGCAGAGCGGCAGAGCGGCAGTCTTTCCGCCCTTGGGGCTCTTCTATGGTTGGGCAGAGTGGTCGCATAAGCAGTCACGGCGTTGAACAACATAGCCGCTGCCGGTTGCGAGTGGATGATTGGATGTGACAAGCCCGATGCGACTCACCCGAGGCATTGGGGTCGCAGAAAATGTCGACACTGGCGTAGCCCCTAAAACCACAAGGGGTCATGAGAGGTCGCAGTACTGATGCGGCATCCAACGCAGCTGCCGGAGGTCATGGAGAAGGACCGAATGTGATCCATCCGACTATACGAAGCCGTGTAAGTATTCGTATGCTGACGTGGCCGTTGGTGATCAAGTCAAGTTTGACTGACGTGACTGAGCTTGGGCGCAGCCTCCGGATGGCAGCGCAACGGGCACACATGTGAGGCAGGCATTCATTTTAGCAGACTTGAGAGCGGCATGGACAGGTCAGATGTGAATGGGAGTCTTCTTGTCGTAGAACAAGAATCAAAGTTTCGTCCTTGGGGGCATGATTTCGGGGTTGGTTAGTAGAGATGAAACCCAAGCGACACCATATCGATGGCCCAAATGGATGTGATCCGACTTAGTTAGAGTGGGCGGGAGGCCTCATGGATCGCGCACCATAGTGGGCTAGCTGGTTGAAAGAGAGATAAGGGGGGGAGACAACCGGATACAATAGAGGAGGAAAAGAAGTCAAGAATACTTCTGGGGGACGTCGGAGAGACTGTAATTTATATATAAATGGGGTGGTGCTGGCAGGGGTGCGAAGCGGCTCGATACTGGATCGGGAAGGAGGCCTAACCCGAATGTTGCGACACCGACTTCTCAATTACACTCATGACTTTTTGTCATATATGTAAGCACCATGTATCTGAACATGTCAAGAACCCCATTGGCCATACTGTGTCGGGACACCCAAAACCCCCAGTCCCTTTCTACAACGACACTTCGTCTCGTCAACAACAAGGTCGAGCAGGCAATGTCCGTATCCTATGAAGCCCGCGATCGGCCAGCGACATCTGACAAACTAGAAACACGAATTGCATAGCAGCGTACTATCACTTTCTTGAGACCGTGGGGTTTATTCCAAGTTTGAATCGAGACTGTCATTGAGAGATGATTGGGGAATTGCACACTCTGTTTCCCTTAAAACCCCTAACCTTACTTTCTGCCAATAAGGGATTGACTACCCAAACGCCGAATACATATGACTCCAGCCATCCTCCAAACACATCGGCCGCGGCCGCCTAAACCAGCAGCAATCGATCAAGCCTTTGCCGCCCACGTTCCCGTCGCGTCTTGTACGCAAATCCAAATGCACCGAGACGAGCTCTGCCTATGATTAAGACTCATCCGACGACCCGCACCACTGCTGGGTGCAGGCGCCGCCGATCGGCGCACAAATGCCGCAGCTCGTGTTGCAGCAGTACTGGTTCGCGCCGCAGGTGTTCTTGCCGCACTTCTGCGCCGTCGCCGCCTCGGGCGCGGCGGCCGACCGCTGCGGCTCCGTGCAGAACTGCTTGGTGCAGCCCTGCCCCCGACGGCCGCGCAGATGCCGCAGCTCTCGTTGCAGCAGTACTCGCCCTGGCCGCAGGTGTTCTTGCCGCACTTCTCGCCCGCCGCCTCGGCCTCGGGCTCGGGCTGCTCGGGCGCGGGCGCGGGCGACCGCGTCTCGGTGCAGATCTGCTGCGTGCACATGCCGTCCGGCGCCGTGCAGATGCCGCAGCTGGCGTTGCAGCAGCGCTCGCCCAGGCCGCAGGTGTTCTTGCCGCACTTCTCGGCCGCCCGTCCGGCCTTGGGCTGGGGCTTCGACGGGGGCGGCTTCGGGACGCACTTGGGCCTGTTGTCGACCATCTCGCACCGGTACGTGCACCGGACGTTGGCGCAGGTGATGGCGCCGGCGCCCCGGGCGGCGAGGAAGTCGCCGCCGCCGCTGCTTGGGACGTTGTTGGCGATGGGGTTCGCGGCCGCGGCGCCGAGCAGGACGGCGAGGAAGGGGAGGAACTTCATGATGGGAGCCATTGTGTTGTGGAAGTGATGCTGCTTGCTTGTTGTTCAGTCTGGATGGGGGAAATGCAGGCTTGGGCTCGGTGTGTGTATATAGCTAGGCGAAGAAGAGAGTTAATCGGCGATACTCAGAATATCCTTCCTTCGAATTAAGGAATCCATTGAACATTATATACTCAAAGATGCTCGTTTGTTGCTACTGAATTGAGCAAATTGTGTTGTCATGAAAATTAAGTTCTACGGCGTACTCAATGAGCCAAGGATTACGTTAGGAATGTAGGATTCGATAATTTCCCTTTCCGTTCTGAGGAATACGATGCCTCCTCAGCCACGGCACAAGGGCACTGGGATTGTTTCGCACTTGTATTGATTTGGCGTCTTTTATCTCCTTTCCCATGCCGAGCTGAGTCTTGGCCTGGCACTTTACCCCAGATGGGGCCAGGGGGGCCTTGGCGTTCCCGTTTTTTTCTGACGTGATGTTGATGCTAACGAGGCGTATAGTGGCGCGGATCATGGGGGGATGCGCCGCTTAGCTAAGATGGCACGGTGCCAAGAATCAACTATGTAATGGCAAGGCGCTATTTTTAGACGCAAAAGAAAAGAAGCCTGTTCGCGCCCGTCCCCGTTCCCTATTAGTTCCACGCTACGAGTATTGGCCGACTAAACAAGTTCACGCAGCACAGTTGGTCGCTGTCGATCGAAATGAAAAGGCGAGCGAAGTGGCCGTCGCCGATTAGGTGCTTGGATCCTCCGTTTACATGGATTTCGTCAAGTTCGCAGCTGACGTTGGCTTTTGTGCAGCTGCACTATTATGCCTAGAAACCGGCCGTCATCGCCAAGGGCGCCGCAGCGTGAACACGAAATGGAGCGTAGTTTTCTTTATGTAAGTGGCTTGCACTGAGAAGGTCTGTCGCCGCATGATGCCGAATCAGGAGGTGGTTTTGACCTGGAGAGGTCCTACCTGCAACCCTTCTCGAATACGGTCTTCAACCCGCCAAGTCGAAGGCCACGCTGACTCTCGGTGAGAAAGGGCTCGGGTTTCCATCGGTGAGCCCCCCGCGGTGTGCTCTAATTATTGTTTGGTCTTCTTCGGTTCGATGTCAAGCTGTCAACTTAACGCAAATGAAACCTTAAAATATGTCTCTCAAAATGTGCGCACACGACAAAGGGGCCATTATACCCAATGGCCTCAAAACAAATGGGCTGAATTTTGGATATCTCCAGTTGGACTCTGGATCTCGACGCGCTGCTAGGACCGAGAGAGAGCAAGAACTGCTGCATTCGGTCCCATCTTTCGCTACGGGTCGTACAAGGTGGACCGCCCACCGCTGTATGGAGGTTACGAAGCTGAATAAGATACAAGCTCAATTGGGTCAGCAGGCTCCACGGAAGCGGATGGCTATCCGGAAGGGTTCCGCAGCAGCTATAGAGAGAAACTCAGAAGCCAGCCTTGTGAGTGGCTGTCTATTCGCTCAACTTGTAACTCTGGGGTCAAGACATGCCAAGTTGTGAGCAAATAAGCATACCCTCATCACCGGCACCGACCCTCATGACCATGACCCCCGAGCTACACCTCGCCATCGACGAAAACGTCTCGCACTTGTGATCCGAGATCCCTGAATTCTTCGATCCACGAGCCCGAGCTCTGGCCATCGGGGGCAACGTAGCCGTACACGGCGTATAGCCACGCCAAGAAGTCGCAGCAGAGCCCCTGGACTCCTTCCGTGCACGACCGCTGATATCACGGGGATTCGGGATATGGGGCCTGGCTCCTACGCAGACAAAGGTATGATGGCAAAGCGTAAGCGCACCGAAGAGGTTCCCAGTTTCGTTGGGCTGACATTTCTGGGGGTATCATCCTGGGCACAGCCACATTATCCACAGACAATGTAGTCTGGCCACCAACAGGATGTGTAAAGAGTACTGCTGCTTGTATTCTGCTTTAAACCACTAACCTCAACCTCCCCCAAAATCAAGTATACTCGTCTTCAAAGAATAGATGCCCAACCAGCCAGTACGCCAGTCATCCTCGACATGCAGTTCTCCAGGCGCTTTCATTTTCAAGACTGGCTGTTCTTGTTGCGGTGCAAGGGAGCAGGACAACTAGCACTCCTAGAGATATCCCTCTTATAGCGCGGATCTCCCCGAGATGCAAACAGTCAAAGTGGGCGGCGAGAAGGGGATTTCTAATGTCGGATATTGTGTCGTGCTCCGATTCCCCGCACAGTTTCATATAGGCTTTCTGTGCCTCAAAAACCTGCACCATGGCCGCCTTCTGGTCCTTGTTCAAGGGCAGATCGGCCATCTGCCTTTGGGCCCGGATCACCACCCGCCAAAGGTCGCCATGCCCTAGGCCACAAACCTGGTTGATGATGGTGTGCACGTCGCTATTCTTCTGTAGCGGGGTGTCTTTGGGGATGTTGAGTGTCTCGACATGTTTTCTATGATACCAGACCATGAAGGTGGTGATGAGGCCAAAGGTCGGTGCAGCTCTGGGAAGATATTGCCACAAGATGACCATGGTTGAGGGAGCCAATAAGAGCCATACAACAGCAGCCCGCCTAGAGATGGGGCTTGTGGGAGACAGTAGAGTGGCCCGGGTTCCAGGTGACAAATTCGAGGTGACATGCCACACTAAGATGGCCGTGAGGTGATTGGCCCACTGCTCGTAGGCAAACATTTCGGGAAAGGTTGGTAAAGTAAAGAATGAATCGGGAATAGGTCAGTTGTCTTGCTGTGAATATTGGAAGTGGAATGAGGGATTTGCGGATGGAGAAGTTATGAAATAAGGTCCGTCAGACGAACCGGAGATGAGTCTAAACCCTTCACAGCGGTCTGAAAGCCTGTGTTTTTGACTTTTGTACCTGAATGACCTTGGTCAGTTGTCAATTGCTGACAGAGTGACATCGACCTAGCAAAACTTAAAACACGCAAGAGAGCAAGTTATTTCTTGTATCGCCGATACGGCAAAAATAGATATCGACTTTAAGTTGATTGAAGTATGGGTGGACAGGAGTGATGCATTGTAATCCAAAACACAAATATATTTAAGCCTTGAGCCCGCACAATGTCCGAAACACGATCGCCTTCACCCATAGATCATGCCAGCCTTAACAACCTATATCCATGTCCTGGTAACGTCATATATCGGAAGCTGTTTATAGATCAGAAGAAAAATGAAGAGAAGCAACAGAAGGGGGAAGAAGAATACAAAAAAGGCGAGGAAGGATATAAGAAAGTTGAAGAAGAGATTGATAATATCAATGGCGGGATGGGTGGGTTGGATCGAAATAGTCGGCTGACGACAGCAGGGTTGGTGATGGATGCAGTGCCGGGAGATGACCTACGAGTCACGATCATGGTGGGCAACATACCTGGGAGGCGGGATTGGCTTGGCGAAACCATCGTGAGATGTGTAACGAGCCCCGACACTTCGTCAAAGTGCAATCCCATCGTCGGGGAACCCCGGCAGTGCGCCGAGGCGTTTACCGGGGCCCACGACCACGCATCGCCTGCCTGCGCAGCCGCGGCGTTGATGAGTCGCCGGGTGAGCTACATCGACAGCTGAGGGCGGAGCCAAAGCTCTTCAAGGGTAGACGTTCGCCACGCCTGTTGAGAGACCCTCGGAACGTAAACGGGTTTCAAGGTGCCTGAAAAGCCGCCTCGGATTCGTTTACGTCGTTCAGGAACACAGTCATGTCCGGGAGGTACACCACTGGCAGCGTCATCCCGCCAAGGCCATCGTCGGCTGCCACGGGGCGAAGGTGAGCCTCCGGCAATGGCGGTCGGCTCGGACTGTGGTCGACCGGATCGTGGTCCCGAGAAAGGTCACCAACCTCAAGGTCGGGTGCTGTTTGTCCCTTGCGGAACTTGGACCCGTATTGGACCCAAAAGGCTGTCAGGCTGATAAGTGTTGAAATCCCGGCGAACACTAGGCCCACCACGACCTGGGGTAACCCCATAGCAAAAGATGACTGGATGTCTGTCAGAATGTGTTGGTTTTCAGGCAATACGAGTTGCAGTATCACGAATCACGGTGGATGAAGAGAGAAGAGGAAGAGAAGACAGAACCGGCCAAGCAGCGTGGGTTCTGACATGGTGGTCTGGCGCTGTTTGCATCGTTGCAACTTCCACCGGAATAAGAGGAACAAGAAGGCACTCGAGCAGCGTGCCTGCCGCCGTTGTAGTCCAGATGCTGGGAAGCTTGGGTTCTGTGCGAACACCGAAGCTGGCAGCAAGGAAGGAGCTTGGAGCTCCCCTCCACGTGGACTAGAGCCTCCTTCCTCATGCCGTCTCTAATACTCCCATTGCATTCCAATGATGCCACCACTGATAACCGTACGCACATCATATGGATTGCGGCGAAGGTGCAGCGCATTGCAACCCGCGGCCCTGAGTCCTCACATTGCAGGCCCACCTACATGATATCATGTGCCTCCTCGAGTCCTCTCTGGGCTTATGTAATGACCTTCAAGATTGATTACTTAATTTGGACATGTTGGCGTTGTCAACGACACCCCATGTCGTGCAGATGAGCCGCACTAATACAAAACCGAAGCAACCAATTGAGGTTGACTAATCGAATAGACGCCGCACGTATCCAATGAAACTCACAGGAACTACCCCTCCTGATTCGGAAGTTTCCAGGGTCATGATCGGGTAGAGATATGCTGGGGCAGTCCATGACATCCACAACCCAACCCAAACCCAGCACAGGCAGCGCTGCCACCGCTTCAAGGGACGCGCTACACCATTTGATCTAGCATTATATAGTGAAGAGACCAAATCCTCCATAACCAGTCCCATGGGCTGAATCCAGAAGAATCTCATGGCCCCTGAATGTTGGAGCGGAATGCCTTCAAAGTGCAAGAGTCAGCAAAACATGGGCTTCCAGATATTAGGAGCTGTAAAATACCGGAAGCAAGATCTATGGCAACATGTTGGACCCCCGAGAACAGAAAGATCAGCCAGATGCGCAGATAGCGCACCAATTGTGTTCCTCGCTGAAGCCGCAGCACATGGTGCACCAGGAAACTAGCCAATGAGCTGAGCCGATGAGTATTGATTTGATGCCAGAAGGTACTCCAGAAGGACCTGAGTGTGTAGGTTTGTCGAAGAGGTCCGTTGAAAGGGGGCCAGTCCCCTGGGTTGCTAAGCCACATTACCACGCACGCGAACGCGACTAGGCTGTACACCCCTCTCTGGAAAGCGATTAGTCCGGCGCAGGATCCGGCGGCGGCGAAGAAGCGCATGAGAAGCTCTTCGATAGATAGTTCGGGAAGCCTGGAGAACACGCCAACTTTGTCAGGTGTGTAGAATCTGGCGGAAACGTTGGGGTCCGAAGAGGAAGACATTATGTCCAGTAGCAGGTAACATCCCACAACTGTCAAGGCCGTTTGGGAAAGGAAGCGTGATCTCGATGTCTTCAGTGTTTCGTCAAGCCGAGGCAGATTCTTGGCTTGGTACGGCGTGTTGACGAAACGCCACGAGAAAAAGACGGCAAGGCCAAATCTGATGCGTTCTGCTGGTAGGTGAGACCAGCGACGACTTTCCATCGCCGAATCCCCAATGTCGGGACTGTTCAGGCCACCCGGTGGCGGTGCCGTGGTTTCCCCCTTGACCAAGTCCCGAGACGGGCCACGGATATCAAAGCTCCATCCATTGAGCACTGCGACGTCCAGGTAGTGTAGAAACGAAGAGATGGTAAAACCCCCAATGGCGGAAGCCCACGCGCTTCTCTCGATGTGTACTGGGCAGTTGAGAAGGCAATGCCAGGTCAGCGAACCAACAACCGGCAGGAGGGCAATGCGCAACCAGGACGCGGGGAGGGTGAAGCCGACGGTGGCGGCGGTGAGGGCAAGCACGGCGGCCGAGTCAACCAGAGGATGATAGCTCATTGTGGCACGATTGATTGGAAATAGCTCGCAGTGATGAGGAAATGAACAGAATTGTTTTGCCAGTAGTGTGCGGAGCTTGACTTTGGATGGTTTCCTTCTTGCCGGACTCGCCAAGAGCAAGAAAGGGGAGGGGACAGGGGTTTATGCAACTCAGCCACACAAAATGACCCAACTACCAACAGACTGGTATCCCTTGCTTCCCTCACAACCTACCGGTAAATAGTCCAACATGGTCATTCCACCTTCGTACGCTGCAACTCTTCTGGCAGCGTTCGAGAATGGCGGATGTACACGCGATGATTTCTTATATCGCAACACTTCTCGCAGGCATTACCGCCCTTGTATTCTTACTCCACATGCTTTTGCGTCTTACAAAAGATGCAAGAGAGCCGCCTCCCGTCGATATCGAGGTCCCATTCGTCAGTGTGCTCGCTCGCATTGGATGGCGCGGTTTGAGTTATTGGGATAAGCATGCGTAGGTCATGCCCTTCGATTCTTGCATATATGATGTTTTGCTGTCTCTACTGACCTCGAAGCTATGTACGAAGCCACCTGCCGATGTTTACTATACGGCTTCCGTACTTTCGGATCTACGTCGTGAACTCCACGAAGCTCATCCCCATCGTGCAGCGACATGTCGACACCATATCCTTCTCGCCTATAATGGTCGAGATGTCTGCGCGCTTCATGGCCGTGAGCAACAAGACCTCCGAAATCATTAGGAGAGACCCCATGGACGACCATGGGTTTGTGGCGGGCATGTCCCAAACCACGCACGTTGACCTGAGCCCAGGGCAGAGCCTTGATTCTCTGAACGAGGAATCGGTTCGAACTCTCTTGGATGCGCTGGAAAGGAGCGCTAGTGCGGTGGTCAATATGCGGGAATGGATAGACAAGGAAATCACAATGGCCACTACCGAAGCCATTTATGGCCCCCTTAACCCGTTTCGAGACCCAGCAGTCATCTCAGCTTGGCCGTGAGCGATCCCGTACATTGTCTCCTTAATTCTTTACATTGAAACTGACGAGCAATGCCACAGCGACTATGAGAACGGGCTAGCGCCATTGTTACTGAACGTCCTGCCGGCAATCACTGCGAGAAGGCCTGCCAAGGCCCGTGAGGCCTTGGTGAGGGCATATCAAAGATACTACGCCCAGGGTGGACACTTGCAAGCGTCTCCTTTCATACAGCATCGCTACGAGTTCTACTTCCAATGCGGAGTACCCCTCGAGGACGTCGCCAGGATAGAGGTCGGGGCCGCTGTGGGCTTGATCAGCAACACGAAGCCGGCTACGTTCTGGTTCCTGTACCACATCTGCTCTGATGAGCTGCTTTTGAACGCCTGTCGCCAGGAATTGATATCCAACGCGGTGCATACCCATGAGCACACTCGGGCACTTGATATGACCCGTGTCAAGGGTTCCTGCCCCGTCTTATTCTCGGCGTTCAAGGAGACGTTCCGATGCCATGGCGTAGGTATCGCAATCCGCCAGGTCGTGGAAGACGACGTGGTAGACAACACATATCTACTGAAAAGGGGCAGCTACCTCTTGATTCCGGCACAAGTCCAGCACAGGCAAAGATCTATCTGGGGCGAAAATGTGGACGAGTTCGACCACACCCGGTTCTTGCCAGACGAGAGCAACCGAGGGCACAAGCGCCGTCGCAATCCAGTAGCGTTCCGAGGCTTCGGCGGCGGCGCGACTCTCTGTCCCGGCCGCCACTTCGCGGCGACCGAGGTCCTGGCGTTCGTGGCATTGGAGATTTTGCGGTTCGACATCCGTCCCCGAAGCGGCCGCTGGGTTAAGCCCTCGGCTGCTAACATCAGGCCGGACACCATGTTTCATAGGCTTGATCACGACCCCACGGTGACGCTCATCCCCAGGGGAGGGCAGCACCGAGTGGAGGGTAATGTTCTCGGGTTCAGACGCGCCGATGAGGGTATCCGTCGAGGATGGTACAGATGTTGCCGAGTGAGCTTTTGTGCTCTCATAGAAGCTATATTTGAAACCTGTTGTGACTCGGAGGGGGGACATACGAAAATCTGACGCTCCTGGGGGCCCCTCAGCCCGAATCAAGGGCGCCAGGCTGAGACACCCCTAACCCAACTATCTTCACCGACCAGCCGCTGTGTAACGATAACAAATTCTCAATTCATGGAAAGAATCGACTCTATCTCCATCGGGTATTATCTAAATTGCAATAGGCAGTACTGCAGTTAAATCTATGCTTTATTGCCAGGTACTTGACTTTTGGCCCCCTTTTCACTCCATGTAAGCAAACCACAAGGACCATCATTATAATAATGAAGATCAATCATCCCATGGTGGGCGCCAAGGTCACCACCACCCACTCCGTGGCCGAGTTCTCGTCCTTGAGCGGCGTCCAATGCGTGACGAAGCGCTCGTCGCCGCGGTACAGCGCGCTGCGGCGCGTCTGCAGCCGGATCTCGACGCTGAGGGGCTGGCCGTTGCGGATGGCGAGGCGGACGCGCCCGCGGTAGTCGGACTCCTTGCCGACCATGTTGGCCTTGAAGAAGCGGAAGACGTCCTGGCCCGTCACCAGGCCCGCCGTGTTGCCCGGGTGCAGCATCTCGCTGACGCCCTCGGAGTAGAAGTGGACCACGAAGTCGTCGGCCCGCACCACCAGGTACTTGGAGTACGCCGTGCGGAACTCGCGCATCTGCGCGCCCAGCTCCTGGCCCTCCATCCGGCCCAGCACCTCGTCCTCCATCCCCAGCTCCGCCAGCGTCCGCGCCTCGTCCACGCGCACCCCGAACGCCTTGAGCAGCGCCTTGCGCGCCGACGGCATGGAGCTCTGGCGGTGGATCGGGGGCGCGCGCTTGGGCGCCGTCTCGGTCTCCCGCGCTGCGGCGCCCGAGAGCACCTTCATGACGTCCGTGTTGGAGTGGATGGTGGTGGAGCAGTTGACCTGGCCGCCGAGGAAGAAGGCCAGCGTGCCCGTCTCGTCGAACAGCGGCGCCATGAATAGCAGGTTCCAGAACGGGTCGCCGTTCTTCTTGTAGTTGAGCACCAGCTCCACCGTCTCCTTGCGCGCGTCCAGCGCCAGCTTCATGTTGCGCACCGTCTCGCGGTCCGTCTGCGGGCCCTGCAAGAACCGGCAGTTGCGCGGCACCACCTCGCGCCGGCTGTAGCCCGTCACCTTGACGAAGCCGTCCGAGGCGAAGGCGATGGGGTTGTCGGCTTTGCTTGGGGGTTGTCAGCCATATCGCACAGATATTTACATACGTATAGAAAGAAAGGGGGGACATGGCTTACTTCGGGTCGCTCAGGCAGAAGCAGTCGCCCAGCCCTTGGTACTTGTGCCGGTCGTTGGCCAGGGCCTGGATGGCGCTGAGCGAGACCTTCTCGCGCACGAAGCGCGGGTAGACGTCGGTGAAGACGGTGTGCTCGATGCGCTTCTGCAGGTCGGTGAAGAGCGACTCCATGGACGTGAAGGTGTGGGCGACCGTGTTCTTGATCTCGCGGTGCGTCGACAGCAGCAGCTCGCGGGGCGCCGTGATCTGGGTCGACGACTGGTCCGAGATGAAGGACTTGTGGATGGTGGCCAGCTGCGCCGACAGCGCGCCCAGGCTGTCTTGGTACTGGCCCACCTGGGCCAGGAACGCGACGTTCTCGCCGCACAGCCGCTGCTCGCTGAACTTCTGCAGCTCCCGCGCCGTGATCGGGTTGTACAGCACCGTCTGGAAGGCCTCCTCGCTGAAGAACTCGGGCATGCGCCGCGACCCGTGGCTCACGACGCTGTGCTTGGACGACGGCGCGTAACCGCCACCTCCGCGGGGCACCGAGAGCTCCTCGTCGCTGTACGTCTTCCGCAGGCGACCACCGGCGCCGCCGCTTTTGACCATCACCGTCGTCGACTCCTGGTTGCGGATATACGTGCCGGGGCCCTCGAAGTCCCGGAAGCTGTCCGCGTCCCGGCCCTTGGTCGAGCGCGCAATGTTGTTGGTGTGGCTGTTGCTGGCTTGGCGCTTGTGGCCCATGCTGCCGTAGGTGGGCAGCGCCGGGGGTCGGCTGTCCTCCTCGTCCTCTTCGTCTTCGTCCAGCTGGTCGTGATCGAGCACCGGTTCCGCGCGCGAGGGCATGCTGGCCATGCTGTTGACGCTTCTTCCTCTTCTTCGCTGCTGCTGCGGCGACGATGTCCGCCGTGACGACGAACGAGGGGGATCTTATCTGGCGTTCCCATTACCGGATCCTTGTGCTGTTGCTGCTTCGGCTCCGGTTCCGTCTCGTCATAGAAGTGTCGCCTGGGCCGGCCGATGGGAGGTGGTGTGGCAGATCGTATCGTCGCAGGTGGTGAGGGGGCCCTTTTCGGGGACGCAGCACCACCAGCATCTCGGGGAACCATGGGCCCGCGACGAGCGCTGGCCTCCGCCGCCGCCAGTATCCTCCTCGCGGCCTCGATTTCGTCTTCACGCGGGCCTTCGCGCACCGGCCTCTTCGGCAGCGGCCTGGGGGCTTCTTCGAACTCCTCGTCTCGGCGATCATGGTGGCCGCCGGCGCCGTTCTTCCTCTCGTTGCTGTTCCGCCGGGAGTGTCGTTGCGAAACGCCTTGTTTCGCGGGACTCGGGGCGCCAAGGCCCAACTCGGCTTTGGTGAACGGCGGGACCTCGTTGAATAGGTCCTTTTCGCCGTTGCTGTAAGCTGGAATGAAGTGGTGATGCTCCTCTGGCCGCATGCTGTCCATGGACAGGGCGCGCCCCCGGCTGCCTCGCTTCGAGCCGTATTCGCTCATGTCGTCCATGGCCAGAAACGTCTGCGCCGCCGGTTTGGTGCTCGCCCTGCTCTGCTGCTGCTTGTAGTAAAGATCGTCGTCGGTGTCGTCGTGGAGTCCGGACATGCGGTTTTGTCGCGGTCGGCGCATTCCAGGTATCTCATCAATCGCCTCGTCCATCGAGTCCAGATCGAACGGCATGGCGTGGCTCGGGTTTTGTCTTGTTCCTGTGACGTTTTCTCGGTTGGGTCGCAAACTGTATTGGTTTGTTTACCGAGGACGAAGGCTATTAGATGAATGCCCAACGGGAAATGCGAACTATGTTTTATCAGAGTACCCAGCTTTCATGCCGAAATTAGAATTCTTGCTATTTAACCACGGTGACCTTGCTACGGAGATGGGTAGCAGGCGGCATATAACAGGAAGAGCCAATACCACATCTGCTGTGTTCTTTGCCTATCCACTCGAATGTCCGGAGAGTTGGACGCGATGTAACTTCATCGCCTAATGATTTCCAGCATTAAGTCCGGATAGATTCGTTCGCAAGGCAATCGAAACTTGGATGATCCCTGCGTGGAGCCGTTGAGACTAGTATAGTGCTTAAGTCGAGTCCCATATAGTAGGTCTCCTGGAAGTTCCACGATGGAACTGCATGTGGTTATCTAACACATCCTCAAAGGAGGTGCGGCATGTGCTCCGTCTGTCCCTCGTAGTTCATAGGTCAACCAGCCCGTGTCGCAACATTAATAATCATTCATTATACCTGGCATCAGCAACGGTATTCCAAACGCGTTAGGAGTTCGATATTAGCCAGGATGAGGTCCATTTAAAGTCGTAAGATTGATTAGTATTGGAAATAGAATTCAGCTATCGGCCACTATGAGACGAACTGTTGGCTGTTTTGGTCCATGGCGTCGCCGGGGCCAACGGGGTGGGCCTGCCGAGCGAAAGACGAAACGCCGGACCGACTGCCGACGTCTAGCCTGGCGCGCGAGTCAGGCTTGGACGACTGAGATTGGGCAATGTGGCCATGCCAGGGCTGTGGTCGAGAGATTGCCTGCCGTCGTCCTTTTACGCTATCTGCGGCAGTGACTCCTCGCCAACCTTGGCCTGCCCATCTCGATCGGGACTGAGCGCCGCGAAGAACAGCGATGCGAACGGCGCTAGACCGCGTGGGAAGGCAAGCGTTGCTAGTCAAACGTGCAAGTGGAGTCCAGCATCATCCTTGCGGTAGTTGTCGGTTCCCGGAGAGCTCGGTAGGTGACCCCTGCTAAATCGTGGCACCCCCTGTCCCATCTCTGCGGAAGATCGAATGGTTGGCAATCTTCTGGGCCTTGCTCAGATCCACGTCGTTGCCTGTTCTTGATCTGTGCTCGGCCGGTTCATGCGAAACTGGCGCCATTCACGGGGACCCGGCCCAATCTCCGCGTCAGCTCGGAGGAGACTTGGTTAGCCTTGAAAACCAGGGCCACCCCATACTACACCCCTGTGATCTGGAATTGGTCTCTATGCAGTCGACATCGGCCGGCATTAGCTGACTGTTGTTGAGTGCTCGGCCGATACCTTCGATTTGTGTTTACATCTACCGTCCAGGGCTTTCTAGTTATCTCTTTCGTCCAATGCCTTGCCACGGAGATCTTTGGAAGAAAGTTTGCATAACTGGAGGCAATGTTGATCTTCGAGGATCATTGATCTCTACCCAGCCGTATTATTCAGCAATAGTATACCAGCGCCAAGAAATCGATAATGCCTGCCAACTCGAGTAAGGATCAGCATTGAAAAGGCACTGGTCCCACTTCAGGCCGATTTTACCAGGTCGTCGGCGCCCATGAGGGTGAAGAGGGAAGTTAAGCTTTAATCCCTCTAATACTCCAAACTTAATCTACAGCCAAAAAGCAAAGAAGGAGTGTTCACTGCCAAGTTATTTTGATATGCCATTGCTACTGGGTGCAATCCTGTCCAAGCCCCATGCTCATCTCATGGCTTAGGCCGGGGTATGCGCCGCAGCTTGAGAACTGATCGTGGACGGCCAGTCTCTAATTCTTAGGATGGGAGTATAACAATTAGTAAATGTCATGTATTATTGATTCGTAAAATAATCTCCCATCAGCCCTCCAGCACGAAAACTCATGAATAGTGAGTAGTCCCATGTCCACACTACGACCTTCGTAACGCAGACTACCACCCTCAAGGTGTAGCCCAGCAACACGCGGGATCCACCCTGGTGCTTCCATGGGACGTCTAGTCCACTATGGTGCTACTGCTGGTATCGGAGCCGTAGCCGCTCCGGCGCTTCTTGCGGCCCTTGGACAGCCAGCCCCAGCTCGGCACAAAGCGCCGCCACCCCTTCCTTCGACGGCGCGAACTCCCGACATCCGAGTCCGAGTCCGAGTCAGAGTCCGAGTCGTTACTGCTACGGGCGCCGCAGAGCAGGAAGCGGGCGAGCCCGCCCTTCTTTTTCTCGTGGCACTTGCAGGAGCAGCAGCCGCAGCACGACTTCGTCTTGCGCCCCGGCGGCGGCGGCGGCGGCGGGAACCGGGACATGGGCGGCAGCCCGCCGGGGCGCATCACCCCGGGGGTCCGCCCGGGTAGCCGAGCCGCGCCTCGAGGTTCAGACTCAGCTCGATGGCCGCGGCGTAGAGCTCGCGCACATCCCGGAACGGGCTGTTGGGCTTTCTCGACTTCTTGCCCGCCAGGTGGCAGAACTCCTGGGCGGCGATGTCGAATTGGTTGGCGCTGCTGCTGCTGCTGCTGCTGCTGCTGCTGCTGCTGCTGGGACCGCCGTGGTCGGTGCCAGCAGCATCGCCGTCGCGGGCGTGGAGCGCGGCGGAGAAGCTGATGATGCCCAGGCTGCGCAGGGTTCGTTCCAGGGCTACTGCCGTGGTTCCGTCGCCCGTGTCGCCGGCAGACGGCCACCACTTGTCGCAGGTGACGTTGAGCCATTGGACTGCCATCGGGGACCCCATGTCCCGCCAGAGACGCACGGTGCGGTATCGGAGGGACTCCCAGTCCGGCACGATGGTTGGCGGCTGCGGCTGCCTGTGCACTCGCTCCAGCTCGATGAGGCGGGCATGAATGTTCTCGAGCGTCACGGGCAGGGCCTCCTTGGGGGGCGTGATGCTCTGAAGCCCCTCCAGATAGGCGACCTGCTGAACGAAGGCGTGTTGAGTCATTGCGGAGGGAGGTTTGGCTGGCTAATGCCTTGACAGCGTTGTAGCCTGGCCTTTTTTAAATTGTATCTATGCGGAGATTAAGACAAGTTTCTTTTTTGAACTGGACGACAGCCAATATGTTTAGGGGAGGACGACTCAAGGGCGGGGGAGCTGGGGGTAGAGAAACAGAGGAAAAGTAGGGGTGGTCCATAGAGCCGCCGATGGCATGATATATTGGCCAGATTCGAGCGGGGTAATAAGAGCCTCTTTTTTCGGTGGCTGTCAGCGTTGTCGGGCGCGGTCGACGCTCTGCTAATAGTATACGGCCACGGCAACCGATGGCCGTCTCACTGCATCTGCACGTCAAACGAGGCATGCAGCTAGCCGACGTTGCCTGATGTGACCACGGCCAGTCAAACACCGAACTTGACTCATGCCCTCCCCGAAGACTTTGCAACCGATCCTATTAAGATCGAGGCTTAGTGTAGCCCATCTCAGATAGCCTCCTTCTGTTGGTCCAGCGGTTTGATGGGGGCCGTCATGGTCAAAGCAGGCTGGCTTCCAATCAATCTTGGCGTGACTCCGCATGCAGGCCAGCATTTAGGGGTTATTTCATTGGATGTCCTAAACCGATGGCTTTTTGGAGGGTGTTGAACTGGTGTGAACGCCCTTAGATCTGGGCCAATGGATATTTCATCATGTGACAGGGCCGTCGGCAACTTGCCCCTCAATGGTAATGGATGGCCGAGGGTGCAGACGCCTATCATATTAGTGAGGCTGAATGATTCAAACGGGACGGATCGGGTCTGTACGCTACAGCGACGTCACATCTATTGTGATAATCCAAGGGCGGGAATGCATACTTCCGTGGAACTTGCTACCAATACCATCAGTCCAGTAGATGCAGTTGCTGAAGTAAAGGTTCTTGGTATCCTTCTCGGTGCAGGCCTCGTGTACCTGGGCTAAGTGAAGGGAAGAATTGTCGGTACGGCAAAATCTAACATAGTATCAACGCTCGGAATAGCACAGATGCAGCACTGTTTGACCAATGTTGCCGCTGAACACGTTACCGCCGGAGCCCTTGCGGCGTGATGTACGGGGCGATGCTTATTGAAGCCTCCGACATGGCTCCCTTTGCACCGGCGAACTAGACTCAAAGAATGCTCCTTTGGTAAGAACCCGGCCTTCAACTACAGGCGGAAAATGGTCTTGTGTTCATACTAACAACTCTCCTCGCAATCAATGGCGAATAATACCATTTACCAGTAGTTCTGAAGCTCCCATTTAGTTATGATATATTGGAAAGTGTAAAGTCAATCGAGTATATTCCGAAAGTAAAACTCTAAACAAAAGTAAATTCGTCGTCTGTGAATCTCACTGCCCATTCAGGCTGTATAACCCGTGAATCCCCCGCCTGCCCACATGGCTTTAATGATTATCTGAACCGAACAAGCTCTGCGCAGCCAGTGGTTCACTCCCTCTTCCTCCCTTCTTGGTAGTTCTCAACGAAGTTTCCTACGGCCGAGTCACTTGCCGAGCCCCTGACCCCAGGGAAGGTTGTCTGGTCACCTATTGTCGGACGCTGGACAATTTTCTTCCCCAGTGACGAGAGCCCAGCCAGACAGGGCGAACTCAGAAGAAAATCCCTCGTAAAAGCATAGAGGCTCCGAACGAAGCCCATCACCCCATCGCACTCTGGTTCGGCTTCCTACCCCTTCTTTTCTGGCAACCTTGGATATGTGCCTGGTGATCCTCCTTTTTCTCGAATCTCCTGATTCCACAATTGCCACAGGTGTATGCACCTTCCTGTGTACTGCACGCAATCAGGTGGCGTTTGTGATTGTCGCGCCGTTTAGTTTGAGAGTGCTCGCAGGCGCATTGGTAGTTTTCGCCGGGTTGGTGTATGTTGTTGTAGTGCCGACTCAGTTCACCCTGCCTTCGGTATGCCACATTTTCACAGCCCCACCGGCAGGGGTGTCTGTGATCTTCTGTGATGTGGTCCTTGAGCGAGTTTTCGTCTGGAAAGACTTTGGAGCATTTCCCACTATTGATTTGGCATTGGATCGGACCGACAGGCGGCTGTGCGGCGGCTTGGTAGGCAGGAGAGTTGTGGAGTGAATGGATTGAAGGAACAGGAGGATCGGGTGAAGTCGCTGGAGTGTTGTGTATGCTTTCCGAAGGGTCATCTTCGGAGTCTATAGAATTGACGCTTTCGAGACCATGGTTGCCGACCGATACAGAACAAGGCTCATAAATGATGGAAGAAGGGTTTTGGTAAACCAGAAGAGCAGGATCGATGCATTCCGCATGCAACGTAATCTGATTGATCTGCCACTCCTGGCCTGACCCTGCCTCCACCGAAGTGCACGAAGATTCTCCAAAGATAGGGTCATCGTCTCGATAGCGGTCGAAGTCGTCAAGTTTTCCCTCAAAGGGGCCGGGAGAGGTTGTGTCCCACCCAGCTGCAGCAGACTCGCTGCGCGTTACGTGATAATCATGGTGTTGTGGAGGAATAGGGGTGCCGCGGGACTAATCCCGCGGAACCTCTACTTAAGAAGGATGATTGATATGGCAGCGGCGGAACAGCCAAGGGGTTTTCCAGACCACGATCCGTGGTCTCAGAGTGAGTGCCGATTGAAAAGAACCAGAAATTACTCTGTTAGTTTGTCGCGCTCAACACTTTATGTGTATAGCCGCCAGTCAGGCTGGCCCGTTTACCGTCGCAAGTGAGGCTAAATCATTGACCAATTGCGCGAGCAATTGACTCGACCAAGGACACCCGACGGCGACATCCCACCTTCGGAGTGATACAGCCCTCAATTCGCCTCATGCAGCAGCCTTGGTTGGGTGACGTAGGCAGTGAGTTGCTCAGCCGGGCATTGCGGCTTGAGAAAAGCGTCAGCTGGCCTCCAACTGCCGTGGATAATAGCCGATCTATCACTTGGCAAGATGCGCTGGTATCAACTGTATGTTCACAGCCTTTTGCCCGTGAGAAGGCAGTGTCGCGTTGTGTTACCCAGCTCCAAATTGGCCTCACTAGCCCCCAATGTAACGCGTCGCCGGGAGTCAGGCTGTGAATCCCTGGGCCCATCCAACAACTGTGCAATTACTCTGTATAAAGCTGCCGACCTGGCAAGAACACATACCTTTTGCAGCACATAGGTTGTTTCGAGTGGTTCCAATAAGTATACTAAAAAGTCTCTAATTACTTTTATCAATTGAGGGTTTCTTCTGATACGAACCATGAAGATTGGCGAGAGCACCTCGGCCCACCTCCAGCAGCAACCTCGTCCCTTTTCGGTTTTCAAACCAGAGTGTCGCCCTTCACGCAGATCCATTCCACACCTACAACGCTATGATAAAGCTCATGGCCCTCTCATTTCTCGGATCGCAGAAACTCCTTGCGACCCTTACGCGTGCTGTCAAGGGTTACAAGATTCAAAGCAGGCTTTGCTTCGATTGAGTGATGAGATTTCAACAACGATATCGCTTGAAAACCCCATGGATCTTTGGTGGAAAGCAAGGGAACCCTGGGATTTATTACATGATCTCTTGGATGCGCCATCGGGCCCTCAACTGAGTACTCCACTGGATAGCCTATTGCGCGACCTACGGTACTTCTCATGGATTGCACCACGCCACCAAGATTCGGGGCTGATTTGTCATCTCCTAGTTCCTCGACTTAATCGGTTTGTTGTGGAACTGGATGTGATTGTTATTCTCTATGATACTCCACCAATACTCAAATTGGGACGCAAGATGGATGAGATACTGAATGCTTTGGCGTATGTCCTCAATCTCGACTGGGACTATAGAAAGCCTTTTGACTGGCGCAGAGATCCTGATGGCCTAGGGAGTTATGGAGAATATCTTGGCGAATATCTTGCACTCTCCACGGCGCTCAAGGGTTTGGTTTGTTCCCGTGGCCGGCCATTTAGCGTTCTTATACATCGCCCGTTGGGTGAAGCGTTTGAAGACCAAATAGAGCAACCTTCAGGAATCACTCGCACCACACAGCCCTCGCTTTTCCCCGGTAAAAAGCACCACTCACGCGTCACCTGTTTGCGAGGATACCACCATTTTCGCTTCCCCAGCAACAAAAGGACTCTCAACCCAAGAAACCGAGTAAAGCCAGAGACCTCGACCTGGCAGAAGATACTGTGCTGCCTCTTCTATCCAGAAGACGGAAGCGCACACCGTATTGCCCCCCCAAAAGCTGGGAGAACGAAGATGCCACAGATTATTCGTTCGTTGACGTCAATATGTGAGAAAGAGTCCACCGCATGCTAATTTCCACGATTTGGGACATCCTTTTACTGATACGCTCCCTAGGGAACTCTGCGAGAGGGATGGAGAACGCGACTTCCATGAAGTCAGGAGCCGGCTAAGAGATGTTGGACGCCAAGGCCTGGTAGCCTACGAGTCCTACATCGGTGCGATTCTTGGGGGCCAGTTCCAGTTGGGTGCAATTATCCAAGAGGAAGATGATAAACGGACATATGAGGTCCACCCACTCGTGGACCCTAGTTGGAGGCTGCAAGCGACTGCCTTTCGTCTTCAGGGGTTACCCAAGAAACTGCTGGACTCGCGTAAGCGACAACTCCGGCGGTTAGAGCCACGAAGCTTATGCCGAATTGATCAAGCAGGCATGAAGTTTGTAATCCACGAGGCGCGCGATTTGGTGGCACGTCCTAGAGGCGTTCCGTTGGACGCGGGGGATTTCGTTCTTGATCATTGTCAGTACCCCAGCCTGGCTTCCTCCAATGGCCCCGTTGCTCCTGTGATAGCAGGAGTCTCATGGGTGGTCATGGCTCGAGCTCTGGCTCAAGATCCCCAGCCATCCAGCAACGCTGCTGAGCCCGACCAGGGTTCTTCGTCCAGGTCCCATTACGGGAACATTCCTGGGGATAGGGGTGTTCCTGACAAGCCTTGTCAACCAGAACGTCAAGTACAGGCAGGGAAACGCCCTCGACGAAAGAGACGCCAAGGAAAAGCAAAGAGCACTTCATCACAACAAACCCTAAGCGAGTCTCAAGTGGTGCCAGAGGATCCGTTTCCTGTCAGCCATTCTCACCCGGAGATGCTTGAGCACTAGCTGTTGGGCTACGAAGAGAGTAGAATAGTTACTAAGAATATACCTCCATCTCTGGTTTTCTTTTCAATCTCTACTTGAACTTACAGGGGTGACGAACGGGTAGAAGATATCTCGTTCGCGTTTCAGATTCTAGTCCCGGGTGAAGACCTCATCGCTGATTGTCGATCGGCGATAGGCCCATTCTGTCGACTCTGGCTATGCTTCCCCGGTTGGGATTCATGCCCTTATCTTGCTGCCAGATGAAAGTGCGGTTAGATGCATTAAGATCTGGAGCGGCGTCATGTGCGCCCCTTTGCACCGTCGAACTAGACAACTTCGTCATCAGTCGCCGTCGAAAGCTCGTATGAGTCGGCGTGCTAGGCCCCATATGAAGCTCTGAATCTTCCACTGTCAGCCTCCTTTCAGACACGCCGCCAGTTTCAGACGGTCACACTCATCATCAGGTTACAGGCGCTACGGCGAATTACCCCCTTGAGTCAAAGACTTCATCCACGAAGGCCTCCCAGGCTGTGAATTTACTAGTATGTTTCAAAGGGTGGGGTTTGGTACTCGGAACCGAGAAGGATCTCGGCTTGCATGCAATGTAACCCGAGTCCATCCTTCTGGATTGGAGCTTGGTAGATGTTCAAGACCAACTGTTTCCTATTTAAGGGTCCAGGGACTGCATTCCATCAGAATTGGAATCTTGACAGCGAGTCTATTTACCCCGTTTCCAATTACCATCTTGCTTCAATCCTGGTGGGTAGAAAGTCAGACTTTTGTCTAACTGACTTCACCATGGCCAGGATTGCGTCCTTTTTAATCGCCGTCGCTTCATGCCATGCGTATTCCTTCAATCGCTGGAGCCCACCGGGGTCAGACGACCGTATGTTATGTCAGGCCGTGTTCCTCGAACCAAATTACTAAGCTTGTTTACAGTGCGAGCCCCTTGTCCCATGATGAACACCCTTTCGAATCATGGAATCCTGCCCCATAATGGCCGAAATATCGATCTCAACACCACTCTTGGCGGCCTCGGCATGCTCAATCTCGAACCTGAGCTAGCCGGCTACCTTTTCGACTTTGGCGTCCTGACCAATCCCGAGCCCAATGCCACTACGTTCACTCTGCAGCATCTCGGCATCCACAACATTCTGGAGCATGATGCAAGCTTCAGGTAAGCCAACCTCGACTGATCTCTTCATATATCTAGCGTCGTTGGTATCACTGTTGGGAGAGACGTGAGCTTACTTAGCCGCAGCCGGAGGGACGCCTACTTTGGACAAGACCCTTCGTTCTTCGACGCTGCCACCTTCGCCGAGACCCGGTCCTACTGGCATGGCCCCATCATCGACGTGAACACCATGGCGCGTGCCAGGGTGGAACGGCTGAAGACATCGATCACGGGTAACCCGGAGTACAGCATGAGCAAGATCGGGACGCGCATCAGCCTCGACGGGAGCGTCGCCATCCTGTTGATGTTCGGGGACGGCGAGACGCTCCGGGCGCCCAAGGAATTCGTGACGTACTTCTTCGGTGAGTGGCCGGCATCCGGCATGCCTACGAGGTCTCTCGTGTCGACCTAACTAACAAGAATATATTTGGCAGAGAATGAGCGCCTACCTGTCGAACTGGGATGGAGGCCACCGAAAACGAAGATCAACAAAGCCATGGTAGCACGGTCTTTGCAGAGGCTTGCCAATGTGACGAACACAATCGCGCCGGGTTACACTTGAACGCTCTAGGGTCTACCTACTTATCACCTCTTGTGTATTCTCAGACCGTTTGAATTGGAAGTTGAACTTATACCCCCAGGATGTGATTCCTTATGTAGTAAAGCTCTCCCATGAGGCATACGATCAGCATGGGAAAAGGGGGTTTGGCAACCCAATTTGGGCGATTCAGGCTTTCTCCAAAGCATTCCAGAACAGCCTGAAGGCTATTGTGGTGATTGGGCAATACGGTTAGGTCGAGGGCTTGAATGTCGGATTGGTCTCCATGATATGTGTTGCTGAGATTCCACACATTGTTCAAGTCCAGGGTATCTCATGTCATCTAGGCCATCAAATGAAGGAGAAGCTTCGTTAGACCCTTCTGAATCCAGCAGGGTGTCTTTATACGAGCCTGAGTGGCATCTTTGACTGCTGCCAGACCCGTACGCTTGTGACCTGGGATGGGAACGCGCCGACATATAGGTCAGCGACTGCCATAGTAACTACTCCGCTGGGTATAAAGGTAGGTGTGCATCGGGCTTCAGTACCTCGATTGGATTGCCCGTCGCAATCCCCAACTACTTGAGATCTAGTGATAATTGCAAAGAGCCGCAAAGCAAAAAGGGAGACGATGGCAAAAGAATTAGTTGCACTAGCCGCGAATCGAACGCGGGGCCCATCGATGGCAACGATGGATTTTACCACTAAACCACTAGTGCCTCTCAACAGCCTGGGTATCTGATGTATTCTGATTTTCATTATTGCACATTTTACTACTGCCACCACATTACTAGGAATAATTAAATGTAAAATGTAATATCTCCCTCCTAGTTGTTCACCGCGGGCTGGATAAGCGTGGTACCTGGTCGCAGCAGTCAGCATTGGAATCCGTATCGACCGAATCAATCCAGCAAGACAAGCAGCCGCCAACTCACCTCCGTCCGGGTAGACGATCTGCCCGTTGTAGAACAAGCCGCCCCGGCCCGCGAGGAACAGGATCGTCGCCGCCATGTCCGTGTCGGTCCCCGTGCGGCCGGCGGGGTTGGTCGACTTGATGTCGAGGGCGCTCTTGTTGTCGGCGCCCGACGCGCCGGCCGTCATCTCGCTGGGGAAGATGCCGGGCGCGACGACGTTGACGCGCACCCCCACGTCCTTGTAGAGCGTCGCCAGCATGCGGCTGACGTGCGTCGCCGCCGCCTTGGACGCCGCGTACGCCGGCTGCCCCGCGCTCGGCCCCTTCATCGCCCCCGAGATGGACGACACGTTGACCACCTGCGATGTGTAGCCCGGCGTCGCGTCGCGGCCCGCGGCGAGGAGCGGCAGGAACGCCATCGACATGAAGTACACCCCCGCCACGTTGGTCTGCATCGTCTCGCGCCACTGCTCCTCCTGGCTGCCGAGGAAGTGTTCCGAGACGGCCTTGGGGTCGCTCATGTCGGGCTGTCCGTTGCTTGCTGTGTGTGCGCGCACGCCAGACGTTAGCTAGGTTGTCGTCTTCTCTTTCTATCATCGTCATCATCATCATCATCCCTACTTACAATACTTGGTGTCGTTGTCCCGCGCGATCCCCGCGTTGTTGACCAGCAGATGGATGCCCCGGGGCTCCCGATCCTCGATCTCCCGCGCCAGCCGGATGGCCTCGCTCTTCTGGCTCACGTCGCCGGGCAGCGCAATGATCTGGCCAGGCCCCGTGCTGTACAGCTTGACCGTCTGGTCAAGCACCTCCTTGCGCCGGCCCGTGATGTACACCTTGGCGCCGTTGGCCTGCAGCGCCTGCGTCATCATGAGCCCAATGCCCGTCGCGCCGCCCGTCACGACGGCCGTGAGGTGCGACACGTCAAACAGGGCGCTCGCGCGGAGGTCCGGGCTGTCTGCTTTGCCTGCAGCGTTCGCATTGATTAGTTGGCGTGCTGATAAGCGCCTATTTTTAACAGTCTCTCACCGGTTGCCATGGTTGCTTTGGATATGATGCTTAGAGGGGTGCAAGGTCGGAATGCACTGCGAACTATTGATGATCTGGTAGGTGCAAATAGTCGAAGCATGTTCGGAAGAGGTAGTTATGAGGATATACAGCCATGTAAAGTGCCTACGGGTGGAATGCAGCTTGCTGGCTCGCCTAGTGTCGACATACGGCGTATCTACGTCAACAAAGGGGCTTCTGGGACACGATGACGACAAGACATGGCCTTCCCTGCTTCTCCAATGTCCACACTTTCTCCGCTATTCCTATCCTCTTCGCCACATTGTATTATTAATCAATCAACACATCCGGTAATCGATGTTTGCTTTAAAACTTCAGTTAGTGTCTTATACTTGGGCGCATCTTGCACATAAGCCAAGTCAAAGGTAGTCTGTGACAACGAAATATTAAACTGTGCTATATTATGTGCCGCTGTCGTAGCAGTTGTTCGCAAAGGTCAAGGTGTCAGCTTGAGCCAGTTCATCCAGGCTGCGACGTTGGACTAAGCCAAACAATTGGTGTATAGCTCCCCTCATCTACCAGACTGCCAACGATGCCCTGGTATGGCCAGGAGAGGCTCTCGCCGTTGGTACTGTGAATGGTCTTAGCCATCGACCTAGTAGAATAACTATACACAGAACAGCATAAACATCACTCTCACTAAGCAAGCCCAATTTACAAAACCGTGTTCTTTCTTCTATGATACGTATATCTACTGCTGCTGCTGCTGCAAGCTACGTACTTCCTCAAGCAATCCCAGCTCGAGCCCCTCCTATCGTCTATTTACTACCACTTCTTCTTTCTTTCTTTCTTTCTTTCCTATTCTCTCCTATAACCGCGCCCCGTTCCTCCACTCCCCTCCCGTCCCCATCGACGCCCCCCCTTTCGCCGTCCCGCCGACCAGCCCGCCGAAGTTGTGCAGCCGCTCCCCATGAGGTAGGCCTCGTCGCGGACGCGGGCGCGCCAGCCGTCCAAGACGACGAGCACGCCGCGCAGCAGGTAGGCCGCCGCCAGACACGCCGCCGCGAACGGGTACGCGAGGCGGTGCGCGACGACGAGCGTCTTGGCGTCCCAGGCGTGCGTCCCCAGCAGCCGCCGCGCCACCAGGAGCCGCGTCGCGTTCGGCGGCAGCAGCACCAGCAGCGCCGCCGCCGCCAGCCCCGGCAGCACGAACGCCCGCGTCAGCACCGCCGCGTCGGGCTCGAGCCAGCCGCGCCGCAGCACCGCCCGCACCGCCTGCGCCGGGCGCCCGCCGCGCAGCACCAGCGCCCGCGAGCCGAGCTTGACGTACAGCAGGCCCAGCGTCCAGGCCTGGATGACGCGGATCGTGTGCCCGCCGAGGGTGAGCTGCTGGATGGGCTGCGGGTCCTGCGCCGAGCTGTAGAGGATCCACGTGTGCAGGGGCACCAGGATGTACAGCTCGACGAGCAGCGTCGCCAGCAGCGGGAACACCACCAGCAACATCGCGTACGTGTAGCCGACCTTGGCGCCCTGCCGGGCCACGGCCGCCACCCGCTGCAGCGCGTCGCGGTCCAGCAGCGACGCCGCCGCCGCCGCCGCCCAGCCGCGGAACCGCTGCGTGAGGGAGCGCGCGTGGAACGCGAAGTAGCCGAGCCCGCCCAGGATGTAGATGCCGATGCTAAAGGCGTAGATGTCGTTGGTCCGGATGTGGGCCGGGATGAGGATCTTAAACATGCGCCGCCCGAAGACGAGCGGGACGATGGTGATGCCCACGCCCGTGACGGCGGCAAACATCCAGATGAAGAGGATGAACAGGAAAACGCGGGCGCGGAAGTGCGGCGGCAGGTAGACGAACTGGTAGTTGGTGCTGGAGTAGAGATCCGACTCGGGCAGTTCCGTCTTGCCGTCGAGTCGGTCGTTGCGCGAGGACACGGCAAAGAACACGGGCTGGCCCTTGGGGATCTTGACCTGGTCCGAAGCCGGCGTCCGCACAAAGCGGCCGTCGGACACGATCTGGCCCGAGTCCACGAGCTTGGTCTTGGCGTGGCTGAGCTGGCGCATCTCCTCCATCTTGATTTCCGAGGCCGGCTTCGCGTGACCGCCCTCGAAGGTGTCGCGCCACGTCTTAGGCACGACCTTGCCCTTCTTGTCGACTTCGAGGAACAGCTTCCGGTACCACGGATACTGGTCTTCCTCGCCCGGCGCGATCATCAAGATGCCCTCCTCGTCCACGCGGCGCTCGCCAAACAGGAACCACGTCAGACGCAGCGTCCGGGCGCATTTTCGGAACCACCACGTGTACAGGGCATGCAGCCCGTCGCTGGGCTTGAAGAACTTGACGGCCAGCGGCATGAGGAAGTTGTAGAACAGGAGATCGATGGGGAACTCCAGGACCGGTTCGTTGGACGAGTAGTGGATGGGGGAGAACGTGAGGCAGGGCCAGAGACAAGCCCCAGACCACACCACCCAGGCAAACGACGACGAGCGCTCCGTAGACAAAGGCAGAGAACAGAATCTTACGCAGCTGCGTGGTCACGTTGCGCTCGAGCACGTCTCGTACTGGATGGAACTCGGGGTCGTCTGGGTCTCTAATAAAGTCTGGAGGAGTTAGCTTTGGAAAATAAGCAGAAAGGGAACCCATGACTTACACAAGACGCCCTTGCGCATAATCTTGCGACACATGGACACGAACAGGGCAAAGTGGAACATGTAGCCCGTGCCAACGAACCAGTGCACAAATATCGACGTGAGGGGAAGTTGTAGGTAAAGAGGAGCCGCGATTTGAAGCTGGCCGCCTCGAACAGCGGAAGCAGGGCAAAGTCGAGCAGGAGACCGCAGTACAGGGGGAAGATGAGCATCTCGATGCTGATAATGAGGATGACCTTCATGACGCCGCTGGCTTGGTTCAGGGCGTCGATGATGGAGGCTTCCCCACTCCTGCGCGGCCTGGCTCGAGGAGAACGGAGTGCCCCGTCCGAGATAGAGACCGGCGAGGAACGTCATGGTGAAGTAGCCGCCCAGGATGGCGTACGTCCGGTCCTTGGCGCCCCAGAAAGCCAGCATGGGGTCGACCGGGGCCGTGTTGTTGGGCAGGTTGAGGTTGATGACCCACGAGTTGGGCTGCGTGATGTGGGCCGTCGCGTTCTTCAGCCAGCCCAGGGCCTCGGGTGCCACGGCGCCCAGAGTCGCCTTGGCGGTATGGAACTTGGCGCTGTAGTCGCCCCCCAGGACATATACCAAGCCGGTCGCACAGGTCGAAAGCAGGTCGTGGCACTGCGTCTTGACCTCGATCAGGGCGTGGTGGCTGATGGCAGAGAAGTTTCGCACCTCGCTGGGCGAGATCCACGGCGTCTCTGCGGCAAAGGTCTCGGCAAGACGGTTGAAGGAGCTGTTGGTGAGCGCGCGGGCATCGGTAGCAGCGGAACGCAGGAACTCGCGGCCCTGCTCCATCTTCCAGAGAGCCCGAATCAGGTTGAGGAGATCCAAGACCGCCGTCATGGTGAAACCCACAAGGAAAAGTACCACATCCTGGATGAATTTGGAGAAGCTGAAGACAATCCGGAGGAGCCGAGACGGGTTCGCCACCACCCACACGGCTACTCGGCCGATATTGTAGGGGATGAAGATGCCGAAGAAGATGGTCATGGAGACCAAAAACGCGCAGAAGATGGCGTTCTGGAACAGGCCAGCAATGGGTCCTCGCATGCCGATGAGCTCCATGATCCCCTCAAAGTCCTCGGCATCTTCAAGTGCTTCGGGATCGAGACCAGCAGCCGCAGCGGCCTCCACGACATCGGGTGCGAGCTCCACGGGATCAGGGTCCACGTTCGGGTCGTCGCCATGATTGGCCCCGACAAACGGCGCATCTTGGTTGTCCAGAAACAGTTCAACGCCATCTTCGAGGGCATCGGCATCATCCACGTCCTCGACATCGCGCCACATAAAGTCGGCAAAGCGATTCACAAATCCACCGGGCGGCTGGACTGCATCGACCTGGGCCTGTAGATCGCCAGGGAGGTCAATGGGAGTTTCACGGTCAGCACCATCAACCTCGTCGGTAGCTTGGGGCTCTAGCTCATCAGCGCGAACGCCGTGCACGGCGAGATCCAGTGGGGCCACGCGGGCATCGTCATGCCCAAATACCATGGGAGGGAGCTCATTAGCCGTAGACTGCTGGCCAGGAACACCAAAGTTGGCGACGGAGCTGCCGGAGGAAGGAGTAATCAGGCCGGAAGCCGACGACGTGTGCTCGTGCTCGACTTCGTCCCGTTCCGTGGCGGAAGGTTCCTGGGGTAGGTTGACGAAAGACCAAGTGTTGTTCGCCAGGGGGTTGATGGTGTTGTCGTGACCCTTGGGCCCGTCGGATACAGCACGAGGTCGGCTCGAGGATGATGGCATAAACAGCGGGTCCACGGTATCCTGGTTCTTGACGTCGCTAAAGTCTCCGTGGAACCATGACGAGTTGCCACGCTCAGCATTGTTATGTTCTTCCGTGGCCTTGCGCTTGCCCTTCACATCTCCGTCCTTTTCATTAGCGCCATTATCATTGGGGGTTTGGGCAAACACTGGTCCGGAGAACTCATAAGGGGCGGGAACTTGTGGCGACTCGTCGGGTGTTGTACTGGCCGTGGATCGTCCCGTGGACAACGTGGCGCTCACGTAGCTTTCGAGTCTCTCTTCGAGTCCCTCGTCGCGGATCATGCGAAGAACCTTCTCGCGGTCTCCATCGGCTTCTCGCCATATGCGCAGATACTGACTGACTTGGGTTGCCTCGTCCAGCTGCTGTTGAATGGCCTGCTGGTCGAGGGTGGGTTCAGCATTCGCATTCTGGGCAGCTTCTGGCTCGCCCTGCGTGTTCGTGTTCTGCCGCGCCAGACGCCGTCGAAAAGGGGCAATGGGTCGTTGCTGTGGGTCCAGGGGTTCCCTTGTATTGTTTTGCTGCTCGTTATCGCCATGGAGCTCCTCGTCTCTCTCGTCGTAATGGGCTATGACGGAATCGCCATCCCTTGCTTCGTTCTCGATCTCGTCCTCGGCTTCCAGGTCTTCATCGTGATGGTGGTCATGGGGTGGCATCATGGGAGCAGCGACGCCATTGTTCTCCTGGGCCGCAAAAGCAGCGCGCATGTTGATCTCGGGCTGCTGTTGCACCACGTAGTCGCGCACGAGGATGATGAGGATAAAGCACACAATGACCAAGACGGTGATGATTTGGCCTTCGAGCACAGCAATGACGGTTCGGTTGACGCCGGCGTTGCGCGTGAGGTTCTTGAGGAAGCCCACCTCGCTCAGCAGCGACGAGTACGGGTACTGGCGGGTGGAAACCCCAGACTGGACGGCACTCGTCAGGTTGGAGGGCGCTTCGAAAGACTGCTCGCTGACCAGACTAGCTCCTCCCCAGATGATACGCGAGATGGCGGCGACGATGGTGCTGCTGGAATTGGCGTGTGCCTGGGCGGAAGTGATGCCCAGCGCCCGGAGGAATCGGGGAATCTGTTCGGCGATCTCGCCCCGCGAAGCCGCCGTAGTGGTGGCGGGGAACATGGGCCCCGACGGGCAGGTCGTGGTGGTAAGCCCCTGGCTGGATACCGAAGAGGCGATGGCGTCCCGCTGGGCCGTGGTCAAATTCCGCACGGCGTCGAAGGTGGAGGGGCCGGGGCCGAAGCCCTCGTCGCTGATCCAGAACAGGAACGACCACACGGATCGCATAAGATAGGGCAGCCAGCCCAGCCAGACGCTGACGACAAGGGTGGCGCGCATCCAGACCAAGATGTTACGGAACAGGTACTTGGCCATGTGGCTGGCGAAGACGTAGAAGGGTAGGCTCTTGGGCATGTCGGGGGCGTAGAGCTTGGTGAAGCGGAAAGGTGTCTTGCAGAGCTCGCAGTGCTTCTTTTGAGAGTGCGATAGCCATTCCATCAGACAGTCCTGGTGGACGTACTTGATGCTCCCGCTGCACTTGCACGGATAGAAGAGCGGCTCGCCCGGGTTTCCCTCCCCCTCTGCATATCCGGCAGGTATCGCCATCGCCGACGGCCGAGTCGCTGGCGGCGGGGATCGGAGCAGGGTCTTCTAACGGCGGCATGGTGTCGGACGGGGCGGTGGAGGTACGTCTTCGCTTGATGGTGTTGGGGAACTCGGCGGGGTCGGGGTCGACGGCAGGGGGCCAGTTATCCATACTGCAGGATTGTACGGTTGCTGCGGCCTGGCCGGGGCCGTTTAGTCGATGTTGTTCTTCGGGAGTTCGTAAAGTCGTCGTGTGTGATGTTGCAAGTGAGCTTGGCCAGCGGGCCCCGTCATGAAGTCGGTAAAACCATCAATGGAAATGCAAGTGACGCGATCTGTGGTTGGGCTCGAATCGTTATTAGGCAGGCAGACGGGCGTCTCTCCGAGACGCTTCTTTCACTGCTGGTTGGCAAAGAGTAGTTGGTCGACTTCCACCTGAGACAATGGGCGGGCAGTGGAAAAGACATGCAGATGATGAAAATGTGTTGTGACGGGTCCAACCAAGCGTTCAATGTCGACGGGAATGGATGCAAATCCGTAGTGGGTCGCAGTGGAAAGGCTTAGGGACTTAGGGACTTAGGCTTTTAGGGACGTCGGGACTTGGGGAGGGACGCAGCCAGCCAATTGCCACTGCCCGCTCACTGACTGCCCAGCTAACCCCAGCCTTGCCAGCGCCGGTAATTACTTGATTACATATCATGCGTGGGACAGGATCTAGAGCACATTGTCGGCTAACGTCTAAAGGTCTGATGCGGGCGCGATGCGGGCGTCCTCGTCTCGAACCTTTGCGCTATCTGGGGAAAGGTCCTTCGGGGTGCAGGACTCTACCGCGATGCCGATAGGAGTCCAGGCCACGCACGCATGCTTTGTTCTCGCCCATATCAGCTTGTCATTGATCCTTCTTGCTCTATGGTTATCTAATGAGATATGAGATGTGTCCCCCACACGCTACTGGCAACCCGGATGGAATCGGTGCCATGAAAGGACAACAGCCAATGTACGCCCAGGCTGATGACGTCTCTGCGTCGGCACGGCGTCGCGCTAAAGATTGGAAGCACCAAGACAGGAAGATCGGCGATAACGTGAACCTCAGGGATGGAAAATAAGAAGTGAAGGGTCTTGCTTGTCTCTTCATCGCTTGCAGACATCAGCACGTACCCCAGCAAGCAGCAGGCAGTGGGCGAACATAGCTCCCAAGGGTTACTCCCGAGCCTTGCACCGCAGTCCTGGGGACCGTTCTATGTACGAGTGGCACTTTGGGTCGTCTTGATTCGAATTGAATTCAGTTGTGCGCGATATCGACAGGCCAAGCTACATCATCTCCATGCAGCTACACCTTCAGCTCTGCCCCGGTTCATCCTTTCTGCAGGGCGTCGAGCCAATCAATCAGTGGATTCCTGCTGCTGCGAACGTGTGCGAGCGAACGAACTAATGCCCCACTGCGTCATCGGCCGGCCTTCAAGGTGAGGGAGGGACAGCTCAAGCTTGCTTTTTGGCGAGAAACACAAATGACGAATGAAGGGACTTTGGCGATTGTTCGAACAAACTCTTCTACACTCGTCTTTCCGACCTCACAATTGCCATTGTAATAAAGCTGTTGCTTCGACAGTTTCTGATTATTGCCTTGTAGAGTAGAGGACCAATCCAGGCCCGGAAACACTGACAGCACCCCCGGCCAGCACCACCCGCTCAAGGCACCCACTCCCACTCCCACACTTCCCTCCCGTCCCCGGCCAACATTGTCGCACCATCGACTGATTGCCTTGAGCTATCTCTTATCCGCTTCTTTTTTGCTTTGCTGGCATCAACAGATCATCCGAGCTGAGCAACTTTCTCCTCTCGCTCATCTTCTTTCCCAACTTCGACGGGTTCGAAATCTCTGCTGCCTCCCCATGCGTTGCCTGCCGTAGTCAATCACCACTGCAAAAATAGGATCACAAAACACCCCCGTTTCTCGACAGGCCAACAGCCGCCTCCATCCATCATGGTGGAAAAGACGAACGGCCATGGCAATGGCTCGCTCAACGGCCTCTCCCACATGAACGGCAAATCCCAACCGACACGCCAACGCACTCCTCCCGTCAAGCGCACCGCCGCCAAGAATGGCTTCCTGGCGCGCATCATCAGCATCACCGCCAGGCTGCTGACCTGGTACTCCATCGTCACCATTTTGTTCCGCTGCCCTGCCACGATACAAGACTTGACCGAGACCACCCCCAAGGTCTGCAAGCCCTACTTCCAGGTCAAGGACATCGTCTCGCCGCATCTGACCCCGTACTATGACACCTACGCCGCACCCTACGTCGAGATCGCCAAGCCCTACTACAACACCGTCGACCGTGCCGTCATTACCCCGGCCCGCATCTATGCCGTCAAGTATGGCGGGCCCCAGCTCCAAAGGGCCCAAACCATGGGTCTGGCACAATGGGAGAAGACGGTCCAGCCGCAAATCGTCAAGTACCAGGGCTTGGCCAAGGTCCAGTATGAAAAGAACGCCGCGCCTCACGTCAACAAGGCCACCGAGGCCGTCGCGCCCTACTACAACATCGCCAAGACCAACGCCCTGCAGACGTACCACGACGTCATGCTCCCCGCCTACGTTTTTGTCCAGCCCTACGCCCTCCAGGGCTACGACATGGCCTCGACCTTTACGGTGGACACGGCCGTCCCGACCACCCTCTGGGCCTGGAACAAGACCTACGTCTTCCTCGATGGCGTGGTCTGGCCCCGCGTCAGAAATGTCTACGTCAAGACCGTCGACCCGCAAGTAGCACGCATCATGGAGCGTCTCGGGCGCCACCAGGACAAGAAGGTCAAGACCTTCTCCGACGAAGCCGAGTCGTAAGAAGCGCCTCATACTTTTTTTTTCTTAGAAATATCTAGTAAATACAATCGTTACTAACTGTGACGGCGATAGATCCAGCGTCAAGTCTGCCTTTGTGAAACCCACCGCCTCCGTCTCCACGACCGCCTGGTCTTCGACTGCCACCACGAAAGCTGCCCAGGCCACTCCCGAGCCCGAGTCGGTTGCTTCTTCTGTCGAGGCCGAGGCTGAGCCGTCTAGTTCGGTTGAGGTGCAGATCAACACCGACGGGAGCGAGCCGTCCAAGGATAATGTTCGCGAAGCTGCGGCCAAGACGGTCGCCGACGATTTGGAGCAGTGGCAAGGAAAGTTCACCAAGGCTGCCGCGGAGTCTGCTGACGAGATTGAAGAGCGGGTTCAGGACATCGCCGATCGCCTGATCAAGGAGGAAGCCGGCGTGGTCGGCAAGTCTCACCTGACCAAACTCGACGAGACTGTCAAGACCGGGCTGGGCGAGCTGAAGAAGACGCTCGTCGCCATCCTGGAGAAGCATCGAGACGCCGGCGACAAGACCGACGCGTCTCAGCTCGAGGAAGAAGTGGCCGCCGCCGTGCGAACATCCGGACTGAAGATTAGAGACCAGGCCCAAGTTATCCGCACCTGGCGCCAGAAGTACGACGAGGAGATGGAGACGGCCTTGACCGCCATCGCCCAGGAGCACATCACCATCCTCGAGGGCATCCGCGACCTGGCCCTCCAGAAGCTGGGCATGAAGTGGGCTTGGATGGACGGCGTCACCTACAAGGACTGGCAGAAGTACCACCAGCTGCGTGCGCGCCTGGACGAGTGGACCGACCAGCTCAAGGATTTGGTCACATCCCACCCCAGTCTTCCCGCAGTTCAGACGGCCAGTACCGACATCGAGGACGAGGGCATGGCTGTCGCGGCCGAGGCTGCCCAGGAGCTCGGCAACCTAAAGCAAGTGGCGGCCTGGAAGGCCATTGCCGGCGACTACAGCGACAACTTCGACGCCAGCACCATGAAGCTGGCGGCCGAGGCGGCGCAACAAAAGGCCGCCGAGGTATTGAAGGAGGCTGCTGGAGATGCCGAGGACATTATGCACTCGGCTGCTGGTAAGGTCAAGAACAGCGTTGAATCCGTTGGCGAAGCCATCAGCGGAGCCGCCTCGAGTGTCAAGCCGTCTCAAGCCGCCGCATCGGGCGACGCAGCCGATGCCGACACCTCAGCTGTTCCTCCCTTGGAAAGCATGGCGTCTGAGCCCACCGAGAGCGCCTCTGACTTGTCTTCCAAGTCGGCCAACACCGCCAAGACCAGTGCCGCCGAGCCTGTCGAACCCCTTCCCACTCCAGAGGTTGTCGATGGTCCCGAGCAAGTCGAAGAATCCATTGTCGCGTCTCCCGACCACCCCAGCTCCTCGGCCGGATCAGCCACCCCTAGCGTCAAGTCGGCCATGTTTGGCGCTGCTGCGCAATCCGTCCCCTCGAGACAGCCCATCATGGACGACTACGACGAGAGCGCCGAGCCCTTCCTCTCCAACGTCAAGTCTGCCCTCCCCCACAGACGCGGCCGCCGGTGTCACCTCGGCTGCGCAAGCGGCCTACACCAGCGCCATTGCCCAAGCTGCAGACAAGTACTCGAGCGCCATGTCGGTGGTCTCGGTACAGGTCAGCGGCACGCCCAAGCCCGCGCACGAGGAAATGTTCAGCTCCGTGTCCCAAGGCTACTTTGACGCCCTGGCGACGGCCAACTCGCGCCTCCAGAGCGCGGCGACGGCCGCCTCCCAGGGGATCTACGGAACGCCCACGACCAAGTGGATGCCCGACATGCCCACGATGCCGTCGGTCGACTGGGAGCGGGTGCAGTCGATCGCGCAGCAGAACCTGCAGGACTCGGTCGGCTGGGCCGGCGAGCAGCTGGAGAGCGCCAAGGTGGCCATCGGCGCGGCCGAGCCCACGCCCAGCACCCCGTCGGAGCGCGCCGCCAAGATGCTCGACCAGGCCAGGCACAACTACTACGCCGGCCTGGGCCTCGCGCACGCCCGCTACAGCGACTTCCTCGCGGCCGCGTCCACGGCCGTCCGCTCCATGACGGCCACGCCTACCCCGACCAACGTGCAGGGCACCGCGAGCTCGATGGCATCCGTCGCGGGCGAGTCGGCCTCGTCGGTGGCTTCGGCGGCCAGCGAAGCTGCGGCCTCGGCGGCGGCGGCTGCGGGCGATAGTGCCTCGGCGGCCGGCGACTCGGTGGCGGCCAACTGGGACTACCTCGTCAGCCAGGTCAGCTCGCAGGTCTACGGCGCCCCGACGCCGACGCCCTGGTACGAGAACTTTTACTCGGTGGCGGGCGACTACGCGTCGCAGGCGGGCGAGTATGCCGCCTCGGCCACGGGCGCGGCGGCCGAGTACGCGGCGAACGTGGGCGACGCGGCGGCCGACTCGCTGTCGTCGGCCAACTCGGCGGCGGGCGAGTACGCCGGGTCGGCGACGGAGGCGGCGGCGGCGCAGTACTCGGTGGTCAGCTCGCTGGTGTCGGAGCTCATCGTGGGCAAGGAGCCGACGGTGACGGAGTCGGTGTTTGCGCGCCTGGCGGGCGTCTACGGGGCGGCGACGGCGACGGCGGCCAGCGCCTGGAGCGAGGCGTCGGTGGCGGCAGCGTCGGCGGCCGGCAACGTGGCCGACTCGGCCAGCTCCATGACGGAGGCGGTCAAGGAGACGGTCGACCACATCCGAGACGAGCTGTGAGGGAAACGAACGCGGAGAGGAGGAAACACTGGGGAGATGGGACATGTGCCGTAATGATGCAAGGATGAGAGGACAACGGAACTACGGCGGGAGGGGATGGGAATCGGCATACAACAGGCTGGGGAAAAGCCGGGGGATCGCTGGGACGGAAGGCCGTCTAAACGAAAGGGGGCTTTTCGGATCACTCTTTTCACGAATTAACTTACTGACATATACCCCCGAGCGATGACATGCAATTTTCCATCTCTTTTTTTATTATAGCAAACACAATTGTACTAAAGACGGAAGAAGACGACCAGGCCAGAAGGCTACGTACGGGCAGACTTAGCATCTAGTGAAGGCTGCAACTGTCTGGTCGATGAGTTCCGAGTCACGAAGAGGGTGAGGGTGAGGGGGCAGTCGTTGTACTCTAGGCCTTTTATAGTCGTTCTGATCACGGACGATGAATATCACAGTGTACCATTTTATCTGGTGTGCCGTTTCGTGGGGGGGGCTTACTCTTGATGTGGGATATCGTGCACACTACTTAATCTGTTCGGAATGGGGAATGGTTTACTTACCACTTGGATTGGTAATGGAACATGCTGTTGTTCACTTCTGACTTGAAGCGAGAGAGAAAAAAACGTGCGGCAATCAGACGATTTACGTAAATAGTGTCAGCGAGTGGCAGCAGTTGGGTTGGGTTACACACAAGCTAGCCAGGGATCAAGCTGTCTGTCCACGGCCAACCAGCCACCAGATCCAAAGCCAAGCACCAAGCAGCGCGCGCCAAGGCCGGGAACAGTGGTGATCAGCCAACCCGTCGAGCTAGCCGGGGGACGGGGGAGATGAAGGTTTGTCTTGTGGTAGCCAAGGCGACGTAAGCTTTTTGCGGCTGCTCTTGGCTATTGCTTGGGAGGTGAAAAGAGGTAAGCAGATTGGACCGTCTTGTCAGGGGTGCAAGTGACTGGCTGGTGAAGAATTAATTGGATGGATGGACGGATGGATGGGAAAGATGGAAATGGCATTTTGGCACAATGCGCGTCGAGATGGAGATGCGAATACAAGTACAGTTGCTGTTGAGCCAGCGATCGATGGTCCCAAAGTTAAAGAGAGAGAGAGAGAAAAAAAGAGTCAAAGAGAAAAGCAAAGTGGCCGAGAAGGCGCCGGCATCCCCGGCTTCTCCTCGCGCGCCCCCAGGAATTGTCAGGGAAACAGTGGGTTTCCTTAATGGTGGAGGCTCTAGGCTCTAGGCCCTAGGCTCTAGGGGAATAAGGGAAATAAACGCCCGCCCAGTTGCTTGCTCTCGAACGCTTCGCTTTTCCTTTTTCGCCGTTCAGGGCTGGTACGATAGATACCGTATCCACTCGCAAACTGAATGTACTGTACTGGTATGTGCGATGAGATCATTCCTGGACGAGAACTGCTTTTGGGAAGGAGTGGTGGCAGAAGAGACGACGGGCAAAATCCAGGAAAGAATCCTGCCTGTCGCGTGACGGGTAGCGTTGGATGACGTTGGCTCGAACGGCCGCACACCTTATCAAGATGAAGCAGGTGGCTGTTGCCATTGCATCGATGCGGAAGGCTTATGTCCAAGTGTGCCCTTCTTGCGACTACTCGTGATGCTGGTTTCCCCCACAGCGTCGGATCACGGAATCTGCGTCATTGCGGGTCCCCACGGCTCTGGCTATTCTACATAGTAAAGTCCTGGAGGAAATGGCCCGATTAGAGACGCAACTTTCGATGGCTCGGATCTCCGTCTTACCTTGCAGCACCCTGCCGTTGCACCAGAGGTAAGGCAAAATACAGACTCGACAGGATCGACGTGGGATGGCATTCGCATGCAGTGACTGTGCATGCCCGCCCACCGCGCATCTCACTTCCGTATCTCTTGTGCTCATTGCCCTGACTTTTCTGTCCTTACTTGCCGATGACGTGATGCGCCCGTCGTTCGCGTCTTCGCGCCCTTGCAACTGGTAAGCAGCTACTGGCTACTCGCCGGGAACGAATCTAGTAGTAGCAGCAGCAGCAGCATGTAGTTAGCCATGCACCATGCACCCATGCTAAACAAGCTGTAGGTTGCATACACTGCTACTCCTCCCTCCTCTCACACGTTAGACCGACCCATACGTATCACCACTCCCCGGTTTTTTTCTTACTGCACGTTTTCTTTATTACACGCTCATGTACCAACTAGACGAGCCGCCTCGGCCTCTCTCTCCGCAGTCTTTTCCTGGTCCGCAAAATACTTAAATCTGGGGAACCCCCTTAGAAAAAACGAACAAAGTGGTCGTGCCTTGCTGATTACTGCAACCTGACAGCATTCCTCCCACACACCCGTAGCCTTATGCGGTAGTCCGCCTCGCTACTAACCCCCAACTACTGCTGTCCCTTGCCATCCATCCCTCCGTCCGTCGACCATGGTGGCACCTACCGACAGCGAGAAGACGGCCTTCGGGTCCGAGTCTTCGACCAACAACAACCACAACGGCGTGAACGGCGACAAGGAGCACGCGGGCCCCCTGAAGCCCGCCAACGAGACCGTGGGCGCCCGCCACGAGCGCCTCGACCAGGAGAAGGCCGCCGCCGGCACGGGCAAGCGCGAGCTGAAGGAGGACGAGGTCGAGGACCAGCTCGGCTTCGCCTTCCCGGAGTGGAAGAAGTGGTGGATCCTGACCGTCATCTTCCTGGTGCAGACGTCGATGAACTTCAACACGTCGCTGTACTCCAACGGGCTCGGCGGCATCTCGGACGAGTTCGGCGTCAGCGAGCAGGGCGCCCGCGCCGGCGCCGCCCTCTTCCTCATCTTCTACGCCTTCGGCTGCGAGCTGTGGGCGCCCTGGTCCGAGGAGTTCGGCCGCAAGCCCGTGCTGCAGGCCTCGCTGTTCCTCGTCAACGTCTTCTGCCTGCCCGTCGCCCTGGCCCCCAACTTCGCCAGCGTCATCGTCGGCCGCTGCCTGGGCGGCTTGTCGTCGGCCGGCGGCAGCGTCACGCTGGGCATGATCGCCGACATGTTCGACGGCGACCACCAGCAGTACGCCGTCGCCTACATCGTCTTCTCGTCCGTCGGCGGCTCCATCCTGGGCCCCATCATCGGCGGCTTCGTCGAGCAGTACCTGCACTGGCGCTGGACCATCTGGATCCAGCTGATCTTCGGCGTCTTCGTCCAGGCCCTGCACCTGCTGACGGTGCCCGAGACGCGCACCACCATCATGCTGGACCGCATCGCCAAGAAGCGCCGCAAGACGGGCGAGGACCCCAACTGCTACGGCCCCGACGAGATCGAGTCCTTCTGGGACCGCTTCACCGTCAAGGAGCTGCTCTACACCTGGCTGCGGCCCTTCCGCATGTTCCTGACGGAGCCCATCGTGCTGGTGCTGTCGCTGCTGTCGGGCTTCGCCGACGCCCTGATCTTCATGCAGATCCAGTCCTTCGCCCTCGTCTACAAGCAGTGGGGCTTCAGCGCCTCGCAGATCGGCCTGTCCTTCATCCCGATCGGCATCGGCTACGTCCTCGCCTGGCTGTCCTTCATCCCGGCCATCAAGCGCAACAAGCGCGCCCGCGCCCGCAACCCGCAGGACGAGCACGCCCAGTACGAGTCGCGCCTCAAGTGGCTGCTGTTCCTGGCGCCGTGCCTGCCCGTCGGCCTCATCATCTTCGCCTGGACCAGCACCGGCCCGCCGCTGCACTGGATCGGCACCATGGTCGGCAGCGCCATCATCGGCATCGCCAACTACGCCATCTACATGGCCACCATCGACTACATGATCTGCGCCTACGGGCCCTACTCGGCCTCGGCCACGGGCGGCAACGGCTGGGCCCGCGACTTCCTGGCCGGCGTCCTCACCGTGCCCGCGACGCCCTTCTACTCCAACATCGGCGCCGAGAAGGGCATGAACCTGCCCTACGCCTCCACCATCCTGTTCTGCATATCCTTCATCCTGGTCGCCGCCGTCTACGTCATCTACTGGAAGGGCCCCGCCCTCCGCCGCCGCTCGCCCTTCGCCCAGAGCCTGGCCTCGGGCACCGAGGAGTACCAGGGCCGCCGCCTCAGTCTGGTGCGCAGCCACTCGCACGCCAGCGGCGCCGGCGGCGCCTCCCGCCGCCCTTCGCGTGCCGGCGGTCCCGCGGCCACTGCCGCCGCCGCCGCCCCCCACGGCCCGTCCGACATGGCCGACTCATCCGGGGTGGCGACGCCCGCCGCGCACCGATCGGGAGCCGACACGCCCTCGGGGGCCAAGACGCCAACACGGCCCGGCATGGGGCGCGACCGCTTCGGGCCCAGCAGCCGGCGCAGCTCGTACTACGCCAGCAGGCACGCGGCGGAGCGGGCGCACAGCCGCGTGGCCAGCGCGAGCCAGAGCCGGGCGCAGAGCCGGCGGCACAGCGCCGAGGGGCCGCTGGGGCCGGGCGACACCATCGAGGACGACGACGTCGGGATGCGGCACGAGGAGCACGCGCAGCGGCTGCACAACCACTTGTCGACGATTCCGTCGGTGCAGCCGGAGCGGAGCCGGGAGCTATAAAAGTTCGTTGGATTAAGAGGGGGTGCTGATGAGTAGCAGTGGAATTTGGATTATCTTGCATCTCATGGAGTTTTTCATCATGACGATTTATTATCATGTGCAGGGCCAGGGCTTCTTAGCACGGCGGCTGCGTTGGCTTTACTCGACATACCCCTTTCTTGCTTGGTGTACTATACAGTAATTGAATCAAATGAATAATCATTCAACCGAAATAGCATCGCCGTGTTCTACATCAGTCTGATCCGTGTTTTGATGATATCAGTAGGGAATCAATCTGGAGGCAAGGGACTGTGGCAGCAGCCAGCTTTGGTGCGTCGCGGACGGGCGGTCTTCAAGAGGCCTTAATAAAATGAAGTAGGTTGAGGGGTGGAGGAAAACTTTCAACCCAACTCCCTCTCACCATGGTATAGAATTCACTGCCCTATCTTTCATTGACCGTCAAAATCTTATCACATAATTATTGCCTATTCCAGGGGCGACATGCGATGGGGGGAAAACACCAAAAAGAAAAGGAAAAAATATCGCACTGCGCGTCAGTCTCTCTCTCTGGCGGGGAATTGAACCCCGGTCTCGAGCGTGATTTGACAATGGAAATCCAATGACAAGCTCGCATACTGACCACTATACTACCAAAGACTTGCTTGATGTCCATAAGCTTTTGTCGGGGTAGTTATCGTGTTCTCGGCGACCACCCACTTTGTACTACCCCAAAGTTGGTCACAAGCCAGCTCTTTTACAATGATCTGTGACAAGATTCAGACGCTATAGCTTAATCAGATCATTGGCACACCCTTTTCACTAACACTTGCAGCTCTCCAAGCTAGGCCGTTTTCTCGTCGGTCCCGTACTGGCCTTGACGTTGCATCGCGTCTCCCAAGACGGGGAGATCGTCGGTCGTCGAACCACCCGGATTCTTGAGGATCGTCAAATCAGACAACTTTGGCTTTCTGATAGGTCCCGACTGTTGCACTGCATTGCAGAGGTGCGTCGTTCGTCTAACGGCTACTTGGGACTGAGTGCATGGTTCCCCGCGGCGCGGCATGAGACATCATGGAATCATTTGACGGCGACGATGCGTTCGTTCTCTTTCTTTTAAAGCTGGCACTCGCTCAGCCTGCCTGCACCCTTCCTGGTTGATTGCCTCGTCCCCGAAAGTCACCGCCAGCAGTACTAACCATGTCAATCTTGTCGCTTCACGATCTCTCTGGGTGTCATGTCCTCGGGCTGCTGCTCGTGGGGCTCGTCTCTGCCGCAGCCGTCCGAGTCGTGCGCAATGTGTACCTGCACCCCCTTTCGCAGTTCCCCGGGCCGTGGTACGCGGCGGCCACGTCGCTCACGTCGGCCATCGTTTCGTGGCGGAGGATGGAGCCGGAATGGCTGCTCGGCCTGACGAAGAAGTACGGGAGTAGGTCAATCGATCGTACACCTCGATCAGTAACGGGGGATTCGAGCGTCTCGCAACTGACCGACTCGCAGCGGAGAGCCCTATTCGCATCGCCCCGACCATGTTGCTGTTCCCCAGACCGTCGGCGTTGAAGGACATCTACTGGGACCCGGCCCTGAACCAGAAGACGGAGCTCTACGGGACCGGCGTCCTGGGGCCGCCGCATCTTTTCTCGACTCGCGACGGCGAAGTCCACCGGAGATTACGGAAAGCTCTGGGCGGCACGCACGTAGGTTGCAGTTGGCGCTGAGAGGCCTTGACCTGGATCGTGCCCCCGTTCTAACTCCCCATCTAGTGGTCTATCGGATATCTCAAGAACAATTGGGAGCACCGTATTGACGACCAAGTCCGGCTATTCGAGGAGAAGATGACACAATTCGCAGAGCGAAAGGAAGTCATTGTACTGTCTGACAAAGTCGCGTAAGCCGCTCGCTCATTCGCTGCCCAGCCCCTTTCCCACAAGTCCCCAGGCGGATACAATGAAAAGCTGATGCGTACGACACAGCGAGTTCGCCGCCGACATCATGACCATGGTCTCCTTCTCGGAGCCCTGGGGCTTCGTCCAGCACAGCCGCGACGAGCGCCGGCTCCTGGAGTCGTGGCGCGGCGGGCTTGACTTCTTCGGCGTCGCGGCCCGCTGGCGGTGGTTCCGCCAGAACGTCCTGGCCAACGACCGGCTGTCGGGCTTCTTCCTGCCGTCCGGCAACGACCAGAGCGGCATGGGCTACCTGTACGCCCAGGCCGACCGGCAGGTCGGCTTGCGCGAGGCGAGGATGGCCGCCGAGGGCAAGTCGTACTACATGGAGCGGCCGGACCTTTTGCAGCAGTGAGTCTATTTCTCGGTCCCTCCATTGCGTATGCCGGATTTGCAAAAGTCTAACTAGGCAGTTCGTGATCGGAATAACCCCTCGCTGACTACTCGACAGCTGCCTCGATGCCCGCTACGACTCCGGCGCCCCTCTCACCCCCGTCGAGAAGCGCGCCCACGTCACGCTGCTGATCCAAGCCGGCGCCGACACCACGGCCACGGCCCTGAGCAGCACCCTGCGCTACCTGCTCGCGCAAGACGGCGGCCGGGTCCTCGCGGAAGCGCGCGCCGAGCTCGAAGCGGCGGACCGCGCCGGGCAGCTGAGCGACCCGGTCGCGTACGAGGAGGCGCGCCGCCACCTGCCCTACTTCGGCGCCTGCATCAAGGAGGCGCTGCGCCTGCAGCCGCCCGCCACCAACTTCTTCGGGCGCCTGACTCGGTCCTCGAAAACCATCGACGGCGCGCTCGTGCCGCCCGCCACCGAGGTCACGAGCAACGCGTACGTCGTGCAGCGCGACCCGGTCCTGTACGCGCCGGACCCGGAGACGTACCGGCCGGAGCGCTGGCTGGAGGGGGCGACGCCGGGGCGGCCGAGATGGAGGCGGCGCAGTTCGTCTTCGGCGTCGGGCCCCGCGTGTGTCTGGGCAGGGAGGTCGCGGCCATGGAGCTGTGGAAGCTGCTGCCGCAGGTCGTGCGGCGCTTCGACATGCAGCTGTTGGCCGTCGGGGAGTACACCGTGGCCGGGGGCGTGGCTTACAACCGCGGGTTCGAGGTGCGGCTTACTCGGAGGTGATTATGGGCAAGAGGTGAGAGATGAAGAGGACTTGTGGCAGGAGGTGGGTTGTTTCGTCATCTATGTGTATGCGTATCGCTTCGGGGCAGGTTATTGAACTGCTGAAACAGCAATGTACGGCTTGGGCTTTCTTCTCTGCTATTCATGTGGGCCGTTGATTTACTTTTCAATGATGGAGTGACTGGACTACGAGGGGAGTGATTGTCACATAACAATGGTGTGGATTGGGCCGGCAGTGCTCTACTGATGCCCTCGTCACCTTTGCATGACAATCAAAAATCAAAACAATCAACCCACCGCTTTTCAAAGGGACTCTTTACAATACTTCTGGTTTTTTTTCGAGGTAACGAGTCTCTTGACTTGACCAGAAACTTCCCTACCAACTGCAACCGAATAATTCATTTGGTTGCGAGCCCATCACCATCACAAACGTCCTCCCCATCTTTCCTTCCTGGGAGGACCGTCAAAGTCACAACCAAACTTCAATCCGACCTTTCTACCATTCTCAGAGTTTTTTTGACAAGTAACTCGAAGACCTTTCACTTCCGAACTTCCTGGAACGACCGTCAATCTCGCGATCCAATTCGATTCTACAACCCCCCTCATCACTCAAGGCCATCATCCAAGACCATCTTCTGAGACCACCCCCAAGATGCCGCCTATTTGGACAAAATTCGGCGAGGCCGAAAACATGGAGAAGGGCACCAAGGTTGAAGATTCAGCAGTAGAAGCAGATAATGACGATGTCGATCCGCCCAAGAGCCCTCCCCCGCACGCGACGGTTTGGACGAGTTCCTCGACAAGCTCATTAAGGTCGACAAGGTTGACGAGAAGCGCGAACAGCCAAAGAAGCCGTCCTATGAGATCCCGAACCCTCCTAGTAGTTTCGTTTGGACCCATCTCCCCTACGACGGTGTGACTACCGTAATCCAGCACAAGGACGCTCCTTCGATTGCTCTTCGAGCGATTATGAGCCGTCTTGAAGAGCGAACGGGAGATTGGGACGGCCGTCTTTCCGGGTCCTGTGACCAGGTGAAAGTAAGCGATGGCGAATTCTACCAAGTGACCCTCTTCATATCTCGCAACAGGAATGGACCAAGCTGGGTCAGATTTGGAGACGAGCCTGTTATCATACTCGGTAATAAGGATTTGTAGACTGTGAGAAGATGTACTGGCTGGATGGGGATATGAAGCACTACGACTGCGACTTGACGAGCCTTGGTGGGAATGATGGGCATCTCATAATGTTGAACCACCTTGCTTCGACAGGCACAATGAAGACTACTTTACACAAACTTAACCGATCATGTGATTTGAATGACTTGCGTACTGTATGCACACTTCGTAATTTGACTATCCTCGCTCAAAATTACTGTGGTCATTGTCGAGGTATGAAATCTTCCCGCATTCATTTGCTCAATATCTAGGCAAACCTTTTGAGACTTTCAAACCCTTTGAGACTTCAAGGACATGACAGACAAGTCGCAATAAAAATAACAATTATATTCCATCTAGGAGAGTAAGAAGAAAACTCGCACATTCTACCGAGTGTCGCGTTCGCGGTAGTAAAGGGTGTATCATGCATAAAACAGATTAGACCCCGACGTATCATCGCTCCATCCCTCCCTCCTCTTTCCAAGGCCTCCCTTCCCTTAAGAACCCAAAACCACACGCTATCTAGAATGTATATTCTTTCTCTCTACCTTCTAGACATCTCTTTTCTTTGCTTTCTTTCTTCTATCTCACGGTCTAATCTCAACTTAATCAACTGTTCCCCCTGTCGCATTCGCTATGACCAGACATCCGCCTCCGCCCGAAGCTGCGGGAAGTCGCTGACGCTCGACGTGCTGCTCAGCGAGCTGGCCGTCTTGGGCGTGACGCCCGGCGCCATCAACAGGCTGCCGCCCGACGTGTCGCTGCCGCCGACGGAGCACGCGTCGTCATCCTCAACCGCAACAGCGCTCTCCTTCTCCTTGCGCGCCACCAGCGCCGCCGCGGCCACGGCGGCGCGCACGACGACCTCGCGGTGGCGGTCCTCGGCGGAGCGGCGGTCGCGCTCGGCGGCGCGCTCGAGCTCCTCGTCGTCCTCGCCCTTGCCCGTCTCCCACATGCCGCGCAGGGCGTGGGCGGTGGCGTCGCCGTGGCGGGGCACGAGGTCGAACTCGAAGGGCGAGGGCTTGGCGATCAGCAGCGGCGTGAAGTCGTTCCAGTGCACGGGCACCTCGGTGCCGTCGGCGTTGCGCTTCTTCTGGATCCGGAAGGCCCACGCCATGCCGCCCATGGCCAGGAACAGGTCCATCTCCACGATGGGCACGCCCTGGCACGTCCGCCGCCCGAACCCGAACTGCGAGAAGCCCGCCAGGTTCGGGTACATGCTCAGCGGCTCCTTGTACGTCGGGTACTTGGGCTCGAGCCAGCGCGCCGGGTTGAACGTCTCGGCGTCCGGGTACGTCGTCTCGTCCCGGGTGATGCCCCTGGAGAGAATTTGTTAGTGGCTTTCATCTCAAGTGGCAAACAAAGTTACTCTTCGACTTCGGATGTCCGAAGGTTTGGGGCAATGTCAAAACTGCATGACGCGCTTGGCACACATGTGCCAATCTGAGTGGAGAGGTAGCCGTGGAATTGGCAGGACGAGAAGCGAGAAGAAAGTGATATGGAGGGAAAACAGGATAGAAGAAACCGATCTCAAACAGTATCGCTTCTACTCACCATTCCAATGCGTGAATCGTAGCGCCGGCAGGAATAAAGTAGCCGTTGTAGACATCGTCCTTCTCCACAGCATGCGGGATGCCTGTGTAAAAAATTGTCAGACCAAGTAAAACGTGACACAATGCAGACCCGTAAGAGAAAGACTCACCAGTAGGGACGGGCGGGCGCCACCGGATGACCTCCTTGACGACGGCACGCAGCAGCGGCATCTTCTCGCGGTCGTCCCACTCGGGGCACCGGCCGGGACAGACGTCGTCGATCTCGAGCTGCAGCTTGTGCTGCCACTCGGGGAAGTGCAGCATGGCCAGCAGGAAGCTCTGGATGGGGCTGCCGATGGTCAGGGCGCCGGCGATGGCCATCTGGCCCACGACGTAGGTGGCCTCGGCCTCGGCGCCCCACTTGGCCGCGTCGCCGGGCTTGGACAGGGTGTCGACGAAGGTGCGGACGAAGGAGGGGTCGGCGGTGCCGGCGCCGACGGCGTCGCGCACGTGCCGCACGCTGCTCTTGAACAGGCCCGCCTCGACCTCGTGCCGCGCGTGCTCCCGCTGCTTCCACGGCGACAGGCAGTACGGCACGTGCATCAGCCACGAGATGATGTTGGGCAGCGCCCCCGACGGCGAGATGGTCTCGAGCAGCCCGAACGTCGTCTCGCGCAGCAGGTTGGCCGGGTGCGGGCTCCCCACGACAGCCGCGACACGGTCCGCGCCGTGAACTGCTCGATGTACTCGCGGTACTGCGACGCGTCTTGGTACAGCAGGTACAGGAACCGGTCGCGCTCCTTGGAGGGGTAGTTGTGCAGCGACGCGTTGGCCGACTGGGCCATCAGGTGCTGGGCCAGTTTCCGTTGCCTCTTCCACGTATCTAGAGAGTGTCAGTAACTGGCTCGGCTTAGACGAGGAAGCCTTGGCTGGCAAGCACCCACCATTGCGGCCGTGGAGAGCGAGATACTCCCCGCCGGTTCGGTTGTTGGGCAAGTTGGGGATCATGGGGCGATCCGAGTAGATGACAGCGCGCCGCGACAACAGGTCGTGAGCCACGGCCTCGGATGAGATCCAGACGTGGACCGAGCCGAAGATCTCCATCTGGTAGATGGGGCCGTACTCCTTGGCCCATTCGTAAAACTTGAGCCAGGTCTTCTCGGCAGGGACATCGTGTATGCGGCCCAGGAGGGGAGGCCTGGCGATGTTGGGTCAGCATGGTGGCACAGTAGAGGCAGGCAGCATCGACAGCATCACTTACCCTTGGGGCCAGGGAGAGGTCGGGCACCAGGAGGGATCTTGTTCCGATTATGCTCCTTCTTCTTGAGGTACGCGACGTAAAGCAGCAACAAGACAATGGCAAAAACGGGTCCTGCGGCCATGATGCCTCAGTGTTCGGTCCGACTCATGAAACGTCTGTATCCAGCAGAGAAGATGAGGTGGGATCGTGTTCGATTCTAGTCAACAATAAACAATACGACACGATGGAAAAGAATGACGGACGGCTAGGTGGTCTTAGGGGAGGAGGCACAACCACATGGAACGAGCGTGGATCGGCAATGGAAAGAGTCCGCAGGGAAGCAAAAAGGGAATAAGGCCCCGGGGTGCATAGGTTTATGATGAACGGAAGAGTTTCGTCGACAACCCCTCTCGTGCATACATATACTACCAAAAAGCGAGAGCGAGACGGCGGTCGAGGCGCGGCTACAGCATGGGCCGAGTCGAGAGGACGCACTGCAGCCAACCTTGACTACAGGGGGATGACCATGAGGGCACAGCCGTGTGCGGAAGGAACAGAGAAAGAGGGGTGCTTCTCGTTGCCCAGAACATCGGGTATGTCATGCCTGGCATGGCGGGCCAGAGAGGACAGGGCCTGACCAGGACATGGGCCCAACCACGAGGAAGTCAACGGATGGGCTAGTCATCCTGCTGGAGCAGATGGCGGGGGCGGGTGTCAACTTGTCACTCGAACAAGCATAGTGCGCCTTTGTACACGGTGGAAAGATCAAGTTGACCGGGGACAAGGACTCCTTCACAGCGAGACGCTGCTTGGTGAGCAGGGTAAAGCAGGAGGCCGGGGTCGTGTTGTGACTTTAGGCATCGGCATCTTGGCACAAGATTCCATCGGACCAACTCTAGACACTCAGCAGACAGCTTGTGATCGAGCACCGATCTGGCGGAGCACTGCCCATCCCCCTCTGCGAGTCGATGACGGTATAGCCCGACGTATCGGGGCACAGACTAGAAGAAGCTAGGCGATATAGAAATCATTTCATACCCAAGCAAGATGCATACATGTGCGGAAACTGCTGCATAGGTGCAGCTCGTATGCTGCGGGCGGACGGCCGCCCAGCAAGCCAACCACCAACAGCCAAGCATCCTCGTTGGCGCAGCCGTTGGGAAAGCGGTGTCTTCTGAGCCGTGCGCCTCGCCCTCTACCTGCAGCATTGGATAAGGCCTCGCGAATGGACAGGCCTACTCGCAAGCTGCTGCCGCGACACCGGGCAATTACCAAGGCGATGCCATGGGAAGCCGTGACCGGCCTGCTGGAAAAGCAAGCATAACACGCACTAGGCTGGCTCGAAAGTTCAGCCGCGCTACGAAGCGCCAGGCGTGAGGCTTGGACGGGATTTGGCTTCACCGTTAGATAGAGCGCAGGTAGACGTGGTGCCGAGATTGCCTGGTTGATCCCGGTTGCCCGAACAGAACAAAGAAAAGCCCTCTCTCGCAGTTGCTTCGTCGTAGTTCGGGGCTTGTAGTTGTTTGTTTGCCTTGCCTCGCCTGCCCAAGCTGTTGTCGGCTTGGTTGCCAAGCGGGATGCCGCGTCGGAGATTTGCCCGCCCAACCGGCGTGGCCTGCATGACCTGGCGGGCTACAGCCACCAATCACCGGGTCGGTAATAACTCGCAGAACCAGCCGGTGCAATGCTGGGGGGACGGTTATGTAAACGAGGTGCGTACACACTGGCCCGTTGTTGGCGACGAATAAGGGAGTCGGCGACTCGGCAAAACAAACCTGCCGGGACCGACGCTGTGTTGTTGGTTGTCTTTGCTTCTAGCCAACATAGGGGGCCTCCCACGTGACAGCATACGAAATACCACATGTGCAAGCAGACCTCCCATAGAAGCATGTTGTGATGGCCAAACACAGATGGGCAGGTTCCCGCATGCAAGCGATCCAAGGTGCCTGCATAAGTCTCCGAGCACACTCGTCAACATGCTGAGTCAAATTATGGCGGTTGTGCAATACAGATGCGGCGCTCGCTTCTTGCTGCTTTCAGCACGTGTGGCTGTCCAGATTTCCTCTTTCGGGCCCAGCTCCCAAGACTCTCTCGCCCAGTCGCCTATGCAGGATTCGGGGAACGCAGGGGGAGTGGTGGCTTGTTTTAGTTTGGGGTTAGCACCGGGGAGATCAAGAGCGCCACCGCCCATTCATGTTTGCTCTGTCTCCTCGTCGCCTTGATCAGGGGTCTGACCGCTAAGCGCGCTCGGTACTGCTGACGCTTCAGGTAGAGCTGTCGCGCATGTGTGGCTGGCTTGTTGGGCAAAGCCCGGGGCCGTCAACAGTACGAGGACGACAAGCAAGAGTTCTTGGGTGGACGCGAGAGGAAACGTCCACGCGAGTCCTGTAAGCTACTGATCTCTCCTTTGGGCGGCACGTTGGGTCAAAGACCAACTGGCATTGTACGGGCCTTCAAAGAGCGCCGCGAACTGATTGATACTTGCTGCTGGCCATTGTTAGCATTTTTAGCATCTAGCCCGGACAGCACGGATCGACGAATGCCGGACAGACCAAGCATTGTCCATTCTTTGCCCGCCCGAGCATACAATGCGCCTTTGTTGGAACGGATTGTGCCCCTAGAGACAATGTGGCCGCAGCCTACTAATAGCCGCGTCTCTCGTCACCTACTTTCAAGCCGACCAGCTCTGGCATCGAAGACAACAAACCACCGGTCTCTTTCGTTGGGGGATTACATCGCATCACAAGCTAAGTAGATTCGTTTCGTCTCTCTCCCTCTCCCTCGAGCAGCATCAAACAAAACAAAACAGACAAGTCAGCACCATGTGCATCGAGCAGACGATATGGTACCCGTGCCTGACCCACGCGGCCATGAAGCCCATCACGCAGTACTGCCCCCGGTTCGACCGGGAGGCGTCGCGGCAGCAGGACTGCGGCGCCGTCAAGGACCTCGACGTGCTCGTGGCGCCGGCGCTGCGGGCGCACCTCGACGAGCCGTGCCCCTACGGCTGCGAGCCGCCGGTCCAGCCGATCCAGTGGAGCCCCCTCGTCAAGTCCGGGTCCAAGAAGGTCGGCAAGTCGCTGGCCGGCGGGCTGCGGCGGGCCCGGCAGGGGGTCAAGGAGGCGCTGCGTTGAGCGCAGGCGTCTGGACTCGTTTAGATAGTCTTTTGTTGTTAGCGATTTATATTCCCATTAGTATCAAGACCCTACAGTCCCAGCTGCATGTCATGTCTCAGCCTCTCCGTCCGAAGTCTCGCGCAGCGGGCTTCCACTAAAGAATAGCGCCAAGAGCGCCAAAAGACCCAGGAACCCCTCCATGCATTAGCGGCCCCTCAACGCGCTACCCTCCCTAACTTCGCGTCACGTCGCGCTCCTTAATTGAAATCACTTTATTTTTCTTTCCCATACCCAATACATCACCACAGCCACCACGAAGACACAGGATACAGATCTGCAACAGACTCAATTGCACTTCAAGATGGGCTCCACGAACCCCAGAAACCATGAGGAATACCAGTACCTCGATCTCGTGCGCGACATCCTAGATAACGGCGAACGCCGACCCGACAGGTATGTCTTCTTGTCTTCTCTCCCTCTGCCAGCGAAGAAGAAAAGGAGGCCACAAACTGACAGACGGCCCCAATCCTCCAGAACCGGAACAGGCACATACTCCATCTTCGCGCCGCGGCCCCTCAAGTTCGCCCTCCACGCCCCCGCCGCCCCCGATTCCGCCTCCTCCGACCCGCAACCGATCCTGCCCCTGCTGACGACGAAGCGCGTCTTCACGCGGGCCGTCGTCGCGGAGCTGCTGTGGTTCATCTCGGGGTCGACGTCGTCGAAGCCGCTGAGCGATGCGGGCATCAAGATCTGGGACGGCAACGGCTCGCGCGAGTTCCTGGACGGCCTGGGCCTGACGCACCGCGCCGAGGGCGACCTGGGCCCCGTCTACGGCTTCCAGTGGCGCCACTTCGGCGCCGACTACGTCGACTGCGACGCCGACTACAGCGGCCAGGGCGTCGACCAGCTCGCCGAGGTCGTCCACAAGCTGCGCCACCGCCCCTACGACCGCCGCATCGTCCTCAGCGCCTGGAACCCCAAGGCCATGCCGGAGATGGTGCTGCCGCCGTGCCACATGTTCGCCCAGTTCCACGTGTCGTACCCGCGGAGCAGCCGAGACGACGCGACGGAAACGGACGAGAAGAACAAGCCCAAGGGCCACCTGCACTGCCAGCTCTACCAGCGCTCCTGCGACATGGGCCTCGGCGTCCCCTTCAACATCGCCAGCTACGCGCTGCTGACGCACATGCTGGCCCACGTCTGCGACCTGGTGCCCGGCAGCCTGACGCACGTCATGGGCGACGCCCACGTCTACGTCGACCACGTCGACGCGCTGCGCACCCAGCTGGACCGCGAGCCCCGCGCGTTCCCGCGCCTCGAGATCGCCAAGGAAAAGAACGGCAGCATCGACGGCTGGAAGGTCGACGACTTCGCCATCCACGGCTACGACCCGCACAAGTCCATCGCCATGAAGATGTCGGTGTAGTACCGATACAAAAATCAGTCAGAACGAGGACACGAATTATTTACGAATTGGGGTGGTGTATGATTGGGGCGAGAGGTCACGCTGCTGTTTTGGACAACTATGAATAGATAGACTTGTTTGCATAGCTTAGACATTTAGATAATGCAATATTGGTCATGACTCAAGGTATCAAGAACGCCGTGCGATGAAACCCCTTACACGCTCTGCCAGACATTCGTGCAGACTCATATGGCCAACCAATCTGTTCAGCACTTAGGCGCCCATGATGATCTTCTCCAACTCTTCTGGGTCCTTGGGGCAGTCCGTCAGGTTCACACTGCCGTCCTTGGTGACGAGGATGTTGTCCTCAATGCTGCACATACCGTCAGATTAGTCAAGTCACGAGGGTATTAAGTATTAAATAGCAGGCGGGAGACTCACCGAACGCCGCCGACATCCCAGTACTTGTCGAGGACCTTCTCGTCGATGAACTGCGCATGCTTGGGGTCCTTGAGATAGGGGCGGATAATGAAGTCGCAGAAGTAGATCTAGGGATCCCGTGAGTCACTGCTGCATAGCGCACGGCTGAGAAGGAAGAAAGAACACTTACACCAGGCTCGACAGTGATGACGCTGTTGGCCGGCAGATTCCGTCGCACCCGCAAGAAGCGGAAAAGGGGGTCGGGGTCCGCGTAGTTGGGGTGGCCGCCCGTGTCGTGCGTGTCCATGCCCAGGTAGTGGCCCAAGCCGTGGGGCAGGAAGGCGGCGCTCGTCCTCGCCTTCAGGATCTCCTCCTTGTCGCCCTTCAGGACGCCGAGGGCCAGCAGGCCGTCGATGGCGATCTTGTGCGCCAGCAGGTGCACGTCGTCCCAGGCCACGCCCTCCTTCAGCATCGCGATGCAGTCCAGCTGCATCTTGAGCACGATGTCGTAGACGGCGCGCGACTCCTTGGTGAACTTGCCCGAGATGGGGAAGGTTCTCGTCTGGGGCATGGTCAGTCAGTCGACGGAGAAGCGCAGGGATCACGTATCCAAGGAGACCGTCGGCGCAAACTCACAATATCCGAAGCGTACAGCTTCCACTCGCAGCCCGCGTCCAGCAACAGCAGATCCTTGCCGGGCATCTCCTTGTTGTTGTGCACGTAGTGCAGCGTGGCAGCCGAGCGCCCGCTGGCGACGATGCTGGGGTAGGCCTGGAACTTGGCGTTCTTCTTGTGGCACTCGCCCAGGAACAAGGCCTCGAGCTCGTACTCGTTCCTGGCGGCGCGGACGTTCCGCATGACGGCCCGGTGCGCGGCCTCGCTGATCATGTTGGCCTGCCGGATCAGGGCGACCTCGTACTCGTCCTTGACGACGCGGCACTCGTCGACGGCCTCGCCCAGCGCCGCGAAGTCGGTCGCGTCGAAGCCCAGGAAGCTGACGTGCGGCGCGACGCGGTCCGCGATGGCGAAGACGGTGTTCTTGGCGGCGGCGGCGCCGAGGCGCGCCAGCGTCGCGTTGAGCTCCGTCGCCGGCAGCACGGCGTCGACGTCGCAGCGGGCGAGGGCGTCGTCGGCCGACAGCGGCAGGCCGGACCAGATGACCTCCTCGGGGTCGACGGGCGGGATGAAGAGCGTCGTGCGGGCCGTGGCCATGTCGTGCACGAGGTAGCTGTCGGCGACGTCGTCCAGGCCGCTGAGGTACATGAAGGCGCGGCGCTGGCGGAACGGCACCGGTTCGTCGCAGTCCTCGAGCAGGCCCGACGCCTGGCCCTCGACGTACAGCACGCCGTCGGTCACGCCCGTCTTGGCGCGGATGTAGGCGGCGACGCGCGCGGCGTGGGCCTTGGCCGGGTACTTGGCCGCGAGGATCTTGGTCACGTCCATGGTGGTGGTCGTCGTCGTCGCACGAGGAGGGGTCGTGGAGAAGTTCCGAAGACGATGAAAGGAATTCGAGGTTGGCCCGATTGGCAGCAGTGACGATGGTACGACTCGGAAGGGCGTTGGGCGACGGCTTCGTGGGAGTTGGACTCGTGCACACCTGCTAAAGAATCGCAGAGGGACGAAGGACATTTGGCGTGGGAAAAGCTTTCGACAGACGGAGGACCTACCTGCCTCTTTGAGCCCATCAGCAGCTTGAGGGACTCTTGCGATAGGCGGGTTGCCTCGGATCCAGGCGGGGCAGGAGGCTGTCTGCGGGGTTGTTGGAGCTCGGCAACTTCCGGCAGCGAGAATGCTGAAAGTGCCTTGACTGTTCTGTGAATAGTATCCAACAACTATGAAGTGACCTTTTCCCCTGCGATGGAGACGAATCAGAACTTTGGGAATGTCAAGCATGACCAATCCGGTTACGGGGTCCATGTCATCGCCTGCCTCACTTCCCCGACTGATACATCATGGGCCATCACAACTGAGGAAGGAGGCAGCAAAGCCGGTTTGAGGGACTGTGGCCGCAAGGGAATTACATCCAGTCACTTCGAAGCCCCTGATAAATCCCAGACCAGTTCAAAAGACTCTTGCAGCAAAGGCGGGTGGTGCAGTGGTTGAATCCAGGGAGAATAGTTCGCCAAGGCTTACACCATGACCACCGTGAGAAGCATTTATTAAAACAAAGGTGTCGTCTATTCTGTCCGGCAGTACAAACGGCACACAATATAGTTGCACCTTCTGAGAAGCATGACTAAATGTCAGAGTTCTACAAAATAGTTATATTCTTTCTTTGTCAGTTCGTCGAGCTGTTAACCCAACAGAAACGAAACTAATGAGATATCTAGCTCCCAAAATGCACACATCAAGCGACGAATGTTATTGGCCCTTTGTAGGATAATTGGTGATGGAGCCTAGACTTGCGTTAGCCGTTAGCTGCGCGTAATTATGAAATATGCATGGAATTTTTCCTACGACTCAAGGCCAGCTGAAAGACTCGCACTATTGGAAGCTATCTCAAGTACCGGCAGCGGTTCAGATCCCGCTAGACTGTAGTAGATCCTAGAGCAACTTTACGCCACGACTCAACGGCCAGCTGAACTGTGGATATAGCGTCTACTGCTATTACAACGACAAGTCACGATGGTCACACAGGAGAGCAAGAGCGAATTCTAAGGTCAAGTGACTTTATTTTGCTAACAAAAGAGAGAGACGATGAAGTCAATTGTAGGTGGGTGAAACTATTAAATAAACAATATCTATGTGAATCGCGCCACCAAAAAACTTGGTATATAGTAAAACAGACAACAGGGCGCGACTTTTTTCAATCATGTACAATGGCAAAAAGAGGGCCGCTCAAGTTCTTTTTCTTCGATTGACTTCCGCTCATCGATTTTGGTTAGAAAAAAAAAAACTATTGGCTTCCTCTGGGGGTATCTTGAGACATATGCGGGGGGATCATGGCATGCTTAGAGGAACATGGCAGCAAAGGCGACGGCGACGACACCGGCGGCGGCGCTGACGGACAGGGCGGCGGCGCCGGCGGTCACGACGGGGTAGGCCGGGCCGGTGCCGGTGGGGGCGACGGGGTAGCCCTGGCTCTGGCTCACGCTGCCGCTGGCGGTGGCGCTGCCCTTGACCTGGGTCGGGTAGACGGGGATGGTGACCTGGCCGACCGAGGGGGTGGTCTGGGTCGCGTTGCTGGGGGTGCCGGGGAAGCCGCCGGTGGGGTAGATGGCCTTGGTCAGGGTGCTCTTGCCGGGGCCCTCGACGGGGTAGTTGGGCTTGGCGGGGTTGCTGGGCGCCGGGGAGACGAGGCCTCAGTGGTCTGCTGGATGGTCGGGGGCTTGGAAGAGGGCTGCTGGGGCTGGGCCGGGTACTCGCCGGTGGGCTGGGCAGGCTGGGCGGGCTGCTCAGGCTTGCCGGGCTGCTGGGGCTGGGTAGGGTAGCCGGGCTGCTGAGGCTGGGCGGGCTGCTCGGGCTTACCGGGCTGGCCAGGCTGCTGAGGCTGGGCAGGGTAGGTAGGAGCAGGGGGAGACGAAGACTCGATGGTAGTCTTAGCGGCCGGGGGCTGAGCAGGGCCGGTAGGTTGCTGAGGCTGGCCGGGGTACTGACCAGTGGGCTGCTCAGGCTTGCCAGGCTGCTGAGGCTGAGCAGGCTGCTCGGGCTTACCGGGCTGGCCAGGCTGCTGGGGCTGAGCGGGCTGCTCCGGCTTACCGGGCTGGCCAGGCTGCTGAGGCTGGGTGGGGTAGCCGGGCTGCTGAGGAGTAGCGGGGCCAGTGGGCTGGGCGGGCTGCTCGCCAGTGGGCTTGCCGGGCATGCCAGGGTAAGTCGGGCCAGTGGTCTGAGCACCGGGGACGGTCACAGTGCTGGACTGGGGCTGGGCCGGGACGGGAGGGGTGACCTTGACGACCGACGAGGAGGTGGTGCTGCCGTAGGGGCAGTTGGTCACCTCGGGACCGCAGCTGGAGACGGTGTGGTACTTGGTCGTGTAGATGGTGCTGCCGGGCTGCTCGGGCTGGACGGGGCCAGTGGTCTGGGCGCCGGGGACAGTCACGGTGTTGGACTGGGGCACGCCAGGGTAGCCAGGACCGGTGGGCTTCTCGCTAGCGACGGTGACGCTGGTGGTGGGCTTGATGGTGATGACGGTGCTGGTCTTGCTGCCGTAAGGGCAGTCGGTCACCTCCGGGCCGCAGCTGGAGATGGTGTGGTACCGGGTAGAGTAGACCACGTCGGTGGTGCCGGGGACACCGGGGACACCGGGGGCGGTGGTGGTCATGCCAGGGGCGGTGGTGGTGGCCGCGCTGGGCTTGGTCACGGTGCCGGTGGCGGGGATGGTGGCGGGAGCGGTGGACTCCTCGGTGCACTCATCCTCGGTGGCGGTGGTGCTCTGAGCGGCGGGAGGGGTGGTGCCCTTGGCCGGGTAGCCGGGGGTGGTCTGGGCGCCAGGGGCAGTGGTGGTGCTGACCTTGGTGCTGGCCGAAGAGGTGGCGGCCGAGGTGGCCGAGGTGGCAGAAACAGGCTTGGTGGGCTTGCTGCTGGTCTTGCTCTCGGCGGCAGGGGGGTGCCGACGGGGTAGCCAGGGGCGGGGACCGACGAGGTCACGGCCTTGGTGGTCAAGGTGGTGGCGCTGCTGGTCTTGCTCTCGGCGGCGGGAGGGGTGGTGCCCTTGGCCGGGTAGCCGGGAGTGGTCTGGGCACCGGGAGCAGTGGTGGTGACCTTGGTGCTGCTGCTCTTGCTCTGGACGGCAGTGGAGGAGGTGGCGGCGACGGGGGCCGAGGTGGTGGTCTCCTCCTCACAGTCGTCCTCCTCGGTGGTGGTGGCAGGCTTGGTGGGCTTGCTGGTGCTGCTGGAGAGAGCGGCAGACGAGGTGACGGCAGCAGGGGGCGTGGTGGCCTTGCTGGTGGTCTTGCTCTCGGCGGCAGGAGGGGTGTGGACGCCGTAGCCGGGGGCCGAGGGGGTGGTGGCGGCAGCCGGGGGCGTGGACGCCTTGCTGGTCTTGCTCTCTACGGCCGGGGGAGGCGGGTGGGCCGGGTAGCCGGGAGTAGAGGGCGTGGTGGCAGCGGCCGGAGGGGGCTGGCCGGGCTGGTGGGCTTGCTCTGGGCATCGGTCGAGGTCAGGGCGCTGGGCGAGGGCACGCTCGGCGACGGGGGAGGCTGGACCTGGTACGGGGGAGGCGCCTGGACGGGGTAGCCACCGTTGTTCTCGACGGGGTAGTTGTGGGCGTTGGCGGCCGCGAGGAACAGAGCTCCTCCGGTGAATTTGGTAAGACGGACCATGTTGGCGGTGGTTTGGAGTGTTGGGTTAATTAATTAAAAAAGGTGGTTTTGTTGGTTTGAATTAGATGAAGCAAAGACGTTGGTTTTTCGTTTTTTGCAGCACAAGCGAATGACTGAAGTTAGACTCGACCCGACGAAGGAAATAGATCTCTCTCTTTCGTGCAATTAAGGTGTGGTGGTGAGGGAAAGGGAAAGAGAGAAGACGGAACGGGGTGGCAGGCCGTGATATTAAATATAGCAAGCCGCGGTTTTGGCCAGCAGCACCAGCACCAGCACCAGCACAGGACGGGGAGACGACGACGGGCCAGTCTCGCAGTCATGCAGGACCCAAGAGATTGTCAATACGATGTGTTGCATCCACCTGCGGCGGTACACTGGGGACCCATCTTGCTGGGTCCTGCCACCTGCCCTCGCCATATCCAGGGCACGGCAAGGGTTGGATCTGCAAGGCTCTGCATAAGTAGTCATATTGGCCAGGGGTAGAGGCGCACTCAGCCTTCCGAATCCAGTCAAGACCATGGCCGGAACGAACGGTTGGAAGCCCGCACGTGCCTGTACCTGCACCCGCGACGGCGTTGGCACCTGGGCATCCCCGATGATGTGCTGGGAGGAAGGACAGTACCTAGAGTACACAGCAATTTCGCGGCGCATCTACATGTACGCGACCGTATAGAAAAAGGGTGGGCATGTGGGAACGGGTGAACGCCATTGGTGGAGTCCCTGCATACTGTCCTCGTATGCACCGGTTTGTCGGTGATACGTACATACAGGAGTTGCCTTCTGGCTGCCCATTTCCTAGTTTCCTAGTGTCCTGCCCTAGTCCCGACCACGGTAGCCCAGTTGATGAGCTATTGTCGTGATTGCCGATCCTCGATTCCTGCACGGATGGTCTGGCAGTCTGGCAGTGGCAGAGCGTGTTGTTTACTGTACTGGCGGAATGCTTCCTCTCCCCGATGCTCTCCACTTCGCATGCTACGGACGGTAGTTCTGCTTTGGGCCGTCCCCTTTCTTTCTTATTCCTGTTCTTGTTCCTTTCCCAACGTGGGAATCCAGTTGATGACGAGTCATTCGCTGGCCAATTAGTCAGGGGAAACCGCAGCAGTCTAGAATGAATGGGAGGAGACAGGTCAGGTGGATTGCATGGAATTATTGCAATTGACCCGAGGTGTGCCCATTTCCGTGCCCCTGTGCCTGTGCCTGTGCCTGTGCCTGTGCCTGACGACCCTGACCTTAAAGAAGAAGACCCCAGGCAGAACCCAGGTACCGTAACAGAGAGATTGGTGAGATCAAATTTTAGGGGGCGGTAACGCAGATACGGTTAAAGAAATCGAAAAAGTGCGGGGAGAAAAGGGCGGCGGCGGCGGCTGCAAAAGGAGGTGGGAGGCTTATTTTAGCATTTGGGCGGCTCGAGATTGGCTTGCACCTGCACACGCACACACACACACCAAATACCCGGCATCTGCAGCAGCTTGCAGCAGCGTCGGCAGCCAACCAACGGCCGATGCATGACCTCTGTGTACGTAAATGGGCAGACAATCAAGATTTAGACGCCTCGACTAAACGCCTGCACCCACAAAGACGGACAGGTTTCTGGACAGGCGAGCGACAGCGCTGAAACCGGCTGCCAAATCATGCTGTGACACGCCCACAATACGTTACCAGCTCTCTGCTGCCCTCCCTGCTTTCTGCTTCCTTGCCGCCATCACTCTTAATTCTATTCACCACCATCCAACCATGCAATACGTATTCCCGGGTGCCTATCTCGATGACTGCCGGAACTGGCCCATATATGGCACGCTACTCGCAGGTTAAGCCTTGCTAGAAGGCGCTGGCGTCTAGATTCTCTCTGCTAATTTTGTTCCCAAGTGAGAATCTAAGAATACGACCCGGTCGGCAGGTCCACTAGGAGTTCGCCTCATAATTAAAAAAGGGGGTAGAATGACGACCGGGGGTGGGCGAGTGGGCCAACACGCTCCGTGCTGCGTACGCTCTCAATCGATACTCGTGTTGCTGACTGACAGCTGGTGAAGAAGTAGTGCAGTGCATTCGTTGCAAACCCGCTCCATCCTCGCCGTCCTCCCCCCCCATCCGATGACGGCGGACTTACGAAGGCGTGGCTTCGAGAAGCCTCTTCGCCCCCACTGCGGGCGTGTTTCGCATGTGTGCCGCTCTCTTTCGCTCATGCCGGTGCTTGGTGCATTGCATGTATGATGTATTCGTGGGCCGGGGCGATGGGGACTACTGCGCGGATACTGGCCCTGGGCTCCAGCCCTGAAGCCTGCAGGCCCGTCTCTTACCGCCGTTAGATACGAGAAAGGGCGCGCCGGTTACTGCGCTGGCGTCCAGGGCCCGCGACGATTGACTGGCTGCTGGCAGTGGGCGTCTGGCGTTCTCCTTAGCCAGTTGGCAGTTCGAACCCACTTGGGAATGAATACCCGCCGGCCATCTCCAAGGTTTGCCTAGCTGTTTCGCTGTACGAGCAGCGCCTGCCACTGGTGACTGGGTCCCGCGCTTGCTGGTGCTATGTAGACGGCTAGGGATTCGATGAAGAAACAAGCAAACACGGGCAAGCAGCTGGAAATGATAGGTAGAATGCATGACAATGTTGGGATGAACTGCTTGGATGGCACTTGTCTGTCTAGCTAGCGCCCAGCTTTTCCGCGGTCCAAGCACTGGGCAGGAGGCAGCAAGCCCAGCAGGCAATTGGCAGCAAATCTCTCGGCGAAGCCATCAACAAACAATGCAATAAGATAATATGATCGTAGCAGGGGTTACGCCGGGATGCACTGCCCCCCCAGCCACGACAACAATTTCCCGACACGGGCAGCTCCCGACCGACAACCACGAGCACAACAGACACCAGAAGAAGTGTCAAGATCTCCAAGATCAGAACGAACGGAGATGCGAGTAGGCCCTAGATGCAATGCGAGCAATGTTTACGATACAGTTAGATTGGGATACTACGTGCCGTGTCGCGAAGCACGACTCTGGCACACCAAATGGCGACCTGCCCTGCTACCATGGGCCGCTGGATTGGCTCAGGCTGCTCGGGTGGTTCCGACATCTCACTCGGACGATCCCTACCACCGCGATATTAATTGAAGCTTTTCTGAAGAAGCAGAGGCTACTCCGGACGTAAGGAGGCGATGAAGAGCCCCGAGGAGACAGTCGCAAGAGGCGATTGGCTTTGGCGGAGGGCGCTTTGCAGGCCAAGGCGCCCTTTTAAGGAGCCCAACACGGTCGCGGTCGCAGTCGCAGTCGTAGTGGGCACAGACGACAGAAACCAGCAGGATGCCAGTCGCTGAAGGATTCTGGTTGCGTGGACTAGCACTGTCCTTACCGTGCCTACCAAGTAAAGTGCTGATGCTGTGCGCGAGTACATAGGATTCCCAATCCCCTCGCCTTTCCCCGGCCTGGCAATACTCGAGAGCTGCTGGGCTTTGCGAGGACAGCACGTAGGTCCTCCACTGACCAGCGACCAAGACGGAACGTGCCAAAGAAGCAAAGGACTGTTCGCTTACTCACCCAGACTCTAGCTCCCAGAACGTTGTCGGCACACAACCATAAAAAGGGCTCGGCTCCCGCGTGTCTCGGCCCTGCTCGGAACATTAAGACTCCAGCTCCTGGTGCATTTCGCATTTCCCGCCATGCATTCACTCTTTTTTCGTCTTGTTCCTTGCTAGCCTGCCTAGCCGGCTTACTAAGGGGGCCCATCTGACGTCAATCCTAGCTAAACATCAGGTTTTTGCCGTTTCCAAATGGAAATTGGGGGGTGACACAGGGTGTAAGAAGGCCGCAAGGGCGGAAAAAGAAGGTGAGGGAGCGGCAGGAGAGGGGAGGGGCACAGCTTTTGAATTCCCAATCCCCGGGGTTCGATTTGAGTCAGTAGATGGCAAGGCAATGCGGCAAGGTGATGAAGATGGCAGCGTGCCGTATAACCGCGATGCTGTCGCCGAACGCGCGTCTCACCAGCCATTTGTTGACCAACTGGGACTCATCCGTAGGATACATCAGAGCAGGAATCAAGCCATTATCAATTGAAGGATGGACATTATCAAAGATCGTCCCTTTTCCCCCAAGTGACCAAGCTGCCCGTCGACTTCATAACTGCCCGACTTCATCGTCGTCTGTGTCTGTGTCTTTTCCCGTGAGTGTTGCTGCTGCGTATCGTCCTAAAATCCGGGCTAATACTGATTCGGCTTGCAGCGCTGGCATTCAAACACACCTGGGCCAACCTTACCGTCCCTACCGTTGCGACTACGACGTATCTAGAACGTGTACAGCCGGCTTAAGCATTTGACAGAGAGCTGCGAACGCCTTTTCCAGCTTCCCAGCTTCCCCTCCCCCTCTTGGCAATCTCAATCCCAATCCATCCAAGAAGTCGGCATTTGCTTCTTATCGGGACACTTGGCGACCAAATCGTTACATTGCGATTCGCATTAGACCAGGATCTGCTATTTCCGACCGCTCGAACCACCCAGACCACTCCCGGTTGCATACAGTCGCCTAGAGACCAAGCAGCAAGCCAAAGAGAGCAGAGAGCTGCCTGATTGCTTGCGCGCGCTGCCTTAGTCTCCGCCTGCCAAACCTCTTGGCATTCGGGGAGACTTCCGATCGACTGATCCATCGAGGCGCACCGCACCGCGACTCGTCACAAATCCTGACATCATCACTCGTCTGTCGCACCGCAACACTGGGCCCATTGCGCGCCATGTCGGCAGCCAACGACATCAACGCTGGCCCACCAGCAGCCGCCGGAAAGCAGGCCGACGTGGGGACAACGGCGACGAATGGATCCAATGCGAACGGCGTGAATAATGCGCCCAACGGCGTGAATGGAACCCCGTCCAATCAAGCTGCGCCTCATGCCAACCCGCATGCCGCCGGCGGCGTAAACCATGAGGCGAATTTCGAGGTCGTGACCGACGGCCGGAGGAAGCGGAACAACGACGCCGAGGAAAAGCAGAAGGAGCACGACAAGGACCAGAAGAACCAAGAAAAGGAAGAAGAGCGGGACGGCGAGAAGGAAGGCAAGAAGGGCCAGCAGGCCAACGGCACCAACGAGGGCGACGGCGACACGGCGAACGCCGCCCCTCAGGCACGGGCGACGACCCCAAGCCGCCGGCGCGCCACGGCACGGCGGGCATGAAGGAGAAGTACAAGAACCAGAAGAACAAGATCAAGGACAAGACCAAGCCCGAGGGCGGCTTCGACACCACGCCCGTCCCCGACGCCGCGCCGGGCTACACGGTCCGGTTCACGTTCCACCGCGCCACCAACCTGCCGGCCGCCGACGTGAGCACGCAGGCGTCGGACCCGTTCTGCATCGCGACCCTCACGACGGCGCTGCCCAAGCGCCACAAGGAGGACCCCAACCTCGCCCACCGCACGCCGACGATCCGCAACACGCTGGAGCCGCAGTGGGAGGACTCGTGGACCGTGGCCAACGTGCCGGCCTCGGGCTTCAAGCTCAAAGTGCGCATCTACGACGAGGACTGGCCCGACCACAACGACCGCCTCGGCAACGTGACCGTCATCGTGCACCGCATCAACGAGCAGTGGACCGGCTTCCCCGTCGCCGACTTCGAGGTCAAGAAGCGCGCCGGCAGCAAGCGCGCCTACCTCGTCAAGGCCGCCACCACGGCCCTGCACCGCGGCGCCTCCATGACGCCGCGCCTCTTCATGAGCGCCGAGGTCCTGGGCCTTTCCGAGTCCCAGCCCAACGCCCACATGTACACGCTGGGCCCTACCTTCTACTTCCGCCACTTCTCGCCCATGATCGGCCGCCTCGCGGGCCTCAAGGTCAACAAGGACGAGGAGCACGACCACTCGGCCGAGGCCAAGGCGTCGGCCCTCGCCGAGGAGCGCGACAGCAAGAACAATAAGGAGAACGGCAGCAAGGACGGCGGCCGTGGGCAGAACGGCGACGGCCGCGGCGGCAGCAGCGGCGGCAACAACAAGACCCAGAAGTACGACTTCCAGGCCAACGAGATCCAGCTCCAGGGGCCCGTCCCGCCCAAGCTGTACCATCGCTACGTCGAGTTCCGGCCCATGATCGGCATGATGTTCTCGCGGAGCGGTTTGCGGGGTCGTATTTTGCACAAGGTAAGTAATCCCCTCTCCCTCCTGGTGTTTTGCGCCTGTGAGCACATCCGCTGACTCGTCACCCCGCAGGCCCTGTCGCACCAGCACCGCCGCATCTACAACTTCGACAGCTCGACCGAGTACCGGCAGTTCGAACCGTGCAGCGAGGAGGCCAGCCTGCAGTTCCTGAAGCTGGCGCACTACGACGAGGGCGGCCGCATCTTCACGTACGTGCTCACGCTCGACGGCATGTTCCGCTTCACCGAGACGGGCAAGGAGTTCGGCATCGACCTGCTGAGCAAGCACACGATGCACAGCGACGTGGCGGCCTACATCGCCTGCTCGGGCGAGTTCCTGGTGCGGCGCCTCCAGAAGCCCACGGCCTCGTCCGACCCGGACCCGGACCAGCCCACGCACCCGAGCGACCCCGCGGTGCCCGGCGGGCCGCCGCACGAGACGCCGCCGACGCGGCCCGAGTACTACCAGCTCGTCATCGACAACGACAGCGGCACGTACCGGCCGGACAAGTCGGTGCTGCCGGAGCTGCGGCGGTTCCTGGAGATGAACTTCCCCGGGCTGGGGATCGTGACGCTGGCGTGCGACGACGACGAGGACCAGCGGCTCAAGGAGCACCAGCGCGAGGTCAAGAAGAAGGAGGGCGAGAACGTCCACATGGTGCTCAACCGCAGCCCCAGCTCCAGCTCGCTCAGCTCCGACGACATCAGCGACCTCGACGAGACGGAGCAGCACGCGGCCGCCGCGGGGCACGAGGCGCGCCGCAGCAAGAAGGAGCGCATGCTCGACATCATGTCCAACGACAACCCCATGAAGGGGCTGAAGCAGGAGTTTATGGGGGGCGGTCAGCAGGCGGAAGGCGCGAAGGCCGGGGCCTCCAAGTAATACGAAGCATGTAATTCATTGTGGTAATCTGGTTTTCGCATCTAAGGGGGAGAGGAGCAGGGAGTGTGAGGCGGTAATGCGCGTTGGCAGACGACGGCTTGAGTGTGTTTACTTCTTTGATATCCCGATCCGTTGGCAGCTTTCTCTTTGTTTTCCATCCAATACCAATCCGTGTCCCCAGAGGGTCACGAGCATGAGAATGAGACATTTTTCATTTCACTTTGAAGAGAGGTGCTACATTTACTGTCTCAACTGTTCTTCTATTTCTACTGTCATCCATCAACGACATCAACAGTTAGCCTCATTCTATCTTCCCCATTGCGGGCATAATTCAAGAGATATACATACCTAACTGAATGAAATAAATATGACTATTTCACTAGCATCTATCTTGAGACGATGCCACTGCCATGGGTAGCTTGAAGATAGCTGTTAAAGCTGCCAGCGCTGTAACAGCCAAAGCCAGGGCAATGAGGTGGGGCGGGACCAGTAAGGGCCGGCCCCGATGGGGTGGCGCGGGCGCTGACGAGCCTCAGTAGTGAGTCAACGCGCCAAACCCCAATCTGATCGAGTCAACACCGCGTCCGACTTAGGAAGAAGCGCATGATGACTGTCAATCCCATGCCATCTTGCTAAGGAATCGAAGCCTGCGAGAGCGCAACCGCGTGCCATGATCATCCGGAGCGGTAGGCTTGTGCCTGTGTCGGCTCCAATCCGTCATGGGCTGTCCAGACGGCCATTCTCTTCGTTCGCCCTCTCTCTGAAGGCGCTGCAACGGCCGGAAACTTCCCAAACCCCCAAAACCCCGCTAAACCCAACTCTGCCTGGCGCCCTTCACCCCGCCATAATTTTTATCATCCTCAGTCTCAGTCGTCTCAACCCCACCATCGCCGCGATTTCGAGTCACATTTCTCCCCGACTTCTTCTTCGTCCGCACCCTTCACGAGCAAGAGGTTCTCTCATTCCACCACCGCAACCATGGCGAGCGACGCCTCCGTAGACAACCTGGCCAAGCAGTTCAGCCACCTGCCCGCCCTCGACAAGTACCCAAACTGCTTCCCCGACATCAACCCCACCGACATCTACCGCTCGCACCTCACCTCCATCCTGAGCAGCATCACCGGCGTCGACCCCAAGATCGTCTACCCGGCCCTGCAATGGACCGCCACCCTCGACAAGGGCGACATTGTCTTGCCCATCCCCGCCCTGCGCATCAAGGGCAAGCCCGATGTTCTGGGCAGTGAGTGGGTTTCCAAGGTACGTCGTGTCTTCCAACTCCTGCATCCCTCTCCCTCGCTGACACCACCTCGCAGTGGCCCGGTTCCACGCTCGTCGAAACCCCCCGTCCTGAACGGCGCCTTCATCTCCTTCTTCTTCAAGCCCGGTCCCCTCACCCAGACCCTCATCCCTCTGGCCCTGAAGCACCGCAAGGACTTCGGCACCAACAAGGCCGTCGGCCTCCGCGACCAGAGCGACCCCTCCAAGGGGCAGAAGCGCATCATCGTCGAGTTCAGCTCCCCCAACATCGCCAAGCCCTTCCACGCCGGCCACTTGCGAAGCACCATCATCGGCGGTTTCCTCGCCAACCTGTACGAGGCCGCCGGCTGGGACGTCGTCCGCATCAACTACCTCGGCGACTGGGGAAAGCAGTACGGCCTGCTGGCCCTCGGCTACGAAAAGTACGGCAACGAGGACGACCTCACCAAGGACCCCATCAACCACCTCTTCCAGGTCTACGTCAAGATCAACGTCGACATCAAGGACGAGCAGGACAAGGCCGAGAAGCTCGAGGCCGACGGCAAGCCCGAAGAGGCCCAGAAGATCCGCGACGAGGGGCTGGACGAGCAGGCCCGCCGCTACTTCAAGCTCATGACCGAGAACGACGAAAAGGCCATCGCCATGTGGAAGCGCTTCCGCGACCTGTCCATCACCCGCTACAAGCAGACCTACGCCCGCCTCAACATCCACTTCGACGACTACTCGGGCGAGAGCCAGGTCGCCGAGGCCGACATGGAGGAGGCCGCCAACAAGATGCGCGAGATGGGCCTGACCGAGGAGGACCGCGGCGCCCAGCTCATCGACTTCTCCAAGCACGTCTCGGGCAAGCAGGGCAAGTCGCTGGGCAAGGTCATCCTGCGCAAGAAGGACGGCACCGCCCTGTACCTCACCCGCGACATCAGCGAGCTGCTGAACCGCGAGAAGAAGTACAAGTTCGACCAGATGATCTACGTCATCGCCTCGCAGCAGGACCTGCACTGCCAGCAGTTCTTCAAGGTCGTCGAGCTGATGGGCTACAAGGACATCGCCGCCAAGGTCCAGCACATCAACTTCGGCATGGTCCTGGGCATGAGCACCCGCAAGGGCACCGTCAAGTTCCTCGACGACATCCTGCGCGACGTCGGCGAGCACATGCACAACGTCATGCGCAAGAACGAGGACAAGTACAACCAGGTCGAGAACCCCGACGCCGTCGCCGACACCCTGGGCATCAGCAGCGTCATGGTGCAGGACATGAGCGGCAAGCGCGGCAACAACTACACCTTCGACATCAACACCATGACGTCCTTCGAGGGCGACACGGGCCCCCTACCTGCAGTACGCCCACGCCCGCCTGAGCTCCATCACCCGCAAGGCCGGCCTGAGCGAGGACCAGATCGCGACGGCCGACCTGTCGCTGCTGACCGAGCCGCACGCCGTCAACCTGGTCCGCGTGCTGTCGCAGTGGCCCGACGTCGTCTCCAACACCCTGCGGACGCTGGAGCCCACGACCATCCTGACCTACCTCTTCAAGATGACGCACACGCTCAGCTCGAGCTACGACGTCCTCCGCGTCGTCGGCAGCGAGCACGAGGTGATGCGCGCCCGCATGGCGCTGTACGACGCCGCCCGCGTCGTGCTCAACAACGGAATGCGCCTGCTGGGCTTGTCGCCCGTGGAGCGGTAAGTGTTCCCTTTCGCCTTTTGCTATGATGCCTTTACTGACCCGACCTTTAGCATGTAACGATTATGACATGATAGATGTAGAGCGGAAGTTAAAATGTTCTACGAGATTACGGCAGTTAAAATAAACAAGTCAAAGTCAAGAGGTCTTATTCGCTTTTGTGACCCTTGAATGCCTTGCGAATTCCCTTATTTCGGAGCGATGTGCACGTAAAATGCCCAACCAGACTAACCAAGCAGGACATCGTCGCTGTAGTTATACTGGATTCTTGCCTGGTGATTCTAGCACTATATCCAATTGATTGTATTAACTTCGCTATATCTTACAAGTACAAGGTGGCTTCGTGATGGCGGTGAAATCTTTGCCGACTTCGGAATGTAGTTTTGCCCCTGTAGTACACCAAACCCTACACTCGAATGGTGCTTCTGGGTCTATCAGTCATGGATACATTTCAAATAATCAAAGTTACCCAGACTGTAGCCGCCCGCGACGCGTCGAGTGGGGAGGATACCGATGTGACAGGTTCGGCGATGGCATGACAAAGATGCTCTCAATCTAGTATCGCGTTGCTGCGCCGGATTTCGCCTCTCTTGAAACTCGGCCTCGACAAGAGCCAGCGTGCCCTGTATCACGCTCACTGTCATCTATCCAGGTGTCCTCACAGACAGGCACAGTTCAACAGCGAGTCGCATCCAGACCACCGGCCCACAGCCACCCGCGAGAGACCAGACCACGTCCCCTGTCCTTGGCGGACGCCGATGAAGTCGCAGGCCATGTATGCCTCTTCCCCTACAATCAGAAACAATACTCCTCCACGTGGAGATGGATGCCCTGCGCCCCCGTCCCCTTGTGCACCGCCCGCTCGTCGCTCAGCCCGGCCACGCTCGTCCGCACCTCGGCCACCAGCGACGCGCCCCCGCACACCACGACGCCCGTCTCCCCGCCCGTGGCCTCGACCGCGCGCCGGAGGAAGCCCGCCACGTCGGGCCGCGCCGCCGAGTGGTGGATGTGCGAGTCCGTGCTGCTGCTGGTGGCCCGTGATACGCGACGGCGGTTCGAGCAGCAGCCGCCACCACCCGTCGCGCCCAGGTCCGCGTCCGCCGTGGTCTTTTCTGTCGTGGTTATTATCTTGGACTCGTCCGCGACTGCCGCCGTCGATGTAGAGGCCGTGTTGGGCCGCGACAGGGAATCCGAGATGGTCTCCAGCTGGCCGCGGCCCGTCACGGCGACGGCGACGGTCAGCTCGACGCCCCGCGCGGCCGCCTTGGCCAGGGCCTCGTGCAGCCGCGCGACGTAGAAGCCGACCTCGTCGCCCTGCCGCGCCGCCAGGAGGAAGTCGACGCGCCGGGTGCAGATGGCCCGCTTGCCGTCCCCGTCCTCCCCCGCCGCGTCCAGCACGCTCTCCAGGATGGGCAGGGTGAACGAGGCGCCCGTCGACGCCGACACGAGGACCAGCGTCTCGAACACGTCCCACCGCGGCGGCCGTCCGTACGGCCCCGCCACCCACGCCGTCAGCGTCTTCGGGTTCCCGGGAGGGCCCTCGGTCGCCGTCTTCTGGGCGTACGCGTGCAGCCGCCTCGAGAAGCCCGCGTGCGCCCGCACGACCAGCTGGATGCTGTTGCACGTGCACGTCCCGGGCAGCAGCGTCGGGTGCGCCGACGCGATGGTAAAGGGGTGCGTCTCGAACGCGCCCACCCGCGGCAGCCAGAGGTACAGGTGCTGGCCCGCGCGCCACCGGAAGTGCACGTCCTTGATGGTGAGCACCGTGAGCGACGCCCCCACGGCCGCGACCTGCGTCCGGTGGCCGAACCGCTGGCCGCCCCGGCACCGCGACGCGTCCGGCCGCCGGAGCAGCCGCGTGTTCTGCCACAGCAGCCGCCCGAGCCGGAACGCGCGGTCGAGGCCCAGCGCGGCCACGGCGAGCCAGACGTGGTAGCGCGCGCTGGCCGGCACGTGCAGGTAGACGAGCCACAGGAACAGGACGGCGGCGACGACGTGCTGCGCGACGAAGACCTCGTAGGCGGCGGCGCGCACGGGGCGCAGCGACGTCAGCACCATCCACAGCAGCAGGGCCCAGGCGCCGAGCCCGAAGCGCACCATGGGCATCCACTGCAGGTAGTCCTGCACGAAGTCGGCGCGCACCCATTCCGTCCAGAAGTGGAAGCCGTGCACCGTGGCCGTGAGGAAGACGGTGCGCGCGACCCAGCGGTGCAGCCAGTTGAGGCGCTCGTAGCTGGTCCCCGCCAGCAGCGCCACCAGGCTCGTCTTGGCCGCCAGCAGGTACAGCAGCGGCACCTGCGCCACCGTCACCCACGCGTTGCGGAACCCGACGCGCTCCCAGTAGTACACGTCCTTGACGATGGCCCCGGCCGCCATCATGTAGACGACGACGGCCCAGTACCCGAGCAGCACCAGCACCCGGCCCACGGGCGGCGGCGTCAGCCACGACAGGTGCTTGTAGGGGACGTAGAGCTGCGGGTAGCTGATCTCACGGGCCACGGCCGTCAGGGTCGCCCAGGCCTGCCAATACCACGTCGTGGGTTTGGTGGGATGCTGCATGGAGCTCGTCCGCGATGTCCTCAGTCTGGTCTCGTGGTCAGCTCCTTGGCCCCCCTCGCACCATCGCCGCGTAACCTTGCTCTTACCTCAACCAGTGTTGGCCGGAATTGACCAGCCGTATCAGCAGCAGGAGGGCCAGCACCCCCGCGATGATGTACCAGTATGCGCGCGCGAGGGCCTGGTTGTCTTTCGAGAACATGCCGCTCCCCATGTCCATGCCGCCCGTACCCATGTCCATCTTGGCGGTCAGGTGCAGTCGGCGCTGTGGTGTATGCTCATGTGGATTGTGAAGAGAAGCCGAGAGATGTTGCTTAATCAGTGAGCCCGTCGGGTTCTGGAATGGCGCGTTATCGGGCAGTGTTCTTACAAACTTGATGTGTCTAATCCGATACAGTAGGGACAAGAGTGTTTCGAGACCAGGGGGTCAATGCGGACGTCACCGAGCCCAGAGCCACGGTCAAGGGACGAAGACGAGATGAAGGTTCGAACGGGTAGACGGGCGTTACTAAAGATGCAGCCACTCGGGAAGTTCCACCTTCAAAGGAAGAGGAAGTTGTTTGGGCGAAACCTGCCCATTGGGTAAGTGCATATGCTGCTGCTGCTGCCCCCTCGGCCCCATCCGTCCTCGGTGCCCTGATACTTCATCTCCCAGCCTTTGCCTAGGAGACAAGCGCAAGTTTGAGCAGCTTTCCAGCCGAGATGGCTAGCTTCTCCGGCTCTTGCGCCGCTCGGGCTTAGCCTCGAGCCACAACTTGCTCATATCAACTCGACCAGTCGCGATTGGGGAAAGCAGCTACCCCTCGTCAAGCCCCTCGCTGCCCCTGGGCTTCCCCGCCAGTCACACTAGCCGGCAGGGTAACAGGGATGAAGGGGTCCCGTTGTGCGACTGTCTCCTGCAAGACTGGTTACGCAACTTCCGGTGTCTGTTCATTCAGACATTATTCTAATCAGAAACCCCGATGCCCTTTGGATGGAAAGACCCCTTCGAAGGTCGGCACAGGCTATTTCCAGTAGCGAACACGAAGAGATTGCGGACACAGAATACAGACGTTTCAATCAGCAGTGTTTCCCCGGGACAGTTCCCTGTAACATCTGCTTGGCGCAAAAGCTTGTCTAAGACCCCCGGGCCAATGGTTCCACCCGATCTCTCCTCGATCTGGCAGCCCCGGTCGCGTATCGCTGGTACCTCGAGATCGCCATCAACGCATTCGCTCTCACCGCTGTTGGGCTGGAGAAAAGTCTCTTAGCCTGCTAGCCTGCTCCCTCAAACGTTCGAAAGCCGGCCTAGCCAGGACCCCAGTCCCGACGCGCCGTCTTCTGGGTGGCTGCTAGTAACCGAGCTTTCGGCTCGACCTCCTCCTCTGCCCGATGTGCCAGTCGCATATAAAGAAGACGAATGCTGTCGGCGCTCAGTCATGTCTCACTTCTTCCCGTCCAAGCCCCAATTGACTGAAGATCACTGCTCTGCAACACATAACCCCGTCTCCAATCCTGACTTGAATTCCCAAACTCCTTCCCGTGCGACATCTTTCTCTTCCAGCTCCAGCCCAGCTTCTACCATGGCGCCTCTCCTGTCCATCGCGTCGGCGACGCTGCTGTTCCTGTCGGCCGCGCACGCCCACTTCCAGGTGCAGTACCCGCCGACCATCGGCCCCTTCAACGACGACAAGGAGGCCGACGCGCCGTGCGGCGGCTACACGCCCGACTTCGCCAAGGCCACCGACTTCCACGTCGGCGGCGACGCCATCGCCACCAAGTCGGGCCACCCCCAGACCCAGTGGCTCTACCGCATCACCACCGACGACAAGGCCGCCGGCAACTGGTCCCAGATCCACGCCCAGGTCTTGCAGAGCGGCGTCGGCACCTTCTGCCTGCCCAGGGTCGCCGTCCCCGAGAGCTACGTCGGCCAGAAGGCCGTGTTGAGCGTTGTGGCCAACGGCGACGATGGCTTGTTGTATCAGGTATGTTGTTGCCCACGACCCAGAGCTCTCCTGCGTGACGCCGCACATGTTTGGTGGAGTGCCAGACTGACAGGACGACCTCTAGTGCTCGGTCCTCAACTTCGTCGCGGGCGTCAACGACAAAACCCCCTCGGCCTGCACCAACTCGTCTTCTGTCACGGCCAGCTTGAACGAAGACCCCAAGCTGTCGGCCCTGGTCGGCTCCTCCACCAATACTACATCTGGCAGCGGCAGCTCCACGAGCAACACCCCGTCGTCTACCTCGCCAAAGAGCGCCGCCGCCGGAATGTACGGAGCTATGAGCGATGTCCGCAACCTTCTGGCCGTTGGACCCCTGGCAGCACTTGCGGTGTTGGTCTTGTAGACATTTCGAATGAAAGGAGTGTGCAATGCGGAGGTGGGACATTTGAGACTGTGTACATATCTAGCCTAGTCTTTATACAAGATACCCATGTGAATCACTGACACAAGCAAACAACATCCTACTACAACATGAGCCAGGCCAGTGTGGCAGCGCTCAGAACGAACAAAAGAAGCCTTGCCGGCAGCAGTGTGGATAGCAGCATTCTTATCGTCGTCTTTCCCCTCGTTGCCCCCTTCACCTTCACCTCCGTTCTTCTCCTCCTTGTCCTCCCAGACTGGCAACGTACTGCCGTTGACGGCTTTGGTGGGGCGTACACAGAACAGCCCGGACCAGCTTTGACCTCCTTTGCCGTCCCCGAGGGAGAGCAGTACCGGCCAGGCGACGGTGCCCATGTCATTGTACGACGTGAAGTTCTGGGCGCCGGGGGCGGTCTCGGTTGCGAAAGCCCACAGCTGCGCGTGGCCCTGGGGAAACCGACGTATTTTCGAGGCTGGCAAGTAGTAAGAATACGACGTGGACTGAAACGCCGTAGTATCGTCGTTGGCGCAGGCAGGGATGCTTTGGATCTGCGGGTCTTTGCAGTCGCGTCGGGCTGCGGCCTGAACTCCGCGGATGCATCCGGGGCTCAGGACGCTGGAGCAAGTGCCGTCGTCGCTGCGCATCTTGGACGGGTAAGGCCGACTGTCGAGGGCCCATTGCGTCACGCACACTTTCCAGGGCTCGATCGCCGAAACGTTCTTCTGGCTCTGCCCGTCCTCGGCGATGGTCATGTTGGTGAGCAAGGACTCAGGGGTGTTCAAGTGTACCGTGCCGGCGACATAGTACTCGCCATTGCGGGGATACTGGGCATTGGCTCGCACGGCGACGGAGAGGGACCAGCCTGGGAGCTGGGCGGTGACTGTGCCATTGGCAGGGGGTGCCGTGATGTTGGGCGTAGCGAACGAGCAGGACCCGGTCATGTTGGGTGTCTTCATGGCCTCCAAGAACTGGCGGTCTTCCTCATCACCGCGACGGCCTTGTATGCCTGGCCCTGAGGGTTCGATGGCCTGTACGTCTGACCCGAGATATTGGGGAGAGCCAGGGACGTTGTTGATAGCACCGACAATGGGTGCGAGCAAGCACGCTGCTAGGTATGGGGAGAGATGCATAATTTCTCGAATTGCTAGGCAATAATGGAAAGATACAGAGTGTTTGTTTGTGTGGTAGGGAAGAGAACAAGAACTGCGAGCTTCTTCCATTGAACAATGGGGGAAATCAACACCACGACATGCCAGCCTCGGAACGCGAGACTAACGTGTTGTTGGAGCCAAGACTGGCTATGACGCATGTATACATATGAAAGGGGCAGTTTGCATCGCGGCACAGCGCTTGATTCGCCGAACCACCCATCCGGAGCAACATCGCTTGACGTTTTGGGGCCGCAATGGCATGTCGAGGCCGTTTAACCGTTTTGGCCCCTTTTTAAACTGAACCAACAAAATGATCAGTCCATTGAAGTAGTCCGTTGGCGATGAAACTCGGTACCCAACGTATGTTTTTGGGAACTTATGTTGCGGCGCATGCGAACTTTGGCCTGTTTATCCCACGCCGTGTTAGGCATCTATTGGCAGGTGTAGTTAGTTAAGTATTAATTGCTGGTGAAGCTCTCATTGGCGCAACAAGCTGGGCTCGTAATGAAGCAATTATAAACATTAGGATACCCGTTAGACCAATAAAAAGACTATATTGTTCTCGTTATAGTACTATCTTGCAATAAGGCATCGGCAGTTTACGTCTCTCTCCTCCCCCAGTTTTCTGACAGTCCCATGCGGTAGACTCAAGAGTCGGATTCCCGGCCTTCTAATTCTTGGGAAGGATCCTTGCAGCCGCAATGACTTGCTGGAATCCTTCAGTCAGCCCGGTATCCATTAGTAAAATCGGGGAGGTACTTGCCTCCTGCCCAATGACTTTGCAGCCGTCCGTGGCAAAGGTGGTGATATCGGAGCCCTCTGCGCACAGTGGGTCGGAGAAGATAGTGACCTCCATGTTCTCCTGGGCGATGTTGGTGGCAACGACGTTGTGTGCAATGCTGACTGCGACGCACCAGAGCTCGTCGGTGTCGGAGCCGCCGATGTAGCCGTCGGCCCCTGACGAGTCTTTGCTGGAACAACCAGTCTCGTAGAACTCGAGGGACCTGTACAGATCACTCAGACTGTGTCATTCGGCCACGTACATAGAATCTCACTTACCAATTAGCAGCGGCAGAGCCAAGGAAGGCAGAAAAGGCTGCGAGGGACAAGGCTGTGATCTTCATGTTGGACAAGGGCGAGAAGATAGGGTGGGTTGGAAAGCAGCGACGGTGTTCGAGTAATGGCTTGGACGAGGACAAAGAGCTGTGTGCTATACGTGTAAGAACCCATAGATAAGGAGAATTCTTGCAGATATTTGTATTCCGTTTCACACAGTCGACCAGGTGAATAGATCTGTTCCCTCCGTACTGGATAACCGACCTACTCGAAGTCCCTACCACGTATACTGCTCTAAAATCGCCTAAGTTGCTCCGTCCGCTGGTTCAGTCGGAAGGATTCAAGACGGAACGAACGGCACTCCGGTATGGCATCACGAGAATGCCCCAAAATCGAGGCAAAGGGCCATGATCTATACACTGCGTTCTTCCGCGGACTATCTTGGACTCCAGTATCAAAGGGCTAGGCCTTGACCGTGCCGTATCAGCCATCGACCAACCTCCGAAGATCAGGAGACCAGCTTAACGTCAGTAGACCAACCGCATTGCCATAGTGAGGGGTAAGATGTACGAGACCTCGAAATCGTGGCTATGGTCGTATGAAGGAAGATCATGGGCTGTTTCTCAGGATTGTCACAGCGGTACGCCGGTAGGACTTTCTCTCGCAAGACTCAAGACTCAGCACGGCACGTCCAATTAGGCAACGATAGCAGTTTGCGACTCACATCTAGGCCGAGACGCAGGGGATAATTATCGGTTCTCCCCTTTTACCTAGTACGCAGCTTTCTATAAAAGACAGGTGCAATCCCAAGTATTTTCAAAAAGCAACGGAAATCAAAGATATCACACCACCTCACCATCTGATACCGAGCCCCTATCTGCCAGAAACTACCCATCATGTCTCTCCGTCCCCTCTTAGCCGCAGTCGTGGCATTCATGGTCGTGGAAAACGTCCTCGCCGAGGACTACAGCATGTGCCGCGACGAGGGATGCGGCGACTGCCCCGTCACTCTCGCCAGTCTTGGCACCGGATACCCAGAATGCATCATCTACAACACCGATGACGTCTTTGGGGGCCAAGACTTCCCACCCTCCGAGCTCGAGTAAATCGTGCCCCCAAAACTGCGTCCCTACCATTCGTGCTGACTATTCTAGGGACTTTCGGGCCTACTTTGATGTTCCGCAGCAGAACACGGACGAGAACTGCAATGTTATCATCAAGAGTCCCGCCGAACGAGGCCGCACGGCTTGGTATGTTTCGGCGAAATGAGCAGCCTTCTTTAGCATGGCATGGCTAACGATAGATGTCCAAAACAAGTGGCGTGGTCAAATACGCATTTCATCGGGAGTCATGCGGCAAGCTAGACCTTGCGAAAACCTTCATGGTTCAGTTCTGCTGCGGCTTCTGCGACTGTAGCGCCGCCGGCATTCCTAACATGCCTGGTTGTTCGGCCAAATTCGGCGCCCTTGGGGGAGGCGGAAGCTCCGGCCCGCTGCGCCTCAGCCGAAACGGCACCTTGATCACCCCGGCGTACGAAGGCCCTGCTGACTCCGTGGATGAGACTGCCGCCACTTCGAGCACAGACACGACCACCGGCCAGCCCGGTCCAGCCCGCTTGGCCGCCCGGGAAGATAAGAAGGGCGTCTGCGCCGGAGACTGGACGCCGGGCCCAGAGCCCCATGACGACTCGTATATCCGCCCTGCCGATGGGCCGACCATCGTGGCCAGCGAGGTCGATGGCGGACCGGAAGGATCGGAGATCCAGATCACGCGATCTAGAACGCAGTCCTGGAGCACGACAATGGAGATGTCGTTGGGGATTGCCGACGTTCTGTCTCTCGGCTTGAGCTTCTCCAGCACCTTCCAAGAATCCATCACCGATTCCACGGCCTATTCGTTCACCGTCCCGAAAGGCGAAAAGGGTTATGTCATCTTTACAGCCTACCTGCGCTGCTCTGTTGGTAAGCGTGCCCTGCCCATGCGACTAAATGATTCTTACCCTAACAATGCACAGGTTCTGGTACCTGCAATGGCGAAAAGGTTGAAGGCGAAGTCTGTACGCCGTACAGAGCAGCCAATGGTGAGCTGGCAGGGGAAACCTCTCTTGTTATCGAAGGCTAGGCATGTGTGCCGTTACATGGTGCTCGATAGCTGAGGCTTTCGAGCCACACAAGCTTTCACCCAGAACTCCTAGGAAGGGAATGGAGAGGCCCAGTATACTCAGACTCGAAGATGAAGTCGATATTCATTCCATGAGTAAGATGCAGACGTTGTTGCAACTTGGAGCCGGTTTGTATTTCACTTTTTTCATATTAATCGCTAGCTCTGCCTGTTTCGCTCGGTTACCACGGGCATACGTTCATTGAAACCGGCGAGAATAACATGTTACATTCTTCAAAGATCTGCTATCGAGGCCGCCCTTATCTAAAATTGAAAAAATGTATATTGAAGCGCACAGTATCTAGTTGATAGGGGATGCTATGTGTAGGTCATCTATGGTAAAGCTATTAAAGTGAAAATGCAGGAAAGAAAGCTCCAGCCATTGCGTGTACGAATGGCCTGGTCATTAGGAGTGACATTAAGTGAAGATCATAACAGCTACCACAGCTGGGAAGAACAGTGCAACTCTTGCGAGTGTCTGCTTGAACGCACCCGATGACTCGGATGACGAGAAGACATCACCGGACTGCGAGGACGTGGTAGAAGCTTGGCTATTGTAGCACGGGTGTGTCAGTTTCTCATCGATAATGCGGTTGATTCGCCCACGGAAAGGCAACAGAGGCCTAGGTGCTTGTACTTACGTTTTCTCGGACGCAGATTCGCCCGAACTCTCGCTGGTCGGAGAGCTTGCGGAGCTGCTGCTGTAAAGTCCGCCGCTGTAGGACGTGACCGATGCCGACCTAGATGCCGAGCCGGAGAGAACCGATGTCGGCGCGGTCACGTTCTTGCCGAACACGATGCCAGGCGTGCCGGCGGCCACGGGCACGACGGTTGTCCGCGCGCCGGTCATGGTCAGCAGTTTTCCGCCGTTGCTCTGCGAGAGGAGATAGGTTGTGCTGTGCGTTCATCAGTACGGTTACCCTGTCGTCATAAATTCAAAGCAAGTACTTACACGTAAGTCGATGTAGAAAAGCCCGCCGAGGCCGGGGTGTTGGGCAGGGCGGTGGTCAGAGCACTCGCAGTCCCGTTGGTGAGGACCTGCTTCACACTCATACCGTTTCGGATAACGCCAGCAGCCCCAAATCCGGAGCCACCGGCCCCCGAACCACCGATTCCTGAGCCACCAGTTCCCGAACCGCCGATTCCGGAGCCGCCAAGTCCACCAGTGGGAAGAGGCCCCGAAGAAAGTGTGATTCGGCTTCCACTCAGGACACCGTCCCCGTTAAAAGCAGAGGCTGCAGTGGGGAAGGCGCCCGAGTTGAAAGCGGTGGCGGTTCCCGTCCATCCCGACACGGTGAAGACGCCCGCCGAGTTGAACGACATGACGTCGCCCGAGGTGACGGTGAAAGTGTTGCCGCCGGGGAAGGTGTAAGCGCCTCCCGAGGTGGCCGTGACGGCTCCTGCGCCGTTGGAGTTGAAGAGCCCCCCGAAGCCTCCGTTGGGACCAATGGTGACAGCAGAATCGCCGGGGAAAGACGAGCCCCAGTTACTAACACCGGACGAGCCCCAAGTGGAAGTGCCCCAGTTTCCAGGGTTGGATGAACCCCAAGTGGAAGTACCCCAGTTTCCAGGGTTGGATGAACCCCAAGTGGAAGTACCCCAGCTACCAGGATTGGAAGAGCCCCAGGTGGAAGTACCCCAGCTACCTGGGTTGGAGGACCCCCAGTTACCAGGGTTCGAAGAGCCCCAGGCGGACGACCAGGTGGACGAATCCCAAGTGGATGAGCCCCAGTTGCCGGGACCGGAAGAGGCCCAGGCGCTTGATTGCCATGTAGTGGTTGGGGCGGCGGTGACGGTGCTGACTGCGGAGCTGTAGCCGGTGGTGTAGGCCGACTGGGCATTGGTAGAGGCCGTGCCGTAGACCGTGTTGGTGCTGTAGACACTGGAAGTCTGGGCCGTGGGGTACACCGAACCGGCACCCTTCACACTGGAGCCTGTCGCTGGGCTGACGGCCTGCGTCGTGGTTTGTGCTGTGGGGTACGTGGACTGCTTGGCCGTGGCCGGCGCCGCCGACGCAACGCTCGACGGGGCCTGGCCCGCCACCGAGTACGTGACCCTCTCCGTCGCCGTCTGGGTCTCGGTGGCCGTCACGAGGATGGTGTACGTGTACGTGTTCGTGTACGTGTTGGTGTCCGTCTCCGTGGTGGCGCTGTTCGCCACGGGGGCGGCAGCCGACACGACCGTCTCGTATTGGGTCACGGTGTTGGGGGCCGCCGGAGCCGCCGCCGAAACAACCGTCTCGTACTTGGTGACGGTTTGGGGCGCTGCGGGAGCCGCCGCCGCCGCCGCCGAGACGATCGTCTCGTACTTGGTCACGGTGTTGGGGGCGGCGGGAGCGGCGGCCGAAACGACGGTCTCGTATTTGGTGACGGTGTTCGGCGCGGCAGGGGCGGCGGCAGACACGACGGTCTGGTACTTGGTGACGGTGTTGGCGGCGGCAGGGGCGGCGGCGGAGACTACTGTCTGGTAGGCAGTGACGGTGTTGGTGGCACCTCCGACAGTGACGGTGCTGTAGTAGGAGGCAGTGACCGTGTCGGTGCTGTAATAGTTCCTGTTGTTGGTGTAGGTGGCAGTGACAGTGTCGGTGCTGTAGTAGTTGTTATTGTTGGTGTAAGTGGCCGTCACGGTGCTGTAGTAATTGTTGGTGTAGGTGGCCGTGACGGTGTCGGTGCTGTAATAGTTGTTGTTGTTGGTGTAGGTGGCCGTGACGGTATCCGTACTGTAGTAGTTGTTGGTGTAGGTGGCTGTGACGGTGGCAGTGTTTGTCACTGTGGTCTCCTCCTCGGACCAGGTCGGCGAGGTCCAGGTCTGCTTGGTCCAAGTCGTCCACTCCTTCCCACCACCCTTGCCACCACCCTTGTTGCCCCCACCCTGCTTTCCGCCGTGATCACCGCCGTGACCGCCATAGCCGCCATGGCCTCCGTATCCTCCCCAGCGAGCCTCGACAGGGTCGACAGCACCGTCCGCGTACGGGGCCCGAGGCAAGTTGGCCGCCGCGTCAAGGCCTTGGGCGTCACCGGACCGCCGTTCGGGACTCCATCGAGCTGCTTCCGCGCCAGCTACTGCGAGAAGCAGGTGGCTGATGTGGCCGTGCATGGTAATGTGTCGGTGGAAGAGGAATGGCGCTAACAGGCAAAGATCTGCCAGTGGCGGAAGGTCTGGGCTGAGATACTCTCAGACGTATCGGGAGACCGAGCTTTGATATGTCTGATTGAGCAGGTGGGTTGAACTGATCCAGAAGAATGGGTGCCTGAGTGAATTGGAAACCATTTGCTACGACTTCCATCGAACCTATTATCTACGAACGTCTGGGTGCTGGAAAATGCCATCATTCCACCCGAGTGGTGGTCGCAACGGGTCTACACGTAAGCCCTGTGCTATTTCTATAGACTCGATCCTCCCGGGTGCCAGCTACCTAAAATGGCCGTGGCACAGACGTTGTTGAGTGACGATCTAGCAGCGATGAGGTCCAGTGAACTGTCAGCTCTGTGGCCAGGGGTCCTTCCTGCACCTTAATGGGTCGGTATCTGGCTGCGAAGGATGCGCGAGTGGGTGGTCCCGTCGGTTGCCGCACGGGTGAAGTCTTGGAGCAAAGCGATCCTACGCGCACAGGCTGTGAAATCAGGGGCGACCCGTGGATTTTGTCGGCCCGCCAGCTTCTTGTATGTCTCAGAAGTGAAAGCGAAATAAGGTTTCTAGATGAGAAGAGTGAGGCTTGAAGAGATGCCCCTCCACGTATAACGTAGAGTTTGACACCAAGACAAGGGTGATGCCAGCGATTTCTGACACGAACCCAGGAAGACAGAGGCGAGCTCTGCATGTAGGCGCTTGATCGCGATGAAATACGCAGACATGTTGAATTGGCAGGCTGCCATTATGCGAATGTGCTGCTCAACAGACATCCCTGAAGATGGCAAAGCGTTCCGAAGACAACAGATTGAAGGCTAGCCAACATTTGGCTTTCGGTCTACCTGGACAAAAAAGCAGGGTTCTACAAGATATTGCTGCATCTGGCCTCCTTTGTTGGGCTGTCATCGTGGCATTGCTTGTACAACTCATGTTGTCGCCCCTGGCTGGCAACGAAGGCTTTCTACAGTGACCCAGGTCAAAAAGGGGCCATGCCACAGTAGACAGCGACTGCAATATTGTCAATATATCCTATCAGTAAAGCCGCGCCTAGCAGAACCTCCTCAGGAGCACAGTAACAGCTTTTTACAAGTCGAGATGCCAATCAATTCACATAACCCTGGAGGTGCATATTATCGTCAATATGGAATGGATCAAAATGAAACAGATGCAAAAAGCGAATGCCGTGATATTGCACTAGCCGCGAATCGAACGCGGGGCCCATCGATGGCAACGATGGATTTTACCACTAAACCACTAGTGCCTTCTGCTACCGGTATGTCGGATGTCGTTTTCAGTTTTATTAAAGTATATACCCTTCAAAGAAAACCACACTTAAACACGATATCGTCTAAAGACCATATAAGCGAAATGTAGGGGGGACGATCAGGGATATTAAAATTCATCGAAGACTATACTAGAATCCTGCGTTCCGTCTTCACTCTCCCTGTGCGTAATTCATCTGCCAGATCACCCTTGTACGCCATGAGATGCTCCACGTAAGCCTGACCTATGTAGGAGTAGTACTCCTTTGCATCCTCTGCATTGTTGTTACCGCCCTTCATGGATTCCTTTCGAAGAACGATCGGTGTCTGGCATCCCAGGGCGATGCAAACTTCATCCCCTTCCAGCAGGTCTTCGGGCCCCAGACCGGAATTCCCACACTGGGTCGTAAAGAATTTTCGCCTGGTGTAAACCCTCTTCCGCATGTTATCACGGAGCTGGCCTGGTGCCTCATCCGGCACAGAAGCAGATTCTCCTCCGGCCAGAATGCGGCCAAAGATGTCTGTTTTAGTCTCCCCACCATATGGGACGGGGCTCGAGTCTTTATTTGGGGTAGAGTCTGGAGATGATTCTTCAGCAAGTCTTGACCAAGTATCCAGAACACTTTCTTTGTCCAGGAAGCCCATGAGAGACGAGCGCATGCTACTAGGTCTTCCACGCATAACATCCATCAGCTCCCGCTTCAAGCTGTCAACCGTTGCATGGTACGCGGGACCGACAAGGGAGACGGTGAGACGGACATGGCGGAGAACGTGCACTGATAATTGGTCTTCGGCCTCTGGAACATCGAAAGTAAATCCCTCGGGAATCGCCAAATTGCCCGCTGCAGAGTGAAACCCATATTTGTCATCATCTGGAAGTCCGGTCCAAAGCGGTTTGAGCTGCAAACCCTTTTTCACCGCATCCCGGTCCGTCAACGCCGGGCACCAACTTGGGAATGAAGCGAGATTGTCTTGTTCTTCCTCGGGTGCCTTCTCCAAAGATCGATGCTGTCGGATACACTCGGCCAAAGCCAAGACGGAGAGTTTTCGGGAGTGGCGGATGTGTTCTTTGGCGAACTCGATCACAAGCTCCCGGGCTGGCCGAACGTAGCTGGGGACGCACATTTCCGGTTCATCGGAGAGGCCCTGCAGTGCGAAGATCTTATCCCGTGGGTCTGTGGCTTCTCTCGTGCGAAAGTCGAACACCAGCGCCAGGATGTTGACCCCGCGCGAGGCACTCGGCGCCGGCTTCGAAAGGGTCTGGCATGTGCCCTGCGCCTGATCCAAACCCACGCGTTTCCTTCGTCGGCGGTGGTGCATATCTATCGAGAGGAAGCCTCCAAGGTGGACACCACAAGTCTCTGCTCGAAAGCAGGCGTGAGATGAAGCCTGGTGAATAAGCCGAGAGAAATCATCCCAGTCAAGTTTGTATTCTCCGCAGTGGACGACCGCCCGGCGTGCGAGAACGACCTCCTGAACAACCCAAGTTCTTGTCCACCATGGATTGCTAAGCAAAGCCGTAGCTACGCAGATACTTCCATAATGAACGCCACCTACGCTCGGATTTTGCTTAGCATGTTGAAATGCTGGGCCTAGTCCCCATGGCGAGCGGCTCCCAAGCCACACGACAACCTGCTGGGCGGATGAATATATCTGTGCCATGCGGCGTACCTGGCTCGCACGCTCGTCCATGTTTCCTTGGTCGATACATATCGCGTCGATCCACACCACCCTGGGCTTCGCAGGGCTTCGCAAGCGAGCAATCATATGATGAAGACTGCGGGAAACAAGAAAGGGTTGTCCGTTGACGGTTATTTCCACGCTTGGAGGGTCGCTTTCCCAAACGTACGAAACAGCCTCGTAGACCTGGCCATGCTGCTCGTCGTTAGAGAGCTGAGCAACTTGGAGGAAACATGAGAGCGGTCCCCGGCGACTCCCAGGGCGTATGGTGAGAAGCCTGATGGATGTTTCCTTGGTGAGGCGCAGCCCTTGGTAGGTATGGAAATTGGCACTGTGCGCATCTTGCCATTCCTGTCCCACCGAGACTCCGTAACGGAAGACAGCAGTTGCATAGAACCCCATGAGCCGCTCGAATAAAACCTTTGTGGGCCGAAGAACCTCGATTATGAAACCGAAGAACATCTGCGCAGCAATGTCGGATGTGGCGTAATATAGTATGACGACTAGGGCGACTTCGACAAGGTTTCCCACGGGTGAACCTGGGCGAAGTCGTTTTTGTAACTGGCGGATGGTGAGGACAAAACGGTCCATGGTAGTGTGGTTGATCGCTGGCCATATCAAGCTTGGCGGCAGCGCTACACGGAGGATATCGCTCGCCCAGATCTCGTACCTTTCACGCATAGAGCTGATGTCCAGAAGTAGGGCACGGGCGATGCGTAAGACGCACTTCTCCCAACTGGGCGTCGCGGAGAGATAATAACCAAACCTTTCCATCAAATCAACGCAGCGACGCAAAGGAAGACATATGATATTGAAAAACATATAAAGAATGACAATTGGTGCCAAGGCCGGGAAACCAAACCCACTAATCCCCAGGCCAACTGTAATGACCATGACGACAAGGTGAACGTTTCGCACTATTGGTATGCAGGCCACGGCAGCGCGATGCGATATCGAAGACCTGTCGCTGCCTGCGATTACCAGACACAAGACGATATGGACCAATAGAAGGCCGATCAGGCATAGTAGTACGAGTACCATGAACCCAATCCACAAGGGAGAGACAAGCGTAACAAGTAAGAGAATAAGCACCACTCCGACCTGTGGGAGTTGCTCCCGGATCCAGGTAAATAAAGACATAGCGAGCGCTCTTCGACTTCCGCCGAATAAGAGACGAGATCCGGCGGCTTCAGAAAGGAAATGAAGCTGAAGATGACCAGAAATTTACCTGACGGACGGAGTAATAATCTCACGTAAGCGTAATGCTTAGCGCTGCCCTGCAGTAATGACAGGGGTTATCACCCTAGCAGGGGATCCCTAATTGGGTATTAAATGCCGGGTAACAGTAGTGTGTATATCTAGAGGAAACGATATATAGTCTATTGTAGATGTGATTAATGTGAGGGACGTCTTCGTCTTGTCGTTCAGTAGACACGCAAAATCAGAAACCCATTGGACGTGCTATTGCCAACGTCTATTCATGCGTCTCTAGGATCTCGGACGTCTAGAAGACAGCCACCAACTTTGGAACAGTCATGAACCGAGCCAAACCGATCACCACACCCCCTGCAACCAAGGTAGCGCCCGTCCACATAGACAAGGCAAGATATCCGGAATGATCCAGGATTTGTCCGCTAATTGGTGTACCAATAAGGGCACTTTATCATATTGCTGTTAGTGTCTATCTCCCAGCGGGCATGAGGAACTGTGACTTACGCAATGGAGAGACACCCCAAGAGGCAGCCGACGGCAAGACCCTGAAACTGCGGAGGAGCCAGCTTACCCGCGCATGCGCTCTGGAGACTCATGACGGCCTAGATGGGGCAGTCAGCAGATGTTATTTGGATAGGGATGTATGGTCTCGAAAACCTACACCAGAAGTGAACCCATATGCCAAACTCCAGACTATCAACCCGGCCAGACTTGCAGCCTTGGTCCACGTGAAACCAATAAGGCCGGAAAGCAGAGTGAACAAGATGAGGAGGTTGTAGTGTCCGGAGCTGTCCGCGATGTGACCCGGGGCTACCCTGCCGAAGAAAGAGGCAGCATTGACGGCCGACAAAAGGTAGAAGGCGGTCGAGGTGTCCTGGCCTTGGTCGATGGCATAGGCGGATACATAGAAGAGGGGCGTGAACAAGCCTAGATACGCCAGAGCCAAGCCAAGACAGAGAAGCACGTACGTTGGCCGTTTGAGAAAGTCCCGGGTGCCCGATTTCCTTCTCTCGGCCGCTCTGTCGGTTGCGTTTTCGTCTATAGATCTTGGAGCTTCGCTGTCGCTCTGCACGGAGGGCTTAGCTTCAGACTTTGAGTATTGGACAGGTTCGACAACGGTGAAGCAGGCGATGGCCAGCAGCGGAATCATGATGAAGGCCACTGCGCGAATCGCCCACCCGAAGCTGACGTGGTGGTGGTTGAGCAGCCGCTGCAGCATGATGGGCCACACGATGCCGCCGATGGAGGAACCGCCGATGGTCAAGCCCATGGCCAGACCGCGTCGGTGGGGCATATGCCGAAGGACGACGCCGAGCGGCGGGCAAAAGACCAGCGAGGCGCCGACGCCGAACAGGAGAGCCTGGGCCAGCATGAGCTGCCAGTACTGGGAGCACAGCGACGTCATGAACAAGGAGAGCAGCAGGCCCACGCTGCCAATGCACAGCGGAATGGTGGGCCCGATCCGGTCGACCAGGATGCCACCAAAAGGCGAGCCCGCGTACAGCAGGAAGATGGAGAGCGACCCGATCCAGGAGATGTCCGAGGCGGGCCGGCCTGGGAGGTATGTCGTGTAGTACTCTTGGAAGACGCCGAAAGCGTTGACGAAGCCAACGGTGCAGAAGAGGGCGAGCGATGCGCCCAGCAGAGCCAGCCAAGACCGGGCACTAATTGCAGTGCGTCAGTAGGAAGTAGTATAGGCTTGGCTGCGTCTTTCTTACCTAGTTTTGGGGTGAGATGCCATCGCAGCGTTGGGATCAGGGGTAGCCATGGCAATCGGTGTAGTGTGTGTAGCAGTGAATTATTATCGACAAGTCAAGCAACACAGCGATCACGAATTCAATGCACATGTCGGGCGAATGGAAATCTCGGCGCAGAAGAGAAATACACTTTCTTATCAACTGCGACCCTACATTCGCAAGCACGTGTCAGGGGGTCACTTTTCCATCGACAGTCATGGGGGCTGCCGGAGGATCCGCGGATTATCCACCAGCAGAGCCCAACGGATTATCCGTCGTCATCCCGCTCTAATTCGACCTCACAACCACCCACGTTCACCCATCGTTCCGTCTCAGGGTCACCAACTCGAGCGGATTATCCGTTTCTCATCGACACGACACTATGAAGCGCAAGGCCGCAAGCCCCCGGCCGGTGCCACACAGCCCTCGCGCAGGCAGCCGCAGGTCTCGTGCGACTCGTGCCGGCGAAAGAAGCTCAAGTGCGACCGCGGGCAGCCATGTGGCAGCTGTCGCAGCCGCGACATCGCCTGCACCACCCCAAACACGCCAGGCATCCGGCACGACGTCAATGGCCATGCGGCCGCCCATCCTCTCGGCGTTGGTGCTGCCGAGTCGGGCGGCGTCTCAATCCACTCCATCCTGACCAGAGTGGCCGCCCTCGAGCAAACCGTGTACCGAAGCACCGGCGCACCTACCGTCTACGCCTCTTCACAGCCTACCCCGGTGGCCTCGAATGAGTTGTCGTACAACAGCTCCTCGCCGCACTCCATTCTGGATAGCGAGCGCCGCCAGGAAGCCAAGTTTCTAGACTCGGCCATTGACCGAAGTAACAGGGTTGACCAAGAAGGGGCCCTGACTGGGACGGATTTGGGCATCACAGCTAATCAGCATCAAACCGTGACCACTAGCTCTCCCAAGTACCAGGTCTCCGGTAGTGATTGGAGTCGGTGCAGCCAGCCGGGCACCACCTGGCTCATGCCACGAAAGGAGGCCCTTTCTTTATTGCAAGACTTTGTCGACAACGCCTATCACCTACTGCACGTCGTTCACCTGGATACGCTGCGCTTGCTCATCAATCAATTCTACACGCAGATCGAGAGGGACCGCGGCGCGAGTGCCGATCCGGCGCATGCGGCCCTCATTCTTGGCATTGCTGCCACCACGGCCTTCTTCTGGGATGAACGAGTGACGTGTCAACACGGCTTCGAGTCCGATAGAGCAGCCCAACACGCGTCTCATGCCTGGCGCTGCTCGGCAGTCGACTTGCTGGCCACCGTCCAGCAGTCCGTCATCATGTCGCTCGAGGCGGCCCAAGCATACACCATCATTGCCTATCTGCACTACAATGTGGATGGCCACTCGGCGCAGTTCCGGCTTCTGCACGCCAGCTCGGTTGCTGCCTGCCGCGAGATCTCCATCCATCTGGTCGACATGCCGGGCAGCGACTCGGCCGACGATGCTGCCACCAAAGAAACCAAGCGGCGGCTATGGTGGCACGTCGCCGCGACGGACTGGATGCTGGGCCAACACGGCGGGCCGCTCGACGGCACGTACGGCATCCATCCGCGCCACATGAGCGTCGCCAAGCCGCGCAATCTGAACGACAGCGACCTGGCCGTGGCCGTCGACGGGCTGGCCCACCCGCCCGAGGTGCCGACACAGATGAGCCCCTTCCTGCAGAGGATCCAGCTGAGCGAGGTCTGCCGCGCCGTCGTCGACGGGTACCCCCCGGACAGGCGGAAATCAGCGACTACGAGCAGGTTCTGGCCCTGGACCAGCTGTTCGAGCAGATGCTTGTCTCGTCGCCGCCCGCCATGGCCTTGCACGCCCCCGTACCCTCCGGCGCCCCGCGGCTGTTTTGTCTCCAGCGGGCGACGATCTACCTGGGATTCCACTCGCGACGCGCGCGACTACACCGGCCGTTCCTCATGAGGAAGGATACAGACGGGCGGCCTGGCGACCTCCGATACCATAGATCACGGGAAATATGCGTGCAATCGGCGCGGACGGTGCTTTCCATCTCCATGGCGCTGCTCGAGAAGTCTCTCAAAGAACCCCCAATCCCCAGCAGCCCATCCCCCATATCCTGGACCACGAGGGCCACGAGAACTGCCCCGGCTCGCCCGTCCACCGCATGGGCGTCGTGATCAATCACCTGTTCACAGCGTGCGCCGTGCTCGCCTTGGACTCGAGTCTACGCATGAACCGCAACGAGGAGCAGCCTAGACAGGCTGCCGACGGCGATGTCCAGGACGCGTTGGCATGTGCCTGCCATCTACTCGCGGCCATTGGCAAGGAGTCGGCGGTGGCTGCGGGCTTGGTACGGGGTTTGACGGGAGTACTCCGACGGTATCGGATCAAGATTAAGGGGGCCGACAGGTGGCCAGAGGTTCATGCCCCGGAGCCTCAACATGACGCAACAAGTGTCGATTGTGGGAAACCACCCATTGGCACTGCGGGACAGCCAGCAGAGGATGATGCGCACTTGTCAAATAGCAACAAAACCGCGGCGGCGGGAGTCTATCAGCAGCCAGTAGATGCCGAGGACGCAGTAGCCAGCTTTGGCCTGGATCATCTATGGGACGACTTCCTAGGGTCCGAGCTGCTGAGTGAGGATTGGGATCAGATTGTCACGGGGCTGGATTCCTACTACAATACGACTTCATTCAAATAGAAGAATTTCCCTGGTGTGTATTCGGGCGAACTGCAAGGCAGTGATGCTCTGGAGTCACTCGACACCACGATGAAGATTGATGTACATGACCGCATTGGCTCTTCTGCATGTTATCGAGGCTTCCAGGACTCCCCTAGCCACGCAGAGCTTCCAGACCTCTGACTAGGTACTTAACTTACCGTCAACCAACTAGCGGTCACCAACAGAAGCCCTCGGGACACAGATGTCATCCGTCCACGTCTCGGATAGCGACTGTCGAGGGTCACACAGTATCACGGGCCGGTCGCACGACGCGAGTTCGGTCCCATTAAGTAGAAGATGCTACACAGTCACCAGGAGTGGGCATTTGAGTGGGTGATTCCCGTGCCCGCCTCCCGGCTGCCTCTCGGGGACCCCATCAAGCAAACCAAGGCCATGTTAGAGGGACGCAAGGGGCGTTCGGCGTCCAGTACGGTATTCAAGTAGAGCCAATGGATGTCGCTCAATTACCCCGCGATTTGGGGCATGCACGACCACGGGTGGCGTCAGCGTGGCTTTACGCTAGAGCGTGTAACACCAAATGCGGGAGGTGGCCACATCCAGTACTATAATGGATGAGAATCTTCTGTCATGGGCTTGATAGAGCATGGACTCTAGATCAGTGGTTCCAGGAGCACCATGACCGCTGTGCTTGATGTCTTGATGCCATTGAAGAGACCGAATGAAGCACAAGGGAGGAGCGCCAAGTCATCGTTCAGGATTGTTGGAGAAATATTCCGCAATTGGGGTTGCTCGCAGGAACCAACGTTACATCCAGCCCATCCCTGATCACATTGAAGCTAGAGCAAGCGGCCAGGAAGTTACACATGTTGGCCGGCCTCTACTCTCAGCTCCTGTCTATTGCTGTACAACTATTTGCCAGCCACACAAACATCCATCATGGGCAGTGCGACCAGTCAATGCCTGCCGCATAGATAAGAACGTGCATGGCCGCTCCAAGGATTGGCGAAGAAGTGAAGAAGAAACTGGAACGCCGCCAATTGACCTGCCCGCCTACGACTGCTACCCCAGTCCCGGTAAGTTGGCACGTTGGCACGAAGGACTGCATCGGAGACCAACTTCCGAGCCCAGAGCTGGCTGGACTTCACCAACGATCTATGTGGCCAGCAGACCGCCCCCGATAAGACATAGCAGAGACATGCTACGGGCTGGGATCATGGCCGTTACGCGGGCCAGCGTCACAAATACACTTCTACCCCGCATCGCATCCCCAGACCTCCAGACCTCCAGACTTCCCGACTCGGAAGGTGATACGAGGGGCAAATGCTACGAGGTTATGCCACCCAACATCTCATTCGGCTACCCGTCGGCTCTGTCACCGGAAGACCCCCAGATCATGGGCCATTCTAGGTCAGCATGATTGGTCTGGATGCCAAGTCTCGCGCCCCTGCATTGAAAGCAAAGTGAAAGCTGAAATAGTCTGGCCATTCCTCCAATCTTCTTACTTTTGATTCCTGCTTCCGGTGGCTCAGCGGATTGTGTTTCTCAGTAATCTCCCAACATGGGCACCAACGTGGACTATGTTGGCGAGAAGCCCGATGACAAGATCGACAATGTCGTCGAGCAAGACGAGAAAGTAAGTCAACCGGACTACGAAAAGAAAGGCCGCTTTGACTCGCCAACCCTCTTCCCCCCGCCGAATGGCTCGACCGTCTCAAAGCCGAATACACCGGCGAGCATGGCGGCGAGGCTTTGCCGGCCGGTGCCGATCCCGACCGCATGGTCGAGTGTGTCCTCACCCTCAACGAGGACGAATCCCTCCAGGTCCTCAAGGAACTGCTCGAGACCCAGAAGGAGGACTACAGCATCGACCGCCGGATGATGGCCCGCCTCGCCGAGCTCGTCGAGGGCCACGGGGCATGCGGCATGGAGCAGGGCGAGTGGGCGTACGAGGTGTGCAAGCGCGCCGGCCTGTACCACAACTGGTCGCCCTACACCGAGGTGCGCGCCGTGACGCTGCCCTACGACGACCCGGGCGAGGCCTGCGAGAGCCTGCGCGCCTACTTCCTCGGCTTCTTCTGGGTCTGCGTCTGCACCGCGCTCAACACCTTCTTCGCGCCCCGCCAACCGGGCATCTCCATCCCCAACTCGGTCGTCCAGCTGCTGCTCGTGCCCATGGGCCGCGGCCTCGCCCACGTCCTGCCCGACTGGGGCTTCACGGCCCGCGGCGCGCGCTACACGCTGAACCCGGGCCCCTGGACCAGCAAGGAGCAGCTGTTCGCCACCATCATCTTCTCGGGCGCCTCGACCATCGGCAACTTCACCGGCCTGCTGGTCATGCGCCTGCCCGTCTTCTTCGGCCAGCGCTGGGCCTCGTTCGGCTTCAACATCATGCTGGCCCTGGCCAACCAGGTCTACGGCCTCGGCATGGCCGGCATCCTGCGGCGCCTGACCGTCTACCCCATCGAGGCCGTCTGGCCCAACGTGCTGCCGACGCTGGCCCTGAACCGCACCCTGATCAACAGCGACAGCAAGCGCGAGAAGATCAACGGGTGGCACATGACGCGCTACACCATGTTCGTCTGGGCGAGCCTCGTGTTTCTGGTCTACTACTGGATCCCCAACCAGTTTTTCGTCTCTCTCCGCCTCTTCAACTGGATGACCTGGATCTCGCCCACCAACTTCAACCTCGCCACCGTCACGGGCGCCTACGGCGGCATGGGCTTCAACCCCTTCTCGAGCTGGGACCCCAACGTGTCGGGCAAGGACGCCATGAACTCGCCCTTCTTCGCGCAGCTGCAGCAGTACGTGATGCGCGCCCTCTCGGGCCTGATCATTCTCGTCATGTACTACAAGAACGCCTTCTGGGCCGCCTACATGCCCATCAACTCCAACGGCGCCTTCGACAACCAGAGGGGGCAGTACAACGTCTCCAAGGTGCTCGACGCCACCAACGGCGTCGACGTGGCCAAGTACAAGGAGTACGGTCCGCCCTACTACGCCGTCGCGAACCTGTTCGTCACGGGCGCCAACTTCGTCTACTACACCTTCTCCATCGTCTACGTCTTCACCAAGTTCTGGAAGCCCTGCAAGAAGGCCTTTGTGGGCATCGTCGTCAACACGGTCAAGCGCCGCAGCGTCTACACGGGCTTCGCCGACGGCCACACGCGCATGATGCGCACCTACAAGGAGGTGCCCGAGTGGTGGTACGGCCTCGTCTTCGCCTTCGGGTTCGCCGTGTCCGTCGCGAGCGTCACGGCCTGGCCGACGCAGACGCCCTGGTGGTCCATCCTCGGCGTCACGGGCGTCGGCGCCCTGCTCACCATCCCCTGGGTCGTCATCGAGTCCATCGCCAACACGGGCATCCAGCTCAACGTCATCTGGCAGGTGCTGCCGGGCCTCTGGTTCCCCGGCCGCCCGCTGCCGCAGCTCATCATCCTCATGCTCGGCGGCGCCTTCGAGCAGATGGCCGGCGGCTTCAGCGCCGACCTCAAGTACGCCCACTACGCCAAGATCCCGCCGCGCGCCGTCTTCCGCGGCCACGTCGCCGCCTGCGTCGTCAACTGTTTTGTTTACTGCGCCATCCTCGAGGTCATGATGGTCTACGCCAACCAGGACGACACGCTGTGCCAGTGGGACAACAAGCAGTACATGGTGTGCCAGTACGCGCACTCGGTGTGGTCGTCCGTCATCTTCTACGGCGCCTTCGGCACCAACAACATGTTCCGCCTCTACCCCGTCCTGCCGTGGTGCTTCCTGCTCGGCGCCGTGCTCGGCGTGCTGTGGATGGCGGGCGAGAGGCTGCTGCCGCGCCTGCGGGCCGTCCTCGCGTCGCGCATGGAGGCCGCGCGCTTCGCCTCGTTCGACCGGCTCGTCTGGACGCCGGCGGCGGCGACCCTGGCGTGCCTCAACCCGGCCATCGCGCTGTCGGGGGCCCTGTCCTGGGCCGGCAACAACAACCTGAGCTACGCGACGCTGGGCATCTACGTGGCCTGGTTCTTCCAGTACTACCTCAAGCGCCGGTACACGGCGTGGTGGGGCAAGTACTCGTACCTGGTGTTTGCCGGCCTGAACGTGGGCGTGGCCATCTCGGGGCTCATCGTCACGCTGGCCTTTTCCTTCGGCGCCGGCAAGGACGCCTCGTTCGCCTTGTGGGGGAACACGGTCGCGCAGAAGGGCGTCGACTACCAGCTCTACAACAACAACGCCTCCATGTACCCCTTGCCCGCGTCCGGGTACTTTGGGCTCAGCCCGGAGGAGTATCCGAACAATTGGTAGGTCAGGACGGGTTGCTTTACATTACGGGCAACTTAGTAACTCCATAGATGAATGAACTCTTTCGCCATAGCTCTGCAAGGGTATATTCAAATGTGATCTTATGATAGACTTCGTTTGCCCTCTTACTTCTCACGCACCATCACCAATCGGCTGTATCAATGTGTAGCTTGCCGAACTGTTGAACTCCTGCACGCCATTGACCAGAAACATTGGGGTCAAGAGGCCATCGTCACTAAAGAACAGCTTCGGTCTCTCGCGCCGGTAATAGTCGGTACGCCCGCCGTCCGTAAAGTGGACAGTCGTGTTGTAGACCTCTTGCAGCTTGAAAGTCCAGTCCCCCGTCAGGTCCCGCGAGAACAGATGCCCGCCGACCCGCGGGTACTTGACACCGTGCACCGCGATGTCGATCATCCAGTGGCAGAGGATGTGCCAGTTGCCGCGCTTGTCGCGCCACAGGAACGGGTCTTCGGTCCAGTGGTCGCTGTAGTCGGACGTGTTCCAGGGCATCGTCTGGGCCAGCTGATACATGCCGTCATCCCACCGATTCGCCGTGAAGATCTTGTTGTCCTCGACCGCAAGCACGATCTGCGACGTTGGCGCCTCCTCGCTCCAGGCCGGCCAGGGAGCCGGGTTGGTGCCGTTCGTGACGAGCTGGGGCGACGTCCAGGGTCCTCGCACATCGGACGCGCTGGAGACGGAGATGTTGTTGCTCCACTTGTACGATGCGCAATGCGTGGGCGTCTCTGCGTCGATGCCGATGCTGTATAGCAAGTAGCGCTCATCCGCGGGGCTCCAAACAACGGTCGGGTTGTGATGGAAGGTCCCGAACAGCTCCTGGGCGTAGTGGTAGGGCCCCGCCGGCCCCGTCCGCGATTCGGCGCGGATGACGGTGCTGAAGGGTCGCCAGCCGGAGAGGCCGCAGCCGCGGGCAAACTGCGACGTGATGAGGTGGAAGAGCGACTTGTCTTGCTGGTCCCGCACGATCTGGCCGCCCCAGGAGGAGTTGCCGCCCTTTGCGCTGTAGTAGTCCGGGCGCGTCACGTTGGTGTGGTTATAGCCCGTCCATCGCGTGGCGGGTTGGAGATCCAGCTTGCCGCAGTCGTCGGACGTCCAGCCCGGATCGCACTGACACCTCCCGCAGGCTGTGCATATCCCGTTCAGGCTGCAGTCGTCTTCGCTGGCGCATCTATACGCCGTGGAAGCTAGAGCTAGAGATATGATGACTAGAGTTCTTTTGAAAGCGATGATTGAATATTTGTGCATTATTAAGATGGTGAGCTTGAATTGAATACCTAGCACAGTCTTGTGGTAGAGACCCGAACACAATTCAGACAGAAGACATTTTGGGGCTGCTGAGCTGATAACTCCTGTTCGCTGGGCATCTCGGGGTAATGATACCGGCAATGAGACTTTCTCCAATCATTCTTCCCCGAATGAGGAAGCACTGTCTGTTGTCCCCGCCACTCGCGATTCGGCGTTTTCCATCGCAGAGTGTGCAAGCCGGTACGGGCATTGAGATTATAGCTGCCATAAACTGATCTGGCTGTTATGAGAGAGCATTGCGTGTTTGTGCAATATTGCTGCTACTAGAAAGTGAGTCGTGTTACTGGCAAGAGATTAAAGTAAAGTTCAGGTACCATGTCCCCTAAAGTTAGCGAGGGGTCTTGGGTTTTCCGATGAGTCGAGATCGGCGCACCAATGTTTGGCCCGTCAACTTCCCGTTTACTCCCAGCATCACCACTGTCTACCACTGAAATTCTAGTAGTGCAGACGGTAGTATCTGCCTTGGTCCTTCAGTACTTGGCCACTGAGCCATTTTACATGTGCCCAATCGCGATGCGTTATACGTCGACGGCCTCATTGCGGCATTGTTCGAAGTCGGTTGCATCATTCATTCAGTGACGTAGTAAATTGGAGAAATGCCCCGCCATGGCAACACTGAAGAAAGACAGCCGTTTCGACCATCCGGCGCAAATTGCAACAACTCAGCTTAACTCAACATTGCACTCTAGTCTTTCATGTTACGATCGTTCACGCACACCATGGCCGGACAGCAAAAGGACATCACCATTGTCGGCGGCGGCATCATCGGCTGTTGCGCCGCCTACTTCCTCACCCGGCACCCCGCGTACTCGGCCGACACCCACCGCATCACCCTGCTCGAAGCCTCTTCCTCTTCCTCGGGCGGCCGGACCGCCGACAGCCTGCAGGACCCCGCCTCGCTGCTCCCGCCCGAGTCCGCGTCGAAGCGAAACCCCGCCCACGAGGGCATTGCCGGCGGCGCGAGCGGAAAGGCCGGCGGGCTCCTGGCGCTCTGGGCGTTCCCGCAAAACATCGTGCCCCTGAGCTTCAGGCTGCACGACGAGCTGGCCAAGGAGCACGGGGGCGACACCAAATGGGGCTACCGACGCTGCTACGCCAGCCAGGTCGACTGCAGTGCGCGGCTTCCCCCGGGCTTCACCGGTGGCAAGGACGAGGACATGACGGCGGCCGACAATGCGCAAAGCCGTGACGGCAATGAGGAAGGAGCCTCGAAGGGCCTGCATAAGGATCACAAGAAATCGGCCAAGGCGCTGAAGAGACTGGGCGCGCCCGAGGACCTCGACTGGCTGGATGCGGAGAAGTCGCTGGGCGGGGTACGAAAACATGGGGACGCCAGAAAACACGGCGCAGGTGCACCCCGAACTGTTCACGCGGGCTATGGCCCAGATGGCCGAGGACCGGGGCGTCAAGATCGTGACGGGCGCCAAGGTCACGGCCATCAACAAAAGCAGCGACGGCAAGAGCGTCGTCAGCGTCGCCTACGAGAAGGACGGGAATCAAGAGTCGCTGCCCACGACCGACTGCGTCGTGGCGGCTGGGCCGTGGACGTCCAGCTGCTGCCGCGGATCCCCGTCACGGCGTCGCGGGCGCACAGCGTCGTCATCAAGACGCCGCGGACGGTTTCGCCCTACGCCCTGTTCACCGCCATCAACCTGCCGTCGGGCTTCCCCTCGCCGACGCCGGAGGACCGCCCGGGGTCCACGACCCAAACCCGCCAGGCCTTGAGGCGCATGCAGATCGTGGAGCCCGAGATCTATGCGCGCCCCGACGGCACCGCCTACGCCTGCGGCCCGACCGACCAGACGGCGCCGCTGCCCGCGACCAACGCCGAGGTCGAGGTGGACGAGGCGCGCTGCCGCGACATCCTCGACCAGGTCGGCAGCATCAGCGACGACCTGGGCAGGGACGGGCGCGTGCTGGCGCGGCAGGCCTGCTACCTGCCGCAGGGAGGGCCCTTCATCGGCGAGGTGGGCGGCACCCAGGGTCTGACCGTCGCCGCCGGCCACACATGCTGGGGCATCCAAAACGCGCCCGGGACTGGGAAGCTGATCAGCGAGATTGTGCTCGAGGGCGTGGCCAAGAGTGCGAAACTGGGTGGCTGCGATCCCTCCAGATTGACATGATCGGAAGCGGTTTCATCCGCGATGCGAGGGGTCGCCCTTCCTTATGTAGTCGTAAGCTGTCGACAGTCCGGCGTGCAATTCCAAGGGACTAGCACCTCGTCCAAACAAGGAACGGGAGCCTGGGGTTCTGGGGCGGCGGCTTGGCTTGGCTTGGGGGAGGCCTGGCTGAATGGGGGCCTGGCAAAGCAAAACACAGATCAAACAATTCCCGGCTTATCAGTAAACCCCAGCCGGGTCGTCATTCAATGCAACGTCGACGTATCGAGCAGACACAGCAAATTGTCATACAATTGGGCCGCCACATGGCCGGATTCGATTCTAGACTGGCTCTATCGGCCGTCCACTTTATTAGGTGAGAAATTGAGGGGCTCCCAGCCGCGTTTCCTGGTTTCACCATGTGCCTGATCGCCCTCGACCCCTGCGTCGATCTCCCACTTTCCCACCATTGGACGATCAGAGACGATCTCGTCAAAGGCCACGAGCCGCCGAGATGGGATGGAGGAAAATATGGTGCATGGGATTGTGGTCGGGAACAGTCCCGAGGAATTGGACCAATTTTTGCGTCACGGCATTACGCTACGTAATTTTCTGCTTCTTCTATATGTTCATTCCAGGACACCCACGCTCATGTGTTGAGTCTTCTATACCATCTATCTACATGACTTACAGATAGAATCGTTCTTTCTTGTGTCGGTTTCTTAATAATATGTATAATCTTATCTAATTCACATCCTTCTTTCTCGAACCACCACAGCCATGGTGCGACTATCCATACCGTTCCTCGTGGGCCTCCTCGGGCTGGGGACCGAGGCGACATTCATGAGCCCACCCGACGACTTGAAGATGGTCATGGGCCATGCCGGCGTGCCGGTGCGGTACAAGCAGGTGGAGGCGGGCATCTGCGAGCTCGACCCCGACGTCAAGAGCTTCTCTGGCTATGCCGATGTGGCCGAGGACCAACACATCTTCTGGTGGTTCTTCGAGGCGCGGCACGGCAACCCAGAAGAGGCGCCCCTCACCGTATGGATCAACGGCGGCCCAGGTACGCCACATGCCACCCACTCCAACCCCAGTATCTAACACTCGTGGGCACATAGGTTCGAGCTCGATGATGGGCCTCTTCCAGGAGCTGGGCCCCTGCGGCGTCGACCCCTACGGCGAAGTCTACAGCAACCCCCATTCCTGGTCCAACGTCAGCAACATGCTCTTCATCGACCAGCCCACCCACACCGGGCTCTCCTACACCAAGCCCGTGCCCGGCTACAAGCAAGGAGGGGACGTGATCGAGCTCCCCGACAACATCTGCCCGGACTACGTGGCCGACCCGTCCTCGTGCGGCACCTACTCTCATCCCAACATGACCTTGACGGCCAACTCGACCGAGGGCGCGGCCAAGAACTTCTGGCTCACCCTCCAAGGTTTCATGGGCGCATTTCCGCAATACACCAAGAACGGATTCAACCTGGCGACCGAGAGCTATGGGGGCCACTACGGGCCCGTCTTCAGTGCGTACATAGAGCGCCGGAACGACCGCTTGACACCCAGCACTGTCAAGATCCCACTCAAGACGCTGCTAGTAGGCAATGGATGGTAAGTTTCGACTTGGCTCATGCGATATGTCAGCACGGCTACTGACATGAAGTGCTTTAGGTTCGATCCCATCATAGGCTACCAGGCATTCTACAACTTCACCGTGAGCCCCGGCAACACCTACGGCTACGCCCCGTTCGACGACGACACGGCCGCCGAGCTCTACGACAGCCTCTACGGCGCCGGCAACTGCCTGGACCAGCTGCGGGACTGCCAGACCTCGGGCCGGGACGACGTGTGCGCCCGCGCCGACGACTTCTGCGCCGACCACGTCGAGTACCCCTACGGCGACCTCGCGGGCCGCAGCGACTACGACGTGCGCCAGCCGGCCCCCGACCCCTTCCCCTACACCTTCTACGAGGACTACCTCAACACGCCCCGCGTGCAGCGCGCCCTCGGCGCCGCCACCAACTTCACCAAGAGCAGCCGGCTGGTCGCGCGCGCCTTCCACGGCACGGGCGACGACGCCCGCGGCCTCGACATCGCCGACGACCTGCGCTTCCTGCTGTCCCGCAACGTCACGGTGGCCCTCTACGCGGGCGACGCCGACTTCGACTGCAACTGGCTGGGCGTCGAAGCCTTTGCCGAGCCCTTCTTCCAGGCCCCTTCCGCGGGATACGCCGACCTCCGCACCAGCGACAACATCACGCACGGCCAGACGAGGCAGGCCGGCCGCTTCAGTTTCACGCGCGTCTACGAGAGCGGGCACATGGTGCCCTTCTACCAACCCCTGGCGGCGCTGGAGCTGTTCGGGCGCGCCATCGGTGGGCGGGACGTGGCCACGGGACGGGAGCTCGCGGGGCCCCTTTACCGAACCAACGGCACCGCCAGGACCACGTACTGGAATGGGGACGCCACCATGCAGTGGGAGGTGGTGATGCCCAACCGGACGTACGATGTGACGACGAACGGACCGGGGGCTTTCTGGGACGATGTCGTGAAGGTCCGGAGATGAGAGACGAAGCAGGCAATAATTCTTCGCACTGAATCAGGCGCATGCTACATATGATCTCTCGCCGATACTTGGTCAGAAGCAAGCCACCAGGGAGCACGGCATCAAAGACGTGGCAATACTCGATGGTCTCGGAGATTGATCAAATGGTGGGTTTCACAATCCATCTCGTCATGCCGGCTGTGTCCAATCAACGATCGAATTCTTATGCGGGTGTCGTGGGCATGCAGCATTCCATGCGCGCCGAAGAAGAGCTGAAGCTCGCTGCAGCTCGAAACGCCACTGGCTGGCTAGCACAGGTTCAACAGGCAGCACTCTCAGCATGCCCTAATAATAGCCCTAAGCAGCTGTTCACGGCCAAGCCAATGTGAACTTGTGACAAGGACTGTTCAGCTTGAGTCACAGCCTTTGCGCTTGGTGGAATCAGCCACGGGAATGAAATGACGGCCGAGAACCTTGCTAAGACATGATGGCAAGATATGTACATAATATATATTTTTAATCAATTAATCGCTCCCTCGTTGCCTTGACATGCAGTAGCTTTTCGCTTACCCACGCAGGTTAGGTATCAACATGAGCAGACCAATCATCTTCGATTGGGAGAGAAACTGGGTGCTATATTAAATAGACCTGCGTCAGCCATGTCAGCTATTTAATGCGAACAGCAGTGCTGATCCTCAGCCCGGTCTAATTCTTCAATGCAACATCATCCAGTGGCAGAATCAGCAGCGCAATCATGACCTGCATCGACGTCGGAGCTGCGAATCCTGATATCGCAGGATTAGGGGTGCGTCCAATTGATATATCCATCCCCAAAGTCATGAGAGTTTCCGTTACTAATGACACGCGCCTCAGATCATCCTGTCGTTCACGATACAGGCTGGCCTTTCCTTCTTCCTATCGGGATGGTCCACCTGGATTGAAAGCCGGCTTCGTGAGCGGGAGGCCCAACGCATCAAGAAGCAGCGCCGCGATGAGAACAAGAAGGACAAGCAGGACAAGAATGAGAGCGGTATAATTAAATCAATCATTGAAGGATTCATTGAGGGTTTCTCCGAAGGAAGTCAAATGCAAATGATGCTAGACCATACTCGTCTTGACGGCGATCGAAAGATTGAGCTTATTGATAGAGTGCTAAGGACAATTGGGGACACACAACTACTCAACGGTCAGCAAGGCACGCCCACGATATATGGTTCGTCTCCCTCTGACTAGATTTCACAGGAATCTCGCTGCTCATAGGCGCTTTGGCTCAACACCAGACATTGGGGCTATACCATTTCCACATAGTTTATGACGTGGTCAACCTCACCGGGTATATCAGTTTTCATCATCCTCAAATCTACCAATCATCTAACTAATTATCACAAGCGTGTCTGCTGCGGCGGCGGTGACCACAACCTTCAAGCGACCAGACGGCTTCTTCTTCAGTGCCGTACTGCTAATCGTGTATACTTGTCTCTACCTGGCATTCACGATACTGTTCGGCTTGAAACTCCAGTCGTGGGATGACGGCTCTTCGGGGCGGTGTTATAATGCCAGCAGAACGTCAGACCCGACTGCAGCTCATCCTCTTGTTGACCACATATACCTTGGCATTACAGCATTCTACCTCTTCGGGAGTTTGGCCATGTGCAGATCAGTAGCCCCAGATACCTTCAGGGATGCAATCAAAGGACTAGGACAAAGTTTCGCGGCGATGGTAGAAAGATTGGACCAAATAGATCGGCCTGGTCCCCGATTCATGGCCGACTTCTCGAAGCTGATGATCGAAAGTTGGAAAACCCTGGAGCGGTTGATATCGAAATATCGAGTGTTGCAGGTTGTTTTCGCCACTTTTCTACCACGACAGATAAAAATGAAACCCCCCTTCAGCGATTCCAGCAACAACACGAGCCGACTTGATGATATCTTGGAGTTCTATCAAGCAAATAGCAACGCCTCACCATACAAAGCGCGAGTCACCATCCTAACGCTTGCATTGGCTCAGTACCCTGTTCACGGTTATATGGTGTATGCGCTGCGGGCCTCCAATGAGAAGTTTCTCTCTGGGAGTTCCGAAAATGAATGGGGTTTTGGTCAGATTGTTGCCATGACTTTAGTAGGATCGACACTCTTTGAGTGCTTCAAAGCGTGGGCAGGTAAGATTGAGATACCACAGAACCCTGACTTGCCCGAGCTAATACCAAGAGTAGAGTATATGGTGTCGAGAGAATCGGATGGAGCATTTGCCAGTACCGGGGGAAGTCGAGGGTGCACCTCCTTCCTCCGGACACTGCTTTCGGGAGTGATGAGGCCTTGAACCCCGTGTTGCCCAGCAATCGCCAAAGGGGTTGAGGAAAAGACAACCACTACCTTCAGACTTTAAGTATGCTTAGTAAGCAGTCCCTGAACAAACAGCATGCCTCATGGAGACTCAGGAACACACTAGGATACGGTGGATGCCCCAGGATAGGCAACAGCCCCTTTTTCATTCTGCCAGCACCAAGCCAGTTCGATCATGACCTGCGCCGGCAAATGCAGTGCAGTACGAGACTTATGTTTTGCAATTACTCCCTTTCTTCCATTGAGGTTCACCGAAAAACACAGACACACGGGAAAGGAGAGACCCGAGAAGATGGGGGCAATTTGAATGTTAAATCTCTTCGGTCCATAATATTGCTCATCCTTCAGGCTGCATGCCTACTAGCAATTGACACGTGTTCGACGCCGCAGTATAAAAGGAACCCCAGTCCCTCCATGCAATTTCCATTAATGCTCTCCTTTGCATCAGCGCACCTCCCACATATCCAAAGTCAAGATGCAGCTTCTAGAACTCCCACTAGACGTCTTCCGACTCATCATCCTGACCATCGTCCGCGACCAGGGACGTCAGTCGATGCTATCTCGAACTGTATGCCGTATGTATTATCCTCTCGGACTGCTATCTGTTGCTAATGGCTCCTAGGGGCATTTTCCGAGGAAATCCTCAACGCCGTCATCTTAGCGAGAATCATAGATGACGTAGTGGAACCTGAGGAGATCGTGGTGCCACCGCCGCCGCCGTACATCGATGTACAGCGGCTGGAGCCTCACTTTGATCTGACTGCACGATATCTTCATCACCGGGTTCGCACTGATGGGCCCGATACTCATGCCTGGATTCTCACCATCCGTGAAACCAGCGACCTGCTCGCCAAGCACACGGCGTCATGGGAGGACCCTGTGCCGCTCGAAAAAATACAGTCCAGCGCCTGTCTTTTCCTGGCCGTGAACGCGGGCGCCTTGGTATACCATGTCATTTTGCAGTCAATGGCACCACCGTACACCAAGGAGCATAGACCAGGGGGCATGTGGGAAAACTGCCTGGCGGTAGCCGCATGGATGCAGGATCTCAAACTCATTCGCTCCCTTCTGGACAGCAACGCCACCGCATCCGACGCCGATGCCAGCCCCGATCCCTTCTCGTTCTTTGGTAGACCGTCGTGGGCGGCGGCGGCGAATGGCAACATGGCTCTCTGGGAATTCTTCACGAACCGAGGCGCGCTGCCCTTTGAGCCCACTTACGAATGGACTGGCTTCTTGCACCTCGGGAAAAGCCCCATTAGAGCCGCAGCATACATGGGACATGACAGCATGGTCCGGATGATCCTGCAAGCGGGCCACTACCAGGCGAGAGAAGATGTGGATAGAGCTATACAATATGCAGCGTATGGAAACCGGCCCCAGGTGCTCATGACGCTACTGGAACACTACCGCCATACCCACGGCGAGGCCGACCTGCAGGTCCTGCTCGACCACAGCCTCGTCCACTGGAGTTGCAGGCGCGGGGCTCCGGACACGACTCGCGTGCTGCTAGAGTATGGTGCGAACCCAGAAGCGACTAACACGGAACCCCGGTCGTGCTTGCAACTCGCCACAGCGACCGGCAATGCCATGACGGTCAAGGCGCTACTTGACGCAGGGGCAGCGCTCGAGGCGCCCCGATTCAGGCTACTGCGTGGCATAGACATCGACTCATACAGAAGGGAACTTAATACCCCGAGAGGGAAAGGGATGAGTGCTCTGGACTTGGCGAAGAAGAGGCAGTATGTGGACATTGTCCGGCTAATAGAAGAAAGGGAGAGGGAGATGCCAAGGACGGTAGAGGCTTGAAGGGGGCATCCAAATAAGCATGCTGCAGAACCAGTCACGAGCAGGCCGTAGTTGAATGATTTGAAATGGAGTGCGGCGTCCCATCCACGTTCCCCTTAGCATTCAATTTCTCACGAGGTTTTAAAAGATCGGGGGATTTTCGGATCCTCCAGTCATGACCAACAAGCATTACAGTCAATCGTACCAAGACCATTCCCGACACCCTTTGGCCACCACAATGACTAACGACGGGACGACGAACCGGACGGCCCCTATGGTGGAAGACTTCATGATAGGCCGGGCGTTCAATGGACAAATTTGATCATCATTTGGGATGGCCATGATATAATTGGTGCTGTAGAATGTGCGTCACCGAGAGCTCCAGGATCCACTTGCCCCAGCATCGAGCTCAAGATGGAGGGAGCTGGCATCTAAGAGAGTGTTTCCCCGAGAACGTATCTCAAGGAACTGCAACAGGACTTCGATGTGATATGCAGAGTCGTGATTGGTCATTCGTATACAGTGGAGTAAAGATCGGATTTGAGCGGGACTGCCGAGTGCTGAGTAGACAAACGTGGTTAGCGGGCTAAAAATAGGCATAGCCCCTTATCCTAGCGGCTCCAGTGTATGCAGATGAAAGTGGATGTGCCGCCGATGGCTTCCATCACGAGACGATTCGAACCCAGGCACAATCGCACATCGACACAGAGCAACCGAGTGCCGGTGCTAGTCCTGTCGCTCGTGAGATCATTGCCTTTATGCGGAGTAGCTTTGGACGCATTCGAGCAACCCACGATGCTCCGGAGATCACAGGCAGGCCTGCTAATCACCGTGCCTGACGATGAAACCGCGACCCCCTTGTACGAAAAGCTAACCCTTTAGCAGATCCACCGCCCCTACCCACGGTAATGCAGAAGACTCCCAACTTTCGTTGTTTCTTCCCTCACGTTCTGGAATTCCCATTTTGTACATTTCCATGCATACCTCCGTCGACCAGCAAGGCTACCTGTCGTCATGGCCTGTAGACCAATACGCTGGCTGATCCTCGCGTTGGCGACGCCGTTATGGGCCGCCGATTGCTTCATCACCGATGACTGGAACCACATGGTCCCGGGCCGGCCCATGGTCTTGGCGTGGGCCAACTTCCACGACAGCTTCTACGACATCCTCCTCAACAGCGACGTTTTGTCCCGGGCGTCGCTGGTCGGTTCTATCGCCCGTAGGCTGTCCTCGGCACACCGCAGTTCAGACCACCACCGCTGACCATTCCAGGGAACGTCACCCAGAGCTCGATAGTATGGCTGCCGCCCGACGACATTACCGACGGCAAACCCGACAGGCTGTTCGCCGTCCAGCTATGGGATCTGGCCCGCGGCACCGTCTGCAACTCCCCGTCCTTTAGCTTCAAAGCCCGGTCCCCCGACACGCCATCCGCGACGGTAAGTCCGACCTTTGCGCCCAGGCAGCCGAAACCGCCCCGCAGACTTTACTGCAATGAGATTCGCTGACTCGGAGCCTCAGCTACCGCCTGGCCCCCTCGTAAGCACCGCAACTTCATTTTCCAGCAAGCCCGTCACCATTATAGCCACCATCGCGCCCGCCTTCGCGACCGGCGTCGAACCGTCCTACTCGAGCGCCGTCCCCACGAGCACGGCGACCGGCGCGCCCCAGCCCACCGACGAGCCCGCCAAACCGACCAACACGGCGACCATCATCACCGGCGCCGTCATCGGGACCCTGCTCGCGGCCCTCCTCGTCGTCAGCGGGCTGCTGTGGCGCGCCAGGCGGAAACGGGCCCGGGAACGCGGCGTCGCGCTGCCCGACAACGACGACCACGACCCGCAGCCGCGCCCGTCCACACACGATCACGCGGCCGCCGAGCTGGGAGACGCCAGACACAGCGCGACCAAGGGCGCGGCCGAGGTGCAGGGCGACGACGGGATGCGCTTCGAGATGGCAGCACTGGCCGACAAGCCGCTGTACGAGATGCCGACGTCGTTTGCTCCCGTCGAGCTGCCCGCCGAGCTGCCATCCGAGGTCCTCGCGCGGCATGCGGGTGTCGATCGGTGCCAGTCCATGGTGTCGGCCCTAACGGCAGATTCAAGATCGTCGTTAGACCGGGGTCAGGTGTCGCCCGCCACAATAGATCCAAGGGTCAATCATCTAGCTAAAGGCTAATTACTAATAAACGGATTAATGCTTAATACACTCACTTGAACTTATCATAGATACGCAAGGTCGCATGTGCCTTGTCTTGGCCTTTATCTGCCGGCGCCGGTAGGTGAATCATCCCAGCAATCCGATCGAAAGAAGGCAAACTATTATGCCAACTCCAGTTGTGGCTGCGTGAGCAAATGGGGATATCCTTACATTAGACATTATACTAGCAATACTTTGCTGCTTCGCGGCTACCAGCCAGGCTCAAACAGCCATATCTTCCCCAGATCAAAATGGATTGCCCCGAGGTTTCACGCTAAGCTTATTTGATATCGCAGAAGGTAGCGGTCGAGATGGCGTCCTCATTGGACCAGACATTGGCCGGTTCTATTATGGTGATATCAGGGCCCCTGAAACCACTTCGACTTCAACTCACACAATGGAATCAAGGCCGATCACACTCTCACTTGGGCTGCTGAGGTTTCTGATAGAAGGCAACATATGTTGTGAGTTTCCGTTCGAATCGGAGGTACTTTCTTGACTGCCCTTCTGAGCAGTCAGGGATGTTGGTGTCAAAGACCTCTGGTATCAATTGCAACGTAAAGGGACCAAGCCCAACAGCACTCTACACCCAGTACTCACTGTTTGGTTACTCACTGCTTGCTAGGTCAATCTTTGCTGACAGAAGTTGCCTTACCCCTGAACGTCGTGCACTACAGATCTTGTGCCAATGGCCCCTTACTCCACGTCTGGCTTGGCGGTTGTAGGCTTCTGAAGTATATCACCCAAAGGTGGTATCGTAGGTTCAGTTACAGGACCCAGCGTATACCCAAGCACAAGACCAGTAGCCAGCACCTCTGCCACTCGTAGATAGTCTGCTTGAACTGTAAGGTGCAGGGCTCTCGGGTGGAGACCGAATCCACGCGCATCCCACGCCTTCCTTTCGAACAGGCACCCACAAAAGTTGGCCATCTCTTTTCCTTCTTTTTTGGATTGTCGTCTTCTGCTAATCTTTTGCCTCTCCGTCAAACCTAGGCAAATCGAATCGTCAAGTCATCCAATCCTCGTCTACCGATACGATCGTGACCATGTCTGAGGAGGAGGTTAGCTCCTGCTTTCGACAGGCACGGATCCTGAAAGTACACATCGATCAGACGATTCGGCAGATCAACTCGTCCGGGTCCGGTGTTGAAACGGCCCCGGCAGGATCGAGGCTCAAGCATTTTGAGACCATTATTCGCGGCAGTGAGACGCTGCGCAACGAACTGCTTGCGGAGAAATCGAAGCTTCAGCAGGGCACGCTCGCTCTGGTCGAAAAGCAAACGCAGTTTGAGGCCGCCCAGCTGACGTTTGCCAATGAACAACAGCTCGGGGCTACCAAGCAGCAGACGCTCGACTCGGACAGTATCAAGCTTTCTGAGTCGTTGAAGGACTTTGAACTGGAACGGACCAAGCTCCAAGAGGAGCGCGACAAGTTGGTCCAAGACAAAGAAGCGCTGCAATCGGATCGCGAGCGTCTTCAGCAAGATCAAGCAGAGCTCGAGCAGAGCCAGAGAGATCTGCAGAGGCGCCAAACCGCGCTCGAAACTCAGCAGCGGGATGTCGACTCCGCCAAGGAGCTCAACAAGACAGAATCCGCACGGCTACGAGGCTGGGCGGCTCGTCTGGAGCGGACACACGAAGAGTTGGTGCGAGAGGGCCGGGACATCAACAACTCGGGCGACCGTCTTTACGACGGGAAGGTCGAGCTGTGGGCCCGGCAGGTCGCCTTTTCCGAAGAGAAGGCCGCTCTGGCTCAGGCCAAGACCCGTCTGGTCGAGGAGAAGCTTGCCTTTTCCGAGCAGCGGCAGGACGCCGCCAACGCCGCCGTCGAGGCGCTGACCAACTCGAGCCGCGAGCAGTTGGCTCTGATCAAGAACATCTCGACTGACAAGGACGTCGAGCTCAAGCGGCTCCGCAGTGCCAGCGACAGGCTGGCCAAGGACTTGGAGGTCGTACAGACCACTGCTGGTCTGGCTACGTCTGCGCGTGACCAGGTCGCTGACGAACTCGACACCGCACGGCTGGACCTCGACCAGGTCCACGAAGAACTGACTAGTGTATAGGAGCGCGCGTCTCGTCTCGAGGAGACCAATGACGACTTGTCCGTGGAAAACGTTGGCTTGAGCCAGCACGTTCGCGAGCTCGAGTCTCTAGGTAGTGTTTTGGACCTGCATCGACAGCTGGAAGGCAGGAAGCAGCTACTTTCCATCAAGCAGGGCATCATCCAACAGCGAACAGACGAGAGAGATGCCGCATACGACGCAATGGACCGTCTCAAGCCTTGCTTCATAGCTGAGAAGGCTCTGGAGCTTGAGGTACAACAGACGGGCCAACGCTGCGAAGACCTTCTCGAGGCCATGGCCAAGCTCCAAGACAGATTGCAGCGCGCCGATGCTCGAGTTGAGGAGGTCCTGCGGGCCAAGGAGCAATTCGAGGAGCATGCCCAGAAAGAATTCTTGGAGCAAGCCGAAGAATGCCTGCAGGATCAGGCTCGCGAGTGGGCCGAACACGCAGAGACCCAGAAGAACGAAATCCGATCGCTGGAGCTCGAGGTTGGTCACAAGGACTGGAGAATCGAAGTGCTGCGGGAAGAGTTGATGATACAGCTTGGTCGCGTGAACGGCCAGCGCCGTGCCACGGAGCAGCGCGACGAGACCATCGAGGAGCTCTCCAGTACCATCGCGGAGCTCAGCAAGCCGGCTCTGGCGCGTCGGAGCTGGGACGATTTGCCAAGCCTCAAAAAGGAGGAGACGGAAGAGGAGCAAGAGTGGCGCCTCCAGGTGGAGAGTGCCTTCATGTTCCTCTCGGAGCGCAAGCCTGTGGTAACAGACGGGTCGATCCAGCCCATGCAGGCGGCGCTCGAGATGCGCGCGCACGGCTCCAACAGCACGACGGCTAGGAGTCACCTGGAATGGTTTCAAGAGGTCGCCCCAGCGGCCCAGTGGTGCTGTATGGAGTCGGTAGCGGTGCTGGGGGGTGATGATCCCTTCTGTGCCATTCCCGACGAGGGCAGCGGCGAGTGCCAGCATCATGGTGGACGTCGGTGCCACCAGATCATGTGGGACACGTCCAGCGCCCCGTCTGTGTACTCCCGAGTACGAGGCGAGAAGACGGTACAGAGTAGCTTGGCGGCTGTACTTTATCCTTAGATAGTCCAAGTAATCAATGACTTTGTTGTACCTTTTACATGATGTGAACGTAAATCCCGACCCATCAGACTTCGTGGTCTTGATTTGGACCAAAGCCGTATCAAGGAGGCAACATGATATGGCCTGGGACGGGCTCCTCGGAAAGTGAAACCAAGGCGGTCCCAATCTGGGTTATCAATTGCTAGGAGAAGCTCCTGCCAAACATTAGGTCAGATTGGACTTGTTCCGATGGAATGATATGTCTCGGCATTTTCAGGGGCCTATATGCGCCAGCACGACCAGGAAAAAACCTAATCCAATTCAGCTTATACTAAAGCTGCTGCGACTTCTAGCTGTCAAGACACGGAAGCCCAAGTTTAGTGCAAATCTGACTCAATCTGAAAGGGTAACGGGTGTTGAGATATGAATGGTATATGGTAGGAGGCAGAGTGGAAGAGCGAAACATGCCGCGATTGGGCTCATTCCTAGGCCGCCGTTTTTTCCAGTCATGGAAGTGCAGCTTCCAAGGTTTGGGCTTGATCCGGCGCCGTTGGAGTGAATGAGGTCGGAAGGCAGCTTACTAACAGCCCGGCCAGGACCCGGAAGAGCGATGTGTGATCCGATGGAGCTGAGATCGGGGTATACTGCTATTCTGCCACTTGGACCCATTGCGGAAGCTTGGGGAGGCCGCATTGCCTACAGGGCAGCAAAAGAAAGGAGCATAGGAGTGTTGGTTGGACAGCTGAATGCGGTTTGAGGATGGGACAGACAAGTCTACTGCATTTCATTGTACTATTGCATTACTATTTTACATCTCATTCTCCAACAGTGTTGGCCCCGTGGTATGTTCATCTTTGGCGTCCTTTATTCCACGGCCGTGGTGTTGTATCCGTCGGAGGTTCATGCCATGCCGGCGTCCTTGAGGTTGAGTGTTGCATGACTTGTCTTGGTGTAGGTCGGCGCGGGTGACAGTTGATTGCCCCAGTGGAATGTCCCATGAGCAGACAGCTTTATCTCTTACTCCAGTCGAGTGGGGAGTGTTTCTCGATGGTTCTGGGACAGAAATAAATGAACACGGTCTCGGGCTGTTCGCTCTTGATTGCTCGGTCTTTTGGTTGCTCGGACTGGATGCTCGGATTGGTTGCTCGGATTGGTTGCTCGGTGAGGTGTGAATGCTCAGTGTGGTTGCTCGGTCCTCGACTGCTCGGTCTTCGGATTGCTCGGGGTATGGGAGTATGTGCCTGGGAATGACGAAGTTAGCTCACGTTGGAAGTAGTAAAGGCGATGAACAAGTAGTCCTTCAATGACTGGAGTGATACCTTGGCTGACTCTTGACCACATCGACGACCAGAGAGGCTTGTCGATTTTGGAGATTCCTTGCTGCTCAAAGGCATCGGTCAATCTCGGATGTTTGGCGGACGTCTGGCAGAGTGCTTGACTTCATGTTGAATGTTGACCGCATAAACTGGATCGAGAGGCAGCGAAGATGTAAGTCCTTGACAATCGATGCGGAGCCAAATCATAGCTACTAATTCCAGGCCCAATAAGGCCCCAAAGTCCACTGAATGAGATGCCCCAAAATGCACTGAATTGATGGCCCAACACCCAGAGAAGCCCACAGTACAGGGCACTTGCAAAAGCTGTTTCTGAAGCCATCTTTGTTATTAACTCATTCTCTTGGGCTGTCACCCCAACAGAAACAAAACAACTTCCAAGGTATGTGAGCATTCCCGTCGCATTGATCGTCCTTTACTGACCACTGGCAGCGTTTCCAACTTCTTCGAACCCCTTCAAGCCGACCCTTCCACATCCTGCCCTGCTGCCAACAATCACAGCACCTCCGATACGACTGTCCGACACGTCCGAATGACGCCGTCCCCTTCAATATCCCAAGGAGAAGCCATCGATGCACGAGCTGGACCCCGGCACGACCATGGTCAAGGAAGCATTTGAGATTTGAGATTTGATGGGAGCTTGGTTAGGAGGTCAACATTCACCGTACATAGTTCGATTCTCATGGCATTCAGTCATATCATCGTTGTGGCGTAGCTCAGTCAATTCCAACATACATATCACAGAGGCTCACGAGTGGCACATAATCTAGTGTCATTGTCATTGTCATTGCACAAAATTAATAGCTAACGTGCTGTATCTGTTGTAACTCGTGTGGTCAACCCCCTTCTGGGGTTGGCCCAAGAGTACAAGACGAAATGCTCTTCAAGAGCTTGTAAACTCTGTCTGAAGTCGCTGGCGCTACTGAGACAAGTCCAGGCCGTCCATGTTGACGTCCTAGAGAGCCCGGTCGTGTTCCTCCTCTGACCAATACTCCCTCATCTCCAAGTCCAGTTGGGCGTTGAAGGTATTCGGAGCCGGCTCGGGGCGACGGCCTCGACTTGCTTGGCCACCTCGAGAGGAAGTGGTCCAACGATTGTCAACTCCATCGACGACGGAGATATCCTTGTGGCCATTGCCGCCATCAGATTGGCCACCGGCTTGATGATCAAACCGATGACCGCTCTTGGCGGCTGAGGCGTGCTGGGCCTTCAACTCTTCGACCAACTTCATATCCGCCCATTCCTTGTCCGACACGGAGCGCAATACGAAATGCATTTTCCCCTTGTGGCGTTCAGTGAACCGAGCGAAGATTTCGTTGAGTTCAGCGGTGCCTGCGCAATAGCCTTCAATAGAGAGGGAGCTTTCGACGTCGGGTAGGCCTGTCTCGATCCTTGGTCGCTTGGGCACAGCTGGAGAGGAAGTGGTCCAACGATTGTCACCGCCCTGCTGAGCCCCCGAAAGCTTCTCGGGGGAACGTTGACGTTCTCTCCATCGTCATTGTCGACGACGGAGAGATCGTCCACATTCTTGGTCAAGTCTACGGCCTGACGCTTGTGGCTATGCTGTAACTCAAACCCACCATCAGATTGGTTATCGGTTTGCTGATCAAACCGATAGCCGCCCTTGGCGGTTAAGGCCTGCTGGGCCTTCCACTCCCTGGCCCTGGAGTCGTTCTTGGCTATGATCTCTTCGGCCCGCCGTTTATTGTTCTCCAAGCTACGTCTCGTTACGGAGGGGTATGAGAAGGCGCCCTTGTGCTGGACGACGTCGGTCAGGCGGGCCCACTCGATCCTGGCACGCTTGTCGAAGACAGACTTGAAGACGCCCTGGGGCACTTCGCCGGCATCCGACTCCTCGTCCCGAGGCCGCTTCGCGGACTGTCCCGTCTTGGGCGCAACATTGGAGCCGGCCATTGAGCCGCCCTGGGGCAACGTATTGTCCCGGGGCTGCTTGCGGCCGCCCTTGCGCCTGTTGTTGATGATGTCATCCAACTTGGCATCCAATGAGGAATTTCCACCACCGCCGTTATTGCTGGCTGCCGACATCTTTCTTCTAAGAAAGGCAGAAGATGTCGAAAGAATGATGATGAAAGCCGAGCAGTTGTTAGAAGAAATGTTGGAACTTGGAAAACCTGGATCCGTGAATCGAGATTTTCTAGCTTGCAGTTCTTTAAGGATGTAAAAAGAAAGATTGTAAGGCATGGGTTGCCGCACACTTTTACCTTACAACTACAAAAGGTCACCAGCCCCACGTTTGGGTTCTAAAGGGGGAGCCTCAATTGGACCCCACCATGGTGGGTGACCGGGTCATTTCACATTTCACATATCACCAAGATAGCATCATTAAGTCACCAGTCACAGTTTTATAAAATCCATTGCCGTTGTACAGAAGCAAAACTATGTAATGTGACTCGTGTGGTCAACCCCTTTTGGGGCTGACCCAAAAGTACATGGCGGAATGCTCTTCAAGAGCCCGCGAAGTCTGGAGTCGTTGGAGCTACTGGGACTGGGAGTAGTCCAGGTTGTCCTGGCCGCCCATCTCGACGTCCTGGATGGCCTCCAGCGCGGCCTTGTTGTCGCGCTCCTTGTTGCGAGCCGTGTCCCGGTCGGCCGCACCCCAATAATCCTCCATCTCCAGGTCCAGTTCGGCCGCGGTTTTCTTCGCCGGCTTGGGGCGAGATCCTTGGCCGCTTTGGCCGCCTCGACCACCGCGGCTGCCCTGGCCACCTCGGTTGCCCTGGCCGCCTCGGCTGCAATCCATTACTATTTTTCTTCTCTCGCCTGTGGATATGCATCCGCTGACACCGTTGTGAATCTAGATCGAAGAGCCGTACCCAAGACCCCGGCTTATGCCCACAAGGAGCCCACCAACAAGTTCGGATCTACTTTCAGCCTCGAGGCGCTCCGTTTATGTTCGGAGCAAGCGCGCAAGGAATGCCAAGAATACGTGGAGATCCGCGGTGTCCGGATTCAATACGTCGCCCCGGCATCTCGCGACTCATACAACCTGCACCCCAGGGAAATGGACGAAATCTTAGCCGACAATGACATTGGGGGCGTCCCGAATGACGTCGGCTTCGTACCCTTGCGGGGCATGATATTCATTCCCGAGGGCATCGACGTCCAAAGATGTCTGGGCAAGCCCGAGGAAATAGACGATACCCTTTCGGCAGTTTTGAGCATGTTGGGAAGCGAATTCGTCCTTTACTATGGCATTGCTTCCGGTCAAGTCCCCGCCCTGGCCCTCGAAATTGCACAAATCGACAACGTAAACCCGGGCCTTCTATGGCACTACAGGCAGACTCTTCTGGACCTTTTCGAGTGGCAATTCCAGCTGATCAAGATCAAGAAGCCGGTGCGGCTGAGAGAGTACTTGACACGTACCTATACGGATCGTATGCGTGCCGGCCCGGACGTCACGCGTGAGGCTACTGGGGAGAAGCGTGAGGAGCTATTGGCCCCTCTTCGCGAGGTCTATGACGATAAACGCCGCGATGCCGATCGAAAGGCGACGGAGACACCAACTTCAGAGGCCCGGCGTCTCCTGCGCGAGCAACATGGCGCCATGATAAAACTCGGCCATGCCACAGTCGCCAGAATTCGGGCGGGCGACCTCTACGACGAGGAGATCGTTCTCGACAGGCTGTGCAACATTTTCCAAACCAAGGGGCCGCTGTCCGTGCTCTTCATCGATGAGCGACAAGTCATGGTCCACGATTTGATACTGGTGTGGGCTCTCATTCATATCGAGCGCACCCTCTTGGCCCACCACAAGAACGAGGTCGATGCGGCTGTCGCCTTGAGCGAGTTCGTGTTTGCCCCCGAGGATAGCAAGGAGCACGAGCGCTGGGCGCTTCTTTGTGACCGCTCGGCCCGGATGCATGCCGTCACTGAGTCTTTGGGCGAGGTCCAAGACGAGCCCTTCTTCCGAGAGGTCTTGGGTCAGATCTGCGTTGGTCTCACCAATAAGAGGCGCAAGGAACAGGATAACTTCCTTGCTGAGGCAGCCCGCGAGTTTGCGCAAAGCTCGAGTTTGGGAAGGAAAAGCATGCGGGGGCAATGAAGGAATGGGGGCCGGCGATATCGGGACCGATCTTTCCCAACGCATGGCAGGAAGTCCACATATCGAGTGAATCCCCTGGTTCTCTTGGCATAGCCCCAAGGTAGCAATGACAACTAGATAATGAATAAACCCTTTTGGGATTAACCGAAGAGTACATTGCGGAATGCTCTTCAAGCGTCTGCAAAATGTTCTGGCGTCACTGGAGTTACTGGTCCAGGTCCATGGCGTCCTCATTAGCCTTCTCTTAGTCCTTCTGCTCCTAGAGAGCCTAGTCATGTTCCTTAGCTCCTGCCCAATAAACCTCCATTTCCAAATCCAGTTCGGCCTTGGTTTTCTTCGGAGCCGCCTTGCTGTGAGATCTTCCACCTCTGCCGCAATTTACACCTTGGTCGCCTTGTCCGCTTTGGCCACCAAGGCTGCCTCAACTGCATAGGCTTACTTGGCCACCTCGGGGGGAGTAGTTCGGGACGCTTGATAGGCTTGGAGCCGGCCTGGAACGAGGCGTCATCCGGCGACGTCTCATCCCTAACCCGCTTAAGACAAGGAGCAGAACTCGGACCCTCAATTCCATCCCCGCCGGTGGTGTTGTTGCTGCCGCTGGCCGACATCTTCAAGGAACGAAGGGGAGAAAAGGTCGGTAGTGATGATGCTCCTGTTGTTGTTCTGATGGCTGGGCTTCGCGAAAAGAACTGGTGATATACTTGGGATTGAAATATCGATCTCTTTTTTTTTTTTTTTTGACTTGCAGGGCTTTGCGGGATACAGAGGACAATGATAAAACTTATTTTAACAAGGATACAGAATCAAGACAATGTTGGAATTTGTTATAAGGCTTTCATGTAAGTTAATAATAAGGTGGACTCCACTGTAATTATTAGAACCTCACCCCTATTCACTAACACCTTACTGTAAGTCCAGCACCCTTATTAGTGGACAACCCTCTATATTCTGAGCCATTGCTTAAAGAATGTCCTGTAAAATCAAAAAGCCCGTCTATCTATAGCTATAACCTTTCTGTTAATTCCACTATTCCTCGCCAGGAACTGGGTATTGATTTATCAATGCAGTACCACTTGGAGTGGCGAGCTCCATTCAGGGATAAACACAGTGTATAGTTCAAAACAAAATTCATATTTGAAATATCAAATCACCTTAATCTCGAAATGTCACAATGTATGCAATTCAGTCTACGAAATCCGACGAATCAATTGATCAGCAAAGATATGTTATCTCTCGCAATTAACTGCGACGCAAGAGCCCGGCCCAAGTACCCAGCTCTCAAGCCTTGACCGCAGAGCTGCAATCCATCACGAGGCGAGTTCCATTACATGTTGCTAGCAGCCGCATTCCACCGCTCAAACATGCTCTGGCAGTATCGACGGTGCGCCTCAATATGAACCTCGCTTGGCACTTCGGGAAAGCGGGGGCCAGGGTATCGTGGGATCGCGTTGTCGGAGCAGCGGGCGTAGAATAAGACGTAATCCCCGGAGTTGTCATGAAGTCTCCAGTCCTTCTCCCGATGTTCGAAGTTTTCCGGTTCCTCGATCATATCTCCGCTCAGATTGTAGCGCCGGAAAAGCACGCGCTGGTCGTATCGGTCGTCGGCCAGTCGCACCACCATGGATAGCAGGTAGGTGGTCTCTTTCTCCACTGACTTGATCGTACCGGTTTTCTGGTCGGCCACCCACTCGCTGCCATCAATTACCAGACATTGTAGGACGTCATACCGGTGACGGGCATTGTGCGCGTCCTGGTCCTTGAACATGTCGGGGCGGACGGTGAAGTGCACGCGCATGATGATGGGCTTGTCGCAACGGTACCAGTAGCACCGCTCGCCGTTCTCGAACATGCCAAAGCGCGACTCGATACAGTCGGCCAGGCTTCCCTTCTCGCAATCCCAACGCACCAGGCTCTGCTTGGCCGACTCGATCAAAGGAAAGTCCTTGCCCTCGGGGAGCCAGCTGCCGTTCTTCGGACTCTCGAGGCGCTGACTCAACACAATTGGGTGAAACAACAGGAAGGATTCGCGTCCGAAAAGGGTCTCCAGCATTACGTTACTCTCCAGGAGCTCCATGAACTGGGGAAGCGGGATCGACGGCCACAGCATAGTCTTTATGGCCTGTCGGGCAATGTCCTGGGCCATTTGAGACTGGTAGTTGACTTCGAAACGGGACCAGGCAAGTCGCAAGATTGGGTTGGTCTTCTCTTGTTTGACCAAGGCCTTCTTGGAATCTTCTTCGTCGTTGGTGCCGGCGACGCAATCGGGTTGGTTCAAGTGGCCATTAATATGGCGGATAACCATGACCAGAACATCAAAGCTGTTCCAGCGCATGGGCGTCGAGCGATGTCCTGCGATGGCTTCCGTCATCAAGAAGACGGTTTGAGCCGGCGCATTGTCGGTCTGCTCGCGAATGTCGGGGAGGTCTGCGAAGTCGTGAGGCGCAGGCATCGTGACGGGTGATGCTGGAAATGGGGGGAATTGTGACAATTTGAGCTTTCTTCTGTATGCGGTGATCGGGAGAAAGTTGAAGAGAAGAAGGAGAGAAATTTGTATTTGCTTTAATTGCCAAAATATATAGGCACCCAGACACCTCTGTATTGAATACAGCGCTGTTTGCAAGCCTAAAGCTTTGGCAACCAGAACAATTAATCATTGCCTATTGGAGGTAATGGAGATTGTACCACCTAGCTGCTTTCAACAAACCAAGTTATTACGCCTACGAATCTCTCATGTCGGATTGGCGTTCGCAAATCGACCTCGACTTGAACTTGAACGTCCCTCCCTTTCCATCTCCATCCAACATTTACACGCCGACCGTCACCACATGCTCACGTCATTTCTCGAGACGACGCCAAACCTCCTGAGAGTCACCCCCGAGAGCCACCAACACCTTTTTTCGCCGAGGCCTCAAGAATACGGTTCCCCATTACGGCCGAAGTCCGAGCTCAAGCCAACATTCTCCCATGTTTCAGTAACTCTCGCGAACCGATAAAGCCCCTTCTACATCCAGCAATATCCCAGCTGACCACTACATTCCTCCCGCCGTTCCTCGAGACACCGAACCTCACCCCCAAAAGACACCAATAACCGATTGCTTCGAGCTCTCGAGACGAATTTGTAACAAACAACTTCTATAACGGTTGAGGTTCGAGCTGCCAGCACTAGTTTCTTTGACGGCTGGGTCTCCCAGGCCGTGTTGCTATTTAACTTAGCAAGACTCACGGCATACTTGGTAATTTATCCCCTTCCTCGCCTACTATCGCACTCGTTAATGGTTAAGTCAGCTCATGTTCTGGCTCAGAACAGATACAGTCCACCGAAAGAAACATCTGATGGAATATTGCAACACTGATGACGTCTCAATCAATCACGTACTCATTGGCGTCACCAAGCACCTGGTAGGTCATCTATATGTCCGTGGGTAGTGGGAATAGAAGTACAAAAGAGTTTCCTGGGCCGTGGCCCGCCAACTGTCGTACCGCGCGGGTCGTACAGCAAGATCAGGGGGATCAGGAACTGCCTGCTGACAGATATCATTGGACAGCGTCCATCTAACTTCAGTTCGGGACTGGAAAATGGTAAAAGGACAAAGGGAAATAATGGCATATGGCATGAGTAGAAGTTGGAACATGAGAGCTTAGCTAGAGGGGAGCTGGGTTCGATTTCATAATTATAATCGACACAATGGAGTGCATCCATGCTTGCAGCTTTACAGCAAGGCAGAACACCCATAGAGAGTCCAGTTTCGATTGGATTGTCCTTCGAAGTGATAAGCTGTAGTTTGGGTAGATACAGCGGCCTGCCTTTCAGTTAGTTGATGCCCTATTGACCGGCCTGCCTAATCAAACTTTGACGTCCCCAGGCCAACTTTGCATAAGTTGACCATTGTCTGTTCAACTTTGCGCCTTGATTCCCTTGAAGGTTGAATTTTTACCTGTCCGCAAAACACCATCCTCCAAGATGTCCAGTCCACAGTCAACAGGAGGCGCCATGGAGATAGATGATCCCCCTACCGTGGATCTTCATTCTGCTTGGATAGCCAAGCAGGATGTGATCGACGGCTTCCTCCATCGCGCCCATTCCGCCGAGCCCCCCAAGGTCGACTGCAGCCTACATCTGTGCTCCCCATGCATCGGGCAAGTCGACGTCGCTGCTGGTCCATGTGGCACGTATGACATTGAAAGCCGATGCTGGGCCCATATTCTATGTGCTCCCATACTATCAGGAGGCGTCTTCCCTGTTCTTCCATCTGGCACGCGACTTCACCTGGCCCGAAGATTTTGGCCTTCTGATGGGCCTCTGGGAAGATTCGGTTCAGGACGAGGAATCCATTCCACGGAATGGGTTGCTACTCTGTACCTACGCTTCCTTCCCATGGCACTTAATGCCGGCGAAGTGCGTGGTGTTGGCCGATGTCGAGCTGTACTGCTCGTACGACGGCGAACTCTTCTTCAGCCAGCTGCTTCATCGGTTGGGTCGCCAGGACCACGCCGTGACAGCGCTGTGCCTCGACACCCGCATTTCCATTCGGACAATCACCGCCTTTCGCAGATGGGCCCCCGGCTGCCACATGACCCTTATCGAGGTTCCCGATACCAACCCCGATATCCCTACCGAGCTGATTCCTCACGGGGAATTCGCTGATGTGGTAGGGAAGGAAATGCAGCAACATATTCAAGAGGGAGGATTCGTCATCGCACATGTCGGTATAGACATGGTGCCGGATCCAGACGTCTTCGTCAACACGCAAGCAGAAATGGGGAAGCATGGGCTGTTTTCCGATATCCTCCAGAGAGGTGCAGACGGAGAATCATTGGCACTCGGCGTCAACCCCGGGCTGGGTGTCGTCGGTGTTTGTCCGCGGTTGACTCTTTCTGTCGCGCAGGCTCAGTACACGGCGCTCCATTACGATTCGAGTACAAGTTTGCTAGTCCCCACGACCATTGATTTGGCGTATGACGCCATCAAACAGCAAGAAGCCTGGATCCTCAAGACTCGAGACCCGGGCAGCGTCCGTCGTCTGGTTCAAGGGCCTTTCGACGAGCGAAGCCACCCCACCTCGAATCCGGATCCGAAAGGGCCAGCCTGGAATCAGGACTTGCTGCGCCTGCTCCTGTCTTTGGTGGTAAAGTATGAGGGAGTGCCGATATGCGACTGGCCGATCAGGCGTGTACCGGACCCTAGAATGGCCGCTGAGGCATTGCGACGCCTGGGCATGATGGGCTGCATCGAGAAGCGGGGCAGCTCTGACGGATATCATGTCACTCGACGGGGCCGGGTGACGTTGGTTGTGTTTGGGAAGCTGGAGAAAGCGGCTCCCATATGCACGCCGACCTTCGAAGGGTCGTATCTCTTTGCCCTCTCGCTCGAAACCAAGAACCCGCGGGTGAGCCGCGTCATAGCCTTGATGGCTCTCATCATTAATTCGCATCGCTCCCCGGAGCTCAGCTGGTCCACAGAGAGGCGCTGGACCAAGTGCGTGGGGAGCTGACCAAAGGGGTCGGGCAAACTTATTTTGACCGCGGTTGGCTCTGGATGGCTGTCGGCTTCCACTTGTACATGTGGGATCAGCTCTTCTTCCCACCCGATCTGGAGGCTCCAATGTGGGAGCAGCATGGCATGATATGCAGTACTTTGGGTGCGGTTCTCGTCCATCAAGCCTGGGAGGCTCTGGCCGAGACGTTCGAGCACTTGAAGTGCGAGGACCTGATCGCCGAGACCTCGTTGACCGAGCCCGAAGTCGGCGATGTGGAATGGGCCCTGGCGCGCGCGTACCAGGCCCAGTGCGTCATGATCCCGTTGATACAGCCAGTGAATGCGGAGATACCATGGGGTGTGGATCTCTTGACATCTCGTGGGGCTATCTTTAACCATACGGAAAACCTCGATAGCGGGCGCTGGGTCGAGGCGAACAGGAGATTTGGCAGCATCGTGGCCATCTACCAGAAGGTCTTTCTACCGGATAGTAGGGGCGGCCCCCTCAAGATCGAATTCGTCACGTACATCGGGCGGGAGCACTGTCTGCGTCTGGGCAGTGAGAGAGGCCAGGACTTCCCTGGTGTCTCAAGACCATCTATCCTCTTCAACGCTGAAGGAGACGGATAAGGTCATAGGTAGTCGTCTGTAGAATTAAAGCTCTTATTGACTGTCTTATCTGTTCCTGCGTGATACTATGTCCATTCCTGGGCCATATGGTGCGATTGGGAAGCACCCCTGGTGACGCCCAGTCATCTCCTTGCCCCTGTTCGTATACGAAGGGAAGTAGACAACATGTTGAACTTAGACACCCAGCTAACACCCAACATAAGAGCGGCAAGGAGTCAGTTTTCAGCATCTCTGTAATAGCTGCCATATTTGCAGCAGCCTCCGGGACACCGGATAAGAGGCCCGGCTTATTCGACGCCACCTTAAGCAGCAGAGAGTGTAGAGGCAGCACTCGGAGCTGGCATAGCTAGGAGCATCTCTCCCCCACCGCCACGATAATCACCGGCGCCCCCGTCCACGCTGCCGCCGCCACCCACGAAGCTGCGCGTCTTCGTCGCCGGCGTGGCGGGTTAGTGCTTGAGCCGCAACGCTTCAGGTAGATATAAATCCAAGCCGCCGACAGAAGTCCTTAGTACAGCCGAAGTAATAGCTAGCTCAAGGTGTAATTCGAGGAAGTAATAAGCTAGGAAGTAATAGCTGGGTTAAGGTAGGATTGTACATACAATTCCAGGAAGTGATAGGCTAGGAAGTAATAGCTAGGTTAAGGTGGGACTGTACATACAATTCCAGGAAGTAATAAGTTAGGAAGTAATAAGTAGGTTTAAGGTGCGATTTCAAGAAGTAATATTTCTCGCCCCTGTTCATCTCACCCCTGACGATCTCAAGATATTGATCCCGGACACGAAACCGCCCAATCCTGTTCGGTAGACATCCATCTTATTTCGGCTTGTGGCTCTCAGGCTTCACCCTGGTAAAGTGCCGCCACACAGAGCTCATCCCCGTGGGACTTTCCATGAAGCAAGCTTTGTCAAGCCTGAACTTAAGAGAGCTAACCCAGCTTCTCCGTGATCCCAGTGCCTGGGCTCTGGTTGGACGGGCGGAAGGGTCCTTGTCGACAGTAGTGTCTCGTTAACAGCCCTGATAGCCTTGAACACCTTATTATGGCAGTGAGAAGAGGACCTAGCCATCGCCACCTCCTGTTGAATACCAGTTCGCCAATGTCAGTACGAAGGAGCAGAAAGACACCTGTGACAGATCCATACGATGCTTCAGCTTTCCGGCAGGTTCCCGTCGTCCTGCTAGATATCCACGGTCTGATTCATCCGAAACGTGGACATACCATAGTTCAAGCACCACCAAAGTTACGACTTGCAACGGCTTGCAAAGGAATGGGCATCCTTGGCCAATCTCTTCAGGTGTCGAACCCGACTCTGCTGCATCAACTTTCATGAGAGCTCTTGAAACAGACGGGGGCAGCTGCAAATCTCCTGATGAAGCGACGTTGGATATCACGGCGGCATGGCACTTCTCTGGATACTGCTCACTGACTTCCGACGCTAGCGTTCAGGGGAGAAGAGGTGGCATGCTTCCATACTCCGCGGACAACTTGGCGAGGCTCAGTGGGTGGGATCATTCTGCTATACCCAGACATGGCCTTGTCTCACCGAGAGGCTCCTGAATGCTGAATGTCTCGAGATCGGCAAGGATGGACCGGGAGTTGTGGTAGAGAAAGTGTCAGGGGTTCTTAGACCCGAACCGTCTTTCGCACCAGCACGCGTCCTTTCGAATCAATATGTCAATGGAGCTCATCCGAGTCACTCCGGGATTTCAAGCCTGCCCTGTCATCCTGAACTGGTCCACTGCCCTTGTCAGCATCGGCCATCGCCGTGATACAGGCTAACGTACGGAAGTGCTCGTTGCTTGTGATGTGATCACCGTCGTGAGAATGGCGGCTGCAGAGGCCGAGCTAGTCCACCATTCGCCTGTCCCAACCAAGCCAGACATCCACACATACTGTTGGTTCCTGATGTTGCCCATGCCGGCTGCTGTCCTGGGAGCCGACCTGTTCGTCACCACACGCCACCACAAGTACCAGCATCCTTGGTAGCGGCGGCGCCTTTACACCTCCACGGGCAAGAGAACGATTCCCACAACTCCTAGCATCGCTCACACCTAAGAAGAGGGTCGGGACGGTCTGGAAGTAATAGTCAGTTTAAGGTGAGAAAACAGGAAGTATTACGGGTGGAAGTAATAGGCGTGATTCTGGTATAAAATCAGGAAGTATTATCTGTAGAAGTAATAGTCGGTTTAAGGTAGGAAAGTAGGAAGTATTAGGCCAGGAAGTAATAAGGGTAATTTTAGTATAAGATCAGGAATTATTGTGCCAGGAAGTAATAAGGGTGATTTTGGTGTAAAAACAGGAAGTATTACTAGGAAGTAATAATCGCACTTCATAATTTCCTGACGCCCAGGGTAAGGCGAGGCCATACAGGAGGTAGATGAGGCGATTCCAAAGACGTAACAGGCCGCTATGACCTCAGCAAGACCAGATCCTCCATCCGAAGCTCGACAGACATCTGGGCAGCTATGTACTAAGGCACGTTGACAGAGTGACCCCGTGAAAGGACAGCTTTGTGGTGTGGTGTGAGCTACGTCCTCCGCAGTCTCTAGGAAGCCGAGATGAGCTGCGCATGTCGGGGTCCATTCTCTGATACAGGCCTTTCCATCAGTGCAGGAGGGGCCAGGGATCGGACATGGCAATAGGAGGGGCTCGGCATACGTCTGTTCGGGCTGGGAGTCTGGTGTTTCTGGCATCAGGCCATTGCTCACTTGATCTGGGCTTGGGTGGGCTGGCTGTGGCAGGACTGGGATGCATCTTCGTCAAGCCGGACCATCCGCTGGTGTTGCCTCGACGAATAGCCTGGCCAAGTCGAGATCTCCAATCCCAGCGTATGAGCCACAGTCTGGGTGCTCTGGTGCCAGTGACGGTGGCAGCAAAGGTGCTTGGAGTATCTGAGCGAGGCAGTATCGTACATCTATCCCAGATTCAACGTGCCAGGACATTTTCCAGCCCCTCCAAGAGCTCCTAACTTCAGTAGCTATCCAGAGGACTGGGCGCTTAAGGCTCAGTGTCTGCAATGTCACGTAGACAGGAGGAGACTGACCTATATCGGTGGGCAATATCCCTTGATTATAGTCCTTGTCGTCGGTCGCACCAAAGCCCGACTGGATTGCGTGCAATGGCCAGACGAGAGCATGTAGGTTCATTTTGCTGTATTCCCTTACTCAGTGTGTCTCTGCCGTTGTCCTGTGTCTTAAACTGCGTCGGCTGCGTCGGCTGATCTAGCTGCTCCTCTTGCTGCCTCTCTTGCTGCGTCGCTTGCTGTATCTCCTGCTGCACCTGAATTCCTTCCGCTCCTGCTTCCGACCATCAGGGCCAAGGAAGTCGATGCATTGGCTTCCACTTTGAAGCGACCACTAAGCGCCTAGGATGCCAGGAACGTCAACTCTCCTTTGCCCCATGCATTGGTTCGGCGTGACAGTTCGAGTTCACTGCGAATCAAGCTGCTGGATGACGGCGCATCCGGAGCATGCTGGCTGCCCCCTTCACAGCTCGACATCAACCGAATGAGTAGAGCCAAAGAAGACATTCCCAGGACCATGTTTCTTCCCCGTTGGCGACATGCACATCAGCACAGCCGAGTGAATGCCGGCAAGGATGTGCTTCGTTCTTTTCCCCAGAGCATGTCAGCCACGACAGCAAAAGACCCTGGAAGAATCTTCTTCCACGAGCAAGCAGCACAGTACACGGGCACCATCAGGGTCTCAAGATTGCCCGAGCGGCTCCTCCTGACATCCATTGACCGGCCGCACAGTCCGGTGGTTTCGAGAAGCATACCGCAGCTGACGTTTCTTCGGTTCAATGTCTCGGAGGCTTTCACAGGAGAGTAAATCCAAGAGGAAATCCTCGAGTTTGCAGACGCCTTCGAAGCATCACAGCCCCTTATCAAGAGACTTGCAGCATTCCTTCGGGGTGACGATGTGTTCGCCCAGGTACGTGTTGGGTGGCCTCGGACAGGTCCTGGAAGTTCCAGCGTGAGGCCCCATTAAAAAGTGAGTACGCCACTAAGAAAGACTTGAACCATTCTATAATTCCCGGTTGGCCTCAAGGCTCAGGCCAACGCAGGATGGACCGACACTTGGCCTTTCGCCGCAGCCTTTCCAGCCTTGCCCGCTCCCCTACTTCCAGTTCCCAGTAACCAGGTGTCAGCAACAGAGCCTAGAGTCCGAGAAGCTGGAGGCGCAGACTGAAGATCCCGGAAATAATAGCCCCCGAAGTAATAAGCCGCTTAAGGTGAATATCCAGGAAGTACTAATCAAGCTAGGGAGTTCCGTCAGGACCGGAAGTGAATGACCCCAAGCGCTGGCGAGAGCAGACGCTGTGGGAAAGGGTGCAACAGCTAGCCACGCCTTACCTAGCACAACGGCCACCTGGAGACGGAGGTGCGTACTCCTGCCTGGGCTAGCACGACGTTGACGAGAGTCTGCTACGCCGTGGATGGGATGCACAGTTCATCTGGCTAGATCGGTTCGCATGGACGACCTCCACAGGTCAAGATCCAAGGGCCCAGCGCAGGTGCTTGGTTCTGAGAGGAATCTGATCCTTTGCTAATATCCGCACAGCCGCTCTCCATGGACGACCAGCCCGAGCCCAACCAAAAGCCCGTTTCCAGCCGATTCTATTGCCTCTCGAACGCCCTTCATCGATTTGCCCCTGTCTCTCAGTTGCAGCGGCACCGGCTCCAGCTTAATCTGCATGAGACGGCAGCCCAGACGGCAATCAGACGTCCGCCATCTTCACATATCCAGGAATAGTGAGTGGTGGCGTGCTCACTGGGCCGCTTCAGTTCGGATATCTGGTGACCGTCGAAGGCATACTTGACGATGCTGCAGCCCATGTCGTCAACAGATCCAATCCCACGCCGTGACTGACACGAACTACAGGGAACGGCCGCTGGCTGCTGGACCTTTCGTGTCGATACCCCTACCCTAGTACCAACGCTTGACATAATCCCGCTCGGCAGCCCTCCATAAATATCCCTTTCCCGATGCTCGCGCCAGAAGCAAAGTCATCGTGCCGAGGCCTGGTCGAGCACGCCAACTGTCCACCACCCAAGCTCTGAAGCAGTAAAGCAAGTCCAATGGCATCCAAAGTGAGGTAGATGGCCACACGGTCAGACCTTTCGGGCACAGGCAGGAGACTGGGAATAGTGGCATTCCGGTGTCATGGGCCCGGCTGGTTCTGAATGACTTCACAGCCCCTGCAGCGAGCCAAGAGAGCTCGCAGGCCCCCTGTGCACCAGCCACTAGCTCTGGAATGAGTTGGCAACCAGTTGCCGTCATCGGTGACGAGATATAGTAAAGGAAATAGTAGCTGGTTTTACTATAAAAGTACAAAATAATAGCCCTCGAAATAGTAATAGGTTCTATAGTATATAAGTACGAAATAATAACCCCCGAAATAATAACAGGTTCTGTAGTATAAAAGTGCGAAATAATAGGCCTCGAAATAATAGCTGGTTTTGTAATACTAAAGTACGAAACAATAGCTAGTGTAAGGAAGTAATAAGCTCCATGTCGTCAACGCCCTCGCCGGAGCTCACCAGCTGCTCTTGAATGGAGACATGGTTCTGCTGCAACGAGGGCGGCTCCGGGGCTGCTAGCGGTCTCGGCGGTGATGGCTGTATCTGCGCCGGGAGGGATCGACTTGTTGGACTTCCGGATATCAAGCTCTGAGGCTGGGATGTGGCAGGTTGAGATATCTACTCCAGTTTCTGCTTGGCAGCTCGACATTGGAGTGATATGGCCTTCCGCGGTCTCAGGTCGGCCTCGCGCGTGCTTCTGAGAAGATGGCTCAACATATGCCGGAACTTATCGCGTACTGACGTCTAGAGAGTTGCTCGGGGATCTGACTGGGCCGGCCACGGACAACTTGCATGGGATGAAAGGGCCTAGCCGAGCAGCAGGAGATGGCACCAGCTTGACCTTATCTATTGGAAGCGAAGCTGATGTGCAATGCTATGAGATCGGCCCAAGAGACCAGTCCAAGATGAGCAGGTATGGATAGAATCATGACAGGTTCGACGTCTACTGGAATCTAGATCAGGATCTAGATCGGGCTTTCTCGCGGGGTTCGGCAAGGAGAACACACGATCCACCAACCTCGGCCCTGTCTCGAAACAGCTGCTTCGCCAGTTGCCAGGGGTCAGGCAGTATGAGAACTGTCTTGGCGTCAACGGTGAGGCAGCCTTGTAGGCCAGCGTTGAGATGTCCCACTTGTCAGGGCAAAACCTCAATATCTCCCGGCTGGAGGCAATCAGGGCCCGGGAGATCAGACGCTGTAGGTGGAGGGCTCAGGTCGGCGCAGTCATCCTCTGGAGTCGTCTTGGGAAGTAATCCCGGCATATGCCATTAGTCGTGCAGGGGACACATTCAAGGAAGCAGCTCGCTTATGTCAAAGCACTGAGAGGAGTTGGACTGCTCGGCGGTGTCGCTGATTTCGGCGTCATGAGCAGGCTGAATCTCCAGGATTCCCATGGCTGCAGCAATGCGAGGAAAACGGAGTTGATTCTGTAGTTCCCCTTGCGCGCCTGAAAAGAGTGACCTTGTCTTCCTGCCGCCCCTTAGATACACAGCTCCAGGATCGGCAACACAACCCCGCGGTGGCTTCGAATAACAAGACGAGCTCAAATCGGCCGTGGTAGCCTCATAGAAACTTCGCTTCGTGGCTTTCTCCGATCTCAGGGCATCCTGTGATACTTCCCGAGAGTTAGCCAGTAATTGATGGCACCCATAAACGCTTATTCAAGTCAAGAGTTGACAGCCTCGTCGCACCTGGGCGACAGGCAGCTCAAGCGCCGCCTATATAGGCTGGAATCTCCCGTCTGCCGTCACAGATCGCCTCCCGGAGAGGGAGAATACCACCCTACATTGGTGCATTCTGCGTCGCAGGTATTATCTCGCAATATCACACCAAGATCACCCTACTATTTCCTGGCCTACTCTTTCCTGGCCTACTATTTCCTCGCCTATTATTTCTTAATTTTATATTAAAAAGAACTTTATTATTTCCTAACTTATTATTTCCTGATTTTATATTAAAAATCGCCCTACTATTTCCTGGCTTATTATTTTCTCGTTTTCCACCTTATTTGGCCTATTATTTCCCGCTGCCTTGCTTGCTGCTGGAGATGACAACATCCCTTCGAACTAGCGAGCTGCATGGCGCAGAATCCTGAGGCGCTCCTCTCGATGCACGCCGCTATCTGGAGGCATGCGGCATTCTCTTGGCAGTGGCGTGTTGGTGATGGCTTCGAGCGCAATGGGTTTCCCGACATATCCGGCTAGGCCAATACGAGGTGATCCCATTCAGTGCGGTGACTCGCCACCAGGTCTGGATCTTCAAGCCACGTTCTCGGGTTCCCGGATATATGAGCAAGCTAGGCAAGCTCCGCATTCAAGTGCTCTGGGGTTACGAAGATACCCAACGATGTCCAAGGACTAGGATTCGCAAGATCAATCAACATGCATTAGAAGCCCTTGGTGATGTCAAAGCTGACGTGGCCACACTGGGGCTTATCGGACATCCAGATGCGCACCTCCCACTAGAAGGCAGAGTCCATCAATGCTTCTTCGGCTTTGTTAAACCACAGCGATCGTTGACAACTCATAAAGCGCACTGCGCAATCCCAAATCGCCGCGACATCCATCAAGTCACCATACTAGTTTGAATTTAAATTTGAAGTAGACAGCTGCGTAAATGGGACTAAGCTCAGTATTATATTCAAGGGGTTATGTCTCAGACTTCCGATTATCTAATAAGCCTACGCCCGCTGTATTTGGGGTTAAGGTCGCCCAAGGGATAAGGATGCGGTGCCGCCAGCAAGACCACTAAGGCTATATGCTTCTAGAGGATGTTGAGCGTATATCAATGTACTGGAGTAGCAGTACCTAGGTCGATCCCTCAAGGCCCCGGCATGGCACTCCCGGCATTTCATTGTTACAAAACCACATCTCCATGCTAGCGCGAAACCGTGTCTCAATCCACGATCGGATAGCTCGGAGAGAGCTAACCAAGACAAATGCGTCCCGGAGCGACCAGGTTGACCCAATCTCGAACCCTGTGTAGATAACGCCTCGGTCGCCCTGGTCACAAGCGAAGTGTATTGTCCAGCGATGGCCGACCACCTGAATCAGGGGTACAGTCACTAGACGAGGCCGGAGTTCGATTTGGAGTCCTGTATAAGTGAGGATATTATTCGCAAGGAGGTAGCGAATGTCGAACATTCGTTTATGCCACGCGGCCACCCAGAGGCCGAGCTGCAGCAAGGGGTCGCTTGTAGTGACGTCCGGCTTGGTCTCTACAGAGAGGGCAATGATGGAATCCTTCAATGGGCTGTAACAAGTGTGATTTAGATGGGGCCGGTGGCTGCCGCCGACGCCATACCACTGCATGTTGTTCGTGATGGTATGGATGGTCCGGCCCATCGCCGTTAATGGTCCAAATTCGAGCGCGGCTACATAATCTATTTTTTTGCCGGAGGGGCGGGAATGCATCTGGGATAAGTCGGCGGGCTCCGACCATGGAGTAGAAGACTCGGTGCCCTCCAGCCGATCTTGCACGACCTGGGTGTCGGCCGAAACCGAGCAAGGGACCTGGGTCTGGTTGTCAACATTCGGTATCAGCGGCAAAGAGTCGCCTGCGATCGTCGCGCTCATGGTCGACTCCCATCGCACATGCAGATCACGAGTGGGTCGTTGCAAGTCTTCTTGCCAGAGCACGGGCGGATTGATAGGTTCACTCGAGAAGACTAGGTCAAGGACTGGGCCATGGACAAGGGTGTTCCAGCTGCATTCATGCCGAAGAGATTGTCTGCAAATCTTCGCACTTTGCACAATCTTCTTTATGCTCTGAAGCATTGTGTGGGCTTCTTTTGCTTCGGTCGGATTGATCGCGGGGTTAGGCGGTTGGAAATACGTGTCTGGGAAAGGACGACCGAGGGTTTCGGTGATGGCCTCGCGAAGACAAGAAGGGACAATGTCTTTCTTGTCGGAAATGTCACAGAGCTGATCGTATAGGTCGCGGATGTCCTCCGGCAGCAAAGCTGTCAAATGGGGTATCTCTTCGATAAGGAAGGGCTTCTCGAGGCGCACTAATTGTTCGTAGTGCGTGAACTTCACAGTCTTAATGTTCCCCTTTCGACGCTTGCTTATATTCGTGGAACCTTTAGAGGTGATACTCGATAGTTGCTGGTTGACATCGTCTACAGTTTCGTTCTTTCTCTTCTGCAAGTCTGGCATCTTAGGCGGGATCGAGAGATTATTTGCTAAGGGATTCGAGGTAGTTGTCTGTCGTCGCTTTATGGGAGGGTCTTGAGTGTCCTCGTTACAATCTTGGCGCTCACGCTTAGTCGGGAGGGACGTATCAGATTCGTTGGGCTCGTTGGGTTCGTTGGGATCGTCGGACTCGGTATCGTGTGTCACTACCGATGCTAGCCAAGTATCGACTTTGTGTTTGTCTGCTTCTTGCTTTGTTTTTCGTAATCGTTCTAAGACAGCTTCGGGAATGGGAATTTGCCTGCCACAGGGCACATCGGGGACTTCGACGAGGATATAGGCCATGATCAGAAAGAGGAAGACAATGGCATTTGCGAGTCGTGAGAGATAACGAAGTGTGTTTTGAATGAATATGCATAACTATTCATTATTGGTAGCAGAGCAGGGCTCAAAACTAAAAAGGCGGTTAAAAAGGGGTGTAATATAAGCAAACAAAGGACAAACAAAGAGCAAACAAAGGAAGGGGGCTGTGGCATGTTGCTTAGTCAAAGGGAGTCAAGTGCACGTGCTCTAAAGGCTGTACTCAACTGAAGAACCTGTAGTCGCAGTCAATCCAAGGTCTAGTGAGACATGCAGGTAGGAAAGCTACGATATCCGGCAGCCACATATTTGAGCAATAACGTAACAGGTGTGGTATTCTTCTACGGATATTCTAGTGTATGTCCAGAGTAGCCTCACAGTCAAATTTAAATAAAGTTTCATACGTCTCTTGAGATATAAGCAAGAAATTACCTAGTCGTGTCAAAATTGACCCTCCACACGCGCAGGCCACTGTCAATGTAAGACTTTAGCTAGCCCAATAGCAACGAGCATGCAATTTACTGCGATACTTCGTTGCAACCACTCTTTCCTGTTGATGTGAACAGAGCTGATCTCCAGTCACAGTTCCAAGGACGGGCAACCACCAGGCATGTTGAGAACTGCCCTGTCGTGGAGATAAAGAAAGCAGTCGGAGATCCGTGGTCCGTTTCAGCTCAGAATTTCAACGGAAATCGCACGACAGACACACAATCTACAACAGTGACCCAGATCACCGGGATCCAAGGAGATCACCACCCTGAGATCAAGAGAGCTGGTGAACTGGGCCTTGTTCTTTCAAATCGTCTAATATAGCTACAGGGTCCGCTGTCTGAGATGATGCGACGCCAGCAAGACCCTGCAGACCTGTATTCAGCATCCCTTGACTTGGTACTTGGCACGTATTAATGACGTGCGGTCTGGAGCTAGAATGATGACGTTTCAAGACTATACTCATGTTATAGGAATCAACTGTCCCTAAAGCCAATCTCAACGGACTCGGTCACACCGTCAACATCCGACGTTCGCAACCAAGATGTAGGCGGTCAGGCGTCCTCTCGCAGTTCCACATCATTTTTCCGCACAGACTGTGCTTCGCGGAAATCATCCGACTTCGCTTGCTGCAAGTCGACCTTCGTCGAAGCAAACTTCCTCGTCGGTGTGTGGTTCTCAAACAGCCATTCGGTTTCCTCCAGCGAGCGGCCGTTGCAGTCCGGCACGCAAAAGTAGACAAAGACGATGGACACAGCCGCGATGGAGCCGAAGATGAAGCCCACCTTGGACCCGAGCTCGGCATACGGCGCGTAGAGCAGATACGGCAGGGAAAAGGTGACAACGAATCTGGACGGTGACATGTTAGCAACGGTCATTTGCTTTAAGTCGGCTCCACGCCTCCCAGACTTACTGCGTCAGAATATTCAGCACCGACGCTGTCCGATACGTCATGTCCCTGCACCGCGTGCTCGGGATCTCGGCGCTCAGGATGTGCGCGGACGGGGCCCAGCCGAACGAGTAGCCAAAGTTGAAGACGACCATCATGGCGATAATGCCGGACTTGATGCTAAACCCGGGCGCGGATGTGGTGCCGAGACCGCCCATGGTCATGAGAGATGCCACCTGGATCGTTGCGCCGACTAGAATCATGAACCTGGACGGGGTACGTTAGACTTTCCGGACAAGCCGATATGAAGACCAGCCACTTACCTCCGCCCCATGCGATCGATGAGCGTCATGGCGACCCAGGCCGTGGCCACGTTGACGACGGCGATGGCGATGGTCACGTTGAAGGGGTTGACGGTGCCGAGGCTCTTGGCGTACAGAGCGCCGTATATGCTGGTGAACTGCTGGCCGATGGCTTGCATGAGAACGTTGGCACCGACGACGATCAAAGTGCGGCGCATGTTAGTCCCGCGGAAGATGTCGGCGAAGGTGCCCCGCTGCGGCTCATTGCCGATGCTGTCAACCATGATGGCAAACTCTTCCGTGATCTGCTGCTCCGTCTGCTTGCCGACGCGTAGCTCCGTCAAGGCCCGGAGGGCTTCGTCGTGTCGGTCATGGATCACGAGGTAGCGAGGCGACTGGAGATACCCGATCTCTTAGCCACGTGCTCACCGCCAATAATCTGGGTCGGGAGAACCTACCTCTGGGATAAACCAAACTAACAAGGCGACTATCGTCGGCACCACGTAAAACAGCCCGAGCGGAATCTGCCAGGCGACGTTGCTCTTGATGGATCCGGTGCCGCGGGCTATGCAGTTCATGACGAGACCACCGAGCTGGTCCATGTCAGTACATGAAGCCTTGTTTCATGAGAAGAGATGAGGAGAAGGCCTTACCATGAGACTTATCTGGTATGTTCCCACGACGAAGCCGCGGGACTTCTTGGGAGTGATCTCGGACTGGTAGATGGGCACGACTGCCAGCTCCATGCCAATGTAAATGTCTGGTCACACGTCAGCGCCGGTTACAGCCATGGCCGTGTTAGCTCGGTGCTACTTGCAGTTCAGCACTCTCGCAACCAAGATCTGGTGAGGGCTCTTGGAGGTGATGGCGATTGTGGCGCAAACGATGGCCCAGATGCTCATGGAGAACATGCACATCCGACGGCCGTACCGTCTACTGACCTGACTGCCGATGAGGACGCCTGAGTTGGGTTTGGATTAGCCATGTCCGGGCAGAACCTTGTTCGATGTCACACACCGGCTGCTTGGCCCAGGTACATGAAGCCGTTGAAGTACGAGAGCCACTGGGCCTCCAGCTCCCAGGCTTTCTTGGTCGGATTGTAAACGCCAAACTGGCGCGCGAAGGCATCCATGGCCTGGACTGCCGCATAGCCCTGTTGGTCGAAGCCGAAATTGAACTGGGAGAACGCGATGAGGAAGATGCTGAAGGTGAGACGCTTGTTGAAGCTCTCTCGGAGCTCCAAATGGCCAAGCCCTAACATCGTGAGGTCTGTCAGCTCAGGTCTTGTCTAGTGACGAGATGAAGTGACGAGCAATCCGGAAGCGTATAATTCAATGAGTAGGCCTGGAAGATTTCGCAACCCTCTTAATGTAGGCCAAGTCTGTCTATGAAGCCGGCGTGGTGACAACTGATCAGCTGCCAGACGACTGGACCCGTTCTGTACCCCGAACAGGATGGACGTTGCAGCAGATCGGGATTAGTCCATGGCGGAATGCGGGGGTTCGTATTGCGTGACCACGGATTGGAGGGCTGGAATGTGGGGTGGTAGATGATACCATTCCCCTGGACAATTGCGGCAGGGGTATAGAATGGTGAGGAGTCCCCGTGAGATTTGCCTACCCCGCGGCGGTAGTCGGACATGACTTGGGCAGGAACTCGGCGAACAAATAGAACTGTTGAAGAGCTGTTACAACACACCATTCGCTGACATCCATGTTGCCAACTCCTGCTACCAAAGTTCTAACTCGCTACTATGGCTGACCCCAACGACAGGCGTAATATTGTCCTCATCATTGCCGATGACCTTGGCCTGACACTCAACTGCTATGGCGTGAAAAGCATCCAGACGCCAAATCTGGACCGGCTGGCTGCCGAGGGGACGCAGTTCACACACGCGTTTGCTAGCACGGCCTCATGCAGCGGCAGTCGGTCCACGATTTACACAGGCCTGCACACGCACCAGAACGGAATGTATGGGCTGCATCACGGGCTGCACCACTTCCAGACACATGCGCACGTGGCGACGATGCCGAGCCTGTTCAAGGACCGAGGATATCAGACAGGCATTATCGGCAAGGTCCACGTCGGCCCCCGGGATGTGTATTCCTGGGAGGTGTACGAGGAAAGCGCAACGCGCGACGTGCGCTGGAACGCTCAACGGGCCGGCGCCTTCTTCGACAACGCTGCCGCTGCCGACAAGCCGTTTCACCTGACTGTGGGCTACCGCGATCCGCACCGGGACGACACGCGTGGTGGCTTCGGCAACGACGACCCCGACGTCCTTGGCGCTGGCTTCGACATCCCGCACTATGGTCCCGACGACGTCGAGGTGCCTTCGTATCTTTCGGATCTGCCCGTCGTGCGCCAGGAGCTCGCTGAGTACTACACGTCCGTCTCGCGTATGGATCTCGGCGTGGGCCTTCTCCTGGACGAGCTGAAGCGACGCGATCTGGACAAGACAACGCTGGTCATGTTTGTCAGTGACAACGGCGCCCCCTTCCTCAACTCCAAGACGACCCTGTATGACGCCGGTGTCCGGCTGCCGCTCATCGTGCGGAGACCGCACGCGACTCCCGGCGTGATCAACCCGAACATGGTCTCCTTCGTAGATATCTTGCCTACCTGTTTGGACTGGGCGGGTGACACCCTCGCGACATCAAACGTCACGGCACCGTCCGAAAAGCCCTCTCCGCCGCTCAAAGGCCACTCATTCCTGCCCGTACTCGAGTGCGCCGACATACTGGGCGCCGACCGATGGCAACAGCACGTCTTCGGCTCCCATACGTTTCACGAGGTGCAGAACTACTGGCCGACGCGATTTTTGCGGACGCGCCAGTACAAATACCACCGCAACATCGCCTGGCGCTTGGACTTCCCGTTCGGGACCGACCTGTACGGCAGCTTGTCGTGGGAGGCGATCCGGAACTCGGAGCAGCCCATCATGATCGGGGGCCGGCCTCTGGCGAAATACCTCTTTCGCGGGCCCGAGGAGCTATTCGACCTGCAGAATGACCCAGACGAGTTGCATAACATAGTGGACGACCCCGCGGTGCAGGAGCAGTTGGCCGAGTTCCGGGGCCTGGTCGAGAGATGGCAATTTGAGAGTGACGACGCTTGGTTGATGCGGGACGGGGTCTCCGTTTTGACATCGCTGCGCATGCAGAGGCAGGGCTTGGAACTTGTAGACCGCTTTGATTTTGACCACGATAATCCCGGGACGCAGTCAGACAGGCTGTACAAGACGCCGGCAGGGATCGAGAAGGAAGCACCAAAGGCGGGGTGAGATGATGTGAAGTGAATGACCCGCTTCTGGCTTCTTCCGTGCTCATCCCCCACTCGGAGGGCTATGCTGTCTAGTGTCCGCCGTGGACGTTGCAGCGGCCGGAACGTGGGCTGGATGATTCGCTGATTGATTGGCTGGATGGACAGGGGGAGATGGCGCCAAGTTGCTTATTTAATAACGCGCGATGACCCCAGGTCTTGGCATTTTAAACTATAACGGCTTCCGATGCCCACGTACGTCTGAACTCAATCTCCAGCAATGGATAGCCCTGCATAAGATACAAGCAACCAGCGACAAGATGCTCATTTGCGTGGTTGGGTGTCTCGCTCTTGGAGCTTCCCTTTGTCAGGCGACCGTGGCACCGCGTAATAGCAGTGACAATGTCTACGCCACCTATCACAACAATGTGGAAGATCTCTTGGACAGCCAGGACGGGATCCCTGTGCACCCTGTCGACTACCAGGCCAGCGGGAAGCTTGCAACGGCCGTGGACCAGGACGGAAACGGTCTAGAGCAAGTTGAAGCCCACCTTTCATACTACGAAGGTCGCTACTATCTTTACTCGTGCGTATTGTCCTCCCGGTCCTTTTGCTCAGTGGCAGTCTTTTTTTATCTTCCCGGTTGAATGAAGCTTACGTGAACCTCTGTAGAGCCACCTGGGCATGTGGAAAGTTCAGCTATGGCAGATACACCGGGTTCGGCAACATCAACGCAACCGCCCAGGGCTCGCCGGCCAATCCACAAACACCTCGAGGGTCAGTTTGCTTCCAAGTTCCAACACACTCGCCCGTGCTGATGTCTCGTGTCCAGATCAGCGCCTACGCCATGTGGCATCAAGTGAGTTGCAGTTCCCCAGTCAAAAACAGACCAAAGATTGATCATGCAGGACTTACTCGTCGCCTGATTTGACCACGTGGAAACTCGAAGATTTCTATCTGCCGCCAGAGCTCACAATTACGCCCACCAAGCCGGTCGTGCGCTACTCCAACGCCACCAACCAATACGTCATGCTACTTGGAAATCAACAGCTCACCGACCTTGCTTACCTCGTGTCGAAATCGCCGGCAGGGCCATTTTCGGGCCCCTCATCCGCTGCTCCCGGCGTCCTGTCCGGCGCCAACATTGGCCACGACTTTGATATCGCGCTCGGTCCTGATGGAACGTACTGGCTCCTCACCGACACCATGGGAAAAGCCACGCTCCCGATCGATGGGAGTGGAAAATACCCCACAACGGTGGGTATCACATGGGATGTCGTTGTGCAGAAGCTCAACCCGGACTTGACCTCGGTCCCGGCACCGAGCGATGCGACGTTCCGCCTCGTCCGCAGCGCCACGGAGCTGGCGGCGCTAGACCTCAGCCTCGAGGCATGCTCGTTCTTTTACCACGACGGATACTACTACATGATCTTTGGCCAGACGTGCCAGAACTGCGCCGGCTTCATCTACTACCTGTACTCCAAGGACAACCCCCTTGGACCCTACACGGACGGCGGCTTCCTTCGGACGGACGGGTGCGGCGCGCAGAACAAAGGCACCAGCGTCCTGCCGACGGCCCATGGCGAGGTCGTGGTGGGAGCAGCGCTGGCGTACCGCTCGAGTCCGACAAGCGTGACGCTCAACGGCCTCGTCGGGCATGCCAACAACAACCAAGCGCTGTCGCAGACCTTCTACTACCCACTCGAGTTCAACGCAGACCACACCATCAAGCCGTGGACGTGCCCTGCCAAAGTACAAATTCCGCTCGCAGCCAACGTCACTGAGCAGCCGCACGAGCCGCCGCAGTATCAGCTCGACTGCCGGGTCCGCAACTGGCAGTCCATCGAGGTGGTCTTCGACCCGCCCCGCGACGCGAGCAACATATCATTCCCAGTCTACCAGCGCAACGACGACGTGTCGCCTGCCTTCACTCCGGCCATCATCGATGGTCCCCTCGAGATCACGCTTCAGTACGACGATGCATCGTCTTCCTCCCATGTATTCCGACCCCTCGATGTCAGTTGGGCCCCTAGCAAGATCAACATCGCGCCCCAAAAGAGCAAGGTAGGCAAGATTCGTATGTCGACCAATGCTACGACCGGGTGTTTCGGTTACATTGTTCAGCCCAAGGCGAGCGATGACTTGTCTTTGGCCAGTGTTGATACGTATGGGAATCGGAGGGAGACCCCGACAGCGCAGGTTTACTTTTACAGTTTTTGAAGGTTTCTCGCGGATAGACAAGATCGGTGGCCCGAAAATGCTTCTAGAGATAAACTTCCGCAAATGACAATTGCTGACGTACTGCTGTCTCTTGAATGAGCAAAGCCGGCGAGCAGTAGCAGACTGGGCGAAGGCCACACCACTTAGGCGCTGGTACTTTCGTGTTGCATCTTGTACATCAAGACCATTGTCTATATTTAGTTATGAAGAGCATTGAATTAGAAGCTCCCCTGGAAGAGTGCTTACTTATTCACATAATTGACGCCGAGCCATTCCATAGCTGATGTTAATTGCTGTTGACTGATATCCACTGCCATGGGCCAGGGTATCCGCTGCCTTCTCTGCTGCAGCCATTGCTGTGTTGGCCGTGTTGACTGCCACGTTCTTGGGCAATGCTCAGCTCGGCCGTCTTGACACTCTGAAACCCGTATATGGCCAGGTGCGCGACTTCGCCTTGGTCGAGCGGAGCCATGCGACAAGTGTCTAGCGAGTGCAACGTGGTGCCTTCATTCTCGTGCGCTTACTCCTTCATTTCAGCGTCGGTCGGCAGGAGCCCATCACGGTCGGTCAGCTCAACAGTGGCCGCCGCTGAGCCCCCAGGGAAGCGCGGGTGCGTCGTGGTCAGCTCGCCGTGGCTCGTCTGCATGCGACGGATGAGCTCGCGCTGTTTCATGTGCGATCAGGCTTGTTTCTCGACTTTGAGCTGGTCGCCCGCTTCGGCGAAGAAGCCCACTGTGAAGTCAGTTGGGGTATCCGGGCTGAGACTGGCGATATAGGCTTCCGCAAGAATACTGGTAGAAAGTCAAGGCGGAAACATCCAAATACAGGCCCGGTACAATGGCGCCCAGGTCTCCTGGGAATGAGTAGATATGAGTGAAAAAGAGTGCAAGCGCTTGAGTTGGAGAGCATCATGCTTGCCCCTGGCCCGCTCAAACCCGCCGTCATGGTCAATGTTGGAATTACTCTTGGCATTCTAGTCATAGGCCTTTGAATTCCGGGTACCAGGGCAGCCACTTTCATGACAGACGCATTCTTCACGATATGCCCTTGGCGGTCCAACTCATTGACGTCCATCCGTCCGCCGGTGATGGCATTGAACGTTATAGCAGAACGTACTTTCCTTTGATAGAGCCGAAACTAACTAAATTTGCCGGCATGCATGTATTCCGGGCAATATTTTCTTACTGGAGCGTCCGGTGTTGGCAATTTCGCCGTGCTCAACACCGCCAGCGTGCCTGTCGTCGTCCCCGACGTTCGTAGGAACTTTCGGGATCACATCTCATCACATAGACCTGCGAGATGAGTGTGTTGCTCTACGAGACTGTAAGGATTTCACGAGCATTTGGCCTTCCCTGTCCACTACGGCTTGCTGTTGGTTTGAGAATCCGGGGCCCCTCATATCTCGACTAGAATATGCGCGATTACATGCATGAGCCTCTTCTGGAAGGTTAAGTTGCAGGTAATCGCACAGCCGATGAAGCGGCGCGCTTGCACCACGCTGTTGTTGGTATCCAGATTCTGCAGATTTGGGCATTCGGGCTGGCCTACGTTGGTTGCAGCTGCGAAGAAGTCTTCGGTGGTGCTGTTGAAACTGCAGTTTCTCTGGAACAACCATAAGACCCGTACCTCCATGGACTCTCCCTGATTCGACCTGCAGTGGGCTATTTGTGGAGGCCTGTTTAGACGAAGAGACGGCATTATCGAGGCTATTGGGTATATTGGCTCTTCTGACCGTGAGCATATCTTGGGAATCGGCCATTGAACAAGGTTTTATTTCTGTTTGTTGAACAGCTCAACATGGACCTTAGAATTGAAAGAAGCCGATGCGGCGGTGGTCTCGTCACACTTATCCAAATGAAGAGTCGTCTCCCTAACGTCCCAGCCCAGTCATTCTAGTGATGGACGCGACTGTACATCATCATGTTGACCGAAGACCCAACACCGACGCCGCCAGTGACAGCAAGCTCTCGGTTGCCGAGCTGGGATTCCTTTCGGTCGGTGTAAAGAGTTACGCTGCTCTTGTGCGCCAGGGGAACAGCACCGTGTGGATGACTTGGGTGACAATTTTATGACACTGAGCCCCTTATTTAACAGGATGGAAAGACCTAGCTTCAGTGAGCCTTGCGGCGTCTACACGCCACGTTTGAGAGAAGTCAGCTATCCATGTATTGCGAGTCTTCTGGGTTCGGGTCTCATTCTCGTGGGCACCATTAGCGTCCTGTCGGCGATAACGGCTCTTGTCGAGCACAACCAGTCTAGGTGACATTATCTCAGCGACGAGCTGTCGATCGGATTTACAATATCATTTGCCTTGCTGCTCTAGCCATTGCAACACGTATCTGATTCGTTCCGACTTCCCCGCGGCTTCTCCTGGTCTTTTCCAGCGAATCAAACAGGTCAATTCCACTGTCATGATACTTGGTGTTTCAAAGCTTGGCCTCTACATCTCCATTGTCCTCTGGGCCGCCGTTTTCTTGCAGCGACGCTTTTACTGGCTCTTGGTTCATCGCATCGTTCCAGTCCAACTGTTCGGCCACTGTCTAGTCGTCTGTGTTTTGTCTAGTCCGCTCTCGAAGTTTCCCAAATTGCCGCGACCATCTACTCACTTCCACCTCTCTTCCAGCTCCCCTGTGACAAGAGCTCGCGACAATCAGCAGTCCACGTCCTTGCCTTTGTGCTGATTATCGTGGGAGCTGGATCTAACGGCCTGCTGCTTGACAGAATTCCTTAAGACAAGACATCGTGGGGTGATGTTTACGAAAATTCGGTCATTGTGTGCCTCAGGGACCCGTCATCCAACTGGGCTTCACCGTCGCCAAGCAAAAGAACCAGCGCACCAACACGTCTGACATATCGGCGTTTTGTTCGTGCGCGCAAATAGGGGCCATGGCCTTGTCCCTCGGGCTGGCGACGACTATTCTTCTCGACCGCACTACCGACGCCAACACCGGGCTCTTGGCGAGTTTGGATCCTTGGCAGGGGCGTCGTCCCCGGTATCAGCCTTGTCGTTGATTGTGTGCCCGCTAACAAACCCAATTGTCAATTTCAGCCGAAGGAGTTCGGGGGTGTGAGAAGGCCGCACCTTCGTGGCCCCCGCTCAATTTCGCAGCCCGAAACTTGCGTGGTTCCTTGGTTTCTCCACTAAACCTCGGGACCCGTGGCCTCCTTTTTCCGAAGTTCGTACTTTCATCGTCACCTGCCAACTTCCAAGCTGGCATAAATATATTGATACCGACTTTTGCTGGATGACTCAGCCGACCAAGTGTGCAGTGTGTGGACGCATCTGCCGCTGCGGAAAGAAGCAGGGTCCGCGGGAACGCAAACATTCAACCGCCAAGCTCCCGAGAGTCCTACTCCTGAAAACAACCCTTGGCATGGGGCTTGACATAATACTGCAGCTTCTTTGCTTGCCTTTTTCATTGTCTACACCTTTTCTGGCTAATTGACGTACTCCCGCACCTCCCATTTTATTTGGATCGTCGTTTGCTTCACTTACCTATCTCGAACCCGCGACGACTTAATCACACACAATGGCCTCCACCACACAAAAGACTGCCGAACAAGACACTTCTGCTTCATCACCACGCACCAGCGAAGTAAAGGATCCACTCCAACATTACAGATTGGATGATCCAGGGGGTTCGGCGGGGGCTTACTTTGTAACTCGTCCCCTTTTCGCCTTACGAGAACTCTACTGACCGACCTTTGTATCTACCAGAGAATCTTCAAATATGCACGTCCAGTGGATGTGGCACTCGAGCTCATTGCCATTGCCGCCGCTCTTGCTTCGGGAGTTGCTTTAGCGCTCCTCAACGTTGTGCTGGGCGGCTTCATCACCGTTCTCAACAATTTCGTGAGTGGTGCCAGTACAAGGGATGAATTCATGAGCGATGTTTCGACGTACTGTCTGTACTTTGTCTATATTGGAATTGCCCGCCTGTGCTTGACCTACATTTACACCACCCTCACAACGTATTGCGCCTACCACATCGTTCGAAACATCCGGACCGCCTACCTGAAGGCTGCCCTTTCTCAGGAGATTGCCTTCTTTGATGTAGGCAACGGCGGCTCAATATCTAGTACGTCTTGCCGCGCCCATTCACTCGTCCCTAGGCGTCAGCGTCCCTGAAGGGCTCATCGATATGAGGCTGACACGAACTTTGAAGTGCAAGCAACATCCAACGGCAATTTGATCCAGTCAGGGATTGCTGAGAAGCTGGGACTATGCTTTCAGGCCGCGTCGACGTTTGTGGCTGCATTTATCGTTGCATTCACTGGCCAATGGAAATTGACACTGATCTTAATATGGTACGTAGCTTGAATGTTTCGGTACACCTGCGGCTTGCACAAGCATAAAGGCACATATTCTAACGGTACATTGTCCAGGCTGGCGCCCGCGCTCATTATGCTGATGGGCCTCATCTCTGTCGGAGAAGCTAAGCTGGAGAGCAAGATGCTCGATGTGTTTGCCCGCGGAGGCGCTTTCGCGGAGAGTATTCTTTCAACCACCAGGACGATCCACGCCTTTGGCATCCGGGAACGTCTTGTTACGCTTTACGACGAATATTTGATCGATGCTAAAGCCCTTGGCGACAAGAAAAGCCCGCTCATGGGTATACTCTTCAGTCTCGAGTATTTTCTGATCTATGCGGGAATGGGTATTGCTTTCTGGCAGGGAATCAAGATGGTGGCTAATAAAGAGGTGGATTCTCTGGGCACCGTTTTCACGTAGGACTCCCACCCCCGCCGGGGAACCCGTGTCGCTAACCCATTTCAGCGTCCTGATGTCGGTCATCATTGCGACCGTCTCGGTAACCATGATAGCTCCATACACCATCGCATTCAATCGCGCAGCATCTGGCGCTTCTCAGTTGTTTGCGCTGATCGATCGGAGATCGCAAATAGACCCTTTTGATGAGTCGGGAGACAAGCTCGCAACGGTCGAGGGCCTCGTTGAACTGGAAAACGTCACTTTCAGCTACCCTACCCGTCCAGGAGTCACAATTCTGGAAGACTTTTCCTTGCGAGTTCCCGCTGGCAAAGTTACAGCTCTGGTCGTAAGTCAAATGAGACGCTCCGGGTGTACAGTAGCTGACATATTGCTTAGGGCGCCAGTGGATCTGGGAAAAGTACCATCGTTGGCCTCATTGAGCGTTGGTATCAACAAGCCTCGGGCCACATCAAGCTGGATGGCCATCCGCTCGAAAGTCTCAATCTCAATTGGTTGCGCACCAATATCCGCCTCGTCCAGCAAGAGCCTGTACTTTTCAATGGTACCGTATTCGAGAACATTGCAAACGGCTTGGTTGGAACCCCCTGGGAGCAGGTACCCCGCGAAGAACAAATGGCCAAGGTCGAGGAAGCGGCGAAATTCGCATTCGCTCATGAGTTCATTTCCAACTTACCTGAAGGTTATGACACCCGGATCGGTGAACGTGGGGGACTGCTTTCGGGTGGCCAAAAACAGCGTGTCGCCATCGCGAGAAGCATCGTGTCTGGCCCCAAAGTCATGTTACTGGATGAAGCAACAAGCGCCTTGGATCCCCACGCCGAAGGAATCGTCCAGAAAGCGCTCGACAACGTTTCCCGCCACCGCACGACCATCGTAATCGCACACAAGCTCGCAACTATCAGGGATGCCGATAACATCGTCGTCATGGCCAAGGGACGCATCGTCGAGCAGGGAACCCACGACGGCCTGCTGGCCATGGGCGGAGCCTATTCGCGACTGGTACGGGCGCAGGATATCACGGCCAAGGTGGAAGTGGAAAGCCCGGAAGACAGTGAGGTTTCGGAGAAGAACGAGGAGGAAGCGCTCGCTGCCACCAAATCGCTGACACGGTACCCAACTGCGGTTCAGAAACGGGCAGAACATCTGGGTGACCGTGATAACTACGACAAACACAAAGACCTTGGGCTCCTGGCTACCGTCTGGGGTCTTCTAAGAAGAACTCCAGAGCTGAAATGGTTGTACTTCATCATTGTTGTGGCTTGTGTTGTAGCTTGTAAGTCCATCACCAAAACCCTCCTTTTGCTCCTTTTGCACCGGCCCGGGCTCCATTGTGCCTGCTAAACCTATTTAGCTGCCATTTTCCCTGCCCAGGCTATCATTCTCTCCGAGGTCCTGGATGTGTTTCAACTGGAACCCGTGGCAATGCAGACTCGGGGCAACTTTTTCGCATTGATGCTGTTTGTGCTCGGACTCGCCTCCCTGGTGGTTTATTTCACCATGGGATGGTTCACAAACATGGTGGCCCAGCAGATGAACCGCAAGTTTCGCAAGGCCATGCTTGAGAATATCCTCCGCCAGGACATCCAATTCTTCGACCGACCGGAGAATACGACTGGTGCGCTAGCCAGTCGGCTCAACTCTTACCCTCAAGCCATCCTGGAGCTGATGAGTTACAACATGGGCCTCATTCTGATCAGCATCTTCAACGTTCTCGGTTCCTCCATCCTGGCTATTGTCGTATCGTGGAAGCTGGGCCTTGTGGGTGTCTTTGCCGGCTTGCCGCCCATGCTGACTGCCGGTTATGCGCGGATCCGACTCGAAACCCACATGGACAGCGCCAATGCGCATCGCTTCTCGGGAAGCGCATCCATTGCTTCCGAGTCTATCACGGCCATTCGCACCGTTTCCAGTCTGGCTATTGAGAAAGAGACGTTGAATCGATACACCGTAGGACTCGACCACGCCATTCAGCAGTCGATGCTTCCGCTCGTACACATGATGTTCTGGTTCTCTCTCACCCAATCCATCGAGTATTTCATTCTCGCACTGGGGTTCTGGTGGGGATGCAAGTTGGTTGCCAATGGCGAGCTGACGTTCTACCAATTCTTTGTGTCTTTCATGGGCACCTTCTTCTCGGGTCAAGCTGCCAGCCAAATGTTTGGCTACACCAGCAGTAAGTGTGGCTTCCAAGCAACCTGCTTTGATGATGCTCAATTTAATGAAACTGACACGGGATTTAGGCATCACGAAGGGGAAGAGTGCAGCAAATTATCTTTTTTGGATCGAAGCTCTGCAGCCACTCATCCGATCAGATACATCCGAGAACAAAGATCACGGCCCCGCCGACAACATTGGTTCCATTGATCTCCAAAAGGTGCAGTTTTCATATCCTCTACGACCTGCCGCACGCGTACTATGCGGGGTCAACCTTGAGATCAAGCGGGGCGAATTTGTCGCCTTCGTGGGCGCATCCGGATGCGGCAAGTCTACCATGATCGCCATGCTAGAACGTTTCTATGATCCAACGACGGGTACCATCCGTATCGACGGCGAAGCTCTTACCGATATCAACCCCCGGCTGTATCGGAAACAAATCGCGTTGGTCCAACAGGAGCCCACGCTCTACCAAGGCAGCATCCGCGAGAACATCCTCATGGGGCTAGAAACCGAAGCCCAACCATCTTCGTCCTCGTCCGCGGAGAAGGGCGATGAAAACAACAACAAAGACGCTGCGGTAGAAAGGGCCCTACGCGCGGCCAACGCCTGGGACTTTGTCATGTCGCTGCCCGAGGGCGCGCTCACGCCGTGCGGGACGAGCGGATCGCAGCTTTCGGGTGGGCAGCGGCAGCGCATCGCCATCGCACGGGCGCTGGTGCGGAACCCGGGCGTGATCCTGCTGGACGAGGCGACGTCGGCGCTCGACACCGAGTCAGAGAAGACGGTGCAGCGGGCGCTGGCCGAGGCGGCCGCGTCGGGCGAGCGCATCACCGTGGCCGTGGCGCACCGGCTGAGCACCATCAAGGACGCGGACCGCATCTGCGTCTTCTACAACGGGCGCGTCGTCGAGATGGGGACGCACGCTGAGCTGTTGGCGCTGGGAGGCATGTACCGAAAGATGTGCGAGGCGCAAAGTTTGGATCGGTCATGATTAGATAGATAGACGCCTGTTCTCGCCGTTGATATGGCGTTCGAGGTTTGAATGAAGGCACCCTTCAGGTTGGAAGATGTTCTGTACTAGAAACAGTCCCATGCCTTGTCGAATACCCCTGGGCATGACCAAATCGACATCGGCTTCGAAGCCGTCTCCCTTCAATCCCAAGACCATCTCGCCATACCGGCTACGATCCCGAACCCCTGTTTGGAAACTATTTTACGGGTGTTGTCTCGAGCGTCGGTGGCGGTTCCGGAACCATCCACCCTGGCGACCGCGTCTTTGTAATGTACCCTGGGTCATTCCGGTCCGAGGTGCGGGCGGCAGCGCAGGCAGTGGTCCAGATACCAGAACACTCGACCTTGGCGCTGTGCCGGATGGCGGCTACCTTGTGTCCGAATCGGAGCACACGACGGGCCGCTAGCATGTGCTGCAGGCGGACAAGTTCACCCTGACACCTGTGCGCGAGCTCTGTGTCCTGTAGGATGTCTTTTGTCGACCAGAAGAGCCTGTCGATTGCGGGCCAACATGCCGTTACGGCGCCAGGCCATCGTGGAAATCCGCCCGCCGTCACACTAGAAACACGCCGAGGAGGTGTCTCCGGCGCTGAACCAGCCGTTGGCTTTAGCTACCTGGCCGTGGATTGGTATCCAATCGCAGGCTCTGTTCTTGAATCTGCGCAGGGCCAAGTTGTTCCGAGTAATTCTACCGAGGCGCAGATGACCCTGCACGCTACTATGTGATTGGGCTTATATGCACGTGGCAGTCAATATCAGATGCACAGAGTGTGCCAGAAACACATGTGCATCACAAGACCAATACCTCGGAGCCGTATCCGGCGACATTATTTTCTCCCCTGTCCCTGCCATCCACAAGTCTCCTCCACCAGTCTCCTCCACCTGAATCCCAAAATGACTGGCCCTATTCGCATCGGTATCATCGGCGGCGGTATCGCTGGTGTTGCGGCAGCCATCGCTCTCGTAAAACATTCGCATGTGGATGTCCAAGTTTACGAAGGGGCTTCCCAGTTCACTGAAAGGGGTGCCGGTGTAGGGCTATCCCCGCTCGCGCTCAAGGCCCTCAAGGACATCATTCCTTTAGCGACAGATCTGTTGAGAACCCGGGCAGGAGCCGTAGGTCTGGATGCAGCCCGACTTGTGCTGGTCTGTGGCGTCTCTGGTCCAAACACTAGACCGTATTGTACTGACACCAAGTAGGGCTCGGGACCGCAGGCAGGTGCCCTCATCTCTGATCTTGGAGTCAGCGCCGGTCTCACTATGAACCGTGCCTCGCTCCTCCAAACACTTCTTTCACTGTTGCCTAGGGACATTCTCCACGCAGGAAAGCGCGTCACGTCTCTCGAGCAAACAGAAAGTGAAGTCCGAGTCGCTTTCGAGGACGGCACGGTAACTCAGTTCGATGCTGTTATTGGTGCAGACGGCATTTTCAGTTCCGTCCGAAATCACGTTATCGGAGACGAAGCACAAAAGCATGCGGCGTCTCCTGCTGGTTGGTGGGACATCCGCCATTTGGTCCCTTTCGAGAAGGCCAGGGCAGCACTCGGAGATGAGTCCTTCAAGGTCGATCGCCAGTATGCCTGGCTTGGCGATGGGGCAGCTATGCTTCATGGCATCGTCGAGAACCGGACAATGGTTCAGTGCATCATTGCGGTTGTTGACAATAACTGCTCGGCTGACCGAAAGCGACCGGTGACGAGACAATTGCTCATGGATGCACTTCCAGCAAGTTGGGATGAAGGTCCTGTAGCCAGGGGGATGGTAGAGGTAAGCTTTGTGCCGCGGGTTGATTTCGATGAACCTGCGCAGCCTTGTTGCAGTACAGTGCAGCTTACTCATGTAGCTCATCTTGGACCAAGACGACCCAAAAGGATACGCCGAGTGGGAGCACAAGTCCACCCCTATGTATGCGAATAATCGAGTTTGCATTATCGGCGATGCAGCCCATGCGACAACGCCCTGGCAAGGTGCTGGTGCCGGACTGGCCATCGAAGACGCTTTCATCCTTGGCCACCTTGCTGGCAGCATATCATCGACAGTGGAGATCAATGCAGCATTCAGGGCGTTTGATGCAGTAAGGCGGCCCAGGTGTCAGGAAGTCATCGATGCCGGTAGGGAGACTGGCCGTCTGTTCTGCGGTCAAGATGAATACGCTGGACTCAACCCAGAGAAGCTGAACAAAGCACTGGGGCGGACCTTTGCCCACGTCGGTGATCTTGCATTGGCACTACATAAAGAGGAGGCTTTGGGAGCATGCGTACGATGCTAGGTACATAGTTGAGAGATAGATCTCCGCTGACAGACATGGCTTGCAATCAAAGTCCCGTGGCTACAAAAAACTCGGAAGCAGGAGGTTTCGTGAAGAGGCTCGGCGTCAGCGTGTGGATGGCTCTGTTGCATTCAGGTTGATTACAATGAGGTTCCAGAGGATGTTGGAACCAGTCGTGGCTATCCGCTGTTACGACGGCCAAGATATCGTGGGAACCCACGCTCCGCCGTACTGGAAACAGCGGAGGCTCTCGATGGTGGTTTGGGATGTTTAGTTTCAGAGACAGCCTGCAGCCATGGTCAGCAAAGCAGTTGACAGCCAGGATGAATAACAATTTAACAAGAGTGGTCAGACAGGCATGCGTCGAGAGAAGCAGCACCAAGTTTCATGAGACCAAGAGACGCCAGGAACAACAGCACATTGTCGTCCGAAGACTTGACCAACATGGCCGGAATTTGATGTCGAGGTGTCGGCCAGAGAGGCTCGGAAGCTGACGATGGGACCAGGCCTTTTTCCACATGATCTGCAATGATTTGAGCAATGGGAGAGCAAAAGTGACAACTTGGATTTTCGCGGCGCTGCCCTCCAGAACGAGCTTGTGGGGGTTCATCTTCTAGCAGCGCGTAACTGGAGCCCGGAGCGAGACCACCGGCGAGGATAGATGTGAGCAGAAGAGATCACTGTGGCCTTTACCAGAGCTTCGGATGTCCCAACCGATTAAGGTGCCTTTCAAGATACTTCATAAACATTTGGCGTGATCCGCGTGGGGCTCATAACAGGTGCGGTGAGAATAAGCTCATGCTAAGACTTAAGCCCGAACTCAAAACTTAATTTCGACCTGCACTTTTACTCCTTTTGCAACTTCATTCTATCTCATCCTTCGAACGTGCTCGTCAAATGCTTAGTAATGCCGGTGAAGCTATAGACGCGCCGTGCATTGAGTACCTGCACTATCACAATAGTAGTTAGTGCATCCAGACATGGCGCGTGCAGGCTTACTACTTGTAGACTCATTTTCAGGAGGTGAAATACACGCTATTTTCTCACTGATCTCTCCTCCGTTCATTCCAGATCAATCAGACGCTGATCGCTCCATTTACTCGATTACACCTCATCGATGAACCATGGCGCAACGATCGAAAGATGGCGCGGAGACAATCCTACGCAAATGCGGAATCAAGTAAGCATAGACTAGCATGGAACATCGGGACATCAAACTAACATCGTGTTCAGTGAGTCGTACCAATTGGCCATGTATCTCCTGGACCAGTACCGCGGCACCACTCTCTCATGCCGCTATGCGATCCCGCCCCATCTTGCACCAGCGGAATCGCGGACCCAGCTAGAAGAGGCAGTCAAGGTCGCTGTCGTGGACACCATCATGAGACACCCGATGCTGCAAGTCGGCATGGTCGATGCCACCTCCAAGACTCCCTCGTGGATCCAACTGCGGAGCCTGGACCTCACTCAACACATCAAATGGGTTCATATCGGCGGCCATGACGATTTTGAACACACTGTGCAGGAAGCCTTTCGCACTCAGCTCGACGGCCGCTTCCCAGAATTCTCTATCAAGCAGCCCGGCTGGACGATGATTATCTACCGGCAAGAGAGTTCTCCCATCATGGAGGCCCTGCTCACTTGGAACCACCCTCAATTCGACGGTGCAGGAGCCAAGGTGCTCCACGAAGACTTTCTCGAGTTTCTCAACGCCGGCAGTGTACACGACCGAGCGGGCTTAGATGGCGATATCCTCACACTACCCCAGGCTCGTCCATTGCTTCCCGTCCCCATCGAGCGCTTGCAGAAGCTTCCGGTAGACCTCACGTACCTCGCCAAGGTATTTTGGGAGGATATCCGGCCCCAGTTCATGAATCGGGACCCTGCACAGGCGACTTGGTCCCCAATTCGATCCTCTCCGTACAAAACTCAGTTCCGGGCCTTTTCCATAGACCAAGCATCCCTGGTCGCCGTCCTCGCCCTCTGCCGGCAGAACAAGACCACCATCACCGGCCTTCTACACGGATTGGCGCTCATCGCCTTCTCGTCGCGCCTCGACAGCGCGACCGCCCCTGCCTTCCAAGGTTGCACCATCATTGACCACCGTCGGAATCTGCCTCCAGCCCCGCCAGACGTCCCATGGGCTCAGTCCGACAGGGCAGTGGCGAACTACGTTACTCAGATGCCCCACAGGTACGACACCGAGTTAGTGGCGCGGATTCGCTCCAAGCTACCGGCCGAGAAGGGCGAGGGAGTAGCCATGTCTGCCGACCTCCAACGCGAGCTCTGGGATGTATCGGTCCGGAGCCGGCAGGAAATAACGGCACGATTGGAAGCCAGGCTGCGGAATGACATTGTGGGGGTGTTCAAGTACGTCACGGACTGGCAGAAGACGATGAAGGACCAGGCGAAGAAGACGCGCCAACTATCATGGCTGGTGACCAACATTGGCGTGCTAGAAGGCGGCCCCAACGATACTGGTCAGGAATGGTCGATCGACTGGGCACAGTTTGGTCTCAGTGCCGAGATCCCTGCTGCTGCCATCGAGTTTTCGCCCGTCAGTGTCGCCGGTCGTGGAATGTGTGTCGCCGCCAGCTGGCCGGACTGTGCTGTCGATATCGCGCTGGGAGAGGGCATCATGGCTGACCTGGAGAGATGGCTGGGGCAGCTGGCGAGTCAGTGAGGCACTGCTGCTTGTACTCCAGAAGAGATAGTTAATTTTGTGACTGAAGAACAGCCTGGGACTCTGCGAGTTCTTGAAGTGACGTTAAATGTGCATATCAAGTTTCAGACACGGCCTTGTCAACCGAGCCGCAGATGGTGGCCGGGGCCTCGGGCAGGCTGTTTTTGAAGCGGACAGGCACTGTCTACGATGAGGGGCTGTCCATAGTATCGCGCTGGGCTTGTTTCAATAACGGGTTGGGGCTAACACCAAAACTCGGCTCTCGGTGGCGTGGAGCTGCTCCAGGGTGTCGTGTGGCTCCTTCTAACAAGACGGAAGAAACTGCGTCCCATTAAGTAATAGCTCCACGTGCTCATAAAAGGAGAGTTGGTAACCCCGGCCGTAGCGGCCCCAGTTGTAATGACCCCTATCGCGACACCG